>NC_137899.1:101831017-103031017 GCF_963455335.1 Martes martes | reverse complement strand
TACTGTGTTTGGCTTTTCAAGTGCTTCCAGATTCACTGGGGGTCAGTGGGGACTGGAAACACATACTTTATTTGGTACCATATCATGTACCATGATGTGCCATAGATGTTCAGAAGAAGCTGGTGAATTGTGGGTGAGAGAGTGGTTTGGGGAAGATTCTGAAGAAGCAGATGTAACTGAGTTGGGCTTTAATTTAAAAAAAAAATTATGCTAAGTATTTTTGCTCTTGAGTTCAAGTTTAATGAATATCTGCTTAGAGAACATGGGGGAAATCGGCATTGCCAAAATAAAGAATACATGTTGTTAAAGTACCTTAATGGGCTCAAATTGGAAGGGACCTCAGAATTCAGGTGCAGAGTTTGGATAAAATCATAGGGAGGTATGAGAAACATTCCACGGTTGATCAGAACACTTAATGTTGTTAAGGTGGTAATAATCTCCAAATTGATCTATAGATTCGGTATAATTCTTATCAAAATCGCACCTGGTTCTTTTGCAGAAACTGATCCTAAAATTCATACAGAAAGGCAAAGAACCCACATTAGCTAAAATGATCTTGAAAAAGAACAAAGTTGAAGGACTTCCAGATTTCAAAACTTCCAGATTACTACAAAGCTATAACAATAAAACAGTATGACACTGGGATAGGGATAACGAAGAGATTGAAGGGATAGAATTGAGAGTATAGAAATAACCAAGCATCTGTGGTTAGTTGACATTTGACAAGGCTGCTCAGCCTGTTCAATGGGAGAAAGAATTAATCTCCTCAGTGAATGGTCCCAACACATCTGGGTATCCACATGAAAAAGAGGGGCGCCTGGGTGGCTCAGTCGGCTAAGTGTCTGACTCTTGATTTCATCTCAGGTCTTGATCTCAGGGTCATGAGTTCAAGCCCTGTGCTGGGCATGGAGCCTGCTTAAGAGAAAAGAAAAGAAAAAGAAAAGAGAAGAGAAGAAAAAGAATGAAGTTGGGTCCCCTCATGGCAAACACAAAAACTAAGTCAAATGAATCACAGACTTAAAATGTCAGAACTAAAACTATAAAACTCTCAGAAGAAAACAGAAGCATCCACTGCTGACCTCAGGTCAGATGATTTCTTAGATGTGACACCAAAAATACAAGTGACAAAAGAAAAAATAAATAGGACTTCATAAAAATTAAAAATGTTTTGTGCTTAAAGAGACACCATAAATTTGAAAAAAAAATCCACAAAAGGGGAGAAATTATTTGAAAATCACACATTTGATAAAGGACTTGTATCTAGAATATGTAAGGAACCCTTACAACTTGAAAATAATAAAAAAAGATAACCTAACTTAAAAAATGGGCAAAGGAGGGGCACCCGGGTGGCTCAGTCAGTGAAACATCCTACTTTTTATCTGGGCTCAGGTTCTGATCTCAGGGTTGTGAGTTCAAGCCCCATGTTGGGCTCCATGGTAGGAGTGGAGTCTACTTAAAAAAAAAAAAAAATAGGCAAAGGCTTTGAAAAGACATTTCCCCAAAGAAGATATACAAATGGCTGATAAGCATATGAAAAGGTGCTCAACATCTTTAATCATTAGGAAAATGCTAACCAAAATCAGAGTGAGATAATATTTCATATCCACTAGGACGGCTATAATCAGAAAGGCAGCCAATCACAGATGTTGAAGAAATTGTGCAGGAACTGGAACCCTTGTCCATTGCTGACAGCAATGTAAAATGCTGCAGTCTCTTCCAAACATTATGTGGTAATTCTTCAAAAGCTAAGCATACAGTTGCCATACAGCCCAACATTCTACACAATGGGTACACAAATAACCCCCCAAAAAGAAAACTTAGGTTTATACAGTCTTGTACGTGAATGCTCCTAGCAACATTTTTCCTAGAGTAAAAGAGGCATAACTCAAGTGCCCATCAGTGGATGAATGGATAAACAAAATGGGAAACATCCACGTAATGGGATAATATTTGGCAGTAAGAGGGAATGAAATACTGACCCATGCTATGACAGGGATCAACCTTGGAAACGTCACGCTAACTGAAAGGAACCAGTCACAAAAGACCATATAGCATATAACTCTATTAAATGAAATGCCTAGAATAGGTTAAAAAATTTATTATGTATAGAAGGTGGATTAATGGTTTTGGAGGGTTTGGTGGAGGGGAAGGGGAATAGGAGGAGAGGCGATGGCAACTGACCACTTAAGCATATGGAGTTTCTTTGTAGTGTGAAAAAACGTTCTAAAACTAGGTCATGGTGATGGTTGCGTAACCCCGTGAATATACTAAAAAACACTGCATTGCATACATTAATGGGTGAATTGCACGTGAATTACATCTCAAAAAATCCACTAACATCCTTAGGAAAGAAAGAGTACCTCCTCCACATTCTAACTCAAGTACAATTATTCTTATGTGCAATTCACTCTGTATTTTAAATCATTAAAAGTGGTCAAAACTTGATCCCTCGGCCCACTAGTTTCTATTCTTTCTTTTAAAAAAAGATTTATTTATTTATTTATTTGACAGAGAGAGACCCAGCGAGAGAGGGAGCACAAGCAGGGGGAGTGGGAGAGGGAGAAGCAGGCTTCCCACCGAGCAGGGAGCCCGATATGGGGCTCGATCCCAGGATCCTGGGATCCTGACCTGAGCTGAAGGCAGACACTTAACAACTGAGCCATCCAGGCGCCCCTCAGCTCACCGGTTTCTTACCGATCCACCCAAAATGGCACTACATGCTCACATGTACTCTACTGACTCCTTGAATAAGCGGGAGTCTTCGGAAGAGCCACTTTCTTCTGTTCTTTCTAATCCACAGGGAGGACTGGTCCTTTCCCTGCCCTTGGTTACAAACCAGAGCTGGTGCAAGACTTCCCAGGTTACTCTTTGGTTCATTGAAAGTCTCACCGTTCCTTTTTTTTTTTTTTACATTAAAAATGTGTATTTATACATTCTATTCATTCTATAAGCTAGTACAATGTTACTTGATAATGATTATCACATATTTCCATGCACGTGTAATATGCTGAATACAAGTCTAACTTTCTTTTATGTGTATATATGCACAAACACAAATATATATGTGTCTACACACCTACACCTGGAAAATTAATATACATATAATTATCTCTGTTTTACAGATGATTATACAATCATATACACACATATATGGCTAATTAAGTATAATCTTGTATAATCATGTAATATGGATTATCATATATATGACTAGCCGTATACAGATATATAGAGATATATACAACAAATAAGCTTATTTAAGTTGGAAACTCTGTCTCAGTTCAGCCATGAGGATTTCCAGTCCTTTGTTACAAACCAGACTTGGGTGACTGCCTGCAAAACGGCTCATGGTCCCTCTGCCCCTCCTCCCCAGCTGGTGGGGATACATGAAAACGGGCTCAACATCACTCATCATCAGGGGACCGCGAATCAAAACCACAGTTGCGATACTACCTCACACCTGGTAGAATATCTATTGTTAAAAGGACAAGAACTAAGAAGTGCTGGCGAGGATATGGAGAAAACAGCCCTTGTGCTGTTTGTGGGGATGGAAACTGGCGCAGCCCACTACAGAAAATACTATGGACTTTCCTCAAAAAATGGTGAAATGGAACTAATCGAGTAATTGCACTTCTGGGTATACAGAAGGAAATGAAACGGCTATCCTGAAGAGTCACCTGGACTCCACGCTCATTGCAGCATTATTTATGATAGCCGAGACGTAGAAACAGCCCTAAGTGTCCACCGACAGAGGAAGGGATGTACACGACGGGATATTATTATCGCATCAGCTTGGAAAAAGAAGGAAATCCTGCCATTTGTGACGTGGATGGACCGTGAAGGCATTAAGCTAAGTGAAATAAGTCAGAGAAAGACAAATACCATATGATCTTACTCATATGTGGAATCTACAAAAGACCCCAAAGTCTTAGGTTCAGAGAACAGACTGGTGGTTGCCAGATGGCGGGGGTGGGGGTGGGGGGTCGACAGGTTCAGGTTTCCTGTTATAAGACAAATAAGTCCTGGGATGTAATGTACAACTCGGTGACTAAAGTTAACAATTCTGCATTGTATATTTGAAGACTGCTAAGAGAACAAATCTTGAAAGTCCTCACATCACAAGAAAAAAAAAGGAACTATGAGAGGTAAGGAATGCTAACTAGGCGTAATGCGGTCATCGTTCCAAAATACATACACATATCACATCATTATGTCGTATACCTGACATGAATACAACGTTGGATGTCAACTGTAGCTCAATTTAAAAAACAAACAAACATCTTTTTAAAATGATAACTAGTGAGGTTGAGCGGTTTTCAGGCCATTAGCCATTGGTAAATAAAACGTTTATATCCTTTGCCCATTCAGGTGTTGGAACCCTGGGGTTTCTTTTTTTTTTTTTCTTCTTTTTTTAATGGCTTTGTAGATACACTTTACATACTGAGAATATTAAATTTTTTCAGTAGACGTTGTACTAATTCCCCTAGTCTACTGTTACTTAATTTTATCATTTCTTGTTCACAATAGGTTTACTGTTTTGGTAGTCAGCTCTGTCCTTTCCCTCAGGTTTAAAGCTTTGAAATTTTGTTATTCATTGAACAGGTGACTATTGATCTCGGTTTTCTTTCTGTAATTTTAAAATTCTTTTACTAATTTAATGATTTGGTTTTAAAAGCTAAAATGAATGCTATAGCTGGACTTTATTTGGATTGTGGTATGAGATGAAGATTAAACATTTTCCCAAATAACTCACTATCTCCCAAATAACTACACCACCACGAGCAACGACAGAAAGGCCCTTCTTTCCATTCTGATCTCTGCAGTGTATGTACCCTTGGCATTTAAAGATTTTAATACTTCAACTTTTGACAATTTTATATATTTTTAAAAATTTTTTTTAAAGATTTTATTTATTTATTTGACAGACTGAGATCACAAGTAGGCAGAGAGGCAGGCAGAGAGAGAGGAAGGGAAGCAGGCTCCCTGCTGAGGAGAGAGCCCGATGCGGGGCTCGATCCCGGGAAGCTGGGATCATGACCTGAGCCGAAGGCAGAGGCTTTAACCCACTGAGCCACCCAGGTGCCCCAACCTTTGACAATTTTAATGACCCAGGAAGACCATAAGCGTAGCATCTTAAGTTGCAAAAGAATTTAAAATTGTTCCAGATGCACTGTCGAGCTTTTCCTAATTATAATTTAAACCATGAAGCCTATGAGCACAAGCTACCATGGACCTCCATCCAACGAACTATACTGGTCTTACATTCATCCTAAAGCGTTTTACAGGGGTAATTTACACACCATAACAGAACAACGTGGCGTGGAAGTCCTCTTGGCGGAGTTCTACGCTTGCAAGAAGATTCCGTGGGAACCTCAAGTTCACTGCCAAGAAATGGAGCGTTTGTTCTACATCTGTTGTTCTCGGTTAGAGGAAGGAGAATGCTCTTTCGTGTTCACAGAGATAGTCTGTTAGACATAATTCACCTGAATCCCATCTAATCCCATCTTGCCAGATTAAGCCAACTTCTCCACAGGGGCTAGAATGAGGGGCATGAGTTCAAATCCGCCTGATAAGGTCCCTTCCCTGCCTTCCTCCCAGAGAGTGTGTGGGATGTACCAAGGACCCCTGACTGCTCACCCCACCTTCCTTGCTGAGAGCCTTGCTGGCCACCTGCAATCCAGGGGCACTTCCTCTCTCTCTCGGGGCGGGGCCGCTTTTAAAAGTCAACAAATGGGGGCAACCTGGGGGCTCAGTGGGTTAAGCCTCTGCCTTCGGCTCAGGTCATGATCCCAGGGTCCTGGGATCGAGCCCCACATCGGGCTCTCTGCTCAGCGGGGAGCCTGCTTACCCACCCCCTGCCTGCCTCTCTGCCTACTTGTGATCACTGTCTGTCAAAGAAATAAAATATTTTTTAAAAAGACAACAAATGACTTGTCAGTCTCACACAGACTCCTCCTTTATTTCCTTTTCTTTTCTGCCTGTCTTTAGTTTCTACAGTTTTTTGCATTCAAACATAGCTCATTATATTTCATTTATTTTAAATAACATCAAAATATTCTTGGGGCGCCTGGGTGGCTCAGTGGGTTAAGGACTCTGCCTTCCCCTCAGGTCATGATCTCAGGGTCCTGGGATCGAGACCCGCATCAGGCTCTCTGCTCAGCGGGGAGCCTGCTTCCCGCCCCCCTCGCTCTGCCTGCCTCTCTGCCTCCTTGTGATCTCTGTCTGTCAAATAAATAAATAAAATCATTAAAAATAAATAAATAAATAACATCAAAATATTCTTGACTTGGTCTCTGAAGCAATCATTTTTTAAGGTGTTGAAATGTTTGCTTTGCTTTCTTTCTTTCTGGGGGGGGTGGGGGAGGGGGAGGGGCAGAGGGAGAGGAATATTAAGCAGGCTCTACACCCAGCACAGAGCCCAAGGTAGGACTTGATATCACGACCTGAGCCAAAGGTAGATGCTTAACCCACTGAGCCACCCAGGGGGCTCAATTTTAACATTTTCATAATTTTTATGTCATCGTTGTATTTCACAACTTCTAACGGTAAGAAACATGTATATAAATAAGGAGATAAAAGATAAATGTAGAGCTCAATGATGTATCAGAAAGTAAACACACATGTAAGTACCACGTAATCAAAACGTAGCACCAGGTTAGCATCCTAGGATTTTGTGCTCCCCGACTCCTACCACCGCCCATTCGACACTCTGCTGTAACCAAAGGTTTATGGCAATAACTTCCCGGTTGTTGTTGTTGTTTAGTTTTTCATCTAATCAGGCATCCATAACAATATTGTAGCTTAGTCCTGCTGATTTTCCATCTTTATTCTTTTGCATTTAGCTTCTTTGGCTCCCTCACAACGACATGTGTTCATCCGAGCAGTTGGTATGGTACAGGCCCTTCGCTGTTACTGGAATATTCTATCCCTGACTATCACTAGTCTGTCATCACCTCGTCCATCGGTACGTCCGCGCACCCCGGAACCGAGCAATCCCCCCTCTGGACATACGCTTCATGGCCACGCCGCGCCTTTCTGCCGAGAGACAGGGACCCAAGGGTTTGTGTATTGGTAAGAGCCCCGATGAGAAATAACCTAAATGTGACCCAGCAGCGGAATGGAAGAAGAGTTCAGTCCAATCAAACAACAGAACTCTTCAGGGCTTTCCTTTTAATCACGTGGGCCACATAAGGCCCATTCGCAGGTTCTGGGGATGAGGAAACCTCCTCGGGGAGGGCATTGTTCCGTCTACCATCCTAGACGACGCAAGTCCTCCTTCTGTTGAACACGAGGCAACACGCCCGCTCTCAGCACCGTGCTGGGTTTGAACCTTTGCTGTAGGATATCAGCTGAAACCCACAGCTTGTCTCCGCCTTCCTGGCCACCCGCTGACTGTCCAAACCGGTTCCATGCAAGATCCTCTCCTGTGTCCTCACCCCCAAGGCCGCGCTGCATGTGCTTCTCCAACACCTTCCTTCCACAGTGGATGACCCTCTTACCCTTTCCAAAGGTCCCTCGTGTAAAGTGAGTTTCTCTACACTAATTTTTCCCCACAAAATTCTCTTAACAGCCTTCTTACCTTATGTAAGCCCTAACCCAGGGCACCTGGGTGGCTCAGTCGTTAAGCCTCTACCTTCAGCTCAGGTCATGATCCCGGGGTCCTGGGATCGAGCCCCGCATCATGCTCCCTGCTTGGCGGGAAGCCTGCTTCTCCCTCTCCCACTCCCCCTGCTTGTGTTTCCCTCTCTAGCTGTGTCTCTCTGTCAAATAAATAAATAAAATCTTAAAAAAAAGGTAAACCCTGACCCTCCCTAGAAGAGGCTGTTGGCCCCCATCTACCTTACCGATAGGAAGCTCCTCCTTCCCTCCAGGCAGCATGAGTCCTTGGGTCCAGGGCAACACTGGCATTTCCTACTTACCCACGGCTACTTCCAAACCAGGCCAACTCTGCTCCCCTGCAGCGGGGGTGGGGGAGGGTGGCGGGCGGAATACCTCCTTCCCATTAGATTCACACCATCTGATGACGGCTTTCTCCTTTCTCCTTCTCCTTTGCAAAAAGCCCACCTTCTGATTCTCCCAGCGGACTGCTCTCCCCCGTCCCAGTCATTTCCCTTCATTCCCTGGGCCCAACCCGGAGTTCACAGCGCTCTGTCTCCGCTCCTGCGGTTTATCCTGTGGGCAGCCCTGCCGACCCAGACAGATGGCAGAGGCAACACACATCAGGAAGAGAAAGCTCTCAGAGTAAGGACGATGGAGAGGGGCAGGGGTCTGCTGTCTCACACCGGGTGACTTGGAAAGGCCTCTCTGATCAAGAAGCGTTGGAACATAGAACTGAGCAAAGTGATGCAGGAGGTCATGAAGACACACGAAGAAACTTCCAGGGGGAGACACGATGCGCCGAGGCTCTGAGATAGGAGTGCGCTGGGTGTGTCCGGGAGCGGCAAGAAGGTCATCCGGGTAGAGCGAGGGGGGATGAATAAGTGACAAAGTGTGAGTGACAGCCGGGGACAGAGCGGCAGGCCTCCACCGCAGAGTCACTTGGCGATAGCGCAAATGCTACTTCCTCTGGGAGAGACCGGTCTACACACGTGCACATGTGCTAACGTCACACGACAACCCATCTCCCTGTTCAGGAGGGTAGAATTTATGTGAAGAGTATCTCAATAGAGTTGATACAAATGAAGAAAAAAGAATAAATATGCCCGGATAGCCCGTAGTAGGTGCTGGATAAGCCCTTGACCGGAGGAGTGAACACGTGAATGCATTAATGAGGGCTCACGAGCTGCTGCCCACCCCACAGGACCCCACGGCTTCGGAGCCGGGTGCACGTCCTCGTCCCCGGGTGGGGCGGGCCAGTGTGGACAGATGGGCACATAGCAAGCACCGACGAAACTGCCAGAAGTGGATGGACAGATCGAGAATCACAGTTGAAGATTGTAGCATAATCTACCGGATATGGGTGGGCCGAGTCACATTAGATGGACGAGAATGCAGAATATTTGAAAAACAAAATTAGACATGTATGGAACCTACGACCAAAAAGATACAATGTATTCTTTTTAAAAACACATAGAAGTCTTGAAAAATTGACCCAGCTTGAAGACAAAAAGGTCTCCACAGAACAGTCCACAAATTCCAACCACAATAGGAATTAAGCTAGTGATGAACAATTACTGATGTTTGAAAACATCAAAAAATACCTGGATTAGAGAAGAAACCAGGAAAGATACCAGTGCCTTGATAGTTTATAGGACAATTTTATGTAATTTTCCAAACACAGGTAATCTGTTTAACTAGATATTCAGCAACAAGAAAAGGATGGGGGCGGGGGGAAACCTTACAATTCATTCTAAAAGTCTAGTAAAGCAAACTATAGGAAAACAGTTCAAAAAAAGTAAAGTATAAGCTGATCTTACTTTTCAACATAGATGCAATGTGTATGTCTGTGTGTGTGTGAGTGTTTGTTGCACGTGTAGGGGGAAGGGATGGCAGGGGAGAGAGAGAGTGTGTATTGTAAGATAATCAGCATCCTGTAAATCTAGGGGAAGGTTTATGTAAGTGTTCTGTGGCTTTGAAATTTTTCAAAATAAAAAATGAATAAGACTTTCTCTTTAAAAAACAAAACAAAAACACCCAAAACTCTATGGTAGTTTTATGTGTTGATTTGTGCCCCCCCCAAAAGATATATTCAAGTCCTAACCCCCAATACCTGAGAAGGTGACTTATTTGGAAATAGGGTTGTTGCAGATGGAATTCATAAGGATAAGGTCCTGCTGGAGTATGGAGGAGCCCTTGACCCAAGGGAGACGTGGACACAGGAGGAGGCCACGTGACCACAGAGACAGGGATGGGAGAGACGCCACTGCCTCTCAGCGCAGACTCCCTTCAGGGGACCCAGCCTGACAGTTTCCCAGGCTTTGGGATCTGCTGCAGTAGTCTCACCAAGGCCCCCCCAGCCTCCCCAGGGACTCGCAGCTAATGACAAGCACACTCTGTGTGTGTGTGTATGTGTGTGCGTGTGTGCATGTGTGTTGGGGTGGAAAGCCCGAGCTGGACCCCTCTCCTGGGTGATCTGTGCTCTGGAGCTCCCCACGAGCCCACCTGAGCTTAGGAGAGCCGCACAGCCCACCGGAGTGCTTAGCTTTGGGGTTTCCCATGGGACGGGCCGCTGCCCCACGGCCCCCCCGTCCCCATGCAGTGTTGCTCTGCCGGCTGCATGGGCAGCTCCCTCTCAGTCTGTATCTGGGAGAACCCATCCAGCGACGGGGGCTGACATTATGGCTCCTGCAAAAAAAAATATACCTTCCTTCCGAAAAAACGAATCGACATTTTGGGGCGGAATGGGTACTTTCAGAGTCCAAGATTCCTCTGGCTGAAAGGCACTTCCGGTCTTCCGTTCATGCCAGTGGAGACTTGCAGGGCCCCAGGAGGTCCTGCTCGGGCAGGAAGGGCTCCGGCACACAGTAACGGGTCCGATCCCGAATGAAAGAAAGGCTCATACCTGAAGCCCGAGCGGCTCCAATCAGCCTCGATCGGATCAGTCCCTCTCTCTGCTTGTTTCTTACGAATTTAATCTTTCCCCGAAAAACTTCCAGGTGATGGTCTAGTTTCTCTTTCAGATCATCTGGGAAAAACAAACGAAACAAAACAAAACTCAACTCTTGACAATGTATAAACTACAACTACAGAGGCTAAAACAACTTATCACAATTTCGACTGATTCCTAAAAGCCATGTTCTTCCACAGAAGTTCTAATTTTAAAAAACTTCACTCTGGGTGCCTGGGTGGCTCAGTGGGTTAAGTGACTGCCTTCGGCTCAGGTCGTGATCCCGGAGTCCCGGGATCGAGTCCCGCATCGCGGTCCCAGCTTCATGTGGCGTCTGCTTCTCACTCTGACCTTCTCCCTTCTCATGCTTCCCCCCCCCCCCGCCTCAGATAAATAAATGAAATCTTAAAAAACAAAACAAAACAAACAACACTTCACCCTATGTGAGGAAGAGAAAGAAACAGGCCTTGGCATCGAGATCCTCTGCACATATCCTTCTGTGTTTGTAATGAAATACCTCTATTTTGATAAATCACTGTTGAAATTTTAATCGAAAAAGCCTGATCTGTGGCGCTCCTGAGCAACCCGACTTTCTCGCTTTCAGCTGTGCAAAGCGTCGGACCCGGGGAGTCTCAGCTCCGTCCCCGGGGAGGACCACCCACGGCGGCAGAGCAAGCGAGCGGGGGATTCGGGGGATTCGTCCCACAGCCCGGGGCCGGGTACTCAACGGTCCCACAGTCTCTGGAGGGCGACTTGATGATGGTCAAGGAGGCTGGGCTCGGGCACCCCAGGGGTCTCAGGAATCCGCATCAGGAGGCTCGAGGACCCACGTTAGCAGGTTTATTGTCATCTTGGCAAAAGGAAGCGTGCCAGGCTCCCCCCACCGCCCCCACTCAGGGGCAGACCGCAGGTTGCAGGGCTGCAGCTACAGGGCAGGGGGGAGGCTGGGGGGGCAGCTCGTAGCCCAGAAGTCTGCGAGCACTTTTCCCGCATGGAGGACCCAGAGGAACTGGGAGCCACAGCTCGGGGGA
This sequence comes from Martes martes, assembly GCF_963455335.1. NCBI lineage: Eukaryota > Metazoa > Chordata > Mammalia > Carnivora > Mustelidae > Martes > Martes martes. The sequence goes on along the minus strand of NC_137899.1, from coordinate 103,019,443 downwards.
AATTCGGGCGGTCCCGGTAGCGGTGATTACTGACGTGGCGCGGAAGGCTCGGCTTCCTTGGGAGAGGGTCGTGTTGTGCTGCGAGGGCCCAGGACCATGAGAAAGATGGGCGGCGGCAGGTCGGCTCTGAACATGCCCGTCGGGTACTCAGTGGGCCCCCGGCCGTGGCTGCCCAGGCCGAGGGAGTCCAGAGGCAGCACCTACTGGTCTCCGCTGGGGAGGACAAGCTGAAGTCGGCGTCATTCTCCCGGAGCCCGTGTGAAACGACTGTGAACGAAAGCAGGAACGTGCATACCCTGAGCCCCACCAGAATACAGACACCCCGTTTCTTGGGTGTGTTTGAGCATCTGAATGGGCCAGACAGTAGCCTCCTTGGTGCGGCAGGTAAAACCACGTCCTAGGCAAGCCCAGAGGGAGGAGAAGTCGGCACATCTGGTCCGGCAGTAGCCAGATGCTGGGCACCGGTGGTGATCCCCCTGGGGCCGAAGCTACCGAGCGATCACCAGGTGAGCCCTCTGAACTCATGGCGTGGTCCTTTTTTCTCTTTTTTTAAAAAAGATTTTATTTATTTATTTGACAGAGAGAAAGAGAACACAAACAGGGAGCGGCAGGCAGAGGGAGAGGGAGAAGCAGGCTTCCTACTGAACGGGGAGCCCAACATGGGACTCGATCCCAGGACCCTGGGATCATGACCTGAGCCGAAGGCAGATGCTTAACCGACTGAGCCCTCCAGGTGCCCCATCATGGCATCGTTCTGAAAGGCTTAGGGAGCTGTCCCATGGCTGTATGGGACTGTATGTCCACAGCAGGACCCTTGTCCTTCCAGGTGAGCCGTCAGAACTCCACAGTCTAGCAGAAGATCCCCTCCCACCCCATCCCCGCCCAGCATGCGGCCAAATGTGGGTCTCAGAGCAACTGATCAGGTTAGGAATCTGACCGTCTCCGCACCTCGCCTCCTGCACACAACAGTAGAAACAAACAATGGCTCCCGGAGAAATAATGTCATAAACGGTAGTGCCTGGCCACCGAGTGAAATTCCTAAATGCGGCCGACACTAGCTTGAGCACTTTTTTCCACCTTCCATCTGACGCACCTAGAGTCGCTTCCCCACTGGTGAATCTCCCGGGACGGCCTCTTTTCTACGCCTGCGGATTCACCTTCCTTCTGCCCCTCCTCTTCCTTTCCCAGCCCGCAGGGGGTCAGATTCACAGCGGCTTAGGTTAACTTTTAGGCAGGAGATCTCTCCAGTACTATATTGCTTCCGTGGGAAATGGACCCCACGGGGATCTGCAGACTCCAAGAAGTTTTCGTTCATCTGGGTCCTCCTGGCTTGCCTCAGGTTTATAACTCGGTTGTAAAACAGACGACTCATTTCAAAGGCCAAGTGCCTTCAATCGGATCTTGTGCGAGTATCACAACCCCTTCCAGCCAGCGGGCAAGGGAGGAACACGCACTGGACTGCGGGTGGTGCGACGAGAGTTCTCTCGGGAGGGGCGCCCGGCTGGTGCAGGAAGTTGAGCCTCTGACTCTTGGTTTCGGCTCAGGCCTGATCTTGGTTTAGGGTCACGGGATCAGGCCCTGTGTGGGGCTCAGGGTGGGGCTGCTTGCATTTCTCTCTTCCTCTCCCATGCCCCTCCCCCCCCTCAAATAAATAAATCTTTTAAAAAAACTTTTTTAAAAAAGAATTCTTTGTAGGGTGCCTGGGTGGCTCAGTGGGTTAAGCCTCTGCCTTCAGCTCAGGTCATGATCTCAGGGTCCTGGGATCGATCGAGCCCCGCATCGGGCTCTCTGCTCAGCGGGGAGCCTGCTTCCTCCTCTCTCTCTGCCTGCCTCTCTGCCTACTTGTGATCTCTCTGTCAAATACATAAATAAAATCTTTAGACAAAAAAAAAGAATTCTTTGCTTAGGAGGACTTGGGTCATGTCACTCCTCTGCATTAAGCCCGTCATAGCACTCCACGTCGCCACAGAAAATTCCGACAGTGCCCTTCACCAGCCGTGTGGCCTTGCTATAGCTCTGGTTTTATGGCCGCCCCCCTCCCCCCAGTGCTACACACACACACACACACACACGCTACATGAAGTACAGAACTATTCCCAACTCACCACGTTACCTCTGGCCTCTGGGCCTTTACGGTGCTATGGCCTCTCCCTGGAACACTCTTGCCCTGCTCTCCAGCTGGGTAGCTCAGACCTCAGCGGAGCTGTCGCTTCTTCCGGAACGTCCTCTGTGACCCCTGAAGACCAGGTTGGTCTTATGTTGCCCCTACATTTAGTCACCTCATGCAAGCGCTCACCACCCGCGAGCCCCGCACCACAGGACAGGGACCAGCGCTTATATCCCCACCGGTGTGCTCACAGCTTCTGCCCTGACACCCGCCAAGTGGAAAATGTCTAGAAAGGGAAAAGTCACGCACCGGCCGTCAGAGACCGCACCGCCTTCAGAGCCCACGACACTAGGCAGGTGGCGTTCTGTCTTACCGAAGTCGCTCATGTCATCTACCAAAACGATCTCTTCAAGGAGGTACTGGGGAGTGAGGTTTATGACACTGGACATGGTCCGAAACAAGGCGTTAAATTCCTCATTGTAGAAGCAAATAACCACGCTGGCAGTAGGTAGGTTGGCTGGGTAATGTTTTTGAAGACACCTGCAGGCATCAATAAAAGGAAAAAAAAACCGATTTGGGGTCTCGCTGAAGCACCTTTCTTTGTTTGCATTTTTCCTCTTCATTACCTTAACTGACTATGACGATAATAAGGTGACAGTACAGCTGAAAATACCAAAATTAAAATACAAATCTTCTTTGCTCTCTTACGGTATTCTAGTATTTTCTAAATGACTCCTTCCTGAATGTCAGCAGTAATTGCTCTTTCCTGGAAGCACCGTTTTGGCCGTCTTAATTCTAGGTTGAACATAGTATAAACATGAATTGTACCTATATTTCGGTTTCTATTATAGAAGTGTATTAATACGCTTACACACATTGAAGGCTCAGATTAACTTCATTGTGTCACCTTCAGAGAGAACCCCGTGACGTAGCTCGCTGCAGTGGGTGTGGCGTGACGGGATTTCTTCCAAGGATTTGACAGGAATGTGTTATTTATTTCGTGCACATGAGAGAAAAATAGGAGCTGAATTCTAATAATATTAGTTATTAGCTATTAATTATTGTTTGAATTACTACAGTATCTGGTTCATTTTGAAACGTATTTTGGTTGTTAAGGACAGACCTACTGCAGCTAGCTTAAGCATAAGGAAGGGAAATCTCTCGGAAGGGGACCCAAACGTCCCACAGGACCTCGTGACAGATGTGCCACTATAGCCTTCAAGAATGACTGGATGACAATTCACAGACCTGTACCCTTGGGGCAAATAATACATCATATGATAATAAAAAAAATAAATAAAAAGCTTGAAAGTCACTTGGACACTCGGTCCACTTCTGTTCTTGCCTTTACATCTGGGAGTAACAGTAACTACAACATCGTCAGCCTACCTCATGGGTGGGGAGGGTTCAATGAGTTAAAATGTCCAATGTTCAGAACAGTGCCTGGCGGACAGTAAGTGTCTCATCAGGTTCATTATACGATTCTTATCCTCTCTCTGCAACCTGGCTCATTTTTACTTCTTTATTCTGCAGAGTGGGAAATGTAGCCAACATCTGCATAACCCATGGTCCAGCACCCAAGGAGAAACTGATACGATTTCCTCTTTCTCAAAAAGTCAAATGAATAAGGATTCATTTGGCCCAGCTGGGCTCAGGTGCCCGTGGCTGGGCTAATGGACTGTGGCCAGTGAGTGGGGTCCAAATCAAAAGTCACTATGCTCCCTGCAACTTAGTGGAAAGAGAAGTGGGGCAGAAAATGCCAGGAAAGGATGCCTCCACTACACCCCACACAGAACCTCAGCATACCCACGGGCAGGTGTCGCCATGGGAGAAGAGAAACTTGCTTAGTGAGCATTTTTACCCAACTCTAGAGGAAGTTGCGCCTACCACATAGAAAGTGCCATCATGCTCTGGGAGTGGGACCAGGGAAAGGGCTGAGCAGCTGGGAAGGGCATTGGGGGGGGGGGCATCCTTCACGTGGCTTCACAAGAGACAAGTAGGAGGACATCCCATAGGCTTAAATTCCAGGAAGATCATTGAGTTTTCAAAGAGGAAGTAGATGAGACACAGAAGTGGGGGACAACGGAAGGATAACACAAGAATGAGGAACATGATGGTCCAGGGTGGACTCGGGCTACTTAGGTCACATCTCTAGCATTATATTCAGTCCTGGGCATGTCATTTTAAGAAAACTGTAGATAAACGAAGTCCCTTGGGAGGAATGAGACAATGACAGTGAAGGGGCCTGCGACTATGTCACACCAGGACTCTTTAGGCCCCTGAGTTTCTCCAAAATTAATTGATAAATGTTGCTGTGGACTTTTCGGGACTAAACTTTTCTCACTTAAGTAAGCAGTTTTTCAGGGTAAGAGAAATTCGGACAAGGCCTGAGTTTGGTGGTCCTTGGTTAGCTGCTCTATTCTTTGCTGATCATACAGATTAACAGGAGTACGGTATAAAGCAGGGCTGTTATGAGTTGGATTGTGTCTCCCCTACATTCACATGTTGAAGTCTGAACCCCCAGTATCTTGGGATGTAGCCTTATTGGGAAGTGGGATTGTTGCAGACGCAACGAGGGAGATGTCATTAAGGTGACCTAGTCCAAGAAGACTGGGGTCCCTGCAAAAAGGGAAAATGAAGGCACAGAGACAAACACAGAGTGTATTAAGTAGCAAGGAGGGGCATTGGCTTACACACCTTGTGCACCAAGACAGGAGGAAAAGGAAAAGCAATGGAACTGGGGATATGTTGACTTATTCCCTTTGTGGATATAATATAAAATATATGTATATATATATACATATATATGTATATGGAAATATACATACAGTTAACCTAGAATATATATATATATATATATATATATATATATTTCCAGGTTTTCTGTGATTAACTGTTAAAAGAAATCTGCACACTTATTAATTACAAAAGGCTAAATAGCCATTTTACAGTGCAGAAACCTGACAGCTTCTGTCTCAGGCAAGTGATTGAAAGTAATTTTGCCCTCGGTCACTTCACCAGTAAATGGGACAAACAGACATCGAGTGTCTCCTGATGCGATGCTCTGAGGATGACACAAAATCCCATCTATGGTATTCCTGCCAAAAAGCACGACTAGGATTTGATCTCAAGGAAACGTCAAACTCAAACTGAGGAACATTCTAGAAAGTAACTGGTTAGATCTCTTAAAAAGTTTTATAGTCAAGAAAGGTAAAGACTTAGGAGCGGTTTCAGATGAAAGAAAACCAAGGGCTTGGGAACTCCACATGCAATCAGGGGTCTGGGGTTGGGTCCAAAGGACGCCAGTGGGGCAACTGTAAACATTTGAATCATGTCTGTAGATTAGCTAGTGGTATTGTATTAATGTTCACTTCCTGGTGTTGTTCATTGTTCTCATTCTGAGGTTATGGAAGATGTTAGCATTTGGGGACTCTAAGAAAAGGCTATACAGGAAGTCTTTGAGATAGTTTGACAACCATTTTGTAAGCCTGACATCATTTCAAAATTGAAAAGTCAAAAGATAAAAAATTAAATCAGAAGACCAATCAACATAAAAATGTACTCTCCAAAAACCTGTATCAAATACTTCCACAGCTAGGGAAAATAACCCTGCAAAGTTTAAGACACAGATGAAATGGAAATCCCACTTAATGCAATTATAAGATGAGCATGAGAATGGCTGAAAATCTGCTTGGACCCCAAGAGTAGTAGTCATTACTGGTAGTTGAAGTTTATTTTAAACACAAGTATACCTTGTACATAATTGAATTTCCTATTAAATAAGTTAATATTCTGAATACTAAAACTTCCAAGTTCACATCTCTCTGTAGACGGTGTCTCTCTAAAGCTTCAGTTCTTCCTAACAATCACGTGATGGGGGAAAGGAAGCAAAGGCAGCTGCACTATTTTAGGAGAGGAGGTTTAGGGAGAAGAGTTGATGGTGTGGCAAGAAATTCATCGCTTACAGGCATTCAAAAATATTGGCTTTCTTTTGGGGGAGTTCACTATTCAGTTAAGAAAAAGGTTGTCCCCTGGGGTGCCTGGGTGGTGCTGTCAGTGAAGCTTTTGACTCTTTGATTTTGGCTCAGGTCATGATCTCAGGGTCCTGGGATGGAGCCCCGCATCAGGCTCCACACTGAGTGGGGAGTCTGCTTAGAAATCTCTCTCCCTCTGCATCTGCCCCTCCCTCCCTCTAATATAAATAAACCAATCTTGAAAAAAACTGCCATCCTCTAAATTAAGTTCATATCATGCTATGTGGTTTGAATAAATTTAAATTCTTTTTCTTTCATTATGACCCAGATAGACTATGTCATCAGGTGTAAACCCTACATCTCTCTAGAGTGTGCCGCACTGTAAGTGATATTTAGCTACCTACGTGCTTTATTGATTCGTGTATTTGTGGTTTGAAATGTTCACGTTACACACAAGTTGCAACAAGACAGAGGGGCCCCAATTTCTCCTGTTTCCTGGAGCCTGGATTTTGTCTCTGTGTGACAGGAAGATGCCTATATTCCTTAAGTAGTTCTCATTTATTTCAGAAAGAATATCACCCTCTTGAGCTGGAAACCATCAGAACCACTAAGGCACAGGTGCTACAACATGAATGAACCTTGGGGACATGATGCTACGTGGAATAAATCAGGCAACTATTGTATGATTCCATTTTTACAAGGTACCTAGAGTAGTTAAAATTCACAGACAGAAAGTACAACGGTAGTTGTGGGGAGACCGGAGGGAGGGAAGAATGGGAGTTAGTGTTTAACGAGAAAGTTCTGGAGAGGGATGGTGATGATGGTTCTGAAACAATGTGAAGTTACTCAATGCCCCTGAATCATACAGTTAGAAATAGTGCAATGGTACCTTTTACGTTGTGTCCAATTTGCCACAAGTTAAAAAAAAAAAGGCACCAACATTGAATGAGAACAATAAGAAAAAGCAGATTTTGAATAAAATATAGGTAGCTGTCTGAAGCATTTTGTATCAGAAATATCCTTTTGGCCAAATGTCCTAACTGGTAATTTAATAAAAAGATCCTGTGGGCGATGCAATTCTTGTAAATCCCTAGAACACGTTTGGTGCGACTGGGGAAGGTGTTCTCTACACGATAAACTCTAGAATTTTGAAATAGGCTCTTGAATTATCTGACTCCAAGTCCTAAAAACAGGAAGACTTCTAATACACCAAAATTAAAATCTGGTTAGTAACTGTTTGTTTAAAAAATTAATATGTATTCATTTATAGACCTGTACACTGGAAAACTATAAGACATTCGTGAAAGAAATTAAAGAAGACACAAACAAATGGAAAGATACTCTGTGCTCATAGATTGGAAGAACTTGACATTGTTAAGATGTCCCTACTACCCAAAGCAATACACAGATTCAATGCAATCCATATCAAAATTCCAATAGCATTTTTCATAGAAATAAAACAAAGAATCCTAAGATTTGTATCAAACCACAGAAGATGCTGAAGAGGTAAAGCAATTTTGAGAAAACAAGAACAAAGCTGGAGGCATCACCCTCTCTGATTTCAAACTCTATTACAAAGCTATGGTATTTAAAACAGTTTGGTACTGGCATAAAAACAGACACACAGATCAACAGAACAGAATGGAGTCCAGAAATAAAATCATGCATATGTGATTAATTATGACAAAGGAGCCAAGAATATACAATGGGGAAAGGACAGTCTCTTCAATAAATGGTGATGGGAAAACTGGACAGCCACATGCAAAAGAATGAAACTGGACCACTATTTTACACCATACACAAAAATTAACTTGAAATAGATTAAAGACTTGAATGTAAGACCTAAAACCATAAAAATCCTAGGAAAAAAACCCCAGAGGCTGTAAGCTTCTTGACATCAGTCTTGGTGATGACTTTTTGGATCTGCCACCGAAAGCAAAGGCAACAAAAGTATCAATAAATAAGTGGGAATACATCAAGCTAAAAAGGCCCCACAGGGCAAAGGAAATTAGCAACAAAATGAAAAGGCATCCTACTGAATGAGACAAAAATCATCTATCTGACAAAAAACCCCATATCTGAAATTTAAGAAGACTTCATAAAACTCATAGCAAACAAACAATTCAATTCAAAAACGGGCAGAAAATCTGAATAGATATTTTTCCAAAGAAGGCAGACTGACGGCCAACAGGTACAAGACAAGGTGCTCAGCATCACTCATGATCAGGGAAAGGCAAATCAAACCATAATGAGATATCATCTCACACCTGTAAGGATGGTGTTATCAAAAAGATAAGAAATAAGACAAGGGTTGGTGAGGATGTGAAGAAAAGCAAATCCACGTGCAGTGTTCCTGGGAATGCAAACTGGTGTACCTGCTGCAGAAACCAGTAGGGAGGGTCCTCAAAAAGTTAAAAAGGGAGCTAATGTAAGACCCAACAATTTCACTTCCAGGTTTGCATTTGAAGAAAATGAAAACACTAACTCAAAAAGATATATGCACCCCTATGTTCATGGCAGCATTATTTACATCAGCCAAGATATGGAAACAACCTAACTGTCCATCAGCCCATGAATGGGTAAAGAAAACGTGATATGATACACACAATGGAATACTTTCCAGCATAAAAAAGAATGACATCTTTCCTGAGGGCATTACACTAAGTGAAATAAGTCAGAAAGATAAATACCATACGATCTCACTTACATGAGGAATCTGGAAACAAACAACAACCAAACCTCCAAAATCCAACCTCATCAATACAGAGAATGGACTGGTGGTTGCCCAGCATGGGGGGGGGGGGCAAAAACAAAGTTCCAGTGTAAAATAAGTAATTCATGGGGATATAATGCCCACATGATGACTATAGATAACTACTATACTGTTTATATGAAAGTAGCAAAGAGCAGATCTTAAAAGTTTTCATCATACACACACACACACACACACACACACACACACACACTTTTTGTAACTATGCATGGTAGCCAAAGTTATCTAGACTTATTGTAGTGATTATTTGGCCAAATATCTATAAATGTCTTATCATCATGTTATATACCTGAAACTAATATAATCTTATATGTCAATTTTACCTCAATAAAAAAATGAGGATTAACATACATTTTATTCCTCGTATCTGGCACATCTCTCTCACTGCCCAAGCTTTTACTGAGAATGGCATTAAATCCATATTTTAAAAATCCAGTAATATATTCTGGCTTTGAATAGTTAGTATCCTTACCTGCAAGAAAGGGCAATTACAGTTACATAGGTACAGATTACTACCACCAGATAAAGAATAATAAGAACAACTATATTCTGAATTCACTCCCTTTATAATGAGCCAGGCATTTTCCTGGAACCTACACTACCTCCAGATGATAAGGCTAAAATCAAAGCAGATTCCTCTGCAAAGTATGGACAAGTTAGCCTTTGGTCATTCAGTCTCTTTAGTGCAGGAAGTGCTTGGCCTCCTTGGTCCCATCATGATTCACCACTGTCGTGTTAAGTTAATTGTAACTGAGGGATTTAGGAAAGGTGGGAAAGGAGAGCTAAAACCCCAGCCCAGAACTTCCATTGCAGAGAATAAAATAAGAGGCCAGATGCCAACCCAAACATAAGAGTCATAACAATAAATGAAGATGGGGTAAATTTCCTATTAAAAGATAAACACTCTTATTTGTCAATGAAGAAACAAAATATAATCATGAAAGATAAACGGCATGAACTAAAATGGTTAAAAGTAAAAGAACAGTCTAAGAATACAGGAGTCAAACTATCATTTTAAAAAGTACAGAATTCATCGGAAGGAGCATCCAGAAAGTTATTTACACTCACAGTAAGAATGAGTCACAATAAAGACTAGGTAGGGATGAGCTTGCAAATATCAAACATTGCTGCAGTAAAATACTTACATTAAAATCATTAGAGATATCAATATATATTGCCACAAACAGTAGTGGAATATTTAAGAACAAGTCTAGATCAGAGAAAAGGTTAGAAAAAGAACTTGCTTAATGTAATTTGTCATATTTCCTTAGTGGATTTATATTTTGCTTTGTTTTTGAAGAATAAACTTTCTTTTCCAATGCCTATGATGTGCTTTCCAAAATGGACATAAAAGGCTGTTGTATAGCTAAAAAGGGATTCTCTTCAAGATGCAGTAACCCCATTTCCACTAGGCCGTCTTTCCTGCCCCTGATAAATCCTGGACATGACACAACAGATAAGGATGGGAGGTTCTCTGAAAGGTCGAAACTAGCAGGTAGATTCCTGAGGCAGATCTCAGGAATGGAGGAAGGACACGGTGAGCTCCTGATTTCCCTGTTGCCACCCATAAATCCCAGACAGAGGTCTGTAGAAGCCTCCATGTAGAACCACCAACAGATACACACACACACACACACACACACACACACACACACACACTCACCCTCCAAGATAAGCCTGTCCTCTCTAGCCACCGGGCCACAGAAGCCTAACCACAGAAAACCTTTGGCTGGACCTACTCTAGTCAAGTCAAGCAGCAGTGAGAGAACCACACCGACCGCTGTGGCTTCAGTGTGGTGGGCAGGCAGTGGGCCCTCCACCACACCCAAGGGAGCAGCAGGCAGTGACATGGGTGGGCCTGAGCAGAATCTACCCCTTTCACCCCTCTTCCTGGCAGAAGCAGGCAGAGCTCTGATTACCTGCATGGGTGGTGTGGTCAGACTGAGCAGGGAGCTGGTCCTCCATAAGCTGGCCTGGGGGGAAGCAGGTGGAGCTCTGGTTCTCCCCAAGATAGTGCCATGTCACATATAATTAACATTATATGCTAATTAAAAAAAAAAAAAAACAGTCTCAGGAACTTGTGTACAGACAACAAAAGAGCTGATCTTTGTATTATCAGAGCCCTGGAAGGAGAGGAGTCAGAGTGGGGCCAAAAAAAGTACTCTCGGAAATAAGGCCAGAAACTTCCTAAATTCGGGGAATTAGACATCTATAGCCTCAGGAGGCTGAAGAATCCACCAAATGGGATAAACCAAAGAAATCCATGGCAGGACACATCATAATGGAACTTCTGAAAACTGAAGACAGAGGACAACTCTTGAAAGCAGCCAGAGAGAAAAAAACACGGGGTTCATAGAGGAACAACCTGAATGACTATGGGTTTCTCATTTGAAATCATGGGGGAGAGAAGAAAGTGACAAAACATTTTTGAATGCTGAAAAAAAAGAACTGTCATAGGCACCTGGGTGGCTCAGTCATCAAGCAGCTGCCTTCAGCTCACCCTGGGATTGAGCCCCACATGGGGATCCCTGCTCAGTGGGAAACCTGCTTCTCCTGCTCCCACTCATCCTGTTTGTATTCCCTCTCTTGCTGTCTCTCCCTGTCTGCCAAATAAATAAATAAAATCTTTAAAAAGAAAAGAAAAGAACTGTCAACTGCAAATTCTATACCCAGCAAAAATATCTTTTGGGAATTATGAAAAAATGAAGACACTCCCAAGTGAAGAAAAACTAAGACTTTGTGATTTGCAGCCCCGCCCTTAAAGAACAGCAAAAGAAAGTTCTCTAAACAAGGAAATGATAACAAAAGGAGGCTTGAAACTTCAGAAAAGAAAAAAGAACATCAAAATGGATGAAAATAGGGGTAAATATGATAGACTCATTAAGAAACTCTGTTTCTTCAATCATATTTGACTTTTGAAGCCACAATTATAACACCATCTGATGTAGTGCTCAAAACTCAAGACAGTTATATTTTTAGAACAAGGAGGCTAAGGAACAGTTTACACTTTACTTTAAGTGGCAAAACATTGATTCAAGGAGACCTTGGTAAGTTATAGACATATTGTGTAATACCTACAGCAACCACTAAAGAAACCATACAAAGCAACCTTTTAAAAAACATTATAAACAAATCAAGATGGAATTTTGAAAATGCTCAAGTAACTCATCAAAACATAAGAGAAACAGAAGATTGAGAAACAAAGGAAAGAAACAAAAAACAAATAAAATGACTGAGAAACTCTGCCATCGATAATTGTCTTAAATGCAAATGATCTAAATATACCAGTTAAAAGCATGGATTAACAGAGTGGATTTAAAAAATGTTCCAACAATATACTACCTACAAGAAACTTACTCCAGTGAAACATAGGTAGATTGATAATAAAAGGACAGAAAAGGATATACTTGCAAATTTTAATTAAAAAAAAAAAACAGCTGGGGTGCCTGGCTGCCTCAATTGATAGAGGATGTGACTCTTGATCTCAGGGTTGTGAGTTCAAGCTCCACATTGGGTTTAGATCCTACCTTAAAAAAAAGTACGAGTGGCTCTATTAATATTAGATAAAATAGATTTCAGAGCAGAGAAAATTACTAGAGACAGAGACATGACCTTATGATAAAAGGTTCAGTGCACCAGTGAGACATAATGGTTCCAAATAGAAACATGTCAAAAAATAGCTCAAAATACATGAAGCAAAAACTGGTAAGAGTTAAAGTAGAACCTAACAAATCCACAATCATAGTTGGGGTTTTCAACACCCAGTCTTAGCAACTGACAGAACACCTAGCCAAAAACTCAGCAAGGACATCAATAACTGAACAATAAAATCAACCAACAGGAACTAGTTGATGTGTATGAAGGAACTCTGCACCCAACAATAGCAAATACATAGTTTTTCCAAACGTGCATGGAGCATTCACCAGGGGTGGACCATATTCTGGATCATAAAACAAACCTCAAAAAACCTAGAAGAACTGAGATCACACAGAGTATATTTTCTGACTATAATGGAATCACATTGGATGTCATTAGCAGAGAGGAGAAAATTATTCAAAGACTCTGAAATTAAACAATCTATTTCCAAATAATCCAAAGAGAAAGTCTCAAAGGGAATATAAAAATACAGAGAACTGAATGAAAATGAAAATTCAGTGTATCAAAGTATGTGCCACACAGCTGAAGCCATACTATTAAGATGTCAGTTCTCCCCAAGTTGACCCATAGAGCCAATACAATTAAAAATACCAGTGGTCTTTTTGGAAGAAATTGCCAAACTGTTTTTAAAACCTATCCAAGCAAGCTCACCACCTACAATAACCAAAACAATTTTGGAAAGAGTGAGAACAGAGTTCAGAAAGGGACCCACCAAAAAGAGTTAACTGTTTTTTGAAAGATGCTGAGATGGAAAAAGGGAGACTTTTTTCAAGAAGTGGTGCTGGAAAAAATGGATATCCACACGAGGAAAATGAACATTGATCTTCACCCTCCCATCACAGAAATTCACTCCAAAGGGACCACAGCCCTAATGTAAAATGTAAAGTAAAACCTAAAATCTTAAAATTTCTTAAAAAAACAGAGAAGGGAATCTTTGTGCACTTGACATAGGCAAAGTTTACTTCAATAAAAGATTAAGAAAAAAGAACCATACAAGAAATTGGGATGAATTGAACAACAAAATTTAAAATTTTTCTTCTTGAATGACACCACTCAAAAGAGAATTCAAAATGTACAGTATGGCGACTATGGTTAACAATAATAATATTGTATATTGAAACTTGCCAGCACAGATCTTATCACAAGAGAAAAAACTTGTAACTGTGTGTGATGGACACAACTGTTAACCAAACTTGCCGTAGTTATCATTTTGCAATATATACATGTACACATGTATCCAATCATTCTGCTGTACTTCCAAAATGAATAAGGTGTTCTATGTCAATTATGTCTCAATTTTTAAAAGAGACTAAAAAGACAAGGCACAGACATACAGAGTATTTGCAACTCACGTATCAAAGGACTTGAATCCAAAATATATTTTTAAAAATCTTAAAAATCAGGAGATAAGCATTCCAATTTAAAAATGGATGGACATGGGCGCCTGGGTGGCTCAGTGGGTTAAAGCCTCTGCTTTCAGCTCAGGTCATGATCCCAGGGTCCTGGGATGGAGCCCCGCATCGGGCTCTCTCCTCACCAGGGAGCCTGCTTCCTCCTCTCTCTCTGCCTACTTGGGATCTCTGTCTGTCAAATAAATAAATAAAATCTTTAAAAGAAATGGATGAAGGACTTGAAGAGACACTTTACAAAAGAAGATATACGGGTGGCCATTAAGCACACGAAAAGGTGCTCAAAATCATTAGTCATCAGGGAAATGCAGATTAAGGCTACAATGGTTCCATCACTTACCCATTAGAATGGCCAAAATCTAAAAAACTGAGCTTGCCAAATGTTGGCAAGATGAGCAAAGGGAGAGATTCCCTACATGCCAGAGGGGAAGGTAAGTGGCACAGCTGTCTTGAAAACACATGGTCATTTTCCTTAAAGTTAAGCATATACCTACTGTACATCCCATCTGTCCCAAACCCAAGAGAAACAAAATATGTCCACATGAAGACTTATAATCCATATTCACGGCAGTATTACAATTCATTCTGGATATCTACAAACATATTAAAAATATAATATTGCATTTTGCTGGAGATCACACATGAAAGGAAGGGAAGAAAGCTATCCATCACCTCAGGTTAGTTACCACCTCAGAGGGTAAGAGGAGGAGAAGGAAGGGGTGAGGTCGTTAAGGGTACCCGTAACATTTATTTCCGTGAAAAAAACAGAACACTATCTGAAATAAATACAGCAAACTATATTCAAAAATTGCCACATTTAGGTGATACATGCCTGTTTTACTCTTTACTGTATATATGTGAAATATTTTATAATTTAAAAATTGAGTTGCTCTAAGAAAGACATTGTTTTCCTCTTCCAAATATTAAACTTATGGTACATTTTCCCCTTAAAACGGCTAATAGAGAAAATCAAAATACTTACCTGATCTTAAAAAGGTTTTGTATTCTGTAGTTTCATATTTGTCAGGCATTCCAAATCTTACACGCAGTCTCGGTATTTGCTTGGGGTCCTGGGTAATTTGCTGTTGCAATTTTTTCCCAAGGGACCAAATTAATGCAGTCCCCTGGTTTTTCTTCTCCAAGTTGCTTACATGATTATGGTGAATATATACATACAACAGAGCTGTCCAGATCCCAAATATCAAGGATCCGTAGAATAAACATTGAATTGTGATGCCTCTCATTGTGAACCTAGTATTTCTGAAGGTCCATTTTTAAATTTCCTATGTCAGAGGAATTTAAGAGAGACTATATTAGAGATCTTAGTGATTTCCAGGTCATCTACTTGGCTTAAATTCAATTTTCAGTGTTTTAAGAACAAGATCATTTTAATATGCATTTACCCACATACTTGGATGAGATAAAGTATATCTTGTTTTCTATTAGCAAAAACTCTTAAAACTGATATTTAGAAGATCGCTTAACATCAAAATGTATAACATGCTTACAAAACATGCACTTATTTAAAGTAATTGGCACACACTCCTGAGCCTTCAGCTAAAGGAAATACAGTGAAAGCAGGTTTACTCATCCCTTACTCAAGCTCAATCCAGCTTGGAGTTTTAAATCTCTTTTAAAAATCTGATCCGATATCAACTAAAAAAAAAAAAACAACACACACGGTTCACATGCTGGAAGGAAAGTGGACAATGATAACTGGTCCATCACTGATGAGACTGTGAAATGGTACCATCATTTTGACAGTTACCTGGTTCTAGGGAATTTACGCAAATAGTATGCTGACGCATTTTTATCCCTAGGAACACGCCTTGAAGAGACTCTTACACATATCAGGAGATACTTGCAAGAATGTTTACTACATGGGACGCCTGGGTGACTCGATCCATTAAGCGTCTGCCTTGGGCTCAGGTCATGATCCCAGGGTCCTGGGATCCAGCCCCCTGTCGGGCTCCCTGCACAGCCGGAAGCCTGCTTCTCCCTCTGCCTCTCCCCCTGCTGGTGCGCTGTCTCTGACAAATAAATAAATAAAATCTTTAGAAAAAATGTTTACTGCAGTAATGTTTGTAGTAGAAACTACATGCAACTCAAGTTTCCCTCAATAGGAGAATAAGAAAGTGAACAGATCCCAGAACACAGCCAACAGATCCACTGGGGCCACAGGTATCAATACTGGAGACACCATAATGTTGCACAAAAAACCAAGCAGGGTGTGATGCTACCAAGATGCATATGGGAAACATGGGAACCAGCGCAATTGCTTACGGATACACCTGGAGGCAACAAATGTTGGGGACAACCCATGCGTGCAAATGGTCCACCAAATTTAGGACGGGATTACTCCCATGGGGGAGGGCACTGGGAAGGGGAGGGAAGAGCTCCTACTATGTTCTTAACACTTGTGCTTTTTAATCTCTTAAGCAAATGCGGCAAAAGGATAAGGTTTGATGACGCTTGATGACACGTCCACGGAGCGTTCATGATATTTTTCTATTTCCCTTTTGTCGGAAATAATTCCCAATTTATCAAAAAAGAAAAGTGCTTGAGCGGCTTCTTTTAGAGATGACAGACTGGAAATGTACGTCTGTGCCCTCCCCTTCTTGACTCAACTGTGAATAAAAACCAGTCTTCCAATCTAAAAACTCTCCTGGGAAAAGGGTGTTAGAGGGAAGGTCCACACACGGGAGATTTCAACACGGGTTTGAAAGACTGGACGGAAGCCGCTGCGTGCGAGGTAAGAACGGGGAAGGGGGAGGAAGCCTGGACCCCACCCGCACAGGGAGAGGACTGAGGTGGAACTCAGGGCGGCTGGGGAGGAGACTGGAGGTGCCGGGTACAACAGGTGCAGGGCCAGGAGACTCCGGGAAAGGCCACGCGTTTATACGCACCGCAGTCAGCTCTCTTCGCCCCTCCCTGGGCCTGACTTTAAATAGCACAGGTGTCCTTTCAAGAAGACGAAGAGACACCTGGGATGCGTGTACAGAGGAAAGGTCATCTGGAAGCTGAGGAGAGAGAACTCAGAGGAAACCACCTTGATGTGCAACTTCCAGCCTCCAGAATGGAGGGAAATAAATGTCTGCGTTTAAGCATTGCCCCTTCCCCACCCCCCTCTCCCCCACTCCCCAACCCGTCCCTGCGTAGCATTTTGTTATAACAGCCTCAGGGGACTGATACAAATTCCAAGGACTGACTTAGGCCTTTGAAGAAACCCTCCAGTAAGACAGAAAATACACACAGAACCAGAAAAGGGGAACAAATTAATGAGAGCTTTAAAAAAATCGAAACACTGATTTTGGTTGCTCACTCTCAAGAAGATACCATGCTCATAAAACCAGGGAAACAGTCTATGAAAAAGAAAACATTACAGAACAACAACAACAAAAGGTTGCTGAAACCTAAAACATGATTGGGAAAACTTTAAAAATATATGTAAGTTGGAAAATAGTGTGAAAGGAATATGCTGGAAGGCATAACAAAATGACATAAGGAAAAATGTAAGAAAAAAATGAAGAGATGTGATATTTCATTCTTGGAGGTGTAACATCTAAGTAGTAAAAATGTACGAGTTCCAAAAGATGATCAGAGAAAAATGGAGGACAGGAAATTATTAAATAAATAATATATTTTCCCGGTAACTTAAAGTGCTCATGAAATGCCCAGTGCAATGAACGTAAAAATATCCTAAAAGCCTCCAAGTGCAGAAAAATGGTTGACATACAGGAGGAGTTTCAGAAGGATATCAAACTTCTCAACAGCAACACTGAGGGTTTTTTTTTTTCCCTCTTTTAAAGCTTTATTTATTTGAGAGAGAGAGAGAGAAAGTCTCAAGTCAACATGCTGAGTGCAGTGTCCAAGGCAGGTCTCGACCTCATAACCCTGAGATCACGACCTGAGCCAAAACCAAGAGTCTGAGGCTTAACCGACTGAGCCACGCAGGTGCCCCAACACTGGGTTCTTAAAAGATTATAGAGAAGTGGCTTCAGAATTCTAAGTTAAATGGTATTTCATCTAGAATTCTTTACCTAGTCAAATTTTAATTAACCTTGAGAGAGGAATAAAGATATTCTCAGATCTGTAAAGGACTCAGAAAGAATTACAGGCCACGTATTCTATTTTGGGAGACTAATGTGGACTGCAAATGCCAACAAAACGAAGAGTAGACAAAGAAGAGATGGCCCAGGGTGGTGGATCCAACCCAGGAGAGAGGCAGAGATGGTCCTGGAGGGCTGTTGTGCTGGTGGGGGAGGGGAGGAGTGGAGGGCGACTGCCCGCATTGGAATGGAGGCTGTAGTGAGCTCTGGCGCTCCACCCCTCCCCAGAAAGGAGATGCGTCAAACAAATATCAGATTTGACAGATGATGCGGGGCAGGGAAATGCAAGTAGATGACCTATCTGATGGTAAAAATTAAGGAATGATATTTGTAGAGTGATAAAGGTGTAACATACTGGCTACAGATTCATAAGGAAAATGCGATTCTGAAAAATAGGAGTTGTGGAAGAAAAATGAAGTTGACGTGTGAAATAAACCAAGAAGTAGAAGCTTGGGAATAGTATTTAAAATATGAAGGCAATTGTGCTCGCTTCGGCAGCACATATACTAAAATATGAAGGCAACTGTCATAAAAAATATATTCAGAGAGTTGAAAGTCATTGCTTTTGGGGAGTTGTACTGAGGATTAGGGTGGGAGTTGGGCAAGGGCCTGCTGACTCTAATATTTTTGTTTTTATTTTAGGCTTTATTTTATTTTTTAATGTATGCATTACTTTAACAAAAAATTTAAAAACGGAGATTACACACAGTACCTATCAAATGGCATCAATGCTTGTAAACACGTGCACGGAGCAGCCACTTCTCTCCCATCCTGACCCTTTCAATCAGGGGACAGCCTGGCCCGGGGTTAGAAGGAATCAAGGATATGAGCCTCCTGAGCTGTCCAGTGTCACCCGCTTTCCGGGGCCCTCCGGCGCGGGTCCTCCTCACGCCCTGATTCTTCCAAGTGTCCTCCTGCATCTGACCCTTTTGTATTGCCATTTCCATCCCAGTTCTCTGACTGGAGGACAGAGCGCGGCCTCCACGGGTTTGAGTTCAGGCATGCACTAGAACAAGCTTGCACAGGCGCTCCGGCTCCTAGGGCTCTTGCTCACAGAAGAGACCATCCCTGCCCCACGGAACCCAGCACGCTCGGAAACTGCACCGCATCAAACCACCAAGGCTGCACCTGGCCGCGCAGAGACGCGAACACACCTGCCGGAACGTCTTACAGTGCCGAGTGGTGCCACCACATCACCCTTGGGGCCGGGGCGCCCATTCCCCTACCGCCTGGAGCACTGGCTCTCGACCGAGTCCCTTCCCCATCCTTACGTCCGGGGGGGCAGGCTGCTTTGCGCAAGGCTCCCCTCCCGGAGGGAACTCGTGTTCAAGGACTGGCTGACGGGCCCCACTGCCGTGCGGCAACTTGGGATGACTCTGAAGACCCATCCAGCCCGGAGCTGCCCCTGGGGCTGACAGAGCTCCTTCCTGCAGCACATCACAGTCTAGGCTCCTTCTCCTGTGAAACTAAAAGGAGGGAGTCAGAAGGGCGCCGCGGGAGCGCTCGGGCCCAGCGCCCCTTGCCCACTGCAGAGCCAACGGGAAAGGCGGCACCTTCCACGGGATTGTATTTTACGATCCCAGCCCGAGGAAGGAAAGTTTCCTCCTGCCCCGAATCAGCCCGGCCAACGAGGGACAGTCAGTCGCAGCTCAGCCAATGGAAAGCCACCATCCTCGGGATTGCGGGTGACTCCGACGACTTCGTCCTCCCTCCTCCCGCGACGCCGGCGCGTGTGTTCGCTCTGCGGACTCGCGTGGTTGCGCCGCGCCGTGCTCGTCCCGGGTCGCAGTTCTCTGCTCTTCCTCAAACCGGTTTTATTCCCGAGGTCAGCGCGCCGCTGGAGCCGGGCCGCTCCGCCCGCAGGTGTTGGCCCCGGACCCACGCCCGGACGCGGCCTGCGAGCGCGTCTCCGGCGCGGGCTGTTTCCCGGGAGCCGGAGCTGCCGCGGGGGGCAGGGGGCGGTCCTGCGCCGAGGCCGTGGGGGGCGTGGGGGCCGCGTCGCCCGCCCGGCCCTTGCGACCCCGCTGCCCGGGAGGCGCGTCGTGACCGCGGGCGGCGGGCGGTGCGCCCGCTGCGCCCTCGCTGGTGGGACGGGCCGGAGCGCGGCTGCGGAGGAGCGACGTGGCTGCCGCACGTGGTGGGCCGGAGCAGCGGGCGCAAACCCGAGGGGTCCAGCCGGCTGCACGGGTGCGTCTGAGGGAGGCAGCGGCAGGCCGAGGGTGACGCTGAGGGTCAGGCCGGCCTCCTTAGCGACGCAGAAGAGACTCCCCTCCCCCGCGTGGGAACCGCGTGCAGGCGGTGTGGCCAGGGCCGCAGTCCTCGGGGGCAGGGGACTTGGCGGTCCTGGCTCATCTGCCGGAGGGGGGGAGGGAGGCGCTGGGACCCGGGACGGGGGAGCCACGGGGACCCACGCTGCGGGCCTGCAGCAATGGGGCCCTCACCGCGCGGAGGGCCAGCCTGCTCCTTCGCTGGAGGGTACTGTGCAGGCCGCGCGCGCCCTCTGTCCCCACCGCCCTTCCCCACCCAGTCCTCTCCCGGCCGCCAGGTCCCTAACTAGGGTCGAGTTACAGAACAGCCTGGCGGGGGGGGGGGGGTGGGGGTGGGGAATGGAGTGTCCCCAAGAGCTGCAGAAACCCCGCAGGCATCACGACCCAGTGGAATCGAGGCCGGGCACGGACTGGTCCTGAGCATCCTAGATCGGGGCGGGGTGCAAAACTGCTTTACCCATACGGGAGCTTTCCAGGACATGGGCTTTACCACC
Organism: Martes martes; assembly: GCF_963455335.1. Lineage (NCBI taxonomy): Eukaryota > Metazoa > Chordata > Mammalia > Carnivora > Mustelidae > Martes > Martes martes. The sequence goes on along the minus strand of NC_137899.1, from coordinate 102,998,653 downwards.
CCGACAAACACCTCCAGGGAACAGTGACGTCTCCTTGACTGGACGAATTATGCTGTAAAAATGAAATCTCTGGGGCGCCTTGGTGGCTCAGTCAGTAAAGCGCCTGCTTTCGGCTCAGGTGGTGATCCCAGGTGCCTGGGATCGCGTCCTGCATCGGGTCCTTGCTCAGCGGGGAGCCTGCCTCTCTTCCCTGCTGCTCCCCCTGCTTGTGCTCTCTCTCTCAAAGAAATAAATACAGTCTTTAAAAAAATAAAAATGAAATCTTTGGTAAAAGGTAAAAAGGTAAAAAGGAAACAGAGGGAGAAAGGGAAAAGGGAATTAAAAATTCCTAATTAAATTAAATTTAGGAATTTAATTTAAATTAAATTAAAATTAGGAATTAAAAATTCCTAATTAAAGAAAATGCAAAGAAAAACTGTCAAATGTGTAAGAGAAGGTGGCCTCTAACTGAGGCAGATAGATGGATCAAAACGAGGGGGAGGAGAATGAAGCTGGTTAACTTCTAACACAGCTGCTACTTCCGATAAATGTCACCTGCTGAGACTTTTAACTTCTACCGAACACCAAAAGCAATTAGAAACTAAGGAAGAAAGTAAGCAAGGGGAGGCACCCGAATTGAGTACGCAGCATATGCATGGGGGTTCATGATCAGGTTAGTGCTGGAGACGGAAATACATCCATATTCTCTAGAAGGAATCAACTGTATTAAGAAAATTTGGAGGAAATTCTCTACATGTGAACATTAGGAAAATTACCCTCACCCACTTTTTTAAAAATTTTTATGAATGTAAATTTTTCTTAACACCACACTTTCTTAAAGCAGAACTCCCCCTGGTTCTCTGGAATATGCACCTCATCTCTCCTCCCATCCCCTCCCCCATCTCCACCCCCACCCCCACCCAACACACATATGCTCACATACCCAAACCCTAAATTGAATCTGGAGTCAGTTGTGTTTGTTTTAAAGTGTCTTTTCAGAGTCAGGAAAACAGGCTCTGCTTTAGATGATGTCACAACTAAATTTTCTATAAATAATAAGATTTTTGAGAACCAAAGTCAATATAAATGCCTGGCCTACCTCTAGAGTGGCATCCAGCCTGACAGTTATAACTTCTTTAAAACTCAGATCTTAATCCTAATCCCCAGAGCCAGCGTTCCGTTCAAGGATCAGTGATTTGAAGCGTGGCTTCCACTGAATCCAGATGGAAGGAGCCCCCCCGTGTTGTTCCCACTTTTCAGCACACCGAGCTCCCCCACCTACCATTAAGACAGTGGCTGCTCTGTAGTTGATCAGTTGTCTAAGCTGAGTCCGGGTGAAATGAGGCAGGAGTCTAGGTGGAATGATATGAAAGACAAGATTTTTTTCTGAATGGCTGACTTTACGGTGCCTGGATCTGAGCAAATGCTGGATTGTGCTGGGCTGTCCTGCCCGCACGGTGTTACACGAGAAGCAGCACTGGGTACGTCACAAAGCCCTTGTGACGTCACACCCAGGGTGTCGCCAGCAGCCAGGGGCTCCTCAGAGCAGCGGGTGGAATCCGGGACTTCCAAAGTTCAAAGGGACCTTCCAGAAAGTCTTAGGATCCTCATTCCTCAGCTGAGAAAATAGGAAAAGCCTCATCTTGGGCAAAATCTAGGCTAGATCTCATTTTTGGCTTTTTTTTTTTTTTAAAGTCAACATGAAAAAAAGCTTCCAGAACACCTCAAGGGACTCAAAGATGACCCAAAGGGTTGTTTGGCTGTCTTTTAATTTTTTACTCTGTATTACTCAATATTTAGATATTAGTACATAAGGTCAGCCAAATGCTTGTGAAATGTCTTGACATGTCTGAGCAGATTTGACCTTTCCCCATTGAGGAGGCTGACTCTGTTTAGCCTGGGACCAGACATCTGCTTTGAAGTATGTAAGAGGCAGGGGTGGGGGTGGGAGAGTGAGGGGTTGGAGGGGGCTGAGTTGGGTCCTTCCCAGAGCACCAGGAATGAGAGAACAGAAAACATATTTTTCTGTAGGTATAAAGGATATAGACGTCATGGGGCTACCCAGGGGTTGCTTAGGGGAGACAGAATAATCATGTGAGAAATTAGGGGAAGATACAAGATAAGAAGCATATTGAGTTACTACAGGCCGGTGTCCCGAAGAACCAAGAGTCGGGGCAAAGTTGTCAGGACCAGTTCACGAGGGGAAAAGGATAATGCAACAAAACGGAAGGCACAGAACAAAGTCATGACACTAGGCAGGTGGCTGGTAGGAGCTGAACAGAGGTGGTTCAGAGGAGGAAGCTGAAAACTGCAGAGGGGAAGGAATGTGTGGGAGAGAGGTGCATCTGTGACAATGGAGATCAATTCCATGGGAGTGACCAGAAAGTCTGGAACCTTCCCTATGGGTAAAAAGAAATTAGGAGGCTGAAACAGTGCATGTTTTATCTCTAATTAGTGGGCAAGTTTTATCCTAGTTGATCCTAATTAAAGAATTACAAGGAGAAACACAGCAGCCCTGAGTTTTACTCTCATTTTGAAAAGGAAAAGGGAAAGTTATCTTACCTTTCTTATGATAGGTTAAAACTTCAACCTGAGAGCCAGGAAAACCATCTTCTTTCTGGGCCTGTGTCTTCTGAGGGATAACAGAAAGGGCGTCGGTGGGGGGGGGGTGACCCTAAAAAACACAACAAAGGGCGGAGAAACAGAAATAGGGAATGCAAATAAAAAAAAGAATAGGCAAAAACATTCGCATATAAAATTTGCCAATTATTGCATACTATCCCAAGTATTTTGGGGGGACTGTAAGCGCTTAGAGGAGACAGCCCCAGACTAGTACATCTCTGCACTCCATGACGATGTACCTAACATGTGCCAGGTGCTGGTCGACATTCACTAAATAAATCCTTGAATAATCGTGACTCCTAAGACAAAGGAATGGGTAAGCAATGCCAAAATGTGAATATCCCTGGAGGTAAAAAGGAAACAGAGGGAGAAAGGGAAAAGGGAATTAAAAATTAATGAAGTAACCTTAGTCACAGTCTTGCCTGGCTCCCTCCCACCAGCCCAATTGGGCTCATTCATCTAAAAACTCTCTTCTGATTCTTTGTTCCATTGACAAAGGCCTACAGACTTTCCCCACACACTGCTCTTACCCTGAAATTCCTCCATATGCTATTGGTCTGACTTGCCAACTTACGCTCTTCTTTGTCCTAAGAACCCTTCAGAAGAATCCATTCCCTTCCACGCTAGTTCCGCACCATTCAAAGCATCCGCCGGACCATCGTTTGGATCTCTGCCCATCTCAGGGTCCAAATAGCATTTTCCCCAATAACCACGGAGTAAGCTTTTCCCATGGAAGTGGGCAGTTATCTTAGGCATCTCGCAAGCAGGTTTGTGACTTGAGAGGTTCCCTCTAGAAATTAATTGCACGCTGTCTTAGAGTGCGAGGGATTATTGTGGGCCCAGGGCTGGGGATGTGGAGTTGGGGAGAAGAGAGAATCTGGTAATAAATGCCAGACAGAGACCTTCCTTTGGCTAATACCCACGGAGGTCCATGTTATTTGGTAGTGCTTATTGCCTCTGTCGCAAGCCAGTGTTCTGTTTATTTGATTCAAGGCCATGACGCTTAGTACAAGACAAAAGAATGTGGAAGCAGTGGCAAGATGTGAATATTTCGGTGTGGGGGAAGATGTTTTTTATCTTTTGGTACCTACCTCCCAGTTAAAGTAGCTGAAGTCACCATGTCCTGAGACCTGTGGTAGTCTATAGCAGGACACAATGAAAGCAGCTGTAATCCCTATCCTAGAACGGCTCACCTCTCCAATAGGGAATAAGACATTGTTCAAGACATTGGTTCAAATTCTGTTAATAGGTTTGGCCAAGTGAGACCAGTTCCCCTGGAAAAATAATACCAAAATTGCTTTGGGTCGACATCCATCAGTGGCCTCTTGAGTGAATAATTGGTTTCCTCTTCAATTAATTAAAAGAAAACCAAAATAGTAATCTTTGGTTCTGGGAGGCCAAGAACATCTGCCAAAGGTGCTCTAAAGACGAAAATCACATAAATTCTAGGGCCCTAGGTTAGTTACTCAAAATATGACTAATTTAATGAGAAAGAGCCTACTTAGAGATTTTGATGTTGGTAGCTTGGTTCACACGGCAAATAAGAACGTTTTTGTGCAGCATTATTCAGAAGAGCTGAAACGTGGAAGTCCCCCAAGTGTCCATCCCTGGAGGAATGAGTAAGCAGAAGGTGGTATCCACATACCGTGGACTCTTATCCAGCCTTAAGAAAGGAAGCGCGTTCTGACACCTGCCACAGCGTGGCTGAGTGTTGGGGATATTCTGCTTTAGTCAAATAAGCCAGACATAAAGAGACAAGAAGTGAATGATTTCACTCACGTGTTGAGAGTAGTCAAAATCATACAGAAAGTAGAATGCTGGTTGCCAGGGGCTGGGGCAGGGCCGGGGAAGGGGCGTGGGGAGTTTTTGTTCAGTTGACGAGCTGGTGAGAGTCCTGGAGGTGGACGGCGGGGATGGAGACACACATGAATGCATTTTATCCCCGGAGCTGTATGGCTGAGTTGATAAAGTTGATGTCATGTGTATTTCACCACACATAGAAAACCGGGTGGGAAAAAGCACACGGAGTGATTTATGTTCTTCGACTTAGCTCAGGAAACTGCCCCCTGGAGCTGCGACGCTCTTGCTGCGCTCTGTGAAAAGGTTTTCAGTTCCAGACCCCACGTTGGGCTTCCGGTCGGCTTCCTGTGACACTTGTTGACGTTCACGGCCGGCGTGCTTCGCCTGCTCGGTTTCGGGAGCCGTTTTCTTCTGGAGTAAAGCAAACACTAAACCTCGAATGCACGGTGGACGTGTGTGTGTAAAATACAGAGGCTGAAACCCAAACAACAGCGGCGCAGCCGTTTCCTCCTGCGAGTAGGCGTCCGGCCTTCGAGGACGCGTCCGGCCCCGCCGATTTCTGGAATACTTGGGTCCTTCTCTTGCTTAAAATAAAAGGGGGAAGTTTCTTTAGAAAAGGTGCAAAGCTAAGAGACGGGACACGGTGCGCAGCTCCTCTGGGGGGTGAGCAGAGGGCAGCTGCAGAGCACGGAATCGGTTTCCCTCGTCCCCCTTTCTTCCCTCGACTCGCACTTGTTTTTGTCCTTGCTTCCGGTCGCTACCCAGGCTGTCACGGCTGGTGACACGCTCCTCTCCGCCTGGGGGGACGATATTGTTGCTCATGCGGTCACCGCATGGGGTTGACGTCCGCTCAGCCAAGCACAGGGGAAAGCAGGTTTCCGCCATAAAACGATCGCTGATTCCTAGTAACTGAAGGGAAAGTTAATACATAATTTGAAAAAATACAGTTTTCCAATATAATTTTCTAACAAGGACGCCCCCCCGCCCCCCCCGCCCTGTAGGAACGTAGATCCCTTTAATGTCAGTTTTTCTCCTCTCCTACCCCCGGTTCATTTTATTGCTTTTCCGTTCGTGTTACATATGCTGTTGTGCATGTGTGCTGACTTTCGTAATTTAAAAAGTTGAACCGCAGAATCTTTCCTGTCTCTCTCTCAGCTCTCAGCAACCAGGTGGACAGGCTGCCACTGGAGGGGGGGCGTCTCCCCTGCATCGCTCTCTCCCCTGCAAGGGCCAGTCTTTACAGGTGTTACTGGGTCAGGTTTAGTGCTGCTTGGCCACTTGTTATCTTTGTGGCCTGGGGCAGATTCCTGGACCGCTCCGGTTTCTTGTGAACAGGCTACTGCCTGCCTGGGAAGATTGTTGTCATTACTGAAAGAGAACATTCTTGCCAAGGCGGCTGACACCGGGCTCCGGCTCCGTTAATGATGGGGATGGCTCCTGCCCCCTGGCTGCCCTTTGGCAGAGGAGAGAGAGGGGAGGGGAGGGGGCCGTAAACAGGGCCGTGTTTTGAGAGCTACGTGGCAATACGGAGAAAAGTTGCACACACGCGCCAAGCATAATGGCCCAGCAACCCGCCCTTACCATGTACTTGAGCGAAACACACACAGACCAGGAGGCGGGCGTAAGAATGCGGGGTACGGCCTTGGTTATTGTGGGGAGAATTCAAGACAACCTAAAAAACCAGGATAAAGGAATTGGGGACTATGTGGTGGTCTTCATAAGATCAGCGTCTTCATAAGAGACGCTCCGGGGTGGCTCAGTCGGTTAAGCATCTGCCTTTGGCTCAGATCAGGATTCCGGGGTCCCGGGATGGAGCCCCATGTGGGGCTCCGCGCTCAGCAGGGAGCGAGTCTGCTTCTCCCTCCGCCTCTGCCCTCCCCCCTGCTTGTGCTGTCTCCCGTGTGCGCTCTCTCTCTCTCTCAAGTAAATAAATAAATAAAATCTTAGACAACAACAATATACGGGGGAGGAAAATGAGAGCATTGGAACCACGAGGACAAGCGTCACCCGTACAACGTTGAGGGAGAAGGGCAGGCTGAGGGAGCGCCCCCAGCGTGGCAGCATCGCTCAGGAAGCCGAGAAGGTGAAAAACAATAGTTTGTACCATCCTGACGCACATCTATGTGGGGAAATATAAAAGTACGTGCGGGAATAATAAATACCAGAGTAACGGTTACCTGGGAGAGGAGGTGTGTGCAGAAAAGCAGGGTGCTCAGGGGCCCTCAACTTTCCTATATTAGTTTAAAAAAAAAAAAAGATTCACAGTACCTACGCGGCAAGATGTTCAGATTTCTTAAAGCTGGTGTGGGGGTGCACGGGTGTTTTCACATTCTCTGCATACTTTTATAGATTCACCACCGCTCCCGATAAAAACAATGGAAGGTCCTAGTCCGCTTCCAGGATTCCCAGAAATCGATTCCTTATCATCTGATTCTTCACCCCACCTCTTAGATGTGATCCGTGTATTTCATTCCATGGCTGGCCCACAAGAGGGAGATCTAGAACAATTCAGCAGCCAGATGTGCTGCACTGACTGAGGGTTTGGAGGGGAGAGGATAGGAGGGGTTTGGGTGAGCCTGGTCGCGGATATTAAGGGGGGCAGGTATGGGATGGAGCACTGGGTGTGGTGCATAAACAATGAATTCTGGAACACTGTAAAGTAATTTTAAAAAAACGAAACAAAAAAACCCTCTGTGAGGATGCAGTTTCCTGGGCCGCTTTGCTGGGGCGCAACAGGGGCTCTCGGGCAAAGACAGAGCACCCACTCGTGGTGAAGAAGACACAGCCCAGGGGGTGGCTGTAAACTGAACAGTGTTTTTTTTTTTTTTTTTAAGATTTTACTTATTTATTTGACAGACAGAGATCACAAGTAGGCAGAGAGGCAGGCAGAGAGAGATGGGGAAGCAGGGTCCCTGCTGAGCAGAGATCCTGATACGGGGCCCGATCCCAGGACCCTGGGATCATGACCCGAGCCCAAGGCAGAGGCTTTAACCCACTGAGCCACCCAGGCGCCCTCAAACAATGTTTAAATCATGCAGTTCCATGAGAAGGTTGCAGAGGACAAGCACACATGGGCAGCACGAGGAAAAGAGATCCGTGGGCGCAGAAGCAGGGGGCACACGTGGTGTCCTTGGGAGCCTGTGGCCAGGCACTCGGGGACTGCTACCCTGGGACAGTCCAGGAGACCACAAACTCCTGCTGCTTATTCGTGGAAGCCCGAGAAATACCAACATAGCTCCTCTTGTCTCTGTAGCCACAGACAGTACAAGGAGTGACAAGCACATCCCTCTTAGAGTTGGGGTGGAAATGTACCGTCAGGAGCACCCCCTCAGAGATGCGAACTGTGTACAGTGGTTTGCAAGCTTTTCTATTAATCTCTCTGCTACTCCTTCATTTTTTTGGAAAAGATTTATCTATTTGAAAGAGAGAAAGGGGCAGAGAACGAGAGAGGGAGTTGCTAGCCAAGTCTGTGCTGAGTGTGGAGCCCACCGTGGGGCTCGATGTCCGGACCCTGAGGTCGTTACCTGAGTCAAAATCAAGACTTGGATGCTTAACCGACTGAGCCGCCGAGGCGCCCCTCTGCTACTCATTCCTTTTTTAAATCAGGTGCCCAAGGTTTTAAGAAAAATAGTGGAGGATATGTAAATTAGGAACAGTCATTGGTGTCTCTGTGAGCTTGAGAGAAACTGCCGTTGCTTTTGGGCGTTATCATTAACGCTGCTGCACCTCTGGGTGGGGACCTCCTCACCCAAATCTACAGCAGTCTTACCTCAGGAGCAGACACCATGCACTCAGAAAATATTTGTTAAATTAATGCTATAGCCGAGTGTCCATTGGCAGACGAATGGAGAAGTAAAATGTGGTCTGTACTTACATGGGATAGTCTCCAGCCTTCAAAAGGAAGGTGCCAGAACACGGATGAAGCTTGAGGACACGCGGCTTTGTGAAACGCTGTGTGATCGCACTCATAGGAGGTACCTAGAGACAGAAAATTCATGGAGACAGAGAGTAGAAGGGCGGCTGCCAGGCGTGGGAGAGGCGGATGGGGAGTGAGTGTTTAATGGGGACAGAGTTCTAGTTTGGGGAGATGAAAAGGCTCCGGAGAAGGACGGTGTTGATGGTTTCCCACGAGTGTGAATTACAGCATGGAACTGTGGACTTACAAGTGGTTAAAATGGTAATTACATGTATGTTTCATTACGATTTGAGAAATAACTGTGGAAAGAAATGAACAAAGAGAGAAACAACTGGGGAGAGTCACACTCTTCTGTTCAGGTAAAACACACCGTGTTCCATCCAGGAAAGGTTCTGGACGGTTCTAAACCAGGGATGTGGGTTATCCTGGCCCACCGGAGGGTGGAGATGGCTTTGCATTTGGTTTGGAGCCTGTTGAGCTGTCTTCTCACTGGGCCGTTCCGGACGGAGGTGGGGACAGGCTAAAGCTTCGCTCCCCTCTACACTCAGGAAGCTGTGTCTGGCTCCGGGGCCGATCACGTCTGCTCCTGCCTCCCCCAGACGTGGCCCCTTTGGGGTTATCACCAAGAGAAGTTGTGACCAACAGAAACCAAAGAGGAAACGTGCGAAACCGCCTAATGATTCAAAGTGTCCCAGGTAAGTGGGGTCACAGAGGCCGCCGAGGGGCCCGAGTGCAGAGAGGGCAGAACAGTGAGGTCTTTGTGCCGAGGTCACGGGGTGCGGCTTCCTTCCTTGTCACCCAAACCCAGCAGGGTGCAAGTCCACAGGTGCCCAGAAACCCTGGTCCCACCTGAGGAACAGTGGGTACAAGGGAAGAAAAAGCAAAGAGAAAGAAAACACCACAGGAAGAGGGAAAATCGAGCATCTCTGAATTTGCAAAAGCAGAAGCTGGATGGGACAGCCCATATGCAAGGGACTCGGAGGCTGGCCCCAAGCGAGCTCTGAGATGGAGGTTCTAGGACCTAAACAAAGGGGCTCTTCAAAGGAAGATTTATCACAGGGAGAGATCCTGCTCCTCCAGAACTTCTCAGAAAAAGGCTCCCAACCGCCCAATTCATCAGTAAAAGGTTTTTGTTACACAATCATATACTATGACCTGAAAGCTGACTTTTGTCCCACAAGTCAGGCTGACGCCTGTGAGATAACAGAACGGATATATGTTGGTCTCTGCCTCTGGTTCCTGGCACAGAGCGCCTTAAACCCTTGTAATTTCCTAAGTGATAAGAGCACCAGCAGCATCTTTTGTTATAATATCTGGTCTGTGGCCCTGGCTCCTGACAGAGAACTCCTGAATTCCTTGGAATCCGCCAGTGTCGGCAGTGATTGGAAGCTTGGAATATCCAGCCCCGCCTCCCGAGGCTCTCCTGAGAGGGACCAGAGGCCGGAAATGGACTTAATGATCTATCATGCTTATGTGATGACTCCTCCGTAAAACCCCCAAAAGTACAGGGTTCAGAGAGCTGCTGGGGTGGTGAACACGTGCAGATATGGGGAGAGCGCTCAGAAGCTAAAGTATTTCTAAGACACACCCAGACAGGAACGCCCGGGTCGCTCAGTCGGTTATGTGTCTGCCTTGGGCTCAGGTCAGGATCCCAACATCCTGGAATCGAGTCCCGCATCAGGCTCCTTGCTCAGCGGGGAGCCTGCTTCTCCCTCTGACTGCTGCTCCCCTGCTTGTGATCTCTCTCTCTGACAAATAAAGTCTTTTATTTTTTTATTTTTTTTAAAGATTTTTTATTTACTTATTTGACAAATCCCAAGTAGGCAGAGAGGCAGGCAGAGAGAGAGGAGGAAGCAGGCTCCCCACTGAGCAGAGAGCCCGATGTGGGGCTCGATCCCAGGACGCTGGGATCACGACCGGAGCCGAAGGCAGAGGCTTAAACCACTGAGCCACCCAGGCACCCCAAATAAAGTCTTTTAAAAGTAGATAAAACACACCAGACAGAGAAGAGGGCAGTGTCTGGCTGGCTTTAGAGGATGGGCTTCCTACTGGGGGTCGGGCGTCTCCACCAAGACAGAAGGGACCAGAAACCAGGAGTGAGTCTCCGACCGCAGTCAGCCCCACCCCTCTCTGTGCGCCTAGCCGACTCTCCCCGCAGTGTAGTTCACGGTGCAGGAAGCAAGCACACACTCACCTGGGACACGCTGTGCCCATGAATTTGGGTTCCACCACTTACTAATTACATGGCCTTGAGAAAGTTAATTACCCCCATTAAGCCTCCGTTCCCTTCCTTCGTAAAACTGGGATAATGTTACTTTTATCATGTGGCAATGGCTCCAAGAATGAAGTAGGTCCCAGTAGAAGGTTTTCATTCACTGGTTGGCGTTTAAGGACCTACAGTACACCAGGTCAGCGACTGGCTTTATAGACATTTCTTTTTCTCCCTATCTAAGCAAGGGAGAAAGGGACTTACTTAGCACTATCCTATAGAAGGATGATGAAAGTCTTTGGCATTGATATTGGTGCCTAGATCATTAAGATTATTTGAAGAAAGGTAGTTATATGTATGTGTGTGTATGTGCATACGTAGGTAGACCAATATATACTATGGACTTACATATCCTATGGTGTTATACTATAATCTGGTTTCCATGAAGGATTTGTATCAGTTTCAGAAAACAACAACAACGGGATAGTAAAAAACGGTGCACTCATTTAAAGATCCTTATGCTCTGTTGGTGGCAATGCCAGTTAGTAAAATGGTCCTGAAATGCACTTTATTATATCAGGAGTCTTAAAATCTTTAAGTATTTTGGCCACTTCTAGAAACAGATCTTAGGAAAATACTAAAATTTTTTAAAAGATTGTTTTAAAAGGAATTTATTTAAAAATTTTAAAAAACTATTTACTTGTGGAGCATAAGGAGTAACACGGAGGACATTTGGAGAAGGAAAGGAAAAGTGAATTGGGGGAAATCAGAGGCGGAGACGAACCATGAGAGACTGTGGACTCTGAGAAACGATCTGAGGGTTTGGGAGAGGAGGGACGTGGGGGGAGGGGTGAGCCTGGTGGTGGGTATCAAGGAGGGCACGGATTGCACGGAGCACTGGGTGTGGTATATAAACAAAGAATCTTGGAACATTGAGAAAATAAATTTTAAGAAATATTTTACTTATTTACTTGACAGAGAGAGGGAGAGAAAGCGAGAGAGAGACAGAGAGAGACAGAGAGAATGAGTGGGGGGGATGTGTAGGGATAGAGGGAGAGGGAGAAGCAGATGCCCCACCGAGCAGGGAACCCGACCTGGGGCTCAATCCCAGGACACCAGTATCGTGACCTGAGGCAAAGGCAGATGCTTAACCAACTGAACCACCCAGGCACCCCTTAAAAAGAGTTTATTAAAGCCATTGTTTATAATGCCATAATCTGGGAAATGTCCACATGTTTAACCATGAAGAGAGAAGATAAATAATTGGAAATGATATTAAGCAAACACTCAGGACACAAATTGTGTGTATAGTATGATTGCGTAGTGCATGTAAGGCATCATATGTAATGACATAGAGCTGTACATGTATAGAAAAAAAAGATTACCAGTCATGGTGAAATTATAGGGGATTATTATCTTCAAATTCCACAAGTTTATTTTCTCAAAGAAAATAGAAACATAACGCTAAAACAACAGAAAACGATTTCTGTAAGAGAGGTAAGAAACTTTCAATGCCTTCCTGCATGTGGACCACCTCCCGCCCCCCACCAGCCTTTTCTGGTCTACTTTCTGTCTGATCTTACCACATGAGCATTTGACTCTGTTGACCCAACCTATCGTCTAGGAATCCTTTTCCTCTGACTTCTGCAGCACTGGGCTCTGCAAGAGAGGGTGCTGTGATTGATTAGCAATGCCTGCTGCAGGCACAGGAAAGAAGGTGGGAACATGCCTGCTACACATTTCTGTCTTTGTTTTAGCTACTTTTCCCTTAAAATCCCATCCTCACATCACTCCCCATCTCTATGCTAATGAATCAAGCCCTAAATTCCAGTATCTTTCATTCCCTCACCTTCCATTCCCATCTTAAAAAAAATTTTTTTTATTAACATATAATGTATTATTAGCCCCAGGGGTACAGGTCTGTGAATCACAAGGTGTACACACTTCACAGCACTAACCATAGCACATACCCTCCCCAATGCCCATAACCCAACCACCCTATCCTTTCCCCCCACCTCCAGCAACCCTCAGTTTGTTTTGTGAGATTAAGAGTCTCTTATGGTTTGTCTCCCTCCCGATCCCATCTTGTTTCATTTTTTCCTTCCCTGCCCGCTTCCTTCCTTCCATTCCCATCTGTTCCACGTCCTACCTTCTTGACAACAGACATCTTGAACTTAACAAACTGAATTGATTTTCTTCTCCTATAAACAAAGTAAATAATGTCACTCACAAATAATGTCACTGCTTCCAAGCCCGTTGCCTCCCTCAGGCTGCAGGATAAAGGTCTAAAGTTTTAGAATCACCCAGGAAGACCTCTGCAGCCTGCTCCGACCTCACACGCCATCCCAGCTCCTGGTCCACATGCTCCCCTTGTTCCAGCCATCACCGTGAATACCCTACAATCAGCACCCCCCTCCTGCCCTACTCTGGCCTCTCTGTCTGCAGTGGACCTTACCCTCCTAACCCCCAAACTCGGACTCCTCCTGGAAGGTTTGGGTCTGATGCCACTCCTTGGTAAGGCCTCCCCAGCTTCCAGAGCTGGTTTTCCAGCCTCTGTCCTTGGTCTTTGTGTCTGAGCTGCTCTTTTCTTATGAACTTGTAGAAAATGAAACAGCCCGTTCCTCCGCTGGCGTATACCAAAGTCTCAATGTATTCACACCTTAAAAAAGTGACACCTTGTGTGTGAAAATGGCTCTCAATGGCAGGTTATCACTGCAAAGGAAGAGTCTTAGCATATTAATGATAAAATAATGGAATGTGATTAGAACATGACTTATCCTGTTCCCTGTAGGCCAGGGGACAAGTCCAGGGTCATTGTTACATGGAGATCAGCATACAGGGTGAGCTACGCACTGAATATTTGTGTCCCCCCAAAATTCATATATTGAAACTGAGTCCAGCAATATTAAATTAGGTGCCTCTTGAATGTAGGTTTCGGTATTTCCCTGGCACTAACCTTATCCCGATGTGATGGTATTTGGACATACAGCACTGGGGACTGATGGGGCCATGAGGGACGAGCCTTCATGAATGGGATTAGCGCCCATCTAAAACAGACCCCAGAGAGCGCCCTCTGCCTTTCTACTGTGGGAGGACACACCAGGAAATGGGCCCGCACCAGGCACTGACTGGGCTGGTGCCTTGATTTTGGGCTTCTCACCCCCAGAACCATGAGAAGGAAATTTCTGTCGTCTATAAGCAATGCAGTCTGTAATATTCTGTTACAGCAGCTCAGGTGGGCTCAAAGAGGGCGAGTCTTCAGCTGTCACTACTCCTCGAGCAGCCCTGACTAAGCTGGATTAGGCATCCCAGTTCCATCCTCTCTCTTGTCCTGACCTGTAGGATATGGAACAATTGGCCAATGGAAGTAGAAATGCTGTGTGAGATAAAGGAACTGGCTGACCAGTATAGACTCTCCCCCCTAGTTGCCCTGCTCATCAAAGCAGGCATCACTCCTGCTCCTTTCTGCTCCTAAGTGGGTCACTGAAGTAGAGTGGGAGGACCACACAGGGCATGGGAAACACGGGGAGATGCTGTTCATCCACGGAACTGAGGTACAGATGGATGCAGCCAGTTGGGTTCACACAGCTCCTGCCAAGACTCAGGACTCAAACTCAGGTCCGCCTAACTTCAAACCTACATTGTCAACTCCTGGTAGACTGGTCATGGAAGAGGGACAGAGGCAAAACCAGCATCAAGAAAGCAAACCGCCACCAAGCACTCTGGTTCCCAGGTGATGCTGGGTCAACTTTCAAAATAGATTTTAGTTACGCTCAGGGAAACAAGGAAGAGCCTCCTGCACCTGAGACAGATGGTGAAATTTAACAGATGAGAACACAGAGCTGCTGAACTCGTGTTTGGTCTCTAGTCTATCGGGGTCATGGTCTCCAAAGCATGAAGAGCAGAACCAACGGCAGCCAGAGGGAGACTGCCCTGTGCATCAGACCCGGGCTTCGCCCTGACCAGCTGCTGTAATGGGAGCGAACCACACACACCCTCCGAGCTTGTGTCCTCATCTCTAAGAGGGGATGACAAAAACGAGCACACAGGGTGTTTGGTTATACACAGCGTCGTGAAGATTAATAGCACGGATCTAGCGCTGCATTTTGAGGTTTTATGGGAGAGATCACAGAACTTTGAACGCATTAAATTCCAGAGGGCTAGAAAAGTACATAGAAGACTTTGGTGATGATCTGATGTGGGAAACAGCAGAAGTGCAAGGGGACTAAGGAGAAACAACTAGAGTCCTGAGCTCCAAAAAGCAGAAGCGACTTCCAGAAAATAGAGGCCAGTACTTTTGACTTTGACCCTGGACAAGGTTCTGGAAGGAACTTGTACAAAACAGAAATCATGATATAGCCCTACAATGGGAAACTATGCAATCATTAAAAATTATGTTGTAAAAGCATCTTTAATGACAAGGAAGAATATTCTCAATATAGCAAGTTATAAAAGGGATGGCAGAGCAGTATCTACAATTACCTTAATTTGGTGGGAAAAGCTCTAAGTGCATCTCTGATGAGTACCATCGAGAAGGTCTTCCTTCGACGCCCTGTGAGCTCCTTCTTCAGGGTCCTTTGCTGGCCCCCTTCCTCATCTCCCTAACGTGACCACTTGGCTGAGCCTTCTCTCTCCTTGGGTGACCTCATCTTTCCCATGATTCTAAATCCACCCAGATGCCAAGCACACAGTGTCCATGGATACCCACGCTTTTCTATTCTTTCCAGGCTGGTGCATGCAAATCCCTACCCTTGGGCTGCATCTCCACTTGGCTGTCTTTCCATATTCCGAAGCACTGGAGATGACATGGAATTGTAAAGAAGGTCAAGGAACCCACAAGAAGACCCAAAAAGGAAAACAGAGGGATGAGGAACTGGATCTCTCATACACTGCGGGTGGGAATGCAAAATGGTAGCCACGAGTTACCAGTACCAAATGGCCGGTCTGGAAAATAGTTCAACAATTTCTGACAAAAGCAAACATCCACTTACCATATGACCTCAGGCATTCAACCATGAGACATTAAAATTCATATTCACACCAGAACCTATATGTGAACGTTCGTAGCACCTTAATTCATGATAGCAAAATAGTGGAAACAACCCAGCGTTCTTTTATGGGTGAATGGTTGGATAAGCTCTGGGACATTTGCATAGTGGACTATTCCTCCGTAATAAGGAGGACTGAACTACTGGTAGGCACAGCCAGTTGGATGGACCAGAAGGGCATTATACCTAGTAAAAAGAAGTGGATCTCCAAAGGTTACGTACCATGTCATTTCAAAATACAACATTCTCAAAGTAAAAGTACAGACACAGAGAAGAGATCAGTGGCACAAAGAGTGAGTGCAATGCAAAATGGCAGCTTCAGGGGGGTTCTGTTTTGATGACAGGACAGTTTCTCGATCTTGATTATGGTGGTGGATGTATGAGTCTGTTCTTGGGATAAAACTGTGTAGAACCGCACACACATCCGTACAGGCAAATGCAGACTTTAACGTGGTGAGAACTGAGTGTCTGTAGTTGGTTACCATCCATGCTGCGGCGTCCATCTCCTGGTTTCTGTGTTGTTCTAGAACCCTACAGGATCCACCATGGCAGGATGCCGGGTTTAGAGCATACATGAGCCTTCGGGTCCTATTCTTGCTACTTCTTCTGAGTCTATAATTATTTCAAAGTAAGAAGTTGAAAAAAAATAAAAGTACATCTCTTCTATTTTCTAATTGTAAAAGTAATTCATGATTGTATTATTCAGGAGTCATTTGGTTGAGTTAATTCAAGCTGAGTTATGTTAAAAGAGGGGGGTGGTTATTACAAGACCGTAGGGCTGAGAGTCAAAGGCGTCAAAGGAGCTGTGATGCCAGGTCTTAGGAAGGGGCTAGAACTGGGGTCTGTACAGACTTTTGGGGTCGAGGGCCATTTCTTGTCCTATATCTCTCTTTGACTCCTCTTTCTTTGTTCACAGGATATCTATCCACCAAGACAGGACAGGCTTTCTCCAGTCCTGACCGAGCCTTCCAGGAAAGAGCATTGGCTGGCCCAGCTGGTCTCTGTCTCTTCTCCAGACCAATCAGTTATGGGTCCGCACTTGTGATTGGGCAGATGGTTCTCAGAGGAAACGAGGAGTCACGAGTTCGCTAGATGCCCCAAAAGGTGACTATTATAGAAAACTAGCGAATCACACGAGAGAACAACACAACGGCCCATAATCCCACAAATGGGTTGGCACCAAAATTTAGGTCATTTGAGATGAGATGAAACATGGGCCCATTTATAAGGGTGTGGGCAGGATGTAGGGAACCCCCCAAGATGGTGCAGAACCCCGGAGTGGATAACAGCAAGGCCCCTCTCCTCTGAAGGCCTGAGGAGGTTACTAGAACCTGCAGGAGCCCTGGCGGGGGCAGGCGACCAGCCAGGCTAAGGCCAGCAGCAGAAGGGGTGGGGGGCAGGTGGAGCAGACCCCCAACTTCGCTCTCCTCCCTCCATCCAAAGCCTTCCTCTGGTCAAAGCCAATTGGAAGCCAGAAGCCACACAGCTCAGCTGCCAGGGTGCAGAGTAGGTGGAAAAAGGTGGAAAGTGGATCTTGGGGTGGCGAACAGAAGCTAACCTCCAGGATGTTGGTTTATAAACAACATCATGGGTATCAGACCTCGGGTTCAGTTTTGAAGCCTGTCTTTTTCACTGGGTCTCGTGTTGTGGATATTTTTCTCATATGTCCAGAAACAGTATTTTAAGTGCCCAGTGAGAATCCTATGACCTGGCCATGGCATTGAGCCCTTACTTAGCCTTTGGACTGTTTCTGGCACTTTACCCAGATGCCCGGAGTTTTGGTTATGGGTCTGTTGCAGACCAACTTGCCATCACCACTCTGCGTGTGACTGTCTGCTGTCTGTCTGCCTCTCTCCTCGACCATGACCTCCTTGGGTGCCTCATCTCTGAATCACCAGCTGCAAGCATAGAGTATTCCTCAATAAATATTTGCTGGTTCAAAAAAAAAAAGAAGAAGAAGAAGAAAGAAAGAAAGAAAGAAAAGAAAAAGAAAGAATGAGAAGCCAGCAAAATGAAGGTTGAGTACAGGCACCATGTAGAAATCCCTCTCATCTCTGATGACCTCCAGGGGTGCTGACGAATGTGCCAGCCTGTGCCACCCCAATTTTGGGAGGAGGCAGCCGGCTACACTGGCAAGGACTGGGCTTGGAGCATCCACACGTGGGTTTGATCTTGGCCCCCATACTTCCCGGGTTTTAAGAGCAAGTCACGTAATACCTTGGCGTCTCTCAGTTCCCGCTGCAAGATGGGAACTCTAGGGTCCATACGGGGTCACCCGCGTTTCTAATCCTTGCAACCCCGCCAGTATTAACTTCTTGCCTTTCTCAGTGGCCACGATTACCTGAGATCTTGCCCACCAGTTGCGGGGGGAGGGAAGAGGGGTGCACACCCAAGACATTGTCAAGCAGAGTTCTCAATCGAGGAAAGTCTAAGATTACAATGGAAAGACCCCAAAACACAGAGTCACCAGAAGGAGACGGGAGTGGAACTGGGACTGAAGATGCCCCTTTGCCAAGACAAACACATCTGTCACGTTCACCTCTAATTTCTACAAATACTTCATTGTTCAGTGTTTCCTAAATCCGTCTCTTGGAAAAGCCTGATTCACTTGAGGAAATTTTATCCAGCAAACAGTTTTTATATTGCAAGACTAATTATCAAGTGAAATGAGGAAAATTTGTTCCCAGGGCCTAAGAAATTTTAAGCTGGGAGCAAATTCTGATTGGCTTTATTTTGAGGGGACCCCTTTTACTGGGACCCCTGTTCTGTGAACCGTTTCCCCCGGTTAGCGTCTGGCTCCTTCATTCCCAACCTCATTTCCACCTCAAATTGCATTTCAGGCTTTCATGTTAGTCTATTTCCGGTCGTTCCATTCTCCAGGGAAGCTCAGGTGCTTCCTGGGCCCTCCTCTCTGGCCGCACAGATCTCTGGCTTTGTGTCCGCCGGTCGTGCGAGACCACTAGCAAGTCCGTCCCGCCCCTGTGCAGCCGCTCTCTGCTGGGTGTGTGGGCCTCCCACCCCGCGCAGTGAGGGTTTACAAACGCCACGAAGCCTGGAGGTGGGAGAGAGTGCTCCCTTTCCCTAGAGACCCCCTTCCCCTGGGTTTTTGGCCCCCCAGTTTCTGGCACTGAATGTTGACTTTCTATCCTTTGCCTTTTATTTCCCATCATGGAGGAGAAAAAAAAAATCCAATATGCCATATTTTTTTTTTTCTCACACTAGCACATTCCCATAGGATCCCTGCACACTGCCCTCGCCTCCTGGTTCCCTGCCTCCTCAGCTCTTATCAACTCCTATGGCCAAACGCTAGACCCGGTCACAACCAAACACTGTATCACTTCTTTTTTTTTTTTTTTAAAGACTTTATTTATTAGAGAAATGGAGAGAGATCACAAGTAGGCAGAGCAGCAGGCAGAGGGAGAGGGAGAAGCAGGCTCCCTGCTGAGCAGGGAGCCCGATGTGGGACTCGATCCCAGGACCCCAGGATCATGACCTGAGCCGAAGGCCGCCGCTTAACCCACTGAGCCACTCAGGTGCCCCCCACTGTACCACTTCTAAAAGCTCAATCTCAAACACAACTTTTTAAAAGATTTATTTATTTATTTGAGAGAGGGGGAGAGAGAGAATTCCAAGCAGACATATCCCTGCACATGGAACCCGACACGGGGCTCAATCCCAGGACCCTGAGATCAGTATCTGATCTGAAATCAAGAGTTGGGCGCTCAACTGACTGTGTCCCCCCAGGCGCCCCTCAAACACACCTTGTATCATCACAGCTCACCTGCTCTGTGCTCCCGTGTCCACAACTCTCCTCCGCAAATGGACCTTCCAACCCACAGTCCTCCATCTTTCCACTTGCCAGCACCTCCCAGGCTTTCAGTCTTGCCTCGCCAAGCCCACACCTCACCGTAACTTCTCCAGGAACCCCCTCATTTCCCTTTCTCATTTTTCTCTCTGGCAGAACCCTAACTATGACCAACCCAACCATGGCCTCATCCGACATCTGCCCGAGTTGCTGCTCATCACCAAAGAGACAACGGAACACACTCCATCCACGTTGATTCCCAAAGGGCCCCAGCATGGCCTGACCACATACTGGGGGTTGCTGGGGCTCACACCTCCTTCTGTCTAAGTCCTAGACTTCATGACCACGCTCTGCTCAAACCCAACATCCTTTCCCCAAGTGCCAACTGTCACCAATATAGACAGGTAATATTCAGGCCATCCAATGAGAGTTCACCATCTTCCCAACACTGGTCACACCAATGTCCCTGAATGGGTACTGGGAAACGTTGCCCTCCCTCCTATTAGGTGATTGGCCCATCTCTGCTCCCATCTGAAGCCACGCCCTCCCCAAGTGCACGAAACTCCAGTCCCTCACAAGGTCAAGAACTTCACTTCAGAGGGAACCTCATCTCTCCTGCATGGTCAGCTTCTCCCCTGCTGCTGGTCTCTGCTGGACACCACCCGCAGGCGCCAGCAAGCTGCCATTTCACACGTCTTTCAACCGTCCCTCACTCCGCATGTGCACTCTCACTTCTCACAGAGAAAGATGCCTCTACTTACCACCTTTATAGTTTCGCCGTCCTTACTCTATCTTCAGCCCAACAGAACCATACCTTGGTCCTACCATTTCACGGAAGAGTTTTCTTTAAGTTGCCCACTATTTCCGCAACCCCAAGGCCAAAAGGTCAAGCTGTCCTCCATCCACAAGTTGGTTAACCAGGTGAGACGGGTTAATCTCCATAACCAGTGGCCGTGTGCCCTGTGATTGTTACCTCCTTCACTGGAAGGATACCTCTCTAGCCAGGAGACGCAGACACCATTTTCTCTCCTCTCTCAGTCCTCCCAACGTCGGGACCCCAAAGTCCTATCCTCAGCAGCTTTCTTGTCCATCTATACTCTTTCTAGGTAACTGCACTGGGTGGAATGGTGTTCCCACAGGTCTAGAACCAGGGAACCTGACCTTATTTGGAAATAGGGTCTTGGTAGATGCAATCGTGTTACGATGAAGTCATACGAAAGTAAGGTGGGCCCCAATCCAATGTCCGGGGTCCATGGAAGGAGGGGGTACTGGGACACAGCCACGAGGAAGAACGCCGTCTGGTGGCAGTTGGGGATTACCAGTGGTAACGCACCTGGCTGCAAGCCAAGGATGCCAGTGACACCGAAATTGGCCAGAAGCTGGGAGAGGCCAGGAAGGATTCTGCGGTAGCGTTTTCAGAGGAAGCACAGTGCTGCTGACACCTCGAGTCAGACTTCTGGCCTCTGGAACGGTAAGGGAGTAAGTTTCCATTGTCTGAAGTTCTCCAGTTTGTGGCCATTTTGTTCCCGCAACTCTAGGAAACGAACACCCACAATCCTAGCCGACCCTGGGACTTCACCTACCCTCTCTGCCCGGATGATTCGGAGCTACCCAACCCCAGTCCTAGCCTGACCACTGAGTCCCACGCAGCACCATCCGACCATCCACCTGGAGTCACCTCTCGGATGTCAAAACGTGTCAAACGGAACACGGCCGAGAGAGGGCTACAGGATGCCCCCAGATGGGCTCTCCACAAGTCTTCTCCCTACTCAGTCGATGAAACCTATGCAATTTTTCAGCCAGAACCTACCAAGTTCACTCATATCTTAGCGCTACCCGCTTTGATGCTAAAACTTGAATCCAGGTTTGCGATAATTATCCCTCACGTGAACCGTCTCCTTCATGTTAACCAACGTCCTTCACCTGGACCGTTGTTCCTGACCTGGACCACCATCCTTCGCCTGGAGCATTTCCTGAGTCCCAGCTACTGCCCTTACCCTGCATCTAGAGGGCACCCACATATAGCTGCTGGGGTAATTGATTTACAGAATCTGTTCCCAATCCTCTTACGGTAAAAGGAAAACTGTTGATGAAGGATGTCAGGCCACGTACTCCTGCTTCCTGCCCTCCCCACTATCACACAGCCTCTTGGCTAGACTAAGCTGGTTCCAACATTGTGCTGCTCTGAATGCTTCCCCGGGGTCGTTGCGGGATCCATCCTCCTCACTGGAGGCTCTACTCGAGATCCGGGGCTGAAGCAACCACTCTGTGCCTCATTGGTGGTTTGTCTTCCTCGTAGCCCCTGGCTGCTCCCGAAATGCTCTTCTTTTCTTGTCTCCGTCCCTCGGTCCCCCTCCCTCTACTGGACTGATGCTTCTTGAGGACAGACACTGAGCTTTGTTTCTGTGGCATCTTTGCTCCCTTGACCAGGGCCTGAGCTCTGTTAGCTGGAAGGTTCTCCACGTTACTGGTTCACTAAGGGACAAAGTCTGTTATGAACAGATACTATGGGACTGGACTTACTCTCTGAACATACAGTTCCATTTGAAGAACAAGAACGAAAAAAAGTCTACTTTCCCTGGACCTTGACCTTCAAAAAGAAGTGTTTCCTCTGAGAGCCTCCAACACCAACAAGATAAAATCTAGGCTCTGTATGTAGGCAAGGGCATGCCTGACACATCTGGTGGCCAGCTCTGGCCACAGCACGTCCACCCCATCCCCTGCCCACAGAGTTAGGGACGGACGTAGAATCCCTCCACAGGGTTAATTCTCACTTTGCGAATTGACTCTCTCCCCTGGTTTACTACCTAGAATTTACAGGGAGCTTAATGTTTACACAGTGCTCTGTTCTATTTTACTGACGGTAGAGCAAACATACATGTGTAGATAAAAACATTGCATCAGGAAACCTTGGATTTATTCCCAGGTTTGTTTCTGGCTTATGTGGTTTCTATAAAGGTCATCTGATTTTTCAACACACATAGAGTAAAACTTGCCCTTGCTTTACCACTCAGGCAGGTCATAAAATCAAATGAGGCCGTGAAATGTCTCAGGTACTCACAACGACAGGAGGTGCTCTCGCTTCCCTGATCGTCTCACCAAAGATGTCAACATCACTATAAAACATCAGTTTTATAGAAAACTGTGGCAACCATGATTTAATTTCAGCCTGGAACGCCCATGGGAACATCATCTGGTACGTCTGGGGCTTATCTTTGTGTTGATCCGAAAGGCTTGTGGGGATAAACAGGGCCTGGGGGGTCCTTAACTCTGGCAATGCATTGTCAGCTGCCCACACTCCGATACTGAGATCCAGCCTTGACGCACCCCTCTTCCTAAACAAGTCCTGCTTGTTTATTTTTCTGCACAAGTTTCCCTTTGTCCCTTCCTTTTCATTTCACACTACTGTTCTCTTTGCTGCTACCTGGACCCCTGAGCTCATCTCTTAAACACGTCCCCTAACTGCCTTCTATACATTATGCCTGTTACCAGATTAACATTCCTGAAACATCACTTGGTGTGCCCCTCTCTTCTCCAAAACTTACTTCCTTTTTCTTTCTTTTTTTTTAAATAAGTTCTTTTTTAAGATTTTATTTATTTTATGTGAGAGAGAGCATGAGAGGGGAGAGGGCAGAGGGAGAAGCAGACTCCCCACGGAGCAGGGAGCCCGATGTGGGACTTGATTCTGGGACTCCGGGATCATGACCTGAGCTGAAGGCAGTCGCTCAACCAACTGAGCCACCCAGGCGCCCTGCTCCAAAACTTTCTATGGCTCCCCATTGCTTAAAGAATAAAATCCAAACTCCTCGGGGAGGACCATAATCTGGAAATAAGATTGCCTTCCCTACTATATCATTTCCCATTTTCTCCCTCTAGACACCTCTCTACCTTTTATACCCATGTGCTCCCCACGTTACAGGATTCCTCTCCTCTCGATAGCTCTCCTCAGCTCCACCTGCATGACCCTGGTCCCATCTACACCTCAAGATCCAGCCAAAGATCAACCACCTCCACTCTCAGTCCCTACAACTCCTTTCACACTCATCCAGGCATGGCCTCCGGTTGTGTGTGCACACGCATGTGTACGTGGCTACGTGTGTGCAAGTGCATGCACATGTGTTTTCTCTCCAACAAGACTCCAGCTCCTGAAAAGGACACACGGTGCCTCATGCATTATTTCATCAATCCTAAGACATGACTTTCTTGACACCGTAACCACTCTGAAGTTGTTGATCTGTACCAGCGTTTGTCAGGGGGTTTCTTTCTTGGAAGTACATGAAATAATGGTGAGCCGGACAACCAACTGGATCTTCAGTTCGACCAAAGGAGATGCTTCAGATTCCCTGCTGGTCCCAGCGCAGGTTTTGTACGTGGAAGGTGACTGTAGAAACTCTGAAGATTGTCTGATGAATGGGTGTGCCTTCAGAGGACCAGCACAGAAGAAGTTTCTGGGTATATGGAAGCCCACACCATAGACATGGTTCTTTCCACTCTCTGCCATTCCTCCCGGAGCAAAAACCAAAATGATTATCTGCTCAAATGAGAGAGAGGAAATGGGAAGGAAAGTGTTGGCAGTCAAATTGTGTCCCTCCCCCCCTTGAAAAAGATACATTGAAGTCCCAATCCCTAGTGCTTCAAATGGTGACTTTATTTGGAAATAGGGTCACTGTAGAGGTAACCAGCTCAGACGACGTTATCCTGGAGTAGGAGGGACCCCGGATCCAATCTGACTGGTGTCCTCATATAGGAAGATGACCATATGAAAACGGGCACTCAAGGAGAACAGCACGTGAGCACAGAGGACTGGGATAATGCATCTATGGACAACAAAGATTGTCAGCAGAGCACTGGGAGCTGGGAAGAAGCAAAGAAGGATTCCTCTATAGGATCAGAGAGAGCACAGCCCCGCTGATGTGCTCAGTTTGGACCTCTAGGCTTCATAACTATGAAACAATGCATTTCCGTCATTTTCAGCCACCCAGTTCATGTGGCTTTGTTACATACAGCAGCGCTAGGAAACAGATACACAGAGCTCTAGAAAAGCATAGGTTAAGGCCTTAAAATACCCTCCTCCACAAATCATGACCAAACAAACAGAAATGACTAGAGTTGCTGGTAATTGATTAGAGGGGGGACTTGATTTGGAGAGGGAAGGGATGAGTAAAAGAGCAGTAATGGATCAGGGAGGAAATGGAGACAGCTTTGGGGGCAGAACAGGGGGGCATGCTTTACGGAGAGGCAGTGAGGCTGGGCAAGCAGGGTGGGGCTTGAATGCTGGCACTGTTCAGACTGGTTGGTTTAGGTAATGGGAAACCATTAAGTCTTAAAACTGCAAATTGTTACAGTAAAAAAGTTTTTAGACAAAATACAGTGGTGGGGGGAAGAGCTCTGAAATTTGAACTAGGCTCAAATGCTAGTTTTCCCACTTACTAGTTGAGTGAATTAAAGCAAATCAGTTAACCTCCCTGGGAATTCAGGCTTCTCCAGCCATAAAAAGGGGATGTGGGAGAATTCTTGGGAGATTCACAGTAGGGGTCACAGCACCGTTTCTGGATCCTCCCAATTTCCCCAAATAAAAACAGATCAACTAGAGAGAAAAAAAATTCATGCACAACATGTACAAGAAAATCAGCTACAAGGGCATCTCCATTAACTCCAAAATAAGATCAAGCAGGACAAACCACTATAGCCACGAAACTTGTATGGTACTAACATCTGTGCGGGAGAACTCAGGGGAATCACAGGGCATCTAACAGAACAACAGGTAGACGTCGGCAGACCAATTCACGGACAATGACTGAGACAAGGAGAGCTTCGCTCATCTCAATAGAGAGAGCATATGAAGGTCTTGCAGGGAAACCTCAAAGGCTGGACCCATCCAACCTTATAACTGGCCCAGCAAGGTTCCCTTCCTGGTTGAGGCCCCACACTATGGAGAAAGTACTTGGAGTAAAATCAAGATTGAGGAGAATGGGGATAACAGAAATGAAGAAAAGAGAACGTCCAGATAACTGAGAACCAAGCCAATAAATGTCATCAAGCAAGCTGCTGCATGAAAACAACAGAAGGATCTTTGTTAAGCTTGGAAAAAAAACAAAAAACAAAAAAAAAATGCTATTAGAACCAAGCCTCCTAAAAGTTCAGGAAACTAACTTCGTATAAAAATTAATAGCACAAAATATCAAGGTCGAATCTCATACAAAGTTACTATTTAGAAAAAGACTAAGAGAAGTAGAATGACATACAATCCACACAAACAACAAAAGCGTCCTGGAAAGTTGTGCTCATTGAACAAGGAGAAACTATAATGTGCCATGTTCCTTTCTTATTGAGACATAATAAATTACAAACTTAGTAGCTTAAAAGATATTTACTATCTTGCCGTTTCCATGGGCCAGGAGTTCAAGCCCAGCTTAGCTAGGTACTCTGCCTGGAGTCTCACGAAGCTGAAATCAAGGGGTGAGCTGGGGCTGTGAGCTTACCTGAAGGTTGAGGTCCTTTTCCAAGCTCACTGGTGTTGGCCGGGGTTCACTTCCTTGTGGTTGTCAAACTCAGACCCTCAGCTTCTAGAGGCCATCTATTGTCCCCAGAGACCTGGCCCTCTCAAAACAAGGCAGCTTTCATTTTTAAGACCAACAGGAGAGTCTCTTTGCTGCTTTGAATTTCTCTGACTTTTCTGTCTCTGATCTTTAGACTCTCATTTAAACAAGTCTCCTGCTTAGGTCAGGCCCACCCAGGATACTCCACCTTGATTAACTTAAAGCCAACTGATTAGGAATCTTAATTACAATGAAAGGTCCCCTCACCTTGGATGGAGAGGAGAAATGATTTGGGGGAAATTGGAGGGGAGACAAACCATGAAAGACTGGACTCTGAGAAACAAACTGAGGGTTTTGGAGGGGAGGGGGATGGGAGGGTGGGTGAGACTGGCTGTGGGTATTATGGAGGGCACGGATTGCATAGAGCACTGGGTGTGGTGCATGAACAATGATTCTGGAACACTGAAAAGAAATAAAAAATAAATAAATAAAATTTTTAAAAATGTAGTCTAATCATGGGAATGATATACTTTATAGTTACAGGTCCTTCCTACAATCAAGAGAAGGGGATTATGATGGATATATACCAGGTGGCTGGACTCTTGGAGGCTATCTTAGAAGGCACTTCAGAAAAAGCTAAGGGATATTAAGAAAATGACACAAGATGAAAAAGAAAAATGTAAGTCAAAATCAGAAAAATCTCAGAGTTGAATTGACAGAAATAAAAAAGAACTAGAAACAGAAGGAACAAATCTTAAAAGCAAAGACTGAACTAGAAGGAACACAAGAACAAATAAACACAACAGACAATGACAAGAAAAGTAGAAGGGAAAGGGAAGGAAAATTTCCAGAATCCAGAAAAGATGAAGAAAAAGGTAAATATATGTGAGAGTATAAAAATATTGAAGATAGACAAAGAAGATCCAACACATGAGAACAGGAGTCCCAGAAGTAGGAAATGGAAAGGAAGGGATCAGACCAGTATTAACAACTATAACTCAAGAGAATGTCTCCCAGTCACAAAGATTTAAAACTACATGTTGAAAGAGAACACATTGTACCTTCTGGAATATTTAACCATGAAAATCAATGCCAAAGCACATTCTAGGAAATGTACAGGACTTTAGGGAAAAGGAGAAAATACAACTTGAGTATCTTGATAAAAAAGAGAAAGTGGTTTGTAAAGAATATGGGGTTATCATCAGGCTTTTCAACAGCCATGCTTTATGCTACAAGAGCAATGTATTCCGGGTGCTCAAGGAAAGATGGGAAGTGTGGATTTTAAAACAGTAAAATGCCTTTCAGTATAAAGTCCACACATTCTGTGTTCTGCAGAACTCAGGAAATAGTGTTCCCCTGAGCTCTTCCTAAGGAATCTAGTAGAGAATGAACTCCAGACAACGAAATGTCTGCAAATATCAGCACAAGGACAGCTGTTAAGCATTAAATATATAGTTACTCGTAAAACTAAGAGACAGTTTAAAAGCAGAGATTGTTGTATGTGTTGACTATATGATCTGATGATATAAATCCTAACAAAATAAATTGACAAAATAAATCATAACAAAGGGAGTATGGCGATAGCATAGGCAGACTAAGTTATTAAGTGTTTTCAATAATCATAACTAATGTGTTAGGACTGGTATTGTTGCACTGAGACTGTAGTATATATAATGTGGGGCGAAGCAAATGAAAAGTTATGGGGTACTTTAATTCTATCCTTCCATGTGTCACTGAGAACTAAGAGTGTCGGTGTGAGAGAAAGAACATACAGATAGAATATAGAAGTGGTTAAATAAAAGCCTTGTTGTTTTCAACTTGAATTGAAAAATTCTCTATGAACTCAAGAAAGATAGGTCGATGGTGGATAGATAGATACCTCCATAAATAGACACATGTTGATAAATATGTAAAGTTTCACACACACACACACACACACACGTACATCATTTTGGCTGTGCTATGATCATTTGCATGTGCTATGGATAATCATTGCATTTTGGTTGGTCATTACTTCTATATTTTTTCTCTCTCTCTGTATATATTTTTTTATAAATATTCATAGCCTCTAGACTGTACTCTTAAAATACCATTCTCTATTGGGACGCCTGGGTGGCTCAGTCGATTAATCATCCGACTCTTGATTTTGGCTCAGGTCATGATCTCAAGATTGTCAGCTTGAGCCCCATGTAAGATTCTCTCTCTCCTTCTCCCTCTGTCCCACCCTACTCATGCTTTCACTCTTTAAAAAAAAAAAAAATCATTCTGCATTAAAAGAAACCAGAGATTCTAGGAGAAATGGGTGATTTTGGACTCCACACTGTGCAAGGAACCCAACATGGGGTTTGATCCCAGGACCCTGGAATCATGACCTGAGTTGAAGGCAGATGCTTAACTGACTGAGCCACCCAGGCCCCCCATAATGATATTTAAATAAAAACTAACTGATCACCTTTTGAGGATGACAGGCAACCAATTCATTATCCTGAAAACGAGTCAACAAAAGCAAAGGAAAAGCATTTACTGTCTTCCCTATATAACAATACCGCTGGCAACCAAATAGTAGACAAAGGGTTGGATTGCCTTGTAAACTAATGTAGCTAATAAAAAATTTTAAACTGCAGAATTCAAATACCACCAGCTTGTAACTCCAAATGAATTCATTAGTGGAGCTGAAACCTGAACATCGTTTGCTGCTAAACTGGAATAGAACAAAAACCACACACCTCCTGAAAAGAAAACAAGTCACATACAGTGTGTGCCAAAGGAATGAAATCTGAGCCTTTCCCAGCGACTCAATTCAGCTGCCGATTTGTAGCACATCCAGAAGACGGAGGAAAATGTTCCGTTGTACCACTGGTACGTAGTTAGCAAAGTCATCCCTTAGGAAGCTTTACGGGTCAACAGGCCAGAGTTCAACAGATACATTGTAAGTAAAAGAAATGAATGGAGAATGTATTCGTCTCTGATTGCTGCTGTAACAACTTATGATAAATATAGTGGCTTAAAACAACACAGAGTTATTATCTAATGGTTCTGGAGGTTCAAAGTCTAAAATGAGTTTTGCTGGGCTCAAATCTAGATGTTGGCAGGGCTGCATGCCCTCTGGAAGCTCAAAGGGAGAATCTGTTTCCTTCTCTTCCCACCTTCTGGAGCCTTCCCTGGCTCACAGCGCTTTGGTCTGCTAATGAGATGACTGGTGGCTGGGGGTCCCTGGATGGCTTCAGGACAGGGATGGTCACCAGAAAGACCAAGGCATGAGGAGAGTGTTGGAACTTTCAGTGCCACTGCCCCCCACCCCTCTCCTCCGGGAACAGGGAGCAGCTAGAAAGTAGATCAATCACCAACGGCCCATGACTGACTCCATCAGGCCTATGTGATGAAAAATCCCTTAAGAACTTTGAAGCAGGGTGATCTGGGGAGCTTCTGAGTTGGATAGTACATTGAGGACACGCCTGGCGAGGGCATGGGGGCTCCATGGCCCCCCTCCCGTCATAGAGTTCGCCCTATGCACCTCTTTCATTTGCACCGATGTTGTGCCCTTACAACAAACCGCTCAGTGCATGTAGTGTGTTTTGTTGAATTCTGTGAGCTATTCTAGCAAATTCTTGAACCCAAGAAGGTGGTTGTAGGAACTTTATAGCAGGTTGGTCAGAAGAACTGAGGCAGACTGAGACTTGCATTGGGTATCTGAGGTGGGACTGAGCCCTTGACCTGTGGGGTCTGCACTAACTCTGGGCAGCTGGTGTCAGAATTGAAGTTTGAGTTGGAGGATACTCAGCTGGTTTCCGGGGAATTGGAGAATTGGTTGGTGTGGAAAGAACCCACACATCTGGTGTCAGAAGTGTTCTGTGGGTAGAAACAGATCACGGTATACACTTGGTTTGGAAGGCCTGACTTTTGGTCTGCAGGCCAAGCATTTGCTGCTAACATCAAGCCCCAGAATTAGGAGGATGTGGTCGTGCCCTCCCAGGCCCTGCCGGACAACCATGGTCTCTCATGCAGGGTGCCTGCCCACTAGAACTTCTGGAACGGAGGCCCAGAGCAGGCAGGATGTGCCTTCTTGTAAGCTGGCTTCCAACGGGAAGGAGTCGAGCTCCGGGGTCAGATAACCTACCTCCTTTGTAGGGAAGAGAGGGCTAAGGCAAGAGGCCACTGTGCGGAAGGGGAATCCCTCCTCACAGAACCCAGAGGGCAGAAGTGAGCCTCACTAACGAATCGCCCGCATCCCAGGGCCCATGGGATGGTCAAATGAAAGAACATACTGGAAGTGCTGCCAATTACCTAGAACAACCTCGGTGTCAATACATATTAGAAAATGTTATTTACCAAAAAAGTCTAGTGGCTTGATGCAGAGCGAGCTTCTCTCCGCCCTGCTTCCCCTGTTCCGTCTCATGAGTGAGGGAGGAAATGTGGGAGTGGGCAGGGTCTCGCACAGGCACACGCACCCTCGATTTCCTAGCATATGGGAGAACCTGAGCACCACGCATCATCCCATCGAGAACAGCACGAACGTTAGACAGCTTGTGATGATGCTGAGAACGAATCTTATCCTCACGGGCCTGGTTGAACTCCAAGGACCAGCACAAAACGAGCCCGTTCCCTTCTCCATTGGGTAGGTGCCCGAGCAAGAGGTAGTTCTCAGCCTTTCTCCTATCCACCACCCTGCTTTTTCCGAAGGGGTGAAGTAACAATCAGCCTTTTCAAAATGTGGGCTCTAACCACTCTCGGTGGGCGGTGTTGCTAGGCAGCAGCCGCGATGCCCAGTGGAGCCTTGCCTGCCCGTCTCCCTCCTCCTCCCTCCTTCCATCCCCCTCTCTTCCTCTCATCCCGCTACAGGGAGTACTAGTAACCATCGCTAACAGTCTGAGTGTTTTCGGAGGCGGACGCTGTTAGGACATCTGCTTCATAAATGAGACACCAGGAAACTTGCCCACGGTCACGGGATTAGTTAAATGGTCGAGCTGAGATGCAAGTCCGAGCTCCGGAGGTTTTGGCTCCAAAACCCGTGCGTTTCACCACCGCCTTCCGCTGCGTCTGGTGCTGGCACAGTCACGGTTCAGGGCCGGGTCTCGGAGAGGCAACACGGAGGGCTTCGTGGCCTCCTTTCATCAGAAGCCTAAATAACTAGGACACGCGAATGCTTGCTGAGGTCCAGCCCAGCTAACAGAAACTCTCTGCACCTGAGTAGAGAACCGGCCAAGGTCACCACCGTAGAGCATTACTTTCCTTTATGCTGCCACTGTTCTTTGCAAGTGAATATTCCTGGGGAGTGGCTGGCCAAGGTCTGGTGCAGAACCGGCTCCCCGAGCCCCAGCCTCACACCACCCCTGTATCTAGCACAGACTGCCCTTTGGTATGTGGGCCCCTCTGTCCGGTGCCCAGGGCTCTCTCCCCCGGGCTCAACAGCTTCTGTGCCTTCAGATACTTCGCCGTGAGGCCGCAGAGCGCCACCAGCCCAACCCAGAGCCCTGCGCAGCTGGAAGGCCAACCCTGCGGGCTCCGAATGGCTCCTGCGTGACCTGCTCTGCTCTGGGCACCAGGCCCGGGGCGCTCAGACAGCGCCTGCCTGTTTTAGGCCCCCAAGGCCTTGTCAACACAGGCTCAGCTCACAGGGGCCCAGAACAGCCCTCGATAAGTGGTGAGTGCCGGGAGGTTCTCTTTGCTTTCCAGAGGTTCCGGCAGAACCAGGTGTCCTTGACAGTGACCTTGATAACACACACTCAGGTCATTTTTCCTTCTCCTTCTGGGACTCCTTCCTGTTCTCTCAGTCCTGCTATGAAAGATCGGACCCCAGATCACTCACTTGGTCACGAGTCCTCTGTCCCAAGCTCTGCTTCTGAAGGAAGCCAGAGACCGCTGGTGTCCGGACAGGCCCTCACCCTACATTTCTGCTCAGAAAGCTTCCCTACTAAATGCACTGCCTGTTCGTGGTGGAGAGAGTCGGGGGTGAGGAAGGCCTTGGCCTTGCGGGGAACAGGAGCCGCCAGTCTGGCCAGGTGAGGGGTCGTGGGAGCCTCTCACAGCCAGAATGTGGGGCTGAAAGCAAATGCCGGAAGCACACGGAAGGAGGAGGCGTGGGCGGGTCTGCAGACGTGCCTGGGACAGCTGACAAACTCACAGGCTCTACACACGTACTGGGGTGGCTCGGTTGGGCAGGAGGGGCACCAACTTTCGCCCGAGGTTCCCCTTGTCCGCCAGCCTGGATTTCAGAATTGCCAGCCCCCAGCTCCACATGAGCCAGTTCCTTCAAATAAAAAACTATGTATCAATCAGTCTGGGAAACCCTGACTGTATGGACAGGTGTGCTGATTTCTATTAACCTACTTTCCCCTTAGATGAATCTGGAGGAGAAAGTAAAGCGATTGGCACATGGGACCAGTCCGGGGCCTCCCTGGGATTTCCCTGGGGCTGCTACTGGGGATTTGCTGGCCAATTCCCACAGGTCGCACTTGAATTCTTCTGCTTTAGAGCTCAGGTTTTGATATAGACTTGCTGATGTCATGACCTCGTGGCCCTTACTGGCGGAATCTGAGATGGAAACTCGGCAGGTGGAGGCTGCCAGGAACGTGGTCCTTGGATGGCTCTGCCCTGCCTGGTAGCTGCTGCCTGGTGAACTTGCATGATGATCCTGGGGGAGGCTCAGTTTTAAAAAACCAACACAACATCCTCACCCACCCACAGGCCGAAGGCCCAACTCTGGCGTTAGAATTCTTCTAAAGGTCTGGTTCTTGTTCCCACCGTTACTCCTCAGTTTACTGATGAAACGTGGTTCCTGCATGGGGCCCAGCAGCTGGACAGGGACTCGCCAGCTGCCAGTCTCCCATCCATGGCTGAGGGAACTGAGGTCCCATCCATGGCTGAGGGACCAGTCACCGTGACGCTGGGGTCAGGAGGCACTCTGGCGGCAGCGGGAAGAACCAGGGACTGCTCACTGCTGGGCACAGTGACCTCGTGGTAACAAATACTGGGAGGTGGGAGGCCAACGTGGGGAAATGGGACACCCGTGGGGTGCCTATTTCATTTTTATTTTTACCATAATTGTACACAAATACCGCCTCAAGAGTCAAATCATTTAAAAAGGCAAATTGTTCAGACTCAAAAATTGGACAGACTTATTAAAACAACAACGACGACGAAGCTGTGTGCCTCCAACTTCCTCTAGGGGGCAACTACTGACACTATTTTAAAGTGGCTTGTTGGGTGTCTGGCTCCAGATTGCACATCCCTGCGGGCTTCTCAAGGTTAAGAGCCCCTTCATTTTACCACTGATTCAGTTTGCGAGGCGGGATGTACAATGATGGCTGAAAGGCGACTATTCAAGAGATGACAGCTCGTTGCTTCAAGCTTCCGTAGTTTTCTGGAGCAAATCTGACATGCCAAAGGCAATTTCCAGGAAATGTATTTTTTTAAGTTCTTCCTGAACATGTTGCCTCTTTGCAGACTTCCCTTGCTACCTGTTGTAGTTTTTGTCCTGAGAGAGGCCCTATGGGATGGTCTTTGCAATCCTACAGCAACAGCAGGGTGCGTGGGGGCAGAGACCCTCCCTGCCAAGAGTTCAGTGTCCTCGAACACAGATGGCAGGTACAGGCTTGAGAAAATGCAGACCCTTCCAGGAGGCGGCCAGGCTGGTCTGGACTTCTGGGCTCCACCAGCTCCGAGGGGAGCAGTGATGGAGGACACAATTTGACCTATCGACTTGTTCAGGCTAGCATGGACTGGGTATCAGTACGGAGGTTTCCACATGTCATAGGTGGGCTCGTTGTCTACCACGAAGGCACAATCAGAGCGCTCCAGGGTGGCGTGGGTCGTGAGGACAGAGTCGTAGGGCTCCGCTACAGCTGTGGAAATCTGGGTGGGGGGAGGGTAATTGGAGAGCTCCAGCTTGGACTTGTCGCCATAAGGGACATCAGCAGGGAGGTGAACCCGGACCCGGTTCCTCCTCCAAAGCTGAGAAAAACCAAGAAGCTCTGAAGACCTGTGCGCTGGTCGCCCAGTTTCTGACTTGAGTCCAAGACAAGGTCAATGATCTCCTTGCCCATAGCATGGTGCCCTCGGGCACGGTTACTGGCAGCATCTTCCTTGCCTGTGATGAGCTGCTCAGGGTGGAAGGGCTGGTGGTGGGCGCCACTGTGAACTGCAGCGAGCGTGGGTTGTCAAGCATGTCACCCGGCACATGCCTGCCCGCACCCAGCTCACCGAAGACGGCGCAGAAGGAGTCATCTGCTCCCCCCCGGGGTCTTGTCATCTGGTGTCTGTCCATCAGGCTGGATGCCACGCTCCAGGCAACAGAGCTCCCAGCAGCCACTGCCGATCAGGACCCCAGCCTGGCCGGCGCGGCTGCAGGCACGCTCACGCGTGGTTGCTGCTCTGCGGCCGCCCAGCGGACGGCGGACAGGAAGGGGAGAGAGTTTGTCGCTTCTTCGACCATGACTCTTAGGCAGGTGGATGGAGGAGAACCTCTCCGGAGATGACTTTTTTTTTTTTTCTTAAGATTATTTATTTATTTATTTGACAGACAGAGATCACAAGTAGGCAGAGAGGCAGGCAGAGAGAGGAGGAAGGGAAGCAGGCTCCCTGCTGAGCAGAGAGCCCGATGTGGGGCTCGATCCCGGGACCCTGGGATCATGACCTGAGCCGAAGGCCGTGGCTTTAACCCACGGAGCCACCCAGGCGCCCCGACTTTTTTTTTTTTTTAAATTTAAATTCAGTGAGCCAACATATAGTACATCATTAATTTTTTTATGTAGTTTTCAATGATCCATGAGTTGCTTGTAACACCGAGAGCTTTTAATGAAAGACACGAGTGCGGGGTCCCACCAGGACATCACTTCATCTTTCTGGGATCCAGAGGTTCCATGCTCTCTCCTTCCTTCGCCATCCTGTAACCAGCTTCGGGAGGAACTGGAGAAGCCGCGTTAGCCTGTGGAAGCAGTCGCTGATAGCCGCCAGCGTAACGGTGACTGCGTTCTTGTGTGAAATATGTAAATGATCATCCGTGACCCACCAGGGCTTCCCTGACCCACATGCCTCCTGTTGTCCCGCAACTATGTCTTTTTTAGGATTCCACTACGTAATATGTACAATTAGCTGAAGAAATTCTCTCCTAACCACCCCCCAAGTATTAATACATTTTCTCCTATATTTACTCTTCTGCAGGAACTTTAAAAGTACACATCCCAAATTTTAAAACCCTGTGTGCGTGTGCGTGTGTGTGTGCGTGTGCGTGGTGATAGGATCTGATTCTGTTCGCTGGACATGGTATTCAGGAAGCAGGCCTGGTTTCACTGCTCCGGGTCTCCCCTTCCAGGATCGTGGCCCCCTCTCCCGTCGCCCCCGTCGCCTTCCGGCCTCCCACCGAGGTCTGTCATGTCCCTTGTAAAGGAGCTGCACATTAATTTTTGTGAGCCACATCTTTCTTCCAATTTTCCAGCTGGTTACTGTTATTATATAAGGAAAGCGTTACCCTTTGAGTATTTATTTTCCAACCAGCCACTTTATAGAATTACCGTACTCACTCTAAGTGTTCTCCAGTCAAGTTTAATTATTTTCTAGGTTGGTGATTATAGCATCAAACAAATTCTTGTTTCCTTCTCAATATTTATAATTCTTAGACCATTCAGAATTTAGTGAGAATACCTCTGGTGTTCTAATGATTTTGTTAGATATTTTTCTATTATGTTAAGGAAATAACATCTGATTACTCTTTTATTATGGAATGTTGGTGTTTTTTGTTTTGTTTTTTTTAATTCTGGGAAGAACGCTGGATTTTGTTCAGATAAAACTCTGTAGTCAGACTTTGGGGTCAGGTCCAACGGAGCAAGTGGAATGTGGGGTGCTGTGTGTCCAGAAGACAAGTCTGATATCAGGGCAAACCCATGTTTAAGTGTCCAGAAAGCCTCCGTAGTTACTGGGACAGCAGGAACTGGATTATTCCACGTCACCCCACTGCTCCAGGTGGGATGAGCGGCAGGGCCCCTCCACCATCTCCTGCCCTCCCAGCTATCCTTGACCTCCCTGACCTGCCTGCCCTGCCCTCATTGTAGAGTCTACAGGACTCAGGCCCCCGCGAACGCCAGTCCCCCTCCGGGTCCCACTAACGGAGGCACTGGAAGAAAAGAAGTGGGGGAGGCGAAGGCGGTCCACAGTGTTTTTCTGCCTTCTGGGGTATTCTTGGAAGAAGCGGCAACCCCGCCTTGGCTCCACTCCCACTACACAGCCCTCCTTTGATGGCCAAGTGACAGTCAGTTGACCCTGGTTTGGGGGTTTCTGGTAAAACCACCTCCAACCACCTCTCCCCCACTAAGGTCGGCAGCAGCAGCGGGGCTGGCTCCACGGGCTTGCCAGCCCCCCGCCAGATGGGGTCTGTGCTGGGTTTGATGCTCCGTGTTAAATTCTTTCTGGCTGAGACACGTGCAGTGGACCCTGACTAACAGAGGGCCATCAGAGTCACATGTGGCTGCAAAGGACACTCTCGCCTTCCGGCCTGAGTCCTGATGTAGGCGTTGGGCTTTCTGGTGCACACCTCTCTGATGTGCATATGTGTGTGTGTGTGTGTGTGTGTGTGTGTGTGTGTGTGTGTGTGTGTCTGAGCAGTCTTGAGTCCTAGTGCCAGGACCTCTCCTTCCCAGATCTGCCTGGAGGGTTGGAAACGGCTGCTGGGAACCTGTTCTTCCTACTCCCAGCTCTACAAGGCCGCACGGTCGGCCCAGAGCACGGAGGGCTTTGTCAGGCCTTCCGCAAAGCACCAGGAGTGGGGGGTGAAGCCACAGGCTTTGGAGAGGGTCCGTCCTTGGCCAATCCTTGCTCAAGAAGACGTGTTGATGGGCACGCCGATCACCTAAATTCTCTTCTCAGCAGCTTAACCACTACGTTGGGGGCAAAGCCAAGTCCAGCTTCTCTGTGGGTCTCAGTCAATTCTTCCGCGGTCCCTAACATGGCCTTGGTCTCAGAGACCTTTCCTTTTCCTATTTGGCCGGAGGAAGAATAAACACTGGTGGGTAAGAGCTTGGGTTTGAATCCGGCTCTGCCACCTACTAAGTGTGCAGTCTTGAGCCAGTTACTTAACCTCTCTGTGCCTTCATTTTGTCATCCATAAAATGGGATTACCAGCAGCACCAACCCTTCCACATCTTTAAATCTCTCCCTAACTCCTTGCCCCCCACCAGCCAAACTCCGAGTCTTTGGTGTGCAGCAGGAGGATGCCCTCCCTGTCTGCCCACCTCTGCTGTGTTTGGAGCCGTCTGCTTCCGCGCTGGACGCGTGCACACAGCCAGCCTCACTTAGCCCTCAGCACTGATGTGCACTGAGGTGAGGAGAGCACAGTCAGACAATGAGAGAACCTGCCCGTCACCCAGGAATGGCAGAGCTGGGGTCCACGCGGGGTCTGCAGCGTGTCAGAGTCCTTCCTCCCCGAATGGCCCCTTAGAGCCCCAAGTGCTTCCAGAACATTCCATGCTGTGTTTCATTCCTCTGTCTCCTTGCCCATACACTGTTCTCTTCCCCGGTGCATCTAGAAAATTATGAGTAAGAGAATTTGGCCAAAGAAAGTGGTGCAGGTGTGAGGGAGGGAAGACAGAAAGCTGGAGGTGGGGGAACGCCATGGAGGGGCGCGGTGGGCAGTATTTCTGAGATTTTTGAACAGGGGTGTGAATCGGCCCCGCACCCTCCCTTTCCTGAAGGGGGAGACGTGGCCTGCTCCGTGGGATCCCGACCCGAAAACCCACGGCTTCCACATCTCAGGCTGAGATGGGAAAGTGCACACAGCGTGTCTGCCTCTGGTACACCAAGTGAGACCGGCCTGGTCCTGACCCTGCAGTTGTCACGGCAACGCATAACTGCGGCCGCCGCGTGCCTGGAAACGGGAAACCGCGTGCGGTCACTGACCACGGACCTGCACGGCGTTTGTTCCCGCCTCCACGAAGAATTTCCTCCAAGACTGGTCCATCCCTGGGAGCCCACAGACGGGATTCCTGACCCTCCCTGGGAAGCACTGCGTCGTCTTGCCGGGGTCCTGGAAGCCGTGGAGGACGTGTCACGGCGGGGACCCGGACGGGGGTCTGGCAGCTCGCCGCAGCACCCACACACTCCAGGAGACTGGGTCCCTGCCCCCGGGGCCTGCTCTCACACCCCACCTCCAGCTGGGCTTCTCCAGGGCTGTCCCTCCTCTGAGAGCAGAGCTCCAAAGAAATAATTTCCTGGGATTTCCTGAGTCCTGTTGCTTACCCCACCTGTTATCAGTATCGTTAAAGACTATCCTCCCTTGGAGGTTCAGCTTCAGTCTTCTTTAGGAACCACCGCCAGCCTCCCAGCACCAAATATTAATGAGATCCCTGTGCAACCGGACGAGGCCTTCTTCCTCCCTTCACCATCCCCCATGGCTCCTGGTTTGCATCACATTTGTTCATTCAACAAACACTGTGGACTGTCCACCAACACAAGGCACTGTACGAGATTATGGAGGACTGAACAAAACAAACATCTCTGACCTCATGGGACTTAAAACCTCCTGCGGGAGCAGACAATAAACACAACATGTAAGTCAACTATGCAGTAGGACGTATTAGGAGGTGACATGTGCCAAAGAGATAAATGAGCAAAGAAGGGAGATGCCAGGAAAGAGGACTTCAATTTTTTTTTAAAAGGGTGGTCTGGGAAGGACTCACTGAGAAGTGGCATTTGAGTGGGGGGCTGGAGGAAAAGAGAAAGTAGGGCATCCAGGTATCTAGGAAAAGAACATTCCGGGCAGAGGGAGTAGCCCATGCAAAGGCCCTGAGGTAGGAGTGAATCTGGCAGGTTGGAGCAATAGCTCAGGGAACAGCTAGCTGGCTGGAGCAGGGGTGAGGAAGGGACAAAAGGAGAGCCCATCATAAAGGCCTTATAGGTCATCGCAGGGACATGGGCTTTGACAAGAGTGAAAGGTAGAGCCTTCAGAGGGACTTTGCTAGAGGATCACTCTGTTTTTTTGAGCATGGACCAAGGGAAGTAGAAACCAGTTACCAGGTACGAGATGATCCAGTTGGGACCAGACTGGCACGGAGGATGGGTGAGAAGCGAAGGTTCTGGATACACTGTCATAGGACCACCCGGATTTGCTGACGGGATTGGAAGTAGGCATGAAGGAGGCAAGCAATCCAAGACAACTCAGTGTTTGGCTTGAGTGACAGGAAGGTTGGCAAAGCTGTGGTGTGGTGGGTGGAAAGGCAGGGTCCCAGTCTGGGGATGTCCGGGTTGAGATGTCAAAGAGACACCACACGGGGGGTCAAGTGGGCGTCTGGATAAGTGAGTCCGGCGTGCAAAAGAGAGGTCAGACCAGAGATCCAATCTCAGTGAACGACGACTCACAAAGCCTGCCGGCCGAGCGAGCACAGCGAGGGGGCGAGTGTGCCGCGGAAAGAGACCAGAACCCAGCATGGAGACCCGGGCCACCAAGAGTCGATCAGGAGGAACCAGCAAGAGCCAGCGAGGTGACAGGGAGCCCCGGCAAGAGAGAGGGCAGGGAGTCAGGGAAGGAAGTGCTTCGTGGGAGAGGGAGAGACCGACTGCTCCGTGCTGCTGGAAGGTGAGGAAGATGGGGACTGAGGCCTGCCAGGGGGTGGGGGGTGTCAGCAGCTGGAGGGTCGTGGGTGGGAGACAGCTGGCTCATGGGCGCCCTAGGAAAGCTGGCTCTCAGCTGCGGAGGCTTGGCACGATCGGCTTCATGTCTCCGGATGCCTGGGGAGAACTCCAGCTGCTCCGGTCGAAGTCTGCAGGAACGAGGCCCCCATTCCGTTTTTTTTTTTTTTTTTAAGATTTTATTTATTTATTTGACAGACAGAGATCACAAGTAGGTAGAGAGGCAGGCAGAGAGAGAGGGAGGAGGAAGCAGGCTCCCCGTTGAGCAGAGAACCCGATGCGGGGCTTGATCCCAGGACCCGGAGATCATGACCTGAGCCGAGGGCAGAGGCTTGAACCCACTGAGCCACCCAGGCGCCCCCCCCCCATTCTGTTTTAAAGCTCACCAGGTGCTTCCAAGAAGGAGAGACGAGAAGATGAGCCACTGCAGGCGCGAGAGAAACACTGATGGAGCAGGAAAGAGGGAACGATGGCTCGGGGAGAGCAGGGGGCGGATCTAGTGAAGAGAGTCAAGAGTCTGGGGGAGTTGCTGCTGGGAGGGGGCCCGTGGGGGCGGGGGCCTGGCAGAAGTTCCCTTCTGTGTGTCCCTTTGCTGGAGAGGCAGGAGGAGAGGCTCCTGGCTGGGCTGAGGGGAGGGGAGCCACAGAGGGAAAGTACCTCGGAGGTCTCCGGTGGCCCCAGGCAGCACAGGGGTCCCTGCGGCTTGTAGCTGGCAGCTCAGGGTGAGATCACGCAGCCTGGCCACCCCCTCCCTGCAGCTCTGCAGCTCTGGGTGTCTGCCGCCGGGGCCCCCCAGACCTGCTGGAAGTCCAGGCTGTTCAGTCGTGGTTGAAGCTCTCTGGCCCCTGCTGCTGCACCATCTTGACCAAGTTTAGGGTCCCGGGGTCTCTGTTTCTTCATCTGTGAAACGGTGACAGGACCCTCCTCCACCGAGGGACAGGTGAGAGGTCACAGGTGGGCCGAGAGCACGCAGCACAAAGCTGCCCTCCGTGGGCACGTAATAAATGTTAGCTCCCGTGACCCTTCCCCACTGGCCGGGGACCGGCGACATTCCACCGAGAGGGCCCCTGTCATCGCTCTGTGCGGGGGACCTGCACTTTCCCCTGTGTCTCCTCCAGGACGCGTGGTCCCTGCTGGCCACATGGAAAGGACAAGGTCAGCAAATGCCTCTGGCTGAGCCAGTAGCTACTTCCTGAGCGTTTGTGTGGTAGAAGCTACAAGATCATCGAAACCAGGGAGGAGGCAAAAGCAAGGGGCCAACAGCGGCCTGTCTGCCAAGGATCTTTTCCTCCACGTTCCTTCCCCGGTTTATTAACTCCGACTCTGATCTTCACCGCGGAGCTATAAATACGACGGGTGATCTGTACCTCTCCCACTGAGACTGTGTACAATAAAAGGCACAATATAACAGAGCCACTAAAGTAAGGGTAAGAAACAGGACTGGACAACAAGTTGGCCAGGGGGGTAGGGGGGTGGGGGGATGGGAGGGAGGACCGGAGACCCCGGCACTGGAGAGAGCCGGGCGTCCTGATCTCTGGACTTGCTGGCCTTGAGGGTGGGAACCTGCCTTTCTGAAGACGGCGCTGCTAAATTTGCAGGTGTACGAACTGTGAAATTTTCCAATGTGTTTTGGAAAATGGCAGGCTTATTAGCTCTTTAAGACCCAGCTTCCTTTGGACTGGGGGGAGGGAGACACTGGTTTCATCCCCTCCCCCCAAAGCCCACTAATGGTGAAAACGGCAAGGCATTTTGGTCCCTGGGCTAGTTTAAGAGTGTCCTCGTGGGAAAGGGGCGCCCAGCCACCCTAATACCGAAAGGCCAGAAGGCTGGGTTTTGGGGGCCTTGTCAGCAAACCTCCAGGATTGCCTGGAGGGCTGTCCTTTGTGCGGAGCCCAAAGACCCCAGGTCTGTGTGAGGAGGCCACAGCACCGGACAGGGAGGGGATGGCCTGGCACCATTCGATCGGGGCTGTGACATCACTGCAGAGTCTAATCAGAAGGATCGCATGGGGCCCAGACGCCCCAGGGCCGAGCCCCATGTCCCGGTCCCATGCGGTCAGCTGCTCTGCTCAGCTGGATGTCTCTCTGCCTGTGGGTTTCTGAGATGCCCCTCCCAGCATGCACGACAAAGCAAAGGATGACAGTTCACAGGCTTCTGACCCATGGGACCTACGGTGGGGACGGGCCTCCTCTGTAAGGGCTTCACATCTTGCAAACTGCCGGTCCACACGCCTCCTCCTTCAAGCCGCAGAGTGAAGGGCCAGGTGAGGCGGACGCCCACTGTGTAGATGAGGAAACTGAGGTAGGCATGGCTGTCGGCGCTGGCATGGGATGAGATGACAAATCCTTCCTCACTGAGGGGGAGACGGAGCGGGGGGCCTCAGAGGGTCCCGTGACCAGGTTATCGCTATGCTCACCTCCCACGCTGCAGGTCAGAACAGGTCCTCGGGGAGGCAGTGCACAGCCACCTGGTGCCACCAAGAACACAGCTGGTCTCTAGATGACTGTCACGCCAAGGGCTCCCTGTGAAGCCGCTCTGTGATGACGTGATGGGTCATGAGAATGCGCTAATTCTCTAGTCTTGATTGGAGATGAGCCACTCACTGCCTTAATTAAAATTGAAGCCTATGGGTGCTAAATGCGGCTGTCGCTAAATGTGGATTTTCTTTGATTGACACTCAGAACGGGTCCTCCTGTCCCCTTTCTGTGCATTGACTTTCACGTGGCAGGAGCTGGATCTTTTTTCTTTTTTTTTTTTTTCCTACCGAGAGCTATTAAAGGACTGCGGAATCAGAGGCTTGGGAGGGTTCAAATATGGGGCTTGGCCCAAACACCCTCCAGATTGCTTTCTCGTAGCTTCTGCTGCAGTCCCCACGCCACTAGGGCTGGGTAAGTCACAGGGAGTCAGAGCCTTGAAGATTGATCATAACAGAGCGTCTGGAGTCAGATGCGGGCCGTGGCTGGGGCCTGATATCTGGGTTTTTAATGACGCCTGTATCCCCGCGACCCGGTCCCCTCCCCCGCAGGCCCTAACCCCACACAGGGACCCGCTGTGCGCTGTCTCCTCTGAGGGCTGAGGTCAGACCCTACTTGGTTCCCAAACCAGTCAGGTCAGTCTCGAAAAGTACGACAGAAATCGCCTTTTAGCAAGCGACAGGAAGCAGGTGCTGCGGAAAATCCTTGCAGAGAGCGAGGCAACAAATACAAACAAATCATGCAAGGAGGCTTGTACTGAAGGGCCAGGGTACAGCGCCGCCCGGAGATCTGTCCAGAATGCACCAGGGAAGGGGGCCAGCGAGAGCCTGGGTGCTCGATGGGAAACTGAGGTGCCCTGAAGGGGACAGAGGGAGCTGTGGTGAGTGGAGGAGAGGAGGAAGGGTGCTCCAGGCAGGAAAAGACGCAGGACAGAGGAGCAGAGGGGCAGAGGAGCCGAGAAAGGCGTACGCACTAGTTTCCACGGCTGTTGTCGCCAAGTGTCACGGACTGGGTGGCTCGTAACAGAAATGCATCCCGTTGCAGTCCTGGGTGCTAGAAGTCGGAAGTCAGGGTGTCGCCTGAGCCATCAGCAGAGCCTGCGAGCCTCTCGGGGAGGACGGGCTCGGCGCCTAGCTCTCAGATTCCGGGGCTGCTGGCGATCCTTGGTGCTGCACTCCGACCCGACCGGTCTCCACCCTCACATGGCCTTCTCCTCGCATGTGTGTCTTCACAAGGCGTTCTCGCCGCGTGCCTGTGTCTGTGCCTCCTCTCTTCTCATAAGGACCCGGTCA
The DNA here is from genome assembly GCF_963455335.1 of Martes martes. Taxonomy (NCBI): domain Eukaryota; kingdom Metazoa; phylum Chordata; class Mammalia; order Carnivora; family Mustelidae; genus Martes; species Martes martes. The sequence continues at coordinate 102,955,355 of NC_137899.1, read as the reverse complement.
TCTAGACTGGGCCACTTTAATGACCTCCCCTTAGTTAACTAGATGACACTGGCAATGACCCAATTTCCAGACAAGGTCATGTTCACAGGTCCCAGGTATATGGGTTCAACATATGTTTTTGGGGGATACAATTCAACCCCCATAGCATGCTCAAGGCCTGCGGAGACCAGCCTGCCCACCTCTTGGGGGAGATACTGCTGGGTAGAACTGGGGAACACAGCTGGGGGAGGGCTAAGGCAGGTGGGGCTGGTGGTCCGGGGCTGATGAGCCCACGGAAGTGCTGGTGGTGTCCGCAGTGGGAGGAGATGCGGTGTGGAGGTCAAGTGCAGCCAGGGGAGAATCCCAACATGGGAACAACGGTCTGGAGCATGGCCATGCCCACTACAGCAGGGAACTGTGCTCCTTTCAAGAAAGAGGCTCCTGGTTGAGGGGACACTTGACCTTGGAACACCAACTGTGCATGTACTTGAATGGCTCCCGGGGATCTAGAGCCTGTGGGACCCACCGAGTCATGAAGCTGAACGGATGAGCAGCAGTCCATTGCAAGAGGGAGTTGGAGACTCGGGTGGAGGCTGAGTGAGAAACAGGGCCTGAGAAGCTGCACGAGCGGCATCTCCGGCAGCCACGCCCTTCGCCATGGTTCCACCAGCACCCCTTCTCCGGCCCCCTTCCTCCGGCCATGCGGGGAAGGACGTGTCCTGCACGACCACTGTAAGCAGCAGATAAAAAAGTCCCCACTTGATTGACAGATGGCCATCCTGGGGGAGGGGCTCTGAAAGTGCCCAGCAGCTGCATTCTGGTCATGCTCCAGGACAGCCCCGGGTGACCCAGGAGACAGCTCTTCCCGGTGGGCATGAGCTCACCCACGTGGAAAGGCAAAAAGGCCAAGGCGCCTGGGCTGTGGCTGGTGGCCCAGCTAGCTGCTCGGGTCTGGGAGGAAAAGGGCTGGTGGGTCAGGGATGGAAAGGTCTGGGTAGAGGCAGGCAGATGGACAAATGAGAGTGGGCACAAGGCGTACAGATGTTTGCACCCCACGTTAGTGCCCCCCCCAAGAGCACCCACTGTGCAAGAGGCACTGGACAGCCAAGTGTGCAGACAGACTCACTGGTGGATGGCAGCGGGCCTTCGTCACCAGCCACCCCGGGACTGGGGGACGGGTACGTGAACGGAGCAGCCAGCGTGGCGGAGGAGGAGGCTATGGGGGCAAGGGGGCTGATGACCGCGTGGACTCCCATTTATCAAGGGTGATCCAGCAACTGCCCCCTCTGGGTTTCCAGCCAGTCAGCCACTGAGACCCCTGCCTACCCCAGCCGGGGCTATTCCTAGAGGAGACCACGGGCCCGGCAGCAAGGTGGCCACATTAAGCCCCTTCCATCTCGGAAGGGCCAGTGGCTCATCTTACAAGGATAGATACCCATTCCAGGTGTGGATTGTGCCTTTCCTGCCCACAGAGCCTTGGCTAGCACCACTGTCTGGGGCTTACGGGACAGCTGGCCAGGCATGGACTCCACACAACAGAGCGTCCCATGGAGGGCTGACTTTACAGGTAAGAAGGTGCGGGGTGGGGCCAGGGGTTGGGGGGGACACACGACTGTAGGATGCCCTGGTCTATCACAGCAGCCAGGCTCACAGAGAGCCAGGATAGTGGAGTGACGGTGTCCTTGAAGCTTGGAGGGGATGCCACGCAGGCTTGGGAAGGATCACCTTGCAGATGCAGCATGTGCTTTCAATCAGTCAGAGACCTCCCTGTGGTGCTGTATCTCCCATGGGAAGAACATGTGGACCATGGAGTCACCCAATGACCTGCTGGGAGACTCTGCTTCCTGTCCCTGCCACCCCGTACTCTGGAGAGCTAAAAGTCTGGGTCCCAAAAGGGGACACTCTCTTGCCAGGGGACATGGCCAGGGTCCTATTGAACTACAAGCTACAGCGGTCCCCAGGACACTTCTGGCTCTGCATAGCCAGGGCCCGGTGGGTGAGGAAGGAAGTCACTCTCTTGGCTGGGTAAGTTGACCTCGATCAGAAGTAGGAGGTAGCGTGCTTTCATACGGTGGGGTGGAGGAGGATGACTCGTGGAAGCCAGGGACCCGTGTGGCTCCTCCCTCGTGCAGCCCTGGCCCAAGACAGTGTGATTCTAAGGGACTCTGAGCCCTCAGGACAAGGTCTGGGTGACACCCCAGGTAGGCCATTTAGACTGGATACTGTGCAGGCTGGGGGGAGGGGGGGTAGTGGGTGCCCATGGGGACCCAAGACCACCCGCAGCAATACTGCCTTACAGTTAATCTCATCAGTCCTCTTCTAAGTCTCCCCAAGGGTGGGAGGAGAGACCCAGGAAACCACAGGGGAGTTGCTCCCTACACATGCACAGAACCATGCGTCTGCGTGTTGTCAGGGGGATGTGGTGAAGCCATGCCTTCCTCGGGGTGTCCCCAGGCAATGATGCAACATGTGGGGTCCACAGTATGTCCCTCACCTACCACTTGTGGGTGGTGACCGCCCCCCACCCCCCACCCAGGTCTAGCTGTGAACTGTGCTCAGAAAACTGTGCTGATCTGAGGCTTTTCCTTCCCAGCCCCTTCCATTGTCCTTCCACAGGTGTCAGACCTGGGCCGTGGTCTGAGGCTCTCCCCAGCTACCCCTGCATGTTCTACCCTGCACCCAGCACATGCTGTGCCCCCGCCTTCAATCTTGTACACGCCTAATTCCGTCTTGGCCTCCACCTCCCGAGGATCCCAACTGACAGATAAGCCGGCACATGGGGGCCTCTGAGGTCACTGTTTCCTCATGCAATAAGGGAGACAGAGATGAACCGAGTAACCCCTGGGATCCTAGCAATTCAGCCTGAAACAGATGCGAGTTTTCATTAATAAGGGTCACGGGGAGCAGCGTTCACTGGCTGGTGGGACATGGGTAGACACGTGCCATGGGAATTTCACGACTGGGTTCTTTCTGTGCCTCGTCTACGCTGACGATTTGGCTAGATGCTTGCACAAGTATTCTGTTGGAAGTCTACCGACATTGCTATTTTTGCCTTTTTGCACCTCACAAGCTGGCCCCTAAATTTGAAAAAAGGTTCAAAAGGAGTCTGAAATATTTTGAGCGATCGGAAAATCATTAGAGCAAAGGCAGCTCTTCCCCACGGAAGAGGCTCTACTATGAGGCTCTTGTTTGTGTACCGTTCCCTGGCTCTCGACAAAAGCAGAACAGTGGCAGAACAGGGAGGCAAGGCCTTTGGCGATCTCATGTAGCCTAAGTTTAGCCACTGGGTGAATCTGGATGTAAAAACACAAAGAGATACAAGCATTAAAAAAAAAAAAATGAGGATGTGGTAAGAGTAGAACAAAAGGAAGATGGGCTGTTTTTCATCGGGTCTCGGTAATTCTCTGAACCAGAAATCTGAACACTTACATCAGCCCCAAAACCCTTTCCTCCCGGCGCGGCCTGTCCTCCCAGCCTGGAGGTATCTACTTACAGAGCCACGGGAGTTTAAGCAGAAATAAAAAGGGCTGAGTTCTGCCTGTCGAAGCAAATGGCCAAGGTGAGCTTGACGACTCTGGATCTTGGCTTCTGTAATCACTGTCATTTTTTTTTTTTTCCTTGCTCAAGTAACTTGGAAAATTACCAATGGACCTTGATAATCCCAGTCATTAGTAAACTTAAGCAGGCTTTCTTCAAGCACAGAGGGCAAAGATCTTTACCTATGGGAGATTTACGTGCTCTGATTCCATCAGGGAAACTGAGTCCCCAGAGCCACAAGAATGTCCAGTGTGTCTGGGGAACCTCTGGAAACGGCCACAGGATCCCGCAAACACAGTGTGGAGGCAGGAAGCTGCCCCCATGGAGGGCGCGTCTCACGCCCTCGGAGCCTTCTGTTCCCACCGATATCCAAAACGGGCTTGGGAATAAACAGCCCAGTCCTTCAGGTCCCCCAGGAGGCTGCAGGCCACGAGGGCCAGGCTACTGACCATAGCAAAGACCGTGGCCAAGGCGGGCGAGGGGCAAAGGGGTCAGGCTGTAACAGCCAGATAACGGGCACTCCTGTCCACTACAGCCTCTGCACACCCGGCCTCCCCTTTCTTCTTTGCTTCTCTCCTCCCTTCCCGCGTCCCTTCTTTTCCTCCCCACCCTGTTCTAGAAAGAATAACAAAATTAAGTTAATTAAAAGTGAGACATACATTAGTTAAGGCTCTTGTCTGGCGAGGGACAGAAATCCAACTCTATCTTACGAAAAGATGGGAATGTTGTTGGCTCATGGGGAGGGGGAGAGGAGAAAATGGTGTTGGGGTGATGGGGGCTAGGGCTTCCAGGTCCCCCCTTCCCCACTCTTTGTAAGAGCTGTACTCTCGGGCTACTGTCCCTTGAGGGGGGCAGCTCCAGGGGGAAGCCTTGCAGCCTTGAGGTGGGGAGGGAGGGGGCTTGGTCAGCTCCAGTTAGAATCCCAGGGAAGGGCTCTGATTGGCTCCCACAGTGAAGGTGGTTGTGATTGGCTGAGCCAGTGGGCAGGAAGGGTTCTGATTGGCTCCGCCGGTGAGGGTGGTTGTGATTGGCTGAGCCAGTGGGCAGGGACCAGAACCCTGCCATGAGGGGCAGCCCCTGCCAGCAGGGCAGGCAAATTCCCCCAAAGAGGAGGATAAAGCAATGAAAGGACGCCACATGCGTGGGTGGGTTCCAGCTTTCAGTGCTGATGCTCTGTGCTCTGGCCACCTGTGAGAAAGACACGAGGGTCGGTTCCAGGGCCCATGAGGAACCAAGAGTTCAGGAGAAAGAGCTCTGTGGTTGGTTTTAAGACCAAACAGGAATTTCTCTGGGAAGATCTTAACATATGTCTTCTTAATGTTTCAAACTATCACATCCCCATGTTGGCTAGGCACACGGAGCCCGAGCCCTAAATAGAACCGAGTCCTGTCTGTCGGGGTTTCAGACACGGCTCTCGTTGGAATGATTCTAGGTAGAAACAGATTCCTCTGCCGGGTCTCGTGCCCTCCTTGGAACACCACCCCCAAATTATTGCCCTTCTCCCTGTGGAGTCCCAGGGCAAAGCCCACCATACTTGCTAAAATCCCATGGGATTCCTCTTGAAAATCCCTCTTTCTGCTTGGGCCTTATGTGGTAACCCATTTCCAGGCCTCTGACTCATTCCTGCTTGTAAAATGTTTGTAATGCAAGAGTCTCTAGAAAGACTTATAAAGTCAAAGACCCTAAACTCACATTCACATCTCATACAACATAATCTCTCATCAGAAAGTGCAGTGCAGACGTCACGCCCATGACATGGGAGGGGACGCATGTTGGCATCCCCCTCCCCACATGTCCGCCCTGTTGGGACTCAGACAGGCTTTCAGCCCACACAGCTGGGAGGGTGGCTCAGTGGCGGGCTCCGTGGGAAGCAGCTGTGCTCTCCCGCCTGGTGACCCTGGGGGATGGGCTATTCTCAAGGGCGCCCTCCACAGCCACACACACTCTGCTGGGTGACAGGCAGGCCCCGTGACTGCAGCTCTCTTGCTGGAAAGACAGAGCAAAGCGCACAGCTGTTGTGTCTCTAGTTCCCAAAATACTTTCCAGGAGAAGGAGCGGAGGAAGGGTTAGACCAGCAGGTCTCAAACTTCAAACCAGCAGGTGCACACGGCCTGCCCAAAACCGCTCCACCAGAGCGTCAGGAAGGAGCCAGTGTCCACGGGCCACTCTGTAAGAAAGGCTCCTCCCATCTCCAAGGTGCCAGACTCTTGGCTGCCCCAGGACCGATGGCAACCAGAACAGCCTTCTAGGACGTGAGCTCTCCTCCAGGGGGGAGCATCACCTCGGCGCGCAGGCCTGGTGGACTTTAGCGGGCCACAGGGCATAGGCCCAGGAAATTAGGGTCACTGTGATTTCCCAGAAGAATTCTGGAAAGCAAACAGCAAACATGCCATTTCTGTGTGCTCTGCTGTTGGGACTGATGCTGAGGAAGAGAAAGGCGCATCTCCGGCGCAAAGGGGCTCACACACTCCCGGGCACACTCGTCTTGTGTTTACCAAGTGGTTGTGCAACGTGCCTGCAGATTCACCCCTGGGGAGTGACAGAGGCAAGTGTGAGTCCAGAGCCTGTGGCCATCCCACCACCATAGAAATAAATCAATAACCCTAACTACATTAAAAGGGGGAAACCCTGCCTACAAAATAAAATAAGGCAAGATAAACCAAGTCCAGAGACAAACAGGCTCGGAAGAAATGCTTGCGGTCCAGGACACTGATGGGGCTAATTCTGTGAAGGTAAAAGAGGCTCTATAAGCAGGTGAGAGAAAGAGCTAGAAACCACAAGTGAAAGGGCCAAAGGCGTAGACAGACAAGTCCCAGAAAGATGACGGAACAGGAAATACAGACGCACGAGAGCTGTTCTTCATTCGGAACAAGAACACTGAGCAGTCCAGGGACGAGATACCTTTTCACCGAAGGGATGAGCAAATACCAAGAAGTTAGAAAAGCAGCTTGGCTGCCAGGCCTCATGGCACAGGCTTGGGAGGGCAGGCCATCCGTCGGAGCAGGACGGCCTGTCCCTCGGGGTGCACGGCGTGCGCGAGCATCGGAGCCCCCCGACGGTGTGTCCCCGCATTCCAGCGCCGGGAGCAAGCGCGGGGCACCGCAGGAGGGGACCGCTTGAATAAACGAATGTGATAAATAACAAAATCACAACCGAGTAAGTCAGGCGGAGTTTCTACAATGAAATACGACGAGGCTATTCCCGGGAACAGGGCAGCTCTCGGCAAACTGCCAGGCACACCCTCCAAGACACGCTGCTGGGTTAGCAGACGCACACCGAGTGGTCCCCTCGTGCGGGGTAAGGTCCCCACGCGCGCCCCCCTACTCTGCTTTCCCATCTGTCTCTCTCCTTCTCCATCATGGGGGCCACTGCTCCCTATTCCTGGAGAAACTAGAACCCCCCAGCTCCCTGCCCGTGTCTCTGGGTGCCCCTCCCACCAGCCACGTGAAGAGCCTCCTGTCACCCGATGGACTGCCCCGGACCCCACCCCGGGCTGGCGTACCTCGCCCCTCTTGCCAACTTCTGCATTTTGTTCCTGAACTTTTCCTATTCTGCATCACAGATTCCCTTCCTGGGCTGTGACAGTGTCATGTCATTAGCACTCGAACATGCTGGAACATTCTGCTCCTTAAAAACCAGCTTCTGCTGACCCACAGTCCGCTCCCCACTGCCTGCCTCTGCTCCCGGCAAAGCTCCCAGGACTAGCCATCAAGCAAGCGCCCCCTCCATGGTCCTGCCCCCACGAGCCCTCTCCATGAGGCTGCTGTTCCCACCCGTCCGTGGCTCATCAAGGGGGCCGTGGCCAACCCCCATGGTCACCTCCAAGTGCTGTCACTCACGGTGTGCCTTCCTGGACGCGCTTCTGTCTCTTGGCCACCAGATCCACTTTCCCCTGGTTCTCTTCAGAATTCTAGGCTGCTCATCTCCCCAGCTTCTACCTAGTGGAGGGTCACGGGGTGCAATCCTGACCTCTTTGCTGTCTACACTCGCAACCGAATCTCTTCCCACTTCTGGTCTGAAATGCCAGGGGGCCGATGTCTCCAGCCAGATGTCTCCTTATTGCTCGGGTACCTTCACTTAGGTCCCTACAGGCACCTCAGACTCACTCCAGCTGGAAGCAGACTCCCCGCCTCCCTGGCCTCTCCCCTCCTAGGAAAGAGGATCACTCGAGCTGCTCGGGCCAAGACCTTCAGAGCCATACGTCACCTGTTTCCTTCTCTCAGACCCTGTGCCCAGTCTACCAGGAATTCTGGGAATTCTGTCCTCAGAATACATCCAGAAGCAACTACTTCTCACCACCCTGCCTCTCCCTTCGAGATCTGAGCCACGGTGTCTCTTGCTTGGATGACGGGGATAGCGTCTCATGTTTACTCCCTACTTCACGGAGCCGCCAGGCCCATCCGTCAGAATGGAAGCCAGATCATGCCATGCAGTTGTTCCCAACACCATCCCACATATCCTCCCGCCACCCCCAGCCACGCTGCCCTCCTCACCTGTCCTAGAATCCTCGCCCACAGCTGCCCACCTGGTTCCCTCCTTCATGCCCCCCACCCCGGGTTTCCACTCAGATGTCCCCTGGGCTCTGGGACCATAGTCAGGACAGCCTGGCAGCCACCGAGGGAGGGTTTGGCTAGTGTGTCTGGAGCCACAGAGGAAAAAAGTGCTCCCCAAGGCAAAACAAGCCAAGGTGCCCTCCTGCTCCCACACTCCACAGTCTCTCCCACTATTCCCCCCTCTGGCCAAACCCAGCCAGACACGAAGTGGGATCGGTTGGCTAAAGGGCCTGGGATGGCAGTTCCAGGGGCGGGGGGGGGGCAACACAGAGCAGGGAGGGACAGAGACTGGATTTAAGGGTAGAGGAAATGACCACCCCACCCCCTGCAGGAGAACAAATCTTGACAGGTTGAAAAACCAGTCTCTCAGGAGGGAGTGGTTACAATGACCCAGTTCTCTAGCTGTCTCTGCTCTCGGTGAACAAATTTTGTCAGTTTCTGAAGGCTGCAAAGACAAAGAAAAGCCTTGGACCCAATGACCCTACCAAGATGCAGACTCTGGTCGCAGCCCCGGCCGAAGCCGCTGCGCTCGCAGCCCAGCCACAAGACTGGACGGTTTGCTGGCCTCGGTGCTGACCGGAGTGAGTATGCCCTCTCACGAGCGCTCTGTATTAGCAGCGAGCCCCATGCTGGAGCCTGTGCTCCCCACAAGGCCCTTCTGGTTACCCCGAGAAACCCTGCATCCACTTCCACAAGATTCTCAGAACCCCTTGCATCGCATGTGAATAAGCTACAAGGACAGGAAAATGTTCCTCCAGGCTGCTCAAAGAACAGTGAACTCTGTAATTATGCTTCACTTTTTCAGCTAGAGGGTAAAATGCTACTATGAGTAGGGATAGGGAGAAAAACCCCAAAAGCCAAGGTAAGTCCTTTTGCACAATGGCGCACTGGGAGCTTGGGTTGCAATGATTTAAAATGAGCTTCTGCATGCCCACAACATGGAGTTTCTCTCTCCCCATTCTCTCCCAAGACCTCGTGCAACTCTACGCAGTTATATTTAGGAACATCTAATAAAATACCTTTTTGACCCACATGGCATAAGGAGGCCTGTCAAAAATCACCGTGTCCTTGACAGCCTCCCTGCACAACCAGAGCCCTTGAACTGAGCCTCTCGTAGGCTCTGTCTCTGTACAAAACAGGCATTTATTGATTGCGATGTGAAGTGCTAAGGTTCAAGGACAGGGAGAGACGCTGGCAAGTCTGTGCATGGGTTTTTAGCTCCAGGTGCGGCTGGGCCGTCTGGAAGGGACACGGCTTTCTCTGAGTCAGGATAGAAACTGCATCTGCAGCGACGGATGGATGTCAAGAGTCGTGTCTGTAACACACCTGAAAATCCAGGACACACACTGGAGCTCCGCTCGCCAAACGCAGCCAGTCCTAAGGCACTGTAAATGTGCCTTTTCTGCAGTCTTGTTAAAAAACCCTATCTGGCATTCTAGAGGCCAGTTCTGGATCCAGCTGCAAGTTACACGAGCAAATGGTTAAGAGAGGTGTCGGTAAGCACCCTCTCATGCGAGTTCATGTTCACATTTGCACTGTCGTATGTGAACTTTGGGGCTAGTATAATTGCCAAAGAAATTTTCTTTGCTTGGGAAATTGTTATCATAATTTGCATTATTTTATCACGCCCCAAATAGGTTGCGTGGGAGGTCAGAAATCAGTCCTGAGCCATATTCTGATAATAGTGGTATTCCCAATTTCCCTGGGTTGATCTGTATGCATATTGTGCGTTCAACGCTCGGGACTAACCAACATACACAGAACCTTTAGTCGAGAACCAACATACACAGACCTTTAGTCAAATTCTGCAGCCCAGGGAGTCCAAACCGACTCCCTGGATGAGAGGAAACGTCGGTCACCAGAACAAAAGTTCCATGGAACTGCGTTAAGCAGTTGTGAAAGCAGCCGTCGGCAGAACCCAAGACTTCATTCCCAGCTAATGCTGTTTACGTGACCACGACCCTTAGTCAAGGAAGGGGACATAATTGCTGGGATTACCTATTCTTTTATTTAGCAAACAGACGCCTCTCCGCTGCGCAGTGCTGTGGGCCACACGTATCCTGCCTGCTGAATCTGTCATTCTTCAGAGCTGCTGAGTGGGTGTTTCAGCACAGAGCGGGTCAAGGCACGGCTGCTCTCTACGGAAATGTGTGAACAGCAAATCTGTCCGTTGGGAGAACATTGCCACAGAGCTTACCTTTATCTTAATTCAAAGTACTTGGGGGATTGCAGGAGCAGGATGACCTGTAGTTCACTGGCATTTGGGATGAAGCGTCATCTGTAACACAGAGAAAGGAGGCAGCTCGTGTGGGTCCCCCGCAAAATCAAAAGGGACCCAGGAAAAGGTTGTCAAGAGATAGGCTGCCCCAAAGCAGCCCTCCCCACTGGTCCTGGGTGCACCTACGGCTCTAACCTTGAACTGATATTAGTGGCCTCCTTTGCACCGGGGAGCAAAAGCTGTCCCAGGCTTACATAATCGGTGCCCGTGTTTAAAGGAAAATAAAAATCTGAACGTGACCCTTAGCCCTGGTTTTCACGATGAGATGACAAGACCTGCTTCTCTGGTATCCAACGCATTAGCAAAGCATTCGCAGAGCGTCCTCAGTCCAGACCCTGTTTCATTTTTCCAAGAGGAGCTTTCTGCACAGAACTGAGTGACCAGTTTCCTAATTATACAGACCTACTCAGCTAAGATGTTGGTGTCTCTCCAAGGTCACCCTGAAGGAATTTCCTAGATAGTATTGCTAGTCGCACACAAAGCTTTTAAAAGCAAAGGGGGCCATGCTGTTTAGTTTCTTTCCAGAAAGCCCTGAGAATTAAAATCAATAGATAGACATTAAATGGACAGCAAAGCATGCTCTGACAGCTGGTCTCCGTTTCCCTCCTCTATAAAAGTCTCTGAGAGTTTGAGGGGATTTTAATAGAAAACATTTTGGAACAACAATTACACAAACACACGTGTGGTTTGAAATGGGGTGAAGAGCATCTCCTCCCGTAGAGGTACAAGCCTACAAACCGCCCTAGCGTTGGCTCTTAGTAGGTGCTGTATATCGATCGGTACCTCTCATTATTAATAGCTTGCACAAGTGAGGCCCCAATGGAATCATCTTCTACAAGCCCCCTTTCCCTGAGAGGCACTGTCCTAAGCCATCTGTGGGGAAGGACCAGGGGCCTTTTGTTTGCTTTCTGTTTTTAATTTTCAATTCATTGTGCAGGGGTACTTCTGAAAGGCTAAATAAAAAAGGGATTACCAAAGCAATAAAATTAACAAAGATGTACAATATATGCCACGAAGACAAAATACAAGCTCCCTCTTAAAGAGGCCTTAGAAATCATCAGAGGATTCTCTCCCAGAACGGAGAAAGAAGTGTGTTGCTCACATTTACAGAGCAGATCAATGGCAGCCCTGGGGTAGGACTCAAGTCACACTCTTGGAGCCTTTAAGGTGCTTCCCACGGCCCCCCACGGTCCAGGCCAGCCTCCACTTCTCATCCTTCCATTGGTCAAAAGGACAGGGCCACGCCAGGGTGAGGCAGACGCCTCTGGGTAAAATTCTAAGGGGACGCCAAAAAACTCTATCATGGTAAGTCATATCTCAATGCAATTATTTCTTAAAGGCAAGGCGATGTTGTGGTAACAAATAATTATCAGTGTCAGTGACTTTACCCACTTTGATCAAGTCGGAAGTAAGTTGACTTCGCCTTTCTTCCTGGACACCATTTGGAACATGTGGTCTCTAATGACGGCAGTGGAGGAAAAGTGAGGGAGGCATACGGACTCTGCCTAACGCAGAAATAATGCACATTAAATCTACTCACATGTCATTGGCCAGAATTAATTACACATTCTTAGCCTAACCGCTAGAGCACTGGAAAATGGAGAGGACCACACGGATCTTTGGGGATCCGAAACTTTACTCAGACCCCGTGCGCTAGCTTTGCTGCCTACATAGCCCATGATACACTTACACATCATCTTCCTCTTTCATGTACAAAGCTTATATAGATCACATATAAACCTTACATGTACAATTATGTATATAAACTTGTTATATATATAATCTGTAGAGACTTTTATATATACAAACTTTATCTTGTGCCCCCAAAAGTCAGAACTTTTCTTAAACACAGGATCAGTAACGCTGTCATCCTGAGCAAAAGGCAAACTCAGTTAAGTTTTTCAAATTTTAAATTTTGATACTGTGTTCAGCATAGCTCGTGTTGCATTATTTTTGAGAAGGGAGTCATAGGTCGGCGCCTTCAGAAACTATCAGGGGCAAGGGTCATCGTATGGACCCAGTTGCTTGGCACGCCACTGGCTGAGCTGTGTGCAGCGAAATGGAGGCGAAGACGGGGTTCAGAAGGCATCCCAAAGCAAAACCACCACAAAAACTCAATTCTAAGACTCCACTGATTAGAAGATATAGGATCAATTTATTAATATCTTTTCAGAAGGTTAAAAAAAAAAAAAGTCTGTAAGCTTCTTCTTTGTCAAGGCCTATAAAAACCACCCAGATCTCAGAACTATTAACATATGTAACAACAACAACAAAAGGCTCTTAAAATGTAGGCAATACGGTAAAACTTTATTTAAGATTTTACTTATTTATTTGATAGAGAGAGAAAGAGAGAGAGAGGACAAGCAGGCAGAGCGGCAGAGGGAGAATGAAAATCAGGGAGCCCGCTGAGCAGGGAGCCCCATGTGGGTTCCAACCAATGGGATCATGACCTGAGCCAAAGGCAGACACTTAAGCTTAACCGACTGAGCCACCCAGGCACCCCTACAGTAAAACATTTTAATCTAGGATCCCCAGGCACTGAAGTCTGCACTCCAGCAAAATAAACTCAGAGAACACACAAATTTTATTAACGAATGATTGGGTGTATTTACACAAAGCACTGACAAAAGAACCTATTAGAATTTCTAACCACTGCCCATCAGCCAGGACAGGCCCCTGACAAAGCTTTTAGCCTGAGCATTAACCCAGGGCTTCCAGGTTCTGAGCCCTCCCTCCGGGTTCTGACTCCCCTTCCTGTCTACTTGCTCCTTCCCACCTCTCCCTCCTCCCTTCCCAAGTCAGTTCTCATCAAATGGGATGATTTCCATGCCCTGGAAAATTATTACTGGGACAGGGATTAAAATGCTGAGCTAAAGAGATGAAATTTAAGGGACAACTGGGGAGTAATTTTGAGCAGGTAAGGGTGAGCTCCCTTGGTGGCAAGGTAAAGCACCCCCCCCCACCTCCTTTTCTGCTACTAAGCAGTGTTTCCAGCATTTAGGGGACTAATGAAGGCTCATGCCCCCCTCCACCAGCCAGTCAGAAAAGGTCAAAGTGTGAAATTCCACACCTGTGGAACCAGAATGTTTACCTGGTTTTTGAACCCAGACGAGTCCCCTCCAGAGCATCTCCACCTTGGGTCAAGCAAGGAGTGCTCCGGGATTTCCCAGCCTGGCTTCGTTCGGGATTGCAGAGCAGGGGAGAAAGAGAAGGAAGATACACATGCCTAGGAACGAAGGAACCACCCAGACTGCAGGGGATTTCACACCAGATGACGGAGGGAGGCTTGGAAGGAACCGGGCAAGATGGCGGAAACCCCTGGCTTCTGGCTGGGTGGGAGGCACCACCCTAAGAGGTGTCCCCGAGGCCCGCCAATCCCCCCTCCTGTGAGGAGGGGACGCCTCAAATCTCCACACCTGCACGTTCTTTCTCTGATTAGAGCGAGAGGCGGAGCTGACGTCAGCCTTCAGGGCGCTCCAGTGACTTCTGGGGTCACTACGTCCTCAGGACCTAGAGCGGGGAAGGAGGCGTCTCCCGACCGAGCATTCACCCCACTTCCAGCCGGGAACCAAGGTCGCGCCATCCTGCGGCGCTCGGAAGGGGGACGCCACCCCCCAAGTCCCCCGGGCCCGGGCTACGGCCGCGCCAGAGCGGCGACGCGGTGGCACGTGGAAGCCTCGCCCGGGGGTTCCAGGCCTCTCCGCACCCCTTGCTTTCCGCAGGCCCGGGCACTCCGCGTCTTCTGCGGCGCGGGGCTGCGGACGCTGCGCCCGCACTTACCGCTGCTCCGCTGCGCAGCCCCGGGGGAACCCGGGAGGAGCCGGGTGTGGCGGCGGTTCGGGGCGGGCTGTGACGAGCCGCACTCCCCCGCAACACCGACCGCGCTCCGGGCGCGCTGGGGTCCGCGGCTCTCCCGGAAGCAGGCGCGGGTCAGCGCGCATCCCCACGCTGAGCCGGGGCTTCCGCCGCTGCGGGGGCGGCGGGCTAGGGCGCGGGGGCGTGTTGCCCGGGGTCGGGCGTAGACAGAGACGCGGGAGCCACGAGACGCATCACAAATGGGCTCCCGGCGAGTCCCGCGTCGCCGCGGCCGCAGGGGAGGGAGGACCCCGCCCGCGGGGCAGGCGACCTCGTGCGGCGACCCGGGGGCGGCTCGCGGCGGCGTGGCGAGCGGGCGAGCGGCGTGCGCCGCGCACTTCCTGTTCAGTGCACGCGGCCTTCCACCGCCCCGCGCTCGCCGAGCCTGCGTCCCGGCCGCGCCGCCCCTCGCCGCCGGCTCGCTGTCCCCGGGACGCGGCGCGGCGGAGGGACGCGGCGGGCGCGCCCTCGGGCTGGCCGGGCCCCGCGAGCCGAGCGGCCGCCAGGACTCGGGCGCGCAGCCGAGCGGGAGCCCAATTGCCTGGGCGTTCGCGTTTGCGCCTCCCCCTCCCGCCTCCCCTCCCTCGCCCGGCGGGGGGACGGGCCGAGCTCCAGACTCCGGGCCGGTTCATTCTGCGGCCGAGGATTATATTTACATACAAACTGTCTCGCCCTCGCCAGACTGTCCGCTTGGGCGCGGGCACGGAGGGTTGTTTCCCAGATTACTGTCCTTCCGTGCACCTGCCTTGCGGATTACCTCTGGGAATCTGTGGGAGGAGCTGAGAGGGTGGAAAATGCTGCTTCGCTTCGCAAAAGGAAGAAAACTTTGTCACCCGGCGGGGGACCTCTTGCACGCGTAAGCCGGAGAGACACCAGAGCCAGTACGGCCTCTGGCTTTAATTTTGCATCGCTGAGCTCTAAGGAGGAAGAGGACACGTGAACTCCGCGCCCACGCCGACCGCCATCCGTCCCCGGCGGCGGCGGCCCGAGGTACCTGCGCCACCTCCCCTCCCCGCGGAAGTCCCCACGCGGTGTCTTCGGGGTGGACGGAGAATAAGAAAGAGCTCGCGGCTGGAGGCCGGCGGCAGGGGCCGGGCCGGGGAGGAGAGGACCGAACTGCAGGAACGAGTCACCCGGAATTAACTTCTGGTGAAAGTTATGGGAAGCGCGGCCATGGACACCAAGAAGAAGAAAGATGTTTCCAGCCCCGGCGGGAGCGGCGGCAAAAAAATCCCCAGCCAGAAGAGGCGTTCGCTGCGAGTGCACATCCCGGTGAGTGCCCGCCGCGCGGTCCCCGGCTCCCCACCCTCGCGTCGTGGTCGACCCCGGCGCCGAAGCGGTTAACGCGGGACGCCCCGCGCGCGCCCTGCGTGCCCCTCCTGTCACTTCGGGCGCTCGGGGATGGGTGGCGGCGCAGGGCCGAGCTGGGCCGCCGAGCTAGGCTCCATCTCTCTCCCCGGCGGCGTGCGGCCGGGACCCGGCGACCGACTGCTGCGGGGACGCGGGAGGGGGCGCGGGGCGCGGCTGGTGGCGGGCTGGGCGTTGCCCCGGATCCCGCCCGGTGCGGGTGCTGGGGGCGGTGCGTAGTGTTGTTTTGTTGAAAAGGACGGTGTGGACTGCACTCGGGAGAGGTGGAGCCGCGGGCGGCTGCCGGGGACGCAGGGGAGGGGCGGTGGGCGGGGACAGCAGGCGGGTGTGTATGGGGGGGTGTGGGTGTGTGTGGCTGTGTAGCTGTCCCCCCGCCAGTGGACCTTCCTCCTCCCCAATTCCCCTCGGGGTGTGCCTGGGCCCGGGGCGGGGAGCTGCTCTGCAGCCGCTCCTTTTGCCTGCTCCCTCCGTCCACCCCTGGGGAGCACATTGCGGGCTACTGGGGACTCGGGATTCGCTAACACATGCGGAGCTGCTGCGAACTTCAGCCCCGGCCACGCCGGCAGCCCGCGCCCGGACTTTAGCGACATCGATCGGTCTGCGGCTCGACTTTGTCCATCCCGGGCAGGGAGCGCCGAGCAGGGTCTTGTGCCCACCCTAGGGTTTGCCTACCCGGGTAGCTCTGGCCTTCCCCAGCTTCCCTGTGGACGAGTCAGGAAGCAGGACGTGCAGCGCGGCCCTTACCTGCATCCGAAAGAAACCCCCAACTGAGTCACGCCCCTGGCCTCCATCAACCAAGTGGAGACAACCAAGTGCAAACACACGTACGCGCAGATGCACGCGCCCAGACACACGCATACGCAAAGAGCAGAGGGCTCCAGGAAGAACGTGATTTCGTTCTCCCTGTGGGGATGACTGGTCCTGGGCACAGGGAGGGAGCGCAGGGTTGAGTCCCACTCTGTTGAGTCCCGCCCTCAGAGGCCTGCCTCGGACTGGGCAGGATTGCGGTGGGGCTGTTTGCCACTCACTTCCCTGGCAAACCCCACGAGGCCCCTTCCTTAAGCGTTTGTCAAAGGCAGCTCGGTTCCTTTGCCCACACTCGGTTGGAGAAGGTCTGTGGGTGGTGGAGGGAGCCAGCCCTGCCTCTGCTGCGGAAAGCTCAGGGGGCAGGTAACCTGGTGCTACGGGGACAGCTGGGTGGTGACCCAAATATGCAGGAGTAAGCACCCCATTTTAGAATGGATTAGTCTTGTTTACATGGCCAACATGAGACTTTTTAGCTGTATTTGTAAATGAAAACTTAGACAATGGTATTACCAGTCTCCCTGGAGCGCCCAAACATCCACTCAGTGAGATCTTTACCACTCGCTTTCTCCTATCTGTCAGAGATAATTTGCTTTGTCTACCTGAGAGTGATGTTGAAATAAAATAAGTCATGGGAAAGCGCTTGCAAATTTAAAGTATTATAGACACGTATGGCTATCATGTTGACATCAGAGCAACTGGTTTTAAAAGGAGAGGCATGGAGGGGCGCCTGGGGAGCTCAGTGGGTTAAGGCTCTCTGCTCAGCGGGGAGCCTGCTTCCCCCTCTCTCTCTGCCTGCCTCTCTGCCTGCTTGTGATCTCTGTCTGTCAAATAAATAAATAAAATCTTTTTAAAAAGAGAGAGAGAGACATGGAGAAAAGAAAGGGATACTTGCCAGTGTCAGGTCGTATTGTCCTGAGGCCAACTGTGTGCACAGTGTGTGCTCGGGGCCACTGAAGGGTTGCTGCTAGTGGTTCGTGTGAGCCAAAATCCAGAACCCAGAAAAGGGCTAAGAGGCCCCACTGTGAGAGCGGAAGGGCCGTGATGGAGCCGGAATATCTGACCCCCCTTCTTGCTCACTGGACATGATTTAGGCTGCTTGAAACAACCTTCTGGCATGTTCCATCCCTTGCTGAAAGTGCTGTTCACTCACGTGTCCCACAGCGTGCCTGTAGTGCTCTGGTTGATGGTGAGATCTAGGGGAGCAGGAGAGGGGCTCTGCCACCCTCCTTATAGGACTTGCTTTTGCCGGTGGGACCAGGAGGTCTTGTCACTGACCATCTAGTAATGGCCTGTTGATCTGTGTTGGTCTAGGTGAGAGCTGTGCTCTAGCTGGGAAAATAAGGTGTTCAGACAAATGCTAGCACATGTCCCAAGGGCATCAGATGACCGGTGTTGGTGGCACCTGCTTTCAGAGGGAACAGTGGGAGAGGTGACAGCAGACTGACGTATTTGCAGAGACATCAGACCCAGAGCCGGTGGGCAGGACAGAGTGAGGCACACGTGTGAGAACCTGGGTCACTCCCGCCAGGGGACCAGCTTGAACAGCTCCGTGAGCTGGGGGTTGGATGACTGCTTTCAGGCACAGCGCGGAGCCCCTTCTCGGGGAAGAAAGGGTTTGAGAATCAGGGTTCTCAAAAACAGACTGAGGCCCAATTAAGGAGGACGCTGAAGCAAGGTTGCCAGGTGTAGCAAATAAAAATACTGAACGACCAGTTAAAGTAGGATTTTAGATAAACGATGGGTAACTTTTTGTGTATGGATGTCCCGTGGACCCTTTGGGAAAACGAACAGTAAAAAATCACCCACTGTTAGCTGAAATCCCAATTGAACCGGGCGTCCTGCCTCTTACCTAGCAGGTCTACCCAGAAGGCAGCCTGAGGGAGTGAGGACTTCGTCCTAAAGGCACCAAGAAGCTGCTGCAGACACAGCTGATGCCCTGCCCTTGCCCCCCGTGGCTTCCCAGCGTTCGTGGGGCCCTGCGGGACAGCTCTGCTCCACGCCACCGCTGACCTCTGTGTTCTTGTCTTCAAGAGATCTCCTGGAGGGTGCCAGTTTGCTCAGCCCCAGTGCAGGCTGGGCAGGAGTGTGGGGTTGGGGTTATGCCCTAAGGGGCGACCCGCAGCCAAGGAGGGACGTGGGTGGGACGGTCCCCCTGCCTCCCCATTCCCTGGTGCCATGTGTTCCACAGGAAGCCCCGGAGGGTCCCAACGGTGTCCAGGCAGGGCTGCCCACACGGGTGTCCATTCATTAATATACCCTTAGTGGCTCATCCGGCTCTCCTGCCTAGGATAGACTGCTGAATCTTAAGTCATTGTCTCGCTCTCTTGGTGGGGATCCAAATTAAGAAGCAGTTAAACTTGGGGCACCCAGGTGGCTCTTTCGTGAAGTGTCTGCCTTCGGCTCCGATCATGACCCCAGGGTCCTGGGATCGAGCCCTGCATCGGGCTTCCTGCTCAGTGGAGAGCCTGCTTCTCCCTGTCGCCTCCCCCTGCTTGTGCTCTCTCTCTCTCTCACTGTCTTTCTCTCTCTATGTCAAATAAATAAATAAAATATTTTTTAAAAAGCAGTTAAATGTGATGAAAGCAACATCAGGAGAGTTAGCCTGGGAGTAGCACACACGGCAGCTTCGTGGAATGAGGGCTCGTGGGCAGGGGGCCAACTCAGATGCCCCGGCAAATATCCAGAGATGAGGGTTTGAGGGGCTGAACGCAGGCCTGATAGGAGCAGACGTGGGAAGAGAGGCTTAAGGATGGGTGAGCGGCATGCCTGATGGCTGGGGAGGAGGACGAGGATTGAGTTAACCTCCTGGCTTCAGGGTAGGTGGTATGAGGAAGCAAGGGAGAGGTGGGGAGTTCAATCCCAGCCGTGCTGAGCTGAGCACGGCAGACTCCTCAGCCCCAGCCCCGGCTGATCCCTGATGTCCTGAAAACGTCATTTCCAAGGACATTTGGGATTCTGAGCAGTGGGTCCTGGGACATTGGCAGTCCCGTGAGTGGGCGATTTGGTGGCGTCAAGTCCACAGGCAGGAAAGAGGCCTCCCGAGGTCTCTAGTGTGTCCACACAGCTTGTCCATGCACTGAACTGGATCGAGTCCCATTTGGACACAATTGGCCTCTGTCTCTACCTCCGTATCTGGTGCATAAACAGAACCATGACCTAGAGTGTTCGGGGTTGGAACCACTGCAGACCTCCATCCCAGGCTCGGATCGTCTTAACCATCTTTACCCTCCTTGCTACCAAGAGTACCTGTCATGGTCTGAGACACCAGAAAAGAGGGGTCCATTTTAGGGGAGGCCCTTGGGCCTGTGGGTTGTAACAGGTCTTGGGGACCCGGAATCACCCACTACATTAACTATGAATTGAATTTCACTGAAGGGAGAATGGCCACTGGGCCTAACAGAGGATGAGGCCCGACTTGGTGTTAGCCTCTTTCTTAGGTAGATGGGATCACCTTTCTGGGAAAACACTCTAGGGTCTTGTCAGGGGAAAGGGAAGGTGGGAGTCAGGAGAGAAGCGGCAGGGTGAGTGCGGACTCCTTCGGGGTTGCACTGGGCCTTAAAAGGAACAGGAGGCGAGCCTTCTTTAGAACCCCGACAGCTTGGTGTCTCGCCCTGCTTCTCTTCCCTTAGCCTCCATCCCGAATGTAAAGCAGGAATAACAATGAAGGTGGTGGGAAGGTTTTGGAAAATAACTCTGTGGAAGCCTCGCTGGGTGCGGTGTTCTGCCAGAACTTGCCAGAGACACCGTTGTTCTGTCCCTTTCTCTTTCTCAGAAGAAATAGCTTCCCTGGTAATGCTGAAGTTCACGTATTGCAGGTGTATGTTACTTGATGACCGTCGGTCAGTATATTGTGGGTCTTTGGAACTCTTTACAAGCCAGTGATGGAGCAGGAGGCCACGGTGGAGGGGAGGGCTTCCAAGAGAAGGACCCTGCGGGAGCCTCTGGGGACACAGAGTCAGGTGCCAAGGAGCTCGGCCTTGTGGCAGTGCCCCCATATTACCACGGACAGAAGGCACTTTTCCCTGGGCCTCTCAGGAGAGGTGCTCCAGAAATCCTTCGCAGTCACTGTAGACAAACTAAAAATAGAGCCAGGAGAAGCTGGCTGGCCAGAGAAGGTTGTGGAGACACCACTTGGCTTGGACAGAGCTGTCATTTGTGATGACTTTGACCGTGGAGTCCCCAGAGGGAAGCCTGCTGCTGCTTGAGGCCTGGACCCCCCCCCCCCCCGCCCACTGGAGGTGGGCCTGGACCAGCACCGTCCATCACAGATCCACTCTGCTGTGAGACTCCAGAAGTGGGGGCACGGGCTGGCTGCAGGTGGGGGTGGGAGCTGTCCTGCTGCCCCTTGGGGCTGGAGGACCGAATGCCGAGAGCGCTCACTACCTTTGGTCCCATCACCAAAACACCCTGGACTGAGCCTCAGGGAAAGGAGAAAGGGGTGCCCTGCAGGACAGTGGGGTATCAGTTTTGATCTTGGCCTTGACCTTGGTCAGTTTCTACCCCTTAAACAAGATTTTTCGGGGCGAGGGTTTCAAGCAGGATCTTTCAAAGTGTGGGTCCTGGACCTGGTTAAGTCCAAGTACCCAGTGTGTGCTTGAGATCTGAAATTCCAGGTATCAGCCCAGACCTACTGAGTTAGAATCTCTGAAGAGTGGGACCACGGTTCCGTGTTTCTGATAAGTTCCCCAGGTGCATCTCACACCTACAGCGGTTTAAAAACACTTGGTTTCCAACTTCCCCAGTGTTAACGCTGCTGTTTCTTCTGCCCCGTGAGCTGGTCTTTCCACCCGGCTGTCTGTTTAGGTATCCATTCATCCATCTGTCCATCCGTCCACCTACGCGTGTATCTGCCTTTCTATCTACCCATCTAGCATCACCTACCATGTGCACCGTTTGTCATTGAGAAGAGATGTTCTTGTCCACTGGCCCTTGAACAGACGTAGCTGACTTCCGAATGAAGACGAGAGCCTGCCTCAGCCCCCAGCCGGGGCAGCCCCGTGTGGGCCAGCCTGTTAGGCCCCACTGTCGCGTTTCTTGATTCAGCCCTCTGGTGCATCGTGGGTGCCCTGAGCAGGCTCGTGTAGAGCCCAGAGTATGATCTCGGGACCTTCGGGCTTCCGATGATGGAGGCCCCAGAACTGTCCTGTGGCGCCAGGGTTTATCAGTGAGGACTGGGTACATCTCGCCGGATGTGAGTATGGCGGACTGGTGAGCGGGCTTCCCAGAGCGCAGGCAGAGCATGTTGGCTGAGTGCCAGGAATGCGCCAGTCTGGCCCTGAGCCTCTGGAGGGAACAGGCAGGAAGAGAATGGATTGAGAAGTCCCCTTCCCTGCAGGCTGTCCCTTGCAGAGTGTGCGCGGATCTCCGTGGACCAGTTCTTGTGAAATGACCAGAGCGTGCTCGAAACTCAGGGATTTGCTGAATCACTGTTCCCTGCCTCGGGGTGCCCACCTTAGCGCGGGGGTGTACCCTTCTCTTGTCCTCGTGTCCCCACTGTACAGTGGCCCCACTTAGAACAAGCACATGCCCCGTCCCGCGCTTCGATGACATGGCAGGAGCGGAATATGATCTTCGTTCCAGCCTGGCCCCTGCTGCCCGGTTCCCACTCTAGTACCCGTCGGGAAAGGGCTTCAAGACCCTTGGGCAAAGCAGGCTCTGAATCCTGCCTAGGGTCCTCATGCCCACCACTGACACCGTGGATCATGATTTCTCCCAAAGGACATCTCTGGCAGTCAGGTGGCAAAGCCAGAAGCCGCCACCCTGTAGAGCTCGTGTGTTCAACATTGCGTCTTTCCACGTACCATGTTAGAATTCTCGTTGCTTGATAAGTATCTCTGCCTTGCCTGGTTTTTTGGTGGTTGAGGGGGGGCTGCCCTCCTCCGATGAGCCCCAGCAAAGCTATATTCTGCGGCTCATCTCCAGCCAGCGGTTGCACTTCTGAGTGTCCTACCACTTGCTGGACAGGAGGGGCACGGGGGCACTTGGTACTTGCAAGCGCCTTCCTGCCCACTCAGACTTCATCCCGTGACTTCTGAGTC
This sequence comes from Martes martes, assembly GCF_963455335.1. Taxonomy (NCBI): domain Eukaryota; kingdom Metazoa; phylum Chordata; class Mammalia; order Carnivora; family Mustelidae; genus Martes; species Martes martes. The sequence continues at coordinate 102,932,940 of NC_137899.1, read as the reverse complement.
ACTCTCTACCCCCTAAAACTGTTCTGCAAATGCGTGTGCTTTTCGATGATGCACACGATGTTCAACGTTCTTGACTATTTTCTTTCGCTTTTCCGGTTTTCTGTTTTGTTCAGCTCACAGCCAACGACGTTCCGTGTCTGGGCACCATTTCGCTTTTACGGGGGGCGACTCGGGCTACCGAGCCGGGCCGCGGACACTCTTCAGAGCTGGGCCAGGACCCAGCGCTCGTCTCCCCATTCTCCTCCAGCCGCCCTCCCTCGACCCTGAACGGTGAATACGGTCGCACACGAAGCACCACTCTCTCCTGCGTCTTTCTGGCCAGGGGACTGACCCATCTTGAAATACCATGACACCAACCAAATGTTAAATGTTATCAAGTCTCCTAAATTGTATGACCAAGGCCGTTGAGATGCCAAGCCGGCAAGAGTTGAGGCAGAGCCCTTAATCTGCTTGGTTAGCCGACTATGATCTTGCTCTGAGATGGACAGAGGGGCCACGAGAGTCAGGCCGTGTCCCTGAGGCTCGGCCACGGGAAACCCTTCGAGACCGCACTGCATGGTGTGTGCGTGGGAGCAGAGGAGGCCGCTGGATCTTCCCTGCTTGCCCTCTTGCCTGTGTGGCCCGCAGTGGAATGGCTAATCCCAATCTCACTCTCTCTCTCCCACTGCCTACTTGGAAAATAATTTGATCTCCATTCTTTTCCTTCCTGTTGACAGGAAACTCTTCTCTGCCAGCTCACGGCTTGTCACAGACCAATCAGATATCATCCAGACTTTGGGGTTTCTGCCAAGGCCTTTGTGTTTTAATATACTCTGACCTGGCAGCGATGTTGCTGGTGAATGTACAAGAAAGACCAGTTTGCTCTTGGTAAACCCTCGGGGTCCAGCCTTTTTCCCATGAGGCCAAGGCTGTTGGGAGCCCTGCAGCTCTGTTACCCTCCTCCGGGGGAAGGGGGAGTCCGGAGGGGGCTGGGCCTGCTGCAGGGTGAGGCCCAGGGCAGCCCCAGAGTGGCCAGGGGTAAAGAGGTAGGGGCAGTGCGTGCAGGGGAAGGACGCAACCTGGCCAGGGAAGAATTTTAGAAAGTGGGACACCAGCTCCTCTGTTTTGAAAGAAAAGAAGGGCTGGGGAATTGCTGGGAATCATATTTTTGGTTAGGCAGGGTTAAAGCGGGCGCTGGGAAACCAGTCACCTCGTTGCGTCTGTTTTCCAAGGGAGGCTGTGGCCCAAGGATACAAAGATGAACAGGGTTATGGGTTGAATTATGTCCCCCCAAAAGATATGTTGAAGTCCGAACCCCTGAAGTCGGAGCCTGTGAATGTGACCTTATTTGGAAATAGGGTCTACGTGTATGTCATTAGCCCAGTTAAGACGAGGCCATGAGGCTGGGCCCCGAGTCCAGGATGACTGGCGCCCTTGGAGGCAGAGGACTGTGTGGGCGCACGGAGGGAAGGTCCCGTGAGGACAGAGACAGGGACTGGAGCAGGGCAGCCACAACCTTGGGGTCCCTGAAAGCTGGAAGAGGCAAGAGCGGATCCTCCCTTAGAGGATCTGGGGGGAGCATGGCCCTGCAGAGCCCTGCTCTTAGACTTCTGCCCTCCAGAAATGTGAGAGAATACAGCTCTGCTGTTTGAAGCCACCTTGCCTACGACGCTGTGTTGTGGTGGCCTCAGGGACCGAACACGACAGGGTCTCTGCCTTTGAAGCATGCTGGGGCAGCAGACGAAGACGTGTTGTGGTAATCACGTGAGCAGGCTCGAGGGGCCAGGACACCCCAGCACGGCCCCGGGGAGGGTAGTCCAAGGCCAGCAAATCGGTCTCACTCCCTGCTCTCCCCCCGTCACTGGCTGCGTTTCCCCCAGATCCGGGTCTGCATCCCGTCCCCTCTGTGACGGCTCCCCTCTGCTGGAAAGCCTAGCAGGGTGGGTGGGGCTGGGCCGGGCACCCAGAAAACAGAGGAGGTAGAGCAGTAATGAGGCCGGCGTGGCAGCTCCAGGATTCCGCTTGTCCAGAGCACCTTCTCTCCGACCTAGAGCGGAGACAGCGGGAGAGGGAGCGGGTGGCCCAGCTCGGTGTCCCGCTCAGCTTCCAGAAGACTGGCAGCTCTCTGTCTGTGGGGCTGACGGGGAAGCCCTCCACCTAATTCCACACTGCCTTGCGGCACGGGCTGTGCACACCGCCTTTGGGTCACGGGCGTCAGGCCGTCATCACCTGGCCCCGTTCTTGTCTACGCTGCGGCATGTGGTGTAACCAAACAGCCCAGAGGTTCCTCCTCCAAATTCAGACGCCCCTCCAGGAGTAGTTTCCTTCATAGCCGTTGACTGATCAATATCACTGATTATCAGATGATTATCAGGGATGGCAGGGTTGTCATCAGATTTAGCTAATGGTGACAGAGCACTTGCTCTGTGGCAGGTGTGTCCTTTGTATAAGCCATCTCTCCAGCTCAAAAATAAGCCTGTGAAACAGCTTTACTCTTACTAGCAGTGTTCCTAGCCTCACCCCAGAGAAGGAACGTAGGCTGTCCGTGGCCCACAACTGTTCTAGCTCAACTCGCTTAGAAAACTCTCGGCTGTGTTTTAATTGGGTTTCTGAGGTCTGTGCTTGGCCACACCCCAGCCCTGGCTTCTGATGTCCCGTGTGCAGTCCAGGCAGTGTGAGGGCGGGAGGCAACACCACGCAGAAGACAGAACCCCTGGTCTGGCCTGCTGCCTTCCGGCGGTTTGCCCTTGGGCTTGACTAGGTCTCTTCTCCTGACGTGGCTACCACATTCTTTAATGAAGGTCATTGAAAGCAATTCTTTATCCTTCTCATCTCAAAAACAAATAATCTGCCTTGTATAATTTCATCGGTCTTATTCTTCAGTTCTTTCTCATTTACTCTTTAATTAACGGAATCTTAGTATAAGCACTAAACCAGGAATGGGGAAATCCTGTGCGGGGTCTTGGGCCACACGCTGCAGAGGGTTTTCTCACTAAGTTAGCAGACCCTTCTCAAAGGCCTGCTGTGTGCCAGGCACTGTGCCCGGCTCAGAGAGGACAGCTGGGACCCTCCCCTGACAAGGCTTGGAGTCTGAAGAGAGCCTCGAACATCCGTCACCATTCAGTTCACCTTTGCTATCAGGTATCAGAACACCCCAAAACATAGTGAACAAGCAAAACAACACACATTTACTCTTTCTCAAATACATACAATATGTATAATAATTAGTATTATATATAATGCATGTATTGAGTATGTTGTTACCTAAATATATATTAAACCACAGCAATAGGGGTGACTGGGTGGCTCAGTAGGTTCAGCCTCTGCCTTCGGCTCGGGTCATGATCTCAGGGTCCCGGGATCGAGCCTCGCGTCGGATGCTCTGCTCAGCAGGAATCCTGCTCCCCCACCCTGCCGCCTGCCTCTCGGGCTACTTGTGATCTCTCTCTCACTGTCAAATAAATGAATAAAATCTTAAAAAAAAATAGCTATAGGTAAATATAACCTATAACACATTACTCAATTATAACGTGTAATAATTAATATGGTGACATCTTAAATAGGTTTATATGTGATGTAGTAATGTTATTTAATGACTAATGTTATATAATTAATACATACTTATTTTGATATAATATCTAGAAATATATATAACATATACTATATACACATCATTTTTATTTATTTTAGAGAGAATGAGAGAGAAAAAGAGTGTGCAAGTTGGGGGAGGAGCACAGGGAGAGGGATAAGCAGACTCCTCACAGAGCGTGGAGCCTGCCACGGGGCTCGATCCCACGACCCTGAGATCATGACCTGAACCAAAACCAAAGGTCAGACGCTCAAATGACTAGACCACCCAGGGGACCCTGTCTAATTCTTATATTCTGAAACTATAGAAGAGGATTGCAGGCTGCGTCTCCACGGGGCTCAGTCACCACGAATGCAGGCAAGCGGTGCTTCCTGGGGGACGGGTGGGCCTCGAGGGGCTGTGAACAAGTCAGGAGCCGTGGAGCTGGGCTCCTTCCAGCAGCGGGTGCTCGGTGGTGCCACCCAGCCTTCCACTTCCTCACCGGAGATGGGCCAGCGTCAGAGATGCCGTGTGCTCCTGGGGTGAGGCCAGTGCCAGGAGAACAGAAAAGTTCCTTTTCTTGTCACTTTTCCTTGCTCGTTAAGTGTAGTTTGAGGTTCCAAAATGAGCCTGGGGCCCAGGTAATAGGATATTCTCAGCTCACAGAGAGGGGGACGCTGGGCAGCGGTACCAAACCGGACCAAGGGAACACTCCGCCGCGTGACTTCCCCGCCACGTGCCAGAGAAGGTTGGGGGCTCACCGGGGAACCCTCATCATGAGGAAGCAGCCTGGAGGGGCGAAGGGACTGGCTTAGGGTCACAGGGTTGGCCAGGGGCAAGGCAGGGAGGACAAGGGTTTTCTCCTGGAGGAACACGGGGGGCAGGCAGCATCCATGGCTACAGGGGAGGGAAGGCTTCTGGGGAGCCCCGGTCCCATCTGCTCTCTGCCAGAGATGCCCACACCTTGCGTTAGAGCTGAAAACAAATCCAAAGCAGTTCTGTTTTCAGTGGCTCAAAACCAAGGTTGTGGGCGGTGGCAAGTGAGCGTATAGTCCTTCCAGAGCGAGCTCCCCGGCTGCAGGCTTGCCGTCTGTCCGTTCTGCCTCCGGCTCCCTCCTGCTCTGGATGCAGCAACACCTGCTTCCAGGAAAGGCTCAATGCACAGCTCACGAGGCTTGGCCTACATACGTAGAATTTATTACCATAATGAAGTAATAAACGTAGTACCACAACTTCAGGTCAAATGGACCTGGTTGGTTATAGTCCTTGTTTAATGGTGAGCTCCTCTCTCATGATCTTTGTTATCTTCCCCTAAAAATTAGGTCTCTGCGGATGCACTGGAACATTCTAGAACTGAGATGGCCCCTCAGCCTTGTCCCAGGCTGCGGCAAGGGTGGCCGGACTTTTGTCTCCTTCATGAGGCCATGTGCTCCTCGAGGATAGGCTGTGTCTACACCCTTCGTGTCCTTGCCCCGGGAAACCTTCCCCCACATGGCCGATTCTGTTAATGATGATGGTGAGGAAAGGCAAAAGCCCAACTCACTGGAGGAAGGAAGAAAATACAGATATTCTTTGAGAATCTAAATCCTTCGTTAACTCTGCGAACTAATTTTGAAAAACCCGAATGAGTCCGTTATCTGCAAATCTTATGAAAAAATAATTTTCAGGCATACCATGTTTTGTTGGTTCAGTAAAAGAGCAGATTTAAGGAACATTATTATATTAGCGTTTTTTTTCTTTTTTCTTTGTCTCCTACGTAAGAAAGTTATTTGGGCTTTTGCTTAGGCTAATGGACTAGTAAGAGCATCATAAGTGTGACGTATTTTAGGTGGCGTGATAATCGTTTGCTTAGAAACCGGTCTAGCACCTAGACTGACCTCCGTCCGACACGGAGCAACAGCGGGGAGGGACAGGACGGTTGGTCCAAGGCCAGGTGCCAGCCCCTTCAGCCATAGGAGGGGAGAGCGCCCACCCACCCAGAGCCGATGTGGACCCAGCTGTCATTTGTGTGAGAGTCTCTAGAACAGAATCGCTCGCCAGAGCAGGGAGGATGTGCCGGGTGTCCTGTGCTCTGCAGAAGAGTGGTCTGCTGCAGGGGTAAGTCTGGGCATCACCGGCCAGCGTTGCTGTGTGCTCACGTCACTCTCGGCTCCGTGTCTCCTGGCGGTTCCCCCGTGTTTGCTGAGCCTCGATCTCCTCACCTGTCGGAGGCGGTTAATGATCCCTGCCGCACAGGGCTTGGGGGAGACTGAAATGAGATTGGGGGGAGCAGGAAGGTGGTGGCCTGGGAATGTTGGTTTCCACTCCCCTGTAAAGGGGCCCCTGGGAAAGATCCCCCTAAGAATGTAGCCCACCACCATCCCACTCTAGTTAAGATGATGTTATTTTCAATGGACATGATTCTTAATTATAAATTAAGATGAGAACTTACTTTTATCCTTTGTAGTGCTTTGGCTAAACACATTTACAGAACTGTTTTGCAGAGTTCCTTATTTACAAATAGATGGTCCTCAGGGCCTGAACCCAGGGCCAAAGCCATCGTGAGCCCCTGTGAGCCCCGGGGCTGAGGACACAGTTAGACCTGGCCTCTGGCAGGAGCTGGAAGGCCAAGCCCGGGTGGGGCTGTGGAGAGCCTGCGGGTGCCCCCCTCCCCCACAGCGGACCCAGGCAGGCTCCGCCTGGGAGCCGAACCCTGCACCTGCCTGCCTCTGCCTCCTTGTGCCCCAGAGCCAGCAGGGCCCACAGAGTCACTCCGCATAGAGACAGGCCGGTGAGTTCTGGGGGTGTGAGTGCTCCGGTGGGTGCGGGCGGTGGAGTCTCGAGGGCGATCAGCAGCTGGCATTGGTGTACTGGTGTACCTGGTGTTTGCCCTCGGCCCCGTGGGGCATTTGCCATTCAGTAGGGCTTTCTTGGGGATTTTGCGTCTCGACTCCAGAGAGTGTTATGGGGCTTTTGGGGGGCACTGGGCCCCCGCATGTCCTATCCCCTCTAGTCCTCGAGGGTGGGGGTGGACTGCACTCTGCCTTGTGTCTTCCAGTCACCCCCCACCCGGTGAGGTGAGACCAACACCTCCTGCCCCCCCACCTGCCCTGAGGCCCCGGGCACTGTGTGTGACTCTCGGGGACAGCGTGCGTTGCTTCTGTTTCTCATCTCCTGCTGGTACAGGAACAGACCAGAACACACTCCAAAGAGCGAATGGAGGAGAGATGGTCGCAGAGCCGGGGCGGGGGTGAGAAGGCTGTGGGGAGGGAGGAACCTAGTGGACGTGCAGGCGGGGAGTGGAATGGGAGGGACAGTGTGTTGTAGCAAGCTCTGCTTATCTTCGTCACAGAGAACAAAGTCGGTGGGGAGGTGGGGGGCTTGGCAGCCTGTATTTTTGCCCTCCTGGCTCCCCGGGCCTTTCTGCAAAGCTGCTGGGTGTGCGTCGTTGGGCCGGGGGAGCCTCACGGGCTGCTGACGGCTGGTTCTTAAGGAGGGATGAAGGATTTGATGGGGAGATAGAGCCTTGGTAGGAACTGGAAGGAACTGTGCCCCCTGCCCAGGCCTAGCATTCCCCGATTTTGTGATACCTGCCAAACCGCCTGCTGTGCCCCCCAGCCCACAGCTCCAGGAGGCCGGGCCCAGGCCACGGTGGAAGGACTTTCCGGACGCGTGAGGGAAGGAGGATCCAACTCCAATCCCACATCCGTCCGCCGGCTCTGCCGACTTGGGCAAGTCCTGTATGCAGAGATGTCCCTCTGATACCGCCGATGACTTCTGTCTAAGGGGCACAGGGCTGTCATTGATCACCCATTTCAATTCTGATCCCCGACGGAGATGTGCACGAACCCCCCGGGGCGTTCGCAGATAGTTCTTGTCCGGAACAGGCGGGTCCGGCGGGGCCAGTTTGGGAGGCCAGGAGGGTGCCTTCCTCCCACGGCCCTGAGAAGGCCGACAGGGCCAGACGGGAGGGGCCCGGAGGGATCCCACTGAATCAGCGGGGACTCCCTCTCCGTGAGGCCGTCCAGCCGGTGGGTGCCTGAGCGAGTGGGAGAGAGACGCGGGAAGTGTCACAAGCCCCTCGGCTCCGACAAAGCCAAGGGCAGATCCGGGTTCTGGCGCCAACTGCAGACCCGCTTCTGGGCGCAGAGCCTCAAGCGCGCGGGGACAGGAGGGCGACATCCCAGCCACCGGGCAGGTCACCCTGGAACACCCTTCCCAGCGGCTCCGGCTGCAGGTCAAGCTTCCGTAAGCCTCGAGGGGGCCCTGCCTGCCCACCGAAGACCACGACTGGCTCCCGCCCCTATGGCTCCTTTCTTTAGAGAATCACACATGTCTGGGGGGGGGCTCTCTATGTCACCCCCTTTTCCACACGCAGGGCTTCTGTTGAGAGCGAGGGAAGGCGTGGAGGACTGTGACTCTGTCGTGTCATGGCCACCCCCAGTCCCCGCGGGGGGCCGCTCGGGAAAGGCCCGGCTGTCCCCGTCCCCCAAGTTGGTGGCCCTGGGCAGCGCAGTGACGCTGCCCACAGACCTGCTCTCCTCTCCCTGTGGAAGCCTCAGGGGCCCGCTTTTTCTGCGTCTGTCCTGTGACAGATGGGAGAGGCCTGGACTGCCTCCAGCCACTCGTCAGAGGACTCTGCTGCTCTCCGTGTCTGTGATCTGAGAGCTCTTGAGAACGCCCCTGGAGTCACGGAGGCCAGGGGCGGCCGGAGTCGTGCCTCTTCCCCTGCAGCTGGACACATCAGTGGAAATGACGTTCCCTTGGTCTCTCTGGTCCCTCACATGTCCTGGTTGGGCTCCGGGATGAGTGGACTCAAACACGGGGATCAGCATGAGGGGAGGAGGGAGCAGATGCTTCAAAGTGGTGCAGAGTTAGTCATTCATCAGATCAGGGCTGCCCAGGGCCTGGGCACGGCGGCCTCCTCAGCCTGGACGCCCCTCACGAGGGGCCGAGGGCCACCAGCCTGCGGGAACAAGCCCTTTGTTCCCAGGGAGAGCCGTGGGAGGTGCATCCAGATGCTGGACTGCTTCGGGGACAGCCGAAGGGCCAGACCTGCTAGGCTGCGTCTCCTCCGTCCCATTCCTTCCTGGGGACAGAAACAAAGGGCAGAGCCGTATCCAAAGTGGAAGGAGCGGTCACGTCTGCCCTGCGCTGAGCCATCTGGAGGCATTTGGCTCAAACGATTCTCATGGTCAGCCTCAGAGGAAGGAAGAGGAACAGCGGCTAAGAGAACTAGCTCGTCCTCGCCGAGCCCGCATACCCGAGCGCGCACGGGCCTTCGCTCGCTTGAGCCAAGTGAGTCGATGCTATCATTGTCCCCATTCTACAGGTGGGAAGGTAGGCACACAGAGGGCAGGCTCCAGGCCCCAGCTGGCTGGCACCTGAGCCCCACAGCCCCAGGGGCTGGGGGACAAAGTGTACCCTGAAGACACACGTGGAAGGGATGAGGCCGTTTACCTCCAACCGCCGTCGTAGGCTGACTGGGTGAAGGAGTCCGAAGGCTTTCTTTGGGCCGCTGACGGGACCCCGGGTGACAGCTTCTCCATGGCTGGCGACCCCCAGCGCCGAGCCTGTGTGCCTCAGTGGTCTGCAGCAGGGAGCCAGCCGCCAGGAGAGAAGACACGCCCTGAGTACCACCTGGGCAAAGGAAGCCACCTGTCGTGTCCTCTTGTATGCGGTGCGGTCCTTCCCCTGCCTCTCCTCTCCGCGTGGGGTGGGCCCTGAGTCCCCTTCGAGGCTCCGCCTCTGACCTCTCTTCGTCCTCTGCAAACACCCGTTACAGCCGTGACCACAGCCGTGACCGCTCCTTGGCTACTTGAGAATCGACGGGTCGTGGGGTTTTCCCCAACTGTTGCTTTCCTCAAGTGACACAGGTTGTGTCTTCGGATCCCTGAGAGGCTGCCCTTGTGACCAGAGCTGCCAGCCGCAGGCGGACGCTCGGGCCTCGGGCTGCCCTCCGGTGGTTTCTCTTGTCATCTGCTCCCCTCCCCCTCCTCGGTCCATTTTCTCTCCTCCTTTGTGTTTCTTTTTCATTTTTTCATTTTCTTCTCTCTCCCTGCCCTGAATCTCTTCTCATCCTTTGTTTTGTTTCTTCGGAGCTGGGTTTCACCAGGCTTGACAAACCTGCCTTCTGACCCAATTCTCCTGCCTTGTCGGCCACACCCGCCGGGAGGCACTGGCCAGCCAGGTTCCTGTGGGGACACGGCCCCTGGTGCCGTGGGATTCGTCTGCTTGTGCCTCTGACCGACAGGTCACCTTCGAATGAAAACATGAGGTACGTGGTTATGGGGCACTCTGACGGCCCCTACCACGTATTTCATCACTTAACTCTGTCCGGTTCCTGTCACTGCCCCCATTTTCCCAACTGGGGAAACTGAGGGTCAGAGAAACGGAATGATTTGTCCATGAGACACAGCTGGTGAGAGGCAAAGCCAGCATTTAAAGCAGGTGTGGTTGCCTCCAAAATCTTTCCCTGTTGAAATTTCTTCTCAATGTGGGGGTGGGGGGTGGGGGGAGGTACACAGAACGTTCTAGAAATGCCTACCCAGGAGCTGCAAAGATCACAGGATCAGTGTTGGCCTGTCACTTGTGCATTTCCCAAGGGCCCTTCCTTAGACTACAGGTCTTGTAAAGATCACGACGAGGAGGAGATCTGGACCTGGGTTTTCCACCTGCTGTATCTCGACCTAGATGAGCCCCTTGGCACTGCTGCCGTCTAAGTTGCTTCCTTTGTAAACCAGCAAGAAGAATGCCCACCTGAGGGCTGTTTTTTTTTTTTTAAGATTTTATTGATTTATTTGACAGATAGAGATCACAAGTAGGCAGAGAGGCAGGCAGAGAGAGAGGGAGGAGGAAGCAGGCTCCCTGCCGAGCAGCAGAGAGCCCGATGTGGGGCTCGATCCCAGGACTCCGGGATCATGACCTGAGCTAAAGGCAGAGGCCCTAGCCCACTGAGCCACCCAGGCGCCCCCTGAGGGCTGTTTTGAGAATAAAATGACATCGCATGAATGCCTGGCATGCAGCAAAATTGAATCAATTATCATTATGAAAGTATCTTCTTCGTTTGTTGGTTGTGATGTTGGAGAAGTGCTGAGAGCAAACGTGTGGCTCGTATCTGCCTGGCCACGACTCACAGCTCTGGGCACGGCATCACCCGGACCTGCCCCACACGGTTCTTCTGTGACTGCTATTGTCCTGCTTATAACATGCCGTGTCCTACTGCATTGCAGCATGCTTTTGGTAATGAAGATAGGCTATAAATAAGTATCATCGGGACTCAATAAATTTCTTTTCTTCTTCTTTTTTTTTTTTTGATAAATTCTAATTAAGCAAGCAAACAAACAAATCTCCATGGGGCCATATGCCAGGTGGGGGTGTGAGCTGGGCCCCGTTCCTGGTCCTTTTTTTCCCGCCCTCCCTCTTCTTCCCACCTCCCACCCACCCCACCTCCCTGATGGCACATCCCACATGCACCAATCTTCCTGCTGTCTCCTTGGATGGTAGAGTGTTGACCCTGGGGTGTAGACAGTGGGGTGTGGATGGTGGGGTGCACGGACGGCGGGGGTGGGGGGTGGGGTATGTGCAGTCAGGTGGCTGGGATCCCCGTGCCCAGTCTCAGCCCAGCAAGAACAGGGCCCACAGCCATCTCTAGCTAGGCAGAGAGGCTGTCCCCTGCTGGAACTCCGTCCTTTCTTGCCGTGTGCCCCTGCTTGTCCCCTGGTTCCGTGGGCTTCCGCGTGCTCATCTCTCCCTCAAGCGGGGGGATGCACACAGGCGCTCGGGAAGGGCTGCTCTCTAGGCAGGGGCTCTCCGGCCCCAAGCCTCACACAGCCCTGGAAGAGGTAGAGGCCCGTGTCACCCTCAGCCTCGCAGCTGGCGACATGGCCACGGGCCCTTTCTGAGCACTAGACGGTCATGTGTATGCACGTGTGTGTGTGTTGTGTGTAGACAGAGATGGAGGGAGTCGTGTAAATATAGACATATGGACATAGACCAGGAGACAGAGAATGTCCAGGTTCAGTTTTCTGGAATTTGTAAGTTGAATCAAACTGCTTGGAGGTTCAATTTATTTTATTTTATTATTTTTTTAAAGATTTTATTTATTAATTTGACAGAGACACAGTGAGAGGGAGAGCACAAGCAGTGGGTAGAGGCAGAGGGAGAAGCAGGCTTCCCGCTGAGCAGGGAGCCTGATGCGGGCTCGATCCCCGGACGCTGGGATCATGACCCGAGCCAAAGGCAGACACTTAACCGACTGAGCCACCCAGGCTCCCATATTTTAAATATGATTTTTAGAGGAATAAATGACAGTGGCCGGAGGGACAGGAGGACTTTATGATCGGAGTTGGGCGCGCATGGTGACATTGTACAAGGAGAAGGGAGCTGGGGTAAAATAGGTGGATTTTGCCTTTGGTTTTGTGGCTGATTATCGGCGTGTCCTCAGGCGCCTGGCTGGGCCTGGCCTTGACGCTTCAGTTTCCGTGGCTGTGACATGAGGGGGCCTGGATTCTGTCACAGTTTGGGGGCCGGAAGTGATGCGATGGGTTCTCAGGAAGAGCCTGGACTGGGAGGGGAAGTCTTGGTTTGAGTCATGTTCAGCCCTTGTCTTCATGCCCCGTGTCCTCGGCAGTGAGGAGCCGTCGATTGTATGAGATTCATCCAAATTAAATATCCCATATTTGATTGTGGTTTTAACCTCAAAAATGATAATCTTAGAGTCTACCCTAATATCTGGCCCATCCATCCTATAAAATTGTTGAAACCGACATACAAGAAAGAATCTAAGAATCATTTTTAAATACAGCTAAGACTCGAAACTGCAAATTATTTTGTTGTCAATCCTGGTATTTTGGTCCCTCCCCCCCTTTGCTGCAACCGAGTGTTTCTCTTCCTTTTTCTGGACTCCTGCCGCGGGGCTGAGCTGCATCCCTGCGCGTCCCAACACTGTCACATGCAGGCCCGCGAACGGGGAGCCACACGCAGCCAACCCCAACCGCCTTGTCACAACTGTCACCTATTTTTTAAAAAGTTGTCATGTCACATCTCCCGGAGGCGAGCTCTAAGAGCGAGTCCCAGAACACCGACCTAGACCGGATTCTGGAGACACGCCGGAACGCTCGGGAAGCCGTCGGAGGCAGCTGCCCCCTCCCCAGGGTGGAATTAAGCATAGTTCAGAGCTGGAGCAAGTGGTGTAGGGAGCCCGTGCCTTCCTGGGGTGCCCGGCCGAGGGCGGGTGTCCCTCCTCCTGCTGGCGGATGCTGAGAGAAGAGGACGAGCTGGGCCCCGGCTTTCTGGGAGGGGGTGGGGGGGGTCAAGATCTGAGCCACTTCTCTCCTGTGTTTCGGTGGGGGAGGGGCGCTCAAGGTGATGGCATTCCTGCGGGAGCCCGGGGCTCGGGCATGGATCTGCCCTCTGGGGGGCAGAGCCCTTCGTCTCATGAGCTGGCCTCCAGGACCCTAATGCCTCACGACAAGCGATGGACTGACCCTGAGCTCCACAGTGGGATGGTGACCGTGCAGGGTGGCAGGCTCCTGTTCTCGGCGAGGGGCACGGGGGGGGGGCGTTTAACACCCCTAAGGCTGCACCCCCAGGGGCCAGTCCCCCACCAGTGTCTTTTTAGACACTGTCTGCGGGCTTTGTGCGGGTGTCTGGGTTCTGAGGTACGTGTCCACTCAGGGTCAGTATTTATTGACCTTTTGCGTTGAGGCAGGTATTAGAAATGGGAGGGGAGAGGCCAGGGGGTGGACAAGGCCTGACTTCCCGTCTTGGTCTTGGCCCACGTGGGGCTCACTGGAGGGCTTCCCTGTGCTGTGTCTGCAGCCCCTGGGCTCCCGCGGAGGGGGGTGGAGGGCAGCCCCCGACCCGGGCCGACACAGGGCACGGCCCCGGGGCCCCTTCACGTGTCCACCCCGGGGAAGCCAAGGAGTCCGAGGAGCGAGAGTCTCCGAGGCAACAGAGATGAAGGTAGTTACAGAGTAAGACACTTGGACGCGAGGCGTGGAGGAGGATCTGTGGAAAGTGAGGCTTCCGCGCTTCTTCCCAGAAGTACCCACCTCTGGCCACCCTGGGCCCCGAGACCTCCGGGCTTGGTCAGCAGCCCAGAGCCCCAGGAATGTGCCCCGGGCCATTTCCTTGAGGGCTCCGCGGGGTGTCAGGGGTTAATGGTTAATGGTTTGACAGTGATGATGAAACCAAAGCCTATAATTTCTGCTGAACAGGGGAATACGGAAATTTCCACTTGTAGCCGACTCTGGAGAGAAACATCAACATCAGAAAAAAACAACTCGCCCACAACACAACTGTTTATGATGCACGTCCCAGAGCCCGGCCAGCGACGGAGGCGGCCCCCCTCCCCGACACCGACTGGGGGAGCAGTTTCCAGAAAAGGGGAAGCCAGCTTTGGCAAAAGCAGAAGGGACTTGTTTGCAGAGGCCCCAAACTTGCCAGCCTCAAACGGGGAAAACTTGTTCTCAGCCAAGTGCCCAAGCACATTATGTCAGCAGGAAGACACACTCCCGCTCCGGAAAGTTGTGGGTTTGGCCCTTTCACAATTGATTGTCATAACCAGGCTGAACTCTGGCCTTCGCTTTTGAGTTGGTGTGGGGGTTTTTTGGTTTTTTGTTTTGTTTTTTCCCTTTGCTCGGCGTGTGTTTATTTTGTGACGTTTCCCTCTGAGGCCATTAAAAATCTGCTAGATGACGGTTGTCTCGGGACAAAGCGTAAGTCGTTTGTTTCTTAGAATGAGGCATTCGGGCAGGCAGAAGAGAAAGCTTTCCGCAGGAGTCCTGGCCTTCCCTGCGGGGGATCTCGAGCCCCCGGTCTGCAGCCCCACCGAGTTCTTGGGGTGGAAGCAGGTGGGGGTCAATGGCCTTGGAGGCTGAGGAACTGGCTCATCCGGGACTTCTGATCGGCTGTCTGTCATCAGATGTGGCTTCCAGATTATTGTCAGTCTCTGTGGGAGCCGATGGGGGCGGGGGGTGTCCTTTTTCTCTTGACACCGAGTGTCCTCCTGTGGTTCGCTGGCAGATAACCTGGCAAGGTGGGCAGGCAGGGACGGCCATTTGTCCTGGACACAGGACAGTCAGTGGTGGTGGGCTGAGTGTGAAGGAGCTCGGGAAACTGGAAAGGTTTGGAATCGGAGCACCTACGTCTGGATCCAGGCTCGGGATGCTTCCACGGGCTTGAGGCCGGGCTGGTTTATCCCAGGAGGATGATTGCTTCTCTGAGCCTCAGTTTCTCACCTCGGAAAGAGAGGGAATGGGCACCATGTCAGGTTATTTGAGGCAGCGCATAGGACAAGTCGCCTTACGCCTGGTGTTCATTTCTTCTCTTTCTAAGTTGAAGTAATGGCGTGTTCTGTCAGTTATTTTGCAATTTAAATAGACAAGCACATTGAATCTCTTCTTCCAGGAGAATCTTCCTTCCAGTTAAACAGTCAAGAAACTCCCTAGGCAAGGGGACTGTCCCTGGTTAGTCCTGGACATGCCTGGTTTACCCCAGTGGTCCAGGGTAGTTGTTCGACGTGCCAGGTGTGGACAGCAATGGCGTGTTTCTGTGGTATCCTCCTGCCTCATTCCACAGGCACTGAGCCGCCTGCATCCAGGTCCACTCCGTCTGCGGTTCTGAGGGTCTCAGCTTCACTGGCACCGCTTACCTCGGGCCCGTGGACTGCCCTCCGGGGCTCAGGGTCCCTGTGCTGGGCACCCTCAGCCCGGCGGTGCCCCTCTTTGCGATCGCTATGCTGTTTTCTGGAAAGTGGCGGAACACTGGGGTGTGACCATGGTGGGGTTCCCCAGACTGGCCACGCCAAGCAGTAGCAGGTGCCGTGGGCCGAATTGCGTCCCCCCAAAAGATATGTCCAAGAACCTCAGAATGTGGCCTTATTTGGAACTGAGGTCATTGCAGATGGAATGGGTTGTGATGACGAGGTGGGCGCCTCACCCGGTAGGACTGTGTCCTTTTGAGAAGAGGAAACACGAACACAGAGAGGAGGCAGCAGAGACAGAGTGCTGGCCACCACCAGAGGCTGGAAGAGGCAAGGGAGGGTTGTCCCCTCCAGTTCCCAGAGGAGCTCCGCCGACACCTGAGTTGGGCCTCTCAGCCTCCGGGACTGGGAGAGAATGTGTGTCTGTGGTTTGGAGCCCCACCCCGTGCTGGGTTGTGGCTGCCCCAGGACGAGGGTACAGCACGGTTTGTGTTTCTCTTCACCCTCTGTCTTTGGCTCTCCTGACCCTCAAGGCAGAGGAGAAACTGAGGCAGGCAGTGCCTTGACCCTGAGCTTCCCCGGCCATCCTCTGGTATCTGGGGATCCCTCGGACTCCAGCAGGTGAGTTCTAGGAAAGCCGCACGAGGGTGGGAGAGCACTCTGACCCCCAGAACTTTCTCAGAGACGCTTTGTCAGGAAATCCTTTCCCTAAGCAGCTCGCCTCTCAAGGCCCAAGAGCACGCCAAGGTGGCAGAGTGTGCCCGTACCCACTCCTCTCCCTCGATGCGGCTCAACTCCGCCGTTTCCATCAGGGATCACAGACAACTTCCTAAACAGTAATTAGTTCTTACTCAGGAGCAGACGCTGCTGGGAAGAGCTCCATGGGAGCGGGCAGCCAGGCCCCGGGCCTGCCCGGGCCAGCCCCCTGTGGC
This sequence comes from Martes martes, assembly GCF_963455335.1. NCBI lineage: Eukaryota > Metazoa > Chordata > Mammalia > Carnivora > Mustelidae > Martes > Martes martes. Next base: position 102,916,775 of record NC_137899.1, on the reverse strand, counting down.
CCCGCCAGCCGCCGCCCCTTCCTCACCTGTGACAGGGTGTGGAGGACACAGGACACGATGTGTGCTCACTGAATGGGAGCTTCAAGTTGTTTATGATGCTTAGCTTTGTTTTCACATTTTGCGATGATCCAAACACACGAGGTGTTTGTCCAAAGTTTCGTCTGGTCAGGGCTCCCAAGTTGTGTTGGGAAGCCTGGCCTTTGTAGTTCGGCTCTGCGGCCCCGGATGGGGGGTAGGGCCCACCCTCACAGCGTGGTCCAAGGGCCAGTGGGCCGCTGGTAAATGGTTGACACCTGGCTGAGAGGAGCGGTTGGATTTGGGGGACTTGTGAATGGCCTGCGGGAGTGTCACCTGCTCTAGCGGGTTCCTGCTGGTGTGACATCGGAGGGGTGCACCGCCTTCTCTCCTGGCCTGCCGCTGAGGGAGGAAGCCTTGTGTCTGGAAGGAAAGCCGCTTGAAAAGGCTTCCCATGTGGGGCAGGAAGACGGTCTGCTGGGGGTGGGGAGAGGGCCAGGCCAGCCCTCGCGGGACACGCTGTCGGCCCTTTGCCGTTCAGCTTAGCAGATGAGCTCACTGTCACTTTGGAAGAGCTGTGCCTTCAGAGGACGGCGAAGCCCCAGGACAGGAATGGAGATGGCAAGGCCTGAGTTTAGGGGGTGCGGCCTGGTCAGGCTTCGGGGGCCTAAGAAAGACTAGATCCTGCCCAGGGGCAGGTGGGAGGCGCTAGGGAGCCACCGTCCCACGACGACGATATGGATTGGAAAAAGGAACAGAGCTGACGATGGAGGCAAGGTCACCTCAGACCAGGTCACCTAACTCTCGTCTGTACCCTGGCAGCCCCCCTGTCCCCGCCCCTACTGGTTAACCCCACCTGATCCTTGGCTGGGTGCAATCACCGGGGGCCCAGGGACTCCCCTTCCTTGCTTTGCCAAGAAGGGATATTCCTGCCAGTCCCCAGCTTGGCCGCCCAGCACGACACCAGGGAGCCAGAGGCCCCAGCCGAGGGACAGTCTTCCGGCAAGGTCGCAGTGTTTTCCCTGCGAGATTCCATAAGCAGGTCACCCGTTCTTCCCTGATTGGCAGCCCCCTGCAGACCCAGGCTTGGCATGTGGGAACCTCTGCCCAACGTTTTACCCCCATGCCCACTTCTGTCATCAGAGCCCTGGTGATTTTGCAAGAGAACGGTCTAATAAGCAGTAGGGACTCGCATTTGTGTCATCGAAACACAAATTCCCTTGCAAAACAACGGGATCCCATTCCCAGCCGTGGGCTCTGGTGGGCCTTCCCCGTCTATGGACCGTGTTTCACAGAACAATCGTGGAAACGTCCGCAGACCCAACTCTGGGAAAGTGCAGATATGGAAAATGTGCTAGAACATACTATTTCCGGAAACCTGTGGTGATTGCAAGAGTAGGATTCATTTTACAAAGCTCACTGGAAGAAGGCTCACGGCTCCACAGACACATGTTTGTGTCCACATACACAACTACACACACACACAGCTGGACATATGTACACACACATGCACAAGTACACACGGCTACATAGACATCCACATAAATATGTGTACGCAAAGCTACACACATCTGCACATGTACACACACACACACACGCGTGCGCGCGCACTCCTGCCTAGGCTGAAATGCCATCTCCCTCCGGTGTCCTAAGTTCCTGACCCTGCAGGGAAACTGAGGCAGCATCATGGGATAAGTTAGCCCCAAACTGTAGTGATTCACAGAACCTGCACAGTCTATATCCTATCCAAGAATTACTTTTTTTTTTAAGATTTTATTTATTTATTTGACAGACAGATCACAAGTAGGCAGAAAGGCAGGCAGAGAGAGAGAAGGGAGGAGGCAGGCTCCCCGCTGAGCAGAGAGCCCGATGCAGGGCTCGATCCCAGGACTGTGGGATCATGACCTGAGCCGAAGGCAGAGGCTTTAACCCACTGAGCCACCCAGGTGCCCCAGAACTATTTTTTAACTTAAACCTACTTTTCTTTTTCAAGGTTTGTTTATTTGAGGGGGCGGGGCACGAGCGGGAGGGCAGAGAGGGAGGGAGAGAGAGGATCTGTAGTGTAGGGCCCCATCTCAGGACCCTGAGATCATGACCCGAGGCGCAACAAGGAGTCAGACCCTTAACTAACTGAGCCACCCATGTGCCCCTCTTAAATCTATTCTTACAAGAAACTCCCTAGAATGAGCAGAAGTAGAAAGCCAGTGTGACTCCTGACAAACTGTGACAACAAACCCGGAAGCATTTGGGTAAACTGAGTCTGTCAGGGACCCGCCTAAAATCACCCCGGGGCCTCCCGACTCCCTGCCCTCGGCTGGCCGGCCTCTCTCCAGAGACCCCTCCTGGCCCTCTGCTGGGATGATCTCCCACCTTTGCTCTGCTGGCCAGGCCTCTGGCTCCTGGGGGAGCCCGGCCCCGGAAGGACGGCAGAGGGGCCCGGAGCAGCAGGCGCCACCAGAGAACGGCTCTGCGCGTGGATGAGCTTGGGAGTCCTGCCCCTGGGGGGGCGGGAGGACTCTGACCTCCTAGGTGGGTCCTTTGCCCCAACACACCGTTTTGGCAAATACCCACCCCCGACCTCCAGCTCTCTGTGTCCGGTGACCTGGCCACCGCCTCCTCCGCTGGTAAGGCCGGTGGGAAGCGGGCGGGAGCCTGAGGACGTCCCACACCACCTTTCCTTTTCCTTCTCTCTCACCCCCTGGGCACCCAACTTGCCTCATCACGAAACGATACTGATTTATTCGTCCAAACACGTGTTTCTCGGCGTGTGGCTGGTGCCAGGCCCTGTTGGAGATGCCAGGGCTCTCAGGGAGCAGAACTGTCAGAAATCCCTCGTGCTCGGGGCTCGCGTTCTGGTGCAGGATAGACACAGGCGACACGACACACATAAGTGTGCTTTCCCAGTGAGCTCGTGCTGTGGATTTGTTGAGACCGTGGCCTGCAGGAGAGAGAAGGAGAAGACTGGCTTACACTTCCTTCGCGCGTGCTTTGTGCCTGCCACTGTGATTGTCCCTACTCGGTTGTGTTTCATTTTTTAAAAACTGGTGGGGGGTGGCCCACTTCAAAGACTTTTAGGATCTACTGGAGGGGCCAGCGTTTGAAAATCACTGCTCGGGGAGGTAGCCTCCCCTGGTTGGGAGAGTCTTCCTGCCTCGTCCAGTCCTGCCCCCCTGTTAAGCGGTAGAACGCTTCCCTTCTCCTCCAGGAAGCCCACTGACCTCACAGGACCACAGGACCCGAGAACTGGACTGGGGTCAGAGATGGGAGACAGCCTAGTAGCATCTCCCCATTTTACAGAAGAGTAAACTGAGGCCCAGAGGTCACCAGCCGACAGCAGACCTGAGTACTGGCCTCTGAAGGGAGCTGCCTTAACTGTCCCAGGGCCCCACCACGCCCCTCAGCTTCCCCGTCCTACACGGTGTGGGACTGCTGGAAAGGAGCTGGGGAACGCAAGGACTGATTTCCGCGCTTGCTTCCTCCGTGATCTCCCTCCACCCGCACCCCCACCCTCCCAACCCTGACCAAGAGTCGAGGTTCAGGATGAGGCCTTGGAATCTGAAATGTCCAGAAGCTTCTCAGCCAGTCTGTCCAAGGCCAGACGTGGAGCCAAGGCCACAGATTGGAGTGTCCTGGGGCCCACTGCCGCCCCCTTCGTGGCCTGCTCTCAATGGCCCCTGGGAGCCTCTGGAGGCCCAAGGCTTGTGTCTTCCTCTCAGGCTCCCCGGCCCTAGGCTGAGGGTGTCGGCACCTGAGGTCGGGGCTCCTCAGCGGACGGAAGATGAGAAACAGGGTAGATTTCCATCTGCTCTTAATCAAAGAGGAACGGCGGCTCTGGTCCAGATGTTTGAATGGGGTCCAAGTCTTCCTGACCTTGAGTCTGCTGATTCCACAAATTTATCTTGTTAATTTGTTTGGTAATAAGTGGTCTCACGCTCCAGTCTAAACTTCCTCGGGAGGCCTCACCCCACCACGCCTGGAGACAGGCCGTGTGATCCCAGATGCTAGAACAAGAAGGACAAACCCATTCATTCTCTTTGGAAGCACACTCTCGAGATACCACTTTAACTTTGCTCCAGAATTTTTTTTGGAGGGTGACATAATTCATTAAATGTTTGGGAAGACAACAACAGGGCAACACATGTGAAAACCCTAGCAACAGCCCCAGCCAGGTCATAGTCCAGCCTGACTTGGACGACTTCCTGCCGCAGTCCTTCCAAAGGGCAGGCCGCGGGGTTGGGATGCCTTGTCCGACGCGTACGAGCTTCGGAACTTAACAAAATGAAACACAGCCCTGCTGCCCGGTTCCCTTTGCTCCCAGGTGCCAGCTTCATGGTTTCTTACAGGTTCCGGATGGGTGGCCCACCTGTTGTCCGTGGGCACGACCTGCGTGTGCACGGCCCTGTGCCCAAAACGCTCAGTGCCCCAGAGCACCACGTACAGAAAATCGCGCGCACATACGGAGGTGTCGATGCCTGTGTGTTGCACACATGGGGAAGTATGTGCTCGTATGGACAGGTGTGACTTAGGTGGCTGGTGTGTGGGCTCCGAAGCCTGCGCAGACCTAACCAGACTGGTCGGTAGAGATAGAGCTGACTCCACGGCGCTGTCCGGAACTGGACGTTCAAGGGCATCCCACTGCTGACCTGCTCTCTGTCTTCCGGGTACACCTGCCCCTGAATTCTAAGACTGACGACTCACTTAAGAAGGAACTTGGTATGGAGAGTGCTTGGAAGTGAGCTTGGGAATGTGTTCTTGGCCCTTGTAGGCTGGACTTCCCCTTCTCTCCCGGCCCCCATCACTGCACTGTGCCCCAGGCGTCACCCCACACCCCCCCGCCCCGGGGTCAGGAGCCACACTCAGCTTGGACCCGAAATCTCCGAGTCCTACATTCACTTGCATTTATTAGGCATTTTATGTTCTTTCACTTAATGTTCGCATTTGAGAGCTGAGGACCCTGAGGCTCAGAGAGGGTAGGCATCTGGCCTCCCCGCGCCGTGCTGGGGGGATGTCAGGTCTCCCTCTCGTGCCCCCCTCCCCGCCCCATTTCCCAGGAGTCCTTGGGCGAGTGCCCTTGGCCTGCCCTGCCGTGGGTTCCTGACCCCTATGGTGTCATGGGCTTGGTGCAGAGATCGCCCTGGGGTATGAGCCACTCTCCAGGCCCAGTGACATCACAGGTGTGACAGCTCGGGGCCTGGCACCTTGCGTCTGGACGGAGCTCTAGCCGGTCAAGCCGGGACCAGGTCTCCCATCGCCTTCCTCCCCAAGGGGGTGACCAAAGCCCCAGGCAGCCCTTCTTTCACGGCCTTATTCCCTCGTCGAAGGGATAAATGGTGCAGGCGAAGCGTGTGGCAAACCACAAAGCAGTGTCAGAGCACCAGACCGGAGCGAGGTGTGCCCCAGGCCTCTGGAATCGTAAACACTACCGTCCTTACACAGAATCGGCTCCGAACATGACTCTGCTGAGTGAGAAGGAACAGAAGGAGCAGATTCACGGACCGTAATTGTCTAGGTCGGGGAAACTGAGGTCCAGAGGGCTGGGGCAGGGAGTGTGTGCACAGAGCTGCGGGCAGTGCCTTAACGGCAAACCCCGGTGCGAATCCCGGTCTGATGGCTGCCACGCCGCGCGGCCCGTCCATCAGTCAGCACTGATTTCTCCTTCCTTCCCTCCTTCCTCCCTCCCTCCCTTCCTTTTTTCTGGTCAGTCTCTGTAATTGGTTCATGACTGAGAAAATTACTACCGTTTTGATTCTTGAAAAAACTGTTTTCCTATGTAGATTTTGGTCTGGGGAGCGCTGGGTGGCCGGGGGGTTGGGGGCCTGTGAGCACATCGTGTTCCACTCCTAGACGATTAGGAAGTGGCCTGGTTTGCCTGTCTGGCCGCTGCAAGTCTACAGACTTGGCACTGAAAGGTCACGCTCTTTTTTATGTGGACCTTGCCTCCAGTTAAGTCAAGCAGGGTATGTCCAGGAAACGTGCTTGCCCGAGACGAAGGTGACAGCCTGAGGCTGCTCAGGGGACAGACGGGGGACAGACAGAGGCCAGCCAGGCCAAGCCTGGCAGAGCTGCAGTGTTGCCCGGGACCAGGGGACACCAGGCCCTCTGTAGGCTCTGGAACAGTGCCACATGATTGTACCATGCCCCGGCCCCCGCTGACCCCAGCCCATTGTGCCCTAGAGCTCTGAATTGGCCTCCAGGCTTCTAGAAATAGAGGGGCCTACCTGGAAGGGGCAGAAAGGTGGATTTCAGTTTGTAGGATTTCCTGCTTCTTACGCCCTCTTGCCTTGGCCCGTGCTCAGCCCCGGAGCCCCAAGCCTTCATGGAGACTCTGATCCTAACACACACCAGCCCTGCCCTCACCGAGGTCTCTTCTCCCGCCTGCTTTGCCAGGAGCAGCTGCCATTAGCACCCCACGGGCGGGGCTGGTTTGGCTGCAGGTGGTGGGACACCAGGGTCCCAACCCTTCAGAGGGGCCTTCTGCCCGAGCAGCAGGAGTTAAGAACTAGGTCAAGGTCTTTGCTAGATCATTAGCACCTTAAAGGGAAGTGATCAGTGTGCTAATGCTTAAAAGCTCACTGCCGGCAAGGTGGGCCGAGCAGCGCAGAGCCTAGAACCTTCTAAGTTCTCTCCTCCCTGCCTTGACTTCCTGATCGCCCCCTTTCTCAGGACAGCTTCCAGTCTCTAAAAAATATTTGTTTTAACTATTTCTATATGCTTTAATTCTATATGGACTATTTCTGTGTGATTATGAACCATTTTCTGCTTCTCTGGGAACAGGCACTCACCTTTGGGATGGTGCCCCTGAGCACATGACGCTGGGATGTCACTTTGTCAAGGCCACTGTCCCAGGACCCTGTTAGTCTCCTCCCAGTTTTCTTCCACGATTAGGTCCTCCTGTCCACTTTTCCTGTCCCTCCCCATCACCTGTGGGTTGGGTCCATCCTGGAACTGACGACCATCCCCATCTTTGCCCCCTACTGTCTGGGGCCGGAGTGATTGTGTTACGGTATGTCTTGTTAACATAGGTCATGTAACACGGGTCATAACGATCATGTCTTCCCTTATAGAACCTTCCAGTGGCTCCCTGTTGTGTTCAGATGGGTATCGTTTCACTGCGTTTCTGACCCCACTGATTACCTCAACCCCATGGGCCACTGCTGTGCGGCAGACAGGCCTGCCTCCTCCTGCCTCCGGGCCTTTGCACTTGCACTTCTCGCCGCTGGAAACCGTTCCTGAAAGAATCCACCTGGTGAAGTACGGAGAAGACACAGTCTCTGACCTCAGGGAAAGGCAGAGCCTCTCATGGCCTTTCCCGTGATCACAGCCTAGCTTCCCAAAACACCATCCCAACCCCTTCCTCCTTCAGACTCGTCTTGGTTTCCTGTTTTTCCCTTGTTTTCTGCATGACCAAGGCTGTGGTCCATCTGGTCCCTCACAGACCCCCTGGATTGGTATCAGTGACTCAGCCGAGCCAGTGACGTGCCTGCCAGAGGCGGGTCTCCCGAGCTCGCTGAGCCAAGCCCGTGGGGTGGTATGTGGGGCCTGGGCACGTACCATGGCCCGGACGTAGACACGGATGCAGACAGGGTCCCATGTGCTCACGTGCTCCCACGCACGCTCGTGCGTTCCCGTGACCTGTTGCCAGATTTCCCTGGGGGAGGGGCGTGTCCATATGCATTTGCGGCAGCAACGTGTGAGCGCGGCTGTGGCCTCTTCTCCCGCAGGCTGACCAACAGAACCTGTCGTCCTGCTTCGTTTCCGCCGCGCGGATCGGTGACACGCGGGTGTCGGGGTCCTTGCTGTGCCGCCGTTTTGCGGGTCTTCCCACACCTTCTCTTTCTTTCAGACAGCCTTACTGAATGCAGTTGACTGAGCCACCAGGCACCCGTGTAAAGGGTCCGATTCGGTGGTTTTTAGGATATTCACGGATCTGGGCAACCATCACCGCAGTCAGCTCTGGAATGCATCCATCCTTTCCGAGGGAGCCCCCTGACGCCGAGGCCGTCCCCAACGGTTCCCTCGTCCGCCCCCACCCCCCAAACAACCACAGCAGGACTGCTTGCTCCGCGCATTTCCCTGTTCTGCGCGGCCGGGTAAACGGAGTCCTGTACCGCGGGCTTCCCCCCGGCCTCTTCCGCTTACCATCTGTTTTCACGCTTCACCGTGTTGCAGCTCCAACAGCTCTCCCCTCCTCCTTTGGGGGCTTCACACCATTCCGTGGTGTGAATACACCTCGCTTGGTCTGTTCATCGGTTAAGGGACATCGGGGGTCGGTCCGCCTTTTGGCGACAGGGACGAACGCAGCTGCGACCGTTCCCGTGCCCGAGTCAGGGTGGACGCGTGCTCTCCTTTCCCTCGGGCTTATCCCCGGGAGCAGGTGGAGTCCCTCCGTGCTCCGCTTTCGCGGAACTGGCTCACATGCCCCCGGCCGTGGCCACGGCTCCCGGCTCGTGCCCGTCCTCACCTGTTCCCGTGTGTTCTTCGCTGTGGCTGTCCTCGCGGGTGGGAAGGGGGATGCCTCGGGCTCTCGCTCGGCGATTCCCTAGTGCCCGATGGGGTCGCGCAGCTTTCCCTGGCCTTTTTGGCCATTTGCAAATCTCCCTTGGAGAAATGTCTGTTCACCGCCCGTGCTTGTTTGGAATCGGGTTGTCTTTTCACTGTCGAGTTTGAGAATTCTCTAGGCATTCCGGATGCAAATCCCTTATCAGATACATGATTGGAACATGTTTTCATCCATTCTGGGGTTGTCTTTTCCCTTTTTTTGGTGTCTGTTGAAGCATGCCAGCCTTGAATTTTGAAGAAGCCCAATTTATCTCTTTTTTTTTGTCCTTTGTTACCTGTGCTTTTGCTGTTGTGGCTGAGACCGCGCACACCACTTCAGAGTGCCTAGGGGCCCCCCAGGAGCGCACATATTGGCGGTGTCCTGCCCATCGAGATCTCCGGGAGGCCGAAGGCCCTGAAAGGGATGAAGAACGTTTCCAAAATCTGCAGAAATGCCTTTTTTCCTCTCACGTTTGCTTTTCCAGACTTTCTGTCCCTGTCGTCTTAGTGAGATGAGCTTTTCATCATTTGTTTCTTTTTTCCCCCCAAAACATGATTCGTTCTCTCGCTCAACAAATATTTGCTGAGCGCGTACTGTTCATCGGGCCCTGTACGAGGCCCGGTGACGCAGATGCCGGCCCTGCTCTCGAGGACAGCCCCAGCCCACTTGTGCGGTGGTCGTTGCTGTCCATCCCCGTATCCTCTTCTCAGGACCGCTAAAGGCCCACCCTGACCCTCGGGTACTGCCTCAAAGCTTCATGGGAAGGAGCTGCAGCCATTCCTCACGCGTGTGGAGACCCATGGACAAGGAATTGCACTCATTTCAGAGCTCTGGGGCGGGGGTGGGGAGCTCCCCCGGGCAGCAAGGGCTTGTTATTCCAGAGCCCCCGATCCTGCGTGAGTCACCCTCCTTCTGAGGAGCTCAGAACCCGGGCTCGTGTTGCCCAGCATCTCTCCGCTGGCCTTTTTCTGGACAGAATGAGCAGGGCGGGTAAAGCAGGGTGAGGCAGGGTTCACGGCCTCTGCTCGGGCTTCGAGGAGCATCGGGGAGAGGCAGCACAAGGATGGGGGGCTCTGTGACCCCCCCGGGGCTGCGTTCAGGGACGTATGGGGCCTGGTGTCGGAAGCCATGCCAGGAAAGGCTACGGATAATCCAGGTTTTACTTAAAACCATCTCAAGAAATCTCTACAGAAATGTGTGTCGGGAAAACCCGAGCTTCTACCCAGGAACTGGTCTGTTCTCTCTTTGTGTAAAATGGGCACCTGGAACCCATCGTGTTTTTACTTTCCTTGGTCTTAACTGCCGTACATCTCAAACTTGGCTGCACATCGCGCTCACCTGAGGGGCGTTTAAAACTCCCAAGTGCCCAGCTGCTCCCCAGGGGAATGTAATTAGAAACTCTGATGTTGTTGTTTTTAATTCCCCAGATGATGCGCGTCTGAGGCTGAGAACCAGTGGGACCCGGGCAGTTTGGAGCCAAATGTCTGAGTTGACTTGAGTGTTTTCTGCCCCCACCCCCACCCCCTGCTTTCTCTGGCTCTCTGGCTTCCCAGCCTAAGCTGTCTCTGATCCTCGTTTCTGTTGGCCGATGGGCAATAAAGTGGTCTTTGGCTTAAACGTGACCTTTCATGGCTTTAGTCTCTGCCGTAATGTGGCTTTGCAGTGGTGGAAACACGCTCTGCTAGGTGAAGGGGCCGTGAGAGTAGGAATTTAAAAGCAAGAGGCAAAATGGAATTACAGTGATGTTTTGTTTATCTCTAAAGCTGCATTTTATGAAAAGCGGGCCTGTTCGGAGGAGGAAAAAGAGCTAAATAGACAATGTTACAGGAATTCCAAATCCTTCTAGACATTCTCGACATGACTGGGGACGTGAGGACCCTGATATTTAGGTTTAATTTCACTTTAAAACTTTTGTTTTCGGTTACAGTAATTACTTTTTCCTGATGGACACAAGTCCCTAGCTCTCTTCTTATTCAATGATTAGGGCTAATTTTTACCAAATAAATGAAACCACGAGAGGAAGGGAAAGGTGGGAGGGTGTTTCCTCCATTACCAAAGGGCTGGAAAGTGGCAGCGTTCATGGAGCTGGAAGTCAGGAGAGACAGAAAGGAAGCAGGCATGGGTGTGGGAGGCCCGGGCCGGTGGTGTGGACAGACGCACGGAGGTGCACACCGCCTCCTGGGAGGCAGGGTTCTGAGGGGGGCACAGGGTAACAGCCTCAGTCCCTTCTGTGGACCCGCTGTCTGGGTTCACCAGGGACTGAGGATTTCTTGGAGTGTGAGACTTTCTGTTTTAGAATCTGATCAGTCCTGGGCAAACCAAGACTTAGCCGGTCACTGTCATTACTGGCCGAGGATATACTGGTTGCTTGGTTACTAATTTTTGTTTGGAGGCAATTGTGGGCAGGAAAGGGAAGGGAAGGAGTCCTGGGGTGGGGGCAGGAAGTGAGGCCTGGCTAGCAGTGGCATGGATTTGAAGCGGCAGGGTCTCTACCCTGGGCAGACCTTCACCTAACCCATTTGTCCCAAGGAAAGGGTAATGTGCAGCGAATTCCTGGGCGAGGGCTGGGCCGGAGGAGAGCCCGGAGAGAGACAGATGGCTGAGAAAATAGGCGTTTAGGCAAAAACACCTGTCTCGAATGTCTTCTTTCCCCTGGAACTTGGACTTGCTTAAGGGGCTCGGACATGGACCTTCATCTTTGTACCCCGGTCACCTGGCGCACAGTGAGCGTCTGGTATGCGTCTGTCGGATTAAACCCAGCCGAGAGAGAGCGCGCGTTTGGTGTCTGGCTTTGCTTTAAGGGTTATGAGTATTTACAGAAAGATTGTCATACCACTGTCTTAAGACGTCACAGAGGACGCAAACCATACAATGTATTAATAATCTGAGAGTAAAAGAAAGTGAATTTGTTGAATCGCGTTGTTTTTGGGTTGAGAGCTGTTTCTCAGAGGCCCCTGTGATCCAGACTTGACTCAAATGGTGTAGCGGGGGATGGGCCAGGAAAGGTGCATTTCCAACCCCAGCTAGTTTGCGAGCTGAGCTTCTGCAGGGAGAGGGAGACTCTGAAGAAAGACAGGAGGGGGGCAGTGACGGTGAGAGTCAGCTAGGGGACACAGGGCTAACCAGTGACCCCAGATCTCAGTGACCAGCAATGGTGGAGGTTTGTTTCTCTTGCAGTCGGTGTGTCCTGTTGGTTCCGGGGACCCAGGCTGCAGGAGCCATCGTCCCTGAGTCCTCGCGGTCAGAGGGATGAGAGGCCGTGTTAGAACACAGGAGAGCTTCCAAACCTTCCCTTGGGAAGTGAGGCACCTGCCTCCTGGGAAAAGCCAGCCGTGCAGCCGGGCCTGACGTTGGGGCTGGGGGTGTGCGGCAGGGATGTCTTTCGGAGGGCGGGGCCCGCCGGGGCCACCGTGGTCTCATGACAATTCAGAGAATGTGGTCCGCCCGCAGCTCCCGAGTGACCGCTGTCTCCCCTGTCAGCCGCGGCCCCAGACTCCTTGCAGGCCTCTGCCACGATCGCACACGCCGGCGTGTGAGCACAGCCCGCACAAGCCCCACATCTCTCCCTTCTCCGAATTTGGATGTCAGGAGACGGGCAGAATGACACGGAGCAAAGGGCCGCCTGAACTGGGACCTTTGACCAGAGCCGGGTACGAAGGCTTCTGAGTCAGTCTACGCATTCCAGACCCAGAGCGACGGACTTGCACTGCCCTTGAGAACCCAAAGTCCACACGATTGCTTTTTAGTTGGCTTTGATTCAAAACCGGATTCCTTCGTGAAGGGAAAGCTCCAGTTCCTGACTTCCTATCTCCCTTCCCAAAGGCACCTTACATTTTGAGGACGAACGATGCCGTGAACTGCCGCTTTATTTCCCTGCCTTCACCGTGAGGTGCTGGTTCTTAATTAGGGTGCATTTTGGTGCCCTGAACCTCTGTTCTCAGCCCTGGAAGTTCTGAGGCAGTAGCTCTCCAGATGAATCTGGGCATCTAGCTTTTGATGAAACGGGGCCCCCGGGGCCTCTGATGGTCCCTCCAGGTTCAGAGCATCAGACGAAGGATTTCGCCGGGAGCGGACTTGACCTCCCTCCTGGCTCCCACCCGCTGCAGTGGCTCTGGGCCTGCCTCTGGGCCCAGCCCTGGTGGAGGACCCCAGGATTAGGCTGAGGAAGCTCGAGGAACAGACCAAGGGTGTCATATCTTGCCCCCTCCCCCACCAGCCTCTGACATGGCCGAGCTGTGAAGCTTCTGGGGCAGGTGAAGCAACCGGTAGTCCGATGGTCCCAGACTCCGTATCGTCCGGTTCCTGGTGGAGGGCCCTATGCTCAGCGCCATGCCTGGTCACAGTGAGCGCTCACAGACCGAGGCCAGAGCCACACTGGGACTCCCGTTACGGAGGGTTCCTGCAGCCGGCCTGGCTCTCCCGCCTGTCACTGCGGCTCCTGCACACCCCTCAGGTGTCCTGTCTTGGTCACTAGACACTGTGATGGTGCTAGGGCCCCCCAGGAGTTGCTCTGCTCCGCACCTCATCAGCAGGGCCAGCGAGGCTGTGAGGAGACCATGAAGGTCCCCATCACAGAGCTTGTGGTTAGCGTCTCCCCCCCACTAACTAGCAAGTGGGTGATGAGCTGGTCACAGACGTGTGGATGGCGGTCAGGCTCCTTCTGTGACAGGGTGGCAGATGAGACGTTTCCGGAAACAGGAACGTCTTTGGGGGGGGGCGCCTGGGGGGCTCCATCAGGTGGGCATCTCTCGTAGGCTCAGGTCATGGTCCCAGGGTCCTGGGAAGATGCCCCGCGTCAGGCTCCCTGCTCAGTGGGAAATCCGCTTCTCCCTCTCCCTCCGCCTCTCCCCCTGCATGTGCGCGCGCTCGCTCTCTCCCTCTCAAATGAATACATAAAATCTAAAAACAAAACAAAAACAGAACACCAGAATATCTTTAGAAGCTCATAGCGGGGAGGGGGCCAGAAGAATCAAGTTAAAACAGCAGTGACCGGGGCGCCTGGGTGGCTCAGTGGGTTAGGCCGCTGCCTTCGGCTCAGGTCATGATCTCAGGGTCCTGGGATCGAGTCCCGCATCGGGCTCTCTGCTCAGCAGGGAGCCTGCTTCCCTCTCTCTCTCTCTGCCTGCCTCTCTGCCTACTTGTGATCTCTCTCTGTCAAATAAATAAATAAAATCTTTAAAAAAAAAAAAAAAAAACAGCAGTGACCCACTGTGGGCAGAACCTAGCCCTGGGCTACCTGGCAGAAAACTCTTTTTCATCAATTATTAGGAAAGCTCCGGAATTTGGGGCATTCCGTGGAGGGGCCCCCGAGGCCCGACCTGCCCGGTACTCCAGTGCCGTCTCCGTGGTAAATGACAGCTTTAAGGAAGTGGCAGCGAGTCTGCAAGACACGAGGAGGGGACTGACACTGACAGTGGCTAGAACCAGCGCTGGCAGGCCAGCATCCCTCAGCCCCGCTGAGCGGCAGCCCCCCGCAGATCGGGGCGGGGGGGGGGGGACTCTGGGTCAGACAGGTGAAGAAACGCACTTAAGGGCACGGAGCGACTCAAACTCTGATCCTCGAGCTGGCGGGTTTCCCTGTGAGGTGCTGACTTATGTTTGCACACCTAAGCTTATTCCGGTTAAGAAAGTGAGAGCCCACAGAGGACTGCACGCTGAATGATCCCATTTATAGGAAACGTCCAAAACAGATGAGTCCACGGACGCAGAGAGGAGCTCAGTGGTTCGGGGAGTCCGGGAGCACCCAGGGGAGCGGAGGTGATGGCTCACAGGCGTGGGGTTCCTTGCTAGGCTGCCAAAAATATCTTAAATTGGGCTGTGGTGAGGGCCGCACAGCCCTGTGAATGTACTAAAAACTATTTAATCATGCACTTTAAATGGGTGAACTTAAAAAAATAAATAAATAAAAAATAAATGGGTGAACTTACCGTGAATAAGTTTGTGAATTCTGTCTTAATAAAGCCGTTGAAACACAAAGAGGGAGAAAAGAGCGTGTGGTAGTTTCCAGGGGTGGTTGTACAGAACTTCACCCGGCGGGGTGCTTGGGGCAATGGAAGTGGGGCACGTCACAGCTCGGGGGGTCCGGAGTCTGAAATGCAGGTGTGGGCAGGGCAGTGCTCCTGCCGATGGCCCTTGGCGGGGGGGGGGGATCTGCTCCAGCCTCTCTCCTGGGTTCCTATCCCTAGTCACTGTCTTCCGCTGGCTCCTCCCCTCTCTGTGTGTCTATGTGTCCTAATTTCCGCTTTCTCTAAGACCACAAGTCCCATTGGACCAGGGCCACCCTAGTGCCCTCACCATAACGCGATCACCTCTGTAAAGACCCTCTTTGCAAATAAGGTCACATTCAGAGGTATCGGGTCACTAGGGTCAGGACACAATCTGACCCACGACAGCATGGAAGGGTGTGATGCATTCTGAGAGACTTATTTTAAAACTGTGAAAATGTTTAAGAAGTTTTAGCTGAAGTTGTCGTGCTCATCCAATTTTCAGGAAAGTTCACGAGGTGGAATTCCTTTAGCCAACAAGCCGGGAGACGTGAACCGACCTGTTCTTCCATCTTTCCTGGGGAGGTCTGCGGGCAGGCGCTGTACTAGGACCGCGTCTGGCCGCGTTGCGGTGGGGGGGGGGGCTGTCTGCACCCCCCCGCCCCAGGGACCTGGCTCAGGCCTTGGGCTCCTGCCCAGAGGTGGCGCGAGGTCAGGGAGCAGGCCTGGTGACTGAGGCACGTTCCTTCTGCTGTGGGCGTGGGAGGGGGAAGGAGAACCAGGTTTCCCCGAGGTGTCCTCCGGACGCTTCAATATCCACAGCGACGCCCCGAGCTTGGCAGAGACTCGGCTTCCCCAAGGCTGATGCACGCGGGAAGGTTATTTTTCTGTTCTTGCTTTTTAAAATCCGGGCTGACATTCTTCTGTTGTGGATTCATTGTTCTCCCAGTCCCCAGTAGCCATTAATTTCTGAGAATGAAGGAAGCCTGGCTGTGCGGCGTGGTGGCTCTGCCTGCCCCCGGGGACCCCCCAGCATCGACGGGGACAGCGGGTCACGTCCTGCCAGCCCACTTCCTGGTCCCCGGCTCAGAGCCTTCAGCCCAAAAGGACCTGTAGTCCCTGAGCACACGGGACACCTGTCTGTCGAGTCATCCCGTGAGCGTGTTCTGCGGCTCCGTACCTGGTTCCCATCTAGGGAGTCAAAGCTTCTCCAGGGCAGAGCCTGTGTCTGGTTCCTGTGTGGCCCTGGCAGGGGACGGCTCCTTGAACCTTGGACCCTGGGTCCAGTTAAGAAGGTGGCAGGGGGTGTCCACGCCCGTCTCCAGGTCCTGCTGCCCCTTGTGTTGCTAGAGACTCCCGTTGGGCATCCCCAGTTTGGTTCCAGCCCCAGGCCCGCCCCAGAGGTGATCGCAGGCGTGTTTCTGGAGCTTTCTCTTGATTACCTTTCGCCACTTCCTACTTGGCCCTAATGTCCAGTCTGTGAGGCTCTGTCTCCAAAGGCAATTGCTGTAGCATAAGATGCCAGGTTGGGCTCCTGTGACACCTGTGTCACACATCTTTAAAATGGACCCTCCTGCCTCCCCGGCTGCTGGTTCCCATCAGCTCCCGGGCCCTGTTCACCCCCTCTGAGGAGCCAGCACCCCCCCAGCCCACACTATGCACCAGCCCGTGTCTCTGTATTTAGAAAACAAATGTGTGGACGCACCTATGGATGTCTCTCTTTACCTACGTCACCTACAGCAACCCTGTGGGGCAGGTATGGTTATTATTAATCCCATTTTACAGAAGAGGAACTTGAGGCACAGAGAGGTTCCGTGCTTATCCAAGGTCATGGTGCTCCTCAGCGGCAGAACCGGAACTGGAATCTGCAGGCACGTGGCGTCCGCTTGGAAGGACGAGAGAAGACTCCTACCTTCACGGTCCGCCCAGGAAGATGAGTCCGGCCAGAGAGAGGACGCGCCTGGGGACACGGCTGTGGACGGCAGTCTGGAGGAGAAAATTGCTTTATGCCCCAGTGTGATTTGTGTTGGTTTCAATTAAATCAGGAAGACTGCTGCGTGTTCGGCCGCAGCCTGCCTCCTGCCACCTGGGCAGCCCAGAGCCTTCTGTCCTGTGGTGGCTTTGAGGTGGTTTTAGGTCACAGACGTTCAGAACTGGAGCACCTGCCAGACATGGCCGAGCTCGGCCCCTCGGCATTCAGCTGCGGCTGTGTCGAGCCTGGCTTTGGGCTTAGAGAGAAGCTCTGGTGGCCGGGAGCCTTCCATTGGCAGAGGGTCCAGGGACGGGAGAGGGAGCTTGTACCGGGGAGCCTCACAAGTTCAAGGACGCCTCCACGCTAGCTTTTCTTAACCTGCTCCTGCTGACCTCTCAAATCCTCAGCCTCAACCTTACTCTTTTCAGGAAGCTTTTTTTTTTCCCCAAAGATTATTTATTTATTTACTTGACAGAGAGAGAGAGAGAGAGGGAACGCAAGCAGGGGGAGTAGGAGAGGGAGAAGCAGGCTTCCCGCCAAGCGGGCACTCCGATGCAGGGCTCAATCCCTGGGATCATGACCCGACCTGAAGGCAGACACTTAACGACTGCACCACCCAGGCACCCCAGGAGGCTCTTTGGCTTCCAAAGTCGTCACTGCTGGGAACTTCCATGGAGGCTGCTGTCTGTACAGTATCAACCCTCAGCTTGCTTGTTCCTCGTCTCCCTGACTTTCCTCCCAGCCAGAACACAAGTCCCTGAGGTCAGGGCTCTCTGTCTTCTATTTCTCTTGTGTTCTGTAGCTGGGGGCTCCATGAGTGTTCCTCGGTAGGAGAGGGACCCCCCAAGAGGTGTGGAGCAAGAACCATGGGGGGCTGCGGGGACAGACCGAGGAACATGAGAGAAGCCCGTCCTGTTCTTGGCGACAAAATGAAAAAGGGAAACGGGGGCTTCCCAGGTGCCGAGGGGTTTCTGTTACGGCAAAGACACCGCATCCCGATGCTGGACTCCCCCTTCTTGGATCTGAGGAGCGTTCTCCTTGGCCGGCCAGGGACCCTGGATGAGACAGAGGCCATGCAGTGTTCCCGACAGTGTGTGCTCCCCCAGAGCCGCGGGGCGGGCCCGAGAAGCTACCACGGTGGACGGTGGAGGAACCGGGACAGGGGACGTGGGGGAGTCTTTGTGGGGCTGGAGGTGGCCTCAGAGAAGAACCCGAGAAGAGGAGAGGTCCACGCAGGCTTTGACAGGCAAATACGTAAGCGTGCCGACTTGCATGCAAGTGTGCACGCGTGTGTCTTATTTACCCGCAGCCCGCCCGTGCGCCCTCAGTGTGCATCACCGCTTTGGCCGCTGGCACAGCTGGCCAGTCCTTCCCCTCCCACCGTCTGTTCCCTGGACCTTCCACACCTTGGACTTGTTCAGACTGGGTCTGGAGAGGTCACCACGGGGCCACGGGAACAAGCCTGGCGAGCTTTCGGGCTGGCAGGTGTAAGCCCTTCCTTGTCCGTTCAGGGGTCAAGGTCCTGGCCCTCTCAGCACCCAGCTGCGTGGCCCGGGGTGTGGGTCACTTCCCAACAGGTCGCCTGGGGTTTAGAGCTCCTCTCTTCGCTGGCTTAGCTGGGAGCTGCAACTCCACAACGGGGCAGGTGGTGGACCCCAGTGCACCCCGGTCGCACACGGCGCTGGCTTCTGTGCGTGGGGGCTCGGGGCCTGCCCCACACTCAGGCTCGGGGGAGACGGAGGCCCGAGGTCAGTCTCCGCACGTGTGGCTCCACGAAGTCGTCTAAGTCTCTGCCGAGCTGTAAAGGATGGAGACAGGGTTACCCTTAGGGGGACTGGGTTTGGTTCTGGTTCCTCTCCATGGAAACCAGGGTGTGGGAGCTCAAGAGCTACACGTGAGCTCACAGTCCAGGGGCTGCCGAGCTCCTAGTTCTGCTCGGCGAGCGGGACCCCGTGAGGGGCTGCAGGGCACATGTGTCTGAGCCGACAAACATCCGGGTGCCCTGGTGCACTGTGACGGCCTCCGGTGCTGGAGGCGAGTGAGGCCGTGTGTCCCACCTCCAGCCTTTGTACCAGGTGGTATGTTACTATGAAAGGAAATCTCAGACCAGAGTTTGCCAAAGCCCCACAGATGATTTTGTTTTATTTATTTGTTTATTTTAAAACTTATTTTTTTAATTTAAATTCAATTAACATATAATGTATTGTTGGCTTCCAAGGTAGAGGTCAGTGATTCATCAATTGCATGTAACACTGGTGCTCGTCACATCACGTGCCCTCCTCACTGCTGGTCCCCCAGTGAACCCCCCTCCGCCTCCCCTCCAGCAGCCCTCAGCTTGTTTCCTATGATTGAGAGTCTCCTGTGGTTTGTCTCCCTCTTGGATCCCACAGACGATTTTAGGCGGCAGGTACAACCTATTCCTGTAGCGCAAAGGAAGTCTTGCTGCCGCCTTGGGTGGACTTTCTAGCTGGTTTATTTGGAGGTGCCGGTGCCCGTGCCGTCCATACTGAGCCAGCCTGAGCTAGCGTGCACTTAACCTTGAACACCACTCACTCCGCCGAGAGAAGAGAATTCTGACATTTCTTGAGCGGATACGGAAGCCTTCTGCTGTAGATTTCAGTACGGATGGTGAACGTGCCGAGTCGTCCTCTTTGTTACCTTGATTCCCAGCTGGAATATTCTAGGAGCTACCAGACTGCCCCCAACATATTGCAGAGTGCCAACAGATGCAGGAAGGCTGTAGGAATGGGATCCCAAAGTGAAGTGCCACAACCATCAGCATCCCTCCAGAACATCTGTTTCCAAAGGACGGCTAAGCCAACACCATGCTAACACCGTGTCATGCCCCCTCTTCCGGGCTGCCGAGCTCCCCACTGAAATACACATGCAGCTCGTGCAGCCAAGAGCTGGGCACTGGGCCCGGGGAGCCCTGTGGGTTCGGTGTCCCTGGCTTCCCCATGCATAGATCCGGCAGCCCCAGGATTGAGCACAGGGCCAGCACCAGCCACCTGCAAAAGTAGGGAGATAAGGCTTTGCTGAGCAGCTGCTGTCGGTCCATGGGTTTCCACGAGCAGCGTGACCCATGGACCTGGTGCTGTGGCCAGTGTGGACGTGGGGCTGGGAGTCCCTTTGCAGTTAGGGCTGGCTGCTTTCCTGCACTTGGTGCCTCATCACCGGACGAGGTTGGCGTGCAGCATTTGGCATGTGGGCTCACGGCTGAAGGTGGCATGGGATCCGACAAGGTCTGTGCTGGATTCCTGGAGCTCTCAGAAGTCGAACCCAGGTCCGTTACCCATGACTTGGGGGGTCAGGGGCTGGGTGTGTGTTTCTAGCCTTCTGTGGCTCTTACACAGCTAAGGTCATGCAGGAACAGTTTGGGGTTTTCCTGCTACATTTCCCATGTTACTTGTAGCCTTTGAAGGCACTGCCGTGATTTGCTGTCATTTCCTTACCCCGTGGTGCATGACTTCATCAGAGCACACTTGACAAGAACTCCGTGCTCGCACATGGTGGGGGTGTCAGAGCCCTCCCCACTGCTGCATGCCCCACCTCTGCGCATGAACCTCCGCTTGCATTTCGGATTTTCTTTGAGACAGACCCCTAAAAGGGAACTTTCCAACTTCAAGAATGACCATATCCTCTTATTTTTTTTTCATATCCTCTTATTTTTAATCACGCAATAATCAAGCCTGTACTGCAGATAGAAACCAGAAGATACAAATAAGCAAAAAGAAATAAATACAAGGGGGCAGGGTGTGAACCTAGTAAAACAGTGTGGAACCCAGCCAGGCTCTGGAGGGGACACACCTGTGATTAAATCCTGGCTCTGTCACTGCTGTGTCCTTAACCTTGGCAACTCAGCCTCTCTGAGCTACAATTTCCTTGTTGATTAAAAAAAATATATATTATTTTACCCATTTACCTGTTGTGCAAGTTGAGATAGCGTTCGTAAATACCCAGCACTAGAGGACACTCAAGAAATCAGTGCCGGGAGAGAGGCCGGGGAGTCACCTACAGGTGTCGGCAAAGCCCGTTGGGAGTAGAGGGGACCCACGAGGACTCCGGCGTGCGGAACTGTGGAGTCGGTAGTGTGCGGGCATGGGGGGCCGCAGGGCCCGTGAGGACCCTGGGTGACAGGTTTGCACAAGTGGAGCAGTTGGAAGGTGGGGTGGCCACGGGCCAGGCCGTCATGGGCCTGGTTTCCTTTACTGCGGAATGTGGCTTTGTTCGGCAGGCGGCGTGGAGCTAGTGTTCTGGGTTTTGCCTGAATTGTTTTTTGCTTTGTCTGTTTGGGTCTGGTGAGGGTGCTGAGGGCAATGCTCAGAGAGCCGTGTTTAGGAAGATTAGTGTGGGGGAGGTGAGTCAGAGGGGATGTCCCACAAGCAGGAATCGGCCCAAGACCGGAGATCAGTCGATGGAGATGGACGGTGGTCTTCGGCTCTACGAATGTCTTTGATGTCCCGGGCCTCTCCTTCAGGGGAGCACGGAGTTGGGAGTCAGTGGAAAAGCTCTGAGCCTGAGGAGGAAGCAGGGACACAGGGTGCAGTGGAGATTTGGGGAGCTGGACCGATGCAGGTGAAAGCAATAAGTATCTTGGGGGTTGGTAGCTTGCAGGCTGGAGTGGGGTTGTTGATGCTCCTCGAGCTCGGATGCCGGGTGCCCGGCCCGTGGGATCGCTGGCGGTCAGAACTGCAGGAGGCCACTCACACCCCACCAGTCATCCACAGGCACTTGTCGCCAAGTGTAGACGGCCGCCCAGCGCTCTGCGTGGTGAAGCCCATTTTTCTGGCATCTGCAGCCATCCCAAGCAAAACTAATTAGGCTTTTTTCTTAGGCTTATTTGTATACTTTGGAATAAAGCACAAAATAAAACAAGCCTAGCTAACCTAGCAAGGCAAGTTCCAGAACCAGTGGGAGGAAATATTGTGGTTGGCTGGGTCTCTAGCCGACCACTAGTCCCAGAGCCAGGGGGGTGGGCAGGGGGGCTCCAGTCGTCACTAAGCGGCACCAGCTTTTTGCTAAGCCATGAGTTTACGCTAGCTTGGCCCTCTGGTTCCAGAGTTACCCCGTCCAGCCCGAGCTGCTGCTTATTTTTGTCCAGATGCTTGCTTGTCCGTTATCCCAGGAGCAGCCCTGGGAGATGAGCAGGGTGAGTGTTTTCACTGAGATTATTTTCTCAGAGGAAGACCTGAGATTCAGGGAAATGGCCTGGATCTGAGCTATGGTCACAGAATGTCTGTGTTTTGGTCCTTTAGGTGATAATGTTCATTCTACAGTCAGGAAAACAGTGTTCAGGTCCAGGTGACTTTCCCAGGTAGGTCCCAAGAGTCCTGGTGCCCAGGGAGATCGTGGCCCCATGCCCGATGCCTCTGATTCCTCTTCAGACCTCAGAATGGACCACTGGGTTCCAGGGACCAGCCCATACCCTCTGGGCGGAAAGGAACCTTAAGAAAGCCACAGACTTCCAACCCCGAAGTCCCAAACTCTTAGCTGTCTTTTCATGAGCCTTGGAAGCTGTGCAGCGTTCCTTTCTCCCCATGAAGCGTCCTGGGTCACCCCAGAGGTCATTCACAGAGGTCCCCCTTTCCTGAACCACAGATCTGCCAGCTAAATCCTGTCTTAGACCAAAGAACAGATTCTTCGAGGGAGACATCACCTCGGCCTGCAGACCCTGAGTCGCTCACTGTCTTTCGAAGCAATTTCTCCACTGCGGAAAAGTCCAAGTCATTAGTGAGTTTAAAAGTGAGCCTTGCGGGGGGCTGACATGAAGATACGCATTTTCTCCTTTTTTTTTTTTTTTTAAGATTTTTAAATGTCTATAAGTAATCTCCACACCAAAAGTGTGGCTTGAACTCACAACCCTGAGATCGAGAGTCCTACTCTCTTCCGACTGAGCCAGCAGGAGATCTGCCCACCCCTGTTTTCTCCTAATCCGTTTTCTCCCCAACCAGCTTGCACACGCCCCAGGGACATGTGTGACAGTGATGTAGGGAAGACATTAGGGTTCAAAGCCGACCACAGAGAAAAAATCCTTGAGACGTCTTTGGTGCAAAAAGGTGATTTTAGTAAAGCACAGGGACAGGTCCCAGGGGCAGAAAGAGTTGCCATGGGTCAGGAGGAGTGTCCCATTATGTACTTTCAAGTTGGGAGGGGGTTAGGGATAGCATAAATCTCTAAGGAATTTGGAAGTGCAGTTTCTAGGACCTGGAGGGGACTCGCTATGGTGGGGAAAGGTCGTCTATTACCGTCCAGTCAAACCCGAGTTATGACATCCTTTAGAAGGATGGTGGGTCATATGCTTGGGGGGTGATGGCCAAGACATATCTTGGGGGGTTTAGGGATAAAGGAAATTTCCAAAGGAATTTTGATACTTTAAGGTAGACTTACAGGATCCTGGGGTTGGGCTAGGATTGCCTTTTGCCCTTAGCAAAATATTAACTTCCAGGCAGTTGAGTCTCTAGAGGAATGTCCCTCCACCTGTTGCAAGGACTTGTCAGTGAGCTGTAGGTCGTAAGGACATTTAATATAAGTATCTCTCCTGCCTTTGTTTCCCACATCAAAGGCTACCCAGGATTTGTTTTAATCAGGGACGGTAAGACACGCAGACACCAAAATGACTCTCTTGAAGGAAAAAATTGACCATATTCGCAGGTCCTAGAGACCGGGTTCAGCACGCCAGGCGGGACGGGACAGAGAGGCACAGGGCTGGGCCAGGAGGTGCTAGGCGGGAGGGGACGACGCAGGCAGGGGCCTTTACTGTGGTTGCCGCTGTAAGGCGAGGGTGAGGCAGGGCCAGTGGGTTTGGGATTGGCGGTTCGAACCATTCCAGCGGGCCGGGAGGTACTGCCTGAGCTGGGAGGGAGGAGGTCGTGGGTTTGCGTCTGTAAGGCATGCTCCCCGGTGAGCCATTCACTCTCTCCAGGGAGTGGCTGACCCAGGGCAGGCGGTCCCGCCTGGGTTCAGCGAGGCCACCGATGTCAAAGCATCGGGATCATGGAAAACAAGACGCGGTTGTTCATACAGGGAGGGACCGTGTTGCCTTCCAGATGCTGCAGGTTGTATGGGCAGGGTGGAGGGCCCGGGTTTCCGACGGGAAGTTCCCCAGCAGAGCCTTTGGGAAGGGCCTCCGCCAGGATCCTCGCCGAGAGAAGGCTGCATTCTCCGTATTCCAAGCGCAGGGCTCCCCAGGGAGTCTAGGCTGCTGCAGCCGCTGGGCCGTGTCCCCTGAAGCTGTGTCGATGGGGACCGAGCAGGGCCCCTGCGGCATCACCGGCCCTGCCTGCCTTCATTTGTCCTGCTGCCTGTCTTTTTAAGAGCCCCGGCTCAGCCCTCCCTCCTGCTCACTTGCCTGTGTAGTAAGGAGTTGCCTCCCCAGCAGCCGCTGGCACAGGTGGTATTGACAGTTGGCTGCGGGCCCGTCACGGAGGGGATCTGCCCGCGCTCTGCCTGCGTGTTGAGCAGCACGGCAGCTCCAGCCAACAAGACTGTCGCCTGCGCTGTCTCGGGCCAGCTCATGCTGTCTGCCGTCCGCTCGGTGCGCCGCTCGGGGGACTGGGAACACGCCCAGCCCCGGTCCCCATCTGTTGCAGACGCGCGGCGGTGGCGGCGGCTCGGGGAGCGGCCGAGCCCTAGAACTCGCCTGTGCTGAGGGGGCTGGGAAACCCCTTCTCTCATGGGCCTCCGGAGCAGGCATCCGGATTTGTCAGAGCTGGGAGCGCTGTGTCTGCAGCACCGGCATCCCGTGGGCCAGCATCCTGCAGCCGGGCACCTGCCGTCCGCAGCCGCAGGCGGAGACCTCCAGGACCACTTGGGGCTGAGTAAGCTGACCCCCTCCCCGAGCCGATCCTGAGTGCATGGTGACTGTGCGTTTCTGCATGGATGCCTTTCCCCCCTTAGGATGCTTTTGTCTCCTCTCTTTGCCAGACCGATGCCGAATTGTTGCTTTGTTCTGCGGGGGCCTCTTGTTAAATTAAACACCCCCAGGTGGAACTCCGCGTTCTTTCGCTACCTCGGAGCTGTACGTTTTCTCCTTACGTAACTTTTCCTCGGGATTTAAAGAGGCTCGTCGTGAAGGTGGTATGTGTGTGGGGGCGTGTTCGTGGCTGTTCCCTCCCTGTCTTCTGTCCTTCCCCCCCCCCCCCCACCCAGCTGCCTGCTTCTGGGCCCGGCTCTCCGCCCACCGTCTCACCTTGACTTCCAGTTCCCCGCTGACATCTTAGCAGAGTCGACATCCTCTGGCTTTCTGCTCCCACGTCCCCAGTCATCACTTGTTAAATTTGTCCTGAACAGAAAAGATCGGGGATGATGGGGGAGCCTGGGGACACCACCCGAGTTGTCCCTTGGAAGGCTCGGGACCACAGAGTCGACGGTCCCCTGCCTGATGAGGGTGCGCTCTGGGAGGCATACTTGTTGCTTTTGAACTTATGGAAACACATGGAAGAAACAGAAGCTGGGAAGGGGCGGGGCAGGAAGGGAAGAGGGGAGAGGTGCTCGCCCAGGACTGAGCCGAGGCTTGTCCCTTCCCCGGTGCGAGGAGAAGGGTGGGGGCTGAGAACCTGAGTTTGCAGGGGGTCAGCGCTGCCGCTGGAAAGGGATGGATTCCGCAGCTGCTGACGGGGGGCCATGCTGCTTGGAGCAAGCCGCTGAGTGTTTCGGTTCCCGCCGCCCCCAACAGTCCCCCCCCCCCATAAACCAGGGGCTGAATTAGTCGTCTGTGACCGAGCTTGAGCTCACGGTCTGTGATTGGTACTTGAGTCCTGGTGATGGGGGGGGTGCAGTGGGGGCAGGAAAATGGAAGAATGAGGCTTGATTCTGTGCTTCTGGACTTATAATCTAGTGGGGGCAAGAACAGAATATTAGATCAAGACTTGGGGAACAGTGGAGAGTCAAGCATGGAAAGGGGCAGACGCCAAGTGTCCAGGGCAGGGGCTGGTGGTCTGGGGAGAGCTGGGAAGGGGCAGCATGGAGGGGCCGGGACAGCGGGACACAGGCTTATGTCTGAGTGCAGGGCAGACCCCAAAACATAAATGGAGGGCCTTCGGGTGCTCTCAGGTGTGGCTAGGGAGGAGAAGCGTGGAGGCAGACGGGAGGGGCGCGAGCGGTCAGCCCAGGAAGCTTCCCAGGGAAGTGATGAACAGATTGCCTCGAGATTGGACCAGTGCCCGTGGGCCCGTCCACCTCTCAGCCAGGCTGACTGCTGACTCCGAGAACAGCCGGGCTCACTTCCTGACCGAGAGGAGGGCAGTACAGCCTCTCAGCTCTCCTCTGCTTCTGTAGTTTGTGCAGGAGCTTCCAAGGGCTGGAAAACTCTAAGGTGGGGTTTGGGGTTTGTTTTTGGTTGTTTTAGCCCAAAGTGAGGCCTAGGAGGCAGGGATTAACTCCTTTCTTATGCGAGAGGATGCTGAGTGTAAGATTCATTCTGCAGGGGTCATTCAGAAATCCAGCCTTCTTGCCACACCTACAGCCACGGGGACTGAATTGAGAAAGAAACTGGGTGGCCCAAGGCCCAGCCTGGTCTCACCGAGGCAGGCGTGGGGAGGAGGGAGGTGAGCAGACTGTGGATGGCCGGGAGGATGTCCCCCCTTGTCATGGACTTCTGCGTGCGGGTCCCCAGGCCAGTATCCAAGTCAGCCCTTTCACGGAGACAAACTCTCAAGTGCCACAAACCTGGCAGGGCCCAGCCACCGTGAGCGTGATGCTTGGTCTTGACCTTGTCAGTAGTACTGGCCAGCCGGGGTCCCTGAAAATGGACCTTCTAATTTTGCCTCCTGATTTCAGCTCAGCTATTAGCTAATGGAATCCTTGGATTTTTCCAACCTTCTCGCTGTTCTCTTTCAAACCATATACTTTCCTCTTCCTTTAAAAGTGTTGCAGTCTGGGGGCACCTGGGTGGCTCAGTCGTTAAGCATCTGCCTTTGGCTCAGGTCATGATCCCAGGGTTCTGGGATCAAGCCCCCCCCCCCCCCGCCGGGCTCCCTGCTCAGTGGGAAGCCTGCTTCTCCCTCTCCCACTCCCCCTGCTTGTGTTCCCTCTCTCGCTGTCTCTCTCTGTCGAATAAGTAAATTTTTAAAAAAATCTTTAAAAAGTGTTGCAGTCTGTCCTCCCACAGGCTGCCCGCACGGACGAGTCTTGCCCTGTACCTTCTCGAAAACCCCCTTACTATTCCTTCGTACACAGCCTGTGGGCTTAGATGGGCTCATGCCTGTGCTTTTCCTGTGCGTTATTTTGTATTAAGTTGTGTTCAGTTCGTTCTTATAGGTGGATTCATTCGATTGGTAATTCCCTATGGTCAGTTAGGGTTTTCATTTCTTAAAGGGATTTGTCTCTGTATCACCTGCTATTAACCCTTTACACTTTGGTAAATATTTATTGACTATGTATTAGGCACCAGGTGCTGCACATGGCATTTTCACGGATGTTAGTTATTCTCTTAGTTCTCATGATGGTCCTGGGAGGTTTGCCTCATTTTACACAGGAGGAAATTGAGGCTCTGTGAACTTGAACTATTTGCCGAGATTACGTAGCTGGTGGATGACAGACTAGGGCTCAGATTCAGGTTCTCTGACTCCGAAGCAGCGGCCCCCATGCCCCACCTCCCCGCCCCCCGCCCCCTGCACTGCGCTGTTTGAGCACATGGCAAACTTCCAACAGTGAAAATGTGTGCCCTAGCCGCCGTCATGTCCTGGCAACCAAGCAGGACCTCCGAGGCCCTGCACTTTCCCAGCCCCGAGACCCTGAGCACTTGCTGCTCTGCCTCCAGGGGCCGACAGCGTGAATCCACGGGCTTTCTGTGGCTCTGGTAGACCTTTCCTCTCCCTGACAAACTTCTTTTCCATGAGCATGACTTAAGGCTGTAGAGCCCTGAAAGAGGTTAATGACAGAGTACAGAGCTCTGACCTCAAGAACTAAAATTTGGGGTTTTGAGAAGGGTGTAATCATAAGCACCTGATGCTCAAGGACCCGGCGAAGCCGCCTCCTCAAACCCAGAAACCCGTGGCGTTGGACTTGGGAGTCGGACTTGACCTTCAGCCTGTGTCCTGCTGGGGACCGTGGGCAAGTCATTTCACCTTTCTGAGCCTCTTCTTCCTTCTGACCCCGGAGATAGCCATACGAGCTCACAGGACCGGGGGGAGACCTGCTGACAAGGGCTAGTTCCCCACCTGCAGCAGATGCTCACGGTAGCCGGCCTCTCCCCGCTGGGGAGCGGTCCGTTGTCCCACACTGAGCCCAGCGAAGTCCTCCCAAAGCAGGGCCTTGAAGCAGTCAGTTTTCAGATAGAATTCTCCGGGTCTTATCACTTATATTATTCACCAGGAAATCAAGGCCAGAGGGCTGTGGGTTCTGTGGGGTTCCTGTAGTTCCCTCGCCGCTCCAGGCAGGCGCCTGCCAACCTGTCCTTGGAGTTGGTCAGGCTCGCCCCGTCCCTCCCGCCCCACGTGCTGCATGCGGACGCGGCTGTCTGCTGGCTCAGTGTGGTTCCCTGCCACGGCCGTCTCCGTCTCCCTGTCACCGCATGTCTGCCCTGTCTTCCTTGGATCATACATTCCTTTCCTTTCTCGATCGCCTTTGACATCTTTTCGCCCTAAGATAGAGTGACAGAGGGAAGTAGGGAGACAGTAGAAAACAAAACCAGACTTGGGTTCTTGTTTTGATTTTGCTTCGCGAGTGAGGTATGTGGTGGTATTTTATTGCTTCACGTCTGCTTTTACCGGAGTCTGCCATCTGCCTGGTAATAATGGCTTCATCTCCTTAGTCACTCGTGAGTTAGAGACGCGCCGTGCAGGTTCCAGGAAATAAGAGAACAGACACCCAGCGCGTCGGAACAGAGCCAGCCCTCCGCCCCGCAGTTACCCTGCTGCCATGCGGGGGGGGCTCAACAGCATGATGGGGGACTCCAGGCGACCTGAGGAGGGTAGAACGGAGGCTGTGGAGTCAGGACTCCTCATTCTCTCCCAGGCTGCTCTACCTTTTCTTTTTGGTTTGGGGCGGGCTGCGGAGGTTTGAGAGCCCTGAGGACTGGGTTTTGCTGCTTCTTGCAGAGAGAACCAGATACAGAAGCAGGAACTAAGGAGAAGTAAGACAAAGCACCAAGAAAACTCTACGGGGCTCTTCCTTTCCGTATAACCCCAACAGCTCATGCATTTGACCTTAAATGCAGACCTTGTCCTTGCTTTGCGAGCTCCATTGGCTGAATCACATTTGGAGTCACACTTTCACAGCTGGAAGTAAACTTGGGGCAGACACTTGTGGGCCTTTGGGGTTTCGGAGACTTCTAAGGTGGAAGGCTGAGCTGGGGTGGCCTGTGTTCAGGAAAAGGTCGTGAGGAGACAGGCGGAATGTTACCCTCACATAGTGACGGGACAGCATACGACCTTCCCCTTAACCAGGGGCAACAGGCAGACTCTCCCGTGAGCCGTACCGGGGGTGGGACTCTCTCCAGAAGGAAAAAAGATGGCAGAACACAAGGTGTGAAAGGGCACCTCCCTGGAGAGAGAGCATCAGGCCTGGGCCTTGCCGCCACCGCCCTGCCCCTGACTTTCCGTCTGGGGCTCCTGGAGGTAGAGGCCTGGCACTTCCCACAAACCGTGGCCATCCGACGGTTAGACCCTGCCCACCCCGTGCTCCTTATCAAAGCTTTGAGATGTATGAGGACAGTTTTAGAAATATTTTCACCAGGAAGATTAGAAGGGTGGGGCGCCTGGGTGCCTCAGTTGATTGAGCGTCTGACCCTTGATTTCAGCTTGGGTCATGATCTCAGGGTCATGGGATCGAGCCCCACGTCAGGCTCCATGCTCAGCCCAATCTGCTGGAGAATCTCTCTCTCTCTGACCCGCCCCCTGCTTGCACTTGCTCTCTCAAAATAAATAAATAAAATCTTAAAAAAAAGGGGGTTGATCAGAAGGATGCTTTCTGCTCATCTGAAAAATCAAATTAACAATAACTATGATTCTTCGAGCGCTATATTGCTGGTACCTACTACTGCCCGATGCAGCTGTGATAGAAAGGTGAGTTTTCTGGATAATGGGACCTCCTCACCATAAGGCATCTCTCCCAGGCTCCGAAGACAAAGGAGTCAAGACTGAGCCAGTAGGGCATCTGGGTGTGTCCTTGGAGGGGTGTCTGCATTTTAGTATCGAGCAGGAATGCTGTGCTTTTAAGACCTGGCAGACAAAGGAGACAGGGCAACTCCCAGCACCCAGATACTGGGGGGAGGCCTGGCATGGCACCCACATGGATCCCTCAAA
This sequence comes from Martes martes, assembly GCF_963455335.1. Classification (NCBI taxonomy): domain Eukaryota; kingdom Metazoa; phylum Chordata; class Mammalia; order Carnivora; family Mustelidae; genus Martes; species Martes martes. The sequence goes on along the minus strand of NC_137899.1, from coordinate 102,887,021 downwards.
CACATGGGTTCTGACTTCTGACACAGGTGCCCAGGGCTTCTTGAAGCCCCTGCTGCTGGTGCTGTGCCGAGTCGGGGCTGGGTAGGAGGGGGCTGGACTGGACTAGGGATTGATCGTTTGAACAGATTTTCCGCTCAGAATCCCAGAGCGCTCTATCCCCTGGGGGGATTCGCCCTTCACGTTAGGCTAAGACCCAAGCCAGGCGCTTACCCAGAACCAGCCAGGCCTGGCTCAGAGCTCACTGCAGGCATCTGTCACCACCCACTCGCTCTGAGTCATCCCACACTTATCTGCTGAAATCACAGAGCCTGGAAATGCGCTTACCGGTTGGTCTTCCAACACAAACTCCGGGGGGACACTTGGAGAGAAGGTGGGCCTTGGGGGGGGAGGGGTGTGCTCCCTCTGGCCTGGGGTGGCTGAGGGGCTCTGAGTGCCCCACTCAAGGACCTGGGGACCCCTCTCCTCCAGGCCCCTTGGGCTAGTGTCCGAATGTCCCTCTAGGCCTTGTTAGCGGCCACCTGGCAGCTCTCCCCAGAAGGACTTGTTCCTTCTCCTGGCTGCATAGAGAGGACACTGGGCCACGCCACCACATACAGAATTTGTTTTTCCTCTTCCTTTCCAGATCTCCACTTGGTAGATGAGAATAATCACCCACTTCCCCTCCCCATCCCCCCTCCACCTGCCTCCCTGCCTCCACTGTCTTCTAAATGGGGAGGAAAGCCCTCTGTCAGTGGACCAGAGCGCCGAGTGTTTCTCAAAGGGTGGCCCTGGGGGCTTGTTAGACTGTGCCTTCCTGGGCCCCACTGCGGCCCACTGAATGGGTCCTCAGGGCTTCTCAGTAGCATCTTACGTGCTCTGAGGACTGGCTTTACAGGAGACAGGAATCTGTACTTAGAGTGGATTGACTTGGACTCAGCGTTTCCCCTTCTCTTCGTCTATCTAAAAAGAAAATTCCAGGGACATCTGGGTGGTGCAGTCAGCTAAGCCTCTGCCTTCAGCTCAGGTCATGATCTCAGGATCCTGGGGTCGAGCCCCGTGTCAGGCTCTGCACTTAGCCGGAAGTCTGCTTGTCCCTCCACCTCTCTCCCTGCTCATGTGCGCGCACGCTCTTTCTCTTTCTCTCTCTCTCAAATAAATAAAATATTTAAAAAAAAAAAAAAGAAGAAGAAAGAAAATTCTAGACCTTCTTGTCCAAGGTCCAGCTAGACACTGAGTCTAACAGTACCCAACCCCCCCCCCCCATGCCCCAAGTCAGCTTTCTCTAGTTTCGTTCATGGAGATAGATAAGAGAGTATTGTGCAATTGTTAAAAAAAAAAAAAAAAATCCAAAGAGTATTTTTCAATAATTCCAAATGCCTCAGAACTCTGGTTAATCCAAAGTTCTGAGACCTGCATCTATGTCTTGTTTGAAATGCTGTCAAAAAAGAGCTCTGTAAAATGCATTTACCAGTGAAACAAACCTGACATCACCCAGCTTCTGGTACTTTCGGGCCCTGGGTAATGGCACTTGGACAAAGTCTGGCGTGCCAGTGAGGACGGATGTCGGGTTGAGATAAACTGCCCGTGATCCACATTCTTCATCACATTTAAATATCCACCATGTTCTTGGTGCTCAGTGATCCCTGCATTTCCTGTTTGGCTGGACAGACCGGGTAGTTAATAGAGAGGTGGTGGGGAATTGTGGCCTCAGCCCATGAGTGCCTCTGGGTATCCCCTTCCCCACCCCAAGCGCCTCCCTAGGGTCCCCACTCCAGTGCTCCCCAAACTGGCCTCATCCAAGAGCTGTTTCTGTCTGAACATCTCTACAGCACCTGAATTTCTCTTTTCATTCCTGGGCCGTCAGGGCCCTTTTCTGAGATTAGCTAAACCGGTAATCCCCTAATTCAGAGAAGGGATTCATGTCATAGGTTGTCTCTCATGGTTATCATTTAAATATTACCTTGATCCAAATAAAGGGCCTCGGGATAGGAAATTTAGGATTGTGACACCTCACACTATTGGGGTTTTACCCTTGGGAGAAATTGGGTTTTTGGTGTCCAACACATCTCTCCTCCTAGAACTAAAGCCACTGTGCCTCTAGCTGGGTCCTGGAAGGTGAAGTGCCAGACTTTCAGATCCCAGGAAGGGGAAGAAGGGACAACTGTGCCCCATCGGATAGGTGTTACCAGGTACTTCGTCACCAGGAGGGCGCCTAAAACCAGAGCATTTTGCTGGAAATAGAGTATAGCTATCACCCACACTGCACAGCTACTTCCTGAAAATTGTACTCCCACTGCATGAGAAAGCACATTCAGTATTCCGGGATCAATAACGTAGACATCTTCCCGTGTTCTGCAGATTGTACCTTTTGCTTTTATCTCCCCTAAGGTATGGGGATGGGTGGTGGCTGGTGGGTCACTTTGGGCTCAGATTTATTGACCTATAGCTTACATACAATGCCATGCACCAAGTTTAAGTGTGCAGTTAGATTGTGATAAATGGGAATGGGCATACGACCACCACTCTCACGGCAGAGCTCATCTCCATCACCCCGTGGGTCCCTCGGGCCCCTTTGCAGTCTGTCTCCTCCCCCAGCCCCATCCCGAGACTGGGGAGGAGCGTGGGGCTCCCCTGTGAATGCCCAGTTCCAGACACACAAGGCTCCCTGACACGTGTTTCAATAAATAAAGACGTCAGTGGCTCTAATGTATTTTTAAAATCCTCCCAAGCCTCCTCTTGTTTCTCCCATTCATCCTACATTTTGGAAAACTGTCTGATAAACACTTGTTAATAAATAGTTTCTGCATTTAGTCATCCCTGAGACCAGTCTCCCGATCGGCCTGAGACCATCAGCGTTACTGGAGCCGATGAAACGAGAGCAGGTGAAAGCAGGGGCTGGCCGTCCTCATTGCCTGCGTGGTCGTGGGCACGTGTGCATTTCCTTCCCACCTCCTGAAAGACCAAAAAACCTGGCAGGAGCGTACCCCCCTAGACTAGAAGCCCCAGCCTACATCACCCCCTGCCTCTCTCAAAGATAACAGCATTCTGCCCCTACATAATGGCATCTTGTCTTTACGAACCAGGGGAGTAGCTCGTGTTATGTATTTACATGTGTATCTATATTAACTCATAATCTGAGAGGAACTCCTATGATTCCCATTTTATGGATGAGGAAACTGAGGCACAGAGAAACTGACTTCCACAAGATCACGTAGTTTTCTGGTCATCTGTTGCTATATCACAAGCCACCCAGACCTTAGAAGTGTGGTTGGGGATCATCGCAGGTCCGGGCGTTTCCTGGCTCGAGGTGGGCCCAGTTCCCATGTGACGTTCCACCCATGTTCTTGGCCAGACAGCAGCTGAGGCCCGAGGGCCCTGAAGGTCTCCTCACCCCGCGTCGGGTGCCTGGGCTGGCGGACGGCTGCTGGAAGGGTCTCAGTGCAGCCTCTCCCCTTGGCTGGCGTGAGCTTCCCCGTGGCAGGGTGGTCTCCAGGCAGCCGGACTTTTAACAGCTGGTGTCCCCCGAGGGGCAGATTCCAGGAGATCCAGGGATAAGCCACCGGCTTCCTACCACGTGACCCTCCTGGGGCATTTCTGTTGATTGTAGGGGCCCAGACTCGGGGAGGGGAGGAGGGACTGTTCCTCGGTGGCAACGCCTGGCTTGTGCGTTCAGGGACGGTGGCAGTCGGTGCCTCAGACTACCTCTCAGCCAAGCCGCCGGCTGCGTGCAGCCCCCTCCCCGGCAGCCCGCTGACTTGGACGTGGGCCCTGGCGAGGAGCTTCCCATCACGGCTGGCCTGATGGACACACCATAAAACACAATTCCAGGGGCATCATTTCTGTTCTGTTTTACTAACAACAACGACAAAGCCGGTTGGGTCCGCACTCATGTCAGGACCCAGGTCATACCCGCAGGTGGAGAGGGACGGTCCCCCAGCTTGCCGACCCAAGTACTTGACTCTGCGCTGCACGGCACGCCAGAGATGAAAGTAAACAGGTGAAACATAGGAGACACAGGTACCGTTCCGCACCAATCCGGCAAAATCCTGAACATCGACAGCATAGACAGTCTGTGGGTGAGGCCCTGAGGGAAGGAGATCCTCCTTCCCCAGAGTGAGGAGGGCAGAATGGCACCGTCGTAAGGAGGACGCATGACAGTATTGTCCGGAAATCACAAATTCATAGCCGTTTGAGCCACAGTCATGCTTCTGGGGACATATCCTGGAAATATGAAGAATGCACAAAGTTCTTATGACAGCCTGGTCCTGATGGCCAAAGATTAGAGACGCAGACTGCCACAGGGGCTGGTAGAACTAGAATGTTCCATTCAAAGCAGTGTGTGCTGGATACCGGAAAAATCTCCCTGTGCTGATAGTGAATGATATCCTGGATTAGCAAAGTGTGAGGCAGAATGTATGCATGATGGGGGTCCCTGGTATTAGATAGGATGCTTGTGCATAAAGAAGTCTAGTAGGATATGCAGCTAACGATGGTTCCTTTGGGGCACAACATGGATGGGGCCAAGGGTGGGACCCCAACTTTTCCATCCTGCATCGTTTTGTTTTGACTTCCGAATCCCGTGAATTTAGCTCTTACCCGTGTGCGTGGATGGCAGAGCTGCTGCCCTCGAGAGTGCTCGCCATCTCTTCAGAGATGAAATTTATCAATAAATCCCAGACAGTGCTTGAGGGATTTAAATTCTTAAAACTCTTTAACTCGAAACTCTTTAAATTCTTAAGCAAGTATCTGGGACTCTTGAACTGCATGAGGCTAGAGAAGGGTCCCAACTGGTCTCGTTAGGAAAGGCGTCACGGATCTGTGGGACTTGAGCTAGTTCTTGGGGGATGAGTAGGTCCTCTTACCTGAACGTATGAGAAACGGGGGCGGGGGGTAGTCCTAGCGGGGGGTGCTGTCAACTCGCACGCCTCAGACCAATACGCAGGAGTCGTCGCGTGTCCAACACAGACGGCTGTGCTCTGGCTAGTTGAGGAAAGGTTGGAGTGAGAGCCCCAGCGTGGCTGGGTCAAGGCACCCTACACTGTGAGGAGACAACTTCCTGAATCAGAGTTTCTCAGCCCGTCTTTAGAAAGATGTGATTTCCCATTTTGCAACAGACTGTATTTGCAGCATCCCGTGGCGCTAGACAGTAGAAATGAATTACAAAGGCTCTTCAGTTACCTGAACCTGACCTAGAAATTCCATGACTGTTGAACAAATGTCAAGCTCAAAATAAAATTGTAATGCATAAAAAAAAATCTTTGCATGTCCTGACCTTCGCTGACGTGCAAGGTTCCGGCGGCAGCGTGCAGGCCAGTCCCACATGGCCTGGCTGCACTGGGGTGTGGTGACTTCGTACTCAGGCAGGAGGGACCCTAAGGTCTCGGCCAACAGGGCTCCCGTTCGGCGTGATCCCGTTCTCCAAGCTGGGCGCACACACAGACCAGGGAGAACTAGCCTACATGATCTTTTATTTCTGTCCTTTAAACCATGCAGATGGGACCACGTATACAGAAGGAGAGGCAGCAGGGAATGTCCCTGGTGGCTCTGGTTTTCCTCCCTACCTCTGGGGTTTCCCTTTCTTCTCTGCGGACCTCCCCCAGATCATCCCCACCGTGGTTCTGGAAGGTCAGAATTCCATGCACTATGGGCAAGAGGACTTGTGCTTTGCATGCAGAGGGAGGTGTCCCCGGGGCCTCACAGATATAAAGGGTAGAGGGATGTGTGGTCCAGAGGCTTCCAGGACATACTGGTAGTGACCACAAGTGAAAATGAGGGGCTGGCCTGGCGAAGGGACAGACAGCTCCAAGGGTCCTCTGGCTCTCGGAATATCCCCCATAGGACCTGGTCCAGAATCCTCTGTGCTTCTTCAGCAAGAAATAAAGGTTCCAAACCACTCTGGCGAGGAGTAGATGAGAAATGCGGAGGACAGGCTCAGGGACATGTTTCGTCCTAGGCCCATCCTGGCCCACAGGGAGGCACACATGGCCTGGGGACACAGGCTACACACAGGAGACATCTCAGTGATCAGATCCTCCTAAGAGATGATGGCTTTTAACCCAATTCTTAGGATGTTGGAAGCAGACTTTTTTCCTCCCTTGAAAAAGCAAAGCCACAAACAAGCCCTGTGTTTTGTACCTGACTCCCTGCTGTGGCAGAGGCTGTTCTAGAAGTTTCTGCTGTTCTGGTGACTTTGGCTTCACGTCCAGCATTTTTCTTCCCTCCCCTACTTACATAACGAGCCCCTTCAGAACAGAATGGGTTTGTTGGCAGCAAAAAAAAAAAAAAAAAAAAAAAAAAACACAACAGAAAAACCTAGCAGATTCCTTGTTTGGATTCGCCAGCACTGTGGTTTGTGGCTTTGAGTCCCCGACCAGGAACCGTGAGTTTCTCTGTGCCCACTCAGTCTCCAGCCTGGCGCTGGGATTTGTCCTCCCACGCCACACATCCTGAGGCTGCCTGGTGACTCCAGCGAGCACCTGCTTCCGTCTGGAGCGTGAAGGCCCGAGCCCCACCACTGGGTCCCCACTGGCTGGCTTGGCCTGAAAGAGGGACCTGGGCTCTCAGAACTTCCTGGCCCTCACGCTGCCCAACCCCACTGGTCACCTTATCTCCTCACTTATCTTTTCTGCCTGGAGCCTTCGACAAGATCCCCTCTGCTCAGGACACTGAGTCTGGGCATGTGCAGTGCACCTGCTCCTCTGTGTTCCGGAAGGCCTCAGAGCCACGGACGTGGGGGGACGTGACCACGCCCCAGCTCCTTCCTCAAATGGAGTGATGCATGGGCCTCTCAGAGGAGCTGCAGGCAGGCCCCTCAGCTAGACCCCAGGCTCCCTTCTGTCTTCGGATGGTAACGGCACAGGGTGGGTGCCGAGCCCAGTGGCACGGGTATTGGTTGGCCATTGGCCCTGAGGCCAGCTCTAGCCTTTTGTTGTGCTTGCTTTTTTCTTTCATTACTAGAGCAGTTCTAGATTTGCAGAACAACTGAACAGCCGTGCAGGAAAGTACAGAGAGTTCCCACATACCTCCTTCCCTTCCCCACCAGTATCCCTTCTTATTAATGCCTTGCATTCTGAGGTATGTTAGTTATAGTTGATGAACCTATACTAATACATTATTATTATTATTATTATTATTATTATTATGTTAACATATAATGTATTATTTGTTTCAGGGGTACAGGTGTGTGATTCATCAGTCTTACACAATTCACAGCACTCTCCATAACACATACCCTCCCCAGTGTCCCTCCCCCAGCCACCCCATCCCTCCGACCCTCCCTCCCCTCCAGAAGCCCTCAGTTTGTTTCCTGAGATTATGAGTCTCTATGGTTTGTCTCCCTTTCTGGTTTCGTCTTGTTTCGTTTTTCCCTCCCTTCCCCTATGATCCTCTGTCTTGTTCTCAAATTCCTCATATCAGAGAGATCATACGATGATTCTCTTTCTCTGATTGACTTATTCAGCTCAGCATACTACCCTCTAGTTCCATCCACGTCATTGCAAATGGCAAGATTTTGGGTTTTGATGGCTGCGTAGTATTCCATTGTATATATATACCACACCTTCTTGATCCATTCATCTGTGGATGGACTGTTAATACCTTATTACTAACGAAAGCCCGGGGTTGATGTTGGGCTCACTCTTGGTGTGGTCCGTTCTGTGGGTCTGGACACATGTACAGTGACACGTGTTTGCCATTTTGGTATTGGACTGCATAGTGCGCCCTAAAAATGCCTGCTCCCCTGCCCCCATCCTGTGGTGGCTCTGCCTCGCTGCTGTTCGTCCGGGTGCCCTCTGGAGCCAGACCCCATGCCAGGTGGGTCAGCACGGACTCAGCCGTGTAGACAGGAGTCCTCTCGTCACAGGACTGGGGAAAGGGAGGGCCTGGAACAGAATGGGGCGGTTTGGAGGGCCTCTGGGACCTCCTACCTCAAGCAAGGGACATGAGGGCCAGACATGGGAAGTGGGTTTCCAATCGGCACGGTGGGGTCAGGGCAGAAGTCTGTATCCAGGCCTATAGCAGAAGGGGCATAGGCCCAATTTAGCTGCTTTTTTAACCGCAGGAGCTGAATTAGGAAACAGGACCAAAAAGTGAATTTTTAAAAAGAGCCAGTCATTTGGCCACTTTGAGCGTCATTAGCTTACCCTGGGGGCAACTTGGGCCCAGGATGGGGTCCCTGGAAGCCTCCATGGTCACGAGCTCTGTGGGAGGGGGCTGCTTACCCGAGAACTCTGGTTTCCCACATGGAGCTGCCCAGCGCGAGCCTCACGTGGCCCTCGGCAGGCCCAGCCCTGGAGGGAAGGGGACTCGGGCAGCTTCCATCTCCTGGCCCGCCGGTCTCCAGGCACACCTGCTCGGGGCTCTGGCAGGCAGCACCTGCGGCCCCTCTGGGGAGCTCACCCGCCAGCCTTCAGTCAGCTGACACAGGTTCCTGTGGTTCTAGTAACTTCTCGGAGCAGCTGCTCACCCTGACTGCCACCACACGGATGTGGCGGATTCCGGGAATCACGCATTCACACAAAGCTGATGGTTCCAAAGAAGGGCCATTTGGAACCAGAGCTTTGTCACTGGCGGAAGGATGTGGAAATGCAAAACTTGCCTCGGAGGATGGCCTCGCGGACCGACCACGATGGACATTTACTGCGCGCCCAGGACAGCCAGGCCCACGCGAGGGGCTCGCACTGCGCTGTGACTCTGTAAGATCGTGGTGTTGTCCTCTTCTGCAGTAGAAACATAAGCTAGAAAGTCCATGTCAGCTACAGAGAGCATCGTGTGGTAGAGAGAGAACCTGGCTGGAAGTCGCAGTGCCCGGATTTGGTTCGTGACTGTGCCATGTGGCTTTGAGCCACTCGGACTGATCTCTGTAGACATCGTTACTCCACCTGGCCTGGAAGGGGACTGATTGGTTTGGAAGATTTCTATTTTATTTTATTTTATATATTTGACAGAGAGAGAGAGAGAGAGCCCACGCACAGCAGGGGGGAGGGGCAGAGGGAGAAGCAGGCTCCCGACTGAGCAGGCAGCTGGATGTGGGGCTCAATCCCAGGACCCCGGGATCATGACCTGAGCTGAAGGCAGATGCTTAACTGATTGAGCCACCCAGGCGCCCCAGATTCAGAAGATTTCTGAGACCTTTCACAACTGTCCTATACTGTGACTACATTATTCCCCTAGGCTTAGGTGTCAGGAGACCCAGGGGTCCGCAGCAGGTGTGGGCCAGGTGGGCACAGGTGCTGATAGATACCATTCTGCAGGGCTGGGCGGTTGCTCCAAGGGCAGATCCCAATGCTGACCAGGGCTGTTGGGGTTGGCAGAAGCCAGGCTGCCCATGCTGGCTTGAAGCAGCCCTGCCCACTGCTCTCAGGGCCCCAAGAGGGAGGCAGGGGGGACTCAGGGCCAGGAACAAAGGGGAGCAGGGAAGGACTTGCCCACCTCTCGTGACGGTCAAGAGAGGTGGCTCTCTATCTTTTTACTCCATGCATATTTCTGGCCGCAAAATCCAGGGAGAGGTCAGAGGGCTCCGGCACAGGACAGAGAAAGACAGATGGTGCTTATCCTTCTCCACTCTCATGACATCTCTCAAGGGACCAAGGCTCAGCTCCTTTCTGAAATCTACCCGTACCTGCTTCAAAGCTTTCGGGGCCCAACTGTTGAGTCTCCTTTGTCCACAGCTCAGTAAGACGTGCATTGTCCTACGTCCGTCTGTGTGTGGGATCAAAAATTTGGCGAAACAATGAAAGGCATCCTTCTTTTGTTCTCGTTCCCAGTATTTTGATGGTTGTGTGTGATCCGCTAAATCGACGTGATGATCCATCGATGGGTTTGGCCTGTTCGTTTGCAAACCATGGCCAGATGTTTCTGGAGCAGGCAGTTCACCCAGGAAGGAACAAAGAAAAACACCTCTCTTCATCATGCTTGGTGCAGAAAGCCTTTGAATTCTTTCTGTGTCCTTGGTGTTTGCTGCTTACTCTGAACGTCTTGTACTTTTCAGCGTGTGACGTGCTGGCCCAGAGCAGGTGGGCGGCACGGCAAGAGGGGTTGGAGGAGGAATCCTCCTTTCCTGCCGAAAGTGGGAAGAACCTTCTGATGCATGGTGTTACAGATAGGGACATTGGCTCTTCTGGAAACTGAGCTGGAAAAGCTTTGTGGCTATCAGCTCAGCTTCCGGGCCAAGCCCCAGAGCCACCCTGGGTAGGTGGCAGGGAGCAGAAATGCACAAGCAGAATTGCACAAGACCCTCCCGCAGAGCGAGGGTGTGTCTCAGAACCAGCCAGCAGCGCCGTGACCTTATAAAAATGTTCCCTGGGTGCCCAGTTGTACTCTAATTTGCGGTGTCCCTCCTGCAGTTTGCCTTCAAGTGTAGACCCAAACGGTCTGCTTTTCCCTGTGGGGCCAGCGCTGTCTGCAGGGTGGGGGCAGGGGTGGGGCTCGGGGCTGACGCAGGGCCATTTGGATCTGTGGGACAGACCCGGCAGCCCCTCCACTTTCCCTCACGGCTGGTGTTTTTCCTCGTGAAGGGGACGTTAAAGCAGGGGAGCCCCCATGGCCAGAGTCACCGAGCTGGGCAGCCAGTGCGCGGCCCACCTAAGGCCACCGCAGTCTTGGTTTGGTGGTTTGGTGTTTCATTTGCAAGTAAATAAACCCTGTCCAGAAACCCAGACTTGGTCTTTTCAAGCTCTATCTTAAGATTTGTCTTAGCAAAATAGTGAAATGTCAAAGCCGAAAACAGCCCTGGAGATGAAGGGCCGTCCCACCTCCCACAGATGGCGGGTCTGTTCGGTCCGTCCTTGCCTTCCGAGGGCCTGAGCCCTCCCAGAGAGCCCTGGGCGGGCCATTCCCTGTCCTCAGATCTTGGTGTGTGCACACACCGGGCCGTCGTCCGCCTCTGATTCCTCGTTAGCACCTCCCCCAGCATCGGTTTTGTTTCACGGAAGGACAGACTCTCATTTGAGTCCAGCCGCAGGCCTGGCACGGGGGAGGAACGAGTCGCTCAGGGGAACCAGGCAAGGTCCTTGCTGTCAGCCGGCTGCTGGTGTTGGAGGGGGAAGGGCTCTCGGACGTAAAACAGCGTGAGCAGGTGCCTGGCGGAAACCCGTCACCCAGCCGGTGACAGAGGGGCGGCTGCTTTCCCCTCACCGCTGCGGCTTGAGTTGATGAGGCTGTAAGGGGACCGTGGGCCTGTCCTACATCTGCTGCTCTCCTTTATGGGTGGCCAAGGTTCTTCCAGGACAGGAAAAATAGGCCTGCCTGGGCCGTTTCCTGTTTCGTCACTCAGTTCCGCTGACAGCCTTCCCTATCCGTCTGTGTCCCCTCATCCAGGTCCTTCCTTCGGGGACTTCTTGTGGCCGTTGGCAAAGCGAAGGCCCAGCTGAGGGGACAGAGGCCCCTCCGACTGGTTGGGCCCACCCTCCTTTCCAGGGGTGCCCAAGAGCCTCTCCGGCGCTGCCCCTGCTCCCCTCTTCTGGGAGGAACTAGGTTGGGAGAAGACAGGAAACAGGGTTGATTCTGGTTCCTAATCCTCAGTGGTTCCCAGAGGCTGGACTCAGCCTGGTCTGGGGCACATGCCTTTAAGGGGTTACTCCAGGGGCCTGAGCGAGGAGGGGGTTGGGGGGGAGCCTGGCGCATGCAGACCGGGGGCCCTCAGGCCTTCCAGAGCCCCAGTCCCTGGAGGCTGTGGACAAGGCACCGTCCCCTCTGCACAGCGACCTCAGCCCGTGGGGACCGTCCAAGTGTCCGCTGAGCTCCGGTCACGCTGCCTACAAGGCGGGGCCAGGCCCTGCTACCTTTTCACAAGAGGAGAGCAGAGCAGCCGGCCCTTGGCCATCCCTCTTCACAAGTGCTCACCAAGTCCTCGGTCAACCTGTCCTTCGGCGAGGGGACGGGGTCAAGGCTGCTCTCTAATTATAAGGAGGAGCAGCCAGGGTCTTTGTTTTTTGTTTTTTGTTTTTTTTTTTTAAGATTTTATTTATTTATTTATTTATTTATTTGAGAGAGCACAGGAGCGGGGCCTGGGGAGAGAGAGAGAAGCAGGCTCCCTGCTGCGCAGGGAGTCCAACACGGGGCTCGATCCCAGGACTCTGGGACCATGACTAGAGCCAAAGGCAGAGGATTAACCGACTGAGCCCCCAGGCGTCCCAGCAGCTAGTGTCTTTACAGAACATTTGCGACTGGATTTCAGGCCTAGGTTGAGTCGGCCTGACAGACCACCAGGGCTTCCCAGGTGGACAGTTGACCCGGGACTCGGCGCGGTGTCCTGGTGACATCCTGTGTCCTCTCCGGCCTCGGCTGGTGAGGCCGGCATGTCCCTGGCCTTGGCCCTCACAGTCCCGACACCGCAGGATATCCGTGGTCCAGGCTTACTTTACAGACTGAACCCCTGAGTCTCGTGGAGGCTACGATGATCTGCCGCACCTGACAGCTGAGGGGGAGTGGAGTCTTCCTGGCCACCCCAGCCTCGGGGTTCTGTTGAGAAGAGACTCTCCTGCGTGATGCTGTTGTGGAGCTAGAGAAGCCGCTGGGTGGGAACTGGCGAGAGCAGCCTGACCCAGACTTGGTCAAGGCCAGGACCGAGTACTTCCTGGAGCACCAGGACCGAGTACTTCCTGGAGCGCCAGGACCGGGAGTACAACATCAGCACCAGGACCAGGTACTTCCTGGAGCACCAGGTCCGAGTACTTCCTGGAGCTTTAGGACAGAGTTCTTTCTCGGCACCAGGCCTGAGTACTTCCCGAGCTCCAGGACCGAGTACTTCCCGAGCACCAGGACCAAGTACTTCCTGTAGTACCAGGACTGAGTACTTCTTGCAGCACGAGGACTGAGTATAACATCAGCACCAGGACCGAGTATTTCCCGAGCGCCAGGACCGAGTACTTCCGCGGCGCCAGGGCAGGCTCAGGCTGCCGTACTTTGGCCTTTTCTGGGGTCCAGGGCTTCTTTCTTTGGAGAAGGTCCAGCCCAGCCCAGCAGCTGAAGTACTTTCCTTGGCACAAGGGCGGAGGGCAGTCGGTGGGGGAGCCCACGCCAGCTGTGTCAATCAGTCGGGACCCCCAGGTGGGGGGCATGGGGCAGGCAGGGTAGCTGCAGGAGTGAAAAATAGTGGTTTTCTTTTCTTTTGTACATCAGGAAGTCTCTCAGACTGCAGTCAGAAACCACGATGTCCTCTGTGGAAAATAAAGAATTCTGGAACTTCTCCGAGAGTTAAGTTTAGGCTTTCCCTAATTTGGCCCCTGTCCCTCCCCTGTTGCCAAGTTCCAGCGACTCAGGGTTTGTTCCTTATTTTCCTGAGGGCAGTTATATAATGTGAGTGTTTTTCAAAGTCTGCAGTTGACCATGGCTCTGGTCACCACCCCCCACATCGGTACCAAGAACTGCGCGTTGGGCGGTTTCGAGGGATTGCGCAAACCTAGTCCGTGTGGAGACGCCTCACGCAGGCCTCCCACCTGAGGGGCCTGCCAAGGCCCTCACCGCGAGGGGTAAACTTCAAGCCATGGGACCCACGGGTCAGACAAGGAGAAGGCCAGCCCACGTGAGCAGCCGTCCTGTGGCGTGGTGGGGACTCGGAGAGCCGGGTGGACGGGCCAGGCAGGGGCGTCCTCTGTGGGACCCAAGTGACTGGACACCGTTATTCTGAGGATGCTGCTCCCAGCTTTCCTGGAATCGTGCCAAGCATCCGGGAGGACCCACCTGGCGTTTGTGCTGACGACCCAGGTGCATGGCGGGGGACCTTAGTACCCAACTGAGTAACCCGCATGTTAGCACCTGAAAGCAGATTAAGGGGCGTGTCAAGATAGACGTGTGGCTGGGTCCCCTCACCTCTGAGGTACCGGCGGAGCATAGCACGTGCACCCAGCCCTCCACCGGGGCAGCCCACGTTCCCGCAGACTCTGCCCCCAAACCCTGAGCTTCGAAAGCCAGGGAGATTATTTGGTAGTCGGAGAGGAGAAGAAAATTATTTTTCTGACTCATCGTATGAGGTAAGAAGTGCATTTTAGTCTCAGTCCAGCACTACTTCTCGAAAGTGCTCCCAGGATCCTGGGATGATGTTCAGTTCAGTGATAAAAACCAAGATACAAGACTGTGGCAGCCAAAAGTCCTCTTCTGGAATCTTCTCGTTGAACCCTCTCACCTGACAGATGAAAAACTGACTTCAGACACTCCTGAGACCTGCCCCCCCAATAGTAAACAGCAGAGCTGGGGCCGGAACTCGGCCTCCTGGCTCCTTCCCCGTGCACGGGTCCTGTTCTCGTGGGCAAAGGGATGCGGGACCCGGCTAGGTCGTCCTCCCAAGTGCAGGGTGGGTCCTGATGTCCCCGGTGCTCTGTGTACTCAGGTCTGCTCGGCGGGAGCGGAGAATGAAAACCATCCTCCATGTGTCCCTTCCCCAGTAGGAATCAGCCTGCTGGCAATTGCGCTGGAATGTTCTGTCGTGACCCTGATGCAGACCACGGGCCCCTGACACTGGCAGCCTTTCTGTTTGTCCTGTATTTGTGCTTTAGTCAGGCCTCTGCCGGGGGTGGCCCACAGCTGCGTCAACAAAGGCATTTTGCAGGACGAAGCGTCAGGAATACCGAAAGGCCAGACCGCATCTGACTGATGCACGCTTACCTCGCACCTTCTCTCAAGGCCCAAATGTGGGTAAAACAGCCCCCATCCTTTGGGAATCCACAAATCCATTTAGGCTCCATGGGGAGTGGGGGAGCCGCCCACAAAACCCCAAACTCTACACACTGTAGACCTGCCCGCGCGCGGAGTGCTGGCATCGGGTGGTGGGACTCTGCTCCTGGCCACCGCGGCGGGAAGTACTTTTCATTAAGAGAAAGCCTTAAAGAGAGACCATCACCAGCCGCTTCGGGAATGAGTCCCTGAGCCCCGCGGATCCTCACTCATCCTTGTCTTCCCCTGAGGTCGCCCTGGGCCAAGGCTCCTCATTAGGCAAGGAAGAGCTCCCGGTCCTCGCAGCCTCCGATGCCGGCCAGCGTCTGCCGGTGGAGCTGAGCCGCCGGAGGGAGGCTCTCAGCTGGGAGGGGCTGGTCCCGGCTTCCGCGGCCTGCGGGCTGCTGTCCGGCCGGCGGGCTGGGGCCGGGGGCTACGCCTCTCTGACTCCCAGCATCTTCAGCTCTAGATTGCGGTGATCCCCTTGTCCTTCCTACGTGGATGGGCTATTCCGAGGACCAAAATAAGATCGAAGGAGGGCACGGTAACAGCACATCAGGACAGCTCTGTTGCTGACCCCTTTTTTTGTGGTAGAATGTGGGCTTTTGCCAGAAGTTCTGAAGGGGGTGGGGCTGGGGCTTACATGGGCTGCTTTGAAGGTCAGCTCACATCTTGGGACTCTTCCCGAACTTGGGGCTTTTCTCTTTTATCCCTACGCGTTCCTGACAGGTGACTTGAGCAGCAGCCCACATCCTGAAAATTCCCTTTCCCCGAAGAGCCTGATACTCATTTCCAGAGCCTGGGGTCAAGGTCTAAACTGGAGTGTGTGTGGCCAGCGACAAGCCCAGGGTCTCTCGGCTGCCACCAGCCCTTCCCACGTCTCCTAGTGCCTCAACATTGCCCAGCAAAATGCCCACCAGTGCCAGGACTGGCCTGCCTGGCTGGCAGAGCCGAAAAGGAGGTTCAGGGACGGTGAGGCGGCCATAAAGCCATGAGGAAAGCACGAAGCTCTGCTGGGAGTTTAATATTTAGAAATCACATGGCCAGGGCAGGCTCTGGGAGGGCAGGCCTTCTGGAAGATCAGCTGAGCTAGGAGGCCAGGTCTCGATTATTCCACTGGCTAATAGTCTTGTGGCCACAGCTCCAGATTTCCCCATACCTGGCCTCCAAGGTGCGCGCTGTTTCTCGGTGAGCCCTGAGAGATGGGAGCCAAGATTAGAATCCTGGAATGTGGGGTGGGGGAGCCTTCCCGCAAAGCCTGCCCCTCCCACCCGGGGACTTCCCTGTAGGGATGCTCGAGCGAGCAGGCCCAGGCCGGCGGTGCTGAGGGGCGGATGGCCCGCCGGGGTGGGGGAGGCTGGAGGCTTTAAGGAGCTCACCCCGGTCAGGAATAGCGGCGGGGACCTCGCGGCAGCCCTGCCTTCCAGAGGCCGCCCTTGATGGGAGCCGGACCAGCATCCCGGCCTCTCCCCTTTCAAGACTGGCTAACATGAGTCATTGCACCGCTGGGGGCCCCGGGGCGAGAGCCTGATGGTGCTTTAAGGAACAAATGAGTATTTGTGAAAAGGCTTTCGCGTGTGGAAACTGTTGTACCGCACGAATGTTCGAGGGTAATGATTATTTGAAACCGGAGAGGAATGTACTCATTAAAATGGGAGATAAGCATCCACACCTGGTCCTTCCTCCTTCCCAGGGAGCTGACCCTCGCAGGGCCTGCTTGCTGCCGGGCCCGCTGGCTCAGACGGCGCTGCCCCCCCGCCCCGGCGCTGGCCGCCGCAGGGTAAGGGGGTGCGGGTTCAAACACGTCTGCATGCCCACCGCGTGTCCCGCAGATGCGGGCAGGGAAGAGCCACGCGATCCGCCCGCCCTTGCCCCTGACGAACTCGAAGTCTAGCCAGAGAAGCAGACTGAGGAATGACCACAACGCGGCCTGATAAGTCCTGTCCTCAAGGCCTGTCTTCAGTGGTGGGAACACAGATAATTGAAGAATTCGCTCTGCCTGAGGGCGGGTCCCCGCCAGAGATAATACGGGGATTGGGCCTTGTGTGGCCCGTGCAAGTTCACCCCGTGGGACCCAGGACTGGCGGGTGGGGGGTGAAAGGCAGGAAGAGCCGCAAAGCCCAGAGGCGGCCGCGAGCTTGGGGCGTGTGGAGAGCGGGGACCAGGGCTGGCCGTCCCCGCTCGGCCCTGGGCCAGGCTCTGTGCGGGAGGCCGGCCCTGTCCGGGGTTGGGGGGACTCTCGCAAAGCAGGGTCTGTTCTCCCGGGACGGGGTGGACAGTTGCCGGAGGGTGGCCTTGAACCGAGGTGTGCGAGGTGCTGAGATGGCCTTCCCAACGGAGTGTCCACGGACACGCAGCCGGGCGCGGAAGAGCCGCAGCAGTCCGTCCGCGCGCTCGCGGAAACGTGCGGGGGTGCGGAACACATCAGAAACAAGGCTGCAGAGGTCGGCAGATCCACGGGGCCTGCCCTGGAGGCTGCGAGGCCTGGCCCAGAGCTCCTGACCGTGGCTCCTCCCAGCGGTCCCCTGGGAAGCTGGAGGCCGTCCCCTTGGGCTGCCAGCTGAATGATGGGGACGCCCATACTGCACTGTAGGGTAACCGGCTCGCCTCTGTGGTGGGACCCGAGGTCCCCAGTGTGTTCCATTGGAACAGGTGTGGAAACCATTGCCAAGTTCCCCAGGGCATGAGGGGAGAGGCCCACACCTTCAGGGATCACTCTTGGAGCAGAGGTTTGAGATGGCCTGAAAGGGGTAAGGCTGAAAGTCTTGGAGAACAAGCCCAAGAAAGAGCTGGCACCTTCTGGGGAAGAAATGGAAAAAAGTCTATCCTAAGTAGATTTGTATGGAAATACTCAAGAAACCCTGAGTAGCCAAAACAATTTTGAAAATAATAATAATAAAAAAGAACAAAGTAAGATATTTCATAGTTCCTGATTTCAAAACCTATTACAAGTTTATAGTAATTAAAACTGTGTGGTGCTGGCGGGAAGACAGACATAGAGACCAATGAAATAGAATAGAAACCCCCCTAAAAATTATCACATACGTGGCCAAATGATTTGTGATTAGAGTGCCAAGACCATTCAGTGGGAGAAAGACAGTCTTTCCAGCACACGGTGTTGGGGACATTATGGACCTGGAGAAGAGTGAGGTTGGACCCACACCTTATACCATACAGGAAAACTAACTGAGCACAGGTCACAGGCCTAAACATGAGAGCTGAAACTAGAAAAGTCTTGGAAGACGACAGAGGGGAAGAACTTCATGACATTGGATTTGGCACTGAAGTCTTGATCATGACACCAAAAGCAGGTGCAGCAAAGTAAAAACAGATCGATGGGACTACCTCAAAACTAAGAACTGTGCCCCCAAAGGACACAATCCACAGAGTGAAAGGCAACCTCCAGAGTGGGAGAAAATATTTGCAGATCACGTATCTGATAGAAGGTTAGTGTCCAGAATACAGAAAGAACGCCTACCAACTCAACAACAAGCCACCCGGGTTAAAAAATGGTCAAAAGGGGGCACCTGGGTGGCTCAGTGGGTTAAGGCCTCTGCCTTCGGCTCGGGTCGTGATTCCAGGGTCCTGGGATCGAGCCCCGCATCGGGCTCTCTGCTCCGTGGGGAGCCTGCTTCCCCCTCTCTCTCTGCCTGCCTCTCTGCCTACTTGTGATCTCTATCTGCCAAATAAATAAAATCTTTAAAAAAAAATGGTCAAAGGGCTTCTTGAGCAGATATTTTTCCAAAGAAGATGCACCAATGGCCAGAAGCTCCTGAAAAGAGATCCCACATGAAAGATCCCATCAGAGGATCCAAACTCGGATCCAGACCACGATGAGGTACCAGCTGACACTCTTCAAGATGGCTCCTGTAGAAACAAAACCAGACCCAGAAAGCAGCAAGCATTGGTGAGCACGTTGGAACCTCGCGCCCTGTTGGTGGGAATGCGAAGCGGGGCCTCTGCCGTGGAGAACAGGCTGGCGGTTCCTCAAGAATCTTAAAAATAGGATTGCCGTGGGATCTAGCAATCCCACTGCGGGGTGTTCACCCAAAGAATTGAAAGCAGGATCGCCACGAGATATGTGTCTACGCATTCGTTTGCTAGAGCTGCTGTGACAAAGTAGCACAGAGCTGGGTGACTTTCTGTCCTCACCATTCTAGGGGCTCGAAGTCCAAAATCAAGGAGTCGGAAGGGTTGGTGTCTCCTGCGACTTCTTCCTGACTCTTGGTGGCCATCTTCTGTCTGTGTCTTCTTATGGTTTTACTTCTGTGTCAGTGTCCTAATAATCGCTTCCTCAAGGACGGTAGCCACACTGCATCAGGGCCCACCCGTATGACCTCATTTTAACTCTGTGGAGACCCTGTCTCCAAAGACAGTCACATTCTGAGGGTCTGGGAGTTACAACTTCAATCTATGACTTTGGGCGGTTGTGGGGGAGACACAGTTCAACACCCATGTTCACAGCAGCATGACTCACCAGGACTAAGAGGTCGAAGCGACCCAAGTGTCCACTGGTGGTTGAGTGAGTGGCAAGATGTGGTACCTCACTACAGTGGAGCCAAAAGGAAGGAAACTCTGACACAGGCTACGTCACAGAGGAACTCTTAAGACTCTACGCTTAAGCACAATGAATATTCCAGTCACCAAAAAAGCCAGGGGCACCGGGTGGCTCAGTGGGTTAAAGCCTCTGCCTTCGGCTCAGGTCATGATCTCAGGGTCCTGGGATCGAGCCCCGCATCAGGATCTCTGCTCAGGGGGGAGCCTGCTTCCCGCCCCCCCCACCACCACCTGCTTCTCTGCCTACTTGTGATCTCTGTCAAATAAATAAATAAAATCTTTAAAAAAAAAAAAGCCAAATAGTGCATGATTCCATGTAATTGATGAAATGACAATGAAAAGGGAAAAAAAGAAAGGTTAAGAACTCAGGCAAGTTCTCCTACATGTGGCTTCTTTCCAGGCTGTGCAGGAGGTCACCAGGTGAGACCAGGGGGAGGAGGAGCAGAGGGAAGGGGGAAGTGACCCAAGCTGGGCCCACACCACTCCTCTTGGCCATGGTGTCACCCGACTTCCCTGACCACTCCAGCCCAGCCACCAGCCCCGAGCTCCTCCCCACGAGGCCCCGTCGTCTCTCCCAGGAAGACGCGCATCCTGGACTGCTTCCTTGAGGCCCCACGTTCCGTGTCCCGAGATGAGGGCCTGTCCATCAGCCATTCCCAAGGCGCCGAGAAGCCTTTGCTCTCCACTCCTGCTTTCCTCCTGGGGCGCTTTCCTTCCTGCCTCCAGTCCCGGCCTCTTCCTCTTGCTCCTACCTCGGATGACGGGGGGCACAGTGTAGCCTCACGTTCTAGAAGGGATGCATGCTCAGGTTCTTTGACGAAGCTAACATGTTGTCACCCCTCGCTTTACTCCCTTTGCATCCACACCCCTCCGTGGTGGTCGGTGCTCATGGAGGACCCAGGAAGGGGGCACGGTGCATGCATAGAGCCAGTGCTGCCCCCGCACAAGGCTGGATGGACCCCTGAGGGCCACCCTGTTGACCATATGTTCTCTTTCTTTCCTAGGACCTGAGTTCCTTTGCCATGCCGCTCCTGGATGGAGACCTGGAGAGCTCAGAAAAGCATTCTTCTCGTAAGGTGAGGCCACATTTCTCACAGCTTCTCATGGCTCACCTGAGGTGCCCCTGAGGCAAGACTTCCTCAGTGAGAACCCAGGACCCACGTCCGCCGGCTCAGCCACCTGTGCTCCCACCTGCCCATGCACCTGTGCTCCCACCTGCCCGTGCACCTGTGCTCCCACCTGCCCGTGCACCTGTGCTCCCACCTGCTCAGCCACCTGTGCTCCCACCTGCCCATGCACCTGTGCTCCCACCTGCCCATGCACCTGTGCTCCCACCTGCTTATCCACCTGTGCTCCCACCTGCTTATCCACCTGTGCTCCCACCTGCCCATGCACCTGTACTCTCATCTGCCCATGCACCTGTGCTCTCATCTGCCCATGAATCTGTGCTCCCATCCGCTCATCCACCTGTGCTCTCATCTGCACATGAATCTGTGCTCCCACCTTCACATGCACCTGTGCTCCCACCCGCTCATCCACCTGTACTCCCACCTGCCCATGCACCTGTGCTCTCATCTGCCCATGAATCTGTGCTCCCACCTTCACATGCACCTGTGCTCCCACCTGCTCATCCACCTTTTCTCCTACTTGCACTCCACCTGCTTACCCACTAGTGCACCCACCTCATGTGGCCATGCCCCTCCTACCTGCCAGCTGTCTAACTTGAGAGCCTGCTGGGCTTTGCTCCTTTCTCTTCTTCTCTGGGTTCACGCACGGCCCCCTCAGACTCCCCAAAGAAGGCAGAGGTAACGTGGAAGATCAACAATAAGCCAAGAGAAGAGGCTAAAAGTATCAGTAAATGGGCAATTTGGAGACAGTCCGAGGCTTTCGGCTTGTCCCATCTTGGACAGGAGTTCCTTCCACCGGCCACGCTCCCACACTCGTCCTGTTCCAGGCCTGCCTTCCCTTTGGCGTCCACACCACTTTTCCTTGCCTCTCTGTAGCTCATTGCCTCCCCTCCCCGCCCCCCGGCCAGTCAGCAGCTCAACAAGGCTGGTGGCCATACAGGGTCAGGCAGCCAAGAAGGAGCGTGTATCCCATGAGGGTCGTTGGACCTGGCGAGAAAGGGGAGGTCAAGGCAGCCTGCAGTCAAGACTGAGGGGGCACCCAGAGAGCTGGGTGTCAAGTCCTTCCTGGACCCCATTATCCACGGCCCAGTGAGAGGTGGCGTGAGGAGGGGCCAGCCACCGGGGTGCCAGGAGCCGTGAGTGGAGATCCAGAGCCACACGGTTCTTCAGCTCTGGGTACTGGCAGCCTGGGGTGGCGGCGAGAGCGCCCGTGCTGGGAAAGCTAGCCTGTTCCCTAAGCATTCGAATTGCCCACAATGAGGGCAACGTACTGGGTTAGGCCTGTGGGTTTCCATTGTTCCCAGCTCCCCATCCTGAGTGAGCAGGCGACCCGATGAGCAGTCACTGTGGCCCAGCCCGAGACAGCGCTCAGAGGATGCTCTCAGGAAGGAGCCGCAGACCTCCCAGCCAGCAGGCAAGGCTGAGGCTGCAGGCCGGCCTCTTGGTCCTCGTGGGCTGGCCACGTCCAAGGGTTTGACTCCGAGACGCCCTCCTTCAAGCGAAACCTAAGGCACAACTGGGAATGCAGTAAAGACCCACGGTGAGGACTGGGGCCTCATCCAGCCCCACCGGCCCCCACTTCGGGGGCTCCCAGAGGGTTCCAGAGCCAAATCACTGTCACAAATGCGTGACTGCAGAGCGGAGAGGGACCTTGGAGGGTTTACAGTGTCCTGGGAATGCTGCGGGACACTGGTGATGGTGATGTGTGGGACACGGGCCTCCCATGCCTGTGGCCTCGCAGGAGAGGAGGGCGTGACCTCCCAAGAAGGCAGCGAATTGTTCCAGAGGGTCT
The DNA here is from genome assembly GCF_963455335.1 of Martes martes. Classification (NCBI taxonomy): domain Eukaryota; kingdom Metazoa; phylum Chordata; class Mammalia; order Carnivora; family Mustelidae; genus Martes; species Martes martes. The sequence goes on along the minus strand of NC_137899.1, from coordinate 102,864,917 downwards.
GACTGGGGGGGTGGAGGGACCTCCGTGCTCAGTTAGCTGGGAAGGCGCTTCTCCCCGACATGACCTGGAGCCAGGCCTTGGATGAACGCCACTGGATGCGAGTGGACGGGGCGCGGACGCTTGGGATTCCCACCCACCTTGTTGCCTGCTGCCTTCCCTCGGCCTCCCCGCGCCCCCCTCTGCCCCATCCCCATCCCTCCTCCTGACCCTTGAACCTTGGCGGTTCTCCAGTGAATCTCCGCGAGACTCCAGCGACCTGGAATTATATAGAGATAAAGCCGGCCTTTTTGAGAGGCAGAGTTTGGCCACTACCAAGAAAAATGTCCAGACCGCCTTGGAAGGGCCGCCCTCTTCCCTACCACATTCGGTCCCTTCGTCGTCGCAGTCCAGATCACAATGTCAACACCCCTGTGGAGGGGAATGCGGGTTAGACTCTCGGGCAGCCAGCCCTTTCTGCAGACGGGATGCGGGCGGCCGAAGAGGGTGGGAGGTGCCGCTAGGCTCCGCAGGCACAGATGTGTGGGGACAGTCGGGTGCTTGGTGGCCCCCTCTGGGTCCCAGGAGCCCACACGAAGGGAGACAGATGGCCCCACCTGGCACCCCTTCACAGGTGTTCCTGATGACTGCAGGACACCAACCTGGCGTGCCATAATGTCTATTCATGCGGTCCCCCAGGCCCCTTCACTTTACCCCTGTCTGTGCTGTCCTTGTCCCCCGAGACGGCAGCTCTTTGTCGTACACTGTGCGCCTATGAGGAGCTTCCGGTCCCCTTGACTCCACACAGCTGAAGCGTGTGGTTCCCAGGCCAGCCTCTGGGGGGGAGCTCAATGCCAGGATTTCTAGATTTTTCCACACGGTGGGTGTCACTCTGGGTCTGCCAGCGTGGCGTGGCATCCGGGCCGGTGGGGAGTGGGTTCTGAGCACCGGGCAGCCTGGCCTTTGCCTCAGCGGCCCTCCTGGCAGACGGCCCGACTGCCTGCCCCCCGTTTGCTCCTGCCCGGCAGCACACACCTGCAGGGTCTCTGGGTCCTTTTGTTCATCCAAACACAGGGACTCATCCAATGACATTTACCGAGGTTCTGTTGGACGGCAGCTTACTATAGGCGCGAGCCAAGGCCCCGTCCCTGGAGCTGCCTGTGGCGCCCGGATCTGCATCACCGCCACCCGCCACCCGGCGGGTGGGGAGCGGATGGGAGGCGCGCCGGGCCGTCTTGTCTACCCACTGCCAGGGAGCACGATTAGGCTCTCACGCCCCCCCCCCCCCCCGTGGGAGAAGGCTGAGCCGGCCGTGTCCACCATCATTTGGCCTTTTTGGGGGGAAAGGTCTACTTTCTCTGGGTTCCTCCTCAGTGCCTGACTCAGTTGGCCTGGAATTCTCAGTACAGAGTGGAATCCCAGGCAGGAGAACCCTAGGCTTCCCCCTGGTTTATCAAGGCCCTCTGGGGCGGGCTCCCCCCATCCCTGGCGGCCCAAGAAAATGGCCGTTTGTGCTTCCCATTCTGTCTCCTCCTTCTCAGGCCCTGGTTGCCCGCCACCCATCAGCCTGTCCAAAGCCCATCGGCTTTCGGGTTTTCTCTGACTCCACCCCCCCGGCCCCCATGGAACACAGTGTTTCCCCCTTTCTTCATCGGCCACGCCTTGCCTGCCGTCCCCGTCTTGTCCCCCGCCTCCACCCCCAAGGCCAGCACCGGCTCGGTGGTTCCGCCTTCTCCCCTCGGAGCTCCCAGCACGGCGCGGAGCGTGGCAAACACGGGGCTCCCCTGTGCGGTTAGCCTTGCAAGTAGCGCCTAAACGGGACTCTCGCCTCTGCCCCCAGACTTGACCTTGACGGCGTTGCACGTCTACCGGGCTGCTCCGCCTCTCAGCTATTTCTGCCGCTCTCGGGAGGGATATGGTGTAAAGGTTAAGGCCATGGGCCCCGAAGTCCCATGTCACCACTTACCAGCTTCGTGACCTTCACCCTGCCTCCCACTGGCCGCTCCTCCTGGCTTCGGGCTAGTGGTGCTTGGCAAGTGACGGGGAGAGGCTAGCAGATGGTCCGCCCTGAGCAAATCTGACTGTGCCACTCCCTGGCTAAAAAGCCTCAGAGAAGAGCGAGGTTCTTATGCCGCATGTGGCGTCCTTCCATGATTCAGCCCGGCCTCCCTAACATTCCGTGCCTGTCAAGCAACTGTTCGTTCCTAATTCACGACGAGGCGTGAGGATCAAATGTGCACAGACTTACCGTGTCCAGAAATTGTGCCGGGGCTTCCCTGTCATAGGTCCCCTTAAGCACAGACCCTGTGAGTCGGCCTAGTGTCCCCGCTGGACGGAGGAGGATCCTGACGCTTAAGTCACTCGTCCAGGCTGCCGGATACTGGGCCGGGATTCCAACTCCGGTCCCTGTGTCCACACTCCTTGCTTGTGTGCTGCAGGGTCGTTTCCCACCCTGTGTGTTCTCCCTCCCCCCTGCCCCCACTCCCCATGTCGACAGCCACATCTGTTGCCTGGAGAGCTTCTCCTTGGGGTTCAGACAAACTCCAGAAAGCCTGAGTCCCTTGGGGAGGGGGGCGAGTGGCAAGACCCGGAGCTCTGACGACAGGGGTGGGAGGGTTAGATCTTTTCCATATTAAATGGACAAAGAAAAACCTGGCCTCTCTAGGAGAGGTGCTTGCGTGATGCGTCTGTTGTGCACCGCCTCTGGCTTGGAAACTCACCGCCCAAGGGACTGGCACGGAGCCAGCCGGTGCTCCCCCCATATGGCCACACGGGCCCTCTGGCATAGGGTGGGGAGTTGCAGGGAGAAGTGAGTTGTGATCGAGGGTCACCGAAGGGGTCTGCACAAGGGCACAGCCTCCTGGAAGGAGCCACAAGCCCAGCTCGGGGTGCCCTCTGGTGGTGGGAGAGCTCCCGGGGGCCCTGGGCCCCCGTTGGCCCCCTGTGGACAGAGCGGCCAGAGCTGCACAGATGCTGCCTATGGGCACGTGGGCTCATCTGCCTTCATGCATCTGTGGCCACCTGCCGAGTGGCCTCCCAGGGTCTCTGTGCGGGCTGCTTCCCTGGCCGGTGTGCCCCAGGAGCCATGTGGACAAGCCGCAGTTCTTTCCTACCGTGGGACCGAGCAGGCCCTGAGGTCCTTCCGGCTCCTGTGCGCAAGTTTGCCGAAGCCACAGCGGGAGCGGAACGTGCCGAGCCGGTTCCTGTGCATCGGGGGTGGGCACGACACCTGGTCTTAACAGATGAGGAAACAGGCACAGCGAGCCTAAGTGACTAGGAGGGCCCAGGGAGGGGTGAGCTGGGGCCAGACCCTTCCCCTCGGGCTGCAAGTAGCAGTCCCTGCGCCCCCCCCAGCAGGACGCATCCGATGTGCCTCTAAGTCTGTGAGCTGCGTGCTTCGGCTTGAAGTTACAGGAGGAGTCCGGACATTTCCCAAACCGCCAAGGCGCATGGAGTGCACCTCCGAGGTGTTCCTTGTTCACTCGCTTCCTGAGCTCTGTCAGCAACCCCTGTCGTCCCAGTGCCACAGCAGCTCGGAGGGGGAAGTTCATGCTTCCAAGCGCCAGGTCACCTGGGACCCCAGCCCTGGGCCCACGGCGTTTCGGATGGTAGAGATGCCCGTTTCCTCCTCCGACGCGGGCCAAGAGAACATCCTGCCGGTGTAGTCAGACCTCGAGAAGGGCAATGTCAGGATTTAAGAAGTAAAGACCGGAGCACAGACCCGCAGATGGGATAAAGGGAAAACACAAGGCCTCGAGCTTTTCTTGCTGATTTCCCCGTCCTCCCCTCTGCCCCAGGAACCTCTTCGAGAAAGCTGGGACGGGGGTCAGTGGGCCCCTGGGTGGCGCTGATGAGCCCACAGGCGGGCCATCCTTGGGTCCGATGCTTTCCTCCAGACCACGGGGTGGCCCCCTATGTTTGCACAAGAGCTCATGGCTGTTTCTGGGGCCGGGGGCCACGGAGGAGCAGCCTCGTGACAGAGAACGTCCGGAGGGGCAGGCACGGGAGGGACCGATTCAGTGCAGGGCTGAGGGCTGAGTGCCTGTGCTTGGAATGACCCGTCTGTTTGTCTGTCTCTCCCCAGGTGGACAGCCCCTGCAGCTCGGGCAGCCCCTCTAAAGGGTTCTTCTCCAGAGGCCCCCAGCACCGGCCCTCCAGCCCCGTGTCTGCTCCTGTGAGACCCAAGACCAGCCCTGGCTCTCCCAAAACCGTGTTCCCGTTCTCCTACCAGGAGTCCCCACCCCGCTCCCCCCGTCGCATGAGCTTCAGCGGGATCTTCCGCTCCTCATCCAAAGAATCGTCTCCCAACTCCAACCCGTCTACCTCCCCCGGGGGCATCAGGTTCTTCTCCCGCTCCAGAAAAAGTAAGACATTGATGCTATTGATTCAGGTGGGTGCTGGGCTGCTGGGGACCTGACCTCCTAGGGCCGGTGGGGCAGGGTGCCATTCGCAGGGGCACCCAGGCCGGCCGGGGGGGTGTCGGTGACTTGGTGCTGAGTGCATGTGTCTTGTCTGTCCCCCAAGGACAGCGCTCTCTCCGGAACACAGTTGGTTTCCACCTGCCACTTTCTGCCTACACAAAGCCGTCGGTATGGGGGCAGCGCAAACGTCCCAGTCCTCCCAGTGGGACTCACAAGGACAGCTACATGAAACCTGGGCCCATAGCTTTCCCTGAAATCTGTAGCCGCAGCAAGCTAAGCTTCGGCACGTTCCCCGGGGCCAGAGCACCCAGACCTTGGTTTGCTCTGCCAGATGTGCCCTCACGACCTGTGGCTTGGTTTCGTGGGGTTTGAATGGACCTGTTTCTGACAGATCCTGACTTTCTGTTTTGGGTGCTGGGCAGCTGGGGTTGATTCACTGGAGAAACAAGGGAAGAAAATGTGTGTTTAGGTGAGCGCTCCTCACCTTCATGAGTATCTGTGATTTAAGGACAAAATACTCCCAGTTGAGCACCGTTGATCATACCTGGGAGTGTAACGGGCAAGCGGCAAAGTAGACAGAACGGGTTTCCTCCTTCCCCGTGTCTTAGCACATCTCCCCACGCCATCTGAGTCTCTGTGATGATATAGAAAGCTCCTGTTTGGGACGGCAGTGATTTGGGAACTAAACTTGCCCTTCGGCGTGCGGTCGGTCGCCTTCCTTTTTTTCCAGATCGCGTGTTACGTACGCTCAGGACCCGCAGGATAAAGCAACACTCAATCGGCAAGACCAAGACACAGAGCACAGATTCAGCCTCCGGGGCTTAGCAGGAAAGGGCGGGGGCTCTCTCTTTCCTTTTCCGTGTGGTGTGGGGTATGGTTGCTGGTACCCCTGACGTCATCCCCCTAATGACTGGCCCTAAGCGTAAGTGCACAAAGGTCATGGGTCAGAGTGGCCCTCCAGCCACCGGGTGACATGCCTTTGGGAATTAAGTCTACAAACCCAGTAGGGAGAGGGGAGTGTCCGGGCACTGATGTCCTAACGCTCTAGAGAGAGTTGCGGCTTCCTTGACCGAGATCGTGAAATTCTCAAATATCTCTCAGAGGAGGGGATGCCGGGCGGGTCGACGTCAGGACGCCTTGTTTCACTGGTGGCATCACGCCTGTGTTGGTTATAACAGAACTACCTTGTATTAGCCTCCCGGGGCTGCTGTAACAACCGGGTGGTTCGAGCAACAGAAATGTAGACTGTCACGTTTCTGGAGGCCGGAAGTCCAAATTCAAGATGCCACTTGAATGGTAGAGGTGCTTCTCCCTCTGCAGGGTCTCGGGAGGGATCTATTCCACATCTTTCTCTTGGCTTCTGGCGGCGCCAGTAACCCGTGGTCCCCGTTGCCTTAGAGCAGTGTCCCTCCAATCCCTGCCTCTCCCTCCGTCATCGCGTGGCATCTTTCCTTCGCGTGTCTGTGTCGTGGGTCTCCGCTCCTCTTCTTGTAAGAGCTAAGTCTCGGATTAGCAGACCGTTCTGCTCTAGTATAGTCGCATCTCGTCTTAATGGATTATGTCTGCAGTGTTACCCATTCAAAAAGGTCACATTCTGAGGCTCCCGGAGAGGCATGAGTGGAGAGGACACTGTCCAAGCCAGTACATTGGTCTCATAGGAAAAGCCAAGATGTACAGTTCACGTCAAGGGCTGGGAATGGAGAGGATTTGTGGGTGGAGAGGGGCCAGCCTGTGAAGGCCAGGGTCATTTCTGAAGGCAGAAGGGAGCAGCCAAGATACGGAGTCTGGGAGAGTGGTGCATTGGGTGGTGGTGCTGGGCTGGCCTTTCAGCTTGCTGGGAAGCAAAAGGCCATGCTGCCTTTTTCTGTTTGGCATTTTAAAGGGCTCTTCAATGTTCTTGGCCAGAAAATCCTGTTTCCAGGGTCTGTCTTCTAAGATGTTATGGAGTATCCATAACTTGTCAAGGCTCCTCTCTACCATCTGGCCAGGCAGCTGTAGACTGAGCTCAGGGAGGCTCTGGTTGGCTCCGGCCACTCGTGAAGACAAGCATTGATCAGGTGGGGCTGGGCGCTTGGCTTCTCCAGCTCCCTGGGAGGGGAGGTTCAGACCAGAGTAGGCCTGGTCCCAAGACCCATGTTCTTGACCTTGAACCACTGAGCCCAGGAACTTGGTATTCCCCAAGTGGAAGCCCATTCTGCCAGGCCGTATCATTAATGAAGGTCTGTTTCCTGAGGGAGGGGTGCCCTACTTCGCTGGGAGGAGGGTCCCCTGGGCTCCCTGCTGCTTGGTCTGCAAACGTGCTCGCAGGAGGCTTGCTTGCAGGATGTGCCGTCTACTGCCTTTCTGCCTACTCGAATCAGTTCCTGGATCAAGGTCCCCAGACCGTGTGTTTCTCCCCGCTGCCCCAGTACTGGTTTCACGAGATGGAGCCTGAGAGTAACGTCACTCATCAGTCTGCGTGCAGGGCCTTTACCAGAAACAGCCCGTGAGACCCGCTGTGTCCCCTGGAAGAGCATCACAAAGACGTTGTTCGTTCCCCAAGGCCCCTGGGAGACATTTCCTGTCCAGCCTTGGTCCTGAGAATAGCTGTGCTTGCGAGCGATTGGGGTGTTTTGTCTGTAATGGACACTGAGCGTGTTACAGCTCTGTTGCCTGCCGGACGTCTCAGAGCTGCCTTTGTACGAGGGGCGTAAAGCGGGCTTCTCTAGCCTCATTTCTGAATCTAATTTTGGTCCCCATCCTTCTTTCATACCACTTTTTTTTTTTTTTAAACAAGGAAGACAACTCATTGGAAGGATTTGGGGGTATTTATAGAATTCAAAGAAGAGCTTACTGCTGGGGACTCAGGAAGGGAGGGGACCGGGCTGGCTCTGGGGGCCTTGGCAGCGAGAGTGCGCGGATCTTTCCATGAGATCCAGAGACTTCCTTGTCTCTGTGTCTCTCCTCTTGCCACGCTGAAGTCATTATAGGATACCTGATTAGCCCAGTTAGGGTCTCTGAACCAGCTGGTTGTGGGGGAAGGGGCAGATCCTGTAGCAAGACCAGAATGACCCATGACCCCCTCACCCCCACCCCCATGCCACATCTGGTCTTGGGACCAGTGATTTCCCAGGTTGGCTGGTGTTCGTGGCCCAGGGAAGAGAACCAAATCTTGGTTCTAGAAGGATCCATCCCATGGAGGACCTGCTGGTGTGGCGTGGCTGCCATCTCCTACTCCCTCTGCTCTGCTGATCCAGTGGCCTCTGAATTCGAGGCATGTCTTGGGGACTCTGGGTTTTTATCATACTCCCTCCAGCCCCACGGTAGCCCCAAACATAGTTCTCATGATGGTCAAGGTCTTAATCCCACCCAAAACAACCATCCACTCTTCTGCCTCGTCTTCTAATGCAGTGGTGGGCAAACCAGAGCCTGGGGACAAAATCTGGCGACCACCTGTTATTATAAATAAAGCTTCATTGAAAACAGTCACGCCCATTTGGTTCTCTGGACCGTGGCTGCCTTCACGTTGCAGCCATAGGGTCCGGTCCACAGAGTCTGAAATGTTTGGACCCAGCTACCGTCTAGTAGCTCCAGAAGTCCAAAGCAGTCATGTGGCAGGAGAAGCTTCCAGAAAGGTGAAGCTTTATCTTCAAAGGGGTTTTTAGAACTGAATCTTGTCTTTGGAGATGAGGGAAAGAAAGCCCGGTCAATATGTGCGTGAACTCAAATAGTAAGATTAAAGTTTTAAAGAATCATAAAATAATTTTGCACCGTCAGCAAGGACCTCAAGAATGGCTTAGCGTCATGTCACTAAACTTTGCTTTCTAATTGTTGCAATTACAAATATTACGCCTAACAATCACAAATAATGACAAATGCTTTTACCGTGTCTCCTAAGTGCATCATACGTGACAATTATTTTAATCCTTGTGTAAAACTCTATAAAGTGACTTTTTACCATTTTTATCAAAATAAAAACTGAGCCACAGAGAGGGGAAGTCATGGAGCTAAGGCCACACAGCTGGTAAGTGGTAGAACCAAGATCTGAACTCAGGTGGTCTGAGTTGAACTCCCCAATCTACTTTTAACCCAGATGCGAAGCCTCTGCTGGAAGGAGAAGATTTTAGGAATCTCTAAGCCAATAGTCGGACAACAGCCAGCCATTTAGAAGTAAGGAAAAGAGAAGGGTTTCCTTGGAGATTCCTTACACCAAAATAATTTCCATATAGAGCAAAACTGTATGTTACTCACATGTCCCGCAAAATGGAAAAATATAGTCTTGGGGTGTCAGGCCTTTCTTTTGTAAAGGGTGAAAAAATGGGTTTATAAATGCGAGTAAACATCACACCTTTCTCACCATTGTTGGAAGCTGGTAGGCTTGATGCTCAGAGTGTCAGGATGGTGGTCTGGGTAGAGAAGAGCTGGGAGGTCTATATGAGAGAAGGTAGGGCGCATTCAAGGGAGAAGTGCGTACGTCCGTGATGGGTGGTTAGGTGAGTGAAGGCAAGGCTCCAGAAGGTGAATCTGAGCCGGGCAGGACGTGGGAGTTCTGGTAGCGAGACCAGAGACTGCAGCCCAGTCACTGTGCTGGGTCAGATGGAAGAGAGAAAGGACACATCTAGACGGGGTTCCCGTGTTCGGGGAAGACCACTGCACCCCCGGCTCCCACCTGCCTCTTCATACCTCCTCTTCGGCAGGGCCTTCCTCTGGGACCTGCACAAAATTGACACGTTCTGCACATTACATGCTTCTTTCCACAGCGAGTGCTGTGAATTGACTGGTTCCCTTGGCTGCCTTTCCCAGCAGAATGTAAGCTCTCCGAGCAGAGGGGCTATTTGGTCGTAGGCTCCTTTCTCAGCGTCTAGAACAGCACCTGGCACTAGCGGGCGTCCAGCAACCCCGGTACCCTCCGTCCACCCCTGAGTCCACCCATGTGCTCGGCTCTCAGGCTCCGGCTCGGGCTCCTTCTGAATGAGGGGCGTTGCCCGTGTTCACCGAGAAGTAAGCACGACTCTCTCGGCAACGATAAAGGACAGACACGACAATGCACCGCGTCGGAATAACCACTTCGGAAACACAGACACGAACAGAAGCAGCAGCTCCCTCTCCACCAAAGGCCGGGAGCTCAGCCAGCGGGAGGTTTCCCTCTCGCCTTCGCACAAAAGAGAGCTTGCCGCTAAAACCGAATTCCTGCTCCTGGCAGCCCGCCAGCTGCTCCGCACCGTCGTGGACGCCCGCCCATCCATCCCACCTCGCCCTCCGCCTCCCGGGAAGGTTGACGTCGGATCCCAGCCCTGCCTCCATGAGGGAGGAAGCCGCCGACCCACCAGCCTGCAGCTGCTTTCTCTGCTGCCGGCCCCGGCCTGCGGCTTCGCAGAGGTGACCTTCCCACAAGCCCTGGGGAGCGGAACTTGAGTCTGAAATTGCTGTTTATTAGAGTTCCTGGAGGTACGTGAATCGCCTGCAGGCTCTGGACGTGACCATCCGTGTTAGGAAGGCCCTGAATCCGGCAGCAAATGCCACGGGCAGCAGCAGGTGCGTGGGCCGGAGAAACAGGGCTCGTGTAGGAATTAAGGTCAAGTTACCAGGCGAGGGCTCGGTGGAGAATCGGGTGAGATAAACCCTCTATTTCAGGTAGATTGCTAAGATATAGGTAGATTTTTAAAATCTATCTGTAGTAGGTAGATTAGTAAGAAGTACCAATTCATTTTAGTCCTTAGAATAACTTCTGTGGGTTTATCTGTGTCCCCACAAAAGAGACAGTTTGAAGTCCTAACCCCCCCCAAATCCCTGAATGTGACCTTATTGAAATAAAGCTGCTACAGATGTAACGAGTTAAGAAAAAGTCATCCTAGAGGTGGGTGGGGGCCACATCCGACATAATTCGTGTTTTGTAAGAAGAGGGGGACACGGAGGCAGGCACACGGGTGAATCCGAGGGAGGAGGGCAGAGATGGGCGAGATGCGTCTGGGGCTGAGGAGTCCCAGGGGCTGCCGGAGGCACCAGAAGCTGAAAAGCCGAGGAAGGATCCCCCCCCCCGACCAGTTTCAGAGGCCGTGGGGACCTGCCGGCCTTCATTTCAGACTCCTGACCCACACACTGTGATTTTCTTTGTCGCCGTGACCCTTCCACGGGACAGCGATGCCATTTCACAGGTAGGAAACTGGTGTTCGTGTCAGGTTTGGCTCGCGATCTTTACATCACAGGAACACTTCTGCGGGGGCGATGTCACCACAGGGCTCAGATGCCCTCCCCCTGGGGAGGAAGGAGGCTGGTCCTGAGGCCGGTTCCTCGTGGGTGGTTTTCAAGAGAGCCGTCTCAGCAGCTGGGGAGGGCCGGAGAGCATGTTACCCGGCCAAGGACTGAGTCGGAGACAGCTTGTGAGTCGGAAGGGAAGGGGAGTGCAGGGTGGCCAAGCCCGGTGCCCGGTCACGGCGCGAGCTCCTCTGCTTCTCCCGACCCCTCCCCGCAGCGGGGTTGGGGCCACAGTGCTGGGGATACAGGAGGTGTTTAGCCCAGATCTAGGTCCTCGGTGGGGAGGGCAGCCCAGAGCCAGCTGCCTCCCCATGTGGGCTGGCGACCTGACCGAAAGAAACCCATTTTACGTCGAACCCCTGAGAACCTGGGGCTTATTTCTTGCTGTGGCCGCGCTGAGCCTCTCCTGGCAAAGCAAGTTAGACTGGTAGAAATGGACGGGTTGGGGCTCAAGGAAGTTTTGAGTCGGTCTGCTTACCTCAAGATAGGAGAGATGAACACATTCACGGGCTGAGAAGCAAGCGGCCGATGGGGGGACTCCTGAAACACACAGACGGGTCGTGAGGAGCAGGGACACGCGCCTGCGTCCATCTCTGGTGTTGGTTTCTGGTCTCCATTAGACTGCTGGGTTTTTGCTCTGGGGGCGCCTGTTTGTCCTCATGGCCCCAACAAGGCTGCCTGCCCCGCCAGAGCTGCCATCACTCAGCGTCAGCCCTCTGGGCCTCTCTGGGTTGTTCTGGGCTTTGCACCGCTGGTGTGTGGACGTCCCTTTGGCACCATGAAGCGCGTTTCCTCGGGTGCACGGGCGCCGTGCCTTCCCTGCTGCCGCCACACCGTCCAGCCGGGCCCTCTTCGCGCAGACTCAAGCTCAGGTCAGCACGCGGAGACTGCATGTGCCCCACGGCACCCCCGCAAGGCAGCTGCTTATCCCTGACTCAGGGTCGCCGAGCTCAGGGGCGGCACTGGGGCATGTGAGCTGGTCTGCCCCGAACGCGGTGGGTGCTAAGCGAGGTTTGACCCGTCCCTTTCCTGAGGACACCTGGATTGTTCTCAGAACCCATCGGCCCCTCTGACCTCACTGAGTTTAGTCTACCTCTCGGTGGTGGCTCCTTTGTGGGGCCCTGAGGAGCTATCATCGTCTTTCCTCTGCCTGTTTGGTCCTTAAACGTACATATATATTTGAGAGCATGTGCACGCATCTGTGTAAACACCGTCAGATGGCTAAGCCCCCTTCATCCATTAGACACAGTCTTAGAAATGCTTTCCTGCCAATCGCTGAGATCATCTCTAGCTCTGGAGACACAGACGGGCGGCCATGCTGCTCTTGGCTCCCGTGTGCAGCCCCTTTCTCATATCTTTTCTGCCCACCCTCCCCCCCCACCCCAGTCCCTCAGCACTTCCTTCTCCTTACCAGGTGTTGGCGGACTCTGACAACCCATCTGACGAGTGCTCCCCCTTTCTTCATAACAGAGCCTGGTTTTATTCAGGACCCAGCCCAGGGCAGGACTTATCACTGGTCTAGTTCGGTTGGAATTAGCCTTTTCCCATTTGGGGAAGTGTCTGGTTTCGGGGTCACTGGCCTTGAGGTGAACCAGGGACCTGTGTCTTGCCAACAAAATATAAGGAGAACTCTTTGAAGGATCAAAAAGTCATTTCCCCCAACAAAAAGAGATACATGAGGACTAACTCCCTGTCCTTACCTGGACTGTGGTGTGAGGATGTGGTTTCCAGAGCTATGGCGGCCATCTTGTGACCATGGCCCCCATGCAAGATGGTGGAACAGGAAGGTGGGTGTGGAATCCTCAGGGTGGTGTGCGTCACGGAGCTCAGTGTTCTACGTAATAGACATCCCTGTTGTTCAGTCTCTTTTAAGTTGTATTTTTCTGTTACATTCCATTAAAGGATCCTGGCTGATACACGTCTCTTTGGTGACAGAGGTGAGATTCGTCCACATTGGGCAACCAAAGGAAAGCTGGAGGGGCTAATCAGGAATATTCCAGATGGAGGGCTGGGGGAGGGAGGAGAACTGGAGCACAGACAGCCTTGGGTTTTCCTCCTGTGCTATGGAGAAAAACAGAGCAGGTTACAAGGGCCGACTGGGGTGGGTGCTGTTTTGTGTAGGAAGGTGAGGGGAGGAGCAGTCCCACAAGGGGACCGTGACGGCTTGAGACAGAGGGAAAACGCAGTGCAGATTAGCAAAAGCCTCACTATCTGTGTCTCTTCCCAGGCTTTTTTTCCTCCCAAAGTCAAAGTCGACGTCAGTAAGCAAGTGAGCGAGCTCATCAGGCAGACTTTTGGCGAGGTCTGATTTTTAGGTCTGCGTTCTGCCTTCTGTAAATTCATCTTCTCTGCGTGCCCCTCCTCCTACCCTTTCCTTTAACAAGAAAAGTTTACTTTTGAGAAGTTCCTACGTAGCGATCAATGCCTGGAGAGGCTCCGAAAGGCTGGCCTCGCCCACAGCCAGAGTCCCAGGGCAGCTGGTCCACCTGGAACCACAGCGGAATGGAGTCTGTCTGCATTAATCTCTCCTGCATTCAAGACGAGTTGGGCTTAGTATGCGCCCTCCTTTTGCCTCTGTATCCGGAATGCTCCTTTGAACCTGGTTTTCCAGAGAAAAATGTGGGGGCGCATTTCCGGCTTTGTGGCCAAGTGACCACGAGGGGGCGATAGAGCCCCGCGTGCCGAGCCTTCTGCCCCGGCAGGTGGGCCTGGAGCCAGGTGCCGCCGCCGGCCTGGTTCTCCCCGCCGGGGACGTCCACCTTCCAGTGCGCGCCGAACAGAAGAAAGCTGATGTTACTGAGCACACGAGGGAGCTCACACCTGGCCAGCCCCGCCGGGGCTTTTAAATCTGGGGGGGGGGGGGGAGGTGTCTTCTCACATTGACTTCGTCTGTTCAGTCAGTGTTTAAGGAGAACCTGCCGCACCCTGGGGACACAGGCAGGACGAGGGAGCTCCTGCCCCCGCGGGGGTTACCGTCTATGGAGGAGAGAGCGGGAGCCGTGTGTGTTGTGTGTCCAGCCATGTTGCATGGTACTGAGAATAAAGGGGAGAGGGTGAGGGTTGGACGGTGCTGCTCTGGGCCGACCACGGAGGGGGGCTCTGAGCCGGTTTGGGACGGAGCCAGGCGATGTGGTGGGGGGCCACGGAGCCCAGCAGAGGGAGGAGCAGTGCGAATGTCCCCGGCAGGGGCAAGTGCTGTCTGGCTAGGACTGAGTGGGGAAGGAGAGGGCGGGGCGGTCAGAGAGCTGGGTGAGGCCCTGCAGGCCAGGCCCGGGTTCCGGGTTTGCCCGGGGTGATCCGCATCTGTGGCGGATCAGCACCTGTGGCTGAGGGTATGCCTTGCACTCTGGAGGACTGGGCCAGCTACTGGGCAGGGAGAGTGGGGGACCGGCTGGGGGGTGCTGGAATAGACCCGGAGATCAGTTCTGGGGACCTCCCGCCTCCCCTGAGACCTCCTGGAGCCCTGCCACCTCCAGAAAGCCTTCCCTGATTGTGCTTGCCACGAGCAGCTGCCAGAGCTCTGAAGCCTCAGCGTGGTTTTCCGTATCTGCGCCGTCTGGGTTCCCTCGTGGTACGCGTCTGCTACCTTCTGTCTGTGGGGAAATCGTGCGTTTAATGTTTCTCCTGCTTGCCTCTTCCCCACGCTCTTCCAGGTCCCCTCCCCAGGGGCCCCTATGCCACTTAGCGCCTTAAGCAACATGGCCCCTGAGGCCTCTGGCTGTTGCCCTCCCCGAGAAGAGCTCAGGCATCTGGGCTGAGAACGCTCCCGGGTGAGCGGGTGTGTCTGGGGGGAGCCCGGAAGGCTGTCGCACCCTGCAGGGAAAGGGCTGCCCTCGCCACTCCGTGAAGAGGCAAAGTCATCTTGGGGGACCCTGGAGCTCCCTTTCCTGTCTTCTTCCTCTCGTGGGCTCCCGGCTCTGAGAGCTGCGATGCCTCCTTTCCCCACACCCTCAGACCAAAACTAACTTTGGGAAGGGTCTGACAAAAGTGTTCAAACCAAGGTGTGCATGATGGAAGTTAAAGGTTACCTATTTCACGGGTTGTTGGCACATTTAGCCTGTAACCGAGGGGGAATTTCTAGCACCAAAACCAGACTTCTTTGGAAGCAGTTGTCTTCCCAGAACCCTAAGACTGTACATGGATGGCTCTTGGCGGCTTGCATAGGGTGGCATTTTGCCAGCTGTACCCGCCTCCCCACCAAGCTAAGAAATGGTATCTTGTCCTTCGTGGACAGCCGGTCACACCAAGTGACCACTACCGACAGAAGTCAGCCCCGCCAGGCACTGGAACATTATCTTGGTCCCGTTAGAAAAAAGCATTGAAAATCGCTGACCTGGACAGCCACCTACTCTGATTACACTGACGGCTACTCAAGGTCATGACCACGGTATCTGCAGGAAGGGCTAAGAGGAAAAGGTGGAGGACAGACCCTGGCACCCGGGGAGTTTGCATCAGCCTGGTGGGAGGAACTTACAGCTCAGGGCATGACGATGAGGCCAGCAGCCTCATCACGGAGTGGTTTGGAATGTCTTGGACTGCAGACCCCAGCAAGAGACCCTTTTTATGCTATAATGCAGCACACACGTACTTATGATAGAAAGCCGTTTCTCAGGGAACAGTACTGACCCTGGCCTGTGTGTTCTATTTCCAGGGCGATGCTTGGTTGTTCTAAAAGCAAGCCCTCTCTGCCCCACACAGCTGGTCTCATGGTGGGGCGGGGCTGGGGGGGGGGCACTCTGGAAGACACCGCCGTAGATGGCCATAACCCGCAGGATGGGTGCGGAATGCCTGCGTAGGGAGTCCGGCCGGGAACATTTAGGGCACGAGGATCAGTGGGGTGGAAGGAAGCGCGGGGGTTTGGCCAGAGATGTGCAATGCTAGACGTTCGAACTTTCTGTTTCTAAGACCGGCTCACCACTGAGACCAAGGTCACGGGCATTTCGAACACCCAAAATAAACGTCATGTTCTGTCTGTACTTAAATGCCAAAATCCCGCCACGGATGACTGTCGTCCTGGAGTGGGTCAGTTACAGCCCCGTGCTTTAAACCCGGCCCCTCGTCCGCGGACCTGGATCAAAGGATGCCATGACAGCCGTTTGAAATTCTCAGGAGCGTTCCAGAGAAGTCTGTTTAACTTGGAAACCTCCTGGCCCTTTCACACCATGTCTGTCTTGGATCACAGACAGCTCCTCCTTTCTCTCCCGGCAACTTGAGTTTATTTTTCAAATAAAAGTTTGTTTTCCGTAAAATGCCAGAGGTTTTGTACTGTGTGCAGAGAAATGAACTTTAAGTTAGAGCCTCAAGTCTCTGGTTCACATGCCAAGGGCTTCCCGGTGCCGAGAAGCTCCCTGCCTGGGCTTGTGCGCGGAGCCGGCCAGCCCCAGGTGGCCCGCCAGCCTGCGAGCACCCGGGGTCTGGTGCGCCCGCGCGGGGAGAGCGCCCAGTCAGTGACTTGCGTCCCCCAGGCCGCGGGTCTGGACCTCGAGGTTGGTGTCTCTGCAGAACGTCTGTGCTGAGCATTTTCGGCAATCTGTTGACGTTACGTGTCCCTCGAGGTCTCTGCGTTTTTGCCACGGCCAGCCCTGCAGGGCTGTGTGGTTGTAAAGGTGGGGAGCTACTGAGAAGCCAGGCGGGGGTCAGGGAGGGAGCGCAGACATCAGTGAAAAGCCCGCGCCTTGCTGGGTAGGAGAGGGGAACGGAGGAGAGCAGCCCGGGGCAGGGCGCGCAGGCATGACCTATGCGAGCTGGGACTGGGGGCCTGGAGGGGATGCGCCCACGGCCAGACCTGCCACCCAAGGCCCCTCTTGTGCCCTAGCTGGAAGCCAGCCGAGGGGGAACCCGGGGCCTCACGGCTGTAGGGGCAGCATGCTGCGTGCCCAGCAGAGAGAGCAGGGGACCCACCGGGAGTGCGGGTGAGGACCCACAGCAAGGTGCCAGCACGAGGGACGGCCCGCTCTGCTGATGCATCCAGGTGCACCCCCCCCCCCAGCACTGGGGTGACAGCAAGCTGAGAGGTTCTCAGGGGAACCTCTGTGACGCCTCCACTGAAAGGAGTCAACTCTAGGATGTCCTTGATGTGTGGTCCAGCCGCCACTTCCCCGTGTGCAGATCCCCGAGTTTGCCGATTGCTTGCAGGGCGTCCTTTGCGGGGCTGGTTTTGCACCTCGCTCTCAGAGCGGGTCCCGGGACCTGCGCGGCTGGTGTCCATGCCGCAGCATCGAGAGGCCCGGGAGGTGGAGGGTGGCTCAGCCAGCCATCCGCACACAGCCTAGACGCTGAGCGTACGTGGCGAGCAGGGAAATTTTGCCCCAACACGCTGGAAGGGGACCTAAAACTCTCCCTTCCCAGCCCCACTCTAGGACAGACACTGGCTTCTCCCCGCCCCGACCCCAGCCAGACGGTTCTCACCTTTTTCACAGTCTCCCAGATTCCCACTGACCCTCTCGCCCCTGCCTCTGGCTTCTGGGACCTGGCTTTCTTTCCTTCCACACGTTTTCTTCTCACACACAGCAGCTCGTCCTTCGGACTCTCTGTCTGTGTGTGCGTCTTCTTGCCCGGGATGGATGCAGGGAAGCACCTGGAGGCCCAGGAGCACAGACAGGGCCCTCATCACGGGGTTAGGCAGGGCCCTCGTCAGGTAGAGGCTGGGTGGGCTGTTCCCGACACAGGTGGGAACTCCAAGGACCGTCCCTCCGCTGCTCCAGGAACCCCCTTGGGCCCGGGAGGCCCCAACAGCCCAGGAGCGGCCCCTTGGCATATGTGGGGGACATATACATATTACACTGGAAAAGGATGCAAACTCAGCCGTTAAAGTGAGCGGTGTGAATGTAGGGGTGAGCCCTGGGCAGGACCTCGAGGGGCCTCGGACCCTGTGGGGGCCACCTGGCCACCGGGGAGATGCTGGAAAGAGAGGGACTTTTCAAACCGGAGCCGGAGAATGTTTTCTGCACGAGGCCAGATGGTAAATGTTTCAGGCTTTGTGGGCACCTGGTGTGTCTTGCAGAAACTCAGCCCCAGACAGTGTAAACTGCATTCTGATAAGTCTTTATTTATAAAAGCAGGTGGCCAGCAGGGTCGGGTCCCCCCGTTTAAAACATAAACCTGATCATCTTATCCCCTTTACAACCCCCCCACCAATCCTTCCCACCACACTCAAGTTGAAAGGTCCTCCACACCCCGGCCCTGGGCTGGCTCTGAGCCCATCTCACTGCACATCCCCGGCCTCTGACGCTCCCGGTCCCAGGGATGGATGCCATGCTGTGCCTCCGGCTTCCCCTTCAGGATGGAGGGACTCGGTCCCATGCTGCTGGCTTCGCCCACAACAGAGAGCCATCAGACACAGGGTCCGGCCCCTTCCTGAGCTGGCCCCGGGTCCAGCGATCAGAGAGGCCGTTTGAGTGAAAGAAGGCGGGCGGGGAGGGGATGAGCGAATGAATGGACCAGGGAGGCCGGAAGGACTGGTGGGCTCTGATGCGGTGCCATGAGGTGGGAGAAGCTTGCGGGGGCCGTGAGCCAGGGCCCGGCTCTCCCCCGGGGCTGCTGCGGGCAGACGTACCACACACTGCCAGGATGCAGAGCTCCATGGGCTTTCCCCTGTGCCTGGCTCGGTGCGATCTCCCCCAGCCGCACCCCGTCCCCAGACCTCCCCTGAGCTGCCCTGGCTCACAGGCCGCTGCTGGAGCCTTCTGGATCGGGGCAGCTGGTGAGACTGAATCCTGGGGCCCAGCCGACTTCAGAAAAACGTGACTCATCTCGCCTACCCACAAAGAAAGGAAAAGTATGTGTGGCATCCAAGTTTCCTGAAAAGTTCAGCCAACACATTGCAGAGCTATGCGCCCGCCTGGCACCGGTGTGGGTCCCCCGGGAGAGCGCCCTCTGCTGGCGATCGTGCCGGCATCCCTGAAAGGTGTCTGCGAGGGCACCAGCCCGGCACGGGCGGTGGTTATTATTTGGGAGAAGCCAAGGGGAAGTTTCCAGAAAACCCTCCTTTCCCTCAGAGAGCTGCAGAGCTCTCCCGTGCTCTAACGGCCTGCTTGGGCGATCGTGGGACAGAGTGGAGGGAGATGCTGGTGAACTCTGCATTCTTGCCCTGCTGCTTTATTTCTGAATTCCTTTTTAAAAATAGCATCTCATTTTGGCAATTTCAAGCTCACAGAAATGTTGCAAAAAGAGTACAAAGAATGCTCATGTACCCTTTGTCCTGATTCCCTGGCGTTACCATCTTCCCGAATTGGCTCCTGTCCGCCCCCGAATACATAAATATGTGGGTGTTTATGTAAAATCTGAACCGTCAAGAATCAGTCGCAGCATAATGTCCTTTTCACCCCTAAATCCTTCCACCTGTATTTCACAAAAACAAGCGGGTTCTTCCAAGTAGAGTTTAATGACCAAACTCGGGAAATCAACGTGAATCGGGTAGTATTCGCTGAACTACAGGCTTTTCTCCCCATTCACAGATTATCTCAGTAGCATCATATTTTGGGAGAGGAAACACTCCGTCAGGCGTTGCCTGTGATTCTCGTTTCTCCCAAGATGTCTTAATCCAGAGAAGCCCTCAGTCTCGTCTCTCGTGAGCTCAGCATCTACCAAGACCCCAGACCCGTTATGGGGCAGACTTTGCCTCCTTCAGGGTTTGCCTGATGCATCCTTACAGTTAGATCCGGGTATGCTGGGCGGGCGATGGGGCCACACGTCTCATGCCCCGGCTGGCATCACGGTGGGAGACACGTGATGTCCCTCGGACCCACTCCTGGGGATGCAGACTGACCTCTGGGTGAAGGGAAGCCTCTGCCACGGCGAGATCCTAACAGAATTACTGTTTTCCCCTTTGGAAGCCACACTGCTTTGCGGTTCTGTGAGTATCTTCTTTCTCACGAAATGGTCACTTGCTAGTTCTGCATCCGCTGATTAGTCCTGCCCGGGTTGTTACTGTGTCAGTTGCCAGAAGGTGATTTTCCGATTTTATCGTGGATTCTATAGCGACTGGTTGAAATTCTACTAAGGAAGGAAATTTCCTTTCCTGTGAATGTATGTATGTAGGTGCTCACAGACTCCCATTTTATTCAGTGGTTTGGTTTGTCATGATCATATTTTGACATTCGGGTTGTCCTAGACTTGGCCTGCAGGAGTCCCCAGGCCGGTCCCTGTTTCCTGGGACTGTCCCTATTGTTATATCAGAAGCAGTGCCTTACTTTCTGGTAAAACAAAGTCTTTCGGGGGTGCCCGGGGGGCTCGGTCCCAGTGGATAGCCTACTTCTCTCTCTCCCTCTGCCCCTTCCTACCTTCATGCTCTCTCGTTCACTCACTCTCGCTCTATCTCAAATACATATATAAAATCTTCACACACACACAAAATCGAGGAACTCGTCTCGTCCTTTCCCTGCCCTGGCCTGGAATCGGCCATTTATCCAAAGAGCCCCTGCTACTTTTAATGGCCAATAGTATCTGGAAATAGGATCCGGTGCTAAGTGTGCTCGTGGCTGCTGAGACATCACGGCGTTTCGGTCCTCCCAGCAGACTCACTGGAGATATGTGTGCGTCTAGGAGAGCGGTTGGGTACAACAGAGAAGGTGTGTCCACACGGGAGTACCATGAGGCTGTGACAAAATATAAAGATGGTATCTCTGAGCTAATATGGCAACAGACACGAATAGATGATTCTAAAGAAACAGAGATGGCCCCTGGACCGTAGGTAAAAGCACTTAGACATCAATAGAAAGCCTTTCCCTAAATCCAGATTGTAGAGGAATTCACGTCTGTTTTCCTCTACCATCTGCCTGGTCTAATGTAACTCCTTTTCGTGTGGTAAAATACAACAGATCATTTACCATCTTAACTATTTTCTTTTATTTTGGAGGGGCAGAGGGAGAGGGATAAAGAATCCTAAGCCGACCCCCTTGTGAGTGCAGAACCCAACATGGGGCTCCATCTCACGACCCTGAGATCATGACCTGAGCCAAAACCTAGCATCAGACGCTCAACCGACTGAGGCCGCCCCGCCAGGGGCCCCGTCTTGACTATTTTAAAGTGTGCAGTCCGAGGGATTAAGTACGTTCCCATGGTTGTGCACTCTTCATGTCCATCCAGTTTCAGAACTTTTTCATCGCCCCAAACGGAAACCCAACACCCACCACTAACCGTTCCCCTTCCCCCAGCTCCTGGCGACACTGATGTATTTTCTGTGTCTTCGGAGTTGCCTCTTCTGGACACTTCATATAAATAGAATCATACAAAGTGTAGCCTTCTGTGCCTGTCTTCTTTCACTCAGCATACTGTTTTCGGGTTCCTCCATGTTGTAACAGGTGTTAGCGTTGTGTTCCTTTTTATGGATGAATACTACTCCCTGTATTCTGACACACAGAGCAGGTGCTGCTCACCCATCCATCTGCTGATGGACGTTTGGGTTGTTTCCACCTTTTGTCTACCGTGAACAGTGCTGCTGGGAACGTCAACGTCCAAGTCTATGTTTGAACACTTGTCTTCTGTTCTTTTGAGTAGATACATAGGCGTGGAGTCTCTGGGTCTCTGGGCGTGGTAATTCTGTGTTTCACTTGATGAGGAACGGCCAAGCTGTCTTCCCCTGTGTCTGCTCCATTTTGCATTCCCAGTTTTGTGTTCCAGTTCCTCCACGCCCGCTCCGACACCTGCAACTTTTCACTTGTTTCCATTGTCCTCCTAGGGGATGCCAGGCGCTGGCTGTGGTTTTGACCGGCTCTTCCCTCAGGACATCAGGCATCACCCCATGTACTTATTGGCCATTTGTGTATCTTCTCTGGGCAAATGTCTGTTCATTTTTCCATTGGGTTGTCTTTTTGTTGCTGAATTATGGAAGTTCTTGTTACATCCCAGATGCCGGACTCTTACTAGACGTATGCATTGTGAATGTCTTCTGCCTTTCTGTGGACGGCTTTTTATCCCTCTTAATAGTGTCCTTTGTGGTGTAAAAACTTTTACTTTTCATGATAGCAAGGTCTTGCTGACCAAAAATACCTTAACGTGTTGCTCCTTAGTCCTTGGCCGGTGTGGACGCTTGGAGTTGTTGAAATGAACAGGTGGGGGGTGCCAGTGACCGCAACTCATTGAGTCTGGAGATGCCAGGACAGACGCTGATGGATGAGGGGACTGCCTCATTGTCACCACATTGTGACAGGGCGGCTCAGGGTCTGACCATCCCCTTAAAGCCCCCAGTGAGGGGAGAGCAAAGACAAGAGATTGTCTGGAGCATCGTTATTGAGTTTTATCCTCTGAGCTTCTAGGAGCCCCTTGACTGACTGCAGCAGGTCTAGTCTCTTCCCAGAGTTTCTTCTCCATGGGGAGATTGGAAGAACACGCCACGATGGCTTTCGTGGCTCGTAAGGCTCTGGGAGGAGAACCTCCCACCTTCCTCCTCGCCCTCTGATCCTGCAGGAACCCTGGCTCGACCAGCCCCAAACCTCCTGAGGGGCAGGAAGCCGGGTTACACTAGTGAATTAGCGCATTCTCCTCCCTGGGGGAGGGTTGGGATAATGTTCCGCTAATCTTCCAAATCTGGGCCAGAGATAAGAGATAAAAGCCGGAGATGGGCGAGATGGGCGTGCCTGCCAGGGGCTGCTTTCTTCAGGCTGCCGCTTACAACAGTGTTTCCCAACATTTTTCTTTTCTTTTTTTAGCCTTTGCTGAAGCAACATACCGCGAACGCACCTTGCTGAATTTTCCTGCTGTAGATACTGATCCCCACTGACAAGATTTTTTTGCTTGTGTTTTATTTTTTCTCTTCTTTACATTTTAGTTTTCGGTAAAGCAGTTCAGTTACGTGATAGAAACAAAACACAAACAATTTGCCATGATAGATATTGAAAGGCAATAGTCCCTTACCCCACTCCACCAAAACCTAAAAGAAACCTTTTAAAATTGTGTACATATTCAGCTGTTTTATGGCTTATCAATGATACAACATGTACATTCTCTTACACTCACTCCCTTACATCTTCAGTTTCCCGTCTGCTTTCCTTTTTAAAATTAATCGGCCTTTTCTTCTTATCACCACCCCCTCCAAGAGCCTTCTTAGGCATTTGTTTCTAATCACTCCTTTGCAATTTTAGCAGGACAGATATACTGTAGATAATTTATGTACTATGGGTCTGTCTGCACTTTATATGTGAAAAGAGCACATCTCCCTCCCCAAGAGCCATTTTCACCCCCTTAGGGGCAGCATTGCCCCCCGCCCCCCGAATCATAATGTAATTGGAGAGGAAGTCAAGGTGAGTGATATCAGTGACACAGTAACATCGGACTAGTGTGGGATAAGGCCGGTCTGAATGAGCCAGATCGGAATTTTGGAATACCATTTTTATATTTTGTCAACATCAAGAAGTGAACCAGCCACCCAAGTTAACTTCCGAGATATTTGAAACTTCAACCATTAAGCACCAAAACATGCATCTTATTTAAGTGTTCGATGCATTATACACTTCGAGGTTTTCTTCTTCAAAAGGTATGAACGGTAACTTCACGTTTTACAGACGATTTAGGGTCCTTGCCGGATTTTCCAGTGATGCAGCCCGGTGTATTGGGCCAGCCAGCACTGAGATACAGGGACTAGGCTCTGCATGGTGAGGGCTTCTGACTCTCGTCCTCCCCGTCTCCGTCCTCGGGCCAGCTACGTGCTCTGCGGCCGTGATCTTGCGTGGTAGCACCCCCCACCGGTGTTCTTCGTGCGTGTGGTTAAAGAGAGTAAATTCTTAGTGGCAAAGTCCCTTGGTTCCTCACTGAAGAAATAAAATGCTTGGGCTGTGAGTGTTTTGGCTAATGAGCAGCGTTTTGTCCGATGACTTCTGTCCTCTGGGTTGGGACTGGGAGCAGGGATGGCCCATGGGCTGCTCCTAGCTCAGGTCCTGGCGCCTGCCCGGCTGGCCAGGCTTAAGGATCCGACACCCTCCACCGAGACGCAGACCCCAGGCAGCCAGCCCTGGGTCGGAGCCCGAGGAGGCGCCTTTCAGTAACCAAGGCTTTGCTTCGGCTTTCCCCTCCGTGTCCTTGAGGCGCTCGGAGTGCGAGCCCGGAAGGATCTTTCCGGGCCGCATTAAGGTTGACACGACGCTTTCCACCTAAAACGCTCTGCCGCTTTCAGGATATTTTTGCAGTTTTATCTCGCTTGATGATGCCCCACGGAAGACTTTGAGACCATCTAGGGAGTCAGGCTTTTAGGCTTTGCCCTTGGGCATGCCAAAAATAATTACTGCCATCGTTTCTCACTCTTCATAAACACTTCTGTGCTCTTAAAGATGATACCCCTGTTGTCACTGGGTTTAGATGTCCCTGGTGTGGGTTGAACTATTTAGGCTGAGGTGGTTTGTCTTTGCCAAAAAAGTCACCCTCTTGTCACTCAGACTGGAGCCTCCAGACTCTAGCTCATGGGGACGCGGTGAGTAACCGTGACCGTGAGCGTGCTGCAGCGGCGCGTGAGCGGGCACGGGGGCCTGAGTCAGGGTGGGGGTGCGTCCCTGTCCGGAGCTCGGCCGCATAAACAGCTCTGGGAAGGGACACGGAAGGCCCCGGTGAGGTGACATGACAGTCTCGCTCAGAGTCAAGTGCCACAGTGACCTTTAGAACTTTCCATGAAATATGACCCAGTCTTTTGCAACCAGCGGGAGGGTGCGAGCCGCTATGTGCTACCGCGCGCCGAGGGCACCCGCTCCCCTCTTACACAACGGGATTCGGTTTGGCTCACAGGCTCTCAGGGCTCTGGGTGCTTTTCAGGTACTGTCACATGATCCTCAGAGGTTTTCGGAGTCGGCTTTCAGTCCAAATGTCTTTATTTACTCTTCCCACATCCCGACAGAGAAGAGGCAACCCGAGGTCCTAATGCCGCTGGACGGGGGCACCAGTTACCCCAGGTCTGACCCCAGCCCTACCGCTGGCCTCCCCTGGCTGGGATCCTGGGCAAATCATTTGGCTTCTCAGAAGCTCCGTTTCTTTTTATTAATTAAACAGAATCGTAAGGGCTGGCCTCCTGCCTGCCTGCCTGTGTGGTGGGGAAACCCCTGGGAGACACCTGTATCGTCTGTTCAAGCGGGCGGCGTCCCTAACAGGGTGGGTCCCCATCCATGGTAGCCAGGCCCAGGCCTGCCATCGGCTTGTGTGTGCACCTGTGCCTCGTCTACAGGGAGGGGCGAGGGCGCGTTTGAGGGGTGCATGGGGCTGTGAGAACCCGTCCTCGGGGCAGGAAGTGCCTCAGTGAGGGTGGCCTGCCGAGTCTCTGATGCTTGCCCTCATCCCGGCCCCGCGTGACCATCTGGTGAACCGTTTGCACCTGCACCTGACAGGCTACACAAGTGATTTCCATGATCAAGTTTGGGGCCTTGGAAAATTTTATTTTAATATAATTGAAAATCCAGAGTGAGGGTGGGCTTCGGGGGGGATGGCTCCCTGGACGGCCCCGCCCGAGCTTCTGAGGGAGGAGGATGGGATGGTCTGTGACCTGTGCGGCCCCGCGAGGAACCCCTCAGCGGTGGGGCCCCCTGCTGCTGCACATCTGTGTGTACAGGGATGGGGTGACAAGGGGAGGTTGGCATCAACCACGGGGTCTACCGCAGAGAGGGGACGAGTCCTGGTGGGAGCCACGACCACAAGCCTGGGATGGGACCAAGTTATGGGGACAATAGACGCCTTATGTCATAGCGCTTGCTGTGGGAACAAGGCCTCCTGATCACCAGTGGAGAACTTCCAATGACTGCCCTGGATTATGTGTGTTTTGGGGTCCCCAAGGTCACCAGCAAGGTCTCACACATCAGAGCTCTATGAACGTGTAGGTGCTCAGGGCGTGGAGAGGCCGCGGGCGGCAAGGGAGGGAGCCAGAGCTTTCCGTCTGCCGGCATCCTGAGGCAGTGGTGAGCGAGCGCTGTCCTGCGGGCCTGTCTGCGGTCCCCGTGGTGTCCCCTCTCCTCCATCTCTCCTCTCTCCAGCAATGCCGCTGGCTAGACCGTCACCAGCACGCTCTGGCTCCTGTGCGGTTTGTAGGGTTCACATGGGCAGAGACCAGTCCACCAGGGAAAACGCAAGCATCCGGGGAAGGGGATGCATTCCCCACTGTCGTGGTGCCCCTGCCCTCAGCCCTACCCTGCGGGTGCTGCCTGAGGGTGAGTGCAGACCTTCAGCTGACCGAGGGCAGGGGGGGCCATCGCAACAGACTCCCTTGGCTCTCGGGCCTCCAGTAGAGGCAGCCGTGGGGTGGGGGGGAGGGGGTGACTGCCCCTAAAGGGACCGGCGGCGGCGGGGGGGCACAGAGCACAACCTTCTCTTCCCTGGCCCACCTCCCAGCCCACCAGCCGCCTCGAAGAACTCATCAGCAAGTGCTGATTCAGCTTCTCTGGTGGGCTGAGTGTCCCCGTGCCGGGAGCGTTCAGCGTCGCCGGGGGGAGAAGCAGCCCATGAACTTGCAGAACGTTGGGGCGAGCTCTTGTCTTGTTCTGGTTGTCAGTTGTCCGGTGTCGGCTCGTAGTCGGAAGAGTGCGACTCCAGCAGCAGCAAAAGCAAACGCCATCTTCCATCCTTCCCCAAACCTTGTAGAACCCCCGACGTGGTGATCGGGGAGGCCGGGTTCCCTCCGCCTGGGGCAAGTGCAAGGACAGAAGGCATCTCCTGCCCCAGGGCCTGGTCCTAGTCCAGGCTTCCAGCTGTAACCCCAACAAAGTGATTTGTAAAGTCTGACCTAGAAAGGCCCAGACCCTTTAAAGATACATTTAATGACAGATCCAGGGGTGCCTGGGCAGCTCGGTTGGTGAAGCCTCTGCCTTCAGCTCAGGTCAGGATCTCGGGGTCCTGGGATCGAGCCCCGCATTGGGCTCCCTGCTTGACGGGAAGCCTGCTTCTCCCTCTCCCTCTGCCCCTCCCCGCCGCCGTGCTCTCTGCTCTCTCTTGTGCTCTCTCTCACCCTAATACATATATATAAAAAAAATTTAATTGAAAAAGATTTTTTTTTAAAAAAAAGGACAGTTCCGTCTTGGGAGCCACTAGTTCCTTTTTTCTCCAGTCCTTCTCTTAAAAAAGATCCCCAAGTATGGAAAGCCTTCCGTCGGAATGTCTTCTGCTGGCTGAATCACAGCGGCGTAAAGGGCGTGTTGCCCTCGCTCGTCCCAGGCCATCAGCTGATGGAAACAGGGAAGAACGGAGTGAGTGATTCTCTCTCCCCGCCCCTTGGTCAACATGCTGAGGGCAGGGTCCTGGGAGGCTTCACCTGCTGTGTGGACGGGTCCCCTCTGCCAAAGCATCAGTGTTTGTCTCTAATTGTGGAACAAAAAACGTTGTCCCCCGTTGAAGGAATTCCAGGCAAGTGTGACTCGAACAGAAGACCCCAGTGGCACTCGAGCCAATTGTTAAATTATCAGGAAGTTTGCAAGTCTGTCCATGCCCCATTGGTGGCTTGAGATGGGCCAGTGCTGGAGCATTTACACCACGGAACGTGGCCGACCACGTCCTCCCCCTGCCCGCAGCCTCCCAGAGCTCTGCCCGTTCCGCACTTTCCAGGACACCACTGCTCCTCCGTTTCTGAAATCATGTGTCGCCAAAAGCCTTTTCCTCTGCCCTTGGGTAAAACCGACCCTGGGAAGAACATTTCGAGGGAGGTCAAAAGTACAGGTTGGCATAGGTGGGTTCTCTTCGGGAGTTTGTGTCCACGTCGGGCTGAGAGCCGCACTTAACCTTCCATCTCAAACTTTTGAGACTCCGTCCTGCAGGACAAGGAACAATCCTGGGCCAAAACCTTTTTGCTGAATCGGACCAAGTTGACCATTTCTTTCCAGAATGTTCTATCTCAGTAACAGCACAGTGGTGCTGAATGATCTGGGTACTTGCCTTCTCTCTGCCTCTCTCCAAGGCCCCAGACACTCCTACTGAGTGAATTCAGACAGTGGGGAGCCCAGAGCCGAGCCACGCAGAGGGAACAACAGGGCCTCCTGAGTCTCTGCTCAGGGACCTGCACGCATCCGTGGGGGAGGCGAGCAGGTCGGCTCTGTGTTTCCAGAGCCCAGCAAGTTCTTTGGCCGAGTCAGGTGGCGCAGACCCCCCCACCTGCGGGCTGGACTTTCAAATGGGGTCCTTCTCTCTTCCTCCTGTCAGTCCGCCAGCCTAAAGATCAGAAAGGCCCAGTGAGACTAGAGAAACTTCCCAAAGCACTCCAGCCCCCCCGCAGGCCTCTGCGTCCTGTAAGATTCAGCTTAGAGCACTGCCCAGACTCTTGCCTTGCTTGTGGTGAATTTTCCTGTGCCCGTATCTGACAAATGTCGGTACTGTGTGAAGATGTCATTCTCGGAATCAGATAACGAGGGTTCAAGTCTGTGTCCTCCCAACTTGTTAGCTGTGTGATCCTGGCCAAGCTACCTCTCTGACTCTGTTGTTCATCTTTTTTTTTTTTTTTAAGATTTTATTTATGAGAGAGAGAAAGGGTATGAGCAGGGGGTAGGGAGGGCCAGACTCCCCTCTGAGCAGGGAGCCGGATGCAGGGCTCGATCCCATGACCCTGGGATCATGACCTGAGCTAAAGGCAGACGCTTAACCCGCTGAGCCACCCAGGCGCCCTCTATTGTCCACCTTTAAATAAAATGGCATTACTAATGCCTGCCCCACAGGACAGTGGGAAGATTGCAATAAGATGGTAACTGTGGGGTGACCAGCACTCCAATGGGCTTGGGGTAGGCACCCAACAAACAGGATTTATTATTTTACTAATTAAAGTATAGTTCTTAGAGGACAAGAATGCCTTTGAATTATTCATAGCACTAATCTCCATCAGCCACTGTCCTGTACATTTGGTTTAATAACTACTTGATGAGTGAGTGACCACGGAACAAAGCACAGAACTTCCAGTAACGCCAAAGTCACTGTTTCTTTTCCACACAAATTTACACTCGCCCATGTTTGGCCACCACGCTTTGAAATGTTATGTCTCACTACCTTCTTTATCACATAGTACAAAGATTATTATATTGGCTTCCAGAAAAACTTTTCATTTTCTTTCTAATCAAATATGCCCTTTGTTACCAAAATACGTGTTTAGTAGCATTTTCATAAACAAGTTCTGCTTTGCTTTTATTTTTCTAAGTGAATTTTTATTCATGATTCTCTTCTTAAGTAATCTCTGGTGCCCACTGTGGGGCTTGAACTCATGACCCTGAGGTCAAGAGTCCCATGCTCTACCGACTGAGCCAGCCAGGTGCTCCTGCTTTGTTTTCTTTTATTTTTAAATCAGAAGAACATTCCAACTTCTGTTAGGACCTGAATTGGTAAGATATTAAAAAAAAAAAGAAAAGAGGGACGCCTAGGTGGCTCAGTGGGTGAAGCCTCTGCCTTCGGCTCAGGTCATGATCTCAGGGTCCTGGGATCGAGCCCCGCATCGGGCTCTCTGCTTAGCGGGGAGCCTGCTTCCCCTCCTCTCTCTGCCTGCCTCTCTGCCTACTTGTGGTCTCTTTCTGTCAAATAAATAAAAATCTTAAAAAGAGAGAAAGAAAGAAATCAATCAATCAATTAATCAATCAATCTCAAGGGGAAAAACCTACTTACGCTGTCTTTTCCAGAGTTTAATCCCAGTAAGTGTGGGCTACCATATTTAACAACAGAGAGGATCCACTCACACACTGGGGACCCAGCTGGAGGTGGGTCTTGTGACTTGTTCTGGGGGCCGTGCTGGCCTGGCCTGGCCTCTCTCCTTTCCTGCGGACCCTTCAACCCTCAAAGCCAGCTCAAGCACTCCCTTCCAAGGGGGGCAGGGGTCATACAATTGCCCTCTGTCCATGCGTGCTGATGCCAATCATTGTCCAGACTGGCCCTTTGCCGTTGATCCCATACAGCTTTTCTTAGGCCATTAGTATTGCTTTACAGTTTATCCTTGTCATCTGCAAATTCCTTCAAAGCAGAACTATATTGTTTGTTCATTCATGCATCCTGGCTACAAATATTTGACCACTGGTTCTGTCCATCAGTCCCAGCAGGAAAGAAAAGGCACACGAAACAGCCATTCAAAGTTCAGACTTCTGGAAGTCGACGAAATCTTAATGTGATCAAGTCTAGTCTTGATACACAGAGGGGAAACTGAGGCCCAGAAATGGGAAATAACTTTTCAGGCTCAGAAAGCCAGTCAGTAGAACATCCTGTAATGCCCCTTTAATCTAGTGAAGATATCAGAAAAAAATTTTTTTAAATTTATTTTTCTATCTCATATTTTTAAACTTTGGTTTATTAGTTACAAAACACGTATGAGGTTTTTGTTGTGTTTTATTAGGTCGGGGTTTGGCTTAGGAGTCAAGGCAATTAGAATTCGAGCCCTGGTTCTGCCATTAGCTACAGGACCTTGGGCAAGCCCCACCCCCTTCCTGAGCCTCAACTTCCCCATCTGTAATGGAAAGGGGTTGGACTAGATCCTTTCTAAAATCTCTGTCTAAAAGCTCTGTCATTCTAGGGGGCACCTCGGTGGCTCATTCGGTTAAGTGTCTGACTCGAGCTCGGCCCGGGTCTTCATTTCAAGGTTGGGAATTCATGCCCCATGCTGGCTTCTCTGTGGGCATGGAGCCTAATACATAAATAAAATAATAAAATAGATAAACAAATAAACAGAAGCAAGCAAGCTCCCGTATTCTGCAGTTCTTAAGCCCGGGGCCCACGTCATGCATTTGCTTAAGAACCTTCCAGGGAGTGCCAGGGCCCCCCCCCCCACCCCGTCTCACAGGTGGTCCTGCATCTTTCATCACGAAGGAGCGTGAGCTGAAGTAGGTTTGGTGATCTCCAGCCCGGGGACCTGGGGCTCCTCCACCAAGAAGCGGCCGGAGCCTTCTGACCCCGTGGAACTCTGGAACACATGAATCAAAATAGTTGTGTGATGTCATGTCATAATGGGAATGTGCTCTGGCCCATTGGTGCCAAGAATTGTCTGTCCGGGGAGGTTTCCTTTTACAGTCTTTTTAAAGAGACATCTGCAGATCTGCACATGACCGGCGGGCCCGGGCTCCGCTTGCCTATTTAGTCTTTTCTGATTTTCAGGGGGAAAAGCCCTGGAGTGTCTGAGCGCGCAGCTGACCTCCGCTGCATAAACAAACCCACTGGCAGCTTCTGCCTGCGCTCGGGCAGCCCCGTGCCTACTTAAGGACAGCGGGGCTGCTCCCGCGGCCGTGGCCGGAGGTGTGGCGGGAGGACGGCTGAGCGCGCTCGCGGAGGAAGGTCTGCCGTGGGATCGCCCGCCAGTCCCGGGGCGGCGGCTGGCCCGGAGAGCGACCCACCCTGTGTGGGGGTGAGGGCCCCCGGCCGGGACACCTGCACTCACGGGCCGTGTCTCTAAGCCCTTGGTGGCTGAGGCTGCCGCGTGCCCCACACCTGCGGCCGATGCCTCGCCTCTCCCGGTTCCCGGCCACCTGGTGCTGACACCGGCACGACGGGTCTTGGTATGGTCACCTGTCGCTGCTCCTGTGGCCACGGCTCCTCATGAAGCGTTTCGGCAGCCTCAGGGGGCACAAGAAGCACAAGGACCCAAACCGGAGCACTGAGAGGCGCCAGTCGGAGCCCCACGGCCTTTTTGGTAGGACGCTGCCCTTTGCTGGTCTCTGCCGGTCTGTGCCGTGGGAGGGAAGCCCCGCGGCGTGCATGCGTGCGTGTGCGTAGCCTCCCAGGCGGTCGCTGTGTGCGCGTGTCGTTGCCAGGCAGGAGTCAGAGGACTAGGTCGGCAGGTGCCTCCTCAAGGATGGCAGTGCTTATGGTGAAGTGCCTGACGCTATTCTGAGACCGTCCCCTGTGTTTCACCCCACCTGGCTCAATGAGGTTAGTGCTCAGTTGGATGATCATTCATTTAGGCAAAACCAGCGGTTTGGGAAAGAGAGAGAATGCGCTGGAGCTGTTCTTTTTGGCTGATAAGGATGAAATGTGAGCGTGGAGAGAGAGCTAGTGTTGGGGGCCCCGGGGATGGACCCTTTGCCCCTCAGGCTGAGGACTCGGACAGATCAGGGGTTCATGTGGGAAGGAAAAGCACCTGCCTGATTGGTGTCCCCTGGGGGAGAAGTTTGCTTTGTGGTCTCCCTGGTCTCCACCGCCTCTCCGCACACAGGGGTTGGGACCAGTGTGACCGGGACATGTGGGGAGCGTCTGCGATTCAGTATTTCCAGGGACCTGTGGATCGGGGGTGGGTCTCCCTCTGGCTGGCTGGTGTAGCAAAGCATTCCAAAGCATTCTCAGCCCCCTGGAGGCCTGGCTAAGTCCTGCCCACTCAAAATCAGATGCCAGACTTTGTCGTTTTAACTTCCTGGTGGCCACTGCTGTCTGACGTGGAATGTTCCCAAGTGCCCCGCTCTAAGATGGAGAAAAGGGCCCCACACACGTCCCAGAGATCGCAAGGGGGGGGAAGCTGAGCAGTGCATTAAATTGTGTCCCTTGAGTGGCATATGATGTGATATGTGGCCAAAAAAAAAAAAAAAAAATAGTCCTTGTGCCTAGTAGGGAAATGACTTTGGCAAAACTTCCGGGCAGTACGTGAAAATGAAAAGGTAGATCTAAAACTCGCTGACATTGCTGGCTGATCCAATCTAACCAGCGGCTTCCAGAGGGCCCCTGGCGGCCCTGGTGGGAGGCTGGTGCCCCTGGAGAGGTGGCCAGAGGACACAGCAGCTCTGGAACTGGGGGGGTTTCCACCTCATGAAGGAATATCTGATCAGATGCTCCGGGGAAATTAGGTAGGAGCCTGACGCCTGCTCCTTGCCCGGGGAAGGAATGACAGATGTCTTGGACTTGATTCATAGATGTGGTTTTAAAAGAAGACTCTTTTTTAAATAATAAAGTAATAAACACTCGTTTACCTTAGAATTAAACCAGTATTGAACCGAAAGTCGCGTTTTGCTGACAGGGACGGACAGGCCCGTTATTAAGAGCCTGTCATTGGCCGGACTGTGGTTTCTCCTCTTCATGTAAAACCTGGCTGTCGTCATGTCTCCTACACTTCTGAGATCAAAAATAATATTTGCATGTTGACCAAGTTTTCTAAGTGCTCACATGCAAATACCAGCTCTGACCAGGGTCAGGAAGATCAGGGCTCCCTCCAGAACCTTCCTCTGAGGTTCAGGAAGCAGGCTGAGGCCACTCGAGGCGGCCGGAGCCCAGGCATCCAGCTTGTGGTGTGTCCTGGTTTTCTTTTTGTTTAGAGTCTCCACGTGCGAGGAGCCAACAGCAAGGCCGCGTGGCAGGTGTTGGGTGGGGAGACACCAAATGAAGAAAAACTGAGTGGCCCCTGGGCCTTCCTCTCCCTCCGTGCCTCGCTAACCCTCACCCACCTCCCCAGACTCAGCTTAGCCTTCCCTCCCCTAAAGCCCAGTCACCCATTCTGTGATCTCCTGGCTTCTCAGGGACAGGGACATGGCCCCAAAGGAGCGTTCTGTCCGCCGTTCTGACCCCATCACATGCTCTCACTGCAGAGTTACTGGTTATGTGATGCCTTGTTCCTGGTTGTCAAGTAGGTATTGCTTCGGGGTTCTTGTTTTCTGAACTCCCACCCCTGCCCATGGTTATTCCTGTAGCAAAGAATTTTAGGAGGGGATCCCTTCTGCCCCGAAGAAAGCTTCCGTGAGGGTGGTGACAGTGTTGGTCCCATACTTGTGCCCCATTTCCCCCAACTCGTGCACGCTCAAGTAGTTGGCATGGGCTCCTCGTGCCTTGGGGGTGTGCCGTGGTCCCAGGAGCCGCTCACCGTGTCCCTGCTCCGGTGGAGGGTGGAGGGTAGCGCTGAGCCTGTGGGATAGGGTGCACTTTGTCTCACGGGCTGGCATTTCTGCAGTTCCTCGGGCCGAGACACTTCTTCATTGCACACGTGCACACACGTACGGGTGTGCACACACTTGTACCCGGCTGTCTCGGTAGCCTCCTGACCGGTCAGAGCGACCCAGAGAATCAGGCCACGGCCGATCAACAATCACGAAGCCCATTTGTATTTGCCTGGACGGCATTCTCCTTTGGAAGTGCAGGACTCTCGGTGGGATTTTGAACCTTCAAGCCTTGTGATAAAACACCCTTGAGGGTTTGGGGTCATGAAAAGCTCATCGCTTATGGCCTCGGGGTCTTGCGTGTACCCAGCTCCCCTGCAAAGCGAAGCAAGCGGCTCAGGTTTTCATTCTCTGTGTGACACACAAGCGATGATTTCGACTTTTCCAGCCTCTCTGGTCCACAGACGTCCAGATTACCTAGACAAAGAGCGAGCGGCAGTCATAGTACGGAGGTACAAGGAGGATTGGGAAGGAGCGTGCTAGCCAGACGGACGAGAGGACTGGCTGCGGGAACTTTTCCAGCCTCTGCAGTTAGAGGGGAGTAGTTAAAAGATGTGTGCACCTGAAGCCTTAAGAGAGCCCTTCTGAGGACCGTCCTGGAGACGGGAAGCCAGGGGGTGCGTCGGGAAGCTGGTGCTCTGTCCCCATGCCGCAGAGGTCTAAGTGACGCTGGAGACCAGAACCTCTGGTGGGTCTGTGCGTCACGGGGAGCCTCCCCTTCCTGTTAGCTGTCCTCGGGATGGACGTAAAACCACTTCTGGAACAGAACTCCAGAGTTCCTCGTGCCCAGATACACTCATCTCCCCTACACTGCCCGTCCCAGCTCTCCTGTCCTCTGTGAATGCAAGTGGAGGCCACAGCCAGACACGGTTTGGGGGTGGGGGGGTGGCCCTCGCTCTTTGCCTCAAGCATCGGGCCGGGCTGGAAAGTGATGTCTGTGGTCCTTCCTGCCTCCCCCAGATGTCCCTCCCTGCCTGCCTGTCCCTCACAGTCTGTGAGTGATGGTGGTCGCCTCGAAGGATACCGGTGCTCGTTCAAATACAAGTCTTTACCTCTCTGTAGTGGAAATTTTCAAATACAGAGAGAAGCAGGGAGAACAGCCTCCTACACCCATTGTCAGGTTCAGTGATGCCCGGTGCTCTGCCAGGCCCACCAGTGTCTGTGGCACCGCCGTGAGCACGACGCCCGCCACCCTCACGGAGGCTCACGCCTGAGCTGGTATCTGAAATCGTGGTAAAATAAGCTTTACCACCTTCCCCACTTTAAAGTGCACTTTTTTAAGCTGAGTGGCAGTAAGTACGTTCACACTGTTGTGCAACTATCATCACATCCATCTCCGGAACTTTCTGTCATCCCCACCTGAAACTCCCACACCCATCAGACAACACCTCCCATCCCACCCTGCCAGGGGCCTGGCACCCACCTTTCAACTTCCCGTCTCTGAGTTGAGTCTCTAGGGGCCTCGTGCAAGGGTGGCCACACAGGGTTTGTCTTTTGTGTGTGGCCCGTTCGACAGACAAGCGAGCCTTCGTTTGCGATGCCAGGCGGTGGGGAGTGCCCTCCCCTGGCAGCTGTCACCAGCACTGCTCAGCGGTCCCTGGACATAGGCCCCTGGCAGACAACAGGTGGAAGACATGGCCCGGATGAGGGCTTCCTGGGAAAATCTCAGTTAAACACTTCCGGATTCATCCTCTCTCTGCGGTCTCCCTGGATGGCTCGAGTCAGGTGGTCCGCACCCAGCAGGCAGGCGGGCAGGCGGCAGCAGGATAGAGAGGAGCATCCTAGCAACAGGCTGAGTGACGACACAGACAGGGAAATGGGTGCTCGTGGGCCCCAAGAGGTCAGGTGTGTGGTTCCAGGAGCTGCTGGCTTCTGGGGAGCCCTGTTCTGAACACAGACACTTGACCCTGCACAGCTGAGTCCAGCACTGTGGACATCGGAGGGAGTAGGACGAGACTACAGAGCTGGTGGGGTCCCTAGAGAAATAAGGGAGAAAGAATATTCCGGAAAGGGCCTGGATTTAAACATAGTGACTCTGGACAGTGATGGAGAAGCCTCTCGTGGCTCAGTGACGGCTCCAGGCCGGAATGCCTGTCTGGGACGCGTCTGGGAATACCCTCTGGAAGGACCTGACCCGGGGTGGGTCCGAGGGCCCAGGGGCCTCAGCGCCTGATGGCACTGTGTGGGCCTCCCGCTTCTGGACCAAATCAAGAACTTGGTACATCCAAAGAGCAGAATGAATCCTGTCCTCCAGTAATAATTTGTCTTTAACGACTGAGAAGGAAAAACAACCAGGGTCCATGCTCTCAAGGACCAATCAGCACGGACGTCCCCGAGGCCGTAGAAGGCTTCTGGGCCCGCGGTGTCCCTTGGCAGTGGTGCTGGTGCCGAGGGTAAGCCCCGTGGAGGGCGTGCGTCCCCTCCCGGTTAGGCTCAGGGTCAGAGCTGTGCCCAGCCCCTGACCGTGAGAGTGGGTACACAGGTGCCCCTTCTTGGGGCTCTGGTCCGAGAGCACTGCTGGGAAGGAGGGGAGAGAGGGTTCGAGGCAGATTCAGAAGCCATTCTGAAATACTTAGCCAAGTCCCATGCCGGGCTGAACGACACGACACAAATCAGCTAATACCAGGGATTTCATCAACTCCTAGGGCCCAGCTTAACCTGCGTTCAGCCTCTCTATAGCTTTCTTTTTTTTTTTTTTTAAGATTTTATTTGTTTATTTATTTATTTGTCAGAGAGAGCACACAAGCAGGCAGAGGCAGAGAGAGAGAAGCAGGCTCCCCGCTGAGCAAGGAGCCCGATGCGGGACTCGATCCCAGGACCCTGGAATCATGACCTGAACCAAAGGCAGCAGCTTAACCGACTGAGCCGCCCAGGCGTCCCTCTCTATAGCTTTCCTATCTATAAACCAAACCACGTGGAACCCCTTCCTCCTAGAAACTCAGCTGTGCTGGGAGGCAAGGCTGGACCGACCAGAAAACAGGACCCCTGAGCTCCGAACATCCGTCTTGGCACCAGTTGTCTTTCTCTCCGCTCAGTGCCCGGGAGAGTGAAGACCTTGGGAAGCCACTTTAGCTCGGTGCCCTTCACGGAGGGTTTCTGAGAAAACCTCTGCTAGTTGGGCTGAATGCGTGTTTCCCTGGAACGTTCTCTGTTGGCAGTCTCCAGTGCGCCTGTGCGTTGGGAAGCCTCGTGATCAGTCTTCTGGTGCGGAGCCGAGAAGGGAGCAGGGAGATGCGCAGATGATGGGGAGACGGCGTTTTGAACGGGGTTTTTATTATTACTCAGCTTCGCCGAGGCCGACGACAGGCGCGTCAGGGGTGCTGCCGTGGGTGGGTGGTTCCCGGCGGGTCAGGAGGCAGAAGGCTGCCCGGGTGAGGGCAGAGGGTGGTCAGGCGCCTTCGTGGGGGTTTCCAGGGGGTTCCATGCCCTTCCAGGGGAAGGGCAAAGCCCGGCGGGGCGGGCAGGTTTGGAATCGGCCGATTCGGGCACTTCCGGCAGACTGCGCCGTGTCGAGCTGCTGTCGGGCTGTCTGGTCCCTGGCCCTGGGATGGTCCTTGAGGGCAGGAGGATGGTGCCTTCTGAGTGGAAGAACCGGGCAGGGGAGGGGGTTCTGAGTCTGGGCTCTGGGTCGGCTTGTTTGCATACGAAAGGCGAAAGGCGCACTTTCTCTAAGAACTGGCTGACCTGGAGGGGCCGTCTCTTCCCCGTTGGTGAGGACCCAGACGCCAGAAAGGAAGAACATGGAGCTCACGTTAGATTTCAGCCCCGGACTTCTCAGTCTTCCTTACCTTTCACTTCCAGGTGTTTTCAGCTCGGGCGGGTGGCCCTCTGCCTTCCTTGAGAGCTGAGCCTCCAGCGTGCAGGGTCAGGGTCAGGGTCGGGGGGGGCTTGTGTCCCCAAGTCCAGACAGCCTGGCTTCCCGGGCCTTCCATGCCTGGCTCCCCTTGAGTTACTTCCCTCTAGGGATGTGTTTCTCCCTTTCACTGCAAGGAACCGTCTCTCACACCTGCGGACCAAGGTGAAGGGTCTTCTGTCCCTGAGGGGGTATCTTTCGGCCACAGAAAGTTCCATGTGAGCATCTGTGGACAAGTGTGGCGTGCGGCCTTCTCTCCCGTTGTTGGAGACGGGATTCCACAAAACACCCACGTGCCTGGTAGGAAATGACAAGGATGCTTTGTGTCCATTTGCTTGGAGTCTGGGCCTCGCTTATCCGTGGCCTGATTTGTGGAAGAAAGCGACAGGAAGGTTCTGACTTTGATGTGGGGGATGGGGAGAGGAGGGCCGCTCTGGGCAGAGATCACCAGAGATCACCAGCCGGGTATCCGGTGGAGGGGAGAGGATCGGGAGGGGAGCAGAGAGGACTGGAGCGTCACAGGCCCTTGGCAGGGTTGCCCAGAACTCAGGGGAATGACACAGGCGTCTCAGCACCTGGGAGGTCGTCCTGGGTGGCAGCCACCCCACACAGCGCCCCTCGCACACGTTCAGCCCCGACCTCCTGCTCCTGGCATTGCTGCTGAGATCAGTGTGGCCTCGCCAGTGGCCCCTGGGGAGTTTGCTGTCATTCCAGGCTGATCGAAAAGACAAGCCGGCCCCAAGAGCCGCTTCTCTGGGTCCCGTGGCTGACAGGGGTCCCTTCCGACTCCGTGTTGTCTCAGAAGATAAGCTACAGAGAACGGGGATGAGTGTATTTTTCCCCTCGCTGGATACGCCTCCTCACCCTCCTCATCCTCCTCGTCCAGGCCCACCGCCCTCTCAGTGCTTTTCCACAGTCTCTCCCGAGCACTCCAGGACCCACCACCGTCTTGCTCCCATTGGCGCAGTGTTCGGTTCGTCTGGTTAGGCTGACTCGCCAAACTCCTCGGGTGTGGAGACTGTGTCTTGTCTCTCTACCTGTGGCAGATCTCCAGTTGTTGCCCATGTTCACAACCCACCTTCCTTAATAACAGGACCCCAGTTCTCATTCTGTGGCCTGTACGGAGGCTAGGGAGGACCGGCGACCAAGTTACTCAGTGAGCCAAATAGGGGAGTGTTGTTCACACTTACCAGAGAGGCTCATAGAAGAGGGGAAGGGTGGGTCCCCATGGATCCTTCTTCCTTCCCCATACCTTGAATGCAGCTGTGATGACCGGAGCTCTAGCAGCCATCTTGAACCCTAAGGTGACTGCTGAGGACGAAGGTACACACTCAGGACAGTGGGATCTAGAGACAGGAGTCTGGGTTACCAGAGAGCTCTGGACTGCTTACATGTCAGACATCCCTTGTGTGAAAGGAGAATAAACCTCTCCCTGCCGAAACCACTGTGATTTGGGGATTTTTCTGTGGAATGAGAACAAACTGAATCCTGATACAGTTGAACATGGAACTTGATGCACACGGGGCACCCCATAATGACCTGAGGGCCACGCAGGGGATCTGTGAGCCTCTCCGCACGTGGCGGTGTGGCTCCTTTAGACTGAGGACACTGAGGTGCGGTGGGTGGGGTGGCTCAGGCGACAATGAGGGCCCTGTGTCTGAGGCCCTTCTGTTGACCTTGGTCCAGCTCCGTGTTCCCTAGAGCTGTGTGTTCACTCTACGGCAGTGGACTCATTTAGGAAAACTCTGATCATCTAAATTTACATTAAAAAAATATGAGACCTGTTAACGCTTTATACAAATCGGTCGTTTTCTTAAAATTACTGTATCCCTTTTTGTGGATTTAAAATAGGACTTAGGGGGCGCCTGGGTGGCTCAGTGGGTTAAAGCCTCTGCCTTCGGCTCAGGTCATGATCCCAGGGTCCTGGGATCGAGCCCCGCATCGGGCTCTCTGCTCAGCGGGGAGCCTGCTTCCCCTTCTCTCTCTGCCTGCCTCTCTGCCTAATTGTGATCTCTGTCAAATAAATAAATAAAAAATCTTTAAAAAAAAATAAAAAATAAAATAGGACTTAGTTTGGGAAGATTTCACCCCAGGGAGAGATGGACATGATGGTTCAACTGCAGGTGTGCTGGTCAATTTCAGACTAGGTGTCGGGCCACACGGTGAGCCTGGAAGTAGGCTGCGCGGTCTGGACTCTGCACGAACCAGGTTTGGACACAATTCTTTTATGATGTGTTTCTGGCTGCACATCACTAGAGAAGCCAGAAACCACTAGTTAATCCGCCTGACGAATGTACCTATCACATGTGTGTATTAGCCTGGTGCTGAAAATGTGGCAAGCGGGTGAGACACGGCTCGTGGCTGCCCGCAGTCTGGCCGGGGGTCCCCTGCCTGCAGAGGAGGCCCCCGGATGGGCGCTGGTGCCCCATGCTCTGGGGCTCGGTGGAGCCGTCTCTGTCTGCACTGGACCCAGGAGGTGAGGCTAGACTGGTGGAGACACGGGGGTGGGGGGAGGGGCAGTCAAAGAAAAACCCAGAAAGTGAAAATGGGCCCAGGGTGCCCAGAACCAAAGATGCCAGGCTGGGGCTCCCGGAAGGGGTGTCAGCCAGGGACGGGGCTAGGAGAGGGCCTGGGGGGCAGAGCCAGGGCTGGTCTGGCAGGAAGAGCTCCCTCCCTGGGCTTCCGCAACAGCCGAGGGCTCCGCCACCCTCCGCCCCAGGGGAGGGGCTGCAAGTGTTTCCAGCCCTGGGGGAGCCCCTGCCTTGCACCTCCTGCCACTTGCTCGCGGGTTGCCAGGCTCTACAGTGTTTTATATTCAATAGCTCTGTTAAGGCCGGTGGCGGCCATGGTGCCGGGGTGTTCCCATTTTACAGATGGGAGAACCAGAGCCAGAGTGGCCAAGAGGTATGTCAGTCACATGCAGCAACCTAGCAAGGATGAATGTGTCTGCCCTCTGCAGGCAGCCTCGGCCCCAAGACCCTGGGCACCGTTTCTACAGGGCTTCCCTCTACGGAATGCCTGCAAGGTGGGCCACCGGGGCCCCTCCCCTCTGCCGCAGTGACACACAGAGCCTCCCCTTTCTCTGCCACATTCTTCACCCACACTCCGGCTGCTACCCCAGGCGGTCCGTGAGTCATGGGGGATGTTGAGTCAGAAGTCCCCTGTCCCCCCTGTTGCTCATTCCTGGGTGACTCAGCCTGGTCACTGTACAGCCACAGCTGATCCGAGGAGAAACAGAAGTGGCTGTGGCCTCGGGATCACCTCTGAGCAGCGGTGGCCCTGCCTGAGCAGGTGCCCAGAAGGCGCCCAGGAGCGAAGCACTGTGTCTTCAGTCTCGCACCTGTGGGTGGGGAACCCTCAAGGTGCGCCCAGCCTAGGGGTGATGGCCGTCACCTACCAAAGCCGGTCCAAGGTCCCCCTTCCCAGGGGTTTGTCGCGACACCAGCCTCCCTTCTCCCGGAGGGCCCCACGGCAGGGCTTCCATGCTGGTGGTAGGTCACCCAGAGTCACCCCGTCCTTATGCCCGGGTCTGGCACTTCTGCCCCTGGACTTGCTGGAACCACATGGGGCTCAGGTCTACTCATCCCGGAGAACAGACTCAGAACATACTCATCCCGTGAACAGACCTATCTAGGGCATGACGTTGTTGAGACTGATTAACAACGCAATCGTAGCTTCTAAAACCTTGTTAATGCAGATGTGACGAAAGTGGAAGCACACAGAAATAAGTACAAATCAGAGGTGGTAAATGTGCAGTTTGATCGCACGCGTGTGACCGACGAGCAGATCAAGGAACAGAGCGTCCCGAGAGCGCCCCAGAAGCCTCCCCGACACCCCCTCCGGGCACTTCCCCCTTCCCCCATGATCAGCATGGTCTGTGCTGAACTTTCTATGCTGGGTCCACGAGAGATTTCTTTTCCACCCGGCCTCGTCCCCTCCTGGTGTGAGATAGCGCCCCACTGAGGCTGTCGCTGCCGTGTGCCCTCGTTGGCTGCCGCGTCCCCTGCGTGCACCGCAGCTCCTCCGTCCACCTGCCCGCCTGGGCATGGCAGTTCCCCGCTGGGGCTCTGGCGGAGGGCCGCTGTGAATGTTCTCGCACGTTTGCATGCTTCTGCTGGAGGCGGGCGACGGCTGCTGGTTGCGGCACCCCCCCGCGCACAGGGGCGGCCTTGGCCAATGGCTTGGCGTCAGCTGTGCATGCAGCCTACCCCCCGGGCTGGTCTCTACGCAGAGGCTGGGGCTGCGTTTTTCCGTGCTTCCTCACCTGGTGCCCTGCCCATCATCTGGCGCACACAGGGGTTTTTCCTCGCCTGGAGACTGAGGGGTAGCGTCAGCCCCCGGGGAGGCGGTGGAAGGCTGTGCCCAGCATCCCACGTCCCGGTCGGCTTCCCCACTGGCGAGGACTCAGGCTCAGCCTATTCACGGCAGCCGTGCGGCATAGCAGGCGGGGTCCCCGGGGGATCCAGGGCGAGCTCCCGTCTCTGAGGCTGCGTGCTGCCTGGGGCTCGGCATTGGGGATTTATTTATGACTGGGAACTGTAGCGGGACCTGGTCTGTAACCACCAGCTGTCGCTATGGCAACTTCTCACTTACAGCAGCCTCTACACTAAAAATAGATCACCTCATCCCTAGGATAGAAAAATCAAAGAAAATCAAAGTGGGGGAGGGCCGGGTCCGCTCTGCCGCAAGTCCCCAGACAGATTTCGAGGTGTGGCGATGTAGCTGTTCGGGCCTCTAAGCCGCCCACCTAAAAGCAGAAAGGCCTGGAGGGGGGTGGCCAGTCGCCTGCAAACATTCTCGGGCTCCCAGAGGTGCGGAAGCCTCCCCCTGCTTGGACCTCCTCTATCTTCTCCTTTCTGGCCCCAACCGCAGGAGTTAATACCGAATTATAAACAGTCATTCCAGGTGGGCCTTATTCCATTTCTTAATCTTAAATTGTAAATCTTTCATGGGCTTCTAAACATTTTTCAAGGTCAGGGACTTAATTTTCACCATGATATGAGACCTGAAAATCCTGTCATATGAAAAGGAGTTGAAAGACTTGGAGATGTGGTTGGCCCAGATGGGAGTGAGTTTAAGGAGGAGTGGGAATGGCCTTCAAAGATTTGAGGGTGTGTCCTAACGAAGCGGGGTTACCTTGTTCTCATCCCGGAGGGAAACAGAACTCAACTTCACGGGATAGAAATATCCACCACCCCCACTGCGAAAATACATGTTTTTTTTTTTAAGATTTTATTTATTTATTTGACAGACACAGACCACAAGTAGGCAGAAAGGCAGGCGGAGAGAGAGGGGGAAGCAGGCTCCCCGCCGAGCAGAGAGCCTGATGTGGGGCTCGATCCCAGGACCCTGGGATTATGACCTGAGCTGAAGGCAGAGGCTTTAACCCACTGAGCCACCCAGGCGCCCGTACATGAATTTTTTAAAGTGTGCTTTACTACATTCTAAAAATCTAAGTCCTCAAATAAAACGTCAAAGCATTCAAAAGCCAGAAAAATTTCCCCACGATCCCAAGCCTCCACAGCACCCCAGTATCTCTGGGGGCCCCTAAGGAGGACAGCGTTCTGGGGCAGCAGCCTCAGGAAGGGGACACCCACCTGGATGGGGTAGGGGTGGGGCTGGCAGCCCCCGGAGGGTGAGCATCCTGCCTGCACACAGTAGGCGCTCTGCACTTGAGCACCCTGCCTGCACACAGTAGGCGCTCCGCGGTGTTCATCGTCACCACAAGGGGTATTCCAGCCAAGGGTGAGTTTTTAAACATCAGATGGGGGATTTTTCGAGACCTTCTCAAGGTCCTGGCTCTGAGATTCAGGCAGAACAGAATGTGGATGTGGGTAATGGCAAGAAGTAAGCTTGAAAGGGGGACTGGTTGGAGCCACAGGTCCCAG
The DNA here is from genome assembly GCF_963455335.1 of Martes martes. Classification (NCBI taxonomy): domain Eukaryota; kingdom Metazoa; phylum Chordata; class Mammalia; order Carnivora; family Mustelidae; genus Martes; species Martes martes. The sequence goes on along the minus strand of NC_137899.1, from coordinate 102,821,782 downwards.
AAATTAGCCGTCTGGGCCCAGGCGAGGGGCAGGGCCTGGGAGGCCCTGGGCTCCTTGGATTTGGACCTTCCCAGGGAGTCCCCTCTCCGCTCCACGGGGGCCCTCACTCCCCCATGAGCCCCCTGTGGCAGCTCCGCGTGACACGCTATTCCTTATTTTCGTTTTGTTTTGTTTTGGCATTTTTTTTGCATCAGGGTAAAAAACACATAACCATGAAATTGACCGTTTGTCTATTTTTAAGCGTACGGTTCTGTGGCCTTAATACGTTCACACCACTGTGCCAGCAGCACGGCCGTCGTCCCCAGGACTTCTTCTTGCCCCCGTTAAACAGTAACGCATCCATTCTCTGTCCCCTGTAGACCCGCCTTCTAGCTTCCTTGTCTGTGAATTTCACTATTGCGGTAACTCACGTAAGTGGAATCACGCGGCCTTTGTCTCTCTGGGACTGGCTTATGTCACTGAGCGTGATGTCCCCCTGAGTTATCGCTGGGGTATCGGGCCCCGTGGGAACCCGAGGGGTGGCCACCTGCAGTGTGTTCCGAGGGGCACAGGGAACAGCCCAGGTCCCCCACCTCTGACTTTGCAAAGATGCCGCTGTCAGCTCGGGTGGCCTGCGCCGGGATCCTGGGCTCATCTGCTGTCCCACGACCCTTCCAACAGGCCTCTGTGTCCTTTGAAGCCCTTACAAACCACACCAATTAGCCAATCCTACAGCGCAAGGCACTGGGGGTGGAAGAGGGATAGTGACTGGCTTGGGAGCTGGGCAGGGGGCTTGGAAACTGGCGTGGTCTGGGGAGGTGGCCTGGGCCATGGGGGTCCTTAGGAAAAATGGGAGCGAAAGGCCCAGGAAGCCTGAGGGAGGGGTTTCTAGGTGGGGGGGGGTAGTGGGATATGGAGACAGGCCTGGCATTCACCCCAGGTGAGTGAGGACCAGCCCTGCCTTCTAAGGGTTCTTGCGAGATTTCCAAACCAAGGGGCCTCGGAGCAGAACAGTCCGTGGAGAGTCCCCTCTTTCCTTGGGCGTGCTGTCTGCAGGAGCCGGACTGAGCTGCCTCACCCAGGGGAGATGCTCGCTCCTGGGCTTGCCGAGAGGGTGCAGAAGGGCTCCAGGGCCAGAGGGGGCTCTGCGGTTTCTTTGACTGAAACATGGACCCAAGAGGGGGCCAACGCTATGGAACACGCTAGAGGAAGGGATCCAAAGGCTTCAGGAGCCCATGACTCCAGCCCAGAACCTCTCCAGCTCCCCCTCGGGGGAGGGTGGGAGCCTCTCCTACCCCAGTCCCCAGCTTCCCCGTGCCTGCAGGCAGAGACCCCAGCGAGGATGGGAAGGGAGGACGCCGGGCTGCGGTGACAGGCTTGGAAGTGGGGAGCTGCTCAGAGGACTCAGAGGCATTGGGGGGGGTGGCGTATCCTTTAATACCTGTGGGGCCCGTGTTTTATCCGTTCGGGTGTGCCAGCGGCTCCGTCCATAGTAAGAACATTCCGGGTGACAGGACGGCCCCCGAGCGGGGACTGGTGTTGAGCTGTTGGCTGACAGCAGGAAGGCTGGTTCCTGGCTGGTCCAGAAGCCCGTGGAGGCAGGGCTGCTGGCTCTGGGCATCCCCCCAGAACCTCGCTGCTTTCGGGACAGAGGCGGGTCTGCTTTCTCCCCGCCGGTTAACGACTAGCCTTCCCTTATTGCAGCAGAGCCTCCTTGCCGATGGAGCCACTGGGGAGGGAGAAGGTACAAAAGACTGAGAAGAGGCTCTTTCCCCGGAGCAGGTTTTGATGCCCAAAGGAGAGGGCAGCGTGGCCTTGTGTCTAGAGGAGAAGGGTCTTCTGCAGGACGTGGGACTCTGAGGGGCCGGGCCGCTCCCCACCCACCCGGCCAGAACATTCTCAGAATCGAGCTGACCTTAGGCTCTTGCCGCCGGTCCTCCCTGCCTACCCCGTGCCCGGGCGTCAGTCTGCATCCAGCCCTGGGCTCTCTCCCCAGCCCCTCTCCCTCCCTTCAGCCTGCCCCGGAAGCCAGTCTGCCTCCTGCAGCCCATCGAGCCTCCACTTGGTACCCGGGTTCTGCCAGAGAGATTCTGTCTCGTTCCCCACACTGTCACTCTTTTTTTTTTTTTTAAGATTTTATTTATTTATTTGACAGACAGAGATCACAAGTAGGCAGAGAGGCAGGCAGAGAGAGAGAGAGAGAGGAGGAAACAGGCTCCCCGCCCAGCAGAGAGCCCAACGCGGGGCTCGATCCCAGGACCCTGAGATCATGACCTGAGCTGAAGGCAGAGGCTTTAACCCACTGAGCCACCCAGGTGCCCCCACACTGTCACTCTTGGGCCTGCGCACTGCTTTGTCCCCACCCAGAAACTGGAGGCCTGCCCCCTCCCCTGCACCTCGCCGGCTCCCCTGGACGGCCCTCGCCTTTCCTGCGACATGGCTGGCACCTCTGGGGTCACCCCGGTCAGTCTGTGTCTTGTGCTCGGAGTCCTCCCTGCTGGCTGGACTTGCTTGCTCGCATCCATGGAAAGGCCACTCCCAGCCCAGTCCAGCTCCTGGGCTGGCCTCCGGGGCACTTGCCCGAGGATGGCCGGCTTCTCTGGCAAACCGGGGTCCAGGCAGACCTGGCAACCAGTCTAGGTCCAGGCCGAGCGCTGCTCACTGGGGTTAGGGGCCGCCATTCCAAGGGGTGTGTTCTTTCTTCTTTCCCTCTCCCGGGGACGCTGGCACAGACACGGCCCAGCTGCTGGCAGCCCTCTGTGACCAGGAGCAAAGGGAGCTGAAGTCCAGACAGACAGAGAAAACACACAGCCCTACGCTGAACTCCCTGTCCAGAGGCAAATGTTTTCGTTAAAGCCAGTTTGAATTAGACTTTGTGCTACTTAGAGCCCAAAAGCACCCTTCCCAGGAGATTCTAAAAAGCGATACCACGAGAGGGAGGAGGGGGCTGGCCTACCCTCACATTTGGTGAGCAAGAGCCTGTGACTCCACTTTGGAAATTCAGAGAAGCCAACCTGCGACTCTGTGCAGAGCGGTCCTATGTGGCCTGGGATCAGAGTTCCGAATTAGCCCAGAAATTAGTTCTAGCTAGTTCAAGTGGGTCCCCCCCCCCAAAATTATCAAAGGACATTGAGTAGCTCAGAGAATCCCCAGTGTACAAAGAACCAAACTGCGTGTCCCCAAGAAGTTCCCAAAGTCACTTCCAGAGCCGGGGCAGTGGGCTCCTATGCGGTACTGGGAGAGCCAGGCCCCAGGCATGCCGGGATGACCCCTGTCAGCACAGTGCCCCCCCAAGTCATGCAGCGTCCCCTAGTTCATATGTTAAAGCCCTAAGCTGCCATGTGACTGCATTCAGAAATAGGGCGTTTAGGAGATAATTAAGGTAATTGAGGTCACAGGGGTGGGGACCCACTCCGATAGGATCAGTGGCCTTGTAAAATGGGGAAGAGGGAGACGCTCCAGCGTGGGAGGACACAGTGAGAAGGCAGCCGTCTGCAAGCCAGGAAAACAGACCTCACCAGAACTTGACCGTGCTAGCATCTTGACATTGGTCTTTCCGGCCTGGAGAACTGCGGGAAAACTAATGTCTGCTATTGAAGGCACCTGGTGTGTACTACTCTGTCACGGCACCCTGAGCAGACTTCTCCAGCCAACCGTCTCTGGCAACCAGGAGATCCTGCTTTGCACCTGCTTCTGAGAAGTTTGGCTTGGGATGTCCAGGGGTCAAGTCTGGGTCTCCTGGTGGCACACCACTGCCACAGAGGGACCGGAAAAGTGAGTCTCGAGGGACTCCCCCCACTTCACACCCCCTCTCCCCCGTCTAGAAGCCAGACATAGGGAAGATTCAAAAGATGCTGAGTGGGCAAACACCCTTCTGACATAGGATGGTAAATTCCAGGGAGGTCCCCAGCACGGTTCAGACAAGCTGCCAAGAGACCTCTCCCACATGGTGACATTTCCTGGTGGGGCACCAGGTCTCAGGATGGGTCATCCACTTTGTTGGCTCGAAAACCCACTCCCTTCAGCACACCAACAACATACCTATTCCTCAGTTCCTAAAACCATCTGGATCTAGGGCTTTCTCATCTCAGTGGTCCAGGTGATGGGCCCATGTGGGCCGGGGTGTGTGACTGGGGTGCCACACCAGGACCCTCCTTGCCGAGAGACATGGGGAACCAGCCCGACCGCTGCTGAGTGAGTTCAAGTGTGATCTAGGATGTTCTGGCACCTGGCCACCCTTCCCTTGAACCGTGTGCACGGAAAGGCATTTGGAACTTCCTTTTTCGTGCCCTTGGATAATCATCCTTCCACCGTTCTCTGGGCTTGGAGTTTCTCCAGAAAGTTTCTGCTTACTAAATTCGAGTAAAATATTATTTCTACCTCCCTTCAGGTGACCCGGGTCACCTTGAGTGGAGTTATGGGTGTTCCCGGATTCCTGTGCCATGGGATCACAGTCTCTGGGGTAACTCTCATCAGTGGCTAATTACGTCTTCTTTTTATGTGCTTTTCAAAACTTAACTTTATAAGGGCAACCACTTTCCTTCCCTTGTTTCCCCAGATTCTTATGGGGCAAGTGGCTGCTCCTTTCCCTAAGAGCTTAAGGTGTGAGGCTGCCCCTCCCCGCTCCCACCTGCCCCCACACCCGCCCTGTAGATGTTTAAATCCTCGAACCGGTTGCCTGCCTCAGACCTCCATGCTTTCGGGAGAGCTCTGGGTTGTAGAAACTTTTCCTTAGAGGAATCCAAACCAGTAACTGGGACAATGGCATTAATTCCTATTATTTTCTAAATGAATTTCTACGGAGCCACATAAAGCTTGAGTTTTTGTAAGCCTCGGTGTCCACAGTGACGTGATGGGAGCCATGTCCCCCATCTGCCTTTGTGAGTGATTGTCACGGGCCTACTGTGTGCGGGATGGGTTGAGCTCTATGCGTGACAAACACGGCAATAAGGTTTATGACCGGATCCAGTCCTGGCTGGACGAGGTGGGTCTGCTCCGTCCAGCCCCCTGCCCCTGCCATGAATGCCCGGTCACGGAGGGGGCTAGGAGAACAGGGCCTTATTGGTCCCACCTTCCTCAGGGGTGAACCCCACACTCCCCGTCCATGAGAATCCTTAGGGGGAATGTGTGGGGAAAGTACCAGTTCTTGGGCCCTGCTCCCTAAGTTGACAAGTACTTAGTCTGGGAGGGGGCCCAGGGATTTTTAATGAGACTTGCAAGTGATTCCCTGGTGGGCATTGGAGGGACGTCGCTCCCACAACTATCTTCATGAGTTTGTAGTTTCTGGAGCCGGGTGAGGGCAAGGTGGCGGTGCGTGATTCTGTTCTACCTTTGTATGTGATCACATTTTTCCGTGCAAAAGCAAAAGTCCCTGCAGTACACACACGTAAAAGGTTCCAGACACCGAGTCCGTGAAGAAACAGCCTGGCTGACGATCAGGGGCATGTCCACGGCCCCGGAATTAAAGAAGTCTGTCTTGGGGGCCACCGTGGGGCGGGGGTGGGGAGTGGGAGTCAGAGCAAAAGATAATAAACCCCAAATTCCCTCCATTCCCAGAACACAGTTTAGGGCATTCAGATCTACACACCAGCAGATCTGATTTCTAAGATGTCAGGCTCCGAATTCCTTCTTCCCTGACCCGCTGCCCTTCTGGGATTTTTGCCTTTGAGTCTTCCCTTCCGTGTGTCTAACATACTCTGTTATCCTGCCTTGATTTAATTATCCGGCCACAGAAAGGAGAAACTGGAAACTGCTTCACCTCCGAAGGGAGATGGTGCACCAGGGCGAGGAGTGTTTGTGGACGGAGCAGAGGGAACACCCCCATCCACTCGCGCCCCTCTCCTCCATGGCCTGGCCGCTCTCCCCGAACACCCCGGGCACCCCGTAAATAGGATTGGCTTTGGGTGCTGGGAGTCTGCTGAAAATATCTTGTACCCAAATGAGTGATGGAAAATGTAAATGCAAGTGGGATGAATTTGCATGACGGGAACATTTTTTCTCCTCTGAATTGTCGAACTGTGCATAAGCCTTGAAGTAGGAGAAGGGCAGGATGGTCTCATCTTCCCTTGGGGAACTGGGCCGGGTGACGAAGCATGTGGCTCTTGCCCAGCACTGACCCCCTTCAGTGGTGACGGGAACCTCCTTTCGCCCAGGCCCCCCTCCTACAGCAGCAGCCCCCCGCAGTGTCTCTGGGCAGGCCAGCGGGCAGCGCGCACCCCGGCCCCGAGGGGTTTGCAGGTGGACATCAGCAACCGGAGCCGAGAAGGGCAGTTTGTCCCGTCTCATCGGTGGGGGACGGGGACTCTCTCTCTCCCAGCAGACCAGAACAGAGGACCTCGTAGGGCCGTCCCTGTGGCTGCCATCTGCGGCTTTGGGGGACCTGAGAGGAGAGTCAGTTCCAAGGAGGGAGGAGGGAGACCCAACTGTGGCCGCCTCGTTTGATCCCCGCGTAGAGGCCAGGCTCGGGTGCGCCGGCCACCCCCCCGCCCCCGCCCTTTCACGGCAGAGCTGGCAGCGCGGTGGAGGGCACGGGGAGGGGGGATGTATGAGGGCAGAGGTCACAAGCCACCTGGTCCTGTTACACCACGTGACAGGCAGGCTGTGGGAGGAAGGCCGGGTCCCAGGTGGCCGGTCACACCCTGACACTGGATCTTCCCGGCTCCTCGTCACCTGAGAGGTGGCCCCACCGCCGGGGGGCGGGGGGACGTGTGTGGTGACTGCCACCCACGAGGCAGCACCAGGGAGTCCCAAGAGGGCTGCCAGCCGGGGGCCCCCTCAGCGAATGGGGGGGGGCGGGGGCTCCTGGAGTGATGGCACCAGACCCAGCTGGTGACGCTCCCCTAACACTTGGCCTGCATCCCACAGTCACTGGGTTACCGCGGGGCCCAGGTGAGGAAGAGTCCTCGGGTCTGAGGGTTTCTGGAGTACAGAAGAGAACCTGGGGTCTTGAATCCACAGACCAGCTGGTCACTCTCCTGAAAATCTCACCCTAGCCCCAACCGCCCGTCACCCGAACAAGCAGTCCTCAACTTGTTTGCACGTTGCTGGAGATGGATGACTTGTTCATTCATTCGCTCAACAAACGTTGATCAGACATCAGATAGACACCTGCAGCTGCCCACCCCTCCTGGGCTTCAGTGTTACGGTCCGTGCGATGGAAATGGTAGCGCCCACCCCAGAGGCTTTGCAGGGGGCAGGGGGTGGGGGGATGAATAGGCAGAGTGTTTAGACAGATTAACCCACTGAATCTGAATGCGAATATTTTCTGAAGTGCCGGACACTAGTTGCCCCCGGGGCCACCCCGCCCCAGCCGGTCAGCCATCCTGCTGTGCCCCCCCTCCCCCCCCCCCAGGGTGCAGAAAGCCAAGTCCCTGGCCCCGGGAGCCCATCGCCAGTGGGAGGAGGCTACGGGGGGTTACAGGGTAGCGTGTGTCTGTCGGGGTGCTGAGTCAGGCCGAGGTAAGTGGAGTAAAGGAACCGAAGCGGGTGGCGGGAGTGTGTGCTGAGTGAGGGCCGGCGGGAGCCGGGCCCATCCGTGACCCCAGATCTCGGCCAGGTGCGATGAGGCCATCACAGAGCTTCACGCAGAGGGCTGCAGGAACGAGCCCCTGCTCTGAAGACTCAGGAGGCTTCCGTGTGAAGAAGTGGACGGGGCGCCTGGGTGGCTCCGTGGTTTAAACACGGACTCTTGCTTTCGTCTCAGGTGGTGATCTCAGGGTCCTGGGATCGAGCCCCGTGTCAGGCTCCATGATCAGCACAGGGTCTGCTTGTCCTTCTCCTTCTGCTCCTCCCCCCACTCTTTCTCTCAAATAAATAAATAAGTAAAATTTAAAAAAAAAAGAGGGGAACTGCAGAGGGATGGGTGAGTGCCGGGAGCAAAGGAGGCTCCTGTGTGCGGGGCAGGGCCGGGAGCACGGATGGGAGGGGTGCGGCTGGGAGGGAAAGCCCAGGCAGGGCTTGCGGGGTAGCAGGTATAGGACTAAGAGTCTTGATTTAGGATCTAGTTGGAGTTGCCTCTTGTCACATCCCCACTTGCACAGCGGAGCTCGGGGGAGAGGTCCAGAAGCCTTGGTATGGCTGCTCTCACCAGGAAGTTGAGGTTAGAACATCGTGTAATTTCCATTCCCGGGCCTTGGCTCAGCTTCTGGGCTGCGCTTTGGGGCCCCAGTGCAAATGCTTGCCCTCCTGAAAGACCGTCTGAAACACACGGTGGTCATGGAGTCCCCAGGACTGGACGTGTCTCTCCCGCTGGGAGTCCAGTGACCCGCACCCACCGTCGGCAGCTCTCCTCTTGGGTGCTTGGTTGACTCGGAGCAGCCCAAGGCCACCCTGGCTCTCTGGGCGGCCACACTGAACCTGAATTATCTGCACTGCTGAGGGCTTCCTGTGGGTGTAGTTATGAGCCGTCACCATCCTGAACTTGGCCGATCACGTTTCTGTGTAGAATTGGCTGCGCTGCCCCAATATTTTGGTGTTCTTGTGGTCATTGCTAGCATTTCCTGGGGCACGGTGCTGTAAAAAGAGGAAAATGCGTTCTATGTGGCCAAGGTTTTCTCACTAACGGGGGTTCCGCCGGAGCTGCTCTGGGCTGGGGCGTGCAGGCCGCTGTCGGGGCAGCACACGCCCGTGGCCTAGGTCATCACCTTGCTGGCTCAGGACGACCCTGACCTTGCAGATGCCCCAGCTTGCCAAAACGAGAGAGGGTTAAAGAATTAACCGCTTATGCTCCTTAGAAGATGCCTACATTCTCCATTTTCTATTTCCTCCGTCCCTCAAGGGTGGGAAGGAGGGTCAAGGAGTATGGAGAAGCAACAGAATGCCGTGTTGAGCAGTTTTCGCTGAGGACGAGCCCCAACACCTATAGTTCCTAGAATTCTGAGCTCATTAATTCGGCATCTCAGAACCCAGTTAATAAAGGAGAAATAATAATAATAACACCCATCATACTTTTCCTCCGTGGTATTGAGTGGGAGCTGACCACGGGGAGAGTTCCAGGACCAAAACAAGCTGGCTTTGCAGGCAGACAGTCCCGGGTTGGGGTCCAGCCCTGTGACAGGTGGTGGCTGGCGTCACTACAGGTGGTGGCTGTGCATCTGGGGGGCCTTGCCAGGGTCGACGCTCTGGAGGCTGTCCCTACACACCCTTATCCCCCACCCTTTTGGGGTTTGGATGAGTTTTCTAGTAAGTGTCAACCCTGTTCCCTCCTGGGGCTCCCTGTGCCTTTGGACCAGCTCTGCCTTCAGGCACTGCTTTGCAAAGCCCCCGATGGCCCCCTCTAGAGTTTTGTTGACCCGGGTCCGGCTCACTGACTGGCCCTGTTGAACTTGGCTCTCGGTCAGGCACCGGATCCTTTGTGCGTCCTGTGTTTGCCACCGCGGGGGAGCGGGGGCCCCATCAGGGACCCCCTCAGTCTCCTGTCATAGCACTGACCCGCGGGGAGCAGGGGGGACCAGCGGCTGGCTTGCTAAGAGAACTGGATCACCTTCTTGGCACCCCCGGCCCTCCCTCCAGGGAGAGATAGTTGTTGCCCGAAGACCGCCCCTCCGAGACAGCAGCTTTGGAGACCCTGGGGCAGCTGACGGGCAGGCTTGGGGGTGGGGTGAGTTGCCCGGAATGGTGCTCTGTGTCTCCCTGGTTGGTGTGAGGGACCTCTGGACCTGGAGCAGCCTTGGCAATGACCCCCGCACCCCCGCCACCCGCCACGCGCTGTGCCCCCCCAGGGGTTTGCCCCAGCAGGGTCTTCAGCTCATCGGTCAAGGGAGGTGACATGGCCCTTCGTTCTCCTGCAGCAAGCGGCTGTGTAGCCCAGACAGAGACACCCCGAGTTTGGGAAGCTTCTGAGAAGCTGGGGACGGCACTTAGCGACATGACCTGGTTGTTACCCAGATGTGGAAGTTCGCCCTCTGACCAGGGGCTAAATGTCCTGGGATGAGTAGAGAACTTCTGGTCCCTCCCCGAGTCTCTCCCGCAGAAACAGCAAGAACGCAGGGCTCGGTCGGACTGGGGCTCCCGGGACCCCCGGGAAGAACCTCCGCCCGGCAACCTTCAGCTGCTGCAGGCTGGCCCGGGAGGAGACGCCGATGGGGGTGGATCGGAGCCCCGGCCAGCCTGGCTGTCTCCACCCCAGCTGGGGAGACTCACGGAGGAGCACACTTGGAGAATCCGACTGGCCGGAGATCGGGCGGGCCGGGGCCTGACTTCCCCGTGAGTGAGGGGTGCGACTTCTGGCCCCCCACTTCTAGCCAGTCACGTCCGTCTACACGTGAAGCTCGGCTTGTCCGATGGCACTGCAGGCCCAGAGATGGGCGCTGCTGGGGGCCGGGAGCCTGCACCCCGGGGCCGGACTGCAGGGGTGACGGCGGCTCTGGCCCCCGCTGGCTGTGCATCCCCGGGCAAGTCACGTGATCTCCCTGGGCCTCCGTTTCCTCACCTGTTGTGGACCCCAAAGCCTCCCTCCTGGAGTATTGTGAGGTTAGATCACATGTAATTTGTAAATCACCCCCAAATAATGCCGTGTACGGAAGAACCGCTTCATAAGAGGGCTGGGGAACTAGCTTTCTCATCAATGAGTCTTTGAAAGAACAGAAATTAACCCTTCAAGGATTCCATTCCAATGGCATCTTTCTAGAATATTCCCCATGCACCCCTGCCTTCCCAGGCAGCAAAAGACTGCGCTGACTATAATTAGCCTTCTTTTATGACTTGGCACTGTCGCTGTGAATGGCTGGGCGTCCTGCAGACAGGCTCCCTCCGGTGTCCCCTGGGCCCCTCCGGATTTCTGCTTCTCATATGCTGTGGCTGAGGCTCCGGTTCCAGGAGCCCAGGTGGCACTCTGTGGCCAGAGCAAATGTGCCGCACGGTCCCCAAGGACTCCTGCTGAGTCAGGCCCCCCGTGGCTTCGTAAGCCTGCTGTTCTACCTGTGGTTACAGTAGGGACTGTGGCCCAGGGCTTGATTGCCAGAGAGACTGAGGAGTCACGGCCTGTCCCTGGCCAGCCCTGCTGGCAACCTGGGGAACTCATGGTGGTTTGTAGTCTCTGTTGGTCATGTCCCCGGGGGTTGTCAAACAAGGGATCGGCCCTGGGGAGGGCCTGACTCGGCTTCGAGAAATGGGGCCTCTGATAAGTCCTGGTGAGTTTGAGGCCAGAGTCCCCCCTTGCCCAATGCAAACCCCTTCAGGCTGGTTTTCCCCGGGATGAGGTCTGCTGCTCTGGGTCACACTGCGGCTGCATGAGCAGTGGGTAGGTGACCTTTCACTCCAAGGAACAATGCCATCGCTTGCCGTCCCTGCCTTACGCTACCCGAGGCAGATGGTCATTCTGCACCCTGAGAAGTGGGACCCGGGATACGGGCCCCAGGCTTGAAGCTCTACCCTCCACAACACCGATCCGGGGGACTGTGTGGTTATGTCAGGTCAAAAGGCAATAGGTAAGATGCCGTTGGCCAAGAAGGGCCACTTTGAGGCCAGCCCTGTCCCTGAGACTCCCAAGGGCATGAAGCCAGCAGGAGAAAGGCAGATCTATAGCTCTTGCTTTAACTTTGGCTGGGGATCCCAGAGCCTGGGCCCTTAGGCAGAGGAGTGGAAATGCACTAGAATTTTGGATGGTAAAGCCAGGAGCTTAGGGAGCTGATCTTTTGGACAAAGAGAATGATTTTCTCTCCAGGCCCTTGTGAACACTGACACCTCTTCTGTCTCCTAGATACGTCCCTGTTTCCCTTACTGGGACTCTGTTGGCCAGACATGGCCACATCCGCTGTCCCCTTACATAAGGGAGCATATCAGGAGCTGCCTGACAAGGACACGTGGCTTCCAAGTCTGCCTTCCAGATCGACTGAGTGTGGCCGTCCCCGACACCTGCCCTCGAGTCCTTCCTGGGCAGAGTGACCCTGCCTCACCCAATGACAGCATGGCACAAAAAGCCACAGAACGATGTTGTGTGGTTCACAGAGTCTTATTAAGTAGCTGCGTGGGCAGACGTAGCCCTTCCTCCGCCTGTGTCCCCAAGGAGCATCTGTCACACACTCCGAGCATCTGTGGCAGGAACCGTACCTGACAGTCCCGAGGCCAGCTTCACGGGAGGGAGGGGTGTCGGCAGCCGGATGCTGGCCCTGTGTTCAGCTGGCTGGGATTTCCCTGTTTGGGGCTTAGTGGTCTCCAACCAGCTCTCCCTGCAGGGTTCAATTCCAGCTTGTGTGTGTGTGTGTGTGTGTGTTACAATCGGATTGAGAAAAGAGAACACAGCCACTAATCCTGTTTTCTCGGTGTTGCTCAAAAGGAAGTGGACTTTTCTCTTATCGCCGGAATGGCCAGGAAACTGACATCCTCAGCCAACTGGAGACCAGGGGTTTCCGAAGCAGCTGATGGTGGCGCATTCATTGTGTACGTCCGATGCCAGTGCCTCTGTTCGGGGCGAGTACCGTCGAACTGCGTTTACCTTTTACTGGAACACTGAGAATTTCTCATTAGCCTGCTGTTGGTCAGTCATGGGGTTGGCACTTGGCCAGCACATCCAGGGACATGTCTGACAGGAGGTAGCACCTGATACTCCAGGAAACCTAGCTCAGCTCAGGGCTCTTGGTTTCCTGTGGCCAAGGCTGCCAGGGTCGAGCTGTTGGACGCTAGCATTCTGGGACATGCCGCGTCCCCTAAATCACAGGTTTGGGGCTGGGGCAGAAGGGTCCGAACTCTGGTCCCCCAGCCTTCTTCCTGCTGTGCCTCCCTGAGCAGGAACGCGCGTGCGGCCCCTAAGCCTTGGCGGTTCCGGTGCAGAGGGGTCAATGCCTCCCCAACGGGGGCGGGGGCGTGGCTTCCATCAGATGAGGTTCCCTAGACCCAGCCCAGCATAGGGGCCGCCCCCTCCTCTCCCAAGACATATTTGCTCTGAATGACCAGCTCAAAGCAAAGCAAGCAGCACCCCCAAAGAAAGCACGCGAGCCCCCTGGTGAGTGTCTGGACAGAACATTTGGTTGACAGCGCCAGTCAGGATGCAGGAGCCGCCCAGAGGCCAGGCAGCCACAGAGAAGGTAGACACACGTGGCCGTCGGTTCACACCACGGAATGTTCTGCGGTCATGTGAATAAGCAGTCAGCGACGGGCAGCAAGTAGAATGAACCTCACAGACAGTGGGAGCAGGAGAAGCCTGGTGTGGAGGAGTCCACGCTGTCTGGTTCCGTCTGTGGAACCTACCAGAACAGGCAAAACCAGACGTTAGAGTCATGCCCGTGGCTGTCTCAGGAGGTGGGCAGAGGGCGGCGGAAGCAGGCTCGTCCTCCCCGCGTCGGAGAGCTGGTCACTCAGCTGCGTCCACTCCGTGCACGTCCATCAAGTGTCCACTCCTGTTCTGTGCACTTTTACGCAATGCTCCGATAAAACATTTTTGCAAACACAGGCAACCAAAAGGTGCGGGAGGAGGCGAGCTGAGTTCCCCTCATCAATACTACAAACCCAAGAGCGCCCCACAGAACTCGGGCAGAGCTTGGATAGGGCTGCCCCACTCTGCAGAACGTACTGGCGGCGAGCGACACAGACTTATTTGTCCATCGGTAAAGTCGGAAACACACTGGGAGGACAGGCGGAGGAGTTCCGCAAACAGATCTTCTGGCTTAGAGAACCTACAGTCTCTTTGCAGAGCAGTATTCGGTATGGTAGAGAAGTTCTTAATTCTTTCTTCTTTGTCCCTGGCTCTCACTGGTGAGAAAGGCAAGGACCATCCAATGGCATGAAAGAGACGTGAGCCATTTTTGGCAACAGACAGTGTGAGAGCCTGGGAGGAGGGCAGGGGCAGGTGGATGTCCTTCTGCCGGGCTTCCCTGTCCTCTGTGTGTGTCTGGTGTGTGCTGGGCTGAAGGGATTGGCCAAAGAGAGGAAATGGGTCCAGGGAGAGGCGAGTGGTGAGAGGATGTGTAGGAACAGGTAGAGGCACGTTGGCCATTCCGTGTCGGCCTTGTGGGCTTTCCTACAGTCATGGACTCAGGTGCCTCCCAGGACTCTGGTCCTCCCCCTCCTTCCCATCATCCAACACCCCACCCCCTCCATCACCTTCGCTGTCCTGGGAGCTGCGCCTCCCAGGCCTTCACGTGATCACCCATTCATGCTACCGTCTTATCGTCCAATAATTTGATACAGCGCGCTCTCCTGAGAACATTTTCTCTTGGGATTCTTGAGCTTAAAAGGCCTCCATCCCAAGGAATAAATTATGAACCCGTGAGTGTTGAACAGGCACGTCAGCAGATAAGAGAAGACAAATCCACGTAAAAGATAAGGCGGGCAGGCCGATGGGAGCGCACCCAGCAAGCTTGCTGGAACGGGCTTGTTCTGGGGCTTGGGTTCTCGGGCTCAGTGTGGCCATCCGCCCTCACCATCTGTGGTCAGCATCTAGGAAAGGTGGGCCTAACTGTCAAGGTCTACTTTCTCATGTCAGGGAGGAGAGCCACTAAGAGCCCCTGGTTTCCCCTTGACAATGACGGGCCCCCTCCCTTTGGAAGGACTGGGACTAAAGACGTGGACGATATGGAAGACGGGATCGGGCCGACCCAACAAACGTTGACTTTTTCTGAAAACCAAACTGTTCTTCTATGCTGCTTTCTCATAAAGGCGTGCCATAGAACGACACTGTCCAGTGGAACCTTCTGCAAAGCTGGGAGTGTATCTCCTCCATCCGTGGTAGCCGCTGGTGCAGCTCTGGGGGGACAGCAGGAATAAGGACAGCGAGCCCACATGAATTAGTCCCAGGCACTGGGGACAAAGCACCACAAACCAGAGGACTTAAGACAACAGAAATTCTCTCTGAAAGTTCTGGAGGCCAGAGGTCTGGAACCAGGGAGTCGGAGGTTGGCTCCTGCTCCAGGCTCTGAGGGAGAATCCGTTGCAAGCCCGTCTCCCGCCGCCGCCGGGGGTTGTTGCCAGTCCTGGGCACGGGGCTTGCCCCGCCCCTGCCTCCATCCCCACAGGTGTGTCCAGTTTCCCTCCTGTCACAAGGACGCCAGTTGTTTTGGACGAGGGCCGCCTTCATGACCTGATTTCAACTTGATTACCTCTGTGAAGACCCTATTTCCAAAGAAGGTCACACCCCCAGGTTTTGGGGGGCAGTAAAACTTCAACACATCCTTTTGGAGGACATAATTCAATCCTTAAAAGTGATGAGGAACTGAAGTTTCTATTTTATTTAATTTTAAGTCTCAACAGCCACAAGTAGCTAGTGACGGCCTCCTGGTCGGCACAGTGGCAGACCGTGGAGAGAGAAGTGGGGTCATTCGGCATTTCTCTTTAGAGCCACCCTTAGCCCAGTGACGGCTCCAAGCTGGTGTCACCTGCTTGGTCCTGTGAGGCTTCTCCAGGCGGCGGCCCCTGAGGCCTTGGTGGGAGGAGGGGACCCTGATGGGCCCTAGATGCATTTTGTGACCTCACTGGCACAGTAAGGCTGCCTCTAATTCTTCATGGCTTTGTCAGCACGGAATGCCAGGGGGATCCTGGAAGATCCTGCTCGGAGGTCCCAGGGAGGTAGTCTGGGTTCTGCAGAGATGTTTGCTCTCCACGTGGGCAGGACAGGAGCTGAGGACCATCTGAGGCCAGGCACAGAGCCAGACTCTTCCTGAATGGAGGGAATGGGTGTGGAGAGTAAGGAGCTGTGGCCTGGCCATGCGGGGGAAGCTGCTGTCCTGCGTTTCGGTTGGGGGGGGCCTGTCCCCAGCTCCCCCAGAACCCAAGGAAGCCCTTAGAACGCTAGGCTCTCAGAGCATGGGTGTCCAGCCAGGTCGCCACCCAGGAACTTGGGAACTTGTCAGAAATGTAGAGTCCCGGGGTCCACCCCAGCTACTGAACGCCAGGCTCTGGGGGTGGGGCCCCGGGGACTGTGGTCCCGCCAGTCCGGCCAGGGATGACACTCCTCAGTCAAGTCGAAACTGCTGGCCCAGAGCCGAGCTGCATGAGTCACTGGACGGTATCATTAAAGGCAGATTTGGATTCTGCGGGTCCAGGGTGGGGCCTTAGGTTCTGCATGTCTGACAAGCTCGCAGGGATGCCGGGGGCTGGTCCTTGGACCACACTCCAAGTAGCCGGGACGCAGAAACCCGAGCTCCACGAGGGCTCCCGCGCCCAGAACAGGGGCAGACCTTTGCTTTTCTCTATTCATTCACCTTAAAATATTTTGGTGCCGGAGAGAGGGCTGCCAAAGCTCACCTCGTATCCCCTCTGGGGGAAGAAAACATTTCCCGATGACTTATGCAATGGCCTGTCTCCTACTAAATATGAAGACAGAAGCTACGCGCTCAGAACCGCAGTGCGGGATGTCACTGGGACTCATTCGTTCCTCTCCGAGGCAGCCAAGGGTTGGCTGGCGTGGAATCCCGTCCCTGCGGGTTGGGAGTACTAATTCGTGGCAATCTGGCACCAGCCCCTTTCCCTTCCGCCACCCTCTTCCTTCCCTAACCCTTTCTCCTCCAACTTCCTTGATTTGAATCATTCTCAAAGACCAGCCTCTTCCAAGATCAGCCCCCACCCCATGCCCACATCCCTTTGCCCCTCTGTGTACCAGGCCCTTATCTTAGGATACTTGGACGCGCTTATGAACACCTCTTCCTTCTCCAGAGAGGACCGGTGCATACTCAATCACATGCTTCCTTGCAGCTTAATGGGCTCGTACATTTCTTCCTGTCTCTGGGCCCGGTTCCATCGCCCTGAGCACAGGATCCGTGGCTCGTGCCTTCTTTGTACGCCTCCGAACATGTCAGTCTGTGACGGGTGCCCAGTAAACACCCATCGCCTCACTGATTAACTGATTTCTTCAAAGCAAAAATCCTCGGAAAGGCCCCGTTGCCGATTCTTAACCAAAAATAAACACCGGCAGCAGGACGGGGTCCTCCTTGTCCCAGCCTCCTTTATCTAAAGGTTGAAGAGAAGTGCTTCCCCCTCCCAACCCCGGGGAATCTGGGGTGCCGCTTGTCTCCCCAGCTCCTCTTTCTCAGCAGGGGCCCGAGACCTCCGGCCAGCCGAGTGGCATCTCCCCAAGGTCTCTTGGGACTCAACCAGTAACAGCCTCACCCCCGGGGCGGGGAGGGTGGCCTTCAACGGGGATCCTCAGGAGTCAGCAGCCAGGACCGCCCCCCCCGCCCCCGCCCAGAGTACTGACGGCTGCCGTGCGTTCAGTGTAATTGTTCATTTGGTTACTCAAGGGTCACCTGCTACGACACAGGTTAGCTTTCCTGGCTGTGGACAGGAGACAACGTGGTGTGCAGGGGGGCGGGTGGAGCCCAGAGATGGGGTGACCTCACACTTCCCCGGGGCATTAAGGACACTGCCCAGATTTTCTGGAAGGGCTGCTGATTTACAGGTTATTTCCTTTGCTCGCTGAAACTCTGCCCGTTCAAGCTCGGCAACCGCGTACACGGGAGCGTGCCCGGGCCTCCTGCAGGGGGTTTCACCGGGACCCTCGCTGCGTCTCGGCCTGCCTCGGGGGGCCGGAAGGCCATGCTCCGGGCATCTGCAGGCACTCTCTCTTCTTCCCAGGCGTGCAAGCGGTTGAGGCCAGTGTTCATGGTGCCCATTCTCCTGCTCAGACTGTGGATTCCCTCCAAAGTGGTCTCAAAGACAAGGGCTCAGCGACAAGCTGGTGTGGGTTTCTCTCAGCCCCCTGCACCCTCCCTTCTCCATCCTGGTGCTCTCGAACCTCTGTGTCAAGAGGTGCAAACGTGGCGGGCGGGGCCACTTCCGTGGCTCCGGTTCTGACCTGTCAGTTCTCTTCCCCGCACCTGCCCTGGCCCCGCCTAACAACCCCCCCCTCCCCCGTCTGGTCCTCATTGGCCGTGTCAGCCTCAGCTCCCGCCGCCATGGGCTCAGGTCACACTGTCCTTGGGGAGCACGTCATGGTGGCACCGTTGACCGCCCAGCTATCCCGGAAACCTGGGGCTTCCCTCCCCCCTTGACCCCGACGTCCGGCAGGCCCCTCCCTCCTGCCTCGGTCTTCTTGGATGTGGGCTCCAGGGTCCTGGCGCTTCTCCACAGGTAGCTGAAGCAGCCCCTCCCAGAGGGGCTCCCTCGGCCATTCCGTCCTCCGCACTGGCGTGAAGCGTGATGGCGGGCCCCGGGCGACGGCCTTCCCGCTCGCAGTCCTCGCTGTTGTCTTGGAGTAAAGCCACCTGAGATCAAGGCCCTCCACAGGCCTACCTGGGCAACCACAGCCGAACCCCCACTTTGTTCAGGCCCTGGAGTTCCCTATGTGCCCCCCCCTGGGACCCCCAGGCTGCCATCCTCCGGCCGGGCTGTTCCCAGGCATCCTTTGGGAGTCGGGTCCGGCCGCCCACAGGCCGCACCTCCCACAGCGCCTGGACTCCCCAACCCAGACTGACCCCCGCCTCACGGCCTGTCTCCCGCCCAGCAGCTCCCTCAGGGCAGGGCCCCTCTCTCTCTCTCTCTCTCTCTCTTTTGGAATCCATGGCCAGGGAGCCACAGGGAGGGGTTCAGCCTGCAGGCGGCCACTCCAGGCCCCAAGAGAAGCCTGGAGAAGAGAGAGCTGCCCGGCTCGGCGGCTCGCGGCGCCGCACAGTCTTCCAGGGCCCCGCGGAGGAAGCGGCCAGCCCGAGCCCGGCCGTGGACTTGCCCCTCCGTCCGGCCCCTTCGGCTTCCCTTCCACACCCTGTCCTCCCAGCTGGCTTCGTTCTGACGTGAAAGGACAGGGAGGTTGGCCCCAGACCCACCCTCACGGGGCTCTCGAAACTACTTTTCAGACTGGGGTGTTTAAAACCTAGGACTGCATTTTTTTTAAATTGATGGTGGACGGGAGGTTGAGGGGAACCTCTGTAAGCGACCATAACTGGCGCTGGTGGTTTCCCCTTGGCCATTCGAGTCAAGGGAGGGATGACAGCACTCGGGGCTGTGCGACGCGTGGCGGGAGGCCCAGGTCTGCAGAGCCGATGACCACAGCAGCCGAGGCCTGGCTTGGTCCCCCGGAAGCCCCCCGCTTTCCCACTTGTCCCCGGTCGTCCGAGCAGCTGCTTCGCCGTGTCCACGATAAGGTCCCACGCTGGCCGGATCCCTATGCTGAGGTGGCCACGCGTGCCGTGAGAAGGCCCCGGGGGGACGATGGTGTCTGCGACGGTACCGCTAGCTGCGGCCGTGGCAGGTCAGAGCCGCCCTCCGAAGGGTAGAGAACGAGGGGAAGGGGGGGAGGAGGGAGGAGGGAGGGGGTATTTGGGGGCCAAAATAGAAGGAAGATCTGGGGCGCGAGGCCAAACCACCGGGAAACTCCAGCAGACGGCATTGGGCCCTGGTCCTGGCCCGGCGCCCTCAGAGCCTGGAAGGGCTGGGGTGGGACGTGCACAGAGGGGGTCTACCTCCTGCTCAGATGGCCCCAGACTGTTCTCGCCGTCCCCAGTCTGGAGGATGCGGTGTCCACAGCTTCTCCCTGCGACTAAAGCCCCCGGTGGTCCCTGCGGGAGGCTGTGCAGACCAGGGCTGCCCTTGACGACGGGCTAAGGGTGAAGCGCGCGCCCAGCCTGACAATGTCGCTGCAGACCACTGGGACGGGGACCGGCTTCTAGCACACGTCGGGAGCAGAGTTGCCTGGTGACCCCGCAGAGGTATCCCACTCAAGAGTCCATCTTTTTTTTTTTTTTAAAGATTTTATTTATTTATTTGACAGAGATCACAAGTAGGCAGAGAGGCAGGCAAAGAGAGAGGAGGAAGCAGGCTCCCCGCCGAGCAGAGAGCCTGATGCGGGACTCGATCCCAGGACCCTGGGATCATGACCCGAGCCGAAAGCAGAGGCTTTAACCCACGGAGCCACCCAGGCTCCCAAGAGTTCATCTTTTTTTTGAGAGAGAGAGCGGGGAGGAGCTGAGGGAGAGGGAGAATCTTAAGCCCCAATGCGGAGCTTGATCTCGCGACCCTGAGATCGTGCCCTGAACCAAAATCAGGACTGAGCTTCACTGACTGAGTCACCCCGCCGCCCCTCAGGAGTTCACTTTTCATTTGTCCATTTCACTGAGAGCTAAACTGAGGCCCAGGACGTACGGGGGTGGCTCTGGTTAGCGGTGGAGCTGGAGGCAGGGGCTGTGTTCCCTCGCAGAACCTCTGCAGCCCCCGCGAGCCCCCCCGTGAGCTCCGTGAACCCACGGAATGACCCGTCACAGGCGACCGCTGGGAGGGGCTTGTCCTCCCCCGGGGCCCATCCCAGGAACCCACGCTGTGGCATTTGCGTCACCCTCCCAGGGAGACCATAGGGATTTTCTCGAACAGCTTGCTGGGGCAAAGGCAGCCGAAAAGAACCCAGGGCCGGGGTGACTGACGTTGTGAGAGGGTGGTCACATCAGGGGAGTGGGGTCAGCTGAGACAGGGCGATCAGGTGACTTGCTTTCATTTACACAACACCGAGTCATCGGACTGGGCCCAGCCGCCGGCTCCCTGCCCGGGGACACACCCCCAACCCTCCCCCCTCCGGTTATGTCACTGCCGGCAGCCTCCCCAGGTGTCATGGAAATGTCACATTACCCTTGGCAGGGCTTCTCCGATAGCACATCGGAAACTTGGCTGCAGGAAGGCAAGGAATGTCTGACATCTCCCCGACTCCCTCCCGCTGCAGGCCCGGTGACCCGCGCGGGGTCCTGTGACCGCGGCCTGGCATCCCCCACACACGCAGAGCCCAGAGGGAAGGGGCAGCCCAGCTAGACCGAGATTCTGACCAGGAGGGACTGTGGGGGCATCCCCGGGGGATCTTTGGGAGCAGCGTGGGCATCGCACTCCTGACTCCTCGTTCTGGGCCTTTCGCGGCCCACCTGAGGGGCCACGCGGAAACAGGCTGTGGGAGCCACGGCGAGCCTGCCGCCAAAGGGGAGGGCAGCAGCACACCGGGAGGGTTTGCCGTCTCTCGAGAAAAATGAAGCAATAGCAAAGCTGGGAGGGAGTTTTAAGGGAAAGCACTGTGTGAGGGGCGCCTGGGGGGCCTGGTCGGTGAAGCTGCTGACTCTTGGTTTTGGCTCAGGTCATGATCTCAGGGTTGGGAGATTGAGCCCCACGTTGGGCTCCCTACTCAGGTGGGGGGGAGCCTTCTTGAGATTCTCTCTCTCCGTCCCCCTCCTCTCTTTCTCTCTCTAAAAATAAATCAATAAATCTTAAAGAAAGAAAGAGAAGGGAGGGAGGGAAGGAAGGAAGGAAGGAAAGAGAGAGAGAGAGAACTGTGTGTCTAGCCATACAATGGAACAGTATTCAGCCTTGAAAAGGAGTAAATCCTGACACGGGCTAGGACAGGGATGAACCTTGAGGACATTATGCTGAGTGAGATAAGTTAGACACAGAAGAACAGATCCTCTGTGAGGCCCTGTGCATGAGTACCCTGGAGTGGTCAGATTCACAGACTCAGGAAGTAAAATGGTGGGTACGGGGTGGTTGGGGGACGGGGATGCGTATTTAAAGGGGTCAGAGTTTCAGTTTGAGAAGATGAAAAGTTCTGGACGTGACCGTGCTGACGGCTACACAACAGGGTGAATGTACTTCATGCCCCTTAATTGTCCACTTAAGAATAATGAAGACGGGAAATGTTATGTTCTTTGCATTTTATGATTAAAAATTTTTCCCTAAGATGTTCTGATCAACAAATTAGCTTATTCAGAAAGTTTTACTAACACGTTTCTCAGATATTCCGCGATTCCTGTACTTAGCATATATAATATATATGTATAATATATATATATATTTTTTTAAATAAAGCAAAACCCTTATTTTGCCACAGTGTTTTAAAATGGGGAAAGCCCCCTGCGGTGATGCAATTGTGCAGAAGACTCCTGGGCCTGCGGGTGGTCTCCCTGGGGACTTCCAGGGAGAGGGGTGAGTCTGGGAGGGGAGGTGGGCATCGTACTCCATGGTGCTGCTCTGGACTTCCCCCCCCACCCCCTCCCCGCCTCCCGAGTCTGTCCCACGGCCTTGACCTGCCAGGGCCTCGCTTTGGCTTGCGTCTCCCTGCGCACTCTTCAGGGACTTCCTTCCCTTCCTCCAGCCTGACCTTTGAACGCTCCTCATCTGCTCCCCTTCCCAGTGACCTGAAGGGCACAGGCCAGCAAGCTCAGGAGCTCCTAGTGCCGAGAGCTCACTCTTTCCCCCTGCTTAGCAGTGGTCACTCCGTACTGTCTCCCAAAACAGTCTTGTGGCCAGAGGGAGGAGGGATTCTAGGTGCTGTTTGTAACTGAGCGGGGCTTGGGTCACACGCCAGGACCCCACCTCAGCTGTAAGGTTGCATTCCATGTTGCACAGATGGGATGCATCCCAGCCCTACCCGTCTGTGCATCACGGCCCTACTCATGTGTGTGTCCCAGCCTTACCCGCGTCTGCCTCCCAGGCCCACCTGTGTCTGCATATCAGCCCCGCCCTTGTCTGTATCCCAGCCCTGCCCATGTCTGCATCACTGCCCTACCCGTGTCTGCATCCCGGCCCCATTTGTGTCTGCATCCCAGCCCTGCTCTACCCATCTCTCCTTCAGGGCCCAGGGAAAATGATACCTGATCCCCCATTAGCCCAAGCTGCATAGACAGCCGTCCTCAAACTCATGTTAGAGGTGTTTTTTTTTACAGTCAGGTTTACTGGGTTTTTTTACAGTCAGGTTTACTGGCATATAGTTTATATACAGTAAAATTCACTTTTTCCGGTGTACAGTTCTTTGAGTTTCAACAAACATATGTAATTGTATAGTCACCACCACCATCGAGATATGGAACCCAAAAAGTTCACTCATGCCCCTTTATAATTTTTATAACCTGTGATTTTTCTGTTCCCTATAATTTTGGTTTTTCCCCCTATAATTTCTATTTAAATGGTAAAATCTAGTGTACAGTCTTCTTTTATTTAGCAGAATGCCTTTAAGGTTCATCCATGATGCTGCATATCTCAATGGTCCGTTCCTTTTTGTTACTGTGGAATGTTCCATTCTTCAGATGCACCTTGTCTACTCATTCACCAGTTGAAGGACTTTGTGGGTTGTTTCCAACTCGGGGCAACTATGAATAAATCCACTGTAAACATTTGCATTCTCCAAACTCACGTATGCACATGAGTTTTTACTCCCTTTCCTGGTGGTTTTGTGGGGCTGTATTGTAAATATATGTTCAGCTATCCAACGGTTTTCCAAACCAGCCACACCATTCTGAACATATGAGAGTTCCTGTTCCTCCATATCTCCACCAGCACTATGTATTGTCAGTTTCAGAGAGAATTTTCGTGAGTCTCCTAGGGGTGTGGTGGTATCGCGTTCTTATCGTGAGGTTCATATCCCTCATGACTGATGACCAATGATGAGGGGCACCTTTCAGCACACTTGTCATCTGTATGTGTTCTTGGCTGACCTATCTGTTTTAATCTTCTCTTCCCTTTCTTTATTGGACCATTTGTTCTCTTGTCATTGACTCATGAGAGTTCTTTATATATTCTGGATACAAATCCTTTAACAGATATGTTTTGCCAATATTTTCTCCCTGTCACTTATCTTTTCTCATTTTCCTAACAGTATCTTTTGAAGGGCTTAAGTTCTATATTTTAATGAAACCCAGCTTACCCGTTTGGTCTTTCATGGTCTGTGCTGCTTGGGCATTCTTGTTGAACCCAGGTGTGCTGCGTGGGTGCTGTGAACATTTAGCGAGCAGGCTTATGTACGAGGCTGGGGCACGATGGTAAATAAAATTCACTACCAGTCATGCTTAGCAGAGGAGACAGGATACGTAAAGAAGTAACTACAGCGTACTATACTTTGTAATGTTGGAACGTGCCAGGTGCATAAAAAGGAGGGATAAGTTAACTCTAGAAACCACTGATCTCAGGGTGCCTGGGTGGCTCAGTCGGTGAAGCATCCGACTCTTGTTTTTGGCTCAGGTCATGACCTCAGGGTTGGGAGATCAAGCCCCACGTCAGGCTCCTCAGCGATGGGCAAGGAGCCTGCTTGAGATTCTCTCTCTCCCTCTCCTTCTGCCCCTCCCCCACTCATACACACTCTCGAAAGAAAGAAAGAAAGAAACGGTGATCTCTAGAAGCCAGCTTTGCAAAAGATGGGCTTAGCCAACAAGTAGATGCCGAAGCTGTGGAGTGAACCAGGAGGTGAAAGGGGAAAACCTGCTCCCCAAAGCCCAGCCATCTCATGTCATTTCTCCTGCCCCAATTCTAGAAACCCAGGGAGGGGAGCACCAGAGAGAAGAACAGCAGAGACAGCGCGTGCTAACTGGGTACAACCGAATCTGGAGCTCCCGTCCCTGTCCTTCCTCCCGTCACTCGCTTTCCCGGTGATGGCACCTCCTTGCTGTCAATTGTGGGGTAACTTTTATCCGGCCCAGCCTTCAGCAGCTTGGCCACGATGAACAGGAAATGCAGTCCTTTAGGTAAAAACAACGTGGAGAAAGGGGAGGCTTGGTCACCAGAGAGACTGATGGAGTACGTGAGGCGTCGGGAAGGGGTCAGGGACCTTCCAAACCCAGATGTCATGCAAAGAGGAGGCTGGCTTCTTCTACCCATAAAACGAGCTTGGATGATGGTGTTTAATGTAAGTCAGACACTGGAAGGTGGGGACATGTGGGCTCCCCAGAAGGCCAGCGCCTTCCCGGTTCCCTCTGGTTGGCTCGTTGCCACTCTACTAAAAGCACAAGGAGAAGTTCAGGTCTGATGCCATCATCTTTGATCTTCAACTCCCAGACCTGCTGTAGGATTGCTGGATTGTTGTTGTCATTGTCAAGGGCAGAGGCAAAACCTGGATGGAAGGTTCTAGATTGCCTGTAAAAGGACACAGCCGGGAAATGTGTTTCCAACATGAGCTGCTTGATTCCCTTCTGTCTGCTTGCTTCCCCTCTCCTTGCTCCCCTCTTCCTCCTTTGCGGGGCATCTACCCATTCTTCCCCGGGACCAGATAACCAGTAGGGCCTACAGCCCCTTTCTTCGAGAGGTGAATGAGGAGAGTGGAGAGCACAGACCAGCACCATAGAAACCAGTGCTAGTGGCAGAGGCGGCCTGGACGCCGGCCCGGCCTGAGGCCTCCCTGGCCTCGCACACACTCGTCCGGTCTCACTGGCACCTCACACCCAGAGGGCCTGGCGTGCCGTGTCAGGTGATACGTTGAGTCAACAGACCACAGGAGAGCCCTGGTCGGAGTCCCGTGGCAGCCGGCTGCAGCCGGCACCCCGGGAAGGGAATGCCCCCAGCTGGCTGCCAGCCACCGCCTGGCCTGCCTGGAGCCCCAGCGGGAGGGCGAGAGCCAGGCCCGAGCCGCTCAGACCGTCTCCCCAGCGCCCAGCCTCTAGGGCCTCCTTCTGCTTTGCTGAACCTGGCTTTCAGAGGAGAGGTTTGGAAACTGTGCTCCCAGGGCCCACAGGCCCTCGTGCCTGGTAAAATCGTGGGTCTTGCCCATCTGGAAATCACCCAAGACCTATCTCAGGGAGGGGAAAGTGGCTCTGAGCACCTCCTAGATCACCCACATCCCCTCGTCTCTGAGATTGAGTCCAGAGGGTAGATAGAGGCGGGGGGCCCGGGGAGCACTGCCTAGGGTCAGGTTAAACAGCCCAGAAAACCTCAGGGTGGGACATCAGACACGGTCACAGGGTTACCCATCACTAGCAGTGGCTAATACTGGTGCAGCGGCTAGTACTAGTGCAGTGGCTAATAATCAGGGGTACTGATTAGATTCAAGTAGTCCAAATGGCGGAAAGTGTAGGAAGTTCTCCACTCGGGAACCTCCGTGGGCCAGCGTCCCGGTGAGGTGCGCTCACTTGCTTCTCTTGGTTTGGTTCTCAATACTGATGGTTTCCCTCCCCAGCGTTAGCCCCCGTGAGGGTCCCGCAGAGGGAGCACCACTGTTGCTAGAAGTGGAAACGGTGGGAGCCCAGCCACCCTTTCAGACAAGGAACTACGAAAATGTTGTGAGACCCCTTGGAATTCACATTCTTCAAACTTGGCCTTTGGGGAGTTAGAACCAGTGTGAGGTTGTTTTGAAAAGAGAATAATTTGTGTATCTGTGCCTCCTTTATCAGTTTCCGCAGATTCTGTACAGGCCCTGGGACCCAAACACACTTCGGAATCCCTTCCCAGTGTCTGGGGGAAGTTTTCCCAGTAGCTAGAATAATAAGCAGATGGTGGCTGACTAGGAGTTCCGAGAGGGGCTGGAGACGGATCATGGGGAGCAATGGTGTGTCCGTGTTCCCGGCACAGGGGGCAGGCCCGGTCAGAACGGGGGTATTCCAGGCAGAAGCTCGCCCAGTGGAAACCTCTCACCAAGAGGCAAGCTTTGACCCTCCCTGTGGTCCCATATCAGCCAAGTTCATCGTAGGCGCACCCCCCAACCAGATCCACCGTCTTCTATCCTAGTGATGCTCACATGTGCTAGGCAGGCTGGCCTTCCCAGACCAGTTTGCCGAACGACACTGTTACAAGCAGGCATCTTGGAGAAATGAGGTTAGAAAGCCTTGACTGGACGTCCATAGAAAGCTAGTCCTGACCTGGGAGCACATCCAAGCAGGGCAGGACACTTGGGGGGAGGAGAGGCTCCTGCCCAGAAATCTTCCAGCCCCCACTGTGACCAATGCCAGACTGCCTCTCCCCTGCCCACTGGAGTATGAAATTCCGGGGTCTCTTACTGAATCACGGTCCTTCCCTTATGTTCTCTCCGGAGATGGCGGTCGCCATACCGAGCCAGGAAGGAACCTAGAGTCCCTCATTTCCTCCTCTCCCAAATGCAGTATGTGCTGGTCATGGCTTCCCATGACCCACTCCCTGCTGTGCAGCCCGAGGGAGCTCTGGGGGCGACTGGCGGACCTGGGAGGGGGAGCCTGGGCCAGGCTGGTGAGAGCCCGAGTTCAGCATTGTGGACCGCAGGGATCACCTTTGTGTCCTGCCCTCCCACCTCTGACACCAAGCACCCGCCGGCCTCCTGTGTGAACACGTGCGCTTTCCTCTCACCTGCACAGCTGGTCTCCTCCCGGACCCTCCATGGATGTGAAGCCAGAGTCCGGAATCTTTCTAGCACCAGACTGGGGATCTGAAGAGCCACATCGCTGCTGGGTGTGGCCCGGGCCTGACCTAGTGTGGCCTGTGGACCTGAGGGCTCTTTGGGCCTGTACATCATCCACTATAAAATGAGGTCATGGGACATTTATCTGCTAAGGTCACTCACCGCCGATTCCCCGCCGGCTGTGATTCTTTTGGTGGGGACTATCATGCTTCTGGCACATTCGGCTGAATTAGTCTATGTGGTATCAACTCCTACTGCTTTTGTGATTCCACAAAGATCGTCATCAGAAGGGACCGGCATCGCCATTTCCCCTACTTTGGCAAATCCTCCACGAGTCGCTTTTCAGAATCTGTTTTGGACTGTTCTAGAATCTCTCCCTCTTACAAAGCGACCAAGGGCTTTTTTTTCTCTCCTCCTTTCCTCGAGGATTGCGTTTTAGCTTCAACATCAAAAGGCACATGTGCTCTTGTGAGGTGTCTAGGCTGGCATTTTGGGTCCATGAAACAGAACTCAGACCTTGGGATGAGTGTGAAGTGGGCACAGTTCTTCCAGAGGCCGGGGCAGACACCGGAGGCTCGGACCACCCTGTGGGGACTGATCTAGAGTCAGCCCCTGCCAAATTCCCTTTTCCTTCTCTATCCCCGTCTTTGTTTCGTTTTCTTTTCCAGTTTACCACTGCAGATACCGATATGCTTAAGCCTGCGACCTAGTAACTAGGTCCAGAATGCTATGGGGTATACAAATCCCTGTAAAACTTGTTTTTCCTGGATGCCTTCTAGGAAAAGAAGAACCTTAGAAAATATCCTAAGAGAACTTTTGTGGTTTTTTAATAGAAAGAATTTTTCACCCACTGAATTACCATAATGCTTTGATTCCAAAATGACTCTAGATGGTCTCCAACATGTTAAAGTCATTTCAACTGTTAGAGATTATGGAACAGATTCTTAGGATCTATAAGCAAAACTTATAGCCTAAAACCTTACCTAAGACTGACATATGAACTGGGAGTAAGCTCAAGTATGGCCAGAGCCAAGGCCATTGGTTGATAAAGATATCCAGGCCAATCCTGAGACAAGAGACCAGAGACTTCACCGCTAGGAGAGGGGCCGTGCTGGGGTGGGGAGGGAAGGACCTCAGGAAAGGGTCTTTTAGGAGATGAGCGATTCTGGAGCATTTGGAGCAAGGGCTCCAAGCAGCCAGCTGAGAAGGAAAAGGGCCCCAGGGAGAGCTGGCCGGTGGCTGCATGAACACCTGGTGACCAGGGATGGGGCGTCACCCGGGGGTCATCTGCGTGAGACTGTGGTTGACCGCAGGAAGAGTCACTCCCTCAGAGACCCGGCCGGGTGCTTGGGACTCAGAAGGAAGGGAATTCACCTTCTCAAAGGAGGGAGCCATGAGAGAGAAGGCTGAGGCCTTGGTTCTCCATGGCCACAATGTAGAATGGGACCTAGATTCCTTTAGACGTTTCCTATTTATAGAATGGAAAGTCTGCATTCAATTAATGGTTCAAAACCTGTCTGGCCACTGAACCCCCTGGGGAACTTTAGAAAAACCAGATTCCCAGATACCACCTCAGACCCACTCAACCAGAATATTTAAGACCTGGGGACATGTATTCTCCAAGCTCCCAGGTGATCCATATGCCCAGCTGGGTTTGAGGACCTCAGTCCGGCAACATCTCAACTTGTGGTCCAGAAGCTGTGCCGAGTGTGTTGGGCTAATTCAGTGAACCTGGAGATCAGGGACTGCCCAGACCGAAGGTTTTGAGCAAAACCTTCCCGTGGGAGATGAAGGCAGAAAGTTGTCCAAAGTGCAATAATAAAGATATGAGGACGCTTCGGGAATATTCTACACAGGGCCTTAGACCAGATCACTGGACTGGACACATACCAGGGAAGGTCAGCCAAACCCTCCTCATTAGCAAATAAGAATGGTTGCTTATGTTTGTACCCACTGCAACCCCAGCCCACTGAGGCCAAAGAAGTCTAGTTTTACCCCACAAGTAGAGTTCATGCCCCCAGAAAGTCCAGCTGCCACAAGACATGATTGGTTCCTTAAAACCAAGAAGAGTCTGGAAGCCTACCATCAAGGTTTAGACCTAGAGGCCTAGGATTCGTGAAGGTCTCAGGTTTTGACCCACATTTCCTGATAATGAAGCTGCTTATTCCTCTAGACACAGAGCTACCACTGCCTTTGGTGTCTCCCAAGCTCCCCTACGTTCCTTGAGGGGGAAACACAGGGAGAAGAGATGGGAAGGGATTTCCTGTCCTTCCTGAATTCTCCTCCTCAGGTAGTTCCCACCTCGGTTAGGTCTCACCTCAGGTAGGTCTCACCTTGGGTAGTTCTCACCTCAGGTAGGTCTCACCTCGGGTAGTTCCCACCTCGGGTAGGTCTTACCTCGGGTAGTTCCCACCTCAGGTAGTACTCACCTCGGATAGTTCCCATCTTGGGTAGGTCTCACTTCAGGTAGGTCTCACCTTGGGTAGTTCTCACCTCAGGTAGTTCTCACCTCGGGTAGTTCCCACCTCAGGTAGTTCTCACCTCAGGTAGTTCCCACCTCGGGTAGGTCCCACCTCAGGTAATTCAGAGCAAAAAATGAAGGGGGCCAGTGCAGGGAGGAGCAGAGCGTAACCAGGCCAGAGGTAAGGCCAAGAGGCAAAAGGTTAAAAATTGAAGCAGTAAATTTACTCATGGAGAAAAGCCTTCCTAAGCAAGCGAGAAAATGACGGGCTTTTTCTCATACCACACCAGACCCAATGTGTGTACACATCAGTCGTGCTGCCCATATTGCTGGGGCTTTCTGACCCTTTAAGTGCCCCTCTCTGTGGCACAGTTCCTGAGCAGCAGGGTCTCCTGCCTCTCCCAGCCTGTGCCACTCTCCCTTCACCCCCATGACCCTCGTCACCATTCCTTCGAAGTTAGGAACAACAGCTATAAGTCCCCTCATCTCTGTAACGAGCCAGTAGTTATTGTAAAAACTGCATATAAGCAAACCTCCCACCCAGTGTAAACTGAGTATTTGCTCTTCTCATGAGACCGTGGTCAGCAAGGACGTTTAAGAGAAGGAACAGAATGAATTTTCTCCTTTTTCTTATTTCAGACTGTATGCACGTGCCACCTTAGGGGAGGGGAAGGGGGATCATGTGCACACCACACGGCCATCTGGTCTACCTGGTTTATTTTTACCAACGCAAGGGTTTCATTTGCTCAAGGGCCCATGGCCAGTTAGCGGTAAAACTTGGCTTAGAACTTGAGGCTTCTGAAATCCGGGCCTCCACCTTCCCCGCCACACTGCTGTCCTTCTGTAGATGTCTGCTCACTTCCTTCCAGGGGCACCCCCGTGCTCCCTCCACCCTCATCTCTCTAGATGTAGCTCATGCCAGGACGGCCTGGCCCTGTGAAGTCACCAGCTCGCGGCTCCCTGGTGTCTGGAGCCACTTGCCTGGTGTCCTGTGTGGCTGCCAGGAGCCGTTTCTGTTCACTCACTGTGCCTATTCACTTGTCCTGGCTGCTGCCCCGGGAGAATCAAAGGCATTGTTCACACTCAGAGGCTGACAGCGGTCCTAAACAAAGTCCTTAAGGAGCAGAAGGAGGAGGGAAAGCCTTCTCAGAAGAACAAAACGGGGGAACCTGTCTGCTCTGGGTACTATCGCCACAGCCCAGTCTTGTCTGGGCCCTTCCGAAAGTCGCCTTCACTGGGTGGTGGGGGCTGGGGGGCAGATTTGTTTTGTTTTCCAAAGTGCAGGCCCAGCTCTTTCCCGATGTCTCTACCGAGGTTTCCCACCCCCTTCCCCGAGCTCCTCCTGCATTACTGTTCCAAGCATTTAACCCTCGACGCTCCCTGCATGGGCTGTGGGTGGTTTGGGTCTGGATGTTGGTTTTGCCCCATTTTCCCCAACCAGACTGAAAGGTAGGATTCAGCGGCTTCGTCAGAACATGCCCCCTCCTCCACACCCACGCCCGCTTGGCCCCGGGCAGCTGGCGGAGCGGGCCCTGGTCTTCCTGAAAGCTTTGCAGTTTGGCAGTTGGCCCCGTGATTAGGAAATAAATTGGTCTATTTCACAGTAATGGGGGATTGGGGCAGCACTGCCCCATTTGCCTCTGTGTGTATGAATTGCAGCACCGATACTCAAAAGAGGAAAAAGACTTAGGAACGTCGTTCTTACCTGCCCTGCTTTTTCTCATAAGATATCCCCCCTCCTCCCCAGTAAAACAGCATAAATGTGAGTAAAATTCTTCACTGCATTGGGCACGTCTCTGCTCTTGCTGGCTGGCAAGGAAGCCCACCCCCTGGGAGGAAGCCCACCCCCTGGGAGGAAGCCCACAGAGCCCCAAGCACACCCTCTCCTCCCATCCCCCTTTCCCTCCTACTCACCTCTCACTTCCCTTCTGCACCCAGTGCTTTCTAAGCTCTCCTGCCCGCTGGCCTGTGGAACCCCATTTTTTTTTAAGATTTTATTTATTTGACAGAGAGAGACACAGCGAGAGAGGGAATACAAGCAGGGGGAGTGGGAGAGGGAGAAGCAGGCTTCCCGCCGAGCGAGCAGAGAGCCCGATATGGGGCTCGATCCCAGGACGCTGGGATCATGACCTGAGCCGAAGGCAGAGGCTTAACCCACTGAGCCACCCAGGTGCCCCGGAACCCCACTTTTGCATGCCCAAAATGTCATTTTAAGTCTTTGTGATCTTTCTCTTGGCAAGTTCTCTGTTCGATCCTGGCCAAAGAGTTTAGGATTTCTCCCCCTACAAAGAGGGAAAGTAAAGCTGCCCGCCCCCCCCCCGCCCCGCCCCGCCACCCCGGGCCATAGCTTCAGGGAGCGAATGGAGCAAGAGGTGTAGGAGCCCTTTGTGAGTGGTGAGGCATCGTGCAAAAAAAGATGTTGCTCTTCCAAGACTCTACCTCGTCTTAAAGATGGTTCAGGTATCAGTGAAAAGATGGGGCATAATTTTGGTCCTAGGAAGATTCTTCTGTACCTTAAACCACACATATTGCTAATCCTCCCCCCATTTTACCCGTTCCCTCCCCCATCATCCTGTTTGCCCCAGCGAGACCACCCACTCCAGGAAGGGTGCAGAGAGGAGGCAGGAAGGCCAGGTGGAAAGACGGAGGCATCTTCTGAACTTGGAAAGACTTCGCTGAGAGGAGATTTCCTGGGGGCATGGAGAACCATTCTGTTCTTCTAGAAGCCAGTTGTCCCCCACCGCCGCCCCACCAGACGGGAAGCCCACTCATCTTCGCCTCACCCCAGACAGCTCAGCAAGCTTGTGTCCAGGGCTGTGGGTGTCCTGCACCAACCTTCTTACGCTCCGTAGCGTGGGTCCAGACCATTCCAGGACTCAGGTGGGGACGGCCCACAGAGGATGAGCCATTTGGGCTTTCAAGGACCCTCTTAAGGGCCAACTGCTTAGTCATGTTCTCTTAAATTATTTACACTTGGGAAGGAACATTCTATACCCAAAGAGCTTGTGCGGAGGTCCACCAGCTGTGAATGTCCCTTACACGATGGCAACCAGGCTTCATCCCTGAAGAATGTTGTGAACGGGACAGCCTCTCAGAGAGACAGACAGACAGACAGACGGACAGACAGACCAGGCCCTGCCCTTGGCTGCTTCCATCGAGACAGACCTCGTCAGAGCCGGTGAGGGCCGCTGGGATCAGGGCAAGAGGCAGGAGGCGGGTCTATACGGCGTTAGCAAGCCTCCTAGCTCAGAAGCAGAACAGTGGCCGGAGGAAGTGGTTTTCTGAGTCGCAAATTCATCACACGCCATGAAAGCTGTAAAATAGGAAAGGGCGGACGACGACAGTTGTCCCTGCCAGCTGTTCCCGTCTCCGGGCGCTGCTGCCACACCCTCCCCGAGTCGCTGTCGGCACGTGCGGACAGGCCCCTTTTCTGCGATCCTGCGTGGGGTCGATCGGTACAGGTGGCTCTGGGGTTTGCCTCTTCACTTCCCGTGCGGTCTCAGAGGTAAGGAGAACGGGACAGCCTGTCGCGCCCGTCAGGGAGCCACGACCATCTGCGTGGATGTCCCGTCCCCGTGTTAGCCCCTTCCCTGTCGGTGAGCGTCTGCGTCTCCAGTCTCTGCTTTTAAAGGCACCGGGTAGCGAACGACCCGCCACACTCGCCCTCTAGCATTGCCGCAGCTACGTCTGCGGAAGGAAACCCCAGAAGCGGGGCGCTGGGTCGGGGAGCACGTGCGTCTGTGGTTTTGGTAGATGTTTCCAGAATGCCTCCACGGAAGCCCATACTTGTCCCGGCTTCTGGAAGCAACTCGGGGGGTGTGTTTTGCGCCAGAGTCCGAGCTGGGTCTGGGAGTGGAGGGACGGGCAGGACGGAGGGGCCGGTTTGGTTGTCCCCGTGTTTGGGCAGCGCGTCCGCATTGAGGGCTGCTCTGCCTTAACATGGAGAACCGAGACCCCCACAGGGGCTTCGCCTGAGGGACTCTCACAGGTTGTCAGAACACGGTTGGTGGCCCAAACTTTGAGTCCAAATGCCCCCCCACACCCCTCTGTTTCACTGGTCCGTTGGGTCTCCAGCTCTCGCGCCCGGGAAGCACCCACAGGGCCTCTGTGTCCAGTGGCCGGGGCGAGCGGTGGGAGCAGGGAACATAAAATTCTCTCTTCATCTGTGACGTAAGAACTAGCCTGTTCTGGGCCACTCTGTGAGGAACCAGGCTAGTGGGCCAGCGGAGGACTCTCGCTGGGAGAACCGTGGAAGGACGGGCCCCCACCCCTGGGGACCTGAGGCCCACGGGGTGCCGGGCCCCACAAACAAAGTAGGACAAGGGCTTCCCTCTTCTGCTCCGCGGCAGAACCCTCTGAAAGGCCCAGCCACGCCCCCTGAGCCTCGGTTGTCATCCTCCGTCCTCACCGTTCTGTGGGCATCACTGGGGAGCACTGAAGCCATGACACTGGGGACGGGCCCAGACGTGGGCCAGGCGGCTCCTCTGTCACCCTGCCTGCCAGACCGCCCCCGCCCCTCCCCCAGCAGCTGGAACCCACCAGATGTCCTGCTCTGCAGCCTCCCTCTCCTTCCTCCCCCACCCCCAAGCCCCAGCTCAAAATGGGCTTTGCTTCTCAAGACTTTTGAGAGAAAACTTTTGTTTCTAAAAGAGTTGGGGGCCTTCCTGTTGGAGGCCGTTGCTATATTAAGTCCTGAGACCCACAAAACCATGGGTGATCGAGTGTTCTCACTCCTGCTTTCACCTAGACCTGCCTCCCAGAGGTCCGCCCAGGGCCTGGAGCAGGGCTTCCCACTTGGGATGGCTTCATGGGAAAGGGGGTTCCCTAGAAATGACACTCCTCCTTTGATTGGTTCCTTCTAAAATTCCCACCAGGGAAATTATGTACCACCCCCACCCACTCTTGGGGCACAGGAGGGCGCTGCTTCCACACCCAGTGGAAGACGCCAGCAGAGCCTGGGCCTCCCATCCTTCCAGGCTCCCTTCTCTCAATTTGCCTGTTGGGTGTTGAGCATCTTCTAGGCACCTTCGCCTCACCAGGGCAGTGCCAGCCACTGGGGGGGCCCAAAAGGCCAACCAGAATCCCCACCCCAGGGACAGATGGGGGATTTTGTGGGGGGACAGGAGACTTACAAACTTCGGCATTCGGTTTCAGTGTTAAATAGCGTGTGGTGGCGTCATGACCTGCAGGAGGGGTGGGATGTGCTCACAAGCCCCGGGAGGGGTCACGGGGCTGGAAGTCAGGAGAAAGGGTTGAATCGACTCCCAGGGACCAGGAGGTTCCTCTGGGGAACGAAGACGGGAGCAGAGAAGGGAGCACACGTGCACAGGGACTGCGGACGGTGGGGAGAGGGGCTAGAATTCGGGACAGGGCAGCTCCGCTCTGTAGGCTGACGCGTCCTTGTCTGGGTCAGAGCAACGAGTAGCAAGTAGGTAGCCCTTGGTACTGACATCTTGGCTTTGAGTCCCATGGCTTAACATTTTTAAATACCAACTTTAAAACAAAAAGTTTACTGAGTTTTCCGTAGATGTGAGACACCAGACCCAAATCCAGATTCTGCTTCTCTTGGAAGACAAATCGATGTCCAACGGCTTGACTCGATGAGTTTTCTAGAGCTGCCATAACAAAGCACCTCCTGCTGGGCGGCCCAAAACAAGGGAAGCTTGTTCTCTCCCATTTAAGAGGTTCGAGGTCTGAAGCCAAGGGGTCAGCCGGGCTGTCCTCCCTCTGAGACCCTGGAAAGTCCTTCCCTGCTGCTGGCTTCTGACGCTCTCCTTGGCCCATAGATGCATCGCTCCGTGTGACATGGCTTCTCCTCTGAGGATGGTCTAGGTCTCCATGTCTCCCCTTATAAGGACCCTGGTCTCACTGAGTTAAGAGCCAGGCTGACTCCAGTGTGACCTCATTTTAACCCGATGATGTCTGCAAAGACCCTATTTCCAAATCCTCACAGCTGCCGGGGGTTAAAATTTCAACCCAGCTATTTGGGGGACGCAACACAGGAACAGATATAGATACCAACAGACTTGTCCCCGACATTCAGAATTTAATCACGCAGACCCTTGCCATTTGAGGACGAACATTCTCGGCCTTCTAGGCCTCGGCCAGACTTCTGACAGCGCCCTGTGGTCTCCTCCACAGCTTCCGGCCTCTCGTCCTCTCCGTCGACGCCCACCCAGGTGGTCAAGCAGCACACCTTTCCTCTCGAGTCCTACAAGCAAGAGCCTGAGCGACTGGAAAATCGCATCTACGCCTCGTCTTCCCCTCCGGACACAGGCCAGAGGTACAGCCCGTCCTCCTTCCAGGGCACCGCCAGGCCTCCAGCGGCCTCGCCCACACACCATGCCTCCCCCAGAACCGTAAGTCTGGCCTCGTCCTGTGGCCCCGGGGCCTCCAGGTGTCGGCGGGGGGTCGGGGGGGGCTGGGCGCGGAAGACGACACTGCGCCCTCCTGATGCATTGGGTGTGTTTTGTCACACGAGTCCTGGGCTGAGGAAGAGACACTGAGGGTGCAAAGGGAAACTACACAGAAAGTGGTAGCGTCTGGAACCTGACCAGAAAGTGTGTCTTGCCTTGGCCTCTTTTAAGATGTCCGTCATCAAAAGCTTTATTTGAATTTATCTGGATTGGGATCCGAGAGAACCGTGTCCCCGAAGCCCGTTGATGTGGTTGGGACTGTGGGGTCCGGTGGCCGTGGTGGATCCCTGGGGCTGCTGGAACGAGGTGGCGTGAACTGGGGGCTTAAAAGACCCAGAAGCTACTGCCTCATAGCTCCGGAGGCTGGAGGTCTGAAGTCCTGGTTTGGGCAGGACCATCCGTGCTCCCCACGAAGTCTCTAGTGGGGACGATCCTTCCGCTCTTCCGGGTCACTTCTGGGCCCCCGGGTGATCCTTGGCTTGTAGCAGCATCGCACCGGTCTCTGCTTCTGTCCTCACATGGTCGTGGGCCCGCGTCTGTGTGTCCACGATGTCCTCCTCTTACGAGGACAGCACTCGTGTCAGATCAGGGCCCAGCCTGCTCCCATGTGACCTCATCTGCGCTCGATCACGTCTGCAGACACCTTATTGCCAAACAAGGTCTCGGTCACAGGCCTCAGAGGCTAAGACCTCACCATCGGACACTGTCCGACCACAAGTGTTGTCATCTTCAGAGAGCAAGAAGGTGTGTTTGTCACGCAGGGGACACGCCATCGCTGTCCTCGTTCCTTCAGCGACTCCTTGATGAGATGTAGGCTTCGCAGGGTGCTGTATGAGGTGCTGAGGGACCAGACGCAAGGTGTCCTTCTTGCCTTCTGGGGCCCCCGTCTTACTGGGAACAGGGTGACTCTCAGATGAAAGAGTTAAGTCAAAGCAGAAAGGAGTTGGGGGGGGGTGTCCACGCTAGAGGAGGCGGCGAAGGGAAGCGCAGTGGTCCGATGCGGGCCGCCCGGGGAGCTGGGCCTTGCGTCAGTGGTGGGGCAGGGCTGAGGGGGAGGTGAAGGGAAAGGCTTCCAGAGAAGAAAAGTCGCCATAACTTGAGTGGGAATAAGAGAAGATCTAGAAAGGCTCTCCTGGGCGTTTCAAAAAGAGGCTTGGTTATACAGGTAACGGAACAAAAAAATCTAAAAGGGGAACAGTGAGGCGACCCAGATTGTCAAAAGCAGGAAGCGACTACTCCCCTAGGGCTGGAGGGGCCGTGAGAGGTGGCGGAGTTTCCAGAGTCCGTCCGAGGGGAGTCGAACCCCGTGCGTCTGCCCGGCTGAGGTTACAGAGGAAAAGCAGCCGCTGGCCGGAGATGCCCTTTGAGGCAGGTAAAAATCCTGGTGTCTCCGCCGCTTCCTCCCTCCAGCCTTGGGCCAAACCTACCCACAAGCCTATGGACTAGGCCATCTGGGACAGAAGGAGCCTGTGGGGGCTGGGAGTGGCGGGGACGACCGAAGAGGGAGGTGACCAGCACAGGGGCTTCCAAGGGCAAAGGAGACGTGAAAGTGTCAGGATACTGGCTTCTTCTCATTGAGGAGTGACACTTGGTAGGATAAGTCCATTTAGGAAGAGATGCCAACTTGCAGCGAAAACCGTTTAGATCGCGGGAAGTGATGGTGACATCAGCTGTCCGTGACGGCAGAAGTTCGCTGCTGGCCTTTCCCAGTTTAAAGAACAGAGAATCCAGGGAGTGCTGTCCGTCCAAAGTCAGTTTTCCCTCTGACGACGACGACTGGGAAGTGGTGTCCTCAGCTGTTTAAACCTCCCGCGACTCAGAAGCCTGCGTCCTTCCGGGATTTCTGAGGCGGTTCTGGGGCCAGAGTGCATGTGTCCTCAGCTGTGTCCCACACTCAGCGACGGACATGCCATGGGCCCTGGTCAGGGCCTGCGATCCCACACGTGAGGCCGACACTGAGTGTGACATCTCGGTGACATTTCAGCGACCTTCCAAGTGTCCTGAGGGGAGGACCCAGGGGTGGTCATTCCATACATGGGCTCTTACTCGGGCTTAAAAAGGGAGGACATCCTGACACGTGCTGTAACGTGGATGGTCCTTGGGGCCATTACGTGGAGTGAAATAAGCCAGTCGTACAAGGATGAATCCCGGGTAATCCCATGTGTCCGAGGACCCCAGGGTGGTCAGATTCATAGATATAGAAAATAGAAGGGTGGGCGGCAGGGGCCGGACAGGGTTAACTGGGGAGTTGTCGTTCAATGGGGGAAGAGTTTTGATGCGGGAGGGTGAAAAAGTTCTGAAGATGATGAGGGTGATGGCGTGAATATACCCAATATCACCGAATCGTACGCTTAAAAACGGTTAAAATGGTAAATTTTATATTACGTATATTTTTTTACTACAATTTTTTTAAAAAGTGATCCAGACAGGACTACAATGTTCATATAGTTCAGACTTCAAGAAATCAGGGTGAGGTTCCCCACTTACACTCTGCAGGAATACATTTCAAAATCGGAAGACAGTGTCCCCATGGGCTCCCCAACCTCAGACAGGCCTGACCCCACCGGTCCACTTTATCACCCGAGGCGTCCCGGGGGCCCCTGTCATGGCCTCTGCAGCCAGCAGGGGCTGGATCTGCCCTGCTTTGCCGGAGGGCTGGTGGTCGTTTCAACTTCATACAAAGTTCACTTCTTTGTCATTAGACTATGCCAATCGTCTGTAAGC
Source organism: Martes martes (assembly GCF_963455335.1). NCBI lineage: Eukaryota > Metazoa > Chordata > Mammalia > Carnivora > Mustelidae > Martes > Martes martes. The sequence continues at coordinate 102,783,243 of NC_137899.1, read as the reverse complement.
GTTGTGCTAAGTTCCTCAAGAGCTTGGCTGATTTCATGAACTTGGCTACCGACACGATCTTCACTGGAGAAATGTGATTCCTTAAAGACTAGAAATTGTTTCAGCTTGAAAATATTTAGATATAATTTGTCTCCGTCCTTTGGAACAAAAAGATGCTTTCTGTGAACATTGAGCCCAAAGTTCACTTTTATAAAATGTGTTCCCATGAGTCTTCTTCTAAAATTGGAATGGGGATAAGGGTAATTAGTTCGTCTTTGGTCTAAAGTACTCATTTTTTTTATTTCATTTTATTTTTTTATTTTAATAAACATATAATGTATTTTTATCCCCAGGGGTACAGGTCTGTGAATCGCCAGGCTTACACATTTCACAGCACTCATCATAGCACATACCCTCCCCAATGTCCATTTCCCCACCACCCTCTCCCGTCCCCCCTCCCCCCAGCAACCCTCAGTCTGTTTTTGGAGATTGAGTCTTTTATGGTTTGTCTCCCTCCCAATCCCATCTTTTCATTTTTTCTTTTCCTACCTCCCCCCAACCCCTCCCCCGCCTTGCATCGCCACTTCCTCATATCAAAGAGATCATATGATAGTTGTCTTTCTCCGATTGACTTATTTCGCTCAGCATGATACCCTCTAGTTCCATCCACGTTGTCCCAAATGGCAAGATTTCATTTCTTTTGATGGCTGCAGAGTATTCCATTGTATATATATACCACTTCTTCTTTATCCATTCATCTGTTGATGGACATCTAGGCTCTTTCCATAGTTTGGCTATTGTGGACATTGCTGCTATAAACGTTCGGGTGCATATGCCCCTTCGAAGCACCACGTTTGTATCTTTAGGATATATACCCAGTAGTGCAATTGCTGGGTCATAGGGTAGCTCTATTTTCAGTTTTTTGAGGAACCTCCACACTGTTTTCCAGAGTGGTTGCACCAGCTTGCATTCCCACCAGCAGTGTAGGAGGGTTCCCCTCTCTCCGCTTCCTCGCCAGCATCTGTCATTTCTTGACTTGTTAATTTTAGCCATTCTGACTGGTGTGAGGTGGTATCTCATTGTGGTTTTGATTTGTATTTCCCTGATGCCGAGTGATGTGGAGCATTTTTTCATGTGTCTTTTGGCCATCTGGATGTCTTCTTTGCAGAAATGTCTGTTCATGTCCTCTGCCCATTTCTTGACTGGATTATTTGTTCTTTGGGTATTGAGTTTGATAAGCTCTTTATAGATTTTGGATACTAGCCCTTTATCTGATATGTCATTTGCAAATATCTTCTCCCATTCTGTCAGTTGTCTTTTGGTTTTGTTAACTGTTTCCTTTGCTGTGCAAAAGCTTTTGATCTTGATGAAATCCCAATAGTTCATTTTTGCCCTTGTAAAATACTAATTTTATCATTTATTTACTCAGCAAAGACTCACAACTGCTGTGTGTCAGGAGCTGCTCAGAAAGGGCGAGCGGGTGACAACTGTGTAATGAAGAGACATGTTTGTCCTCGTCACTACTCGATTAATGGCGCACTATGCATGGGAGGGCTTAAAAAATAGCTAATGACCAGCTGAACAAAGGAGGGGGTTTTGTCTCTCCGGGGGATGCAGGCAGGTTAATAATCACAAAGGAGTTTGGTGAAACCTGGGTCGTAGGATGGGAGAACACAGCCAGCCCAGTCCCAGAGGAAGTGGACATTTTTTCCCAGTAGAGAGCGATAATCAGCTTTGCATTTTATGATGCTCTGTCTGGGTGGGGGTGGAAACGAGATTGAATGTGAGTAGGACCAGAGCTCAGATGAGACACGGTGTGAAATTATCTGGGCCTGGTGGAAGCCGATGGTGGAACGGAGTGACCAGTGCAAAGAAGTAAAGAGCATTTAAGAGGTTGAATTGAGAGGAATTTGGAATGCCGTGATTGATAGAGAAGAGTCAAGGATGATTCCAGAAGTTTCGCCTCAGGAAACTAGATGAACAGTAGTTGCATTTGCTGGGCTAGGGAAGGGGGAGGGAAGAAGAGCCGGTTATGGGTGTGTGCGTGCATGCGTGTGAGCCCATGTGGGGTGTGTGGGTGTGCATAGGCACACAGACACGTGTGTGTTCAGGTGCTGGTGGTAGGTGCCTGTGGAATGTTCCAGAGGAGGTATCCAAAGCACAGTTGGATATGTGCGTCTGGAGCCAGAAATTAAGGACTGAGGTCGGCCCTAATAGCTTTGGCACGAATACTGTGGTCGAGTGCAGAAGCCATGGACTGTGGGCTGGATGGTGGAGAGTAAAGAGGTGGGGATCTCTAGAGCAGATTGCGCGAGAACCCTGACTTTGCAGGGGAAGGGATGGGGCTGTCGCTCTTCGGTGGAGGTGATGGTTTCTTCCCATAGATGGGAACAGGTTTCAACCCTAATCGGGACAGGGTTAGTAAGAAGGAAGCAGGAAAAGACTGAAGGGAGAAGGCAAGCCTTGCATTCTGCTCTTGTCAAGGAAATGGGTAAGAGTCCTTGGGTGGTGGGAGATGTTTGTCCTAGACCAGGGGAAGAATCATCTTCTGTTGTACTCAAGACTCAACGTGAAGGTATTAGAGGGATCAGTACTTTTCCGGTTCCCTTTCCACCACAGTCATTCCCGTGCTCCTCCCCTTTCTCTTCTAGGAATTTCACTCTTGACCTACGTCTTGGGTCAGAGACCCTAGAAGCGGGATCTGGGGTGGGGTTTGGGCTGCACGTCTGTTGGCTGAGTACAGAGTGCTCAGAATAAGGCTGTAGGTGCAGGGGGAGGAAAGAAGGAAGGTGAGCGTGTGGTGTGGCATGAGACGTAGCCTCAGCCTGACGACGGGGGAGCTCTGGAGTGTAAACTGTGCCAGAGTTTGCCCTGCCTGGAGGCAAGAAGGCTGGCCTTCCTCCCCTCACACCAAGCAGCCATTAGTTTGGGGGTGCCCCAGGCTGAGGGAAATTCACCTCCCGCTGGGATGGCACCTGTCACCCAAGGACAATCCTAGAAGAAGGTTGTGGGGTTGAGCCCCCAGCAGTGGCCCCTGGGCGGGTGACAGGGAACCCAAGGCTCGGGCTGAGGCCCGGGGTCTCTCCTCCTCTGGCCTGGTCAGTTCCTGTATCGTAGCCCTGCTCCCATCGCCGCACAACAAACTCCCCAAAACTTTAGACAGCAGCCGTGTCTTGAGCTCGCCATCCTGCGGGCCGTGCGCTCGGGCGGGCCATTCTGGTCCCGGCCGTGCTCGCTCACACGTCTGCGCTCGCTTACCGGGTTACTTGGCGGCCGGTCGGCCCCGAGAGGCCTCCGCTGGAATGTCTCACCTCGGCTCCGTGTGGTCTGTCCTCCCCTGGCAGAGGCTGTCCCAGACTAGTTCTTATGACAGTGGCACGATTCCAGGAGGCACGGGGGCAAGTGTTCCTGAGGCCCCGGCTCAGAACCAGCGCCCTAACTCTTAGCCGAGGTAGAATCTCTCTCCTCTCCCCTTGGAGCCGGACCGGGTTTTCGCCTTGCTTCGGCCAACAGGATGAAGCAGGAGTGACAAAGGCCCCTGCAGAGAGCCTCGCTGCCGGAAGAGGTGACGGGTGTGGGCCAGTTTTGAGATCTACCACACGCCTTATCACTTGATTTCAACAGCGGGGCCTGCAGCCGGACACCACACACTGGAGGGGAGAGGTTCATTTACCCCTGCCTGGGAGTCTAATTTAACTCTTTCGAGTATATGTCCCTGAAAAGGTGGCTGCTGCGGTGTGTGTTCCCTGAGAAGCAGACTCCAGACAGAAATGAACGCGCAGGGTGTTCATTAGGGAGCCTTCCGAGGGTCAGGCCTGAGGGAGAAAGGAAGGAGGGAGGCGGGCCTGAGGGAGAAGCCGCCAGGCAGCGCTGTCTCAACCAGGTCCCCCGGCCGACCCCCAGGGAGCACTAAAACTGGGGCGGCTCCCCAGACTTGTCCCAAGTTGGGGCGAAGGAGCCAGGCCCTTCTAACCTGGCATCAACCAGTCGTTAAGATGGCAGGTCTCCTAGAAGGGCGTTCACGGTGGCCAAGCCAACTCTCCTCAGCCAAGGGCAGTGCTGGCTAATAGTTGAGTCCATCACTTGGCAGAGCCCCAGTAGCTGGGCAGGGGGAAATCCTTCACTTCTGCAAGGGGATCTGAGTGGTACATTACAACCTCTAACCTCAGACCTATTTACAGCCTCTACTTTATTCTTTCAATTTATGATCCCCAAATTCTGACAGGTGAAAAAAAGGGGTATCATATTGCTTCTTACGATGTACTTAAAATATAACTAAACTGAAGAAAAGGGTTCAGGATGGTTGGTTGGGGATGCATGAAAAAGGTTTTATTGGGCCCAGGGTGAGAGGAACTAAGGCCCCAGCCAACACTGTCACCAATTCCCCGGCTGTGGGAGTGAGCCAGCACGGAGCTGAATCCCAGCCCCAGCCTAGGCTTCGGATGATACTGTAGCCCCAGCCAATACCAGAGATCCAGGAGCACCTGTCTGAACGGCTCGTGAATTCCTGACCCACGGAAGCCATAAGAAATAATGTATTGTTCTGCTGCAGCTACTCTAACAAAATGTCACAGACTAGGGGTCTTAACAGAAATTCATTTCTCAGGGCCCTTGGTGGCTCAGTCGATTAAGCGTCTGTCTTCAGCTCAGGTCGTGATCTTGGGGTCCTGGGATCAAGCCCCACATGGGGCTCCCTGCTCAGTGAGGAGTCTGCTTCTCCCTCTCCCTCTACTGCACTTCCTGCTTGTGCTTGCGTGCCCTCTCTCTCTCTCATAAATAAATATGAAAATATATTTATAAAAAAAAAAAGAAAGAAACTTATTTCTTATAGTTCTGGGAGTCAGAAGTCCAGGATCAGGGTGTTGGCAGGATCCAGAGGCCTCCTTAGCTACAGATGCCACCTTCCCACTGTGTCCTCATGTGGTCTTTCCCTCTGTGCACACACATCCCTGGGGTCTCTTCCTCCTCTTCAGAGAATACCAGTCCTGTTGGATTAGGACCCCACCCTATGACCTCACATAACCTTAGTCACTTCCTTAAAGGTCCCATTCCCTAACACAGTCACACTGGGTGGGGGTCAAGGGCTTCAGCCTATGAATTTGGAGGTGGGGCGGGGTGGGGGGGGGACACAGTTCAGTGCATCACAGATAATAAATTACCATTACCCTCTTAAGCCACTGAGTTTTAGGGTTGTCTGTTACATCTCAAAAGATAGCTAGTACCTGTTTTGTCATGTATTTGGGGAGATAATAAACTCAGAAGTTTGGGGTTCTTTTTAAAAATTGACTGTCTTAGGGGGTGGCTCAGTGGGTTAAGGCTCTGCCTTCGGCTCAGGTCATGATCTCAGGGTCCTGGGATTGAGCCCCACATCGAGCTCTCTGCTCAGGGAGCCTGCTTCCCCCTCCCTTTCTGCCTGCCTCTCTGCCTACTTGTGATCTCTCTCTCTGTCAAATAAGTAAATATAATCTTTTAAAAAATAAATAAAAATTGACTGTCCTGTCACTGAATAAGTCCCCAAGATCCCTGCTTTTTCTAGTGTGAATATCTGGGAGGAAGTCACCAACGGCCCTTACAAGAAGGCTAGTTATTTGGAATAACTATTATTTGGAATAATTTCCAAATTAGTTACTTGGAATAATTACCTTTATTTTTTAAGATAGGAAAGCACTCTAAAAATCTAAAAATATTTCAAATCACTTGACATTAAGGAATAGATAAGATGTTATAGGCACTATTTTGTTTCTTATATTCCCATTTGCCATTTGAAATATCAAATTACAACCTAATACGGTCTTGGTGTTAAGGCCATCTGCCCAGAAACGGCAAACTAACAGTTCCAGAGTCCATTACTCACAGCAGATTAGATATTATAAAAATAGTTTGGGAAAAATTCACATAGGGTCGAAGAGTAGGAGCGCCAGTGAGAACTGATTCATAAGGGGAATTGGTTATCACGAGAGTTGTTGCTTACACAAGTGTTGCCAGTGTGTTGAAGAGGCAGGCAGGGAATATCTACCCTCCCAGCTGTCAAAAGAAGGTATTATAATTGGCATCCTTCCTCGGTCCCCGCACTGGCCGGATCGTGACTCCACGAGCAGAGAGAAGGCAGAGCCCAAATAAGAGAGATGTACTTGGCTCAGCGCTTGGTCTGGATCTGTGGGATTCTTACTGATTCTGTTCCCCAGGGTAGCTGAGCTCCAGGAGAGGATGTTGAATCTTTTTACCTTGATTTTTCTTTAATTGGACAAATGCCCTACCTCTGTCACTTCCCCCGCGACCTATGAGGGAAATGACTCATTCAGTGGTTGTTTCCTAAGATGCCATCATTTGCCAGGCAGCAGGCTAGGCATCGAGTGCTTGGGGACGTTTGAGAACATTTCCGTGTCAAGAGTCACAGCAAGGGCAGGTCTCATGGAGGCAGGACCCCCAGAGCTAAAGCAGCTGGCGAGGGGGTTGGGGGGACCCTCCACCTCTTCCCTCATGGGCCAGAGGCCAACAGATGGGGGATATGCACTCGGCATCATGTGATGGCGGGCGTACGTGTAAATTTCCCAGAGCGAGTTATTTTGCCGTCTTGGTTGATAGAGCCAAGTCTTCTATTGGTGAAATGTGCCAACGTGACAGCAACCGCTTTAAGATTCACTTTGAACTTGTCCACCCAAAAGGAGCAACCCTGGACAAAGCAGTGGTTGAAATATTGGTGTCCCATGGAGTTGGGAGGCTCACTGGAGTTTCTCAGGGTGGCCTACAGATAGCGCCTCTGCTGGGAGGAGGAATACATTGCAATTAGCTTTTCCCTTCCTCGGGCAGGCGTTGTCAAGGACGCTGCCTAACCGTGCAATGGGCCTGGACTAGGTGTATCTCTTGTGGAAGAAATCATCTTGATCGCGGCTGTCTGTAAGCTCAGGGCAGAAGCCAGCCTTCCAGGGACCACAAGGTGACCGCGTGGTGATGAAGGGTAGACAGAGGCAGCTTTTGTCAAGAAGTTTGGATTGAAGAGGAGCCATGAGTGAGGGCCAGGGCTGGCGGGGAGCCAGAGGGCATTTCTCTCAAAGATGGGTGTGGCCTGAGCATGCGAACGCTAATGGAGGGAGGTACAGGTTCCGGAAACTTCCACCCTCTCTACCCACCCCTCCATCCAGGCTTTAGGTGAGGACCAACGGAGAGCATGCGTTTACACATGAGATTCTCAAAGCTCCATTGCTAGCAAACACTGAAGTCGAGTCTTGAACCAAGGAAATGCGGCTCCAAAGTCCGTGTCCCTGATATGATTTCTTCAGCCTCTAGAGAAATCCAGGCTTCTCAGCCCACCCATGGCACACTGACGCAGCGTCTCAGCGCACATATGTCTCATTCAAGGACCGGCCCGGGGCCAAGCCTGGCCCATCATTTCTTTCTGTATTTCACCTTTTATGAATACACAGTCACCCCCTTTCGCTTCTGCATCGTCTCTGGCTGCGTTCACGCCACAGCAGCAGAGGTGAGTCGTTGCGACAGAGACCAGATGGCCCGCAAAACACACAGTATTTATCATCTGGCCTTTTTTCAGGGAAAAAACTTGCCAGCTCCTGACTAATCTTTGCCAGCGCCTCCCTTTCCTGCATCTCATTAATTAATAGGATGTCCCACACAAAGTGCCAGGGTGAGTCCAGTCCCCAGGAAGGCAAGGAGGCCGGCGGGAGAGCCCCGCCCCGCCAAGGGCGCAGCACCGGTCCCTCCGGAGAGCACGAGAGAAGTGGGTCATCGGGCCTGCCCTGCCCCTCGCCTCGGCCCTGCAGGGCGGCTGCCCCTCAGGCTGGCAAACTGGCAGGTAGTCCTGTAGAGTTGAGACTGAGGCAGTCTGCCTTCTCCTTACCCTCCGAGCACTGTGACGTCGAGCACTGTGACGTCGTGCGGTCTGCTTTTGGACTGGATTGAGGAGATTGGGGGTCATGTAAGTTTCAGGTGAAGGGCCCTTTGTTGGGCCCGTTGTTCTCCTTGAGTGAGGAAGGGATGCAAATTTGAGTTAATAGCACAAAGGGGCCTCATGTGAAGTCTTCACTGCCTACCTGGGCAGCGGTTTCAAGGAATGAGTTGGTCAGCTGTGCTTTTTTCCCCCAAGGATTGTATTTATTTATTTATTTGAGACAGAGAGAGAGAGCGCGTGAGCGCACGAGCTGGGGGAGGAGCAGAGAGGGAGGGAGACGGAGAGAGAGACTCTCAGGCAGCCTCTGCACTGAGCGGGGAGCCCAACGTGGGGCTCGATCTCCTGACCCTCAGGTGGTGTCCTGAGCTGAAACCAAGAGCCGGATGCTTCACCAACTGAGCGACCCAGGCGCCCCACAGCCATGTGTGTTAATAGAAGGGTCACTCCAAGGACAGGCGAGAGGCCAGAGGAAGCCTCCAGAAGGCCAAGGAGGCAGAGCCATAAAGAAAGGACAACAGTGGTCCAGGGAGACACAACAAAGGGCTGAATTAAGGCCACGGGAGTGAAGACTTAGGGGAAGGGGTGAGTTACAAAGCCATGCAGTGGAGGAAATCGGCTGGCCTGGGTGAGACCCAGGGACGTGGCCCCGTGGGAGGAGGCTCCGGGGACTCCGGTTTCTGGCACGAAACGTTGAATGCAGTGTCCTTAAACTGGGAGGGGAAGTAGAGCTTGGGACGAAAGTTAACTCTGTTTGCACCACACTTTCTTTGCTTCTTTGGGACATCAGATAGAGGCATCCAGGGGCCCGCATATGTAAGTCTGGAGCAGAGAAGCAGAGGTTCCGAAAATGATTCTCCTTGTCCCTTTTATGTGCCGTGCGTTAAATCAAAAGAAATCAAGACTCCGAACACCTTTACCTCTACTGCAGCTGGTGCAGCGAAGAAAGCAAACAGAATTCCATTCTAATGAGAGACACTTCTTACCAGTACAGCTGCATGAAAATGCATGGGGGGGTTGCTGAACGTTAGATGGGGAAAAATTACTGTATGTGCTCCTGCATTCTAGACGGGCTTGTCTTGATTTGCATTTAGATGAGAATTCCTTCAGCTCGGAACCAGGACTGTCCTCTAATCCACAGCACTCGGGAAAGCATTCACTGTGGCTGGAGAAGTGTCATTGGTAAACGAGTGACACAGACCCTAACACCAGTATTAAGAGGGCTGCTTAATGACTCTGTAGAAATTAGCTGCTGGAATGGTGGAAAAGTTTAGGACGGGCCTCCCCCCGCAGGTGCCTGAGACTGTGTAACCTGTTAATGAGTGACTACCCAGACACCCGCCGGTGCTCGACCCGCTTCAGGAGGCCGTGTGCGGTCTTTGCGGCTGAGCGCAGAACCCTAGAGCACGGTCGTGTGGAGTCCTGAGTACGAAGGACATCTGCTCATCACGGGCACGAGTAGAGGGGGTTCCGTAACAATCCTCTAGGGCACTACAGAGAAAATTCCAGCATGATCTCTACGCCTCAGCCAATGAGCTCCTCTTGTACACTGTATCAAAAGCAGATTAAAAGCCCATTGCTTATCTTGTGTTCATCCACAAATTGGTAAGGCTATTCAATTATCTTGGGTTAGTCTGATTATGCCGGTCCACTGGCCGTCTTTGCGTTTAATTTTTAAAATTAGGTACATCTGGAGAAGTCTTTGATGATCTCCTTTAAGAATAGCATCCCTCTGGGATGAAGGGAGGCCTGGAGACTGGTGGCAGGACAATCGTGTGCGTGTCCTGAACGCAACTGACCCATGCGCTTAAAAACGATCAAGAAGGCAAATTTTATGCTGCTTTACCACAATTTGAAAATTTTTCAATAATAACATTCCTCTGATTATAGATAGAAAAGCATAAAGGGAATAAAAACTTCACACAATTCTGCCGTCCCGAGACAGTTAAACGGTGCTGGGCCTATCTTGCTTGGCCTTTGCTGTGCCCTCATATGCAGCCGTAGCCACGGACGTGCAACAGACCTAGGCCTGAGCTCTCCAGTGATGTGATCATCAGGCCCCTGTCTTCAGTTTGCAGAGTTCTTCTGTCGGGAAGATGCCATCTTTAAAGGTCTTGTTTCCATAAAATTTGGTGGTCACACAATATACTCTTCAAATTATGGTCTAAGCCAGTGAGCGATAAATAATTACCTGTAACCTACGGAGCACGTTTTATATCCCCGAGGCCCTTCGTACGCTGGGGCGGCGGCGGGGGGTGCTCAGTCAGTTACACGTCTGTCTTCGGCTCAGGTCATGGTCCCAGAGTCCTGGGATCGAGCCCCGCATCTGGCTCCCTGCTGAACAGGGAGTCTGCTTCTCCCTCTCTCTCTGCCGGCCGCTCCCCCTGCTTGTTCGATCTCTCTCTCTCTCTCTCTCTCTCTCTATTTCTCTCTCTGTTAAATAAATGAATAAAATAAAATCTTAAAAAAGAAAAGAAAAAAGAAAGTTACAAAAAACATAGGCAAACAGACCCAAAGCTGTCAGACTGCTATTTGGATAAAAGGTAGTACAATTTCATGAGACTTGATCACTATCGGTCCGATTCTTTTAAGAAACCGAGTACATAGCACTGGAGTACCGGCAGGCCGCGGAAGGTTCCAGAGCCATTTGCCTGCTGGACAGGGACTCAGCTGCTGCTTTGAGGAGTCAGGTGAGCCGGTGAATTGTCACGTTTCCCCATTCTTAAGATCTGTCCCTCTTCCTGGACTTGATTCTGGCCTCTCGCTTTTACCGTGGCTGGCAATTGAGGATTGGTTTGAGGGGAGGGTCCCCAGATACAAATTTATGTGCTCGATACCCATATTTGAAGATACTAGAATCGGGCTCTAATATCACCATAGTTTATTTTTTTCCAGAATGTGAGAATGATTACAGAAATAATTTTCCACTAGTGGAAAAAATACACTTATTTATTCAGGACTTCTCCTAGTGTGCCCCCCAGGAGGCTGTGTATAGCACCGCATGCTGAAAGAAGGAAAGAATTTCTCTTCAAAAATAGAGACCTGGTGTTAGTGGCTCAAGAAGGATTCTGTAACCCTTCCTGCTCCCGGGACACATGTCCCTAGATGGGGCTGTTTTCTCTCTGCCGGGCCACTTACGCAATCTGGTAAATGGGCAGATAAAGAAAACATCTATTTCCCACTGGGCATGAACTGTGGACGGCATTTAATTTATGCGCTAGGTTCGCAACCCCTGGGCAAGGGCCCCTCATATTACGGTATCTGTGTGAGATGAGAGGAAAAGCCCTAAAGTCAACATAGAAACTCATGTATTGCCTGTTTATAAGAAGGTAAAAGCAAGTACAAAGGGCCCTCAGAGCCAGTAGCTCCAAGGACTTAGAGCTTTGCCAGCATGTAGCTCATTGGCCTGACTTCTCTGGAAGGGGGTGTCCACACTCCCCTCCACAAAGCAAAGTCATTTTTTATTTTTTCTGAGAACTAGGAGGCAGAAACGGAAGCAGAGCATGGGATACGTTGCTTAGATAACACAAACACAAGTAATAAAAGAAGGTCCATTCCAAACAAAAATACAAAGAGACTGCTTTTTAAGTAAGGCACCGCGACCAAATGTGAACAGATCGAGTTGTAGTGACAAATCTGTTTTGTTGACTAGTTGAGTGCGTAGAGGAAGGTCAAATTTTATTTCCATTCCAACAGCCCTGCCACAGGTTGGTTTGCATCGTGGTTGATCGCTGATCCCCCCAACACTTAGAGAGTCAAGGAGGACTTTCATGCAGCTCAGTCTGGCACCAGAAATTCTGTAACCGTCGGTAGCCCCTCGTTCTCTTCTCCAGATTGGGTTCCGTTCTGAATTGACTAGGAGGCCCCCCAGTCCTGGGCCTTTTGGTCCTTAACACAAATGCACAGCAAATGAAGTAATATAAACCAGGCCGTTAGTCATCTGCACTAGAAATAACCTTGATGGAATGATGATGACACACTTTTCTAGATGCTTCGGGATACCGGTTCTAGATTAGATAGGATCATCTTAGAACACGTTCCTCATCCATGGGTTTGGAGTCATCCTATTTCACAGTGTTTCTGCATGTGTTCTCAGCCCAGTGTCCAATGAGATAAGGCACATTTGGTGGCAAATGATTTATGAAAGTGTCATTTTCAGGGACGCCTGGGTGGCTCAGTCGGTTAAGTGTCTGCCTTCAGCTCAGGTCATGATCCCAGGGTCCTGGGATCGTGTCCTGCGTCGGGCTCCTTGCTCAGTGGGGAACCTGCTTCTCCCTCCTCCTGCCACTCCCTCTGCTTGTGATCTCTCTCTCACAAATAAATACATAAATAAAATTTTTAAAGTGTCATCGTTCAGTCTTAAAAACGATCTTCAGTGGATTTGGAGAATGCATAGGACGACAAGAGGTGCTCTGGGGTCTGTCGGACAAATTTACCCACCATTCTTTGAATATAACGTAGTTTATTATTCCTTCTTTAAAATAATAAGCACTCGGCGCATTGATTTCTTTTTTTAAATTTTTTTAAAGATTTTATTTATTTATTTGACAGAGATAGAGAGATCACAAGTAGGCAGAGAGGCAGGCAGAGAGAGAGGGGGGAGCAGGCTCCCCGCTGAGCAGAGAGCCCGATGTGGGGCTAGATCCCAGGACCCTGAGATCATGACCCGAGCCGAAGGCAGAGGCTTAACCCACTGAGCCACCCAGGCGCCCCTCGGCACATTGATTTCTTACAGCAAATGCAGGTTCTTTGACTTCCTGTCCTCACGACATCATATGGTCACTCTCTCCTGCCTGGTTTGCAGATTACGAAATTAGGGACGCAGTCACAACCCACTTGTTGATGCCTGTTAGGAGCCAGGCATGCCGTCCCCAGCCAGGGCTCTGCCAGTTCAGCAAAGGAGCTAGTATCATCTCTCTTGTGCAGGCTAAGAATCAAGTCGTGGAAACATTAAGTGATCCGCTTGAGACTTGGCGACCCATAAGTAGTAGAGACATGGTTCCCCTGGAGACCTACCTTTGACGGAGCAGCAGCCCCCACATGAAGAGCAGCCGTCACTCATTGGCAACCCGCCGGAGGGGAGAAGCCTGCACTGGCACAAGCCTCGGAGAGGGATGTTCTGGGCACACAGCCGGCGTGGGGCAGAGCTGGGACTCGCACCCGGGACCGCCACAGACCGAGAAGGGCGTGAGCTTTGAGGTCAAATCCACCTTCCTCCCATCCACACGACTGGTTTCTTCATTTTTTTTCCTGTTTTGGGCACCTGTTTTGACTTTGACATCAGTCTTAGAACTCTTACCCGAGAGAAGTAACACCTGATGAATAATACGCTCTGGTCACCTTCCCCTGTACATGGCTTCTGGATTCCATGATGTCACTTGCATCAGAGCACTTGGCCCCATATCACCAGGTCACCTCCCCTTCCTTTCTTTTTTATTTTAATTTTTTTTAAGTGGTTTCAAGCCCAGCGTGGGACTTGAACTCATGACCCTGAGCTCAAGAGTCACCTGCTCTACCCACTGAGCCAGCCAGACACCCCAATCCCCTCCCCTTCCTAAAGCAGGAAATGACAATGAAAGAGAAGGCGGATGCCCGCTTGATTCACACATGTTTTGCGAGACGTGGCGTCCCCTCCCTCAGACCCTAAGTCACGGATCCTAGCTTTCCAGAGACTCCTGCTTGGCCCAGCATGTTGCTGGACTAAGATCATTGCCTGTGGACCAAGCTGTGTCTTCTCGCACGGCCGGGAGGCAGATCTGGTAGGGTCATCTGTTTTAAACTTTGAGTTATTTCCAGTTTCTCTTGACTCACCAGACAACGTGTGTATTTCTCCATGGCCACGATAAATAAGGATGTGCTTAGTGGGTTTTTTTTAGCTTATCCACAAAAGCGAGGCCCAATATGGTGCTACTCAGGCTTCCGGGTGAGCCTGGGTTTTCAGTCATGGGACTTTATTCCCTGATAAAAATCCCAGGGTTGAAAAAGCATAGCGCCCTCCGCCAGATTGCTGTTAATCAGATTTATAAAACTGGGTTTGTCTGTCTATCACCATAATCACAGAGAACCAGCTGGCTGGGTTTTCGCCAGATTTGGAGAGTACGTTCGAGATGGTGTGACTTGAAGTCGAGGCTCTGTGGGCGTGTGATAATAATGTCTTGAGCTCTGGCTGAATGCTGCTGTAAGTGCGTTTTAGCTCACATATCCCTCACGGCCCTATGAGGTAGGTCCTGTGTGACCCCCATTGTTCAGGTGGGGACACCGAGGCAGCCAGCTCCATGGGCGTGTGACCTCCGCAATTGCCCTGTGCTTACAAGGACCCCCTCCTGCTTTAAAGCTCCATCTATTGTCATCCTGAAATTCTTCATTTTTGAGCAAGGGGCCCCGCGTTTTCCTTTTGTTCTGGGCAAAACCCCGGTGCTAGAGATCGGTACCATGTGGGAGTGAGAGAGCCAGGATTAGGCCCAGGCACTCCACTCCGGAGCCCACACTCCGTCCCCGTGCTGACCTCCCGCTCAGAGAGTAAGTTCTAGGCCAAGAGGGGCCACGCTGCTGTGAGGCCTGTGGACTTCTCCCCCAGAGAGCTACTTTGCACACATTCTGTTCAAGGTGACACGTGTTTGGGTGCAGCTGTGGGGAGAGTTCACTGACAACGGCTCCTGGCTCATGGGTCCTAGGAAGCATCAGCGAGGCTCTAATGGGTCCTTTTAGAGAAGAAGCCGGGGAGAGCGATGCCTGGTGGCACGCCTGTGGGCCCGGTGCCCTCCCAAATGGTGGCGTGAGGCTGCCGGAGACCCGCACTCTAATTTCTCTCACTTTGGCCCCTTCACGAGTATAAGACTGTTGCTGTTCTCTCCTGAAGACTGTCCACGGAGACAACACAGAAGGAGAAAAACAAAAACGTAACTACCCGTTCACGTATTTTTTTGAGTAATATTGATAATTCAGGTGACTCTCCTCGGGTGAAATTTGGGAATAATTTCATTTTCACTAGTGAATTCACAACAACGGGACCAGACCTGGAGCTTCTTGATGCTTCTCTTCCTCCCCCCCTGCCCGTCTGCATTTGCTGCCTCCGCCATGCGCACTCGCAAACATCAGGCCAAGGATGAAGTTTGGGAGAAAAATGGCAAGTCTCGGCAACCGGCCCTTCGCACCCCAGACACGGCGAGTGGCTGGCCGTCCTTCAGCTCTGGATAATTGTTCTGCTTTGAACATCTGAACTGCCACACGCCGCCTGAGCCTCCCTGCCGCCCCGTTCTCCTGGCCGCTCCCGAGCCTGGGTGGCCTCATTTGCAAGGAGCCCTCACTACCAACCCAACAGCAGGCCCCAGGACTCCCTGACTGGTTGCTGCTGTCGGTTCCAGGCAGAAGAGGAGAGGGAAGGCCCCGAGTCGCTGGGGATCATGAAGCTTTTTTAAAATAAATCTTGGAATTGATTGCTTGAAAACAACAAAAACAGCAACAAAAGTCTAAACACTATCTAGGGCCATTCGAAGAAAACAATGCAAATTTTCTAGTTGCATTCCTTTTAGGAGAGTTCTAAAGCTGCAGAGAATACTGTGACTAAGCCACGCGTTTTAAAAGCCAGACAATAAAAATGTGCCAGGTAAGGCCTTCGATAAACAAGCAGGTAACCTCAAGAGGTTTTGGAGGGACGTTTATAGCCACACGGTGCGGCTCTTGTGATCCTGTCGACAGTCCTTTACTGGCTTTCTTTTGCTTCCATAAAGACTTCATTGCTATATTTAAAGGCTTCTTTTGATGAATGCCTCTATTTTTAATTATTGCTCCTCTTGAAAAACTCACTTTCAAATGAAATGGGAGCGTGGGGACTCTGGCTGGAAGGCACCGGTTATCTCTGAAGACGAGGCTGCCAGTTTGTTTGGAAGTTAATATACAGAAATCCCAGGTGCTTGTCCTCACAAGAAGACTTGCTCATGGGAGATCGGTTCCAAAACCAGAGATTAAGTAAAAGCCCCTACTCGGACTAATGAGCCTCCCTGAATCCCTGCTTGGCTTCCAGAATACTGTTAGCTAGCTTTTCTCACGAGCACCCAGCCACGCAGGGAAGGAGGATTTCTCTTTAGAGAAAGGATCTGCGGACCCTGAAAACCTCAGCTTGCCACTTCCACATCGCCGTGGCGAAGCCCACCCGTCTTTGACTCCCCGCTGCACGTGCAGACCTCCTAACCTAGCTTCTTAGGGCCTGCCTATTAAATATGCAGCCAAAGAAAACTGGGCGTAGAGGAAAACTCTATTAGGAAAGACAGAGATGCAAACTGAAAAAAAGAACATCCGAGAAAGCAAAAAAGGGAGGAGGGGCCTCTAAAAATTGAAAAGGGGTATTCGAAGACCAAGAATTCTGAGAAAGTAAAACTGTGCAAACGGGTACACATATATGCACAAATGCACCGGAAGATAAAATTGAGCCGATCTCCTGGAAAGTAAACCCAAAGGCAAAGAGGACAATTAATTTAAGGAAGGAAGGAGGGAGGGAGGGAGGGGAGAGGAGGAGAGGGGAGGGGAGGAAAGGGGAGGGGAGGGAAGAAAAGGAAAGAAGGAAGGGCGTGTGGGCATCAGTCCAGGGGGCTCAGCCTCTCGATCCTACGAGTCCGGGGGGGGGGGGGGCAAGGAAAAGAAAAAAGACCCACACCAAGACACAGCATCATGAAATTTCAAAGCATCAAGGATAAGGAAGTGAGTTAAAGGAGGCAGAAACAGAGTTTACTGAGAAAGAGGGAGAGACTGGGAATCAGAACGGAGCAGGCTTCGGAACAGCAGAGGCTAAAAGGCCGCGAACGGAGCGGGGCTTTCGAAATGGAGGGCAGATGATTTCAAAGTTGGGACTTCGGCGGGATGTGAAATTGAGAGCCGTTCTCAGACCTGCAAGGTCTCAAGTAAGTCACACCCCTCCCCGTTCCTTTCCTGGGGAAGTTCCTGGAGCATCTGGTCCCTCGCCATAAGGGTAGAAATTAAGACCCAGGCATCAGGAAAGATGCCCAGACGGATGCGGGAGGGAGAGGCCGTGGGACCACCACGTGGCAGGTCCAGATGGCCTGTCCAGCCTCGAAAGCCTGGGACAACGTCTCCAAGCAAAGGACAAAACCTGCAGATCACCTTCTGTGTCGGATCACACTGAGAGGAGAGTTCTGGCTTCGGCTGAGTTTGGCAATGATTTCGTGATAGACGCATTGAAAATTTAACCCCCAGAAAGCATGAAATCGCACGGCAAGGAAGGTGGACATAGCACAGGACGCAGCTTGGCTCCGAGGGCACAGTATTTGCAGTCGTGACAATGGGAAACCCTGAATGTTGACACAACATGAAAGGCAGGTGGCTGTGTGTGGACTGTTGGGGCGGGGCGCGCCACTGAGTGGTCACCTTGACCTGCGGGCACAGGAGGTAAAGCTGATGACTCGCGAGCAGGGTCGACCCCGCAGCAGCTGAGCGTGCCTCGCCCTGTAAACTACGGACAGTGGAAAGCATTTAGGCCAAAAGCTAATGTCTTCTATTTTTTTCAACAAGCCAACTTCATAGTCGTTTGAAAAAAAAATCACGCGTGATGTGAGTGGGATGGAAAGGACGGGGCTTGGTGGTTCGTAAAAGGCGCCGTGACTTTGGACGGTGGCCGTGCTGGGCGCTCTGTTGGTGACGGGTCAATAATTAGAATCAGCGTCTCAGTAAAAACAGAAGGAAATGCTGCCTAACAAGCGAAGGCCTCTAACTCCCCAGAAGACGATGAAACGGGTATTTCCTTTCATTTTCACAAGGGCAGGGGTTATGTCTGAGCACTAGGCTGGGCTGCCCGGGGTCAGTCTGCTCTTCTCAAACATACGGCTGTCAAGACCCTTTTCCACTGATGATTAGCAAGGACCCGCTGGGATTTTATTTGTGTGGGTCTCATCGATTGACTTTTACCATATTAAAAATTAAAACTGAGGACGCTGGGTAGCTCAGGGTCTGCCTTCGGCTCAGGTCAGGATCCCGAGGTCCTAGGACCGAGTCCTACATGGGGCTCCCTGCTCACCCTGGACTCTGCTTGTCCCTCTGCCTCTGCCCCTTCCCCAGCTCATGCACACTCTCTCTCAGATAAATAAATCTTAAAAAAAAAATTAAAACTGAGAAATTTGAAAATATGTATTAGTTGATCTAAAATATCAATAATAAACTCGTGACATATTACCAAGGACATATTTCATCCAAAAAAAAAAACAAAACAAAACTGGAAGGCTGGCATTGCTTTACGTGATTGCAAATCTTTTTGAGGCCTGAGAGAAAGCAGAATGGAACTCTCCTGTCGGCTTCTGCACTCATTCTGTTGCCGTATATAGATATTGTTTGGGATGAAGTGTGTGATGAAATTTCAGCCTCAAACAGATACATGGTTGGAAAAGAGAGGAGTATTTTATTTTATTTTTAAAATAATTTTTATTATTTATTATTATTATTTATTATTTTTAAATAACTTTTATTTACTTATTTGAGAGAGAGCGCATGCAAGCAGGGTGAGGGTCAGAGGGAGAAGCAGGCTCCCCGCTGAGCAGAGAGCCCGATGCGGGGCTCGATCCGGGGCCTCCAGGATCATGACCTGAGCCAAAGGCAGACACCCAGACGACTGAGCCACCCAGGCATACCAAGAGAGGAGTATTTTAATAACCTCTTCAGAAAACTGTGGATTGTCTTCTGGACAAGTAGTAGTTTCTTAAAAGGTTAGTTGCAATGTGGAATCTGGAGCCTTACTAATGAAGCTTCACAGCCTATGTAACAGAATCTATTCTATTACATTAACATCTACCAATCTCTGCTGCACTGAGAGTGGATCTTTACCCCATGCATGATTCTGTACTATCCTCCACTGGTCCTTTGGAAAATACTGGGTCGCTGACTAATGCAGATCTTCCAAACGTCAACACATTTCATTGCACAGTATTCAAAAAACAAAATCACCTTTATTAATAACACCACCGATCTCCTTCCGAGAAGTCTTTAACTATTGGGAAGCTGTCAAGCTCATTACGACAGACATGGCTTTTCCAAAATTCTGGCTTTTGCTTGAAAACATTGCATTGTTGGCAACAAATATGGTCAGTTGTGTGCCTCGAAGTGACAGGCTCCCTTTGTTCATTTTGGGAAAAAATGTCAAACACCCCAGTCTGAGAAACCACAGTTTGTCCGTTTTTCAATGTCTCATTTAAAAGGCAGCTCAACCACACACGTACTTTTCCTCAAGAAAACTATCATTTTGCAGCTTGTAACAGGAGTATTGTAGATATGCTACTTGTTTCTTCGCACAGGATATTAAAAGGACACGTATTGAAGGGTTGAGATGCCATAAAATGAGTAAGAACTTTTGTTTAAGACGTAGAGAGAGGTAGGGTGGGGAGGGGCACAGAGAGAGGGAGAGAGAGAATCTGAAGCAGGCTCCGTGCCTAGCACAGGGCCCACTCGATCTCACCACCCTGAGATCATGAACTGAGCTCGAACCAAGAGAGGGACGCTTAACCAACTGAGCCACCCAGGTCCCCCTAAAATAAATAAATTTTACTGCGCCCTCAAGGATGCTCTGGAATGAAACTGGCTTATTTTCCCCACAGTGGAAGGTGAGTATCATTTGCCA
The DNA here is from genome assembly GCF_963455335.1 of Martes martes. Taxonomy (NCBI): domain Eukaryota; kingdom Metazoa; phylum Chordata; class Mammalia; order Carnivora; family Mustelidae; genus Martes; species Martes martes. The sequence continues at coordinate 102,763,744 of NC_137899.1, read as the reverse complement.
GCAGCTCGGTGTGAGATGAGGTTCTGAAGTTTCCCATCGATGGGGCCCAGGCCATGGTGGGGAAACAGCAGATAATCGCCTTAGTGTTATGGCGAGAGGTTTTGACCTTGTAGACTCCCTGGAAAGGTTGCAGGGACAACCCCGCCCCCAAGGGGTCCCCTGACCACACTTTGGGAACCACCAGTATAACTCAGAGGTTGTTAAAAGGCATTGCTGCAGCCCCTCCATCTCTCAGAATAACACTGATGGAGACCGGGACTGAGGAGTCTCATAGGATTTAGGACCATATCCTTGTCCCCTATTTTGTCCTAATCTCAACATGCAAGCCATTCCCTGGAGGGAAAGGGTTCTTAACCACCCGTGTTTCAGCAGGAAAATCATAAGGCATTACCATTTGTCCTTAAAATTTTTCATGTTTGAAAAAAGGTAGAAATGCTGTTGCCTTTATTCTTTGCCACTCCCATATTTGTGTGTGTGTGTGTGTGTGTGTGTGTGTGTACACATACATGTTTCCTCCCAGATGTGTAGACTATATATATATAGGTAAGGTGCCTTTAAAATATATATATATATATTTTATATATATATATTAAGTTATGTATTATAATATAATATAATATATATTTATATATATGTTATATATATATGGTAAAGATACCTTTAAAAAGGTTTTTTACCTTTAAATTTCCCTTTACCTTTAAAATTTACCTTTAGATATACCTTGAAAAAGTGCCAACTGACATGTCCAAAGAGTTTGGTTAGACTCATTTTTCACTCTAATGTGTCTTAAAAATGAATGATTTGAAATCATATTTCCCTCAGGCTGAACGTAGTCCTTGTAGACACTGGCTACTCTCTGGGGAGGGGAAATTTGATCATGTTTAGTGACAAACAACACTTCCTGTGACTCGTGTCTCACACGTATGACTAAATCTCCCAACCCAGGTTCATTAGGAGTTATACACCATCTTCCTTTATTAGCCTCTTCATGACCAAAAATTACAATAAGAAGAAATCTTCAGCCACTACTCTCATGCATGTATGTATAATGAAGTCGGCTTTCTTGAAACAATGACCCACCTCAATGCCAATTGATATGTCTCTGATAGTTCCTTTATTTTTTTTAAAGATTTAATTCATTTGTTTGTCAGAGAGAGAGAGGGTGTGTGCACAAACAGGGGGAGCAGCAGGCAGAGGAGAAGCAGGCTCCCCGCTGAGCAGGGAGTCCAATGCTAGACTTGATCCCAAGACCCCGGGATCATGACCTGAGCTGGACACAGACACTTAACCAACTGAGCCACCCAGGCATCCCAGTGATACTTTGTTTTAAACCAAGCTACTCCTGACCCATTAAACTATTTTCATTACCCAGGAGTGGATCACACACTGTGGTTTTTGTACCACTGGTTTAGACTAGGTTCCTTACAGGCTGGTTTCCAATATTCCATTTATAGTAGATGTGCTCGTGCTGAGTGACAAGGGGCCATTTCTTGTCAAATGCAAGTGTCTCTTCTCTTTGGGTCTCTTGACTTGTCTTCTTGCTTCCTTGAGAGGACTCTGTCTCCTCATTGAAAGTCCCCCCCTTTGCCCATGTGGATGCCAACCCTGGAATTCTGGCCCTCGGTACTGACTTCTCTTATTCTCCTAGAACAGTTTTCCCAAAGGGTAGGATGATTACCACTAGGGTACGCAAGATGATTTTAGGTGATATAAGGAAGAACATTTTAATAGCTAAAGATTTGTGTATCCGAAAAAAATATATATTTAGAACACCCAAACTGACGATTTCCTGGTATTGTTGCCTAAAGATTAATTTTTTTAAATCGATTTTGAGTAACTGTACGGGTTGCGTGGAAATATGACAAAATGGCACCTGACTGGAATTTGGGAAGCAGAACTGAAGAACCCAGACCCTGTCGCTCTCGCCCAACATGGCACACACTGCCCACTCCACTCATACTCATGGCGACCCTTGTAACCTACCAAAGGTACTTCTTGGATGCCCGAGAACATCAGAAATTTGGCTGGTTTACCCCAGCATTTCTCCTTTCTTCTTACCTCGAACTGGCTCATCCTGTCAATTTTCTCCAATATCCTAGTCTCTTCTATTTACCTCCTGACCCACGGAAATATCAAGTCCAAACTCTTTTCTTAAATCTCTGCGGTACTTCTCTGCGTAGCTTGCTTGATTTTTACTTTCATCGTAAAAACATCGTAAACATTCTTGTCGGTTCCAGGCGCTCCCATATCTGTCCCTTTCCACTCGACACGGGTATTAAGATCTTTTGATATTGTCCAGTCAGGGAAGATTACATTCGCCCCTAGAATCCTACCACATGAAATCTAATTCCATCGTCTTAGCTCCCAGGCATCTCCTCAGATCGGTCCTTAATTTCTCTACAAGAACACTCCGCTCTCCGATAAAGGCTATTCCCCGGCTGTGTCCTGCAAGTGTCTTTGCCTTTAGAGCTTTTCCTCTGCTGTGGCCACCACCTGAAGTGGAGTCCCCTCGCTTCCTTCCAGTGTGCCTACATGCATCTCCTAAGAGAAGCCGGGCCTCTCAAAACGTTCCTTAGCATTTGCATACACTGTGTTGTTGCTAGAGTTGGTTGTTTTTTGTATGGTTTTCTTTTTTACTTAAACTGCTTGGTAATTTTTTTTTTAAGATTTATTTATTTTTGAGAGAGAGAGTGCATGTGCACACGTGCAAGCTGGGGGAGGGGCAGAAGGAGAGAGAGAATGTCAAGCAGACTCCCCACTGAGCGTGGAGCCCCATGAGGGGTTCCATCTCACCACCCTGAGATCATGACCTGCGCGGGAATTAAGAGTCGGACGCCTAATGAACTGAGCCACCCAGGCGCCCCTGCTTTGTCATTTTTGACAGAAATACAGTCTTCACAATTGGGCTAAAAACCTCCACCCAATTAGCCTATCACCTCCTGAGGGCAGGGCCTAGATCTGATGTAATTCCCAAGTATCATGTAGGATGTTTTGGGCTGTAAAGTACCAGAAAACTCCCAAGTCAGAGCAGCTAGAATGACATCTGCTGCCTCGTGCTACAGCTGCAGAAGTAGGACAGGCCCCAGGCAGGGTGAGATACAGGCCTCCTCGGTGATGTCACCAGTACCCAAGCTCCTTCTCAGCCGTGGCTTCAGCTGAAGGCTGGTCCTCCCTAGCAGTCAGGGCCACGTGCGGTCGGTGGCAAGAATGGGGTGGGGCGGGGTCATGCATGCCCACGTGCGGGGGCCACTCTCTTCAGCCGGAAGCCCTTCCCTTTACTCTGGGACAGTAAGAAGGATTGTCACCATTGAGACTCATGTAAGAAAAGCATGTGTACTGTGATGAAATTCGGGGCTTATTCTAGGAAAGAAGGTGGTAGGAGAATGGGTGCAATCAGGCAACCCGCAGTATCCCGCACAACGTGGTACAATATGCCACACTCGGAGGGTACACTTTGCTAATAGGGGTGTGCAGCTGAGGGTCAAGTGGGGGCTACCTGTGCGTATCTATTCATGCCCATATACACACGTGTACTCTTACTTATGTAATCCGTAATTACATAACATTCATACATAATTCATAGTCACATATATAACATCCTGTAGAGTATGAGATATACTATGTCTTCTGAATCAAGGAATAAATAAAATGACACATTTAGCTAAGAATCAGAGTGGACATATAACACATTAAACATATAAGAAAAGGCTGAGACTTAGGGACACCTGGGTGGCTCAGTCAGTTAAGCGTCTGCCTTCAGCTCAGGGCATGACCCTGGGGTCCTGGGATCGAGTCCCGCCTCAGGGTCCCTGCTCAGCGGGAAGCCTGCTTCTCCCTCTTACACTCTGCTTGCTTGTGTTCCCCCTCTCTCTCTGTCAAACAAATAAATAAGCTCTTTAAAAAATAAAAAAAGAATAGGTAGAATTATACCCTATCACAGAACTACAACATAAAGAACTAAAGATAAGAGGCACTAGATGACATGACTACTTCGGTGGAAAATCCTAAGTAAATCGACACAACAGCCCCTAGAACTTACAAGTAAATTTGTCAATGTCCCAGGGTACAAAGGTAATATACAAAAATCAATGATATCTGTATATGCTAGCAGCAAATTAAGAAATTCCAAAAGCATCAGAAAAATCCCCTAAGATACTAAGGAATAAATTTAGTAAAAGATAGGTAGGACCTCTACGCTGAAACCCACAAAAGATGACTTAGAGAGATCAAAGACACAAAGGAAGGGAAGGACTCACCATGGTCCTGACCTGGAAGGACTGGCCCTGTGAAGAGGTGAATTCTTCCCAAATTGACCAACAGATCAAATGCGATCCTCACCAAAATTCCAGGAGGCTTCTTATTGTTCTGAAGTGTATGTGGAAATACAGAGGGCTTAGAAGAGCCAAAGCAGTTTTTTTAAATGAAGAATGAGGTTGGAGAATGATTCAAGACTTACCACAGAGCTACAGTAATCAAGAAAGGGTGATCACAATGGAAGTAGAGATACAGATCATTGAACAGAATGGAGAGGCCAGAGTTAGATGCCCAGTGTATAGTAGGTTGATTTTATCTTTTTTTTTTTTTAAGTGTTTTTTTTAAGATTTTATTTATTTATTTGACAGACAGAGATCACAAGCAGGCAGAGAGGCAGGCAGAGAGAGAGAGAGAAGCAGGCTCCCTGCTGGACAGGAGCCCGATACAGGACTCTATCCCAGGACCCCGGGATCATGACCTGAGCCGAAGGCAGCGGCTTAACCGACTGAGCCACCCAGGCGCCCCAGTAGGTTGATTTGAGATAAATATGCTGAAGCAATCTTTTATTTTCATTGGGGAACATAACGTCTTCTTAATGAACAGTGTGGAGTAAGTAGATATCAGCATGGGGGGAATGAACCTCACTCTTACCACACATCATAGTAAAAAAAAATTAAACCAAAACAGATCGGAGGCCGAATATAAAAGTCAAAATGTAAGAATTCTGGAAGGAAATATTGAAGAAAATCTTCACAATCTTGGGCGGGGACAGGGCAAGGATTTCTTAGGACACAGAATGGATGAATCATAAAAGGATAGATTGGATCTTATCAAAATTTTAAAATTTTCCTCTCTGAAAGAGACGGTTAGAAACGTGAAGAAGCATTGCACAGAATGGGATAAAATGTTCACAATCCGTGTATCAGACAAAGGGTCAGATCTGGAGGCTCCACTAGGCTAGGATCCATTTCTAAACTCATGTGGTTGATGGCAAGACTCAGTTCCTTGGAGAGAAGGACCCCAGTTGGAGAGAAGACCCCAGTGACTTGCCACATGGGCCTTTCCAACACGGTAGTCTGCTTCATCCAAGCCAGCAAGGGACAGAGTCTGATAGTAAGACAGAAGTCCCAGTCTCCTGTAGCTTAATCATGGAAACTGATATCCCATCACCTTTGCTTTTTCTGTTGGTTGGAAACAAGTCTTTCGGTCCAGCTTACACTCGGGGAGCGGGAATTACACAAGAACGTGAGTCCCAGGACGTAGGGATCATCAGGGGCCATGCTGGAGTCTCCTGCCACATCCGTGGAACTCAATTTGGGCAAAAGAAATCCAATCAGAAAGGGGGCAAAAGATGTGTATACTCACTTCACTAAAGAAGATACATGAATGGCCAATAAACACATAAAAAGGTATCATTAGCCCTCAAGGAAATGTAAATTAAAACCACCAGGAGAAACAATTACGCACTCACTAGAATAACTAAAAAAAAGAAAAGTAAAAGAAAGAAAAACAAAAGGACCATACCAAGTTTTGATGAGGATATGCAACGAACAGAGTTAATCACACGGGGAAAGGTAAAACACAGCCCATAAGCAAAACTGGCTGTTTGTCATGTTAAACGTATACCTCCCATGCGGCCCAGTCATTCTACCTTTTGCTGTTTATCCAAGAGGAATGGAGTTGGGCCTGTGCAATGATCTGACCGTGTTGGTTTATAGCAGCTTTGTTCACCGTGGTCAAAAACGCATCCCCGAGTGAATGCAGACTTTGGCATAACCATGCAAGGGGGCACTAGTCAGCAGCAAGCCGAACAGAGGACTGTTACGCTCAACCAGGTGACTGAATCTCAAATTCCTGATGCTGAGTGACATAATCCGGGGGCAAACAAGTGTTTACCGACTGTTTCCATCCATATGAAATTCTGGAAAATATCTATGGCCACAAAACCGAGACCACCGACGGACGGCCTTGAGATGGCAGAAGGAAGGAGGAATGAACCACACAGGGGCAAGAGGAAACATCTGGGATGATAAAAATACTTTGTATCTTGATTCTAGTGGTGATTTTACGTTGGCTTATCAGACTGTGCACTTGAAATGGACCCCGGTTCTTGTAAGTAAATTATATCAATAGAAAAAGAGACACTGTCTTTCTTAAAGGATTTAGTTTGCCTTCGGCAGGCCCCGCAACCACACTTAGTTGGTCTGCTCTGTGTCCCCCGTTCACATCAGTCCTCCTAATTAGCGATGTAACCCTGTAAATAACGGTGAATAAAGATCGCCAAATTCTGCAGAGCCAAGGGCAGAAGAGGCAACAGAAGGTTAAGTGGCCCCTTTGATTTCAACTTGACTCCTGGACTTTTCTTCTGAGCTGGTAGAAAGAACAGAGCAGGAAAGAATGGAAGTTGTCTGTTAATCAGTTCTGTAACTTTTCACCAATTTCTGGCCAGAGTTTCTATAAATGAAGGGATTAAAAAGACTGAAAAACTTGGGGCGCCTTGGTGGCTCCGTCATTAAGCATCTACCTTCGGCTCAGGTCATGATCCCAGGGTCCTGGGATCGAGCCCTCCATTGGGCTCCCTGCTCCGTGGGGAGCCTGCTTCTCCCTCTCCCACTCCCTCTCCCTCTGCTTGTGTTCCCTCTCTCACTATGTCTTATTTAAATTTATTTATTTAAAAATTTATTTATTTAAAAATTTATTTAAAAATAAAATCTTTTAAAAAAAAAGACCGAAAAACTATTATCAGTGGTCTGTTCTGAAAAGGCCTAATGAGTAGGCCAATTATAAGGGAAAGAGTAGAGAACCATAAAAAAGCCTTCCTGTGACTTTAGATCTTCTTTGTGTTACTTTATTTTTTTTAAAGATTTTATTTTTAAGTCATCTCGGTCCCATGTGGGACTCTAACTCAAAACACGGAGATCAAGAGTTGCACACGCCACCGACTGAGCCAGCCAGGAGCCCTCTTTTGTGTTGCTTTATAACAGAAACCCAGCACAAAGTTTACGGCTTGATGTATTAAAAGTTGAAAAGATGATTGAACTTATTGAGCAATACTTATTTTTTTTTATTGGCAAAGTATTATGGGACAACAAGAACTATCAAGAGAATAGAATATATTTAGCGGTCAGTAAGTCCTGTCAAACACAAACCTAATAATAAAATATTTGGGCTAGCAAAAAATAAAAACAAATTTGTTTTACTTGTCTAAAAGCAAGAGAAAAACATATTTCAGACCCTGACTCCTGGGTCCACAGAATTGGAACTTGGGGAGTTACAGGCTAACCCTCTGTATGTGTAGGGTTCCTCCTTCTTATCTTTGATGTGAATTTCTAATCCTCCCAGATATTTTAGTGGCCCGCCTACCATGGTGCCCGGCATGCGACAGATATTAAATATTTGTTCAATGTCCATCTTCAAAATCTTAACATTGTCTACTTTTGGGGAGTTAGATGATAGTTTAATAGAAAGAATCCAGGCAAAAGGATGAACTAAACCCAAAAACTTTTTTGGGTTTAGTTCATTTTCTTCATCTCTTACTTGATCGTCTGAAACAGGCTTTCAGCCGACTTGAACTGTAGGAATCGATTACCACTCTGAAAAAATACTAAAAGATGCTCTTTAAAGCCAATTGTACGTAAATGTTAGGGAGGAACTAAGCTTATTTGGTAGCATCTGAAATTGTTATTTGGGAAAGTATCAAAATGAACAAAACCTTTTCCCCAAATATACTGATTGAAATCGATCAGGAGAATTAATAGTTACACTGTCAAATAGGTTAAGTTTTGGAGTTTTTACCAAATCTCTACACCACTTTTAAAAAATCAATTGTCAGGGCACCTGGGTGGCTCAGTGGGTTAAAGCCTCTGCCTTCAGCTCAGGTCATGATCCCGGGGTCTTGGGATCAAGCCCCACATCAGGCTCTCTGCTCAGCGGGAGCCTGCTTTCCCCTCTCTCTCTGCCTGCCTCTCTGCCTACTTGTGATCTCTGTCAAATAAATAAACAAAATCTTTAAAAAAATAAAAAAATCAATTGTCTTCACTTAACAGAAATTAAAGCTGCCGGGTGGGGACCAGAGCTGGCAGAGGTCCCCACCGATTTCCAAACCAGGACATGAAGTGCTGTGGCCGAGGCTCATCCTCGGATGGAATCTATTAAAATAAAAATATTTGCTGCAACCGCTTGTTAGCAAAGGCACTTTGTTTTTTCTTCTAAATGTCAGTTCCATTGCTCAAGGGAAAGCGACTGTAGTCATTGGTAAATAGGAATGCGGTCCAGAAGAAACATGAGTAAATGGAAAGAAATCATCTGCGAACCCATTCATCCTAACAAAATCAATTGTTTACCTGCCGTGTTTTCTAACTGATCGGCTAAGAATGATAATTGACTTCACCCAGTGATTTTTGGAACAGCCACTGTGTGCCTGGCACAGGCGCTACGAAGCTGATCGGTCTTCAGAGAGGACGGGATTTGGGGAAACAGCAAAATAAATCCCAATCTGGTGTTAAGGGCCTCGTAGAAAGAAATAGGTGGGTTAAGAGAAGCAGGTAACCAGGTGAGCTGTAGAAGAGGTCAAGAATCAGGAAAGGCTGAGCCTTCTTCTTTAGGACTCGTTCTTAAAGGAATGGGGAGAACTAGCCAAGTGTCGGGAGTACGGAGAGAGGCCAGAATGGTCAAACCCTTAGTGCTCTGAGCAGGAACCACGCAGCAAGGCCTGAGTGTGGGGGGAAACTGGTAAGAAAAGACGGAGAAATGAAAGGATCCAAGCCCTGCTCTGAGCTGAGGCGCTCACAGGGCATTCCCAAAGGTCCCCAGAGCCACTGAATGGTTCGAAAGAGTGGAGGGGTGGACCTAACAGGAACAAAGCTGTGTGTTTATTTTTTTCTTAAGATTTTATTTCACAGAGAGAGATACAGCGAGAGAGGGAACACAAGGGGAGTGAGAGGGAGAAGCAGGCTTCCCGCTGAGTGGGGAGCCCGATGCAGGGCTCGATCCCAGGACTGGGATCATGACCCAAGCTGAAGGCAGACACTTAACGACTGAGCCACCCAGGCACCCCAAGGCTGTGTGTTTAAACACTCTGCCTCCAGCACAGAGATGAGACAAGACAGGGGAAGCCCAAATGAGCATCGCAGCAGAGATAGAGACCGGGGCGGGGGTGGGGGACGGCCTCCAAGGACAGGAAAGACAGGTGGAGAGGACTCAGGGCTACCTTTGAGGGATGAGTTTGAATTGTCCATAGAAAATTCCAGGACAGCACCAGGAAGCAGTCCCGAGCTCAGGCTTGCTGGGAGCTTGTGACTGAGGCTTGGAAGTGGTCCGCGCAGAGGAGGGGTCAAAGCTGGTCCCAGAGCTGAGCGAGTCGCAGAACAGGCAGCTCCTGTCCTGGCACTGGTGGGCGCCCCGTCCTACCTCCTCTTCCACACAGAGGACGCCTTTGTTCAAAGAAGACAGCGGGGGTGGAGGGTGGGGGGGCGGGAACGCCAGAGCTGCAGGTTTCCACATGCTAAATTATTCAGGAGCTACTTACCCAGTATTTAAGGTTGATTTATTTCTTGCAGGAGCTATTTAAGATAAAATAAAAGGTAAAGTGAACTCACATCCGACCTCAGCGCATCAAGGAAAGCTTTTTTGGCAGTCATTTCCTGAATAGGTTTTCCTGTCCGATGGTCGTTCAGAATACACCTAGGCACAGTTATGTAAGACAAACCTTAATAATTTAGCATTTCTCACCAACAGGCAAGTCACACTGGTAATGGCCCCATGGGTGTCAGGCATTCTGTCAATAAAGTTCAACTCTAGCTTCCTGCTCCCTCCCACCACAGCAGAGGGCAGCCGCCCAAACCGGCTGCAGAAGCCTACAGAATCCGGGTAGAAATATTGTGATCTGCACGAGGCCCAGCTAGGAAACTCCGGCTTCTCTCTACTGTGATCTGCCAGTTTCATTCTCGAGAGAGAGGAGATGGCATCACACAGGCAAAGCCCTTCTCGGCATCCAGAACGTTGCCCCAATCCTTCCCTCTCCTGGCTTCCTCGCCTCCCTGAAATAGCTCCCATGGAGCCTGGTGTATAAGTCCGTTGAGATCTTAAGAAAACCTCACCTAAAATATCACCACGAAAGGGCAGCTGATGGCCACCAACTTTCGATTGTGTGCTAACCATCCGTCGCGCGTTTGACCCCGTCGCCGCGTCTGTGCGTGCCCGAGACTGTCCGCAGACCCTCAGATTCCTGAAACGGGCCTGGCGTATTATGACAGAGAGCGGTCCCATCCCTGAGATGGCTCACTAAGTGGAAGCAAGCTACGGAAAGGAGCTCTGCCTCGCTAACCTGGAATATAGGGACGCTTTTATTTCCATCTTCCGGGACACCTGGGTGGCTCCGTTGTCTGCCTTCGGTTCAGGTCATGATTCTGGAGTCCAGGGATCAAGTCCCGCATCGGGCTCCCCGCTCGGCGGGAAGTCTGCTTCTCCCTCTGACCTCTCCCCTCTCACACTCTCTGTCTTTCTCTCTTTCTCTCCCAAAGAAATAAATAAAATCTTTATTTCTGTCTTCCCCCTGCACACCCATGATCAAGTGGAGTGAAGCCTGAGAAACTCACAGTAATTTGTTTTAATTTCCATTCTCTCCCAACTTCAATAGCAACGGGTACAGGACTTTTTAGTCTGAGGACCCATTTGCACGCTCACTGCCTCCAGACACACAGACTCCCATTTATGGCCCATTTCTGCCTGCCCCCCCCCAAAAAAAACAACTCATCCAGATAACAGTTGAAATTGATTGTGCGCCCAATAAATACCAATTAGAGATTTGTTTTTATAGTTATACTGGAATTACTGCAAGAAACTAAACATCGATTTTTCAAAAATGATTGACACTTCTACTATGTACCCCCGTGCTTTTTTTTTTTAATTAAGCTTTTTATGTTGAGCTCACTGTAGATTCACATACAGTTCATTGTAAGAGATGAGTGCCCTCTACCTAGTTTTTCCCAATGGTAACATCTTGCAAAACTAGAGTGCGGGAGACAGTGAAACCCTCACACATAGCTAGTGAAAATGTAAAAAGGTGCAGCCCCTGTGGAAAACAGTTTGGCAGTTTCTCAAAATGTTAAATATAGAGTTACCATATGACCCAGAAATTCCACTCCTGGGTCTATACCCAAGAGGAATGAAAACATATGTCCGCACAGATCCTTGTCCTTGAATGTTTATACAGCAATATTCACAATAGCCCAGAAGGGAAGAAGAGCTATATATCCATCATCCGATGAATGGAAAAGCAAAATGTGGTGTATGCATACAATGGTATATTATTCAGCCCCCCCCCAAAAAAAAGGAAATGCTGATCCACATTACAACGGGGATGAACCTTGAAAACAGTACGCTGAGTGAAAGGAGCTAGAGCTAAAAGTCCACGTATTATGAGAGGCCATTTCCATGAAATGTCCAGAACAGGCCCATCTACAGAGAGAGCAAATAGGTTCGTGGTTGCCTAGGGCTGGGAATAGGGGTTAAGGGAGTGACAGGAAGTGACTACTAGTGGGTACAGAGTTTCTCTATGGCATGATGACTTCCCATCCCCACAGTGATGCAGAAAGGATCCTGTTTCTTGTCATCCTCGCCAGCATTTGTTGTTGTCACTTTTTATTTGGGCCGTTCTAATAGGTGTGTGGCCACAGTATACTGTGGTTTTAATCTGTAACTTCCCTAATGGCTGATGTTGTTGAACATCTTTCCATGTGCTTACTGCCATTCCTCTTTTTCAGTGACGTGTCTCTTCATATCTTTTGCCCTATTCTGAATTCTAACTTTTATTTTTCTATTATTGAGTTTTGAAAGCTCTTTACGTGCATCGATGCTAGTCATTTGTCAGCTGTGTGGTTTCACGAGTATTTTCTCCCACTCTGTCTCTTGTCTTTTCATCCTTTTTCCAGGGTCTGCCACAGAGCAGACATTTCTAATTTTAATAAGGTTCAGTTTGTTCATTTTACCTTTTATGGATCATACTCTTGATATCAAGTTGTACCCTTTGCCTAGGAGATCCCAAAGATGGTTTTTTTCCTGCCAGTTGTTTAGTTTTACATTTTATTTTCAAGTCCATGCCCCAGTTTGAACTCATTTTTGTATAAGATGTGAGGCTTATGTGGAGGTTTATTTTTTTGCCTACCAACCTCTGCTCCAACGCCACTGTGTTTGCACCTTCCTCAAACATCAGTTTGACATATTTTTGTGGGTCTATTTCTAGGTTCCCTATTTGTTTCTATTGACTTTTGTGTCTATGCCCCTACCAGTACCACAAAATCTTGATTACTTCCCCTTCATTCTTCCTTTTCAAGTTTGCTTTAGCTGTTCTCCACTGAAGCCTTTCTGTATAAATTTCAGAATAAGCTCATCTTCTCTACAGAAAATCTTGTTAGGATTTTGGTAGGAATTGCATTAAATGTAGAGATCAGTCTGGGGGAGAACTGAGATCTTTACTAATCTGGGTCTTCCAAAACATAAACATAGGGTGTCTCTCTATTTATTTAGGTCTTCTTTCATTTCATCCACATATTGTAACTTTCCACATACAGATCTTTGTACATGGTTTAAGTGTGTACCTGCACATTTAATTTCCTTTGCAGTGATTATAAATTATGCATCATTTTGAATATCACTTTCCACAGGTTCATTGCTAGTATATGGAAATACAACGAATTTTTGTGTGTTGATCTTGTAGCCTATGACTTTGCTGAACTCACTTGTTCTAGTTGGGGTTTTTTGGGTTCTGTTTTGTTTTTCGGTAGATTCCTTGGAACTTTCTATGAAGACAACCATTTCACCTGCACATAGAGATGGATTTATTTCTTCCTTTGCAACTTGTATGCCTTTTCTCTCTCTTTCTTGCCTTAATGCAGTGTCTGGAACTTCCAGTACTATGTTGAATAAGAAGAGTGTGCAAAGAGGCCTAGAGCCTTGTTCCTGAACTTAGAGGGAAAGCATTCAAGCTCTTGCTGTTAAGGAAGACACAGCTCTAGGCTTCCCTTTTGTTTTTGTTTTTCCTTACCTCCCCCCCCCACCCCCCTTTTTAAGCAGAAGCTTAAGGGATTGGCCCAACTGAGATGACAGAGCAAAAAGGAAATGCAAAGGAGACTTCGGTGCTTCCTCTTCCAGGCCAGGCTTGCAAGAGTGATAAAACTAGCTTCCTTTCAAGGGGTGGGTGTGTGGGTGGGGGTGGGGGGGTGCTTTACAGCCCTAATCAGCGCTAGAGAGCTGATCGCCGCCGTTGGGGCCCCTGCAGTCCGCAATGAGCAAAGGGCGCCCTGGATGGGGCAGAAAGTGGCTGTCACGCAGGAGGGCCTCGGGGAGCCGGGCGCCCGTCTCCCCTCCCGCTGCCCTGCTCTCCGGGCGGCCCTGGCAGCCTCCCTGACCGTCAACCTGAGCTGCCGATAGGAGAGTCTCAGATACCCAAGATCCAGGGTGACAGGAGTGGCCAGGCCAGACCGAGATTTGTGTGAGCTCCGGGCAGGGGCTCCCCCGAAGTAGAGCCAGCTGGGAAGAAAGCGAGCACACGAAGGCTGGGTCACACGGAGAGCCGCCAAGTGCATCCACGATACGTTTTCCTGTTTTAGATAGGGGACGAGGATGGGCAGTTGGATCTAAAATCCAAAAAAGGAAAGCCGTGCCCCCGCCCCCACCCCAGCCCGGCGCGCGGGGCCCTCTCCCCGTCCGCGGCCCCCGGCCCCTCTCGCGGCCGCGTCGCCCCGCCCACCCGGCGGCGCGCCCCTCTCGCCCCACCCCCGGCCGGCCGAGACCACACCTGCGCAGGTGAAGCCCGCGGGGACGCGCCGGCTGGGGGCGGCGGGCACGGTACGCGGACGCGCGCGGCGGGGGCGGGAGGGCCGGGCAGGATGGGAAAGCCGGCCTCCGCTAATGGCCGCCCGGCCGCCGCGGCGGGAAGCAGGGCCGCGGCCGGAGGGGGGCGCCCCGGCCGCCGTCGCGCGAGCCGGCCGCGGGCTCCTCGGGGTCCTCTTCCCACGCTTCCTCCCCGCCGGTCCGTACCAAAGCCGCCGGGGGCCGGGGGGGGCGGGCCGTTCCACTCGGGAGGGGCGGCAGGTCAGGCCGCGGCGCGCGTCACCTGCGGCCCCCCGGGCGGGGGCGGGGGCGGGGGCGGGCCGGGGCCGGGCAGCCCTCTCCGGGCCGCTGGGTTCCCTCTCCTCCCCCCGCCCCCAACGCCCCGCCCGGGCCCCGCCGCCCCGCCGCCCGCCCGGAGGCCCCTCCCCGCGGCGGCCCGCGCGTCCCCGCCCGCACTCGGCGCCCGCACCCCCGCGCGCCCCCACCCCCGCGCGCCCCCGCGCGCCCCCGCCCGCGTCCCCGCCCCGCACCCCCGCGCCCCCGCCCGCGCGGCCGGGACGAGCGCCGCCGAGCGCATGCTGATCCCTGTCCTCCTCCTCCTCCTCAGGCGGCGCTGGCGGCGGCCCCGGGACCCGCGGAAGCCGGCATGCTGGAGAAATTCGAGTTGGAAGAAGAAGGTGAGTGCCCCCCGCCGGAACGCGCTCCGTGTCGTCGCCGAGGGGCCGGGGCGCGGGGACCGCGGGGTGCACGCCCCGGAGGCCGTGCGGCCCGGGGCTGCCTGCGGAGCGCGGCCGGGGATGCAGACGCCGAGCCAGCCCGGGGGACGCCGCGGGCGCCGGTCGGGCTGGAACCCTCGCCGGGCTCGGGAGGCAGCGGCGCCGGCCGGCCCTCCGCACCGAGGGGCGGCCCTTTTGTCCTTACCGGCCCAACTCGAAGGAGAGCAAGGTGTCACGTCGCGAAATTGTTTGTACTGCCACCGTGCGCGTAGAGGGAGCCCCCCAGCCCTGTGGACGGCCCCTACCTTTAAATAACACCCTCCGGTTCCCTTATCTGTGTTTCCGAAAATACCACCAGCAGGGTGTGTCTGCTGGTTAATAGGGAAAGTTAAATAGCAACACCAGCGGCGGCTTAGTGCATTGGTTTGGAGTTCAGGTGACCCTGTCACTCCCATCATTTCTGCCGCCTCTCCTCTCACTCGGCTTCTCTTTTTGCTGCCCTGGTCTCCTCGCACTCCCCTGGATCTCGTCGCGAAACTGTTAAAATGTGAAGGGGGCGAGTTTGTTCTGGGGCAAAATTAGCATCTTAAAAGCGAATACCATGAGCCTTCACCTGGATCTTATTTTGAAACTGTTAAAATTGGAAGGGGATAAGCTGGTCTTTTGGCAAAATTCGCATTTGAAATGGGATAGGATGGGCTCAAAGTCCAGAAAACTTTGCACAAGATGCTTGACAATTCCAGGCATTTATTTTAAAAGAACTCCACACTGCCTGGCGTACTTGCGTTATTTACTTGGTGACTTCCCCTTTTGCCCCGAGTATTGATAGAATAAAGCTCCTTGAACAAAGAAAGTGCCATGTGGGTGCTGTCCCCTGTGGCAGCCTTACTCTAATACTTGTGTTCATTGAGTCAGGCGATCACTTAAATAAGCATACACAGCCAAGACGACAATGTCAACCAGACAGTGTTAGGCCAGTACCTACATGTATTTTATGTTTTACACTTCCTGCAGCATTTCACAAACATGTCAGCTGGAAGCTAATGCATGTGTAGTAATCATCGTTAAAAGTCTGCATCCGTATTTATTATTAACCAGCAGTTACAGGATACATTTCAGAATCTTACTGGGACTTAATTTGCATTTTATCCTACTGAAAAATAACCCAGTATCTTAAATCGAATCCACCCCATTACTCATCAGTTCCGTGTCCAATTTTGACCACTGTCCACAGAGCGGTATGGTGTGCCTCCCTGTCCACTGAGACTTTGTCTAAATCATGGGGGTTTTCTTTGTCCCCGAGACCAGTAACGATGAAGAGTCTATTACATTTAAACTTTCTGCAGACTCACGTGGGGGCAAGAGGAGAGTGGAGAGCAGATGCCTTAGCGAGGTGCCCACAGTTGTGGTTGAGAACGCCGTCCCAGCTTAGCTCCATTGTTCCACTCTGTGACTTTGGAGAAGTTACTGAACTCCTCCGAGCCTTACTTTCCCTGTTTATGAGTTGGAGCTGATACCGGGTGTGTCGAGGATTAACTGAGATCATCTGCGGAATGGTAGTACGGTCTAAGTGCTCTGGAAATGTTAGTCACTATTATTTTTAAAGTCCCATTAAGCACTTTACCGAATTCGTGGACTTTTTAAGGCTTTTATTAATGAATCTTAACATAGAGATTGTTCTCAATGTGGAGTCGATGGGGGTTTTTTTCTCACTTGAGATTTATTGATTTAATTATGTTGCATATTCTCAAAGCTGATACACACAAGCCTTGTTTTCTTTTGCATTGTTTCTGCCAACATTATTAAACGTCATTAACATATTAAACCTAAGCATCTGAGAAAGGGGATTTCCTGTTTTCTCCCATCTATTTTTATCTATATTGCTGTCATGACTTTAAAGCATGCTGAATCCCACAAATAACCCTGTCAAACTTTTCTAGGTTTTTAAGGAGGCAGAATGTTAAGCACTCGCTTGGAAGCCGTTAGCAGAGCTGGAAGAAGAAATAGTGTTGGCGTGGTTGTCTAAAATGCTGCTTTGTTTCTTTTGAACTTTATATTGCTTATTCATCCATGGTATGGAAAAACTGAGTATCAGGCAGAATCTTACATTTATTTGGGGGCGTGCGGGGAGGGAGTCCTAACAGTTTGAGCCATTACACCTTTAAATATCCTGTGAACTGATGTGTTAGCAGGCTCCGTGATAGATAGCTATTGAATAGGTCCTCATTAAATCTTTAAATTTCCTTCCCATCCAGTTCATGTCATAATGCATGGCTTGCACTCTGGACGCACTGCTTAGATGGAGAGACATTTGCTATGCACAGAAACACGACGACGAATATTTTTGTTATCAAGTATTTTTCTATTTCCTGAGAAATTATAACTGATCCTCTATCTGTGAGAAACAGTTTGGGGGCCCTGGTGAAGTCGGAGTCATCTCTTAAAACGTCCTTTGCTTCTGGGAAGGAGGAGGAAGCTGTACCACCATCCACCGGGCCCGGTCGGGGTCATCTTTTGCCTGGGTTCTGACACCAGCGGCCTGCCCGCTTTCGGCTGCCACCCCTTCCTCCTGTTACACTCTGACGGAGGGACCGCTCCTCTACAGGGAAGTCTTTACCCCTGGCTCCGATCTATATATAGGATAAGTGCGTGCTTCTCTTCATGTGCAGTCTCACCGCCTCCTCCCAGCCCCACACGCCAGTGATCAGAAGGCGCTCTGTGCCAGAAATCACCAGACATCTTTTTAAGAGGCAGATACTAATTCTGCGGGTCTGGGGGGTTGGCGGGGGGGGGCTGAGAGTCTGGCATTTCTGCAACACTTCCCGGTGCTGCTGCTTCATAGACCCCTCTGTGAAGAACATGGCCCTAGAACAGGCCTCAGTCAACTTCTGCAAAGGGCCAGATGGCCTCTGCCTCTGTCACGACTACTCGGCTCGCCGGGCAGCAGTTAGGCAGAAAGCCGCAGAAGACCAAACTCAATCCAACAGGCCACGCTCCGGTGAAACTTTACTTAAAAAGCAGGGTGGTGTGGCTCCTGGGGGGTAGCTCAGTTAGTTAAATGGCTGCCTTCGGCTCAGGTCATGATCTCAGGGTCCTAGGCTCGAGCCCCACTTCGGGCTCCTTGCTCAGCAGGGAGCCTGCTTCTCTCTCTGCCTGCCGTTCCCTCTGCTTGTGTGTTCTCTTTCTCTGTCAAATAAATAAATAAAACCTTTTAAATAAATAAAATAAAATAGAAAACAGCCTGGATTTGGCTCCCAGGTGTAGTTAGCCAGACCCCTGCTCTGCGTGCCTGTCGTGGTGTCTGCGCGTTAGGGTGTCCCATCAGACTGCGGGCAGGACCTCCTCTTGCTCTGTCTCCATCCTCCCAGTCATACTGATGCTTCGTGGCTCTGCCCAGATCTCGCCCTCTTTTCGAGGCTGTCCCCCTAAATCCCTTCTGTGCCTCTCTCACAATTCATCTTGCTGTACCTGTGCCTGAGATGGCTGGGATACCATAGGCGCTCGGCGGTGTTGGGATCCTAGCGAGGACGGCATCTCTGTAAATGTTACCTTATGGGAGCGTGGAGAGGCCTCTGATTCTGTGTGTGCAGAGCGATGAGAACAGTGCCTCACCCGCAGCAGGGACCCTATGTGTTTGCTCTTCCGATTTCTGATTCACATGTGAGTCATATTGATGTTTGTTGTCAGTATTCATTGTCTCGGACTTACTTAATGGCAGGACCAAGCACAAGTACTTTATAGGGACCTAAACACAACCCAGGAATGCTTTCCGAAGTAGATAAGTGCCAGCCATTCATTCGTGATTAGAAAATCTGTAATTCTGGCACTGCTTCAAGAATTTAACGGCCCCTCAGAGCTATCTGTGTTACCTCCCAGCTTCTCTCTTGTCCCTTCAGCTGTCACGGACTCTTCACTTATTTCAGGTTTTCAGTAACTTGCTGTGGCTGTCTCGTCGCACCTAGCTGGCTCTCCGGCCGGCTTCTCCCCTCTTCCCTCACTGTCGGACTCCTCCCTGATCCCAGACCATCCTGGCTGTCCTTCACCCTCACAGCATTTTCCAGAGCGTACTCTTTCCAGAACTCACTTGCAACTCATTTTCCTAGCAAGGCTGGTCAGCCGAGTCTACACGCATCAAAAGTATGCAAGAAACAGGGGCCACCTTTTTAGAAGGGAGGGCATCTTTCAGTGAAGGGTCTCGGAGTTTTAGGCCCAGCTTGGTAGTGAAGTAGCTGCGTCCTCAGATAATCCAGAGCTCCTTGGGGCTTTGCTGGCTTGTTTTGTTGTTGGGGTCATTGAGTTTTCCGTCTGAAACAAGGCCTGGCACTTGGTGAACTTGAACTTTACTTCTAATTCAAAAATATGGCCTCAAGCAACCAGCGACCACCCTATAAACAGAACCAAACTTTGGCGCCCACTCAAACTCATTCATTCCAAACTGGGGGAGCAACGTGGGCAAAGATGGAGTCTTGTCCGGGGACCAAGGACCTGAGATGTTGCAGTGGTTCGTGGCTCTCCAAAGGGCCACAGTACGTAGACGGATGTACAGTGTATCTGCGGTATTCAAGTTTCTTGGGGGTGGGACAGTTCGGAGGGAAAATGTACAAGAAGTTTCAGATGGGGATTGGATAGTGAAAAAAGTTTGAGAAACACTGCTCTGACTTCAGGAAGAATTGTCTGTGTTCCCATGACCTGCCAGAGCACCCCCTTAACACCCGCCTTAGAGCCTCTGCTCAGTGAGGCTCAGCGGAGTCCACTAGGTCAGCCGCTGGCCCTCGTGTGAGGAGTGCTGACCTCTGGTGGCAGAGCTGCCCCAGTGACAGGCTCGTCCTCACCCCGTGGCCGCCCCTCTGCGATGATGATTGTTACAGACTATTAGAAGGCTCTGATAATCTATCGTCCAAACTCTCCTTCCCTCCTGAGTTTACATACTCGGCTTAGACGAGAGATTCTCTCTTAGTTATAAAAGTACTTGCACTTTTATGAAACATTTACAATTAAAATCTTTTTTCTCCAGCTGGCCCCATATTTAAAACTTGCCACATCTCATAGAATTCATGTCTCTGGAGTCAGGCTGTAGCTTGACATTTGATGGTGTCTTAGATTTGATGAGATAGCGTGGTCGGGGGAGACGGGGGAGGTTTTGTTACCTGAAATGGAAAGATCCTGACTACTCGAAATCAGGAGGCAGACTGAGGGGCATTCGAAAGAGGACCCGTCTCCAGGCTTCACTAGTCACCGCGAAGTCCTCAGGAGCCGAGGCGGCATCCTGGCCCTCTCCGTGGTGGCTGCATCTCCGTGCCCTTCTCTCTCAAGACGGACCCTGCCTGCTCCGGGGGACGCTCAGCTCGGACCCCAGGAGCGCAGGCTGCAGTCCAGACCCAATTCGCGTGTCAGGGCGGTGGCCGGGGACAGTCCCATCCTGCGCGGGCGGCACGGTCCTTGAAAGACATTATACCGGCGTCTCTGCGACTTTGAGTTTCACCCGTGGGTTTTAAAGTGGAGAAACTTGATACTAGAGAGCATTTAGAGTTTACTTGAACGAAATGGAAGATTCGGGGGAACGCTTTTTTGTGGTTCTCAGAACCGGCACACATGAAGCTTGTCGAGCACAGCGGGGAGAGTTCACGTGTATTGAGCCCTCGGAACAGCCTTGAGAGTCGGTATTTTTATCATCTCTGTTTTAGAGAGGAAGAACCCAAGAAAGTAAGAGAAGGAATAAATGATCTCGGGGCCGTGTCTGGGAAGGGGGAGAAGCAGGATTCCAACACGGTCCTGTGCCCCGAGCCCGCGTGCGTAACCAGCCCGGAAGCATCCCTTACTGGGAAATCTGTTTTCCCACCTGCCGTAACCGGCCGGCCCGCTTCCGGCTGAGCCGTCCAGGCGCTGGCCAGTGTCTGCGCTGCGCTCACTCCCGCGGACCCGCAGTGCCGCTTCTTGCTTTGAACCCTTGGTGACAGTCCACAGAGCCGGCCTCTGCCCTGCACCCGCGCGCACAGCCGGCGGGTCGTTGTCGCTCCCCGATGATCCTTACTCATCTTTCTCGAGCGCTGGCCGTTGACTCACGGACCTGTGCGGGGCCTGCTCGCCTTCGGGTCCCACGGCCTTGCTTGCCGCTGTCGCCTCGGTGACCCAGTGTCTGCATCCCGTGTCCGTAATCACCTCACTGCTTGGTGACCAGCGATGCCTGAGTGACGGCCCGGCCACATCTCTCCCGAGGCCTCAGCTGTCTGCTCGATGCTTCCACTGACCCGCACCCCGGCCTCTGGGCTGTCGCTGGGGCTCGCTCCCTCTCCCACGTCCAGGTGATGGAGCCCGGTCACTCCTGCCGGTGCACGAGGCCAGGCCCGGGCAGCGCTGCTCCGGGCATCAGCTGTGCCCTCCAGTCGGGAGGCCCTGAGAGGTGGTTTATAAAAGCACCAGCGGACCGGAGCTCTGGGCTGCGTTTCCTCCCCTGCTCTCTGCTGACCTGGGTGCCCCCTCTGCGCCTCTGTGTTCTGTCACCCCCCGCCCAGCCTCAGCCTTCCTGTCCCCTTGGCCCCTTGCTGGTTTTCCTCAGATCTCAGCGCCAGCGTCACTTCCCTGGGGAGGCCCCTCCCAAAGCCCCAGATGGGACTCGATCTGTTGATCGCTCCAGCCTGGCGGGGGCCGCGAAGCAGAGGCAGTTCCCCATTTCTGTCACCAACCTGTACACTCCGTGAGGCTGGGGACTGCCGACCCACCGCCCTCCGGGATTCAGAGGCACCGAGACGCGTGAGACTCCATTGTCAGTAAGTGGTTCCGTGCGTGAACATGTGCACACGCGTGTCCATTTACAACACGTTAAAGGTTTTACCTTTTACTCCAGCGCAGGAGCTCAGGGTGCTTCACGTCATCAGCGTCATTTCTTCTAAAGAAAGAAGATATTTCTGTGAAAGACTGAGATTCACCTGCCGAGTTAGCGTGAGCAGGGACAGGTGGGGGCGCACGGGAGGACGAGGACGTGGGGTGCCGCGCAGGGGCGCAGAGGCTCCCTCCCCGCCGGACAGTGGGGGCAGAGCGCTGGGCGTCGGAGCGACGGCCGCCGTGGGTGGAAACAGAGCGGCTCGCTTCCATAAGCTGGGAACCGCGGCGAACGTCTTTCAGGTCCTTCCTTTGCGGCTGCGGCTACCCCGGCACCGATGTTGGGGGAGAAGCAGCCTCCCTGATCTCTGACAGAGGGCGGGGGACTCCGTTTGGGGGAGGAAACTCTTCTGGGGACCTTCTGGTTATATCTGTGTCACTTGTTCATCTGTTGATTTGCTGCTTCTGCCCCCCTCGAGCTGTTTCCTGGGAGTCTGGATGGATGGAAGTGCCAGGTTCACGGTTGTACGGGGGTCGTTTGTAACTAACACGAAGCGGCTACCTGCGGTCTGTAGATCACACGCTGCTTTCTGGGATGGAGTCTCTCATCGTCCCCTGAAGACCTCGAGGAGACACACGCCCGCTTCCTCACGTGCTTCCTTCCACCCTGTGTTTGCTCGCCCTTGTCCCACGGACCGCTCTAGCTCTGGAGCATGTGTGTGGCGCGCCCCCACTTGTGTGTGTAATTAGCGTCCCAGTCACCGAGCGCTCGGGTCAGAGCCGCTTGGAGGCCCGCTCCTCCCGCCCGAGAGCCGCGGACGTCAGGCAGGTTCCTCGGGGCTGCAGCTTCTTCGCCTGTAACGGGCACGTTGTCGCGGCACCAAGCTCACTGGAGCATTAAGGAACACAAGCATAGCGCCCGCTGCCACACCTGCCCAGCAGGACGGTCTCTGCCGGTGTGGCCCGTGGTGGAGGCCCAAGGAGTTCCCCGCGGAGGCGGCAGTTTAAAGGTTGAAGTCACCATTAGCGCATCTCGCAGGGACAGTGGCTTACTCAGCACGGATCCGGTACCTGCCCTGTCACATCCTCCCCGTGCGAGCGCTGCGCGGAGTGGGTGTCGGAGTCGCTTCTCCCCGTTGCTCAGTCTCCCTGCGAGAAAACCGTCCTCCCCGTCTTGTCAAGGAAGGAATGCAAGCTAAGGGCGTGAAGTGGTTGCCCCGAGCGCGCGCAGACGTGGCGGCCGTTCTCATCTGGGTTTGCTGTGTCTCCCCCCCACCACCCCCGTTCTTCCCGCTGTGCTCCCTCCTGCCGGAACCCGGACTGCCCGGAGTTCGCATGGGAGAAGACCAGCCTGCTGCCTGCCAGGCCTGAGGAAAGCCCCAGAAGCCTGGGAGCCTGTAGAGGCATCTTCTTTTAGTGCTTTCCTCGGCGAGTGCTGTGCCGTGTGGGAGGTTGCCAGAGGGTCTCTGCAGAAGGATCCATCCTGTTGCTAAACCCAGAGACGTGCGTGCTTTCGCGGACAGACGTCCACGCTCTGGCGAACTGCAGCGGGCGGTGTGAGTTGGAGTAGCGTTCCGTCCGAATCCCAGACTGCGGCACACCCGGTGTGGGACTCTGGTGACACACAGACCTCAGTTCACCTGACGGAATTGACTGAATTGGGCCGCCACACTGGTGACTCAAGCTGATTTGCTGAATATATCACAGATCTCTTTTCCCTCCTAAAATCCTACTGAAATGGCAGCAATCAATGAAACGGAATACAAAACTTAGTCTTTTTTTTTTTTAAGGTTTTGTTTATTTATTTGACAGAGATCACAAGTAGGCAGAGAGGCAGGCAGAGAGAGAGGAGGAAGCAGACTCCCCGCAGAGCAGAGAGCCCGACGCGGGACTCAATCCCAGGACCCTGAGATCATGACCTGAGCCGAAGGCAGAGGCTTATTAACCCACTGAGCCACCCAGGCGCCCCAAAACTTAGTGGTGCTCAACAAAACCAAAAGCTTAGTTCTCGGAAGGAACCCAAAAAGTAGGCAAAGTCTGTTCAGGAATGTAGTGAATGAAAATACAAAGCTTCAGAAATTGGGGGGGGGGGCGGTTCTTAATTAAAAATGCAAATATTTAGAGAATAGCATTAAATGAAACCTGAATATACCAGACTATAGGGATAAATTTAAAGCTCTTTCGGTCACCATAAAAGAAATTTAAAATTAGTTGACTTGTACACTTCAAATAAGTGAACGGTATGGATGTGAATACCATCTCCTCAAAGCTGTTTTTTAAGAAAAGTAATGAAAAGTTCTCAGCCTTCCTCTGACTCTTCATAGAGGCCCGGAGTCCAGGCTGTTGATGGACACATTCTGGAAGGCCTTCACAGAGCAGTTAACGTGTAGGTGGTTATTTACATTAGTTGAGGGTGTAGAAAAAGACGGCAGCTTCTCAGCTCGTTCTTTGAAGCTAGCTGGATCCTGACATCCAAACCAGCTGATGGCACCCAAAGAGGAAAACAGGTGATGAACTTGGCCTTGAGAATATGGGCAGAGCCCCCGCATACACAGCAGCGGGAGGAGCCCCAGGCTGCTCAGTGACCGAGCACGGTGGTGTCCGGGAAATGCAAGAAGAGCGCAGTTTACTAAGACATCACCGAGGAATTAACAGTCGCCGGTTAAAGGAGAGGAGCCTCTGGTCCTCTCAGTAGACACCAGAATAGCAGTTGAGCAAGGTCAGCATATGTTCCTTTAACAAAATCCTTAATGAGCCAGAGGGAGAAGGAAACGTCTTGAAGTTGATGGAAACAGACTGGACAGAAGCCTCCAGCAGCCGAGGTGGTTCCTGGCATTGTCCGAGTTCCGGGCGGCCCCACCCTGCCGGCCCTTCGGGTGCTCGGGGCTCGGTCCGCACCGTGGCTTCAGCTGAGTTCGTAGATCTGTCCTGAGAGCAAGGGAACGTCGGCTGGGGTGCACGTTTCAGTCGTGTGGCTCCCAGAATTCAGCATGAAACCATTCTAAAATGAACAGGAATCACCTGTAATTTCAAGGTCATGGCTCTGGCTGTGGCATCCCTCAGGCATTCAGGGCAGCCGGTTTTGAGCTACTAGGGAGACACTCTGCCTTCACCTACCACACTTCTTTCCTGCCGAGTCTTTACTGCACTTCCTGGAAGAGCCCCCGCACTTCCCCCACCAGCGGGGACTTGCCGTCCGCACGCGTAAAACCAAATGCAAAAAGCATGGAAAGAAAAGACCTAATGCACCTTATTTATTTTGCTTCCTCTTAAGAAAAACAAGATCCTAGTTCTTGGAAAAGACCAATTAGGGGGTAAACCTTATTACCTTATTACCTTAAATGTAAAATTACATTTAAGCATTGACTTTGTTAACATTTGTGTTTCTAAGCACTTTAGGAAAAACTACATGAGTCTGGGCTTTCCCATATACTTTAAGTTCCATGTTCCCCATTTTCACTTATTTCTTGCTCAACTATTTTAAATGGTTTTCTAAGAAAAAAAAAAAAACTACCATATGTGTATTTTAGTTTACTCTTTAGTTTACTGTTAAACTTGTGTTTCAAAATGTAGAATGAAGAATAAAATACATTTTTTAAAAACAGTGATCGTTTGGGGAATTACAGGGACATGTCTATGTATTAAGATAAAATTAAGGGGATTGGAAATAAGGGGTTGGGGCTTTTGGTTTCAGGGGGGTTTTAAGTGAAGTTCGGGGTGATGTGTGAATTTTGTTTTAAAATGCCTTCATTGGGGCGCCTGGGGGACTCGGCTAAGTGTCCGGCTTCGGGTCGTGATCTCCAGGTCCTGGGATTGAGCCCTGCGTTGGGCTCTCTGCTCTGCAGGGAGTCTCCTTCTCCCTCTCTTTCTGCCTCTCCCCCTGCTTGTGCTCTCTTTCTCTTTCTCTTAAATAAATAAAAATCTTTTAAAAAAATAATAAAATAATAAAATGCCTTCATCCTGGGGCGCCCGGGTGGCTCAGTCAGCTAAGCATCCAACTCTTGGTTTTGGCTCAGGTCGTGATCTCGGGGTCATGAGATCGAGCCCCAAGTCAGGCTCTGTGCTCAGCAGGGAGTCTGTTTACACGGCTCTCCCTCTCCATCTGCCCCTCTCACTTGTGCACACTCATCTCTTTGAGCCGTGGTTTGGATCTGTTGCTCTGATCACTGATGACTTAAAGAGCAGTGTTGAGTCTTGGTAAATGAAGGAGACGGGACGTGGCTTGGAGTCAGGTGTGTGTTGCAGCCGTGACCAAGCAGAGCCCCTTCTGTGTGGTGGCTGGACAGTAGCTTGGAAAGCCGGCCCCCAAGGAGAGACTGCCAGTCCGTCCGAGGATTGCACACTTGCATCAGTCCTGTAAGCCCCCAGGCCTCACAGCTCTGTTAACAGACTGGCCGCTGGGAAGGATGCCCATGGCTGATTGAGTTAGGACAGCACCCCAATAGGAGCAGTCACAGTTCCCCTCTCCTGTACGGGCTCGATTTACGTCCTCTGACTTGGATTCTGCGGAGAGGTTTGCTGGGACATCTGGCCCAGAGCAGGCGGGATGAACCCGGCTGCTGCGGGTGTGGTCACGTGCTTAGGGAATCTCAGGTCACTGGAACCAGCCCCTGCGCTTTTTTCTCCATTCCGCACCGGAGAGCCATCTGCAAGCCACTCCCAGCCAGCCTTCTAGCACCTTCCACCTGCTACCTCATCTTGCCTTTTTTAGACTAATTATCAGTGGCAGTCTGTCTTCTTTGTTTCCTGCAGTTAAGGCAGAAATACCGAAGAATCACATCATCTTAGAATTCATTTATTCATTCTAAGTTAAAAGTCTATGTGAATAGGTTTTATAAAAAGTAATTTAGGACTCTAGTGATTATCTCTGAAATACGAATTCATCAAGTTGTATTGCTGTATTTTCAGGTTTTTAAAATATGTTCTACAACCATATGAACATTTTAATGCCTCTGCAGTTGTATTCAATTCAGTTACATTTTTTTGTCCCAGAGAATTAGAAAATAGCCTCAATATAAAATATGTTTGCAAACACTTTTAAAGCTTTAAATTAGTGCTGTTCTGCTTTAAAAAGAAAATCGATCATAGATGCATTATTTCTATAACAAAAAACATCCCTTTTCAATCCTTTAGTCTTACAAAGGTATTAAAGTTTCTTCACTGATCGTTAAATCTAGATTCACCAGTATTCTTTTAAACTGGGGTCCTCTGTTAGGATTTCTCTCTCGAAGGACAGACGTGCTGTACAGAAGCTTGGACTCATCCTCAGTCCTCTGCATTTGACCCACAAGCAGACATGAGCTTGTCCCGGCACCTGCTGGACACTGGCTGGGCTGGGTGCCTTTCCGGCGCCTCGGGAAGCCGCAGGGTGAGAGGAGGCAGCCCCATAACTTCGGTACAAGGCACACGACACTCAGAAGTGAATTACTTGCAAAGCACTAAGGGGTTGTCAAAACAAGCCGTTACTTCTGACTTGAGGTCCTCCGCAGAAGGTGTTCCGGGCCCTTGAACTCCACCGGGAAGCTGCATCAGTTTCCCGAGCCCCCACCGCAGACTGCCGCAGATGAGAACTTCGGACGGGAGAGCTTTAATCAGGGCTGGCGGCGTGGGTCCCCGCCGGTGGCCCTGCGAGGGAGTCCGTGCCCGGCCTCACTCGGTTTCTGGGAGTTGCCTGCGGCCCTCAGCGTCCCCGGCCTGGGGCCTCTCTTCTCTCTGCATCTCGGCTTCTCTGTTTCATGAGATCCGTGGTGTCTGGATTTAGGGCCCAGCCTAATCCAGGCTGATCTCATCTCAGGGTCCTTCCTGTCGTTACATCTGCAAAGACCTTTGTTCCAAATAAAGTCTCGTTCTGATGTCCCAGCTGGGCTTCGGGGGAGCCACTGTGCAGCGAACAGAAGGCCGGCAGGATTTCGGGAGGCCGTCGCGGGGCGGGGGGGGCGTTCTCAGGAGAGAGAACAGCGTGAGCGGAGCCGAGGCAGAAACCCAGGGAGCACATTCCCCAAGTTGAACTTCCCAGACTTCAAAAAAGCCTTTGAAAAGGACAGATCAGCGGGATCTGAGAGTGGACGGTTCCTGGTGGGGGCGGGGGGTGGCTGGAAAGTTCGACTGATGGATGTGCGGTGCGTGGTGCCCTCTCGAGGGCTGGGGGCAGGGAGGGGGTGCCATCAGGTCTGCTCCGAGGGGATGCCTGCTTCCACGCCGTTCTGCCTGGTCCACACGACTGTTTGCACTTAAACTGCGATGCTGCATTCTCAGATCGTTCCGTCAACCTTCAGAAACTCAACACCCTGACACATACTCTGCTTCCCAGTAGCGCTCGGTAGCGGCCGCCTCGCCCGCGGTGGGGTAGCATGCTGCTGGAGGGCCGGTGGGTTTTCAGATCACCCCCAGCGGGTCCCTCTCATACCCAGGGACGCCAGTGCCCACGTAATGCTCCGTGATCCTGCTTCTGGCCGGTGACACAGAACAGGAGCAAGAACACAACCCTAATAATATCTTAACCCCAGTTACCCTTGAAGAAGGGCGTTGAACTTCTTGCGTTGTCAGGAATCTTAATGATGCATCCCAAACAACCCGGTGGTGTTGAATGGTTGGGGTTTTTTGGGTTTTTTCATTTTTTCTTTTTAGTTTAACTCTTCCTTTCCATTTCATCGCATTTCTTCAGTTGTAATTTGAGACTTGATCGTAGTGAAAATAAGACAGATGGTGCCACGTATAATCAGAAAGTTTATACTCAGGGCAGGGAAGCTGTGACATTTTATAAGAGCGCACCTTATTTCCCTAAGTTAAAATACTGATACCTTTGTTCTCAGTATGGTTTTGTTACGACAGTAATAACCTCTATCCTTATTCCAGACCAAAGTAAATCTGATATGATTTGTTTTACGTATTTAACATCTTGCTTTCTTTGGTTGGGCTTCATACATTTTTTACAAATGTCGCAGGTCCTCCTCCAAACCCATACTAACTGTGAGGAGCAGGTCAGACTTCCAGCCGAGGGGCTCCCTGCCCAGCGCCTCCCGGGATTCCTCAAGACCATCAGAACGAGGAAGGTTCTGGAAACTGCCTCAGCCAACAGCAGCCTAAGGAGCCATGGCTGAATGTCACATGTTATCCTGGAGGGATCAGAACTGAGGAATTCTGAGTAATGCATGGACTTCTGTTAACAGTTTGTTCGTCACTATTTTTCTGGTTTGGGAACTGTAACAAGCACCATGCTGATAACCTCAGACGCTGGTGACGGACGAAGCACGTGTCCCCCCATCATGAGGGCTGGGGTGCGCGGACAAGGAGCGAGGGAGCACCCCTCGCAGTGCCTTCGCTGTCTGAGGCGGCTCTCACTGGGGAGATCCCAGAGAGCCCAGCTCTCCATAGACTCCTGGCCAACGTGGAGGCCGTGTGTCCAGCGGGGACGTCCCGGGGGGACCTGCAGGGAGCCCGAGCAGGGCAGAAGGCTGTCCGAACTCGGAGCGTGGATACCCCGGGCGCTTCCTGACTCATTCTCCCTTCCTGACCCAAAGTATGAAATAAGTATTATAAATCCATCTAATACAGACAGACAGACAATTCTGTACAAAATAATTCCAAATAATGTGTGGCCGAGCGCTGCGCTCGAGATGGAGCCTGACTCCTGACCTCTCGGTGCGGGCTGCACGTGGTGACTTTCTTGCAAAGGCAGCAGAAGGAGGGAGAGTAGCCGGTGCAGAAACCTGACAGAGACGACGTGAGCAGGCAGGCCAGGTGCTGAGTCATGGGGACAGCAGGTGACCTTGCTAGGTGGGCTGTGATGGCCTCTGACCTTGTCGTCTCCCTCCCAAAACGCATCACCCCAGGACTGAGATCCTGCGAGAAGGATCGTGCAGATCCAAACTGACCGGCTTTGGTAGAACCCACACAGAGACCATAGGCAACAAGTAGTTATTAACTGAGTTCATCAGTATAGTGTGGGTGAGCAAAGTCCTGGCCACCCAGAGGAGTGATCGGTCCAGAAGGAGAAGAGTGAGAGCCGCACAGACCACTATGAGTGGGACGTGAGGGGACCACCGACGACAAGTTCAGGTCAAGGTCCGCACGTCATCAGGAGGTCGTTGGACTTCCTTGCCTTCCTGACCCGGGACTGGTGGTCTGCCGAGTCCTCTCTCCTGGTCCAGGGCTTCTCCTGCCACGTGGCGTATATCCGGGTGCCCTCGTTCTCCACCAGCCTGTGGGCTTGGAGGGCAGACACTGCCTGTTGTGCTCCCCTTCACGTCTCCACACCAGGGACAGCGTGTGATGCAGCGCAGCACTCCGCAGCCTCCCTCCGACGTGTGTGCGTGTGTCCTCGAAGCTGCAGAGCTCTCTCGGGAAGTGTGGGGCTCCTGGACGTAGATCTGCATCCCGCTTTGGTTACTCCCTGAGCGCCCGACTTTAGGCCAGCTCCCCAGCTTCTCCTCACCTCCATCTGCTCCTACGTAAAGTGAAGAAGTTAAGGCAGACGCCTCAGTGTTACGTAACGTAAACGGATACGGTACAAAAATGTTTGGCCCATACTGAACATTGAAATGTTCACTTTTTTGTGGATGATACGGCATCTGGGGTTGGGTTGAAATTGGACAAGAAAGCCTAGAGAAGGGTGTTTAAGTTAAAGCAGAATGAGCAAATACAAGAAAGTGAAATTAAATGCAGTAGGAAACTTCGCAGATAGCTGTTTGCCTCGACGTGGGAACAGGAGGTGGAGAAACGAGGAGGTTCGTGGATGCTGGACCGAGACGTCCCGACTATTCTGCGAGCAGGCGGGGAGATGACTGAGAGGGGAACTGGCCGGGAGGTGACTGGAACGGTAGGATGATGAATTCCGGGACCTGGGAAAGCAGCCGGGGTCAGAAATACAGGCTCAGCAGGGGTCGCGTAGTTTGTCGTGAAATTGGCAAACCAGGCAGCACGTGCGGAGTGTTTACTGTAGGATACACGAGGGGTCTCGCGCCTCTTCTACGCCTCAGGGACTCGCTAGTGTCATGCTTTTCCACACTGACTTTGGTAATTACTAAATACAGTAAAGTGGTCTTTGTCTTCCCAGGTGTTTCCCAGGAATCTCTGTCTTCCTGAAACTGTGCAGATCAGTGTGGGCTGAGTGGTTGTCGAGGAAGCCCCTCGCAGGTAGTACACTTGGCGCACCACCGTGAAGACCAGCCAGGAGTTGGGCCGCGGCAGGCAGGGGTGGTGGGCGAGCGTCCAGCTGCGAATGCACCTTTGGAATCAAGAGGCGTCTGGGCTTAAGTTCTGGTTCCACAACTTCTCAGTCCTGTCCTTGAGCTACGGTCGGGTGCAGGAGGATTTAACGGAGCCAAGAAGAGCCGGACAAAATGTTGAAGACGGAGGAGAGCTTAGTTGAAGGCCCTGTGGAGGAAGGGAGCTTAGCGTTTAGGAGGGACTAAGAGCAGACATGGTAGCTGGAGGCACACTGGGGCGTGGGTCGGTGACCCACGAGGCTGGGGCATCACGAGAGGGGCCACACGGTCTCATAGGCAGCACCGGGGATTCTGTCTTTTTTGAAAGCCATTGAAGTGTTCTCAGCAGGGGAGTGACACGACCTAATTTGCACCTGGCAAAACCATTCTGGATGCAGTGTGGACAGCTGGTGAGAACAGGGTTGAATGCAGAAAGACCAGTTAGGTAGCGAGGGCATTTATCAGACCCAGTTCAGTGGTCGTGGAGGTGGCGAGAAGTGGACGGATTCGAGAGAGACTTGCGGTCAACTCTGTGGGCCTCTCGAGAAACTGGGGAGGCGGCGCGATGAAGAGGAAGCCCCGGTTTCTGCAGGATGGGTGCAGCCCAGGTGCTGCACGGGGGCGGCGCACTGATCGCTCGTGACTATGCCGGACCCCCATGAATCCTCGCCATCCTGTTGCCAACTGTCCGCTACCATTACAGAGATTTAAAGAATCTGTGTATTTGTCCACAGACTTACCATTTTTGGTGCTTTGTCTCCTTGAGTAGGTCTATATTTTCATTTAGCATTCGGGTAAATTAAGCATTTCTTTGTAAATCATGTGTTTCTTTGTTTTTAGTAATGCTACATTCTGTGATCTTGCTCGACTCCATTCTTCCACGTCTGGGAGCTTTTTTGTCGATTCTTTGGTATCTTTTATGTAAAAAATCATCTATGTCTGCCAATAGAAAAAGTTTTGCTTTCTTCTTTTCAGTCTGTTTTGAGAGAATCTTTGTTCCTCTCCTTGCCATGCTGTCCGGGCGAGGATCTCCGGGACCGTGGTGGTTAGGGTCCGCACACATGAACATGGTGCCTTCTCGCTCTTACGGGGAAAGCCTGTCACCGTGTCTGGAAGGCTGTCGGCCGTGGGTTTCCTCGCGCTCACCAGCTGATAGCAGGTCCTTCGTTGTCGCTGATATTTGCCTTTTTTCTTTCCTTTTAGCAGAAGACTCAGAAAGTGGTGTTTACATGCGCTTCATGAGGTCACACAAGTGTTACGACATCGTTCCCACCAGTTCGAAGCTTGTGGTCTTTGATACAACATTACAAGTAAGTGCGCGGTTTTCACAAACTGCTGGCACGCTGTCCACCTGGCTCTTCGGGGGATGTACGTCCCGCGATACCAGCGGACGCGCCGGGTGTCGCTCTGAGCTTTTGTCTGCATTCTCCGTCCCCATGGCAGCCACGGAAGGAACGTGCTGTCACCGTCCTCTTTTTCCAGATAAGGAAACTGGTTCCAGAGTCAGAGAGCTTAAGTCACAAAGTTTAGTCCACGGATTCGAGAATTTAGTCACTTAATCCACAGACGTGTCAGAGCCTGAGTCATTAACCGTGAACCTGTACCACCTTCCTCAGGGTATCCTGATATTTTTCTCTTAGTTATTTAGTAGAATATATAATAAATTAATTTGAAGTAGTACTGGTTAAAAAGAAAAAAATCACTGAGATAGATGATCTCTTGAGAAGGAACTTTGTTGATCTCTCTTAGCAGAGAAAATTGAACCTTATCATTTTGGTATGAAAAATGTGCTTATTGCAGCTAATTTTATGCCCATATGATGTACAGTCCTATATGGAAAGTCCTAAACGATGCATTCACTGCAAAGACGAGGTTCCGCCCAGCGTAGTAAGTATACACATGCGCGCAGGTGTCTAGTGTCCGTAGCTGTGCGTGAGTCGTCACGAAGCAGGAGCCTCAGTTGTGCTCCCAGAGCAGCCGCTGAGCCAGGAGCTCATGGGCCGTCGGTGCTTTATTGAGGTGTGCTCCCAAGGGACCCCTGCGGGACTGGGGGGGACCCAGAGAGGCCGGAGCCCTGCCAGGGTGGCCTCAGCTGGCCCCTCAGAAGAGCGTGGCGGGCGGGGGTACCTTTGTGAGCTCACCCCAGCCTCTCCCTTCGTCCAGGCCTGTCCTGGGAGAGAGGTGCCAACACTCGGCCAGCTCTGCCCCTCACTCTGGGGCCTGTCCCCCTCCCGCCCCAGCCTGGTCTGTGGTCCCCCCAGAGCTTGCCCCTGGGGCTCAGCAGAGGACACCTGGGCTCTCAGGGCCACTTTGCCTGTATCTCGTGCAGGCCACACGCTCAGGATGGGAAAACTGCTTTGTTCTAGTTTCATTTCATTGGCCAACTGGGTTTTTTTGTCATCATACAGAAATACAGCTGATTTTTGTAAATTGACCTTATATCCTATGACTTAGCTAAACTCACGTCAGGCCAGGTAAGCTTCCAGGTTTCTTCTAAACCCCTAAGAGTCTGATTCTTCGACACCACGAGGACAGGAAAGCACCCAATAGACTGCTCTGTGGGGAACGTGACCGACAGTAACTTCGGGAAAGCCAGTCTTTACAACCGTAACCCTAGATTTCAAGAGTAAAAGAGCTAGAAATTCTCAGTTCCCAAAGTACAGAACTACCTGATCAGCCCATCGCACCTTCGCGCCCCTTCCCCAAAAGGCATATTACTTGTTCAACACCCTGGTCTCCTGATCCCAGGTTTCCCACCACCGGAAGAGTCCGAGACGGCTAGTAAGACCTGAGTTTGCTTTCGCTCCTACTCGGCTTTTCCTCTGCCCTGGAATTGACTTTCTCCCGAATTTAAAATGTAGCTGAAGTGGGTGATACATGAGAAATGTGCTGTTTTTGTGGGTGGTCGGAGGTCCCCGATCCAGTAATGTCACTTCCCGAGTTAATAAGCTGTGTGCGCCTCACCGCCTGGCGGTCACGGGTCCTGGGAGGCTCTCGGCATCGAAGGAGCCAAACCTTGTCACCGAGGAAATAGGGGGCGGGGGCGTGTCGTGGGTAGAGCGGACTTAAACATGCATTTGAAAGGTGTGAGTAGAGTATTTTCTAGACACAGGCTGCAGTAGTAGCCGTTGCTGCATCTCGAGGGCAGCGGAAGCGTAGAGAACACCACAAAGGGATGGCAGACGACCAGAAACAGCCCACGTATCCTGAGAGACTGGTTCAGTAAATCCTGGTGTAGCATCTCCTGGAATAATATCACGTCGCCATGAAGAGGAACGGAAGAAGAGTTTGTCAAGAATAGGTTTTTAAGTAAAAATGCAAGTTGCAGAAGAAGACAAGTACATGAGCACGTTCTTGTGAGGGTACAGAGCGTCAGAGCCCGAGTCCTAGATGCGCCCAGACCTGGGAGGCGAGCACAGACGCAAGAAGAGTGGGGTGCACGGCTCCCCCAGACGAGGGAAAGAAGAGTTTCAGACACATTCAGCCTCCAGCTTCTGGCTCTGAGAGGCCAGCTCGACTCTCCGTGTTCGGGTTCAGCGAAATGCCCGTTTCATACTGGAATTCCCTGAGGACCAGCATCCGTCTCCAACCCGACAGCGTGGAAGCCAGACGCACGGCCTGTGGCCCTGCCCGCGGGCGGTGCTGCCCACGTGGGGTCCTGGGGCCGCTCCACGTGGAGCAGGAGGGGCGCAGCTGTGCCCCCACCTGGGGCCGGCCGGTCTGTAAAGCCAGCCAGGTTTTCCCTCGACGGCAGCGGTCCGTGGGGAGCACCCCCAGCCCGTGGTCGCGGAAAGAGCGAAAGGAGGCAGCTCCGTCCCTGATACGCCGCTGCCACTTGCCGACCGCCGGCCGCGCTGCTCGACGGTCAGAGGAGCCCGTTCTCCGCGGGAGCGCAGGCCGCACGGCCACTCGGCAGCTCACGGTCCGTCGTTCCGTCTGTCCCAGGCCCCGGGAGCAAGCCGGGGTTGCTTCTCAGAGGGACGGGAACTGTCCACAGAAGAAGGCGTGGTTTCCTGCTGCTCTTCTCCACCCCGGACGTGTGCCCTCAGGGTCTCCTGCTGGGGTCTGATGGGGCTTCGTACGCGATCCCTCGTGTGAACGCTGCAGGTGACAGGCCCGTGTGGACGAGGAGCCTGGACTTGTTGCCAGGCCTTCCCTTGCTCTGGTCACCCTGAGAACGGCATTTATGGGCCACTCAGTGAATGTGTCAGCATAGCCACTTCTTGGTGCCTGTTGCTTCCAAAAGACCTCCCCCTGCGATGTGTGCCCGGCGGGTGCGTGCGGGGCAACAACCTGAACTTCCCTCGCAGGGGCTGCGAGTGCCCCAGCATCCCCTCACCCTGGGAACTCACCCTCTGATTTCCTTACGGCCCATGGGAGCATCGTCTGGAGTGTTGCTGCTTACCTGTTGGTCCGCTCAGCACGGCGTCCTCGGCGCAGTGGCCCCGGGTGGCACGCAGACGCCGAAAGGATGCACGTCCCTGCAGATGCTTGAAGGCAGAGGGCATGCGGGCAGCATAGCCTCCAGGCACGTGGGGGGGGTCCGTGCCAGGTCCAAGCAGACTGCTGCTGGGGGTCCTCCTGGCATGCTGTGGCGAGAAAGTATGCATCCGGGCAGCCGTGGCGGGTAGGACGCCACGTCAGGAAGAATCACCATAGTTAGTCACCACGCGATCGAGTTGACAGTAATTCACGGCTGGTCCAGAGACAGTCACAGGCCAGACCTCTCCGGTCTGGAGCCGAGAGACAGCAGCTTCTTGCATGGCCCAGGGGAGCAGGAGGACGTGTCCCAGCCCCTCCAGAGAAGCCTGGTCATTCAGAGAAACGTAGGATTTGGTGCCCTCAGGTTCTAAATGGTGACACCTCAGGAGTGATGAGAGGCTCAGAAATAAATGAAACTTCCCAAGATTGAGGTGCGGTGGGGAGCATTAAGAATTAGGGAGCATTAAGAATTCCCTCACAACGGCAATATGACTTCTTAGCAATACTCTACCAACAGTAACTATTTCCAATAGAATGTGTATTCTAGAGTAGTTTTAGATTTATAGAAAAGCTGTGAAGTGTGTCTGGACTTCCCAGGCACCCCAGGCCCCGGTTCCCCCATTCCTGCCATCTCCCATCAGGGTGGCAAACACTTGTCACCGTTCACAAACCAATACTGATTCACGATTGTCACCTAAAGCCCAAGTTCGTTCAGATTTACTGTTGACCTGATGTCATTTTCCTGTCTGAGGATCCCACCTCGGCTCTCCCGTGACATCGGGTCACCGCGCCTCCTTGGGCTCCTCTGGGCCGTGGCAGTGTTTGGGTTTCCCTTGCTGCTGTGGCCTTACCGGCTCTCGGGAGCACTGGGCAGGTGTTCTGTAGGAGACCCCGCTGTTGGGATTTACCTGCTATTTTTCTCACTCTCAGACTGGGATTATGGGTTTTAGAAGGAAGGCCACAGAGATGAGGTGCCCTTTCAACCTGTCCCACCAAGGGTGCGTACACTTAGCAGGTCTTAGCTCTGTGGACCGTAACACGGGTCACCTGGCGGCCGCGGTTGTCTTCAGATTTCTCCACGTCTGTGCTGTCGTCCTAGAAGTCACTGGGCACAGCATGTGACGTGTGCGGGGCGGCGGCCCGCCCGAGAGCACAGTCGCTCGGGGGGGTTGGGTGGAGCGTCTCTGCAGGGACACGGTCCCTTCCCTCCCACTGTGCATTCATTCGTGTCAGCACAGACGTGTGAACACACACGTGCTCTTCCGTTATGACCCATCGCTACTGTGTTTTGCTGCTCAGCTATTTCAGCCAGTATAACTATTAAGAGAATGTGAGAGCAAATGGAGGGAGAATGGGCAGGCAGCCGAGTAAGTGGCTGTGTGCTATGCCCAAGTTCTTAGAAGACGCAGAAAATGAGAGCATAGCATTAAAGCAAGCTGGGGGGGTGGGGGGCATGAGCAGGGGGGGCCGCCCAGGGCAGGCATAAGTGGGGACTCGAATTGAGGTCCACAAGCGGAGAGGGTTCAGGGCTTGCTTATTTTAAAAGCAAGGGGGGCGGTGCGCCTGGGTGGCTCCATGGGTTAAGTGACCGACCTTTGATTTCCGTTCTGGTCGTGATATCGAGCCCTGCGTCGGGCTCTGCGCATTTAGCCTGCTAAGATTCTCTCTGTCCCTCTCCCTGTGCCCCTCCCCCCACCCTCAGAAAAATAAGTAAAAATAAATAAAAGCAAGAAGGAATGAGAGGGATCCACGCTGCAGGTGCAAATGAAGAAAAAATAAAACTCCTCAACTTTTTTTGTACTTCTTCCCTATCAAGGAAGATGATGGAAGTAGAAGTGGAAAAAGATGGTGATTAGAGGAAACTGAAGCCTGAGATGGGTGTAGAGATTCTGGGAGGGTGCCACTGAACCGGTTTGCTTTCTGACCCAGATGAATCACATTCCAGTGTAATAAAGGGACTTAGAAAGCAGATCGCCAAGCTGCTAGTGATATCACGGGAATTGTGAAAAGCGTTCTGGGCCCCAGGCTAGAGATGAAAGAAAATGGATTCAAAAAAGAAAAAAAAAATCCTGTGGGTGTGGAATGTGGTGCCCGTCCCAGGTAAGATGTGTGAATGAATGATTAGGGAAGGTCAAAGAAGAAGTCATCTCTGGGAACCTACCATGAATTGACCAAAAAAGTCACAGAAGTCGAGCCCAGTTTCCTTTCTGGATAGTTCCACAGCTGAGGTAAAACAGGACAGGCATGTCTCGGTTTCAGCTAGACAGCTGACGGAGCCGGCGCGGGAGTGCGGGCTGTCCGCTCGGTGAGTGAGTTCGTGGCTCGGTCTGGGCCTCAGAAGGACGTTGATGACATCTCAGCCCGGAACACCGTGTCCAGCTGCGTCCTTTTAAAATCCACTTAAGTCACCTGTGACTCCGGCCACCTCTCGAGTCACACAGGTACCATCGGGTGGCACTTCAGCCAGGCCCGCCAGCATACCCCCAGTCTCCTTAACCAGTGGGGGCACAGATGCCAGGGCAGAGACGCCTCCACCTTGCACCCTCAGAGTGGACAGTCCCCAGAAGACGCCAGCAAGACTGAGTCCGTCTGCCCGTGCTTGTGGCCATGTCAGCCGCCCATCGGCACATGGACTCATCCGCTAGCCCGTTTCACGCCCGCCCTGCACACCTGCTCTTCGGGTCACGTTCCCAGTAAAGGACATGCAGGCCAGGCTCTGCCTGCTGCGGAACCCAAGCTAAGAAACAGGATTCTTTTACACTCGGCTCATCAGTATCTGGGACGGTGACTTCAGTAGTACTGACTTTGATGGCATCATCTACTTCACAGAGGACTTGAAACCGGAGATAGCCAAGAATAAAATACAGAAAGATTCCTTAACAAGCTAACCTGTTTTCGGGACCAGTGAGTAAGTAGACGGTATGCAGAACGAGGGACATGATAGCATATGAGTGTTCCAGAAAAGAACAAAACTGGGGGCCGAGCACTGTGCTAAGGGGGGGGGATGAAGATGCCGTGGCCCTGCCCTCCGCAAGCCCGCGCTGACTGGGGAGGGCGCAGGCTGACCCCCCACAGGAGCACACTGGGGACCCGTGTGTGGGTTTTCAAAGAAGTAGATAGGAGCAGTTTTACGCATCAAGCGGTATGAAGAGCTTACAGTCAAACACGCAGCCTCTGTCCCTGTTGTCACAGCCTTGTCATGCTGCCCAGAAACAACCAGTTCAGCGACGCAGTCTAGACCGGAGGGCCACATTACGTCGCTTCCCTGACTTGAGACGTGTTTTACTTCCGGGCCGGGTGGATGGGGGCTCCTGCTCCTTGTGTGGCCTCCTCCCTGCCCTCATCTTCCCAGCGTAACCAGGTCTCGAGGGGCGGTGAATTCCTTCCTGGCGAGATGTCATTATTTGGACTGTGTCAGTTTTATTCACTCCACCGAGCCCAGTGGAAACTAATTACACTCCCGTTTCCTTCTTTTTTACCGTTCAGTGTTACTCCTGACTTTAGAAGTCTCCTCTTTTTATTTTGACCATCTACACCTTTCCACACCTTCTGACTTCTTGATGGAATTTTCTGTGTGGTCAGACCTGTCGGACGTGTCTTCAGCTCCCCGTGGAGCCACTCCCTCTGGGTCCCCAGTCTTCCTGCTCTGGCTGTCACTCCCCGTCCCGCTCATCCCTGTCTCCCGAGGCCCGGAATACCTCCTCCTCCTCCTCCATTGCAACACCTGGCTTTTGAACACATGCTTTCTGCTTCTTTGCTTTATTCCCTTTTGCAGGGTGGAGCACATTCTTCCGTAGCTTCTGTCTTAGCCCACTCGGACTGCCGTCCCGCACCAGCACAGCCCGGGGGCTCCAGCAGCGGGGCCCGCCTGCTCGCAGCTGGGGAGGCTGTAAGTCCACGATGGGGATGGTGGTCAGTGAAGTTCCCCAGGAGGGCTCCCTTCCTGGCTGGCAGACTGCTGCCTTCTCACCGTCCTCACAGGGCAGAGCTCTGCCACGAAGCCCATCGTGGGGTCCCCACCCACGTGATCTCATCTAAACTAAGTCACCTCCGAAAGGCCCTGCCTCCTGATACCGTCAGTACTGGGAGTGAGGGCTCCCACATGGGAATGCTGCGGGGTCACACTCAACCCCAGCGCTTCCCACGGACAGATGCACGGAGGTCATCCTGGGAAATACTAAGTATCTGTATCTTTCAGACTCACTGTATAGACTGCTGGGTATAGCATTCCGTGATGAAAATCATCTTTATTTAGAAATTTGAAAGCATCCTTCCACTGCTTTTGGATGCGAGAAATGGGTTGTGTCATCTTTATATGAGTTTTCGCCTCTAGAAGTGTTGGGATTTTCCCTTTCTCTCTGGGACTCCAGAATTCCAGACTAACGGGCCTCCTTGTGGTCTTCGTGTTCCTCGAGCCGGGCCCACGGTGCGCCGCTGGAACCAGGCATGTGCGTCTTCGGTCATTTTCTTCCTACCGTTTTTTTTCTCTGAGACTCCGGTTCGCAGGTGTTGGGCTCCCTGAAGTCATCCTTTACTATTCCCGCCCTGCCTCTTTCTCTCTCCGCCTTGGTTCTACCCCTGGGAAGTTTTGTTTCCGTTTCCCTCTGGGGAAGATGTGCCCACAGTGGGAGCGTCTGCGGCTTCGCGCTCCAAGTCTCCTCAAGTGGCACAGCAGGGATATGCATGGATTGGGGGGGCGGGTTCTTGCCCAGCATCCCTGGTCGTTTTCACCAGCAGCCCCCAGTGCTCATATCCGTGCATCATATTTGCAGGGCGGGCTCTCCAGAAAATGATCCTCGGTGGCGGCGGTGGTCGTGGCGGCTCTGGCCATTCCCCGATCTAAACCAGGCTTCCTGTTCCCCTCTGGCCCCGTCCCCACCCCCACCAGGGCCTCCAGTCTTGGGTCTTCCGCGTGCAGGGAGAGGTCGGTCTCCTTCCCTCCCTACCCTGCCCCTCCCCAGCAAGGCTCTGTCACTCGTTAACTTCCCTCCACCTGCGTTCTGCCCCGCAGACCTCCTGGTTCATCCCATTTCCAGCTTCTATTCCCTGAAGTTTGGGGAGAGCTTTTCAGGAGGAAAACATGCCGGAAGTGTGTTTGCTCTGCCATTTTTAAGCCTAAGGAGACACAGGGAAACTGCAGAAGTAACAGAAAGGGGCTGAATGAGGCACCGTGGGAGTAGAGGGAAAGACTGCCAGCCTTGACTGGAGCGATGGGGGTGGCTTAGCTTGTGGAGTTAGAAGTTAAAAGTCAACCAGGTCTCATAGGTAGAGGTGAAGGTAAGTGCACTTGAAGTGGAAGGAACTTTGTGGCATAGAAGTGCCAAAAAAAAAAAAAAAAGCAAAGACCAGTTCAGTGTCACCTAGGCTGGAGCCAGGAGGTCTGGGCTCCCTCGCCTAGGAGGCCGGCCCCGTCCTCGCGCAGCTGCCCGGAGAGCCAGCGCACACGCGAGAGAGGCCTCCGGTGGTGGTCAAGCCACCAGGCAAGCTCTGAGGTAAACAGTGAGAAACCAAACGAGATCGTCTTCCAGAGCTTTCGCTGCTCGTCAGGGTTGATTTTAAAAGCCCCGCAATGACTGAAAATTGGGGTGACACTGTATGGGGAACAGTGAAGCGGCCAAGGACCCACATTCCCATTGTTTGGAGCGCGGACGTTCCACTTGGCCTGAGACGGCGGAATCTCTCAGGGCGTACTGTTTTAAAGAAATCATTTCTATATTTAAAGTTTATTTTTCATCTTTCCTTATCTAATTATCACATTCAGTTGTTTGAAAATCCTATTAAAAGGTACATTTTAGAGGCGCCTGGATGGCTCAGTGGGTTAAGCCTCTGCCCTCGGCTCAGGTCATGGTCCCAGGGTGCTGGGATCGAGCCCCGCATCGGGCTCTCTGCTCAGCAGGGAGCCTGCTTCCCTCTCTGTCTCTGCCTGCTGCTCTGCCTACTCGTGATCTCTGTCAGATAAATAAATAAAATCTTTAAAAAAAAAAAAGGTAAATTTTAAAACTGATAAACACTTTGAGCAAATCACATATCAGTTGAAAAGTTTTCAGAGGTACGCAAGACCCCCCCAAGAGTTTTTTCCCCGCAGACTGCAACCAGATTGGGCCCGCCGTCCTTTTGTCCTGTTCATTGGTCACTGGTAACACCCTACGCCTTCTGTCATTGGGAAGAATTTTCTAAGTAGAGTTTGCGGTTGCTCTTCAGCTCCATGCACGTGGTGTGGAGAAAGCCGAGTTTTAGAGGCTTCGTGATGGCCAAGGAGGCGCGGCCGGACCCCGGAAGCCGCAGGGGGGCCGCTTGGCACAGGGCCTGCGACCCTGCCGTCTGCTCCACATCTCCGGGGCTGGGTCTCGCCCACTCCCCGGTGTCGTCTTGGGTCTTGGGAGGGCGGACCTGTGCCTCTCTCCATGAGGTATGGACGAGTCAGCGGTGCGTGTGGGTGAAATTAAAATAGTCCGTCTCTGTCTGCTCGTGGCCGGATCCGTCTGCGGTGGGCAAGGAAAGCGTTTGCTCTTTTCGGCTCTCTGTGCCGACCCCGGCTGCGCATCTTCCCATCAGGCCCGCTCAGTCTGCACGGTCCCCTGTGACAGCATTACCTGTTGTCCCATTCTGTAACTCAGAACGCCGAGGCGCGGGGAGGGCCGAGGACCTGAGTGCACAGAAGCTTCTAGCGGGTCCGGCGATCCTCCCCTCGCAAGGAAGCAGGTGGTATTTGACTTCCAAGTGTTTTCCTTTAGTGTTTGCTGCTTTGCCTTCTCTTGCGGCCACGACGGTGCTTTTCTCTTGGCCCTCGGACTGCTGCCTCGGCGGGGCTTTCCCACCGCCCACCCTGCCCGGCTGCGGCGTGGTTCACGGAAGCCGCGCGCCGCATCAGTGCCTGGTGTCCTTGTCATGGCCTCGGTGTCCCCCGGGCGGACCTGCCATGCATCCTTCCGTCGGTCGGTCTGTCTACACTGGCCTTTAGGCTCAATACTCACTTCGCAGCCAGTAGGGCTGTTTAAGAGCTTTCCGGGTGCAGACTCATAGGGACGCGAGCCCTGAGAAGCACCGTGTTCTGCGCGTTTCCGAAGAACCGTCATCGCGCTTGACAGTTGAAACGGACGCCTGCTGGGCTGTCGGTGGGTTGTTGCTGCTTTGAACGCGTACGTGTGTCTTTTCTCGCTCGCCGATTTTCTCCTGGCCTTGGACTCTTAGCATCTTGTCTGCGACGTGTGCTTAGCTGTGGTTTCGTCGCTTTAACCTGCCTGGGGTGTATTTGATTCCTTTTGACAGACTCCAACTTTCTGTTGAGATTCACCTGTTTGAAAACGATCTTGAAAATCCCCACAGAAAAGTTCTGAAATGACTGCAGCGCTCGAGTCACGTGCTGCTCTTCTCTGGGGAACGGCGGCTTCTTGAACCTTCTCGCGCGGCGCCCGCCGGGCTCTCGGTGACCTGCAGGTTTTGTCCGGCGTCTGCAGTCACTTCATCGTGGGCAGACCCACAGCCCTCTGGGATGGGTTTTCAACAGCTGTGGTCACTTAGGGTGTCATGGATGATCTTGATAAACTATTTTAAAATCGGTTTTCTCCACTAAATCCATTTTTTTGGAGAAGACACTAATCTGCGGTTACAAGGTCCCCCCATCCCTTGCTGCTCCAGCCAGTTTAGAAAAACAAGCTCAGCTCATATTTAATGTGTCCTAAAATCCGTTTTTCTGTGAC
This sequence comes from Martes martes, assembly GCF_963455335.1. Classification (NCBI taxonomy): domain Eukaryota; kingdom Metazoa; phylum Chordata; class Mammalia; order Carnivora; family Mustelidae; genus Martes; species Martes martes. Next base: position 102,720,736 of record NC_137899.1, on the reverse strand, counting down.
TTCTCCCCATATTATAATATTTTCTGGGACCACAGTCAGGGGTTCCCAGAGCACCACCCAGTGAAAATAGCAGACCTTACAAATCAGCCTGCCATCCCCGGGTGCCAGTTAGTTACACGGGCAGCACGAATGTTTTCATGATTCTCGATACATGCCGTGGCTCAAAGAGTATTTGACCTGTTTCTGGATGCCTCAAAGTTGCTGTTTCTCTCTCACGTCACCCGTGATTGGGCCCAGAGGGGTGAGTGGCCCTACGCCTCTTCCCAGTCCTGGGCCGTTCATTCAGCAGACAGGCGGGGTCCCCATGAGCTTGTACTTCGCAGGACACAGTGCAGGGCTGGGCTGGGCCATGTGTAACAATTAATGAAATTTCCTCGCCCACCCATCATCCCTGGACTCACATAGGGGAACCGAGCTCCTACGTAACTTCTGCCAAGCAGAGGCAAAGTGTGTCATAATAAAGCCATAAAGCGATGCTGAATTATTAATCCGAGCCTGATGGGAAGCTCTGGGCTCCTGTAATTCTCTCACTTCTTTTCATTATTAAGTTAGCTGGGGTCTGGCATACAGTGGGAGAGAGAAGAACCTTCTTCCATAGAAAATGCCACATTGACATTTTTTCAAAGAAACACACTGTCACTGTCCCAGCTCCTTAATATCACTTAATTTTTTGCTTATTTCTCTTTGACGTTTTTCATTTAAACACATATTTTACATAATTATAACGTATAATTTTAGAGTCTGTGTTTTCACTGCCATAAACCTTCTTTCTTTTACTTCAACATGGTCTTCCTAATTCTGCTGTTTGATACTTTTTTCCCACTGGTAATCCAGATTTTCTTTTTTGGGGGAAGATAGTTTTCCGGTTTGAATATTAGAAGTAATGCCACACTGACCATCTTTGATTCCTGCTCCTAACCCTCAGGATGACTACATAATCCAACAGAGAGAAAGCCACGCCGTGGCTCGGGCATTTTTCTACCAGTTTATGGTGCCCCCTGGTTTCACGGCAGCACTTGAGGTGGCTGCAGTGACCGAACGACGCTGGCCTCTAGCAGCTCTGGGTGATATTTCCAACTTGCTTTGATCTTCATCTCTGTGGTTCTCTTTTTTATTTTTTAATAAAGTTTTTTTATTTAAGATTTTTTTTTTTTTTTCGGACAGAGATCACAAGTAGGCAGAGAGGCAGGCAGAGAGAGTGGGGGAAGCAGGCTCCCTGCTGAGTAGAGAGCCCGATGCGGGGCTCGATCCCAGGACCCTGGGACATCTCTGCAGTTCTTAATAAAGGGGAACCACTTTCCCTGTGTGTATTTGTTCTGGGCGTGTGGGGGGTCATCTTCAGCACTGAGTTTGGGCTGCTCACACACACACGCGCCCCCACCCCCAGTGCCTGCTGTGCCTGGTGCAGTCCCCAAACGGGCTGTGCCATGGGGTCCTGGGGATGCCATCTGTGCGCACCTGGAACAGGGCCAGGCGCACGCTGGATGTTTGTCTCTAGACGATGTGAGAGTGCGAGGATATTCCCTCCCTCACACCTCAGCCTCCGGGAAGTGAGAAAGAATGCTTGCGTGTTCTGTTACTGAACATATATATGAGAAACAGATTTTCATTTCAGGTCATTTGGTATAACTTCAGCGTTTTGAAATGAACTAATAGCCACATATAGGAGAAATTAAACTGAAGTTGAATTCTTTTATACAGTTTTAATTGTATAAAGTCTGTGTGTGTACAAAGTCTTTAGATACAATGAAAAAAAATTTTGAAGTGAATTACATTGTTTCCATTGCAAAAAAAGTCCAGTCTTTAAATAGAATACAAAAGCATTTTTGCCAGTGTGGATAAATTCAACTCTTTTTAGCCTCTCAAACTTATAAAACTAACGTTGAAGATAACCAGTAAAATCTGGCTGGATATTAGGGTTGAAGGTATTCCCCCCCCACACCCCCCCACCCCCCGTGTATGGACTTTAAAGTATGTTTTTGTTTCTCTTGTTTGTCTTTAGGTGAAAAAGGCCTTCTTTGCCTTAGTAGCCAATGGTGTTCGAGCAGCGCCACTGTGGGAGAGTAAGAAACAAAGTTTTGTAGGTAAGCAGTGCGGGCCTGGGCGCCTAAGAGCAGAAAGCCCAAGGTATCCTAATAGGTGCTGGTCTGGAATTCAGTCTCGAAAACTCTGCCAAGCTGAAGGACTCTGGGCTTTTATGTCCGGGGAAGGTAGGGCCACTAGCAAATTCAAAACACCTACGTGCTCCCACTGAGTCTCTCTGCCATATTTATTTATTTATCCAGTTTCTTTTGATTCATTACCTCCCTGGCTCCCCGAAGGAGCTTCTGTGCCTTTGCCAGTTCCTGTCCGGCCAGGGAACAGGGGACACTGTGCTCAGACTCCTGACCTCGGGCCGCCTTTGCTAACGTGTACGTGACTGTGGGCAGTCTCCGCTCCTGTGGCAGACCCTTGCGGACCGTGCGCATGAAATGACGCAGACAGGATCGATGCCTGTCCTAAATCACTGCTATCCTATCGGAAATGTCCTGTAACTCGGTGTCTGAGCTGGAGAATTTCCCGCCGTGCAGGTCATGGTAGACGGCAGATGTTGTCTCTGCTAGTGTGCGTCTCTCTGGTTTAATACCATCAGTGTGTCTGCCTCCCACTCTAGGGGACAGTCCCCTGAAAGAAAAGTTTCGTGTCTTCTTCATCTTTGTAGCCTTGGCATCTGGCACACAGTAGGCACTTAATAACTGGGCGCTAAATCAGTACTTAAAGAACCATCATTTGGAGAATGCTTCTCGGGAAACAATCCACATGCCCCCAGAAGTGTCCTGTGACTAAAGCTTTTGGAATACCTTACCTTACCTTACTTTAAAGTATTTTAAATTATTTACATGTCAGTGCAAGTCTCCTGTGAGGTTTTGTATTAATCAGTTCCCCACCACTGAATTGCCAAATACCATGGCTGAGTCCATTGTACTTACTGTCAGGTTTGATATCAGTTAAATTTGTCTCCATTTGTTGTAGATAATTAACAGACTAATAGTCCTAAATAATAGAATATATTAAACTGTGCTTGATACGTTTAAAGTGTGTTTTAGGAGCTTTTCTAGAAAAGATTCTAGGCTTGCTTATCCTATGAGATTTTTCATAGTTTTATATTTAACATATCATTCTTTGTTCCAGGAATGCTAACAATTACAGATTTCATAAATATACTACATAGATACTATAAGTCACCCATGGTAAGTGCCAGAAATCCTTACATGGGTCATTGGAGCGGTATATTTCTGTGTATGTTGGGGGTCGGGGTGCTGGGAATTGATTTGTACAAATATGTAATATATACCACGCAGGGCACATCAGCGTACATCAGTCACTGAATTTATGATCTTTCATGCACTGTGGGCGTGTCGCGGTGTTGTGACTGCGTGGACCCGCAGACAAAGGCAACCCTGCCCCACACCACTCCGTTGCCCCAGAGCTTATCTTCCCAGGCCTGTCCTTGGGACTGCGGCCTCATGCAGTTACCCCCTAAACTGTTTCACAGGAACTGTATGTACTCTGTGGTTTTAAAGAAGTAAAACTTTAAATTAGAGAAATTCAGTTTTGATATTTTTCTGCCAATTACGAAAAGACTGCCGCTGGCTAATTTTAGTGGGAGAACTCGCTGGTCCCTGGTTCCTTGTCCAGCTGTTTTCTAAGAGCATAGTTTGAGAACCACATAAGGCCTTTTATCGAACACTGTGATTTTTGTGATTCTACCAGCTTGTTTGGTTTTTGGTTTGGGTTTTTGGGGGGGGTTGTTTTTGACAAGGGTGGGCAAGAACAGAACTGCATAATTATTTTCTTGAATGCTCTTTTGGGTATCGGAAAGGTAAAAGACAATCTAATTCTCGTTTTACATGTAATAGCTAATATTGCCCAATAATTAATTTCCTATGTAAAATGAGGAAAGTAAAAACATAAGAGATACTCGTAGAATTAACTTTGACCAAAGATTTTGTAAGTATCCCATATTTATTTCACATGAGGAATCTGATTTCTTAAATACCACCAACGCAGGTAAATACTGGTTTTCTTTATAAGGGTCATATGTCTGCTTTTGAACTAGCAAAATTACAAGTATGACTATTAACTGGATATATTTTGATGAAATACAGCTAAACCCCTGTTAAAGATCTCCGCAAGGGGCGCCTGAGTGGCTCAGTCAGTTAAGTGTCCAACTCTTGGTTTCGGCTCATGATCTCAGGGTTGTGGGATTCAGCCCACCTGGGGCTCTGCGATCCCTGGGGAGCCTGCTTGGACCCTCTCTCCCTCTGCTCCTCCTCACCCTTGCAAACACACTCGCTCTCTCTAAAATAAATAAGTCTTCAAAAAATAAAACGCTTAGCAGTAGCTAATTAAATCAAAATTTCTATAAAAGCAATTGTCTAAATATGCAGCCCAAAGGTTTTTTTTATTTATAATTGACATACAATATTATATTAGTTTCAGGTGTACAACACAGTGAATCAGTATTTACATACATTACAACCTGATGAGCACAATTGGTCTAGTTACCTTCTGTCCCCTTACAAAGCTAGTTACAGTTTTATTGACTATATCCCTGTGACTTATTCATTCTATAACTAAAAGTCTGTACCTCTTGGTCCTCTTTACCTGTTCTCTCTTCACTCCCTTATCCTCTGGTGACCACCAGTTTGCTCTCTGTACCTATGAGTATATTTGTTATTCGTTTGTTTTTTAGATTCTGCATGTAAGTGAAACCATATAGTATTTGTCTTTCTCTGTCTAATTCCCTCTAATTCCCTCTAGGTCCCTCCATGTTGCCACATTTAAATGGCAAGATTCCATTCCTTTTGATGACTGAGTAATACTCGCGTGCGCACACGTGTGTGTGTGTACATTCGTTCATGTATCAGTGGACACTTGGGCTGCTTCCTTATCTTGGCTATTGTGAGCCATGCTGCAGCGAGCATAGGGGTACATATACCTTTTCAAATTAGTATTTGCCGGACTTTTTTCCCAGGAAAATACCCAGAGTGGGCGCCTGGGTGACTCAGTTGGTTAAGCAACTGCCTTCAACTCAGGTCATGATCCTGGAGTCCCAGGATCGAGTCCTACATTGGGCTCCCCGCTCGGCAGGGAGTCTTCTCCCTCTGGCCCTCCCATCTCTCGTGTTCATTCTCTCTCTCTCTCTCCCCCTCAGATAAATAAATAAAATCTTAAGAAAAAAAGCCACACAGTGAAATTACTGGATCATATGGTAGCTTCATGTTTTGAGGAAAGTCCATACTGTTTTCCACGGTGCCTGCACCAGCTTGCCTTCTCACGACAGTACACACGGGTCCCCTTTGCTGCACATCCTCTCCAGCACTTACTGTCTCTTGTCTTTTTGATGCCAGCTCTTCTGACAAGTGTGTGGTGGCATCCCATTGTGGTTCCGACTCGCATTTCCCCTGATGATGATGATGAGCATCTTTTCAAATGCTTTTATCAGGGGTGGGTGTTAAGCTTCGTTAGAGTGTTCATCTTTGACTGGTTCAGTCCTGTTACTTCCGGGAGCTCCCTGGAATTCCCTGGTGGTTTAGCGAGGACTTTCCATTCCACAGGACACAGTGGCTTCCATTGTGGGTCTTGGCCTGGCCTGGTGTCCTTTCACCCTGGGTACGCCCCGCTTCGTTTCCAGTCAGAAACTCTAGGAGGGGGCGCCTGGGTGGCTCAGTCGGTTTAGCGTCTGCCTTCAGCTCAGATCATGATCCCGGGATCCTGGGATTGAGCCCTACATCAGGCTTTCTGCTCAGCAGGGAGCCTGCTTCACCCTCTCCCTCTGCCTGCCACTCCCTTTGCTTATGCTCTCTTAATCTCTGTCAAATAAATAAATAAAATATTAAAAAAAAAAAAACCCTCTAGGAGATCCCAGCGCCACCTTCTCTTCTCATCCTGGACAGCTCCTCCCGTTTGGGTTTCTGGCCGAAGATTCGCCCTGGCCCCGTCCGCCCCAGACTTTGGCTTCTGTCTCCCTAACTCAGCAGGAGTGTGGCGCCCTGGCTGGGTCACATCTAGAGAGAGCTGTGATCACGGGGCTCCGGGTGTTTGCAGGCCTTCTCCCAGGGGTGCCAATAGCCCAGTGTCTGAGAACCGTTCCTGCACACATTTTTCCCATTTTCTAGTTGTCTGCAGCTGGGGACTAGTGCGGCCCCGTCCCCCCGCCGTGGCTGGCGGAGCTCTGCTGATGCCGCCGTGGCTCACGGGACCCTGCCGTTGCACTTGCCCTGTGAATTCCAGCGCCTGCTGTCACTGAACACAATCTATTATCTACGTAATTTAGTGCCATTTAATCTGCCCTTATTTTTGATTTCAACAAAATGCGAAGGAAAAAGACACAGCACCTGTAGTTTCTGTGCCGAGGCGCTGTCAGCCGGTATGCGCCCCCATCCCCATTGCACCGTCAGTTCTGTTGTGACACGCCACCGTGGTTCTTGTTCGTGTCACAGTGTCCTGAGGTCATCCTCGTGCCCGGAGAACACTTTCCTTGTTTTACAGAAGCGGAGTTGACAGTTGTTGTTTTTAACGCTTTGAAGATGTCATTTCATCGTCTTTTGGCCTCCCAAGGCTTGGGGTCAGAAGTCAGCAGAAACGTTTACCTTCTGTCCTCTGGGGAGTCCGCGTTTCCTTCTGGTTCCAAGCTGTCTCTTCCCCCTGGTGTCAGCACTGGCGGCCCCGCGCCTGTGTCCGCTTTTCCTTGTGTGGTTCCTGCCCCAGTTAGGCTGCGTTCCCATGATCCTCTAGGTTGGTTTTTCACCTAATTTGGGAAGTTTTTGATTGCTGTTTCTTTAGGTATTTTTTCTGTCTCACCCTTCCTCCCCTGGGACTTCAGTCGCATGTGTATAGGCCACTGGACGCGGTCCCACAGGTCTCTGCCCCTGCGTTCGTCTTTCCGGCTTCAGTGCCGTTGATCTTACGTGTGCTCAATCTTCCCTGGGTGATCGGCAGTCTTACTTTCAAACCTTATTCCTATGGAATTTTCACTGAGATTGGGAGCTTACCCTTGAAAGATTTTGTAGGGTCTTTGTAAAATTTTCTATGGCTGATTTTCCACAAAATGGAAATGGAACTTTTTTTTTTTATTCCTTATTCAGTTCCATTTAGTTTAGATATATTATGTTACTGTTCAGGGGTAGAAGTCAGTGACTTGTCAGTTGCAGATCACACCCAGTGCTTGTTCCATCATGTGCCCTCCTTCATGCCCATCACCTGTCACTCCATCCTGCCCCACCCACCTCCCCTCCAGCAGCCCTCAGTTTGTTCTAGAGTTAAGGGTGGTTTGCCTCCCTGTCTTTATTTTCTTTTATCCTTCCTTCCCTTCCCCTGTGTTCATCTATTTTGTTTCTGAAATTCTGCGTGAGTGAAACCATATGGTATTTGTCTTTCTTGGACTTACCTTGCTTAGCAGAATACCCTCTAATTCCATCCACATCATTGCAAATGGCAAGATTTAATTCTTTTTAATGGCTGGTAATACTCCTTCGTGTTTATGTATTCCGTGTGTGTCTGTGTGTGTATACACACATACCACATCTTCTTTATCCATTCGTCGTCGATGGACATCTCGACTCCTTCCACAGTTTGGCTATTGTGGACATCACTGCTATAACACTGGTGGGCACGTGCCCCTTTGGATCACTACGTTCATATCCTTTGGGTAAATACCCAGTAGTGCAATTGCTGGGTCGTAGGGTAGCTCTATTTTTAACTTTTTGGGGAATCTCCATCCTGTTTTCCAGAATGGCTGCACCAGCTTGCAATCCCACCAACAGTGTAAGAAGGTTCCCCTTTCTCCGCCTCCTCGCCAACATCTGTCGTTTCCTGACTTGTTAATTTTAGCCATTGTGACTGGTGTGAGGTGTTTTGTTTTGTTTTTGTTTTTTATTTGTATTCCCTGATGCCAAGTGATGTTGAGCACTTTTTCATGTGTCTGTTGGCCATCTGTATGTCTTCTTGGAGAAATACCTGTTCATGTCTTCTGCCCATTTCTTGGTTAAATTTTTTTGTTTTCTGGGTGTTGAGTTTGGTAAGTTCTTTATAGATTTTGGATACTAGCCCTTTATCTGATAAGGCATTTGCAAATATCTTCTTCTACTTCTAGGTTGCTTTTAATTTTGTTGACTGTTTCCTTTGCTGTGCAAGAGCTTTTTATCTTGAAGTCCCAATAGTTTATTCTCACTTTTGTTTCCCTTGTCTTTGGAAATGTGTCTAGCAAGAAGTTGCTGCGGCGGTGGTCACAGAAGTTGCTGCCTGTGTTCTCCTCTAAGATTTTGATGGATTCCTCTCTCATATTAAGGTCTTTCATCCATTTTATTTTTGTGTGTAGTGTAAGGAAATGGTCCAGTTTCATTCTTCTGCATGTGACTGTCCAATTTTCCGACCATCCCTTGTTGAAGAGACTTTTTTCCATTGGATATTCTTTCCTCCTTTGTCAAAGATTAGTTGACCGTAGAGTTGAGGGCCCATTTCTGGGATCTCTATTCTGTTCCACTGAGCTATGTGTCTGTTTTTGTGCCAGAACCATACTGTCTTGATGATGACAGCTTTGTAATACAGCCTAAAGCCTGGAATTTTGATGCCTCCAGTTCTGGGTAGGTTTTTTGATGTGTGGGTTTTGTTTTTTTTTTCCTGGTGTTTTTTTTCCCCCAGTGTTCCTTTAGCTATTTGGGGTCTTTTGTGGTTCCATACAAATTTTAGGGCTGTTTGTTCCAGCTCTGTGAAAAATGCTGATGGTACTTTGACAGGGATTGCCCTGGATGTGTAGACTGCTTCGGGTAGCACAGACATTTTAACAATAGTTGTTCTTCCAGTCCGTGAGCATGGAATGTTTTTCCATTTCTATATGTCTTCCTCAATTTCTTTCGTAAGTGTTCTGTTTTTCAGAGCACAGAGCCTTTACCTCTCTGGTTAGGTTTTCCCAGGCATCTTCTGGGTTTTGGAGCAGTTGTAAATGGGATCAGTTCCTTGATTCTCTTGCTGCTGCTTCGTTGTTAGTGTAGACATGCAGCCGACTTCTGTGCATTGATTTTATATCCTGCAACTCTGCTGAATTCCTGTATCAGTTCTAGCAGTTTTTTGGCTGAGTCTTTTGGGTTTTCTACATAGAGTATCATATCATCTGAGAAGAGTAAAAGTTTGATTTTTTCTTTGCCAATTTAGATGCCTTTTATTTCTTTCTGTTGTCTGATTGCTGAGGTGAGGACTTCTAGTGGAGACTTGTAGTGAGAGGATCATATGGTTCTCATCCTTCCTTTATTAATGTGGTGTGTCACATTGATTGATTTGCAGATGTTGAACCAACCTTGCAGCTCAGGAGTAAATCCCACCTGGTCGTGGTGAATAATCCTTTTAATGTACTGTTGGATCCTATTGGCTAGTATCTTGGTAAGAATTTTTGCATCCATGTTCGTTAGGGATATTGGACTGTGACTCTCCTTTTTAGTGGGGTCTTTGGTTTTGGGATCAAGGTAATGCTGGCCTCATAGAATGAGTTTGGAAGGTTCCCTTCCATTTCTGTTTTTTGAAACAGTTTCAGAAGAACAAGTATTAATTCTTCTTTAAGTGAATTCCCCTGGGAAGCCATCTGACCCTGGACTCTTATTTGTTGGAAGGTTTTTGATTACTGATTCAATTTCATTGCTGGTTATGGGTCTCTTCAGGTTTTCTCCTTCTTCCTGTTTCAGTTTTGGTAGTTTATATGTTTCTAGGAATATATCCATTTCTTCCAGATTGTCTAATTTGTTGGCATATAATTGCTCATAATATTCTCTTATAATTGTTTGTATTTCTGGCGTTGATTGTGATCTCTCCTTAGCACAATTTAACCATTTGTCCTTTTTAAACTAGAGTTGCTAAAAATTTCCTATATCCTTAAAAAAAAGGAATAGGTATATATGTCCATATATGTTTAAAAATTTAAGTGTACCAGAAATTTTCATGTTAAATTAATGAAAATATTATAACTAGTTTATTTTTTAAGTAATCTCTACACCCATCGTGGGGCTCAGACTCACAACCCTGAGCTCGAGTCACACGCTCCTTTGACTGGGCCAGCCAGACACCCCTATTATGTTTTAAATTTTGAAGGCACTTACCTTCAAAGAAATGCAGAGCATTTTATGTTTGTTGTATATCTAGTATTTGGAATTATCTTGTTTCCACCTGCTGCATTATGGGACTCTACATTGGTTATGAAGTAACTTTTTTTGTCTTGTATATGTTAACATTTGTAAATAAGAGGTTTTTTTATTTGCAGGTACAGATTTATGAATTAGAGGAACATAAGATTGAAACATGGAGGGGTAAGCACAATTGGGTGTTAATCTTTTAATATCAGGAAAAAATGTTCTGCTTAGTGTGTAAAATATGTTTTAACTTAATGGATCTTTCGCTCTCTGTTTAATGAGCTACATCATTAAAACATGTCTGTTTTAATCTCCGTGGTGAACCATACCATTATAAATACGATCCACTCTGTTGAGTGGACATTTGTGGAGAACCTACAGCGAGTCTGTATACTAAGGCTGGGACACAAGGATGAATGAGCTCACTCAGGCCCCAGCCACTGCCCCCAGCAGAGTCACCACTCACTTCTGAGTGTGGCCATCCTTGCCCGCAGACTTATCTCTATCTAGAAAACGCACCAGGGGAATGCCTCCTACCACTAACAAAAGCAAAGATCTGTTCTTCCATTTAATAATTATTTCTTTACAAATTATGGAGAAACATAGAACAAATGAACCTTGAACTGGGGGATTTTGGTAAATGACATGAAAAAATAACCCTTTAAAAACACAGTATCTTTTCTGAAATGGAGCTGGTTTTTAAATTCTCCTTCTGTGACTATGTGATTGTTCTCAGACCCATCCTACTGGATTGGATGGGTGGGAATCACTGGGGAAGGCGGTCTGACCGACATCAAGGAGGGGCTTTGTAGGGGGGTCTCAGAGAAAAGCCTGGATAGACACAGAGGGACCTGTAGACAGAAAAATGTTAATTAAAAATTGAAAATCTGCTTGGAATGATAAGTAACCTTTGTGAGTAGCAGCTGCAGAACCTGAGGGTCCATTGGAATCTCTTGAGGGCCAGGGGCTCGTCTGACTCCCTCTGACCTGGAAGTTTCGTTGAATGAGATACTTGATTTGTAACGGCTTTATCAAGTCAAACCAAACAAACTCAGTCAACATAAAATCTGTATCTTAGCACTGCCTATTACGAGTATGTACCTTAACGCCAAGAGAGATACTTCCTCTTAAATTCTACTATACAAGTAATGTTAGACCAAGATTTAAGCGTATTTACAATTTGATATTACGTGGTATTTGGTGGTAATAATGGTAATGTCAGGATACTCTTGAATGCTTTCTGTAGAGAAATCTCAGCAAGGCAAATTAGTTACAGTGGATCTTTAGAAAGAATTTCTGCAGACTACAAAGATCCCCCAAGATACAGATTCTGAGCGTTAGCTTGGTAAAATAAAACTTAACGTTTAAAGAACAAAGTTTGTTAAAACCTACAAAAATTAGTTAAAGGATTTCATGAGCGCTTGTCTCTGGAGGGTGGTAATTTGGTAGCATTCTAGTGACCTCTGCTGGTTCTGCTCTTTACATCCAATTGCTTGACTTTTCTTCTTATAACATCTATTGCAATACTGTTTTAAAAAATATTTAATTTTTCCACAATGGCAACATCCTAAAACGGTTTATAAGTTGTTTAAAGTAGACCTAACTATAATTTATACAGTAGTGTTCGCTACATTAGATTTATTTGATTTTGGTTTTTAATCCTTCTAATTGTTATCTAAAAACTGAAGAGTAATTTACATAATAATTGCAAATACCAAATGTGTTACTAATTGCATATTTTCTTTCTATAAAAACAGAGCTTTATTTACAAGAAACATTTAAGCCTTTAGTGAATATATCTCCAGACGCAAGGTAAACCTGTAAAGTTTTTTCTCCTTTGAAAACATTCATTCAGATTCCTGTTTCTGTGATTGATAGATTTTTTTTTAATCTAGATAGGGGACAGCCTTCTTTATTTCACATACTCAATTTAATAAATCTAGAGACAGTAGGAATCAGCCATTGTTTGTTCAAAGGATTGATAAGGGGCCAGGAAGATGGTCATACTAAGCAGGTTTAAAATCCTGGCCACCTGCCGCACGAACCGTCTGGGGAGCTTGTTAATACTGCTCGTCCCTGGGCTCGGCCTCTGACCAGCTCCGTGGCCTCTAGAGGGTGGTGCCCAGGAACGTGCACTACGGCAGCTGCCCCCGGGGGCTCTCATGCGCCCTGACGTTGCAGGGCCACCTCTGTTAGACACTGGTCCGGGGGCGCTCGGAAGAACACACAGTCCCTCAGCGGCGCTCTGGCACAGACGTCGTGACCCGGGCCTTCTGGGACAGCTCGGATACATTTCCACATCGCCTGAAAATACTCTTCTAACTCTAAGCACTAGAGAGAAAAAGTAGATACTGATTTTTATTAGATTATTTCCGAGTCCTACACATACAGCTCTATGCCCAGTCTCCTGATTGGCAGCCCCAGGAGGGGCCAGGGCAGCCCAGAAGCGGGGTGCACCAAGTCGGCTCCGTTGCGGGGCGCGGGGCCACAGCTCCCCGTCGCTGCTGGTGGCGGTGTGCGGTCCCCGGGGTCTCCGCCGCCGTCGGTCGCACAGCAGCATTAAACGTGCTAGAAACGGCTCTCCTCGAGCTCCGCAGCTCGCACTTGTACCCGCGATCAACACAGACCGCGAAAGCAGAACAGTTGCTGAGACGCCCAGTTTAGAACTTTGCCCAAACTGCTTCAAGTCAAGTCAGCCTTTTGTGGCTATGACGTAGAAACACTGAAAATGCTTCCAAAGCAGGGGTGGACCAGAGCGTTTTACCTCCTTCTTTAAAGCCTCCTAACAACTTTGACGGGTTTTCCCGCAGCCTCTTCGACGCTGTGTACTCGTTGATCAAAAATAAAATCCACAGACTGCCGGTCATCGACCCCGTCAGTGGGAACGCACTTTATATTCTCACCCACAAGAGAATCCTCAAGTTCCTCCAGCTCTTTGTAAGTAGTCCTGGTGTTTCTAAAGACGCGGTTACACCCGCTTTACCTGGTTTACATCACGTAAATTGGCTCCTGTCAGCTCAGGAGACGACGTTAATTCTGGAGTTGGGCTGGGTAGGAGTCTCCGTTCCTCAGCGGCGGTTTCTCAACTTACTCGTGTTTAAATTGTACATTCTTCAAGCTGATTCCAGTTAAAAAGCAATCGCCTTTCGGGGCAAGTATCAAAATAATAAAAACACTTGGAATTCTCTATTTAAATTAGAATATTTTATCACCTAAAATACGAGGGCAGTAAAGCAATTGGCAAGCCCGTCGAATTAAGAAAGTGCTATTTGGTAAGATAAATTGAGCCGGTATTTATAGCAGATTGCCTTGTGATGCTTTATTGGTATCATGGTTTTGGAAACACTCAAAAAACACTGTCCCCAGGATTATCTTATTATAAATTGCTGCGATAGAAAAACACAAGTAAATAAAAATTTCGTCATGAGAGTACCATGTTGGTCCAAATTCGGGCTTTGTTTTCTGTAGGTTTTCTCAACTGCATTTGGAATGAGATGTCTTCATAATCATCCATGACATTGACCTCTTTGGTCAGTTTTAAAAGAGGCTCGTAAGGACCAGAGTTTTTACAAGAGGGCTTGAATTTGTTTCCTTTGTATTATATGCACTGAGTTTGAGGTTAGAAGTAGTTGGTCAGGGGTGCCTGGGTGGCTCAGTTGGCTAAGTGTCTGCCTTCGGCTCAGATCATGATCTCAGGGTCCTGGGATCGAGCCTTGCATTGGGCTCCCTGCTCAGCAGGGAGTCTGCTTCTCCCTCTGCCTCCGTCTCTCTCCCTCTTCCACTCTCACTCTCAGATCTTTAAAAAAAATGTTAAAAAAATAGTAGTTGGCCAGCTGTGACCAGTAGGCCTCATTCCTATTTCAGAAGAGATCACATGAATTCATTTTTTGTTTAAGCGTTTATTTGTTGTAGAGACAGAGGGAGAAAGGAGAGAGTCCTGAGCAGGCTCCATGCTGCGCGCAGAGCCCGACGCAGGGCCCCATCTCACACCCTTGAGATCGGGACCTGAGCCAGAATCCTAGGTTAGATGCTTAACCAACTGAACCGCCCAGCGGCCCCGTGAAATCATTTTTCAAAAGAATTTAATAGACTTTGAAAGTCTACATGACATTAGCTTTCCCATCCCCTTCTACACACAGCTGCAATTAAGGAAACTCAAATTCTGGGTGACGCTAAGCAGCCACTGCCCTTCCTCCCGGAGCTTGGCCTCAGTTTTGCAGACAGAAGCACGTGGCAGGGGTGGGGGTGGGGGGTTAGTAATTGGGAGAAATCCCCTGTCCATCAAGCCAGTCCTGCCTTTTAGCAGTTTACCTATAAAACCAGCACTCTCCGTGGTTAAATAAATGCTAAGAAAGAAGGTAGGAAGTTTACTGAAAGGCACACAGTTTAGTGGAGAGACCATGTCAGGGACAGTTAGGGATGTCTGGAGATGGCTGGACAGATGTCACCTGTGTCGTCCGCTGCTCAGGTGGCCGCCTCAGCATCTAGGCCGCAGGGGACCGAGGCTGGGGCCGTGTACTCAGGGCCCGCAGGCTTTTAGTCCCTCGGAGAGTAAGCCTCGTACAGTGACGGTAATCGCCCGAGCTGTGTACTCTCCCGTACGTGTGACATGGCAGCTACTGTCCTAAGCACGCCACGGGACACAGCCAGTCCTCGTCTCTGCCCTCCCAGGTAGGTATTTTGATTAACCCCATTTTAGAGGTGGTGCAACTGCGAGGTGGAGTGACACTGCAGGTTCCCGTGGGCCGGCGGCCTCCCCCGCTCCAGCCCTGTGGGCGTGCGGTGTGGTAGCTCCTCCGCTCAGAGGGTTAAAGCCGCCCCAGGTCTCCCAGAGGTTACAAGGTCGAGTCCCGCCCATTTTCACAGCTGCGCTCCTGCGGACACGAGGAGTAACAGCTGGAGGCGGGCCTTGGTGTTCTGTCTTCCACGAAGAGTAGAGGAGGCCGCCTCCGCCAGTACTGCCTTGCATTTGGGCCAATATGGTAATTAAGTCATGCTCTTAGAATATTCAACTAGGGGTTTTCAGATTAAAATACAGAATTTTAAATAAATCTCAGACCCTGATTTTTACTGAATTGAGATCATTTTCTGAGAAAAGGTGGCCTTACCCTTGGAGACATGTGACCGTTAGCCTAAGCGTACAGTATGGAACAGGGGTTTTCCTGCATCGAGATGGGCTAGATGACCTAATAGGTCTTTCTTTTTTTTCTCCAAATTTCTAGGATTCTCATGATTTGAATATTGATGAACTCTTTGACTTGAACATTTTGTTTCTTCTAATTGTTCATCTTTTCCTGATAATTATAAGGTACACCAGGAGGACGGAATCAACTGTGCCCTTTACACAAGGTGGATTTTTGAAACCGTAGACCTTATTTTGTTTTAGTCCAACATGACCCTAGACTTCTCTCTTCTGCCTTCTCCCTCCTCCTCTAAAACAGCCCATGAAAAGAAAAGTGAACTCGTAAAGGTTCTTTTAATTCTGCTCGGTTGGCTTGTTCTCTGCTCCCAGTAATCACGAGTCGGAGTCCTCCGCGGGGGCGTTCAGGATGTAGGGTGGGATGGGGTGAGGGCTAGCCTAGCCGCAGCTCAGACTGCTCCCATCAGATGCTCTGGGTTTGGAAATGTGTGGGTTCTTCATAAGTAATACTTAATGCTGATGGCAGGACCAGGAATTTAACATAAATAACTCAGAATAAAGGATTCTCGGGTGGCTGTGGGTCTTGGTTTCCAAAGAGACTTCTTGTTCCCGCTTCCATCCACGTTTTCAGTGAGTGAGGGGAAGGGGAACATTACAATCTGTGTTTTCTGCAGTATTTTACTAAGTAGTTAAGTGTAAGCTTAGAATAGAAACCGGTTTGAACAAAAACTACAATTCTTGTACGTAATACTTCCATGTTAATTCAGAGAGCCAGGTAGATCGGTAGAGAACACTAACTTTAATTTGTTATACATAGTTTTCGTCCAAGTGTGGACATGTGAACATTAGAAAGGTCTTTCTGGGCTCTAGACCATCTGTATCTATCTTCCTGTTTAGATGTCTGATATGCCAAAGCCTGCCTTCATGAAGCAGAACCTGGATGCCCTTGGAATTGGGACCTACCACAACATCGCCTTCATCCACCCGGACACTCCCATCATCAAAGCCCTGAACGTCTTTGTAGAAAGACGAGTGTCGGCCTTGCCTGTGGTAGATGAGTCAGGTCTGTGGGTTTGGTCATACCAGGGCCTCGAAGACCACGCTTTGTCCCCTGGGGGCAAACTTACAGTTAAATGGTCAGCGGATCAGATCCGGTGGGTGGCAGCCGGGGCTTGGGGCTAAAAATTTAGATACGGTGGATCAGGTCAGCACCAAGGAGCACTCAGCTTAATGAGAATTCTAACTGGCTTATTTCCACATTTTCCATTAAGATGTGATTTCATGCTCATTTAAAATTAGACAAGTCTGTTATTTAGCAATATTGAATTGCTAGTAAGTACCTGGTTAAGACGGATTTTAAATGTCATCTTTTTGTTTCTAAGACATTTTTCTAATATCTGTTTTCATTTTTAGGAAAAGTCGTGGATATTTATTCCAAATTTGATGTAATTGTAAGTATTTTTAATTTTGTCACACCTGTCATCTAGAATGCATTTAAAACCTGTTCACTAATCTGTTTGCATTTTTCCCAAATTTAATAGCTTTTGTGGCTGTGCGGATCGGAGGATTCCGTAGACCACCCACAGTCGTTGTACCTGACGCTCACTGGCTTAGCAGTGAATAACATATTAGCATTTTAGAGATTATTTTTTCGGACCGTGGATAGTTTCTCCGGCACTACAGCATGTGTGAATATTTTAAATGGTCCTATTTCCATGCACGAGCCATCATTCATTCTGCCAGGAGGCCGTGCTTCGCGCACACAGGAACATGCGGGTCCCTTGCTAGATAACATCCCATTGTCCGCTAGTGGGAACAAAAAGACAGCAAAAGCGTTCAGGAGATGATTTAAGTCCTATTTTTTTTATCCCTGGTGTAAATCTATTAGAGGTAGAGCCACATCTTCCCACAGGCTGCTTTCTTTTCCCTGTTCATTTTAAATGCACTTCCTTAGGGTTTTATGGTATTTTTAAGAAAAGGAGCTGAAACTCCGGTAGCCCCAAATGTGCTCATCATTTTTGGCCCTGATGTTGATCCCAGCATTAAATATTTCTTCACAGCCGGCTGTCTCAAACCCTTTTGTTTCATTTATTCTGCTTACCGAGAGCAGACTTCCAAAAACAGGCCGACTGGAGTTTGGCTGCGTAGGACCGTCTAAGGCTAAAGCCATGTGGGTCTGTCGGGCCTGCCTGGCCTGCTCTTCCCCACGACGGCTTGATGCCGGTGGCTCCCTCAGCGCCCTCCTAGTGGGTGCCCTGGGGCACTTCTCACCCTTTACAAATGGCAGTCCATGTCTCCAAAGACTTTGTTCACTCAGGCTCTAGAGCCTTACACAGTAAGAGTGGGGGATTCTTCTGTATGAAAGAGTGGGGCGAATCCTCTGTAGGAAACGCCGTCACTGTCTCGCAAGGTTGCCGCAGGTAACGGAACAGGAATGTTTCTGAGAATCACGTCACTTGAAACTGACTTTGGTCACAAATGTGAATCGAAATGAAAGGATATAATTCATCGTTACTTCTTTACAGAACCTTGCTGCTGAAAAAACCTACAATAACCTAGATATCACGGTGACCCAGGCCCTTCAGCACCGCTCTCAGTATTTCGAGGGGGTCGTGAAGTGCAGTAAGCTGGAAATCCTGGAGACCATCGTGGACAGAATAGTGCGGGCTGAGGTGAGGCAGCAGGGCCGCACTCCTCCCACTCTCTCGCCCTCCCCACCCCTGCCCCAGCTTTGCTGCCCCAAGTACTCACTGGCCAGGGGGCCATGGGGACCGGGCATCGTGGATCACAGGAGCGCCTGGAGAAGCAGTCAGGTTGAGGCGGATAGCATGCTTTCCCTCTCCAGAACCTCGCGTGTTGCCTGCCGCGTAGGTCATCTGGAAATGTCCATTGAATTAAATTGTGAAGTCCTGATATCATAGTTGAATCAAGCCGGTAAGAGACTTTCATGGTTTAAAAAATACATAATTAAGAAAACAAATGTCCCAAGAGCTTTGAGTTCCATTAGGGTATTTATGAAGTTGAAGTTAAAAATGTGTGATTATATAGTTTCAACAAAGTGAAGGAGAAATCAAAATTATCTTTCGAATTTTTTAATTTTCTCTTTCCAATTTGGATGATAGTAGACGGTCTAATAACGTCACTTCCTGACCCTCAGCACTCATATGCCCTCATACTTGACTGCGTGTAGGATTTTGGATGTACTCAGTTAAAGATGAGCAATGAATAACACATCCAATTCAATATACCCACTCCCCAAATCATTTCTTTCCTTTCTTATTAGACAAGGATAGGAATGTTCTCCCATGTATCACTCTCTAGGACTGAAGGAAGCAGCAGTGTTCTTTCTGGAACAATCTCTGAGTCGGCAGAATCCATTTACAATGATATGTCTGCTTTGGCACTTTTTTTTTTTTTAAGATTTTTTTATTTATTTGACAGACGGAAATCACAAGTAGGCAGAGCAGCAGGCAGAGAGAGAGGAGGAAGCAGGCTCCCCCCTGAGCAGAGAGCCCGATGCAGGGCTCGATCCCAGGACCCTGGGATCATGACCTGAGCCGAAGGCAGACGCTTAACCCACTGAGCCACCCAGGCGCCCCTGCTCTGGCACTTTTTATTGTAACTATGAGAATGCAGTCCAAGAGGGAAAGTCCCTGATAATTTTTGAGGCTAACAGGCGATCTTGACATTACATTTGAAGTAGGGGTCGCATGAGAACACAGCCTACCTTGCCGGAGCCATCAGAAACACAGCCCTGTTTTCATCATTGTGTGCTGCAGACTTCCACCTTGCCCTGTGCTCACCTGGGGGGAGACCCCTACCCCCCGTTACCACTGCTGTGGCTTCTGAAACGTATTTCACTAGCATCTCACTATGAACTCTATTTCTATTTGAATCTTAACATCCATCACTCTTGTTTTCCAAAGAGTTTTCATTGACTTAGGAATACATCTTAACTTTTAATAAGGTCCTTAGAATTATGTGCCCTTCAAAGATCATAGATAGTGATCCTAATTATTTATAAGGACAATGAACATCCACATGATAGAATCCCTCATAACAGTGAAAAATGTTCTCGAAAAGTATTTGGTTGATACAAAAAAAACACAGTAACGTATTGCTAAGAGAAAAAGCCAGTTACTGTACATAGTATGATTCTATTCATTTATATGCACATATATGTGTAGAAGAGAGGCCAGAAGGCCCCCCAGCGCAGCACTGACTGGCTGTTTGTGGGTGGCAGAGTTCCGGTAAACACGGAGAACAGAGAGCGCAGTGCTCCTCCGTTCTGAGCTCTCTTGCTCGAGCATGTGTTACTCTCAGGTAAAGGAAGAAAGGTAGTGGGCTCGTCTGGCGAGCAACAGATATTTCTTCGTAATAGGAAAGGGGTCACTGAGGAAAATGAAGATGTAATTCAGTACTTTTCTCATTATGCATCTTGACTTTTTGTCCCACTGAAATAATTTCTTTCACCCAAGGACTCCTTACTGGAGAACCAAGGCCAATTTTAGCTTAAATACAGTTGTTGGAGGAAGGGCATACAGTATCAGTAATGGTTTGGTTTATTTATAGGACATAAATACCGCACTAGCTTTCTGACACCCAGGAATGTTCACTGGTTTAGACTCAGCAACAAATGACAAGATAATGTTTTTGATGGTCATTTCTGCCTGGCAGAATTAATTCTCTGGGTGAGATGGCCACCCCTTGACCTTCAGAAGTTCAAAAGAGAGTTATTTAATTAGCATTATTGAACGTTAACAATAAAATGTGTCTCGCACAGACTATAAAGCGTTCTTTGATCCTAGGCACAAGCCATTATTTTAATTTATAAGTGACCGTGTTGTATCACAGGATTATTGAAGACCCTAAGGTTTTTTTAGACAACTTTTTGAAGTTTAAGTAATCTCTACACTCAACACGGGGCTCTAACTCAGGACCCCGAGATCAAGAGTCACACACACTTCTGAGCCAGCCAGACTCCCCTAGAGAAACTTTTTAAAAGTCGTGAGAACAAAGTGATTATTTTTTAAATCTAAAGCAAGCGAAGATGTTGAAAGCATCCCCAACACAGTATCAGAGACAAATCTAAAAACAGAATTTCCTCCCCTTTCCATCTCCTTCCTGTGCCCCCCACGGTGTGTGGTGGGGTGGGGGACTGCCCCGTAGGGAGAAGAGCATCCTCTCCAAGGAAACCAGCAGGCGCGTGGCTGCCTCAGGCCTAGGAAGCCAGAGCCGCTCTGGGAAGCGCGATGCCTGCTCACTCCTTTCCTGTGTTCAGGAGACTTTGCTAGAATGACCCCTCACAACCAGGGCCACTCGCTTAGAAAAGACCCGAGTAGAACATGGGGTGTGAATATACTCTATTTCACGTTATTAGAGTTCCTTTATTCTCTGAGCTATATGAACATACTAATACATGAGCTTCCTGGAGAAAAGACTATAAACAATGAACCATGACCTCTTCAGTCCGGCGTGCGCTTGGACGTCTTTCCCATGTAAGTCAGTAGCAGCTAGTTCTTAGAGACTAAAATACTACTTTAAAAATGTAAAAACTTGGGGCACCTGGGTGGCTCAGTGGGTTAAAGCCTCTGCCTTCGGCTCAGGTCATGATCCCAGGGTCCTGGCATCGAGCCCCGCATCGGGCTCTCTGCTCCGTGGAGAGCCTGCTTTCTCCTCTCTCTCTGCCTGCCTCTCTGCCTACTTGTGATCTCTGTCTGTCAAATAAATAGGTAAAATCTTAAAAAAAAAAAAAAAAAGTAAAAACTTACGTTTAAGAGAGTATGATGGCTACACTGTACTTCACGTTTTGGGTTGTATCATATATATACTAATATTCCAGAATTTGAGAACAGCGGGACACAGCTAGCGAATTTTTCCTACAAGTTGTTGAAGTCAGCATTTTCGTAACTTGAGAGCCTAAGACCTTCTGTGGTTCTGGACATGGTTTCTGTCTCTTACTTGTGGGACGTCTTCCTTGTTTAGTGTATGAAAGACGTTATTTGCTAATACCCGTCGTAGAACCTTCTGTGAACTCTGACACGGGAGCTGCTTGTCCTGTTGGCAGGTGCATCGGCTGGTGGTCGTGAACGAAGCAGACAGCATCGTGGGCATCATCTCGCTGTCAGACATTCTGCAGGCCCTGATCCTCACGCCCGCAGGTACGTGCGCCGGCCGCGGGCCCTTCCCTCTGCGAGGGGCTGAGCCGGGAGCAGCTGCTTCTCTGGCACCCGGACCTCTGTAACCCATGGTCACCTGTGTGGTTTTCCTTCGTAGCTTTACTGCTCCAGTTGGGTGACAGAGGATAGTTTCTAGCAAGTATTCTTAGGAGCATCCTGTCCACGACCATAGCGCCTGAGTAATTGAGCACTCGTTGCCAAGATTCATCACCTTTTCCATTAAAAAGCAAAGATCTCTTCGGTTTTGCTTTATTTTTAGGACTGTTTTCTAGAAAACATAGGAGGGGAAATGCATTGGGTTCTAACTATTGAGACCGTTACCTACCCTTTAAAAAAAAAACCTCCTAGTGTTTTGAGTATATAAAACGGAAGACCTGAGCACAAACTCTTCCGTTAGTAGTGTATTGGAAATTCCATTAACTACCAAACAGCATTGGTGGCTAACCTCATTTTCTGCCAGGTCGACTCGAGCAAGCGCTCAGGCCGGTGTCAGCAAGCAGGCAGGGAGAGGGGAGGAAGGCTTGGTGTTTCCTGTGTGCCATGTTTAATAGTGACAGGTGCCTGAAGGGTCCTGAAACCGCCGGCCCGCTCTTTCTCCTCTCTGCCCCTCCCCTCCCCACCCCTGGTAAGTTCAAGCAGCCCCACCGTGGGCCGGACTGAGCTGTGCCAGGACAGGCCGAGACCGCAGAGGGAGTCACCTCTGAGAGTTTGAAGTGTACATCAAACGTCAAAGTGTGCATATACCAGAGTACTGATTTCTCCTAAGTTCAGAGATCCAACTAGCTGAGACGAGGTTTCAGTCGGCTTTTAACCTGAAGATGCCCGTCTTAAAGGGATCCCTGGCACCAGTGAGACAGATTTCTGGTCCACAGCGTGAGAGCAAGGACGCGATGCCGACAGAGCAGCAGCCCCTGGAGACTGTCGCCGAATCTGAAACTCTAGCAGTGGGGCCAAGGACACTCATCTCCAATGTCAGCTGTTAGGCAGTCTGAAACTCACAATAGTCTTCATAATCATGAAGTAGTGATAAAACGACTCAGTGAATGTGAGACTGTTGACAGCATCATTTACAATAACCCCAAACCGGAAATAACCCTGACACCCGGCAGCAGCACCAGGCTGCATGGCATGCGTTCTGCAGAATGCCCCACGGCACTGACCATGACCGCACATTGCTGTGTTTGATCTCACACATGTGACCTCAAGCAGAGGGGCAAGGCCGTCCAGGGAGTGCGATGCCGCTCGCCTGCAGCTTCCGCAGCCCCCTCATGTGCAGCGGGCAAAGGCCTCCTCAAGAGCAGATTCCTCCTTGCAGGCACGTAACTTGGCACCTTCAGAAAGAGGCAGCCCTCTTCTAGGCAGCAGCCCTGGGCCGAGGCACACACGTGCCCGGCAGCGTCAGGGTGAATTTCAGCTGTCTTCTGTCCTGTGGCCAAGATTCCCCATGCCTTGCAAAATCAAGAGCAGACAAGCCAAGATCTCTGTCCTCTTCATGCCTAGCGTCACAGGCCGTAGGAATGAGAATGTGGGCTGGGGCGCCTGGGCGGTTCAGTCAGTGGAGCATCTGATTCCTGATCTCAGGGTTGTGAGTTCAAGCCCCATATCGGTATAGAGATTACTTTAAAATAAATTTTTTTTAAGTTTTTTAAATTAAAGTGAGATTGTTGGGCTGGATGAGTGTACATTTCCATCCATGACTGATATTTTAAAAATTCTAAGTCCCTAATAGGGCTCTGTGGGGAGGATCCCTGTTCCACAGCCAGAATTTGAAATGTACGTTACCATAGAAATAACGTTCTAAAGATAGTAGTCGAATTAGCATTCTCTACAATGTAGTATGTAGAACACTATTTAGGAAAATGCTCCGTGTTCCTAATAACTGGATTACGAGTGAACATTTGGAGAACTCTCCTGGAGCACTGGGCCGGCCTGCTTCAGATCAGCAGCCTTGAGACGCTCAGACACGTGAGGGCCGGCGTCGTGTAAGCTTCAGAGGAGTCGTCCAGCCCACGTTGCCTGGTGCCTCTCAGACCCTTGGAGCTGCCTGAGTGGGGGCAAGCTGCTCGGCTCAGTTAGCCTCTGTCCAGCCGGTTGTAGAGCAAGGAGGTGAACACAGGCCCTGCATCCCTCCAAGGACACTCTCAGTTGAAGCCAAAACACGCACAGAGCCATTTGTGCACGACAAGGTGCACCGTACCCAGGAGCCACGCTGCTGGGTGAATGTTCACGGACTAGAAAGTAAGAGGCACTTTTAGAAAGCGTCCACTGTTAACATGAATAAAAGGTACCAGAGGTTACATATTTCAACAGCTGTGGGACACAGTCCCCCATGAAGGATACTGATTCGCTGTCCTAAGTTTCTCTAGCAGCGGCTCCTTGTGAAACTCAGACTGTCCAAAGAAACCGCGCGTGTGCACACACCAGAGTGAGTGCCAGATCTGAGAGCAGGAGCGACAGCTTGTTAGCCCCTTGTTCTCATAGATGGTGAATCTCTTTCAAAAGTCGTCTCGTGCCTGAAGCTGAAACAGGAGCTGCTGAGACGAGAAGAGGGGGTAGCGCGCCCGCCACCCACTTGGAAATATGCCAGCCAGACCGTAGGTGTTATGAGCAAATATCTGTAGACACAGCACTGTTTTAAAACATTTCCATGAGTACGTACAGGCACACTTCAGAGACAGTGGGTTCGGTTCCAGACCACTGCAGTAAAGCAAATACCTCGGCAAAGCAGGTCCGAAGAATTTTAAAGCGACAACGTACGTGCCGTCACTGAAAAAGACTTTATTGCTAAAACATGCGACCCGCCGTCTGAGCTCTCAGCGGGTCGGTCCTTCCGCCGGTGGAGGGTCTCGGCGGCGCTGCCACTGCTGACCCGTCGGGGTGCTGGGCGCTGGAGGCCGCACGGCCCTGCGGTTTGTCGCACCGATGGCTCTTCCGTCCCGAACGGTTGCTCGGCGGCCGGCGGTGCTGCCCGACGGCGTTTTACCCACGGAACTGCCTTCAGAAGTGGAGTCGGTGCCCCCGAGCCCTGCCGCTGCTTCAGCCGCGCGGCCCCGTCGTGGGCCGAGCCCCCCCCCCTGTCGCTCCCCCCGGCGGCTCAGGAAGCCCCTCGCTCTGCTCCTCCCGAGGAAGCCCCCCCCCGCCCCCGCGCCGTCCCGGCCGACCCCAAGCTTGCGGCAGCCGCGTCCCCTCCTCGGGCTCCGCTCCCGCTCCTGGTCGCCTGCGGTTTCCTCGTGGTTCCGTTTCCAGGGCCCGGGCAGAGCCGACTCGGCCTGGTTCTTAAGCGCCGCGGGGTCTCAGAACGGTCCCACGGCACCGGCTTCGGCTCCGGGTCACCGGCCGCGTTAGCCCCTCGCGACAGGGTCGCCCGCCGTGACGCTTCGAAGCCGGGCGCTGCCCTCTCCTCTCGGGCTGTGAGAGCCCCAGCTGGCATCTTCTCCCAGGGAAGGCTGTTCCGTCTGCGCCGGAAACCTGTTGTTTAGGGCGCCCCCCCCCCATCGGTGACCTCAGCTGGAGCGTCTGGAAACCTGGCTGCTTCCCCTTGCACTTGGGTGTTGCGGAGACGGCTTCTGTCCTGGAGCCTCCTGCACCCGCCCCGGCCAGCTGCGGACTTTCCTTCCGCAGGGCCTCACCTCTCCGCCGACCCAGCGCGGAAGAGAGTCCGGGCCTTGCCCTGGATTGGGCTTTGGCTGAAGGGAATGCGTGGCTGGTGTGGTCTCCCGTGCAGACCACTGCCGCTGTCTCCAGGCCAACAACAAGGCTCTCTTGCCTTCTCGTTTTGTGTGTTCACTGAAGTAGCACTTTTTTTTAAAGTTTATTTATTTGAGTAATCTTCTACACCCAACTTGGGGCTCCAGCTAATGGCCCCAAGACCAAGGGTCGCATGCCCTTCCGACTGAGCCAGCCAGACACCCCTGGAGTAACACTTCTAATTTTCTTCAAGAATTTTTCCTTTGCATTGGCAGCTTGGCTCACTGTTTGGTTAAAGAAGCCTGGCTTTCGACATGCCTTTCTCACACTAAGCTTAATCATTTCTAGCTTTTGATATAAAGTGAAAGAGACATGACTGACTGTTCCTTTCACTTGAACACTAAGGACAATTGTAGAGTTGTTAATTGGCCTGATTTCAGTATTGTTGTGTGTCAGGGACAAGGGAGGCTCGAGGAGAGGGGGAGAGAGATCGGGGAATGGCTGGTCAGTGGCGCAGTCAGAGCTCACGCATTTATTAAGCTGCTGTCTTATGTGTGTGTGTTCCTGAGGCCAGCAATTACAGCAGTGATGTCAGAGATCACGGAGGGGCGCCTGGGTGGCTCAGTTGGCTGGGCTGCGGTCACGATCTCGTGCGTCATGGGATCAGGTCCCACACTGGGCTCCGTGCTCAGCGGGGAGTTTGCTTCATAGAGTCTCTTCCTCTGCCCCTCCCCTCCTTCAACCACCTTTCTCTCTCTCAAAATAAATAAATCTTAAAAAAAAAAAATCACTGATCACAGATCGCCATAACAGGTAAAATAATAAGAAACTTTGGAACACAGTGAGAATTATGAGAATGTGACAGGGACACAGAACAAATTCGGTTCGACCAGCAGCACCAGTAGACTGGCTTGAGGTAGGGTTGCCGCAGACCTTCAACGGCAAGAACAAATCCACGGGCAGGGGGCAGGGAAGCGAAGCCCAAGGGAGGAGGTACACCTGCAGGGCAGCAGTACTGTGCGGCACCCTCAGTAAAACACATGTGTTCCTTCTTTTAAAAATTCTAGCAGTTCTACTGCTAGTACCCACTTCTCTTTTTCTCTAACTAAATCTTGCATACTTAGGCTTCTGACATGTAACACAGATTCGAAGTGGGCTGCTGTGAGGGCAGGTGGTTTGTGAGTCACTTGGAGCCACCTGCTCATCTCCTGTCGCCGGCTCCCAGCTTCTGGAACATTCTTCTAAGGCACTGCAGAATATGGGTGAAGACCACCAAGCCGGGGAGCAGGGGGGAGGGACCACTGCTCCTGTGTGTAAGACAGGCCCAGCTGCGACACACCTTTCCTTTCCTTTGAGACTGTCATTTCTCCATCTACCAACAGGTGCCAAACAGAAGGAGGCGGAAGCAGAATGACCACTGTGAGTGGAGAAGCCCTTGAAGGAGAACCTGAACAGAGATTTGGGGTCACGCTTTGCCTCATGAACACTGACCGTGACAGAAGACAGTCAAATGGCTGAGAATGTATATCAGGGTTTAGTGATGGGTATTTTTTCCAGTGATATTGAAACTGAGCATAAGAAACAGAGTTTATGTGTTTGAAGATTCAGGCTTGCATTAAAAGACTGTTTTCAGACCTTTGTCTGAACGATTTCAAGTGCTGTATGTTATTAAAGTGCACTGTGTCCTGAAATTTTTCTTACTTTTCATTTCAAAGAATTCACTGGTCTGTAACAGGTAATACGACATAAGGCGAGTGCATGGCCTTTTCAGACCTAGTGCCTTATGTCAGAACACGCGTATGTCATCACTGCGGCCCATGGCGGCTGGAGCCACACGGTGCTGGGGCGTGAAAGTCTTTGGACCTTTACCAAATCAGTTTGTTTTCATTAGATTTGTCGAACAGTTGTAATTTGGATATAAATACTTTATAAAACTTTAATGACAGTTTTACGTTGAAGTGTCTGTTCTGAACTATAATGTAAACAAAACTGCTTTACAACAGCTTTATTTATTTCTACTTTCATGCGATTTTTTACACCTCGTGATGGGGAAGCTTCACCGTACCCATTAAGAAACCATTGGTTGTTATTTTCAAATGGCAGATTTCTCATTTCGGTTTGGATCTGGAGAGGATAGGACTTTGGAAAGAGCCACTGCTAGGTTTTAAAAGCTGAAGTGTCTGAAAGCACGTGTGGAGACCTGCTCTGCTAGACTGGAAACAGGCAGCGGTTAGGAGGAAACAAAAGTGCCGGGAAGATGTCTATTTTTTTCTTGTGTATTGAAATGTAAAATCATGATGTTTGTATGACTGCTGATGCGATTGTTTTTGTAAATTTTATTGTGGCATATACAGTATTGTCATATGGTCGAAAAGAAACACAGCGTTTCCAATTGTAAGTGCTCTGAAAATGTCGACACTGTATATATATATATGAGTATAGTTTGATTTTTTGTTTTGGGGTTTTTTTTTGGCAGATTGGAAAATTAAAATAAATCTTATTATCGGCTGCTTTGTTAAAGAAGTTCTTTAAAATGCCATGTCTTTCAGCACATACGAGAAATCTACACGCAGTTTCCCCCTTAGCTCGCTCTCCCCAAATGAAGAACATGAATTCTCAAACATCATCAGAAAGAAAAAACCCTCATGACTTGATTCACAAACGCTACCTCTCTGTTATTAAACACAATATATTTAATGAGAAACTGATGGGCAGATTCCATGTGCCGAGCCGTCACTTTGTTCATCTCCTAAGAGGCCAAGTATGAGAGCATACATCTCTGTTTCCCTGTAGAAACAACCGTGGTCGTGACTTAGGTCAATGGTAATATTTGGGAGAAAGGGGGAAAGGGCACAAAGCTCCTAAGACACAGTTTTAGAAGCCAAAACCCCCGTTTTCAGTCCACTCCCGGTCTGCAGGTGCACACAAGTGTGCACAGGCAGCACCACGCGTGGACGTGTGACACATATATTCAGCTTCGGAACATAGGTCGGGGCCCTTCACAGAGGTGTGTTAACACTGTCTCCTCCCACAGGCACACTCCCATCCAGCAGCCTCCGGCCGAAGGGGAGGGCATGGGGCTGTGCAAACGTGCCTGGCCCCGCACGAGAGCTCAGGATACACCTGCAAGGGTCAGTCCTGCGCCTCAGCCGGAGAGGCACAGCCACCTACCGATGGAGGGCTCTTATCTTGGAGTTGTTTCCAGTAAGTGATAAAAGATCAGGTTCTGCTAAGTGTCCTCTCCGTGCCCTTCTAGAAAGAAGGAAGAGTGGCACTTGAGCCAGAAGAAGGAAGGATTCTAAGGGAAGAGCCTAGCTGACCTGAGAGAAACCACCTGGCACCGTTGCTGGATAAGCCTCTTCCCAGGGAGGCTCATTCGCACCTGCTGGGTCCGCCCCCCACCCCCACATAGCCGTGTGCCAGCTCACACCACGGGGGAGCCCACGGCCCCCGAAGGCTTGTGAACAAATGAGAGATGAATAGGAAAGAGCAGATCAACACTAACCACATCTGTTCCAGAAAAGGAGGACATCCGTCCTGTTTTATGTTCTAATCTCTAAGAAAAACTTGACAGATTTATTGAACCAATGACATTCCTTAGATCCTCCTACAGAAACACTTGCATGAGCAGACAATCCTCTTAAACCATGAGTTCTCACCCAGGAGAGATGCTGGATCCTAGGGGACATGTGGCGAAGGGGAGACATTTTTGGTTGTCACCACAGCAGCGGGGGGGGGGGGGGGGGGGCGCGTACTACTGGCATCTGGGAGGCAGAGGCCACAGATGCTACATAGGACGGTCCTCACGACACAGATATCCAGCCCAAGATGCCAGGAAGGAAAGAGCCTAGACACGGCCCGAAACTTGTATAATGTGCCGCATATTTTGGTTACATTGGTTACTTCCTTACCGAGTCTGTCCGTCTTTGGGGAAGGAAAACGGCAGGCAGCCTTTCTGGGAAGGGAGACAATCAAAATACTCCACAGGTGGATGCCAGAGGATTTACTTCCAAAGCTCTTTCACCAAAAAGAGAATTTTGCTTCGCATGCTAGCACTCTCGGGAGAAGATCCCAACCCGCAGGGAGATACTGGCAAAGTAAGTTTCACTTACAGACACGTGGCCTGATTTTATTTCTCGGACTTAACATGCTGCACACAATTTCCCTTAGACATCGACCGAAGTGAGGACACAGGAGGTATGAACACCACCTGGCTCTCAGAGGTATTGAAGAGCCTTCCTACAGGGAGGTCGGAGAAAAGCCAGGTACCTAGCTCCTTCTAGAACCTTCCACGCTTGAAATACTGCTGACCTCCACCTCCAAAGAACCTCACAGACGGGAATCTGAAGACTCGCTGAAACGCTGCTCTGACTTCAGGTATGGGCTTCCCCCTGGAAAGCCCGCATCGCAATCACCTGCTCTGGTTTGACACCAGAGCCGGGGGACCTACATCTGTCTGGTAGGTTGGAGATGCAGGACAGGCCTCACAGCTGCCCCCACCTGCCGATGTCAGGAGCTTCTGGCCCTCTCCCTCCTGCTCCGGCAACCAGTCACCCCCACAACAGTCTCAGAATGCAGGTAAACACCGCCACGTGTCACTAGTGCTCCTTTACCAGCCACCCCTCCTCCCGGGGGCCCGGGGAGAAGTGCTTCCACCCTCCTCCAGGGGCAGAGCCGCTCCCTCCCAGCCCAGCGCCTGTGCCTGGGAACAAGTCCCTGCCCTTCCTCCCTACCTCTTCCAAACTGCGCTGCCGAGGCCTGAGAGAAACAAGAAATGACCCGAAGCTACGCCCGGGCTGCTTACGGCCACAGCCTCAGGTGTAAAGAGCAAGGGACCCTCAAACTGCTGCCCACCAGGCCTGACAACTTCCTGGCCAGCACAGACCCGAGGAGGGGGAGCAACACCCCCCCTACCCCCGACCACCTGCAGCAGGTGCACAGCCGGTGCCCTCCTTTCTTTGGCTTCCTGGCCATCGAGGCTCCCCGAGCTGTGGCGTCACCTCCGTTCAGGCCGGAAGACCTCCCACGGCCGGCCAGGGGAACAGGGAGAGGGTCACCCTCAGGAACCTTGATCTCTATCTACAGCCCCCGCCCCCGAACTCCTGCCCAGCCAACGCCTCCACTGAAAGTCCCCCGCAGGCGCCTCACGTGGGACTCGTCCTCGCACAGGAAGGGGCGATGTTGGCAACCTCTGTGACCTTTTTCACCCTCCTCCTCTCCTTCCCGCCCCTTGAACAAACACCATGTAGTGGCAGCATCTCTGATGGCCCCCCGTGCATTCAGACTGATCAGCCCAACAAGCTGACCCTCCCAATTTACATTCATCACGGCCGTTAAGTTGCATTTTTAAAACCAAACCACAAACCAAAACCCTCATCATCTCAGGCATCTGGGTGGCTCAGTGGTTAAGCGTCTGCCTTCGGCTCAGGTCAGAATCCCAGGGTTCTGGGATCGTGCCCCACATCGGGCTCTCTGCTCAGCTGGGAGTCTACTTCTCCCTTTTACTCTCCCTCTGCCCTGACCCCCAGCTCGTGCTCTCTCTCAATTAAATGAATAAAATCTTAAAAAAAAAAAAAAAAAACCCTCATACTCATTTCACCACTCAGAAACCACCACAGGCCCCACAGCAATGAACACCAGGCCCCCCTGCCACCCTCTCCTTCCGCTGAGCCTTGCACCCACATGCTCCTTGCTCTTCTCAAAGCGCCAGGCCTTCCACACCTGCCCACCGGCCTGAGCTGGTCCCACGTCCCTTCCCACCTGCAGACATTAAACCGCTCTCTCAAGGGCCAAATCAAAAGCTACCTCCACTGTGAAGGCTCCCGGGATTCTCCCCAGCTCACAGACAGATGCCTCCCTCCTCCGACTACCCTAAGCCACACTTCTGTTGGCCTGGTGCACCGGGCCTCCTTCCTGGACAGCGGAGCGTGCCGCTGGAGGCCCCCTGGCACCGGGGATGGAAGATGAGCTGCTCAGTCCTGCCCTGGACACCAGGAAACTGTTGTAAAAATCCCTCCCCTGTCCTGGCCTGGCTTTTCCCTCTGTACAGTTATCGAGATGGACATCGATATCGAATGTGTGTGCGCGCATACTGTCACGGGCAGTAGGGCACTCCCCGAACGCGGGAGGACCCGCCAATGTTAGTAGCAGCCGTTGTCCTTGCTGAGGGTCCCCCGAGTCCCTCAAGGAAGGGAAGGGAATCCCACTCCTCTCCATGCTCTAACACTGGCTCATCTCTGGGCCTGACGGGTGCTTCAGGAACGTCCGTCCAAGGTTTGAGGAGTGGTTGGTAACGGCCAGTACATCCACTAGGATGGGGGGGTGGGTAGAGTTGATGACATGCTCTAGGCACGTGAAACTGTTCCGATAAATTGCCCAGTTACTTGATAAAGGTCGAGAGGCGCCGCAGAATATGGAGCTCGTCTCTACACTCCGAGGCAGCCCTCTTCTCTGCCTTACACCTTAACAGCTGAGTTCGGACACAGGGATTGCAGGAGAGGATGCTGGAGGCAGGCTCCTGAGGGCACGCGCCCTGCTCCCTTTCTAACCAAAGGGCACTTCCTTCTTGGAGAAGGGGCCGTGGAGGCCCGCAGACCCCCACAGCGCCTGCGGTCACGGGGGAGGGCTGCCCCGATCGGCCGGGATGGCACAGCGTGGAACAGCACAAGGGCCAAGCTCCCTTCCCCTGGGAGGAGAATGGAGAAAAGGACGCCGCACCCGCTCGGAGACAAAGATGAGGCCGGCTTCAGGAGCTGGGAGCGGAAAAGCCCAGATACCTCCAGCGATGCGGAGGACTGAATAAGCTCGCTCCTGACCCTCTGAAAATCCAGAAGCAGCCATTCATGGTATTCCGAGAATTCCCATGCACTGTCTTTCTTTGCACCTTGTCTTCTTTTTAACAGCTGAAACAATTTCCAGAAACTTCCAAAAAAAAAAAAAATGCTGTTTGAGGAACAGCCCTTGGGATAATTCGATCAGAGTGGCAGGTGGGGAAGGAGTTGGCAGGTAGGGGAGGGGGACAGGTGGTCTCTGGTTGGGGGATTTCCAGTAAATCAGCCTGGAATGACATCATCCCTGTTACTTTCCAGAACCACATCAAAGACAACAGTGGTTTAGTACTGATCAATTGGAATTCAAGGGCCACACCTGTGAACACGACAGATCTCAGCCCTTGGGAGCTCCATTCTAGCTCACAGGGTGAAAATTTTAAAGGCAGAGCCCTGCTAAGGTTTTCGCTCCAGCTGTTTTCTCTCCCTGGAACAGCCACCATGGCCCCTGGCCCAGATTTCTGCCCAGCTACCTCCCTCACCGCTTTCAAGTCTTGCTGCGATCTCGCCTTCTGGATGAGGCCTGTTTTGACCACATTCTATTAATAACTGCCAGCGCCACAAATAACAACAATGCAAAGGAAAGGAAGGGGGAGGAGAAGCTACAAGCTTCTGAGCCAGCTTCCTGCCAGGCGCTCTCCGGCCGGCGCCCGGGCTCTGGGATCTGAGGCAGTCTGCGAGCACCGAGCACCGACGCGGTAACCTGGCCAGGCTGGGCCCGCTTGGAATTTGCGGACTTTGGGGCTTGATACAGGCCTCATTCCAAAGCCCACGCTCCGCATGCCAGTTCTAAACAGCTACTGCGGGTTGAATAGTGTTCCCCAAAAAGATTTACTGAAGTCTTCACCCCCAAAACCTGGGAATGTGGCCTTACTTGGAAAGAGGGTCGTCGCGGATGTGATGGAGCTCAGCGAGGTCACATTGGACTAGGGCAGACCCTAACGCAGGGACTGAAGGTCGGGTGACGACAGGGACAGACTGATGGGTGGGACAGAGCTGGGCACCAAGGAGGTGACTGAAATGTTCCACAATAAAAAGTGGTTTTCAAAACTTGACAAAAAATGTTTACAAAAGTAAGTCATTTACTTTCTTTTTAAAAGTAAGTTTCTCTTCGCCTAGACATATTAAAATTAAAACACACAACAGAAAAGCTGTAACTGAGAATAAAAAAGCAGACCCATGGGTTCTCAAATGGCGACGGAGGTTCATTTTCTGATACCGTGAAACCATTTGTTAGAAATAGGGCACACTCCTATTCTTAGCACATCGAGAAGAAAGTTGTCTTCAAAAGTTACCATATTATAGGTTTCAGACATCTTAACACAACACTTGGGGATGAATAATTAAGATTTGTTCATTATACTTGTGCACCTGATGGTTCTATTTATTATACTATAAATTAGTTGACCTAAATGCTATTTTTTGAAATAAGCTTTTTTAAGAACTGTAAACAGTTTTTAAAAGAGAACAGCGTGTACTTCTATTATTTGCAAATTGCCTGCAGGAAGAATGCTCCCCACCTCTGTTGGTGAAACTAAGATGATAGTGTGAGCCAGTGGGGAGCACAGCCGGCAGGGCAGAGCAGTGACAGGCCGGCCTCCCCGCCACCCCCCACGCCTCCCCCCAGAAGCTTCGTCTGGGACTTTGAACCCTCTTGCAGACCCACTGCCATTTCCAGGTGGCCGTCACTGAGTCAAAGAACACTGACCTGGGGACGGCCCTGTTCCTCCAGCCACCGTCAGCTCCTCATAGTCTCTTGCTCAAGTCCCCAGCAGTCTTCTGCCACTCTGGACCACCTGCCTCCTCATCCAGCCTGACTTCACCATCCGTACCAGACACCACCAATCCCCGCCCCTGTCCTCCTGAGAAAGCCGCGGCCCACCCGACTGCACAGGGCCCTGACCAACCCCTACTCTGCCCCCCACACACACCCTGCATGGCCCTGGTCCAAGCCCGCCGGCCCCAACGCCCCTCCCGCTAGGGCCTTGGCTGACCCTCAGCTGTCAAGTCTTCATGCGCCCAGTCTTCCATCATCCACCATTAATTTGTCTCCAAACGCTCTGCAAAAAAACACTAGTCTCCTCGCCCTGAGCTCAAAAACGTGAGGTAACCCACCTGTTCCCTTTTTCTTAGACACATCACTCATGGGCCTTGCCATCCTCCTGTGTCCATCTGGACCAATGACTTTTCTAGATCTGCTGCCCAGCCAGATGCTTGTCAATTTCATTCTTTCCAAACACCAGCATTTTACTTTGTTAATAATATTTCATTCTGGAGGTGCCTGGGTGGCTCGGTTGGTTACATGTCTGCCTTTGGCTGGGGTCATGATCTGGCTGGGATCGAGCCCCTTGTCCTGAGCAGGCAGCCTGCTTCTCCCTTTTCCTATGCCGCACCCCCTGGTTCTGCTGTCAAACAGATAAATAAAATCTTAAAAAATAATATTTCTGTTTTCTGTATCTTTCACTTCAGCTCTTTATTTTGTCCTTCCTTCTGCTTTCCTTAAGTTTATTATATTCTTCTAACTTCTTATATGGGTCACTAAGCTCAGGAATGTTCAGCCTTTTTTTTGTTGTTTTAATGTAAGCATTTAAGCTTAACTTTTTCCCTTTTATGGCATCCCATATGCTTTTATTTGTAGCATTTTTATTATCAGTTTAAATGGTTTCTAATTTCCTTTATGATTTCTTTTGGACTCGTGTATTATGCAGAAGTATATCTTCTACTTTCCAAATGGATGAGGTTCTCTATATGTTGTTATTGATTTCTAGCTTGATTGCATTGTGGTCAGAGAATGTGGTCCACAGAAGTTCTTGGAAATATGTTGAGGCTTGCTTTATGACCCTCTCTGCATGGTCAGTTTTCATAAGTGGATTATACATGTCTGCACAGAAGGCGCATTTCTTTTCATTTGTTGAGAGCCATGTCGTACCCGTGGTCACAGAAGAACTTTGTTAATTCTGCCGTTCAAATCTTTTTAGTCCTTACTGATTGTTAAGAACAACTTCACCTATCAACTACTAAAAGGTATTAAAATGTCCTATAGGATTTCAGTTTCTCCTCACAATTTTGCCAAGTTTTGCTTCATATATTTTGCATAAACAGAATGTTATTGCTTACATAAAAGTTTAGAACTGTAACATGTTCCCAGTGAACATCATTATGTAAAGACTCTCTGACCACAGTAATGGTTCTGTTTTTTTTTTTTTAAAGATTTTATTTATTTATTTGACACAGAGAGAGAGATCACAAGTAGGCAAAGAGGCAGACAGAGAGAGAGGGAGAAACAGGCTCCCTGCCAAGCAGGGAGCCCTATGTGGGGCTCAATCCCAGGACCCTGAGGCCATGACCTGAGCTGAAGGCAGAGGCTTAACCCTGAGCCACCCAGGCGCCCCCCGGTTCTGCTTTAAAACCTATTTTGCTTTATATCAATGCAGCTTCACAGGGTTTCTTTTGGCTGATATTTGGTTTCTCCTTTTCCCAATTTTACTTTCAATTTTTCCATATAATTTCATGAGCTCTTACATAAACCAGGGGGACTTAAAACCTTGGATATTAAAAATCAGCAGGCTCGGCTCTGAGCCAGGAGGGCAAGAGGAAACGGAGTGCCCACCCTTAAAGAGAGAGCACCACAAACAACTCAGGAGATACCCCAGGAGGCAGCAGTTGGGAAAAATGCCTGGAACATACCAGAGGGAGCGTTACTCCGGATCACTGGGGGATCTCCTCCGGGAACAGAGGAGCTGGCTGGCACCATTTCCCTCCCCCGCACCCCCAACACAAACACATGACCACCTGTGGGAACAAGCATGGCACTAACACTTGCTCCCTTACTTGCTGAGAGCACAGCCCAGCCCACCCCAACCCCCATCTTCCACCCCCCACCTCCATGCTGTGGCAGATTTGCCCCCTTCAGCCAGGACTGCCTCAGTCCTGGTGCTCTGGGTCCCCTCCCCCAGAAGACCAGCAGCTGGCAAACCTTGATAACAGTGCACCTCCCCCACCCCCGATTGCTTTGCTGGGCCATCCCCTCCAAGCCGGCTGGCCTCCGTTCTGCTGGTGACGGGTCCCCTCTTGCAGAGGGCCTATGTGCAAACCTCGCAAACACTGTGCATCTCACCCCGTGAATGTTGCAGATCCACCCCCTCCAATATGCTCTGGGCCAGAGCCCCTCCAAAGCAGTACCACAAGACTGTCAGTAAGCAGCTCTGACAGAGGCCAGCGCCACTCCAAAGTGACCCCTGCCCCAGGGAGAGAGAAAGATAACCACACACACACCATTCAGACTGCAGGGCCCCAGCAGATAGCTGCAGGGCCTGGGGGCAGATAGCTGATCTGACTACAGGCCCCAAACACCAAGGAAAGCTTCTGAGGGGACAACACAGGAAAAGCATCCTGCATTTAGGTGCTATCGTATCTTGCAAACAACTGGTATGACTCAACTCAAACCTCAGGCAGGCCCCAGAGTGGCCCATTTACACCACAGGGACAAAACACTGCCCACAACAGGCAAAGTGAGCCACTGCAGATGACTAGACTAAGGGAAAAAGCAGCTCGGTCACAAAAGCAGGGTACACACAACACATACTGGAGACACCCCTGAAGAACCAGGTTCTGGTGACCAGGAGACACTACACTGCAGGGCACAACAGAACTTCTCCAGAAAGCTACTGCTTTCAAGTGCAAAAGACATAGCTGATATAGAGAAACATTCATAGAGTTAGATAAAATGAGGAGACAGA
The DNA here is from genome assembly GCF_963455335.1 of Martes martes. Lineage (NCBI taxonomy): Eukaryota > Metazoa > Chordata > Mammalia > Carnivora > Mustelidae > Martes > Martes martes. Next base: position 102,684,004 of record NC_137899.1, on the reverse strand, counting down.
GGAATATGTCCCAAATGAAAGAACAGGACAAAATCACAGCAAGAAACCTAAGTGAAATGGAAATAAGGAATATGTCTGATAGAGAATTTAACATAATGATCTTAAAGATACTCACTGGACTTTAAAAAAAGAGTGGAGGACCTCAGTGAGGCCCTCACAAAAAGAACCTCACATAAAGAACACAAGAAATAAGTTAAAAATACACTAGATGGAATAAATAGGAGACTAGAGGAAGCAGAAGAACAAATCAGTGACCTGAAGGACAGAGCAATGGAAAACAATCTGAGCAGGTGAGAGAGAAAAAAGTTATGCAAAATGAGAATAGACTTAGGGAACTCAGCAGCACCATCAGGCATAACAACATTCACATTATGGATATCCTAGAGGAGAAAAGAGAGGTAAGAGGAAAGAAAATTTATTTGAAGAAATAATAGCTGAAAACTCAAATCTGAGGAAGGAAACAGTAATCTAGATCTAAGAGGCAAAGAGATCCCCCAGCGAAATCAACCCAAGCTGGTCCACACCAAGACACACAGATATTAAAATGGCAAAAAGTACTGATAAAGAGAAATGTTTAAAAGCACCAAGAGAAAAGAAAGCAGTTATATACAAGGGAAACCCCATAAGGCTATCAGCTGATTTTTCAGCAGAAACTTTTCAGGCCAGAAAAAAGTGGGATGCTATATTCAACATAATGAAAGAAAAAACCTCCAGCAAAGAATATTTTATTCCAGCAAAGCTGGAAGACAGATAGAAGGAGAAGATAAGGAGTTTCCCTGACAAAAGTTAAAGAAATTAAAGAAATTTAAAGTTAAAGTTTAGAAGTTAAAGTTAAAGTTAAAGAAATTCAGGACTACTGTATCAGCCCTAAAAGAACTGTTAAAAGGGGATTCTCTGAGTGGAAAAGAAAGACCATAACTAAAAGTAAAGAAAGCAGGAAGCACAAAAGCAGTAAAAATAAGTATATCTGTAAAAATCAGTCAAGGGACTCTCCAAATAAAAGGATGTAAACTATGCCACCATAAACCTAAAATGTGGGAGGACAGGAGTAAGAATGCATTCATGCCTGAACAACTATCAGCTTAATACACACTGCCATATGCAGAAAATATTATATGCATACCTAATGATAACACAAATCAAAAACTAGCAATAAATATGCAAAAACAAACAAACAAACAAAAAGAAAGGATCCAAGTATATTACTCAGGAAAGCCAACTAATGATGAGAGAAAAGAGCAAGGAAAGAAAGGAACAGAGAACCACTGAAATAACCATAAGACAAACAAAAAAACAAAAACCCAAAACACAAAACCTACAACCATAAGACAAATACCAAAATGGCAATAAATGCATATCTATCAGTAGTTTCTTTGAATGTAACTGTACTAACACTCTAACCAAAAGACATAAGGTGACAAAACAGATTTAGGGAAGAAAAAAAAAACAACCACAAGACCCATCTACATGCTGCCTACAAAAGACTCATTTCAAACCTAAAGATACATGCAATCTGAAAGTGAGGGGATGGAGAAGCATTTATCATGCACAGAGATGTGAAAAAGAAAGCCAGGATAGCAATACTTATATTAAAATAAACTTTTAAACAAAGACTGAAACAAAAGACAAAGGATACTATAGAATCATAAAGAAAACAATCAACAAAATGCTAGAGCAGTCATAAATATTTATACACCTAACATGGGAGAACCAAATATATAAATCGGTTACTAACAAACATAAGAAAGTAATCAATAGTAATACAATAATAACAGGGGATTTTAACTCCTCACTTACATCAACAGACAAATCACCAAAATGGAAAATCAACAAGGAAACAGTCGCTTTAAAATGACACATTGGACCAGATGGATTTAGCAGACATATTCAGAGCATTCCATCCTAAAACAACAGAACACACATTCTTTTCAAGTGCACCATGGAACATTCTCCCGAACACACCACATATTGGGTCACAAAACAAGTCCCAAGAAATTCAGAAAGACTGAAGTCACCATGCATCTTCTCTGACCACAATGCTATCGAACTAGAAATCAATCACAAGAAAAAAATCTAGAAAGAGCACACATACATGGAGGTTAATTAACATGCTACTAAACAATAAATGGATCAACCAAGAAATCAGAGGAAATAAAAAAATATATGAAGGCACGAAAACATAACAGCCCAAAATCTTTGGGATTCAGTAAAAGTTTACAGCAACAGGCCCTACCTCAAGAAGAAAAATCTCAAATAAACAACCTAACCTTATACCTAAATGAGCTAGAAAAAGAAAAAAAAAATAAAACCCAAAACCAATAAAAGGAAGGAAACAATAAAGATGAGATCAGAAATAAACAAAATAGAAACTAAAAAACAATAAAACAGATCAATGAAACCAGGAACTGGTTTCTGAAAAAATCAACAACACTGATAAATCTTTAGCCAGAAGAGGAGGAGGAGGAAGAAGAGGAGGAGGAGGAGAAGAAGATGATGACGACAATGACGACAAAGACAAGGAGAGAGAACTCAAACAAAATCAGAAATGAAAGAAGAGAAGTAACAACCAACACCTGAGAAATATAAAAGATTATAAGAGAATATTATGAAAAGTTATATGCTAACAAATTGGACAACCTAGAAAAATTAGATAAATTCCTAGAAACATATGACCTCCCAAAATTGAATCAAGAAACAGAAAATTTGAACAGGCCAGCAATGAACTTGAATCAGTAACCTAAAAACTCCCAACCAAAAAAAAAAAAAAAAAGAAAGAAAGAAAAAGAAAAAAATCCAGCACCAAACTGCTTCACAGGTGAATTCTACCAAATACTTTTTAAAAATATTTTATTTGTTTATCTGACAAAGAGCAAGAGATCATAAGTAGGCAGAGAGGCAGGCAGAGATAGAGGGGGAAGCAGGTTCCCCACTGAGCAGAGAGCCCGATGCGGGGCTCGATCCCAGGACCCTGAGATCATGACCTGAGCCGAAGGCAGAGGATTAACCCACTGAGACACCCAGGTGCCCTGAATTCTGCTGAATATTTAAAGAAGAATTAATACCTATTCTTCTCAAACTATTCCAAAAAATAGAAGATGAAGAAAAACTTCCAAATTCCTTCTGTAGGCCAGTATCATCCTGATACCAAAATCCAATAAAGACACTACCAAAAAAAAGAGAACTATAGGCCAATATCTCTGATGAACATAAATGCAAAAATCTTCAGCAAAATAATAGCAAATCAAATCCAATAATACATTTAAAAAATCATTCACCACAATCAAGTGGACTTTATTCCCAAGATACAAGGGTGGTTCAATATTTGCAAATTAATCAATGTGATACATCACATCAATATGAGAAAGGATAAAAACCACATAGTTCTTTCAATAGGTGCAGGGAAAGAGCTTGACAAAGTACAACATCCAGTCATGATAAAAACCCGCAACAAAGTAGGTTTAGAGGGAACATACCTCAACATAATAAAAGCTACCTATGAAAAACACATAGCTAACATCATATCAATGATGAAAAACTGAAAGCTTTCCCCCTAAGGTCAAGAACAAGACAAGTGAGGCACCTGGGTGGCTCAGTGGGTTAAAGCCTCTGCTTTTGGCTCAGGTCATGATCCCAGGGTCCTGGGATCGAGCCCCACGTCCGGCTCTCTGCTCCGCGGAGAGCCTGCTTCCTCCTCTCTCTCCCTGCCTGCCTCTCTTGCCTACTTGTAACCTCTGTCTGTCAAATAAATAAATAAAATCTTTAAAAAAAAAAGAAAGAAAGAAAGAAAACAAGACAAGCATGTCCCCTCTCACCACTTTTATCCAACACAGTACCCGAAGTCCTAGCCACACCTATCAGACAAGAAAAAGGACTAAAAGGCACCCAAACTGGTAAGAAAGAAGTAAAAATTTCACTATTTGCAGATGACATGATACTCTATATAGAAAACCCTAAAGACCACAAAAAACCTACCAGAACTGATAATAAATTCAGTAAGATCACAGGATACAGAAATCTGTTGCATTTCTATATGTTAATAATGAAGCAGAAGAAAGAGAAATTAAGAAAATGATCCCATTTACAATTGCACCAAAAAAATATTAATAATAAAATACCTAGGAATCAACTTAAAGGAGGTGAAGCTCTGACCTATAAACTACTCTGAAGACTATAAAATACTGATGAAAGAAACTAAGGACAACACAAACAAATGGAAAGATATTCCACACTCATGAATCAGAAGAACAAACATTGTTAAAATTCCATACTACCCAAAGCAATCTACAAATTTGATGCAATCCTTATCAAATTACCGACAGCATTTTTCACAAGCAATCCTAAAATGCGTATGGAAACACAAAAGACTCCAAACAGCCAAAGCAATCCTGAAAAAGAAAAACAAAGCTGGAGGTATCCCAATTCCAGCTTTCAAGTTATATTGGAAAGCTGTAGTGATCTAAACAACAGGGTTCTGGCAAAAATAAATAAACAAATAAATAGAGACGTAGATCAATGGAAGAATAGAAAACTCAGAAATAAACCCGCAAGAGAAAAGTGACCACTTTATGGAAGATAGAACACGCGGAGAAGTGAATCCAAGGCATCATACAGGAAGGGAGACCGCAGGGGGAGGGGCTGGCTCCCAGCAAGCAGCAGCGCAGCAGAGGGCAAAATCGAAACTTGTAGTCCACTCCACTGACAGATGTCGCTCCAGAGGCTAAGCGGGGCATAGAGCCCTTGCAGGGACAGTGTGGTCTCAGGTCCTGTGGGGTCACAGAAAGAAAGGGGATATTTGAGTGTGGCAGAGCCCCCAGGTATTGGAGCAGGGAAGTCGACTACAGAGACAGAGACAAGGAGTGAGCTCTCAACTCGGGGTTACCTTAAACCATAATCCAAGGCACAGCCGGGCCACTGCTCTTCCGCGGGGACCCCACAAGTGGCAGATCCAGGGAGACTCACCTTCCTGCTCTGGGAGGAGCGGCGCGGGAGTGGGCAGAAGGAATCTGGCGGGTTTGGAGACTCCAAACGGGGCGGTGCGCAGAGACAGAAATGCTCGGTCACTGGCCGGGAGAGCTCGGAGTGCGGCTGGAGATCAGGGACGAAGGAGGCACTGGCTGCTTTTCTCTGAGGGTGCATTAAGGAGAGGAGCCTTGAGCTCTTGGCTCCTACGTAGCTGGAGACTGGGCGGCCGCCATCTTCATTCCCAGCCTCCAAAGCCCTACGGAAAGCGCTCAAGGAACAAAAACTCCGGAGAGCGAACCCCAGCCGATTGCTTACCCCAGCCCCTGGCAAGGGCGGTGCCTGGTTCCGCCTCGGGCAAAGACATTTGAGAATCACTGCAACAGTCCCCTCCTCAAGAAGATGAAGAAAGGGGCGCCTGGGTGGCTCAATGGGTTAAACCTCTGTCTTTGGCTCAGGTCATGATCTCAGGGCCCTGAGATCGGGCCCCACATCAGGCTCTCTGCTAAGCAGGGAGCCTGCTTCCCCCTCTCTCTCTCTGCCTGCCTCTTTTCCCACTTGTGATCTCTCTCTGTCAAATAAATAATAAAAATCTTAAAAAAAAAAAAAAAAAGGATACAAACAAGAACATCCAGCCAAGACCAAGTTCACCTATCAATGAGAACCGCAAATGTCAGAACTATGGGAACACGGGGCATGGAATTCATGGGCTTTTCCCCGTGATTCTTTAGCCTTCGAAGTTAAGTTTTTTTAATTTTATTTTTTCTCATTCTATTTTTTTTTATTTTCCTTTCTTATTTTAATGTTTTTTAACTATCTTATCAATACCTTCTTAAAAATCTTTTTAAATTTTCATTGCTATAGTCCCTTCATTGTATTTAGCCTTATTTTTTGTATACATATAGATTTTTCTTTCCTTAAAATGTTGGGATACAGTTTCTTCTAACAGATCAATATATACCCTAAATCTAGCACCTGGCTTTGTTCTAGTCTCCAGCCTGATCACATGCTTCCCTTTTTTTTTTCCTCTTCAGTCAACTTCTCATCAATTCCTTTTTTATTTTTTTTTTAAGATTTTATTTATTTATTTGTCAGAGAGAAAGAGAGAGAGAGTGCACACAAGCAGGCAGAGAGGCATGCAGAGGCGGAGAGAGAAGCAGGATCCCCACCAAGCAAGGAGCCTGATGTGGGACTCGATCCCGGGACCCTGGGATCATGACCTGAGCCAAAGGCAGCAGCTTAACCCACTAAGCCACCCAGACGTCCCGTTCTTTTTTTTTTTTTTTAATCAATTCCTTTTTTAGAATCTTTTTAAATTTTCATCTTTACAGTCATATTCCATCCCTGCATCATGTTTAACCTTATTTTTGTATATATATATAAGTTTTTCTTTCGTTAGAAATTTTGGGAGGCAGTTTCTTCTAACAGACCAAAATACACCCAAAATCAAGTCTATGGCACTATTCTATTCACCACTCTAATATGTGTGTGTGTGTGTGTGTGTACACACGTATTTATATACATATACATACACATGTGTGTATACACATACACATATACATACATAAATACACATATACATAGACATACTCTTTTTTTTTCCTCTTCTCCCCCCCCTCCCCACCCCGGTTTTAGGTCTCTTCCAATTTGGTTAGTCTATATTTTTCTAGGGTCATTGTTACCTCTTAGTATTTTGTTCTCTCATTCATCTATTCTTATCTGGATCAAATGACAAGGTGGAAAAACTCACCTCAAAAAAAAGAACAAGAGGCAGTACTGACAGCTAGGGACCTAATCAATGAGGATGTCAGTAAGATGTCAGATATAGAATTCAGAATGATGATTATCCAGGTTCTAGATGGGCTCGAAAAAAAGTATGGAAGATACTAGAGAATCCCTTTCCAGAGAAATAAAACCCCTTTCTGAAGAAATGAAAGAATTAACATCTAACCAAATTGAAATTTAAAAAGCTATTAATGAGGTGTAATCAAAAATGGAGGCTCTTTCTGCTAGGATAAATGAGGCAGAAGAGAGAATTAGTGACATAGAAGACCAAATGATGGAGAATAAAGAACCTGACAAAAAGAGAGATAAAAAACTACTGGCCCACGAGGGGAGAATTTGAGAGATAAGTGATACCATAAGACAAAACAATATTAAAATAATTGGGAACCCAGAAGAAGAAAGAGATGGGCAGAAAGTATATTGGAGCAAATTATAGAAGAGAATTTCTCTAATTTGGGGAAGGGAACAAGCATCAAAATCCAGGAGGCACAGAGAATCCCCTTCAAAATCAATAAAAATAGGTCAACACCTGGTCATCTAATAGTAAAACTTTCAAGTCTCAGTGATAAAGAGAAAATCCTGAAAACAGCTCAGGACAAGAGGTCTGTAACATACAACAATAGAAATATTAGATTGGCAGCAGACCCATCCACAGAAACCTGGCAGGCCAGAAAGGACGGCATGATATATTCAGAGCACTAAACAAGAAAAATATGCAGCCAAGAATACTATATCCAGATAGGCTGTCATTGAAAATAGAAGGAAAGAGGGGCACCTGGGTGGCTCAGTGGGTTAAAGCCTCTACCTTCGGCTCAGGTCGTGATCTCAGGGTCCTGGTATCGGGCCCCGCATCAGGTTCTCTGCTCAGCAGGAGTCTGCTTCTCCCTCTCTCTCTGCCTGTCTCTCTGCCTACTTGTGATCTCTGTCTGTCAAATAAATAAATAAAATCTTTAAAAAAAAAAAAAGGTAAAAAGAAACGGGTTAAATATATTGAAAAAAAAAAAAAAAAGAAAATAGGAGAGATAAAAAGCTTCCAGGACAAAAACTAAAAGAATTTGCAAACAGCAAACCAACCCTACAAGAAATATTGAAAGGGGTCCTCTAAGCAAAGAGAGAGCCTAAAAATAACAAACCAGAAAGAACAGAGACAATATACAGTACCAGTCACCTTACAGACAATACAGTGACACTAAATTCATATCTTTCAATAGTTACCCTGAATATAAATGGACTAAATGCCCCAATCAAAAGACACAGGGTATCAGAATGGATTAAAAAAAAAAAAAAAGACCCATCAATATGCTGTCTACAAGAAACTCATTTTAGACCCAAAGACACCTCCAGATTTAAAGTGAGAGAGTAGAAAACAATTTACCATACTAATGGGCATGAAAAGAAAGCTGGGGTGGCAATCCTTATATCAAATAAATTAGATTTTAACCCAAAGACTATAATAAGAGATGAGGAAGGACACTATATCATACTTAAAGGGTCTGTCCCACAAAAAGTTCTAACAATTTTAAATATCTATGCCTCTGGTCTTGGGGTCCTGGGATCGAGGCCCGTAAAGGGCTCTCTGCTCTGCGGGGAGTCTGCTTCCCCATCTTTCCCTGCCTGCCACTCTCCCTACTTGTGATTTCTCTCTCTGTGTCAAAAAAATAAATAAATCTTTAAAAAAATAAAATAAAATATTTTTTTAAAAAAATTAAAATATTTAAAAATATTTTAAATAAAAACATTTTAAAATAAATATTTAAAAAAATAAATAAATGGGTGGCTCAGTGGGATAAAACCTCTGCCTTCAGCTCAGGTCATGATTTCAGGGTCCTGGAATTAAGCCCCACAGTGGGCTCTCTGCTCCGCGGGGAATGTGCTTTCTCCTCTCTCTCTCTGCCTGCCTCTCTGCCTACTTGTGATCTCCGTCTGTCAAATAAATAAATAAAATCTTTAAAAATAAATAAATAAATGAATGAATGAATATGCACCTAACATGGGAGCAGCCAATTATATAAACCAATTAATAACAAAATCAAAGAAACACATCAACAATAATACAATAATAGTAGGGGACTTTAACACCCCCCTCACTGAAATGGACAGATCATCTAAGCAAAAGATCAACAAGGAAATAAGGCTCTAATGACATATTGGTCCAGATGGACATCATCAATATATTCAGAACATTTCATCCCAAAGCAACAGAATAAACATTCTTCTCTAGTGCACATGGAAAATTCTCCAGAGTAGATCACATCCTCAGTCACAAATCAGGTCTCAACCAGTACCAAAAGATTGGGATCATTCCCTGCATATTTTCAGACCACAATGCTTTGAAGCTAGAACTCAGCTACAAGAAGAAAGTTGGAAAGAACTCAAATACAGGGAGGCCAAAGAGCATCAACTAAAGAATGAATGGGTCAACCAGGAAATTAAAGAAGAATTTTTAAAAATTCATGGAGACAAAGGAAAATGAAAGCACAACTATTAAAAATCTTTGGGACACAGCAAAGGCGGTCCTAAGAGGAAACTATACAGCAATACAAGCCTTTCTCAAGAAACAAGAAAGGTCTCAAGTACACAACTGAACCCTACACCTAAAGGAGCTGGAGAAAGAACAGCAACAAAAGCCTAAACCCAGCAGGAGAAGAGAAATCATAAAGATCAGAGCAGAAATCAATGAAACAGAAACCAAAAGAACAGCAGAACAAATCAAGGAAACTAGGAGCTGGTTCTTTGAAAGAATTAATAAGATTGATAAACCCCTAGCCAGACTTATCAAAGAGAAAAGAGAAAGGACCCAAATTAATAAAATCATGAATGAAAGAGAAGAGATCACAACCAACACCAAAGAAATACAATTATAAGAACATACTATGAGCAACTATACACCAGCAAACTTGACAATCTGGAAGAAATGGATGCATTCCTAGAGACATATAAACTACCAAAACTGAACCAGGAAGAAATAGAAAACCTGAACAGACCCATAACCAGTAAGGAGATTGAAGCAGTTCATCAAAAATCTCCCAACAAACAAGAGCCCAGGGTCAGATGGCTTCCCAGGGGAGTTCTATCAAATATTTAAAGAATTAATACCTATTCTCCAGAAACTGTTGCAAAAAATAGAAATGGAAGGAAAACTTCCAAACACATTTTATGAGGCCAGCCTTACCTTGATCCCAAAACCAGACAAAGACCCCATCAAAAAGAATTACAGACCAATATACTTGATGAACATGGATGTGAAAATTCTCACCAAAATACTAGCCAATAGGATCCAACAGTATATTAAAAGGATTATTCACCACGACCAAGTAGGATTTATGCCTGGGCTGCAAGGTTGGTTCAATATCTGCAAATCAATCAATGTGATACAATACATTAATAAAAGAAAGAATAAGAACCATATGATACTCTCAATAGATGCTGAAAAAGCATTTGACAAAGTACAGCATCCTTTCCTGATCAAAACTCTTCAGTGTTGGGATAGAGGGCATATAACTGCATATCATAAAAGCCATCTATGAAAAATCCACAGTGAATATCATTCTCAATGGGGAAAAACTGAGAGCTTTTCCCCTAAGGTCAGGAAAATGGCAGGGCTGTCCTCTATCACCACTGCTATTCAACATAGTCCTAAAAGTCCTAGCCTCAGCAATCGGACAACAAAAAGAAATAAAAGGCATCTGAATTGGCAAAGAAGAAGTCAAGCTCTCAGTCTTTGTAGATGATATGATACTTTATATGGAAAACCCAAAACACTCCACTCCAAAACTGCTAGAACTCATACAGGAATTCAGTAAAGTGTCAGGATATAAAATCAATGCACAGATATCAGTTGCATTTCTATACACCAACAGCAAGACAGAAGAAAGAGAAATTAAGGAGTTGATCCCATTTACAACTGCACCCAAAACCATAAGATACCTGGGAATAAACCTAACCGAAGAGGCAAAGAATCTGCACTAAGAAAACTATAAAGTACTCATGAAAGAAATTGGGGAAGACACAAAGAAATGAAAAAATGTTCCATGCTCATGGATTGAAGAATAAATATTGTGAAAATACCTATGCTACCTAAAGCAATCTACATATTTAATGCAATCCCTATCAAAATACCATCAATTTTTTTCAAAGAAACGGAACAAATAATTCTAAAATTTATATGGAACCAGAAAAGACTCCATGTAGCCAGAGGAATGTTGAAAAAGAAAACCAAAGTTGGCGGCATCACAATTCCAGACTTCAAGCTCTATTACAAAGGTGTAATCATCAAGACAGTATGGTACTAGCACAAAAACACATAGATCAATGGAACACAATAGAGAGCCCAGAAATGGACCCTCAACTCTATGGTCAGCTAATCTTTGACAAAGCAGGAAAGAATGTCCAATGGAAAAAAGACAGTCTCTTCAACAAATGGTGTTGGAAAAATTGGACAGCCACATGCAGAGGGATGAAACTGGACCATTTCCTTACACCATACACAAAAATAGACTCTAAATGGATGAAAGACCTCAATGTGAGACAGGAATCCATCAAAATCCTTGAGAACACAGACAGCAACCTCTCTGACTGCAGCTGCAGCAACTTCTTCCTAGGAACATGACCAAAGGCTAGGGAAGCAAGGGCAAAAATGAACTATTGGGACTTCATCAAGATCAAAAGATTTTGCACAGCCAAGGAAACAGTCAACAAAACCAAAAGACAACTGACAGTATGCGAGAAGATATTCACAAATGACATATCAGATAAAGGGCTAGTGTCCAAAATCTATAAAGAACTTAGCAAACTCAACACCCCCCAAAAAGCCAAATAATCCTATCAAGAAATGGGCAAAAGACATGAACAGACATTTTTGCAAAGAAGACATCCAAATGGCCAAGAGACACATGAAAAAGTGCTCAACATCACTTGGCATCATGGAAATACAAATCAAAACCACAGTGAGATACCACCTCACACCAGTCAGAATAACTAAAATTAACAAGTCAGGAAATGACATGTTGGCAAGGGTGAGGAGAAAGGGGAACCCTCCTACACTGTTGGTGGGAATGCAAGCTGGTGCAGCCACTCTGGAAAAACAATATGGAGGTTCCTCATAAAGTTGAAAATAGAGCTACCCTAAGACCCAGCAATTGCACTACTGGGTATTTACCCCAAAGATACAAATGTAGTGATCCGAAGGGGCACATGCACCCAAATGCTTACAGCAGCAATGTCCACAATAGATAAACTATGGAAAGAACCTAGATGTCCATCAACAGATGAATGGATAAAGAAGATGTGATATATGTATACACATATATCAGTGGAATACTATGCAGCCATCAAAAAAACATGAAATCTTCCCATTTGCAATGACGTGGATGGAACTAGAGGGTATTACACTAAGCAAAATAAGTCAATCAGAAAAAGACAATAAGCATATGATCTCTCCGATAGGAGGAATTTGAGAGGCAGGGCAGGGGTCGTGAGGGGTAGGGAAAAATGAAACAAGATGAGATTGGGAGAGAGACAAAGCATAAGAGACTCTTAATCTCAGGAAACAAACTGAGGGTTGCTGGGGGGTGGGAGGGATAGGGTGGTTGAGTTATGGACATTGGGGAGGGTATGTGCTATGGTGAGTGCTGTGAAATGTGTAAGCCTGATGATTCACAGACCTGTACCCCTGAAGCAAACAATACATTATATGTTAATTAAGAAAAAAAAAAAAACCCACACTTAAATTTTCAACTAATCTTCAACCGAGGGGGAAAGAATATGCAACAGGAAAAAGACAGTCTCTTCAATAAATAATGTTAGGAGAACTGGACAGCTATATGCAAAAGAATGAAACTAGACCATTTTCTTACACCATACACAAAAATAAACTCAAAAGGTGTTAAGGACCTAAATGTGAGACCTGAAACCATAAAAAATCCTAGAAGACAGTGCAGGGAGTAATTTCTCTGACATCAGCCATAGCAACATCTTTCTAGATATGTCCCTGAAGCAAGGGAAGCAAAAGCAAAAACAAACTATTAGAACTATTAAAAAAAAAAAAAAAAAAAGCTTCTGTACAGCAAAGGAAAGAATCAACAAAACTAAAAGACAATCTACTAAATGGGAGAAGATATTTGTAAATGATGATCTAATAAAGGGTATCTAAAATATATGAAGAACTTATACAACTAAGTACCAAAACAATAAATAACCCCTTTTAAAAATCAGCAGAAGAAACGAACAGGAATTTCTCCAAAGAAGACACCCAGATGACCAACAGACACATGAACAGATGCTCAACATCACTCATCATCAGGGAAATGCAAATCAAAACTACAATGAGCTATCACCTCACAGCTGTGAGAATGGCTAAAATCAAAAACACAAAAAACAAATGTTGGCGAGGATGTGGAGAAAAAGGGACACCCACGCCCTATTGGTGGGAATGCAAACTGGTATAGCCACTGTGGAAAACAGTATGGAGATTTCTCAAAAAGTTAAAAGTAGAACTACCATATGATCCAGTAATCAGACTACTGGGTATTTGCCCACAGAATACAAAAACACTAAATCAAAAAGATGTACATACCCCTATGTTTATTGCAACATTACTTACAATAGCCAAATTATGGCAGCAGCATGTGTCTACCGATAGATGAATGGATAAAGAAGATGTAGTATAATATATATATATATGTATCCATATATATATATGGATATATATAATGGATTATTCGGGTATAAAAAGAATGAAGTCTTGCCATTTACAGCAACATAGTTGAAGCTAGAGCATATAATGTTAAGTGAAATAAATCAGAGAAAGACGAATACCCAAATGAGTTCACTCATGTGTGGCATGTAAGAAACAAATGAACAAAGAGACAAAAGAGACAAAATGAAAAAAAGAGACTAACCAAAAAAAGATATTCTTTTTTTTTTTTGCTGACATTTTAATTATATTTCCATAGACATCAGAGTAAGTAAAATTAAAGTTACAATTAAAGAAATAAGAAGACATCTAAAAGTATTTTATATGGTTGTCAGTGGGAAAGCCGCCTTTATTTTTTTAATTTATTTTATTTTTTTATAAACATATAATGTATTTTTATCCCCAGGGGTACAGGTCTGTGAATTGCCAGGTTTACACACTTCACAGCACTCACCATAGCACATACCCTCCCCAATGTCCATAACCCCACCCGCCTTCTCCCGACCCCCCCGACCCCCAGCAACTCTCAGTTTGTTTTGTGAGGTTAAGAGTCACTTATGCTTTGTCTCCCTCCTGATCCCATCTTGTTTCATTTATTCTTTTCCTACCCCCCAAACCCCCCATGTTGCATCTCCACGTCCTCATATCAGGGAGATCATATGATAGTTGTCTTTCTCTGATTGACTTATTTTGCTAGGCATAATACCCTCTAGTTCCATCCACGTCGTCGCAAATGGCAAGATTTGATTTCTTTTGATGGCTGCATAGTATTCCATTGTGTGTGTGTGTGTGTGTGTGTGTGTGTGTGTGTGTGTGTGTGTATAACATCTTCTTTATCCATTCATCTGTTGATGGACATCTAGGTTCTTTCCATAGTTTATCTATTGTGGACATTGCTGCTATAAACATTCAGGTGCACGTGCCCCTTCGGATCACTACGTTTGTATCTTTAGGGTAGATACCCAGTAGTGCAATTGCTGGGTCTTAGGGTAGCTCTATTTTCAACTTTATGAGGAACCTCCATGCTGTTTTCCAGAGTGGCTGCACCAGCTTGCATTCCCACCAACAGTGTAGGAGGGTTCCCCTTTCTCCGCATCCTCGCCAGCATCTGTCATTTCCTGACTTGTTAATTTTAGCCATTCTGACTGGTGTGAGGTGGTATCTCATTGTGGTTTTGATTTGTAATTCCCTGATGCCGAGTGATGTGGAGCATTTTTTCATGTGTCTGTTGGCCATCTGGATGTCTTCTTTGCAGAAATGTCTGTTCATGTCCTCTGCCCATTTCTTGATTGGATTATTTGTTCTTTGGGTGTTGAGTTTGCTAAGTTCTTTATAGATTTTGGACACTAGCCCTTTATCTGGTATGTCATTTGCAAATATCTTCTCCCATTCTGTCAGTTGTCTTTTGGTTTTGTTAACTGTTTTCTTTGCTGTGCAAAAGCTTTTGATCTTGATGAAGTCCCAATAGTTCATTTTTGCCCTTGCTTCCCTTGCCTTTGGTGATGTTCCAAGGAAGAAGTTGTTGCGGCTGAGGTTGAAGAGGTTGCTGCCTGTGTTCTCCTCAAGGATTTTGATGGATTCCTTTCTCACATTGAGGTCCTTCATCCATTTTGAGTCTATTTTTGTGTGTAGTGTAAGGAAATGGTCCAATTTCATTTTTTTGCATGTGACTGTCCAATTTTCCGAACACCATTTATTGAAGAGACTGTCTTTTTTCCATTGGACATTCTTTCCTGCTTTGTCGAAGATTAGTTGACCATAGAGTTGAGGGTCTATTTCTGGGCTCTCTATTCTGTTCCATTGATCTATGATCTATGTGTCTGTCAAAAAACAGACTCTTAACTATAGAGAATAAACTGATGTTTACCAAAGGGGAGGGGGAAGGGGGGTGGACGAAATAGGTGGAGGGGATTAAGAGTACACTTATCCTGGGGCACCTGAGTGCCCCAGTTCATTGAACTTTTCACTCTTAACTTTGACTCAGGTCAAGATCTCAGGGTTGTGAAATTGAACCCCATGTTGGGCTCCATGCTGGCCATGGAGCCTGCTTAAGATTCTCTCTCTCCCTCTCCCCACAGTTTGTATGTATGTTCTCTCTTAAAAAAAAAAAAGTACACTTACATTGATGAGCATTTAGTAATATATAGAATTGTTGGATCACTATATTTTACATCTGAAACTAATTTAACACTTTTAACACTGCCTATTAACTATACTGGGATTAAAAATTTTCAAATTAAATAAAAGAATTTTAAAAAAAAAAACTTTGTTAGATGTCATGATCAGAATTTTCCCATGTATTTGGTGAAAGAGAAAAGTATGACTACCTAACACTACACTAATTGGTCCAGCAGCTAGCATGTAATTCTTTTTTGCTCTTTGGAAGTAGGAAATTTTAAACATTTTAAAAGATGAAATTAACATGGCTGAGTACATATAAATATTTCATGATGATTTGATAAAAGGGGTTTTAACATTTTTGAACAATGCATACCAACCCGAAAGAAATAAAAAAGTTTTATCCTTGGTTTCTATCCAATGTATATTGAGAATTTTGGTGGTTTAAGAAATTCTTTCAGCTATCTTTAATAGAATCAGCTTAATTATCATACTGCTGTTTCAGGTTCTTTTCTTCCTAGTTAATGAAACAACTGAGAGATGAATATTGAGAGAAATTGAAAAGAATTATGTTCTGATAAGTTTTTTTTTCAAAACTTGGTTTTAGGGGGATTTCTTATTGATATTCTCATTGCTTTGCTCTCATAAAAATCTCCCTCAGGGGGCACCTGGGTGGCTCAGTGGGTTAAGCCTCTGCCTTCAGCTCAGGCCATGGTCTCAGAGTCCTGGGATTGAGCCCTGCATCAGGCTCTCTGCTCAGCGGAGAGCCTGCTTCCCCCTCTCTCTCTGCCTGCCTCTCTGCCTACTTGTGACCCCTCTCTCTGTCAAATAAATAAATAAAATCCTTTAAAAAAAAAATCTCCTGGGACGCCTGGGTGGTCAGTTGGTTAAGCTGCTGCCTTCGGCTCGGGTCGTGGTCCCGGGGTCCTGGGATCGAGTACCACATCGGGCTCCTTGCTCAGCGGGAAGCCTGCTTCTCTCTCTGCCTCTGCCTGCTGTTCTGCCTGCTTGTGTTCTCTCTCTCTCTCTCTCTCTCTCTCTCTCTCTCTCTCTGACAAATAAATAAATAAATAAATAAAATCTTTAAAAAAGACAAATCTCCCTCAGAACTGATACATGTTAAGCACGGTCTAGGAATTGGAAGAGGCAAATAAATGAAAATTGTTGTTCTTACTGCCCTTCCCCATATTATTTCTGAACATCGCAACTCAGGCCCAAATACCTCACTTCAAACACCAGGCTTCAATCTTAAGATGAACATGTATGAGAAAAAAGAATATATACAAAGTTCTAAGGGTCTGTGACGCTTCCCTTAATCACTAAAGGAGTTTTTCCCTTTATCTGGTGCTCCAATATTTTGTATACATGGGACAGTGTGACCTGGTAAGATTTAGGACTGGTGAAGGGGCTACCTGACTTCTGTAGAGTGGGGAAAGAATGACAATGAACTCAGGCATATTCCCAAGCAGACCCACCTAGGAAACAGGATACATTTAAGTTGAAAATCTGGAATTTGGTCCTCTTTAAGTCTCTTGGAAAGCTTTTGCACCCTCCTGGGGTTACTTGTGCTCTTGTTTGAACACTCGGAATTCGTAAGTGTGTACTGATCCCTCTGGGGAGAAGAATCAATTTGTCCCCCTTCTAAGTACATTTCCTAGATTTCTACCAGTGGATGTAACACATTCAGAAGCCTCAATGAGAGTGCCCTTAGAGCATCATCTGAGGAAATCTGGATTAAACTGGCCATTTCTCAGAGATAATCTGAATCAAATTGGAAAATATCTGCCGATCTCATTTAGCATCGCAATCGAACAATGTGGGGGGTCCACTTTGCCAGCCCAGGAATTCACTCTGCTTCCAGGAAGCATTGTATTGGGTTCAAGTTACACCTAGCTAGCAGTTGCTAGAAATAACTTTTACAAGGGGAGGTGCTGTGCTCTTCTGCAAGGGGGAGTGACCGCTCTCTGACTAGGGAAAGGGGCAGACTGGGTCTTACGCAGCACCCGTAGTATGACTTTGGGGCATGGGGGAAGATGTAGGGGATGGGGTGGCATAGAGGCCCTAGAAGACGGTCGGGGGAAGAAAGGCACTGTGTCCTCATCTCGCAGGTGGCACTGCCCCTTGAGGCTAAGCCTGGAGAGGAAGAGACACTGCCAGGAGCTGAGAACTCACCCAGAGGCCTCTGTGAAGCAGAGCAGCCTTAGAACCACGTGGCATCCCAAATCCGGGAAGGTTTGACTACAGGAGGGGAGTGGAGAGAGAATGGACACAGCAATCCCACCAAGAAGAGGATCAGCGTAAACTCTAACTTGAGTTTATTAAATGTGAAAGGCATGAAATATGATTGGTTTTACTTTTAAAAATGTGTTCTATGAAATTTACTGTTTATCAGATTTAATAAATTATATTTATACCAAAATAGTCATTGGCATATGTCTTCCTGGAAGCCACCAAAGTGCCCAAAGGGAGAAAGCACAAAAGCACAGCAGTTGGAAGTATGAGTGCTAGAGTCAAGACTCCTGGCATTCCAGCCTGCCCTTGACGGACATGCAGTCTATCAGGCTGACAGCCCTAAGCCTTGGTTTTCTGTTTGTCAAGTGAAGAAACCAAATCATACCTATCCTCACAGAGCTGGCATGCAGACAGATAAGTTGAGAAAATGCATATCATGCAGTTGGAACCCAGTAAAATCTCCATAAATTGCTATTATCATAGATTATGATTATCATGACCATTATCTATGACCATTAGTCATAGACCATGATATAGTCAGTCATACCACAGGGTTATGCGGAAGATGGGTGCGTATTTGCCAAAGAAAGAGGCATACACAGTATGGAAAGTATTTCATGTTTTAGGCTGTAAATAGATAGACACGTGATTAGAAGTAAGTCTAGAAATGCATTATGCCAAAGCAATAATAGTGATTGCCTCTGGATAATGCATTTTCAAGAGTATTATTTATTCATTTAGAGAGAGAGAGAATGCACGCACAGTGGGAAGGGGCAGAGGGAGAGAGAGAATCCTAAGCAGGCTCACTGCCCAGCACAGAACCTGACATGAGACTAGATCTCACAACCCTGAGATCATGACCTGAGCCAAAAATCAAGAGTCAGAAGCTTGACCAATGGAGCCACGCAGATACCCCGAAGAGTTTTGTTATTTCTTCTTCCATGTGAGCACACAGTAAGAATTGTGCAACCCAGAAGAGGGTCCTCACCCAACCATGCTGGTACCCTCATCTCAGACTTTCAGTCTCCAGTACTCAGAGATATAAATCGATTTTTGCAAGCCATCCCATCTATGGCACTTTGTCATAACAGCCCAAGCAGACTAAGAAACAGTGCCTTAAAAAACCTGAATCAAAGGGTAAGTCTTCAGTTTTATGGACCTACTTAGTAATGGTGGGTAATCTTTTTTTTTTTTTTTTTAGAATAGTTGCCACACAAAGTTAACATTCGCTTCTGGTTTCTGGTGCACTAGTGATTTGACAAGTTTATACATCCTGTTATGTTCACCATAAGGATAGTTACCATCTGTCCTGTTACATTGCTATTACAGTATCATTGACCATATTTTCCTTATGCTGTGTTTTTTATTCCAATGACTTACCCATTCCATAATTAGAGCCTGTGTCTCCCTCTCCCCTGCATCCATTTTGCCTGACCTATTCCACCTCCCCACCCCTGTTCCAGCAACCATCAAGGTGTTCTAAGTATCTATCGGTCTGATTCTGTTTTAGTTTGTTTCTGTTTTTAGATTCCACTTATGAGTGGAATTATATGGTATTTGTCTTTCTCAGTCTGACTTAGTCCACTTCGTATAATACCCTCTGGGCCCACCCATGTTGTCTTAGATGGCACTATCTCATCCTTTGCTATTGTAAATAATGGGGCAATAAACATAGGGGTAAATATCTCTTTGGCAAATACCCAATAATGGAATGATTAGATCCTATGATATTTCTATATTTAAGTTTTTGAGGAAACTCCATTATTGTGTTCCACAGTGGCTGTACCAATTTACATTCCAACGGTGAGTAAGCTTGACTGCCTCTGCTCTTTACCCTATTTGCAGCAAAATTACTTAAATGGGGAAAGAGGCTCGTGAGTGAAAAAACTAAAATTATGTCATCATCAACAAATCTTCTTTAGTGGAAATCTACTTACACAATCCGAAGTTTGAAAAGTAATGAACGGTCATAAATTCTAAGACATATTCTCCAGTTTGATGGATTTTTAGTTACCCCACCCCCTAATATTTTTCTTGCCTGTAGTACTCACTGGTGCTCCCATCTCTCCCTCTGTACATATTCTGACTAAATACCGTCAACACTGAAAGCCAACACTGTACCAAGCTCACCCAGTGAAATCAGGAGCCACTACAGGCAATGTAATTATTTTCTTTTATTGTGCTTCACTTTGTGGTGCTTCACAATATTGGTTTTTGGTTTTGTTTTTTTACAAATTAAAGGTTTGTGGCAACCCTGCATCAAACAAGTCTATTAGCACCATTTTTTCAACAGCATTTGCTTCCTTTGTGTCTCTGGGTCACCTTCTGATAATTCTCACAATATTTCAAATATTTCACTACTATATTTGCTATGGTGATCCGTGATCTTTGATGTTACTACTGTAATTGTATGTGGGTGCCACAAATCACACCCACATAAGATGGCAAACTTAATAAATGTTGTGTGTGTTCTGACTACTTGACGGACTGGCCATTTCCCCTCTTCTTAGGTCTCCCTAGTCCCTGAGACACAACAATATTGAAAATGGGCCAACTAATAACCTTACAATGGCCTCTACGTGTTCAAATGAAAGGAAGAAGCACATGTCTCTCACTTTAAATCAAAAATTAGGAATGATGGGGGCGCCTGGGTGGCTCAGTGGGTTGAGGCCTCTGCCTTCCGCTCAGGTCATGATCCCAGAGTCCTGGGATCGAGCCCCGCATCAGGCTCTCTGCTCAGCAGGGAGCCTGTTTCCTCCTCTCTCTCTCTCTCTCTCTCTCTCTCTCTGCCTGCCTCTCTGCCTACTTGTGATCTCTGTCTGTCAAATAAATAAATAAAATCTTTAAAAAAATAAAAATAAAAAAGTTAGGAATGATGAAGCTCAGTGAGGAAGGCAAGGAAGGCCAAAAGCTAGACCTTCTCTGCCGAACAGTGAGCCAGGGTGTGAATGCCAAGGAAAAGTTCTTAAAGGAAATTAAAAGTGCTGCTTCAGTGAACACACAAAACGAGAAGGCAAGAGAGCCTTGTTGTTGGCCTGGAGACAGCGGCAGTGGTCTGCACGGGAGACCACACCAGCCACCCATTCCCTTCAGCCAAAGCCCAATCCAGGGCAAGGCCCGGACTCTCCTCCGCGCTGGGTCGGCGGAGAGGTGAGGCCCTGCGGAAGGAAAGTCCGCAGCTGGCCGGGGCGGGTGCAGGGGGCTCCCGGACAGAAGCCGTCTCCGCAACACCCAAGTGCAAGGGGAAGCAGCCAGGTTTCCAGACGCTCCAGCTGAGGTCACCGATGGGGGGGGGGGGGGACCTAAACAACAGGTTTCCGGCGCAGACGGAACAGCCTTCCCTGGGAGAAGATGCCAGCTGGGGCTCTCACAGCCCGAGAGGAGAGGGCAGCGCCCGGCTTCGAAGCGTCACGGCGGGCGACCCTGTCGCGAGGGGCTAACGCGGCCGGTGACCCGGAGCCGAAGCCGGTGCCGTGGGACCGTTCTGAGACCCCGCGGCGCTTAAGAACCAGGCCGAGTCGGCTCTGCCCGGGCCCTGGAAACGGAACCACGAGGAAACCGCAGGCGACCCGGAGCGGGAGCGGAGCCCGAGGAAGGGACGCGGCTGCCGCAAGCTCGGGGTCGGCCGGGACGGCGCGGGGGGGGGGGGGGGGCTTCCTCGGGAGGAGCCGAGCGAGGGGCTCCCTGAGCCGCCGGGGGGAGCGACGGGGGGGGGGCTCGGCACACGACGGGGCCGCGCGGCTGAAGCAGCGGCAGGGCTCGGGGGCACCGACTCCACTTCTGAAGGCAGCACCGCCGGCCGCCGAGCAACCGTTCGGGACGGAAGAGCCATCGGTGCGACAAACCGCAGGGCCGTGCGGCCTCCAGCGCCCAGCGCCCCGACGGGTCAGCAGCGGCAGCGCCGCCGAGACCCTCCACCCGCAGAAGGACCGACCCGCTGAGAGCTCAGACGGCGGGTCGCATGTTTTAGCAATAAAGTCTCTTTCAGTGAAGGCATGTGCATTGTTGTTTTAGACACAGCGCTGTTGCACAGCTCACAGACTGCAGCAGGACGTGCGCGGAACATTTGTGCCCTGGGAAACCAAGCATGCCTTGGACCCGCGTTATGGCAATATCAGCTTTACTGCAGTGGTCTGGATCCCAGCCTGCAGTACCTCCCAGGTGCACCTGTACCGAGAACAGGTCAGTTAAATAAGCTAAGCCTTTGTTTGGTGTCCTGGATCTTGTGAAGAAGCCATAGGTCCATGCCCTGGGGACATTATGTTGAAGGATGAAGCAGAGAGAAACCTCAACCCCGCGCAGCTGGCATCTCATAGCATGGCTCTCCCACTCTGGTCCAGGGGTCACCCGAGGAACAGCGGCAGCACCCACTGTTTCTATCCTGTGCCTCTCTCTGCTTTATGTCTTCTGCTGCTCATGGCTTCCATCTCCCTGTGGGTCTTCCAGCTTCTACTGCTTCTAACGGCCCACTTTTCATGGTTTACGTTCAAACTCCAAGAGGATCAGAGCGACTAAGCCAATCACCATGCAATACAGATGACCCTTTAGAGAGGAACTTTGAGCGGGCCACAGATGGATGTTTAAATCGGCTCTCCCTGAGTCAGGTGCCCATCCTGACCCAGCCAGCAGTGGGCCAGAATTACAAAGTCACATTGCACGGAACATGCCAACCCATGCAGGAAGAAACCCCCCAGAAGAGGGCTATGGGCATGAATAACCTTCCAAGATCTCCCCAGAAAACAGCTGTATAATTAACCAAGGAACACCTGTCCTAATCTGCTCAGTTGAGTTGGAAATGAAACTGTCCATGCAGACGCCATGTACTAATATAGTGACCTTTATCTAATATTAGCTGGCAAGTTACTGATAAGCTTCTATGTCTCAGCAAACACTAAGATAAAGTTATACTCTGAATCAGAATGGGATATTTCAGTTTAGAATTCATGTATTGCTAAGCTAAATTCTATAAGGTAATCCACTGTCGAACCAGGGCACACAGCTTATTCCCTAAATTATCTGGTTTAAATATTTTTTACCATTCAGTGTATGATATACTGTATGACAAATTTTCTTGAACCACTGACAGTTGACTAATTTTATGCTTGCATTAATCTTTAAAAAAATTTAATCCTTGTGGAAGGAAATTAACAGCCAAATTTTCTTATGCACAATAAATTCAAGCTGGTTTCTTTCTTGTAGTTTATCGGGGCACATCGCCAGTTGTTTTTTTTTTTTTTAAATATCTAACCCATACTGTAAGTTTCCTGTTTGACCCTGACCTCGGTCATGCTCACATCCGACTAACAAAGGAGACTTATGAACCAAGCCTGGCTTTGCCCAGTTCAGGGAAGACCTGTGCGCTACACACCGAGATCAGACTGCTTTCTTCCCCCAGCCAAGAGCTGCCTCCAAGGCTTCTGGTTGGTTCCTCTCCAGCTGGCTGTTCCTCTATTCTCTTAACTAAGGCAGTTGATTTTCTTTTTTTCTGGGCTACCTCCTTCAAGGTCAAGCAGTGAGAGCCCTCCCAACTTTACTGGTTCTGGGACGGGTACCCTTCTACTTCAGGGAAGCATTTGATACTCCTTTCAAGTTTGTGTTTTGGTTGAGTTGCTTTAATTTCAAAAGATTTATCCAGTTAATCCTTCCTCCATTAAAATCAAAGGAAAGTTGGCCTCTCCTTAGAAATGAAATCTTTAACCAAAACCACATATTAAGAACAAGTAACAAGAAATAAACTACTATTATGAAATAATTCAGGGAAAAGTCAGTATCACAGCATAACTGGAAAACAAGATTAAGAGGAAACTCCGTATTCAGTGTCCTATCATACGCTGTATGTCACACTGAGGACAGAATCAAGCATTTAATCCAGTCCCAGCAGAGAGGGAAGGTGAGGGCAAGGGACAAGATGACAAGCCAAGCCTTCCCCCAAAGTTAGATCACTGCAGGTCTGGGAGGCACGAGAAGGTAAGGTAGTTTACCCAAGGCTATGCACCTTCAGGAGTCAGAGCAGGAATTCAAACCCAGGGCACTCTTGCGAAACTGAAGTCCTTCCCTTGGTGATCAGCATTTCTCCAGAAATGGCATACCAGGCAACATTTCTCTTTTTGTAATGATTTTAAGACACAGCGATCTCTTGCTGAAGTCTGAGAATCTGATCCAATTATATCTTATCAAATAAACACCACACTTAATGGTGAAATTTGGGCTGCTTACCCCCTAAATCAAAGGCGAGATAAGGACATCCATTCTCACCCCTTCTATTCAACGTTATAGTGTAACAAGGCAAGAAAATTATATTGAAAACACCCAAAATGACACGTTTTAAGTAAAAACTACATTATTACGCCTGCAGAAAAGCCAATAAACTCTATGAAAAATCTACTGAAACTAGTAAGTTTAGCAAAGTTTTAGGATAAGAGATCAATAATCAGAAATCATTGTGTTTCTGTGTACTAGCAAGAAGCAATCAAAAATTGAAAATGTTTTGGGGCGCCTGGGTGGCTCAGTGGGTTAAGCCTCTGCCTTCGGCTCAGGTCATGGTCTCAAAGTCCTAGGATCGAGCCCCGCATCAGGCTCTCTGCTCAGCAGGGAGCCTGCTTTCTCCCCTCTCTCTGCCTGCCTCTCTGTCTACTTGTGATCTCTCTCTCTGTCAAATAAATAAAATCTTTTTTTTAAAAATTGAAAATGTTTTAATTCCATTTATAATAGTATCAAAATACAAAATACTTACACTTTATAACAGATATTTATAGCCTGTACAGTGAAAAATACTAAATATTGCTAAGAAATTAATGGAGTCCTAAATAGAGTGAGGTCCCTTACTGTAATGGAAAAACTCAGATCTTCCTTTCTGAGTAGAGGAAACCCCAGTTCTCTACTGTGTTTCTCTCTTGTGAGTTTCCTTTACTGTTCACATAGGACACTTCTGACACTTCTGGTCACCAAAATGTGTGATGTTTCTCCCACAAAACCAGCAAACCATTCTTGGTGGTGTGTCCAAGAAGCCAATTCAATTCTGATGGTATCTGCCGGGAGAGAGCACCATGCTAAGGGCTCGATCCCACAGGACTGCCCCACCCTCACTCAGATGCCAACTGTAAGTCCACGTTGTGACCTGTGCTTCTGACTCACCGGCTATAAATCAGATATTCCCACAACCATCTCTTTGGGTTCAATTAGTTTGCTAGAGCAGCTCACAGAACTCAAGGAAATGCATTTACCAGTTTATTAAAGAATACTTAAAGGACGCAGACTAACAACCCAATAGAAAAGGTACATAGGGCAAGGTATGAGGGAAGGGGTGCCACTCTCCCAGCACCTCCACAGGTTCACCAATCCAGAAGCTCTCTGACCCAGTACTACTGGATTTTATGGAGACTTCCCTACATAGGCATGATCAATTATTAACTCCATTTCCAGTGTCTCTCCCCTTCCGAAGAAGATGGGTGGGAGGGCTGAAAATTCCAAGCTTCTGATCATGGATTGGTGTTTCTAGGGCCCACGCAGAGTCTCCTCATTAGAACAAAAGGTGCTCTTCTCACCTTAGAAATTTATAAGGGGGGTGGGGGGTCTGGGTGGCTCAGTGGGTTAAAGCCTCTGCCTTCGGCTCAGGTCATGGTCTCAGGGTCCTGGGATCGAGCCCCGCATCAGGCTCTCTGCTCAGCAGGGAGCCTGCTTCCCACCCCTCTCTCTGCCTGCCTCTCTGCCTACTTGTGATCTCTGTCTGTCAAATAAATAAATAAAATCTTTAAAAGAAAGAAAGAAAGAAAGAAATTTATAAGGGTTTTAGGAACCCTGTGTCAGGGAAGGAGTCAAAGACAAATATTAGAACAAGAAATGCTCCTAATTCTTTTAAGATTTTATTTATTTATCTGACAGAGAAAGACACAGTGACAGAGAAAGACACAAGCAGGGGGAGTGGGAGAGACTGAAGCAGGCTTCCTGAGGAGCAGGGAGCCCGATACGGGGCTCGATCCCAGTACTCTGGGATCATGACCTGAGCCAAAGGCAGACGTTTATTGACTGAGCAGGTGCCCCTGCTCCTAATGTCATTACTTAGTAAGTTACAAGTATTTTACGAGTTCTGTGCCAGGAACCAAAGCATGCATATATATATATATTTTTCTATTATCTCATGCTTGTGCATGGGTCAGAAGACTCAATATTGCTAAAATGTGATTCCTCCCCAAATTGATTTATAGATTCAAAACCATGCCAATCAAAACCCCAGCAGGACTTTTTGTAGAAAGTGACAAGTAGATTCTAAAATTCATATGAAAATGCAAAGGACTAGATTAGTCAAAACAACTTTGAAAAAGAAGAACAAGTTTGGAGGGATAAAATGACCAGATTTCAAGATTTATTATAAAGCTACAGTAATCAAGACAGTACAGTGTTGATGTAAAGACAGAAAAATACATCAATGGAACAAAAGAGTGTCCAGAAATAGCCTCACACATATATGGGCAACTGAATTTTGACAAAGATACAAAGACAATTCAGTGGAGAAAGGGAAGTCTTTTCAACAGTTGGTGCTGGAACAATTGGATATTCATGTGAGAAGAAAAAGAACTTTGCTCCATACATTTTGCCATATACAAGTATTAAAACAAAGCTCATTCTCAGAATCCAGAATTTTTACATCATTCATAATGTCCACTACAAAAAGTACTAGATGTGAAAACAAAACAACCTATAATCAAGAGAAAAGTCACTCAATAAAAGCAGACCTATGAATGCTCCAGATGCTACAGTTAGCTAATTTAAAAATAATAATAAATGTGTTAACCTAGAGAAAATAAGGGTATATGGGGTAGAGAGAAGAGAATTTCAGGAAAAAAGAGAAACTACAGAAGAGAACAAAAGGCAAATCGTAAAAACAAAAAATGTTACCCAATTTTTTAAAAATCACTAAATTAGGAAGGGGGGAAAATACAGGAAAGAACAGAGGCTCAACGACTGACAGAAAGCTATTGAAGCTATCAAAGCATCTAATATGTATGAAACTGGAGTCCCATAGTACAGAGTATGGGACAGAAAAACTATTTGAAGAAATATTGACTGGGAAGTTTTCCAAATGAGATCAAAAATAGTAACTCACAAATCTAAGAAGTTCAGTAAATTTTACACAGCATAAAGGCAAAGAAAACTACACACAAATACATCATAAACTCTGAACACCAAAAATAAAGAGAAAATATAAAATTTTGTAGTCTTAGGGTGCCTGGATGGCTCAGTTGGTTAAGCATCTTCCTTCAGCTCAGGT
Organism: Martes martes; assembly: GCF_963455335.1. Classification (NCBI taxonomy): domain Eukaryota; kingdom Metazoa; phylum Chordata; class Mammalia; order Carnivora; family Mustelidae; genus Martes; species Martes martes. The sequence continues at coordinate 102,656,948 of NC_137899.1, read as the reverse complement.
CATGATCCCAGGGTCCTGGGACTGAGCCCCGTGTTGGGCTCTCTGCTGAGCTGGGAGCCTGGTTCTGCCTCTCCCTCTGCCCCTCTCCCCTGCTCATGCTCACTCTCAAATAAACAAAATCTTTAAAAAGAAATAAACAAAATTTTAGTCTTAAAAGCAGGTATAACACTGAGGAAATAACAAAATAATCACTGATTTCTCACTAGAGAAAATTGGAAGGCAGAAGAAAATGGAACAACTTTAAAGTACTAAAACACACACACACACACACACACAAAACACATAATGTCCACCTAAAATTCTAAATTCAGCAAAAAAGTGTTCAAAAAATGAAAGGAAATAAAAGGCTAACATGAGAAGACCTCTATAGTGATGGAACAGCTCTGTATTTTGACTGTGGTTTTGGTTACACAAATCTACACATGTAATAAAGTTGAATAGAACTACACACACACAAGTGCTTGTTAAACTGGTAAAAATCTGAATGAGGTCTATGGATTCTACCAATTTCAATTTCTTGGTTTTGATATTGTAGTATATTTATGTAAGATATTACTACTGTAAGACATTACTATTGATACACTGCCCTGTACTATTTTTAAAACTACAAGTTAATCTATATTTCATTTTTTTAAGATTTTATTTTATTTGTCAGAGAGAGAGAAAGCTCAGGCAGGGGGAGCAGCAGGCAGAGGGAGACGAAGACTCCCCACTGAGCAGGGAGCCCAACGTGGGGCGAGATCCCACGACCATGACCTGAGCTGAAGGCAGACAGTTAACCAACTGAGCCACCCTGGTATCCCATCTATCATTATTTCAAATAAAACGTTAAAGAAATGAAATAAAGAGGAGCGCCTGGGTAATGATCCCAGGGTCCTGGGATCAAGCCCCGAGTCAGGCTCTCTGCTCTGCAGGGAGCCTGCTTCCTCCTCTCTCTGCCTGCCTCTCTGCCTACTTGTGATCTCTGTCTGTCAAATAAATAAAATTTTAAATTAAAAAAAATGAAATGAAATAAAGACAATTTTCCAATAAATAAATGCTGAGTTTGTTGCCAGGAAACTCCAGGAAATGCCAAAGGAAATTCTTCAAGTAGAAGGAAACTAGGGTAAAGCCTAACTCCCCAGTCTGGGAGGGTTGTACACAGTAATTTCCTTTCGAAGAAGGCAGTGTGAACAGGAGGAAAAAAAGGTATAAAAATCTGACAAACGCTACCTCAGCCAGGAGATCAAGGTCAATATCAACAGTGATAACCCCTGTTGATAGCATATACCCTTGATAGAATGTGATGGAAATGGCGCTTTACCTCTGTGGTCTTCCTCCCAAACCCACATTTCCAGTCTAAACCTAAGAAAAATATTAAACAAATACCAATCTACAAAACACCTGGGCAGCACTCCTCAAAACTGTCATCAAAAAACAAGAAAAGTCTGAGGAAACAACCACATCCAAAAGGAGCCTAAGGAGACGTGATGAGTAAACGTTAGTGAGAAGGTGAAACAGAAGGACATTCGGAGAAAACTGAAGAGATCTGAATAAAGTACGGACTTTAGTTACTAATAAAGTAGCAACACTGGTTAATTCTAACTAACATACCACACTGACGTATGATGTTAAGAATGAGGAAACTAGGGGTACCTGGGTGGCTCAGTGGGTTGAGGCCTCTGCCTTCAGCTCAGGTCATGATTCCAGGGTCCTGGGATCGAGCCCCGCATCAGGCTCTCTGCTCAGCGGGGAGCCTGCTTCCCCCTCTCTCTCTGCCTGCCTCTCTGCCTACTTGTGATCTCTTTCTCTGTCAAATAAATAAATAAAATCTTTAAAAAAAAAAAAAGAATGAGGAAACTGGGCGCGAGGCATAGAACTCTCTATACTATCTTTGCAGTTCTCCTATATGTCTAAAACAGTTCTCAAAAATAAAGTTTATTTTTTAAAAACTTGAGACATAGCAACAAACTGCATGACATAGGCTTTTATTTGAATTTCAATAAATGGTTAAAATTATGAATCATTCATAGACATTGAATAGTCTGGGTATCTAGTGGTATTAACAAGGCCTTAACTGGTTTTGATTTAGGTGTAAAAATGGCATGTTTTATTTTCTAAAGAGATATCTTTCAAGAAAAATACTGGCCTATTTGTGAATAAAATGGTATGGTGTCTAGGATTTGCTTCACAATGATCCACAGGTGGCTGGGAGAAGCAGGTGTTGTATAGATGGAACAGGATAGTCCGTGATTCAGTAAATACTGACTAGGTAATAGGCTGGGGCTCATTATTCCATTCTCTCTAGTTTTTACATACATGCTTGAAATTTTACCAAAAAAAAAAAAAAGGCAAAAACACTTTGTAAAGCCTGCCATAGTGTTTTGGATGCTTGGTTTTCAGACATCTTGCTGTTTGTTAAGGAATACTCACCATATATCATTAGCTAACATCAAGGAGTAATCGTACTTAGTCATCCTTAATGATGTCGATGAGAATCTGTATTTTAAATGCTCCTCTTGTCAATTTTGACTTCGGTTATCAGGTTTACCTGTAGTGGAGCTGGCAGAGAACTCCCACCAGGAACAGGTGTCAGCTCTGCCATTCTGCTGAGCGTTTACTTATGTTGCATTTTTATTCTCATCACGAATTCATGGTTTCTTTGAAGGAAATCTCTTCAGATCCATGACCAATTTTGTGAGATTTAGTTTAGCAGAATTTAGGAAATACATTCCATAATTCCTCAAACCAGGCCTCTGAAGAGCACCACACGACCATACCCGGCACACTCACCCACGAGACCAACACCGCCAACCCCTCCCTGCTGTGGGCATCCCACCAGTTACCTCTCATACCCGTCACAACATGTTGTGGTCCATCCATGTGTTACATAGCAGTAAATCTCAATTATTTTTATTTTTTAAAACGTTAAAAAAAAAAAAAAAAGGGCGCCTGAGTGGCTCAGCTGGTTAAGCAACAGCCTTTGGCTTGGGTCATGATCCCAGAGTCCTGGAATTGAGTCCTACATCGGGCTCCCTGCTCGGCGGGGAGTCTGCTTCTCCCTCTGACCTTCCCACTCTCATGCTCTCTCGCTCTCTCTCATTCTCTCTCTCTCAAATAAATAAATAAAATCTTAAATAAAATAAAATATTAAGAAAAATAGAAATCTTTTTTTTTTCTTGCACACCAATGAAATAAACTCCCTGGATCCCAACATGCTAGGAAAAGCCCCACGCTGCAATGTCTTCCCATAGGAGGCAGAAGCAACAGCAAACACATTCCTCAAACAGTAATTACAACTTCGCGTAGCTTGTGAACACCGTGAGTAAATTCCACATCTAAAACGCAGTTGAAGAGCTTATATAATCCAAGCCTTACTGGCACAAGCCATCACCTGTTTTATTGTCCGGAATTAGCTTCCTGGCTTGCCTCCAGCATCCCCCAGGTGCTGTCACACAGTCTCTTAGGAACAGGTGTTCTGCTCCAGCCGCCTTGCCTGGCCACCACCAGGGATGCTTGGGAAACCGGCTCTGCTGGGCATAGCAGCCCATAGCTGGCAAAAGCTCCTACTAGGTGCACTCTGGAGGCTTAGGAGGCTAGGGAGTAGGCCAAGTTCGTTCACAGCCCAGCAGAAACTAGATTGCAACTTTTAATGAGACTTTACTGGTGATCTGAGGATAATCGACGGATTTGTTTTCTTTTTTGGATTTTTTCTTTTAATTTGTTTTCCAAGGCTGCCATGATCAAATGCCAAAGGCTGGGCTTAAAATAGCATAAATGTGCTCTCTTCCGGCTTCTGGGAGCCCCAGGTGCTCCTTGGCTTGTAGCAGCATCACATCAGTTTCTGCCTCTGGCCTCACGTGGCCATGGGCCCGCGTCTGTGTGAGGGTCTCTTCTTCCCCTCTTGGGACACCAGTCATATGGGAATGCAGCCCACACTACTCCAGTCCGACCTCAACTTAAACTAATTACACCTCCAACAGACCTGTTTCCAAATAAGATCCCATTCTGAGAGTGTTGGGACTGTGGCACACCTTTTTGAAGGACACGTTCCACCTCTAACAGCTGCGGACCATTTACAACTACGGCATAGACCTAAACCTGTCCCCGGAGCTCCTTGCTGAGCCAACTTCCTCCCGGACTCCTGGCCTACCTCCACGGACCTGAGAGTTCTACTCCCACTTCCCGCCTCTGGGGGCACACCATGCAACTCCATTCCTCAGGGTCTGAGCCAGACTGATCCCAGGCATCAGAGAGAAAAGGATCTTTTTCATCCCAGTGCAGGTCAGGGACTTGCTTTCCCTAGGACTACCTCCCGCTAGGACGCTGAGGACAGGCCTATCAAGATCCTGGTGAGAAAAACCACTCTCTCATCCACAAGACCACACAATGCAATGACCTTGGTGTGTTCCCCAAATCTGCGCTGTTTGATTTGAATAATACCCTATACGAGACATAACAGATCAGCCTGACAATGGCTTAGGCTGTGATTAAGAGTAGCTCTTTTCCAGTCTTCCTTCATCAAATATAGAAAAGCAAAGCACCACCACCACCAAAACGTGGTCATGTCCACTTGCACTTAGGGTCACCCTTTCATATGTAAGAAAAATCATTTCATAAATGTCCTTTTTGCAACAGCAAGCCCAGCCCCTTTACTCTTTGTCTAAACTAATGGTAGATAAAAATAAGTTTTATATATTACCGCAGGGAATTTTTTTTTTAATGTTGAAGCTAGAAATAAGATGTCATTGAACTTGAAAATGCTCACTGAACATTGTAATTTTCCCACAATAAAGACAAGTTCACGCTTCAAATAATGGCAATTGCCATACCCAGCAATGCTGGCAGTTTAGGCCAGTGGAGGCTTTCCTGGCAAATCTACAGGCTTGGCCTGAGCTCCTCGCTCAAGGGATAGTGGTAATTAGCGGAACCAATCATACCCGCGCTCTGGACTATAAATGGAAGAGACAGAACTCTTAGATCCCGGGGAAATGGAATATAGTGGAAGGACACACAGAGAGAAGGCAGCCTGCAGAGACCACAAGACAGAGCGGGTCCGAACCCGCAGTGGCGGTATTGACTGGTGGCAGAAGTTCCAGCTGCTTAAACAGGTAACAAGTGATCTCAATCAGTAGAACCACTCTGAATTCAGAAGTAAGCACCTTTCTCCCCACCATGCTCCTATAAGGTCTGGCTGCAGTCAGTCACATCTATGTGAATTCACACCATCAATCCCAAGTAATTTTAGGGAACCGGAGTCATTTCTTAAACCAAACCAATTCTCCCCATTCTGGAATAACGGACTCTTCAAAATTTCTGGATCTGACCTCCACAACTTGAAGACAGTTGGAACGTTTCTTTAAGGACTTTGTCCTTTAGGACAGAGCTTCTCAGTCTGGACTCCTTCCTGATAGTCCCAGGCTAGGGCTTCACTTTCAAACTGAGGCAACTCACAGTAAGAAATACGTTTTACAACGGAACTCAGTAGCCAAAACACCTATCGCACACTTAAAAATACATACACACACACTACAGAAGTATCATGAAACACTGCAAAACAATACTTACCAATCTGAGCAATCTATTTTCTATTCCATTCTTCTATTTAAGGAAATAAAAGGTAACACCCACAAGTCTGATTTCACAACCAAGTCTAGTAGCATCAATTCAAAATACTGGGGTAAGAGGCATCCCAGTTCACGGGATAAAAACGATACATTTTCCTGGAGACTCCCATTTTAAGACCTGAAGTTTTTAAACATTTCAACTAAACACAGAGTAGAATGCAAAAACGATGAAGACAGAACAGAATTTCACCCATGTTTCTCAGTTCCAGCTGGCTGTCTGGGACTTCAATGGGTACAGCCCCTAGGATGAGAACACACAGTCTCCCTCTCTTAGGAGCACTTCAGCAAGACGGTGGAAGGATTCCGCCCTAAAGCCAGTTTCTAACTCAACAAGGCATATTTATGGGACAGTCACACCTCTAAGTCTTCATACCCAGGAAACCAATCCTGCCAATCCTCTGTGCTTCCTGGGAAAGGCAAAGGGCTGTGACCAGCAGGTGATTTTCCCAACACCATCAAACAGCCCGAGGACAGTAGGGAACGTTCGTAGCGAGAGTATCTGCTGCTTTAGCAACCACCACGGGCAAGAAGGTCAAGCGTGATGCAAGTGTCCCTGGCTGGAAAGGTCCCAAGCGCATCCCCCATTTCTCAGGCCTGGCTTCCACCTTCACTTTCCCTGACCGAGGACTCGAGCGCTGGCATCCCTTCCTCGACTCCAACATCGGTGCCCTTCGCCAGCGCCAGCGGAAAAAGGGGGTTGCCCTTGTGCTTTTTGTGGGAAATGCGGCGGCGTCCCCTTCCCGAGAGGTCAGCCCACACAGGCGGGCAGGCCCAGCTGACTTGAATGCCCCCTGCGAGGACGGTTCTGGAGCCTTCTCAGCCAGCAACGGCTGGTGTTTGAGTTGGCCTACGGAACTACCCACGCAGGTGTCGACAGGTGTCGACCCGCGCTATAGGTATTTCCTGGGAGCTGTGCCGGGTTCGCCTGCGGCAGGGCCGAGACCAGAACCGGGGAGGCGCACACATTTCTAGAGAAGCGTGTGACATTTGGAATTCACGCATATTCCATTCTTCCCAGGGTCTTTCACCCAAGGACGACGCCTAGCAGCCACCTACAACCTCAGTCCTAGACTTACTAACCCTAAAAGAGTGAAGGGCTTAAAAATTAAAAAAAAAAAAAAACAAAAAAAAACCACCGACGAGGAAGCAACCATCTCATAAGCGAGCCTGCAATAGCTTGGTGCCTCGCGCCTTTTAAGGGCTCTGTGGGCGCCAGTCCACCAAGCGCTCAATGTTCCGCCAATCACCGCACTCCCCACAGTGTGCCCCGCCCCTCGCCTTGTTCTAACCAATCACTGGGGAGTTAGCTTCTTTCCGCCCCTCCCGCCCGCCCCCAACCCCTTGGAGGTTAGAACCCTTCAAATTTCACTCGCGCTCAACCGCCGGGTCTCAGCCGGAATTTATTTTTAGCTCAGGGCGAGCAGCCCCGCCCTCGGCTCCGCCTCCTAGCCGCCCCCAATCGGAGATGGAGTTTCCGCCGCGTCAGCGCGCGGGCGGGCGGGGACTATCCAATCAGCGCCCGGGAAGAACTGGCGTAACTAAACAGCGGCGGAAGAGGGTGGGAGGGTCATGACGCAGCGAGTTTCAGTCGTGACTTTTCCGGGGGCATCTTGGCGTCCCCTCTATTTCCCCTTAAAGTAAAACGTCGCCCGACGCACCTCCGTGCGTTTCCAGGGCGGGGGTGGCCGCCGCGGCGGGGAGGGCGGTGCTGACGCGAGGCGCGGCGGGGCCGGCGGCGGCGGTCACGTGGGCGTGTTTGGGGGCGGGGCCGCGCGGCGGTTCCGGGCGGTTGGGCGCGCGAGCGAGGAGCCCAGGCAGCCGCGCCTGCCCGCGCCCGCCCGCCCCGCCCCTGGATGCCGCTCTGCCCCGGCGCGGCCGCCGCCGATCGTAGCACAGGAGCCGCCGCCGCCGCGGTTGATGTGGTTGGCCCGGGGCTGAGGAGGCCGCCAAGATGCCGCAGTCCAAGTCCCGGAAGATCGCGATCCTGGGCTACCGGTCTGTGGGTGAGTGGCGGACGCCGCGCGGCCTCCGCGCCCGGGCCGGGCCTCGCCTGGGCGCCGGGACGCGGCGGCCCGGCCAAGTTTGGGGTCGGCGCGGCCATGTGGCGGCCGCGCGTTTCGTAACCAGCCGCCCGCGGCCGCCACCTCCATTTTGAGCCAAGGCGGCGAGGCCGGGCCCCGCGGGGCGGCGGCGGCGGCGGCGGGGGGCGGCCGGGGCTCGGGAAGACGTGCCTGGGGAGGCCGCGGGCGGACGGGGAGGTGCGGGGTGGCGGGGGCTGCCGAGCGGGCGGAGGGGTCCGCTCCCGGCCGGAACCGCCGCGGGGAGCCACCGCACCTGTCTCCTCTCCGCCTTTTTGCGGCTGGCTGGCGCGATCTTGCCGGCGGCCTTTCCGCCCCAAATTAAATAAAGTCCGGGGGATTTTAACAAAGGAAACAGCACCTTGTGCTTTTTCTGTCCGTGGCGAAGTTCAGCGTTTTAAAGAAAACCAGGGACCTAAAGGACGTTGGGGTACCGAGGGCAAGTTTCCTGCCGGAGAAACCCGAAAGAGCCCTCTTCGAAAGCCCCCTAGGTGTGCCCAGCGACCCAAGTAGGAAGGCGGAGAAAACGAGCTTTCCGATCTCTCGGTGTCCTATTTTTCTTCGGGAAAAATTAAGGTCAGGTACTTGGAGCCGGGCTGCTGAAGTAATTCCGAAGTTTGCTGGGGTTTCCCACCCACCCCCGAAGGTTGACATAGATCTGAAACTGTTGGTGGCAGTCGCCTTTTTGCCGAGCGGGGCGGGGGGGGGCTGTGGCGGGGTCGGGGGTGGACGGGGTGCCGGAAGACGAGTGAGAAAACAGAACCGTTGAACTTAACCGTGCTTCAGGGCGAGGCTTTATTGTCTTTGACAGCCGGAAGCCTAGAGAAATTACGTTTATCTCTTCGTGTTGTGTTTAAGAAGTAACTGTCTAAGGAGAATGTGCACTTGATCTTGGGCGGGGGGGGGGGGTGGGGGGTGAAAGCGAAGGTTTGGAGTCTACGGCGAAGGCAGGAGGAGGCGACAATAACCGCCATAGGAAAGCTGGTGACTGCCTGCTACCCATCGGATGAGCTCCCCGACGCCGCTTTCTGGTCTGCTTCCTCACCCCCATTTTCCACGGCCGGTGCCAGGGTCTGTGCTCTTTGACCAAGATCAGCTACAGCGTGCTTACTCATCCTTTTATCGTTTCCCCCGTCAAAGTGCGGGGGGCGGGGGTGGAGGGATCATTAGAATGGGGGACAGTCAAAGGCTGAGAGATGCTTGTGTAGATAGGGGGTGCCAGGAGTCAGAGGGACAACTCTTGTATGATGCAGTGCCAAAGGATGGGTCCGTATGTGCGGAAGAATGGGTGAGGGCCTTAGCAGCTGCAGCTCCGAAGGAACCATGCATCACATCGAGGCTTTTAAAAATCACTAGCAGTCCACTCCCCAAATGCCCATGTGGAATGGAAGCTTTACTGGCAGCCTGAGTCACCCAGCCCTTGCTTCTCGGTTCTCCTTATTTCCTTGGCTTTTTGAAGAGTGGGATGGGGACATATCCTGCCTCTTGAATAAGTTCTAATCAGATACATAGATCCACAGTGCCCATTAGTTGAGGATAGCAGTCTCTGAAGAATTTACAGGTGATCTCTACCTGTGCTGCCTATTTTCAACCTGAGAGAATGTCCTAAAGATACTGACTTACTCCTTGAAATTCTCCAGATGGTGATTCTGGTCTTCAGTAATAAGCAAGTGTAGTGTTTATTGCGGTTTTGCTAAAGCAGTTCCTCATGTCCAGTTGAAATCCATTCTGTTTGGTCTCCCTAATTCTCATCTCCCTGAAGACCTGGATGTGACAGGTCACCCCATAGCCTTCTGGCCACAAACATGTGTTTTAAAGTGCTTTTGAAATACTGTACTTAACTGGCCTCCAGTGAGATACAGACTAAGTTCTGGTCCCTGTCTCTGTGCCTTCCATATGTCATATTACCATATCCTACTTCAGGGGTAGTGATGATTAAAGTAAAAGGTATTTTGGAGAGGTTAAATTACTCCCAACCTTTGCCTTTAATTTTAAAGTTGTTTACCTTTGTTAGGAACCAAGACACTTTGTGGTTTGTGGGTCTTTTGTTTCGCTGGCATCAAAAAAGGAAGTATTTCCCTGATGCTATGTACTAGCCACTCTTCAGAGAATTATTCTGTATTCATACTTATAAGAGTTTACAGACATGTTTGCTTCCATGTGATGCTGTACTAGAGAAGTTTAAGTATACATGTTTCTAGGTGGTGTTATTTTGTGACGCGGAGCTGTTGGGTCATACTGACTGTTGGTAAAGAGTGGTAGAAAAGGGGGAGCCTGGCTGACTCTAGAGTGTGTGACTCTTGATCTCAGAGTTGTGAGTTCCAGACCCCTGTTGGGTGGAGAGATTACTTGAAAGTAAAACCTTTGGGAAAAGGATCAGCTAGAAACCACACCTTTCTTAGAATGTTCTCTTGATTAAGTATCTTATGCCAGTTTGACTAGTAGGGTACTTGTCACTGTGACTTTGTCATCTCACAAACTTTATTTTTAAAAGTTTGCTTTCAGCTAAAACTATTAAATGCTATGATTGTTTTACTTTGCTTTCAAATTTTGCATTTTTTTAAAAAAATATTGGTAAAATTACCACTGCGGAATGTATGATTCTCAGGTAATTTAATACAATCCTTTTTCCTGAAGTACATTTCCTGTTATTTACAATGTTAAGCTTCTAAGGACACGTCACCTATAACGCAGGCTGGCTTTCTGGGAGTGCTTTGTATTGTTTTGGTGGTGGCAAATGTTCCGCGCTCCCTTACGTCCATTGTTTCTAGTACAAACAAGAAGTCCTATGATAGGAGGTAACTAAACTTAAGTATGAAATGTAGTATCCGGTAACATTGCTTAAGTAAAATCTGGTACCTCCTTCGCTGGAATCTTCTGCAGAGAGCTTTGATAATCTAGTTTCCCATCAGACTCTAATCAGAAAATTTTTTGTCCTGTAAAAGTCTCTGAGGTTAACAAAAGCGACAGGATCACAGGAAGGTGAAAGATCATAAAAGAGAAAATGAAACAATGCTGTGGCTTGGTAAAAGACAATTCAGAAGTAACTCAAATTATGACCTTGTCAAAATGTTTTAGGTAGTAAAGAAGGTGCACCTTTCAGTTAGATACTTCATAGGGAGAAATATTAAATTTGTTCCCAATAAAATACAATCCGGTTGTATTCTGATTTACTGTCTTTTTAAATTACCCTATCCTTTCCTGACACATTTCATTGAGAATGCTGAAGGTAGAACATTCTTTGCCATATGTGAAATCCTCTAGCACATGAAGTTGTGTGTTCAGGCCCTCTTTAACACTTTGGCTGTGCACCTGTGGGCAGGGTAGTCCCATAGTGGCCACCTTGTACTGAAGCTTGAAATGTACTCTTTTTTTGGTGGCGTTCATTTGTTCTGTATGAGAGGATAGTCAGAGCTCGCATTTGTGATTATGATATTTCAGTGCGGAATGTTATTTTGATGTCTATGTGGGTTATATCTATCTGTAATAACCTTCATCACCCCGAAAAGAAATTCGGTACCTGTTGACTGCCCCACTCACCCCTAACCGTGGCATCCATTAGCCTGCGTTCTCTTTCTATGAATTTTCCTATTCTGAATATTTCATATAAATGGCATCATACATAAATGGTCTTTTGTGATGAGCCTTTTTCATTTAACATGAGTATTTTCAAGGTTCATCCATGTTCTGGCATATACCAGTAATTCTCTTTTGTTGCCAAACAATTCTCTGTTATTTGAGTATGTTGCATTTGTCGGGCGATGGACATGTGGTTGTTTCTACATCTTGGCTATTATGAATAATGGTGTGTGACCATTCCTGTACAAATTTTTGTGTAGACATATGTTTCCATTTCTCTTGGGTATATTCCTAGGAGTGGAATTGCTGGGTCATTTTTTTTTCAATATTTTATTCATTTGAGAGAGAGAGAGAGAGTGCGCACAAGTTGGGGGGGGGGTCAGCGGAAGGGGGAGAGGGAGAAGCAGACTGCCCATTGAGTAGGGAGCCCAGCGTGGAGCCCTATCCCAGGACCCTGAGATCATGACCCAAGGTGAAGTCAGACACTTAACTGAGTGAGCCACCGGGTGCCCTTGTGTGTAACATTTTGAGGAGCTGCTAAAACTGTTCTCCGTTTTACATTCCCGCCAATTGAACGTTGGTTTCAGTTTCTTTACATCCTCATCAACACTTGTAGTTGTCTTTTTTTTATTTTAGCCGTGCTTATGGGTGTGAAGTGGTAGCACATGAGATTTGTATATGATTTCTCCCATTCTGTGGGGCTGTCTTTTCACTTTCCTGTTGATGTGCTTTGAAGCCAAAGTTTTCAATTTTGACAAAGTCTGATTAGTTTTTCTTTGGTGACTTGTGCTTTTGGTGTCGTGTCTAAAAAACCATTGCCTGACCAAGGCCATGGAGATTTACTACTACGTTTTCTTCTAAGTGTTTTTATCATTTTAAGTTGGACATATTTGATCTATGATCCCCTCAGAGTTAATTTTAGTATAAGGTAGGAGATGGGGGTACGACTTTATTCTTTTACATGGGGATGTCATGTTGTCCCGGCACCTTTTATTAAAGACTGTTACTGAATTATCTTGACATCCGTGTCAAAAACCAAAGGACCATAAATGTTAGAGTTTATTTTTGGATTCTGTTCCTTTGACCTATATGTCTGTCCTTATGCCAATATCACAGTGTCTTGATTGCTGTGGTTTGGTAGGAAACTTCAAGATAGGGATGTGCCAGTCTTTATACTTTAGTCTTTTTCAAGATTGTTTTGGCTGTTATGAATCCCTTGCATTTCCGTGTGAATACTTAGGTCTAGATTGTCAGCTTCTGCCAAACACACACACATACACACACACACGCACACAGACAAACCCACTAGGATTTTGACAGGATGTTTTATAGTTTTGTAATTATCTTGAAATGTCTGATTTTGAAACCAGATGAATTCTCATATCTGCTTCTAAATGCATTCCACTGCAACATGTTATTGTAATGCAGTATGTGAGAGAACTCCAGCCTCGCACAGATACCTAATAGGAAAAGAGAGTAGTATTTTTTCTTTTTTTTAAGATTTTATTTATTAGAGGGGCGCCTGGGTGGCTCAGTGGGTTAAGCGTCTGCCTTCAGCTCAGGTCGTAATCCCAGGGTCCTGGGATCGAGTCCCACAGCAGGGAGCCTGCTTCCCCCCCCACCCCCCGCCTCTCTGCCTACTTGTGATCTCTCTATCTCTGTGTCAAATAAATAAATGAATAAAATCCTTTTTTCTTTTTTTTTTTTAAGATTTTATTTATTAGAGAGAGCTCACGAGCAAGGGGAGGGCCAAAGGGAGGGGGAGAAGCAGACTTTCCACTGAGTGCGGACCCTGATGAGGGGCTCAATCCTGTCACCCCGAGATCACCACCCAAGGGAAGTCAGGTGCTTACCTGACTGAGCTACACAGGCTCCCCAGGAGTATTTTAACACCTTTTTCAGATAATTGTTTATATTCTTTGCTGCTCACCAGAACTCCGTAGGTGTTGGTAGTAGTGTCCCCGCCATAGGTGGTCGGTTGCAGTAGCTGCCAGAAATCGTGTGGAAGAATTTTCTGTTGTTACGCTGAATTCCATCACTTATTTTGCACTTCGAATGGATCCTCTACCCATGACTTTGATTTTGTAAGGTCATATCTTGGTTATTTCAAAAAGAATGGTTTACTGTTATGCAAATCCTTCCACATTTTGATACATTTCAACATACAAACTTTTTTTTTTTTTTTAAGATTTTACTTATTTGAAAGAAAGAGAGAGTGTGTGTGTGTGTGAGCCAAGGGAGAGGCAGTGGGAGAGAGAGAGACTCTCAAGCAGACACCCCACGAGCAGAGCCTGACCTGAGCAGGGGCTCAGTACCACCACCCCAAGATCGTGATCTGAGCCGGAACCAGGAGTCAGATGCTTCACCAGCTGAATCACCCAGGTGCCCCAACATACAAACTTTTTAATCACATTTTTTAATATCACCATCCATCTCCTTAGGGAAAAAAATGTAAATATTGGGAAGCTTTAAGCTCACCATGAGTGATGCAAATTCTCCAAAATTCGAATTTCCTCCTGAGGGTTTGAGTGGGATCATCGGCAAAGTGCTGCCAGTTCAACTTGAAGTGACAGTCTCCTTTCTTTCATTTCAAGAAGACGCCTGCTGAATGCAAACTATTTGAAATAATGATCGTTTGTTGGCTACTTTTGCAAGTAAAAATGATGGTCTGTGATAAAAGTGGCTGTTTTCAGATCACTTCATAAACATGGCACACGTGCTTTGCTTCGAGACGACTGTCACGCTCCAGTATGCGGCAGCGCCCTATGTGTGCATCCCATTTGGTCACACGGTATTGAAAAGGCGTGCTTACGGGTCAAGATAAAATAAATCATTTTTACTGCCTCCTCAAGGACACTGTTAAGTGAAGATAGTTCGGTGTTTCACGGCAGGTGCACGGGCGTGGAGAGAACAGTGCTTTCCCACCACCGTGCGCAGTCACAGTCTGGATTTGTGCGGAGGGCCCTTGCACCGTCGGTGCAAACATGGACATGGTGGCAAAGCCAAGTAATATATTGGTATGGCGGTGGAAATAGTTTTGACCTCATGAGCCCCCCGGAAAGGGCTCAAGGGACCCCCAGAGTGTCTCTGGCTACACTCGGGGACTCACTGAACCACGGGACGCAGAACCTGGCTACACCGCTCTCTGTGCTTGTGCAGAATTGAGTCAAGAGTGGCTGCATCGCGGATGCTGCCCAAGGGGTGTGGTCACCACAGGCTTAGGTGACCCTTCCAGAAGAAGCCCTTTCACCTGGTAGGAGAGAGGGATGGTGAGGCAGGAAAGAACGTGCATGCTTGGGAACTGAAGGAGGCGGGGGGCAGGCTAGCAGAGAACGTGGGGGGACCAGGAAATGAAGTTGGAGGCGGTCAGGGGCCGCGCGTGAGGCAGGGCCTTGCAGGAAGTTCAAGAGGCCATTCAGAGCAGTAAGTGCGTTACTAGAGTATGGGGAGACTTGGGGTACCTAAAGCCAGTGGACGTGGCCTTCGATTGTGGTGCAGTTTGGGGAGAGTGTCATTTTTTGATCTGGTAATGACGAGGCTCCCAGAGATTAATAAAAACTTGCCACGGATGGCAGCATATCAGGACCTATCTGCGAGGAACGCGGTTTTCCCATACAAGCACGAGAATTGGGGTGCGGGGTGGGGACCTGAGTACCAACAAGATTATCACAAAATCAGAAACGGCCGTCTCTACCTGTGATGATGAAGTCAGTAATATCCAACACTTTTCTTACTTGAGGGTCTAAAATAAGGCATTAACAACTTCAGTATTCCCCATGGGTGGATTGTACTTAGTTATTGGAGTAAGTCAGAACTGAACTTGGACATGATTGTGCAGGTTAAACCATTTTCAGATCTTGAGTGATCACCCTTGGGAGAACCTTTATTTTTAGTTCTAGAACTATTTATCATGAAGTACCAAAGTAATAAACCTGGAGGCTTATTATTAACTCGTGAGGGCCTTCATCATTAATTACTTGCTTGATTTAGAAATATAATTTAATATCAAACACAGAGGTCCTGGAATACTGTTTTAGTATTTCAATTTTTTTTTTAAGATTTTATTTATTTATTGACAGAGATCACAAATAGGCAGAGAGGCAGGCAGAGAGGGGGAAGCAGGCTCCCTGCTGAGCAGGAAGCCATCCGGATGTGGGGTTCGATCCCAGGACCCTGAGATCATGACCTGAGCTGAAGGCAGAGGCTTAACCCACTGAGCCATCCAGGCACCCCAGTTTTTCAATATTCTTAAGTGTATATTGGGCCTCTGATTTAAAAAAAGAGTTCCACATAGGACATTGGAATTTGAAGACTAAATTGAGATTAATTTAGAGCAGAAGAACTAGAAGCAGAAGTCTGGCGCTTTGAGGGCAAGGGAAGGCAGGGCAGTTTGAAGACCCTAATAGAACTCCCGCATGGCCTCTTTTGGTCGGTGTCCCTCTTCCCTCCCTGTCCCCCCTCCCTCATTTCTCTTTTTGTTGTGCTTACTCGCTTGCAGAAAAAGACTCCTCAGGGACTTTTGAAACGGAAATTGGTGTTTTAACAAGATATGTGATCCTGCTTCTCTGCAAGATCAAAAGTTGATTGTTAACTCTGCGGCATCAGGGTAAATAATTTGTGCACGCGGAGATGAAATACCAGCTCTTACAGTTAATATAGTTTGATGAAACGAAAATGCTTTTATAGGACTTGTATTAGATATAAATGCATCCAGCTGACATTTTGCTGGTTTTCAAATCTAAATCACATTCAGAATTTATTTTAAAGAGAATATTTTTAAATATAGGTTCTTTTTTTTTTTTCTTTTTTTTTCAAGATTTTACTGATCTAGGGTGCCTGGGTGGCTCAGTTGGTCAAGCAATTGCCTTTGGCTCAGATCATGATCCTGGAGTCCCAGGATCGAGTCCCATATGGGGCTCCCTGCTCAGCGGGAAGTGTGCTTCTCCCTCTGACCTCTCCCCTCTTGGGCACGCACGCATGCTTGCACTTTCTCCCTCTAATAAATAAATAAAATTTTAAAAAAATATATTTTACTGATATATGGGGGGGCAGTTCAAGCAAGAGTTTAAGAGCAGAAGGAGGGAGAAGCAGACTCCCCGCTGAGCGGGGGGCCGGATGTGGGACTTGGTCCCAGGATTCTGGGATCATGACCTGAGCAGACGGCAGCTCCTTAACCACCTGAGCCACCCAGGCACCCTGGTTCTTTTTATTCTTGTTCATGACTTGTATAGGTGCCTGAGTAAAAAAACGTTAAGTGGCAAAATTCAACGATGGCGGCTAACCTCGAGGGGAGGAAGGCTCAAGATGACCTTGGCACATTGGACTCACCAAGGTCAAATGTGACTCTGTGGCTGGAGGGCAAGTGGGGAAACACTGGCATGTCTGGTCCCCATGCTAGACAGGAGTTATACGTGGTAGGGTGACTCTCTGACCAGGCTTGTGTGGCCTTGAGTATCCCGGTGGGGGTGCGGGGGCGGGGGACGCGGGACTCTGGAGACCTGAGTGCTCTGCGAACGAAGTTTGGGCTGGAATGTTACTGAGACGGCTACAGGAGGAAAGGACAACCTGAAATGTCAAGTCGTGAGGCGCCTGAGTGCTGTGGTCGGTTGAGTGGCCAAGTCTTGGTTTCAGCTCAGGTCATGATCCCGGGGTCCTGGGTTCGAGCCCCACATCCGGCTCTGCGCTCATCGTGGAGTCTGCTTCAGGATTCTCTCTCTCTCTCTCTCTTACTCTCCCCCATCCTCAGCCCCCATCCCAGCTCATGTACACATACTCTCTCAAATAAATAAATCTTTAAAAGAAGGAAAGAAAGAAATCTAAAGTCTTATGTTTGTGTTTCAGAAAAGGTCCCCTGAATGCCCACAGGTTGAAGACCCGGGTCCATTTTCCAGCATGTTAGTTACCCAGCATGTTAGTTACCCAGCACCCCTTCAGACCCGCAGGTAGCGTGGTCTCTTCAGTGCTGGGTGTCACGTGTTGGGGAGCAGTGCCAGCTTAGAGGAGTGCTTCTTGGAGGTCGCAAGCTTTCCCTGAAATCACAGGCGTGTTTTCTGGGGAAGGAGTTGGTCTCTGTCAGCTATCCAAAGGACCCCAGTCCCCCGAAAGATTGAGTTGCTAGAATGACGGGTTGAAGGGGACACTATGGATTCGGTGACATGTTACTTAGATAGGTGTTCATTAGTTGTTCAAATCAGTCCCTACCGTGTGCCAGACACTGTGTACTTCGCCACAGAGGCAAAGACAGTCCTGCTCCCTGCCCTCAGGGAGCTTCACCTAGGGAGGGAGGCCCAGGAGACAGTACTGCTACTAATAATGGTTTTTAAAGCATTAGTGGTATAGGGCGCCCTTAAATGCTGTGAGGTGCGTACTATTAGGATGGTGAAGATGATGAGGAAATTGAGCGACAAAAAGGTTAAATGCATTTGCCCAAGGTCAAACATGAAGTAGCTGAGCCAGGATCTGAATTTCAGCCCTAGTCCAGAACCAGCACTGTCTTTGGGCCGCTACCCAGATGATTGGGATAAATGCTTCGAGAGAAATCCTCGAGGGCAGGACTCCTGTAACCATGCGCAGGGGTGGAGAAAGGTCCCTAAAGAACTGTCATGAGAGCTGGAGTTAGCCAGGCAGAGGTGCGGGGTGAGTCGGGTAGGGGAGGAAGGGCAGAGCCTTACGGTCCAAAGGAGCGGCGTACACCAAGGATGAGTGGATTTTGGCTCAGTGTGGCTGGACCTGGGAACGGTGAACGAGGCGGAGAGAAGTAGGATGTGACTGGGCAGGGAGGGGTTATCCGTGTGCCCACTGCCTACCAAGAACAGCCTGGAGGGGCTTATTGTGCAAGTTTTAGACTTATCCCTGGAAACAGAAGAAAGTCACTGACAGGTTTTAAGCAACAGATCAGATGATCATCTACGCCGGGATGGACAAACATTTTCTGTACGGAAGTTGTGGATTATGTATTATATACTGTACTGTTGCGGTAAAGTGATCTAGAGAAAAGAAAACGTCACTGGGAAGAGCACAAGGAAGAGGAAATACACGTATAGTGCTATAGTGTCATTTATCGGAAAACCTGCATATCCGTGGACCTGCGCAGTTCGCACCCGTGTTGTCCTGGAGTCCGTCCGCTGCCGCCGCCTCTCATAGCAAGCAAGCGCTGTAGACAGTACATCAGTGAGTGTGGCCGTGTGCCGTGCAACCGTATTTACAGACACTGACTGACATTGGAGTTTCATCCAATTTTTACATCATGAAATATTACTGATTTTTTTTTTCAGCCAGTTAAAAATGTAAAAACCACTTGTAGCTCCTGGGCTATAGTTTGCTGATCCTCCTGGTGTGTGTCCTCAAGAAGACCCCTCCCTCTGGCTGCTCTTGGGGGTGGGTGGGGCTGTCAGGGAACGGAAGTGCTCGTACTGAAGTTCACGGGCCAAGGTGTCAGGGACAGGTGCAGTAAGGGCAGGACGATGAGGCGGAGCTGAGAAGTGACAAGGGGGGAATCGCCAAGAGGAGGTGTTACAGAGAACCTCCAGGCGGTTCGCACGAGGCCTTGAGTGAACAGCTGTGCCCTTGGCTAAAGGGAGGAGGTGTACACCGGGATTTGGGGGTGGACCACATTCATTTGTGTACCTGCTAGATCTACCTACTCACCTTGCTTTCTGGCTGTAGAGGCCCTAGCAGGGACCCACACGGTTCCCATGGTCCTAGAGCTAGGTGGCTGTGCCTGCATTTGGGCCTCCTGTGTGCTGCTCCTGGGTGGTCATGTCACCTGCGGCTGTGCCCAGACACACCTTCCTGCTGCGGTATTGTCTCCCTGCTGGAAACAGGAGGTTGCAAGACCCATTGGACCCTGCGCACCCACGCTGCTTGCTCCGCCAGGCAGGGGTGCTGAGGACTTGTGTCTGTCTCCAAGGACCCGTTCCTTGCTTTGGGGAGATGGGGAGTCGGGTTTCATCTATAGACTACTTCTTTTCTGTTTTTCTGGGTTTTGTTTTTTTTTAAGGAGGCTTCACACCCATTGTGGAGCCCGAGGCAGGGCTTGAACTCATGATCCTGAGGTCAAGACCTGAGCCTAGATCAAGAGTCAGACTCTTAACTAAGCCACCCAGGTGCCTCTAGACTTTTTCATTGTACGTAACTGCTACCTAAATATGTGAAGTGTGTTTTTATGAAAGAAATTGTTTTCTTAATCCAACCATGTTTCTGGATGACTGTTATCCTAAAAAATTGGACTACACACAAAATGGACATAGCTTCCATTTCTTAAACTGTGGAAGTCTTTTTGGTAGGCAACTAAGTCTATACAAGTAGGATGTTCCCTGTACCCTTAAACCATGGCGTAGAGCGGCATTGTCCATCAGAAACACAACTTAAGCCATCTATTGGAATTAAAAATTTTCCAGTAACCACATAAAGCAATAAGAAGGAATAGTTGAAATAATGTAAGTATATGTTTAATTTAGCCCAGTACATCCAAAATATTATTTCAGTGTATATTGAATATTTTTTATATTATCCCTTTTTTTATGCAAAGCTTCGAAATCTTACATATGTTTTACATTATGTATGATACGTCTCAGGACCAGCCACGTTTCAAGTGTCTATTGCCCACTGGCTCCCCACCATGGGACAGCACGGGATAGAGAGGAGTGAATTGGTGGTCATAAATTGGTCATTGTAGAGTCTTAAAGAACTTTTGAAGACATATTTTTATAAGTAACCATTTGTGCTGATGACTATCTCATTTCACTTTTCTAATTTCTTATTACTCATTTTGATGAGTCTTAAACTATATGCTCTTTAATATATTAAAGATTGTGGGGGCGCCTGGGTGGCTCAGTGGTTTAAAGCCTCTGCCTTCGGCTCAGGTCATGATCCCAGGGTCCTGGGATCGAGCCCCGCATTGGGCTCTCTGCTCAGCAGGGAGCCTGCTTCCCCCCCATCTCTGCCTGCCTCTCTGCCTACTTGTGATCTCTGTCAAATAAAATCTTTAAAAATATATATATATATATTAAAGATTGTGTCATAATTTGAGAATTTATCTCATTTGCTTCTCCCTAGCCCTTTTCCTCCCTGGACCCCGGGCTTCTCTCCACTTTTGGCCACGTGTGTAGCAAAATTCTTCATTGTTGCCGAACACTGAATTTCCTGCAGTTTATCACGTCTGTCCCTGCCTTCCTGCTCGGCTGTATCTTTGAATCATCCCAGGGAAATGGATCTCATCTATTTTAAAACTCTTCAGGGAGATAGTTTCATAGCTTTTCTTGGCAGAATTTTGTTTTTCTTTTAGTTTAATAACCCTGACAGTTAATAAAATTCTTCCATTTATGTAACTCAAATCTTTATGTTTTATTATAAACTTACCTCTTGTATTCTCCGTGGCGTACATTTGGTAGCATCATGCTTGGCAGTAGTGGGCACCCAGGAAGTATTTGAATGAGGAATAACTATGAACCAGTTTTGCTCGGTCATTCTGTCTTATGTTTGTTGTAATAATAATTGCACCTTCATTTTTTTCTCACCTAGCATCTATTTTTAAAAATCAGGAAGGGGGTGTGAGAAAGAATGAGATGATGTCAGCCCTGGTTAACTCATAGGAACAGATGAGATAATTCATAGGAAAATGTACAAACTCTTAAAATGGTATCTGGCTCATAGGTCCTGGTGAACAATTGAATTTTGGATTCTCTGCATCACGTGCCTTCGTCTGACTCTGGTGGAGATGTTGTAGGGATGGGTTCATGTGTTAGTATCATGGCCAACACAGAACACACGAGGATTCTTCATGCGCTGCCTTCTTAAATTAGAATGGTGAGGTCAGTGTATTTTTTGCAGAAGGCTTCCTTGGTGACCCTGATGCATATGCCTGTCACCTCACCCCCTCAGTAAAGCAACAGCCTGCCATTGACAGGACCACTCGTCTTCCCTGCAGTGGGTTCGGCTCTTGAGTAAGCATGTAATTGGCATTGCATTTCGTGTAGAGAACGCATTGGTGAACCCTTCATGCAGTTCATTGTTGTTCTAGCCTCTTCCACGACGACGATCTGTTCAGGTTGCCGTCCCTTTATAACCGCACCTTCTGCTGTTTGCGGACTGGGTTGCTCTGTTGATGTCCCTCCTCTTGGTCGTTCCCAGAGAAAGACCTTCCTGGAATTCACGCCGTGTCCCTGTGACACTCTTGAGCCCGCAGAATGCCGCAGAGATGACGGTGGGCCGGTGCCAGGCTTTACTCCTTCCGAAATCAGCAGCTTCTGCTTTTGTGTTCTCTGGAGCTACAAGGAACACGTGGGCGTGCTAGGCGAGGAGGACGTGCGGGTGCTGGAAGACCCAGCCAGCCCAGCCGAGGCCCGCCACCCCCCACTGCCACCAGGGAGTGACTGGCTGCCAGACCAGCAGAGGGCCCAGCTGAGCCCAGCCTCAGTTGTAGAATTCGAGAACGGAGGACGTGGCTGTCGGTGTTAGCCGCTGCGTTTTGGGGTGGTTTGTTACGCAGCAGCGGATGACGGAGCAGTTGGTAGTTCGCTGCTGGGGAGTGGGATATTTTCATACTTTAAGTAATCTCTACACCCCGCTTGGGGTTCGAACTCACAGTCCTGAGATCAAGAGTCGTACGTACGCTTCACCAACCGAGCCAGCCAGGCGCCCCTGTCACGTTATTTTGAGGCTTGGGCTGAAGTAGTTGTTAGTATCTTTCATTTTCTTAAGATTACAGATTAATTTATTAGCTGTAATTATTGAATGCCTTTGTCTCCCAAGCTGATTATTTTAGTCTTAAGAGCAGTTAATAGTATTACCACAAATAGGGACATTTAGCAAGAACTTTCGACGTACCAGCTTTTCCACGCGTATTTTTCATTGAAACCTCACAGCAATCTGTAAGGTAGGGACTGGTATTACCTCCAGTTTATAAACAAGGAAACAGACTCAGGAAAACTGCCTGCGGTGACATGGCTAATCACCATCCTGTTCCGCTTAGTGAAAAATAGTAAATGTCTTCCTCTTTTTTATACTTTTCTAAATCAACTTTTATTGATGTATAATGTACATATAATGAAGTATGCATTTCAAGTGTAAAGTTAATGAGTTTTGATAGATTTATTCACCTGTGCAACCATTACTCCAAAATACAAAATATTTCTATCACCCCAGAACATTCCCTCGTAGCCCACCCCCACTCCCAGGCAAGCATCGATCTGCTTCCTGTTACCCTGGATTGGCTCTTCTTGTTGTACAGTTTCATAGAGATGGAATCATACAGTGAATACTCTGTTTGGCTGCTTTCAAAAAACGTGATAGTTTTTAGATTGATCCAGTTGTCACACGCCTAAGTGGCTTCTTTTTAATCGCTGAGTAGTAGTCCCTCGTATGGCTGTGCCATGGTCTGTGTCTCCTGTCGCCTGTGGATCATTTCCACTATTAAACTACTAAGAGCAAAGCTGTGAGAACCATTTTTTTTTAAGATTTTGTTTATTTATTGGACAGAGAGACACAGCGAGAGAGGGAACACAAGCAGGGGCAGAGGGAGAGGGAGAAGCAGACTCCCCGCTGAGCAAGGAGCCCAACACGGGGCTTGATCCCAGGACCCCGGGATCATGACCTGAGCCAAAGGCAGACGCCTAATGACTGAGCCACCCAGGTGCCCTGTGAGAACCATTTCTTACGTCTTTGTGGACATGCAGTCATTTGTCTTTGGTAAATACCTCGGACTGGTGTCGCACAGGCCGCGTATATGTAAGTGTGTAATTTTGTTGGAAACTGCCAAATTGTTTCCCAATATATCTGTACCATTTTACACTCCTACCAGCAACAAATGAAAGTTCCAGCCTCCCTGATGCTCCGTATCCTCGAACGCTTTAACCTCAGCCATGCTAATGCTATGATGGTGGTTTTGTTTGAATTGTCCAGTGACTAGGGAGGGGAGCAACTTTTCCTTCACCTGTTGGTAATTCGTAGAGCTTTGTGAGGTGTCTCTTCGAGTCTTCTTGCCTCTTTTATTGGGTTCCTTTTGAGTTGTTTTGAATAACAGACACAAAGATGCTCAGTGGTTGCGGGGGGCTGGGGAGCGCCCAGGGGAATGGAGGTGACGGCTGACAGGTATGGGATTCCTTTTTGGAGTGATGAAAATGTTTCAAAATCGGTTGTGATGAGGTCGACACAGCCCTGTCAATACACTAAAAACTTAATTGTGCTCTTTAAATGGTTACATTATATAGTATCTGGATTCCTTCATCATAAAGTTGTTTAAAATCGAAAAGCAAAACAAGTGTCTTCATCTCCTGGGGTGGCAGCGAAGAGCCCCGCAGACGGCAGGTTGTGACCGACCTTTATCATTTGGGCTCAGAAGCATGAAGTCAAGGTGTGGGCAGGGCCCTGCCCCCTCGGAAGGTGCGCAGGGGGGACTGTTCCAGGCCTCTCTCCTCGGCTTGGATGTATTTAAATGTTTCAGAGGCGCCATTCATCAACCGCACGGAATGGAGTAAAGCAGTAGAAACCACGAGTGTGTTCACAGCTATTTCAGGAGGAGGATTTAGAGGAGAACTGGGGGGAAATGGGATCCAGAACACTAGGGGCCAGAAGAGCATTTGCGGGAATAAGAGGTGGGCACAGCAGGTGACCTCTGAGGTTAGGCACCGCCTTGGAAACACAGCTGCGTCCCAGTGCCTGGCTCTTAAATATTCTTTAAATACTTAGGACGTGAGCTGCTGGAAGGAACTGGAGGCTGTGGGGACATCCTGGAGGCTGGAAAAGAAAAGTGACCTAGGGTGATCAGTTAAATTTGAATCTGTTTCCTGGGGACAGCACTTCTTAAGTTTTAGGGTGCAGCGGAACGGGGCCGGGGCGGGGGTAGAGCTTGTTAATAGTCCCAGGGGGGTTGGTTGGGGCCCGAGGATTTGCATTTGAAATAAGTCCCCCTGGGCTGCTGCTGGTGGAACCACATTTTCACACCTGCAGGAGGAAAGGGGGCTCCGGAGAGGCTTCCTAAAGCCTTGGGACAGTAGCCCGGGGGTGGGGGGGGGGGGAGTTGGAAAGGCCAGAGATTGAGAATAGCTGTTAACCGACAGGACGGCAGGGTTTGTCTGTGGCAGAGCTCAACAGGCTCACCAAAGGCAAATGATTAGATTGAGATCAGTGGGTTTTTTCAAGGAGCCCAGAGAAAGGAAATTGAAGGATAGACAAGATAGTAGTGAACAGTGATTTATCTCGGGGCTTAAAGTGATGGGCAAGGAAGTGAAAGTGGTGGAGATTGGAGATTCAGGGTATGATCGTTCAGAGTAGTGTGTTTCTGACCTTTGTGACTGCTGCCTTATAACTTGATTATTCGCAGTTCGTTCTGGTGTTCTCTCTTTAAGAACAGTGTTGATGATGGGGACGTCTGGGCGGCTCAGTGAAGCCTCTGCCTTCGGCTCAGGTCATGATCTCTGGGCCCTGGGATCAAGCCCCACATCGGGTTCTCTGCTCAGCAGGGAGTCTGCTTCTCCCTCTGTGTGCGTGCTTCCCCCCCCCAAAAAAAAAATCTTTATTTAAAAAAATAAAAACAGTGCTGATCATGGCTCAGTATATTAATTTCATGACCTGGTGGGTTACAGCCCCCAGTTTGAAAATGTTGCTTCCAGAGATGTCCTGGACAGGAGTCAGAAAGTAAGGGTGCTGGGAGAATGTGCGGTCCTGCTTGGGATTGGTACAAGGGGGAGTCGTTTGGGAGGGGCGACCAGCCCGTGTTTCATGGTATGCGCACGAGGTGGCGTGGAGGGAATTATCGGTGGCAATACCGGTGACGCTTTGAAGCTAAACCATTATCTTATATATGTGGACAGCAGGGTCCCGTAAGGTGATGTGGAGAATTTGAGGTGAAAAGGAAAGCAGTTCTCGGAATGGATTGTGTCCCAGATACATCACACTGTTCCCCGTGGACCCTTGCGCCAAATGATTTGACAGACTAGTTGGTAGATTGAAACCTACTCCTCCCCATTATGTCCCAGTGAACAAGGAACATGTCAGCTCTTCCATAGAGTGCTGGTTGGGGAGGGGAGATGGAGGTAATACATGAAAGTAGTGTGGGTTTTTAGGAGAATAATCACGATGGGGCACCTGGGTGGCTCAGTGGGTTCAGCCCACATGACCTTCGGCTCGGGTCATGATCTCAGGGTCCTGGGATCGAGTCCCGAATCAGGCTCTCTGCTCAGCAGGGAGCCTGCTTCCCTCTCTCTGTCTGCTGCTCTGCCTGCTTGTGATCTCTTCTGTCAAATAAATAGGTAAAATCTTCAAAGAAAATAATCATGACAACTAGTTTAGAATTAATCTGAAAGCTCTTAAAATGTTTTCTATACAGTGCCTGTTTTGCAGCAGTCACAAGTGTGAGCAGTTCGGTCAACAACCTTGCAGGTGTGTCTTGCGAAGTGAAAATACCAGGTGAACAAACTTACTGGCCATATTATCCTTGGCAAGAAACACGTAAATGCTGTGTTTACCTGGTAGACGTTTAGAAGAAACTTACTAAAAATGATCTGTAGGATTTTTTAAAAGTTAAGGTGGTTTTTAGCCCGGCGGAAGAATATTTGGAAGGTAGTTGTGGGCTGCTGGGATATATTTTTTTCACACCTTTTTAGTACTGTTATCATCCTAAAAGGAGTGATCCGTGCCTCTCTCTGCAGTGATAACACACATCTGGGTAAGTGCTGCCTTTCGGTTTGTTTCAGATCACTCCTGTGTTGTCTTCAGCTTCTCTCCGGAGAGTTGATCTGGGATCTGAAGTTCCCCTCAGGCTGTACTAATTTATGAGCCTACTGAGAGAGAGGATGAAACGCCTTCAGGAAATAACTGGTCTTCCAGAATCTGAATTTGATGAACACAAGGGCCACAGTAAACGTGTGAGATTGTAAGGGGGGAGGAGCTTGTTAAATGTGATCAAGTAAAGAGCATCATTGGTACCCTCGTCATCGGTACACTTGTCATCAGTACACTAACAGTGGCCCTCCTAGCTGCAGGCGAACTGCACAAAAGCTTGACCTAAGAGCCAAGCTGCTGCTTTAGAGGACAGTGGTGTCCCCAAAAGCCAGAAATTGCTGGAACCAGGACTGGGAACGTGAGGAACAGTGGGATTTGTTGACTAAGAGTAATATGAAAATTTCAACACTAGTTGTTTAATAATTCTACTTTTTAATGGAAACAGCCCAATACCCCGCTGTGTCATGTCAGCAAATGTAGTCTTCCTGTCCCTTCTTAATTTAAATAAGTAATGATCTCCCCTCAGGGGAGGGAACCCGGGAGGAGAGACCCAGGGGAGGCCCAGGCTTCTCCGCAGTCCTGCTTCCGCTAATGGATGGTCCCCTTCTCCTAGGACCAAGCTGATTGAGAAAGCCAGTTTGCTCCCTAAAGACGAGGCTTTTAAATTCAGGCGTCCCAGTTACGCGTGAAGACGAGAGTTCACTGTCACCCTGCTTCGTGATTTGGGTGGGGCCACACTGTCTGCTTGTGCCGGAAGGATTCTTGGTGTTTTTCAAGTCACATGTTAACTGAGCCTGTCAGAAAATCTCTGCCCTTCAGGGTGCAAACAAGGAACTCTTTGATATGTACCAATAATTGTATTTTTAAAACTTCGTCCAGTTGTTTATCTAAAACTCCATTGTTGCGCTTAACCTCATGTGATCTTATTTAGTGTAGCTTTCTTCAGTTTCCTGTGACAGTGGGAGAGATTCTGTCCCCATCCCTTGAGTCTGCAACAAGGCCCGTCCTTGACAGCTGTGTGTCCTGTCCTCCTCTTGGGCTTACCGGGTAGACCATACTTAACCCCTTTCTTTCACTATTTTTAATCCAGTTCTACTTTGGAAAAGGTGTCAAAATCGTTTTAATCCCTTGTAACTCTCGCCCATTTATCTTGAGAAAAAATTACCTTCTGCTTTCTTCCTTCCCTCTGCCCATTTACAAGCCCGCAGACCCCGGTAGGCCACAGAAGGGCATCCGAAGTGCACCAGCCCGCCGGGGAGTACTCTTCACAAGCCCCAAAGAAGTCTCTTTTCTCTTTTGTCTCATTTCTTTTGCTTCAAGGCGTAGCATTCAACGTAAATTAAGAGTTTTCTTATTCTTTTGAATTTTTCAGTTTTGCTAACGACTTAATAGAAGTTTTTCCCTTGCTATTTCCTTGCATAAAATGCTTGTGCTGTATTTGAAGCCAGATGCTGTGTACGAGCTAGCCTAGATAACATGCTGTCTTTGCAACACGGTCCTTTCGCAGAGGGGCAGAGTGTGAGCCCCTGGACGACCCCTGCCTCCTGTAGGGCACGGGCGGGACAATGAAAGGCAACCAAACAAATAGGACAGAACCGTTTCTTTATTCCTGTTGAACAGTGTTTCCTGGGCACGTGTGTGTATAGAATTGAGAGCTTGTGTAGTATCTGGAACGTATGAGCATGCCCTGAGGGCATGTGAGTTTTCATTTCATTCATTTGTTCTGGAAAGAGAGTGTCTGCAGTGCCTCGGCCATCATACTGGTCTCAGTGGGCCAGTGAGTTGGAGAGAATGTGGGATACCGTCAGGCACTAAAAGGAAACAAAGCAGGATGGCTGGGACAGATGCCCGGGAGGGGGGCGCGCCGCCGCACAGCCCTCGGGTGGTCTTAGCAGAGGCGTCTTTGAAGAAGGGACATCTGATCCCAGACCAGAATAATGACAAAGTGGGTCTTATGTGCGGAGCCGGCTGGGGCAAAGGGACAGGGGCTTGTGAGTGGAGCCCGGGAGGGTCTGGGCGGAGGAGTGGTGGCCGCAGAGAGGTTGGGGCCGTGGGCAGAGCAGGGCCCAGGCAGGGAGGGCCTGGTGTTGTGGGCCTGGTTAGGAGTTGGGGATTTATTCTAATCGCACTGAGGATTTTAAGCGGGGAGGTGACGAGTAATTGTCAGAAGCTCTCAGAGGCTGCTTTGTAGAGAATGAGTTCAGGTTTTAATAACTCCAGAAATACTTTGAACTGTGTGTTTCACTGCTCATGAGGAGTAAAACGGGCCTGCCAACTTAGGGGTTTTCTAGTTGTCTCCCCACAGCTCCCACTCTTAAACTGGTTTATTAATTCATTAATTTCTAAGTGTGTGGGGCCTGCCTTCGTTGTGAAAACATGCCACCTGCCAGCTACCCTCTCGCGGACTGGAGAAAGGCAGCCACAGCCTAAACCCCAGGGCAGAAGGTTCCTGGTACAAACCTCACT
This sequence comes from Martes martes, assembly GCF_963455335.1. Taxonomy (NCBI): domain Eukaryota; kingdom Metazoa; phylum Chordata; class Mammalia; order Carnivora; family Mustelidae; genus Martes; species Martes martes. The sequence goes on along the minus strand of NC_137899.1, from coordinate 102,628,498 downwards.
CCCTGAAGATCTTTTGGGGTGGTGGTGGTGGTGTTTTTAAAGATTTTATTTATTTGACAGAGAGACACAGAGAGAGGGAACACAAGCAGGAGGAGAGGGAGAAGGAGAAACAGGCTTCCCACTGAGTAAGGAGCCTGATGCGGGGCTCGATCCCAGGACCCCGGGATCATGACCTGAGCCGAAGGCAGACACTTAATGACTGAGCCACCCAGGCGCCCCTATCCTGAAGATCTTGGGAGCTGGAAGTTCAGCGAGACGCAGCAAGCATATGGAGCCTGTGTTTAAAATTCACTGTGCTCGGGGCACCTGGGTGGCTCAGTGGGTTAAAACCTCTGCCTTCAGCTCAGGTCATGATCCCAGGGTCCTGGGATCCAGCCCCACATCGGGCTCTCTGCTCAGCAGGGAGCCTGCTTCCCCCTCTCTCTCTGCCTGCTGCTCTGCCTACTTGTGAGCTCTGTCTGTCAAATAAATAAAATCTTAAAAAAAAAAAAAAATTCACTGTGTTCTGAGGGGCCTCCTGGCCGGCTCAGTCAGAAGAGCAAGCAACTCTTGATCTCGGGGAGTAGATTCAAGCCCCACTCTGGTGTAGAAATTACGTTTTACAGATAAAATGTTGAGGCAGTTAAGCATCAGCTCAGGTCATGATCTCAAAGCCATGAGATCGAGCCCCGTGTCGGGGTCCACGCTCAGCTGGGAGTCTGCTTGACATTCTCTCTCCCTCCGCCTCTGCCCTTCCCCTCCACCCCCACCCCATGCTCGCTCACGCATGCGCGCACTCTCGCTCGCTCTCTCAGATAAATAAATCTTTTAAAAACATAACACCTTTGAAAAATGTGCTCTGAGAATGCATAAGAAAAGAAAGGGACCGGGGTGAGATATGGGAGGGACCACTTAACGTCATTTCTGGGACTGTTCCTGCGCTGTCTATATGGTGTGCCCTAGTCCCTACCGTCCTTGAGTAGAAAGTTCAGGTAACAGAGAGGTGAGAACTTAGGGCTCCAGCTCTTGGTTTCTTAGCACACGGGCTCAATGATGAGCAGTGATTTTGTGAAGTCCAGAACATTTCTTAATTATCTTCTTTGTGCCAGACATCACGAGGCCTTTGATACTGAATTTTGAGACAGGATCTCTGCCTTCAAGGAGTTTTTTAAATGAAGACTTCTGTTCCATATTCTCAGGTTCCCCCCCTTTAAAAGCTGTACCTGGATAGCCATATATGAAAGAGCCCAAAGAAATCCCATTTTACTGTTTTCTGTATTAGAATTGATAACCACATTTCAGGGATGCCAGAGCAAATTAGCTTCACTTAGCCTTCATTTCAGAGTGTGTTTCCTTTTAACAGAATATACGATGTGCTTGTTGGTCAGTAATATTTGTCAGTGGGACAAAAGCGTTTAATTCATAGTAGCTTAATTTCTTAAATTCCTCTCGTATAAAGCAAATTCATGAAATTTATTTCCTTTTTGAAATTGCCCAGAAGTTAATTAAAGGAGTGTGTCCCGATCCCAGTACTCTCCGTCTCCTCATCTTGGGGGGAGGGGGGGTTGGTAAAATAGTAGCATTAAATTTTTTGTTCCGTTCTTATGCCAATACATACTGAGCTTTTACTCTCTCTTACAGGGAAGTCCTCATTGACGATTCAGTTTGTTGAAGGCCAATTTGTTGACTCCTACGACCCAACCATAGAAAACAGTAAGTATTGTTTTGAAGGGTTTATAAACTGAGAAGCCCGCATTCTTCACACAAACAGCCATTGTGTGTTCCTGGAGGCTTCGACGCGGCAGGGCTTACTGGGGTAAACCTTACAGATCTCCAGCTGGGGTCCAAAAAATCCTCCAAAAGTTTGATCCACTTCACACTAAATGGGTTTTTATTCACTGTCCGGATCCCGCCATCTAGAAATTGTTTTTCAGCTCCGTAGGAATCCAGTCCTACAGTGAACCTCGTATCCCAGACTCCTGCTTAAGGAATACAAGAATAGAGAGCACAATCTTTCTTTTTCCCCTCCTTCTCAACAGCAGCTCTTTTTAAGGATTCCAAGCTTGAAAAGAAAGGATGAAAACACTCCAGATCCTTTGTACCTTACTCTTACGGAATCGTGAGCCCTTCCCCCACCCCCGCACCCCTAACCCCTTCTAGTCCTGACGACTTGAAAGAAGGCTGGGGAGCAGTGAGCTCTTCTGGGATGGAGAGAGCAGTTGCAGCGTGAAACAGAGATGGCTCTGAAGTCTGTTGGCATTTCAGGCCCTGTGCAGAAGAAAAGCACCAGAGAACAGGACCAGCCACAGCCTTTACCTTGTCCACCTCCAATCCGTGGTTCTGGAATCTTGCCGAAGGATCCTAGGACCGTGAGAGTCTTGATTCTAGGATCATTAAGCTTGTCATCCAAGGACCTGGTTTGTTGGAAGCTGGTCTTATTTCAGGTGATCATAAAACCCTAAGTGTAGACCCAAGATCCAGTCATCTCAGATTCTTGATGCCTGGACTTAACCCAGGATTTGTTACCAGGAACATGACACATTTGAACATGGGATTCTTCAAAACCTGATGCACATATTAGACACGAAGCCAGCTCAACAGTCAGTTTCATAAACTTCAACAACTAGATTTGTGGACCTCACCTGCCCAGAACTTGCAAGCAAAAGAGGCTCACAACAGGGTGTTGAGCAACTACGGCCTGTAGGCCAGAAAAACACACTGCCTTCCTGCGCAGCGCACGCGCAAAGAATGGTTCTTATTTTTTTTAATAATTAAAAAGGTCAAAAGAAGAATATCTGTGACCTGTGAAAGTTACATGAAGTTCACATTCCTGCGCCCGTAAGTAAAGCCTTATTGGAACACAGCCGCGAGTTCATTCACTGTGTCTGTGGCTGCTTCCGCTCCGCCACAGCAGAGTTGTTGAATACTTGCGACACAGGCTTTTTGGCCCTTTACGGGAAGCGTCTGCCCTCCTCTGACTTGAGAATTGCAGCCTCCTCCCATGTCCCGGTGCGCCGGTGGCGAGGAAGGAAGCGCATCGGCTGCTGACCCGACTCTGGGGAGACCGGGGTTTGAAAGTGAGCTCTGTCGGTATCTGGAAAGGAGGAGTCCCAGCGCCATACAATCCTGTGTTGAATAGCCGGGGACCGTCACCTGGAGAAGAGTACGTGTGCCGGCAGGAGGAGCGGGCTGAGCACTGCGTAAACAAGTTTGGTTACCTCCGTTGGAATAGAACACAAGAAAATTGCAGTCATGGCCTTAAGCTTTGCTGTATGTAACTATTTGGAATTGCATCCCCTAAAAGGGGTAAAAGCTCATTTGGTCCTTTGATTCATACAATAATTGAATACAGCTCTCTTGGTAAGCCCTGCTCACACACGTGGTTGTTGTAATTGTGTGTTCTTGTGCTACTTCGGGTCGAGGTGGAGGGAGAGTCATGGTGTTGTGTAGAGATTTCCTTTGTATGTGACTAATCGGTCCAGTGAGCATCCGGCTTTCTTAACTTTGATATTGTCTTAAAAATCGAATGAGGTGACCCTACTTGGAAGGCTGTCAACATCATCTTTTTGTTTTTTTTTTAATTTTATCTATTTAACAGAGATCACAAGTAGGCAGAGAGGCAGATAGAGGGTGGGGGAAGCAGGCTCCCTGCTGAGCAGAGAGCCCGATGCGGGGCTCGATCCCAGGACCCTGAGATCATGACCTGAGCCAAAGGCAGAAGCTTAACCCACTGAGCCACCCAGGCGCCCCTGTCAACATCATCTTTAATTGTGTTCTTAACTAATGTTTTCTATGCAATACTTGGTGTTCGGTAATAAAGACTTTTTCATCTCAAAAATGGATTTAAAATATTTATTAAATTCTTTAGGCAGGAGCAAAAATGAATATCAGAGTGTATGAATCGATTAAAAGTTCATGAAGCATATGCAGGCCCATTTCTGTTTACCGTGCTTCTGACCATTTAACCCAGGCAGAAACCCTTCCTCTGCTCTCTCCTCCGCTGTTGGGTCAAAAACACTGTTCAGCGATTACAGGGAATGAGAAATAGAACGGTTCTCGTAAGCCTGTTGCTAACAAATGACTGGATGGTTTTAAGGTTTTAAAAAGCTCCACGCACTGTAAATCTGGAAATAATCTGGTCATTATTTTACACTTAACTTATAACCTAGAATAAATGGTTCATAGCGGACATGGAGAGGTGACACAGCTCTGAACGCATCACCACGAAAGCAAAACTTCTGGGACTGTGTCATCTTTGAGAATGGGATACAGGAGAATAACATCCGTAAAACCACGAATTTTCTAGTTCGGGGAAATTTTTATACCAAAAATACAGCGTACGCCAGTGCAGTATTATGTGTCATTAATCTGACAACTCAGTACAAACCAAATTGCTGTGGTGAAATCTAGTAGCAGTAGTTTATAAATTAAGGACAAATAGCAATTTACAGCTTCTGCCATCTCAAAGGTGGTGCTGTTGATACACTAATAAGCCTTCTTGGAAAATTGGAAAATTCTAATTAGGAGCTTTGCGGCATTATCAAGCATTGCATGGTGGGTGGGCTTCTCGGTAGAATATGAATTAGGAGTCCTCGATACACTTTAGTGACACAAATCTCACTTTATGAATTCCAGATTTTAGAAATCTATTACCTTGCTTATTTTTAGCAGGCTTTACCAGTAAGTAGCTATTAGGCTGCTTAGGGCAATTTCAGGATTTTCGGTTGGAAATTGGATTAATTTCTCTAGTGATTGAAAAAGGGAGGAGGAGGGTGAGAGTGTTCGAGGAAAATGAGGCGAGGAAAAAGCCGGCTTTCCGCTGCTGCGAGAGGTTGGACTTGGAGCGCACAGAAGAATTGGTTCCTGGTTTGTGGAACTGACAGATCTCTTATTACACGTCCCTTTTTTTCTATAGTAATAAGAAGAGGCAGTTTTCCGTGACAGATGGAAGGACCTCGATTTCATTTTACTGCTGTGCGTTGGAGGATTTACATCCTTTTTATGGGCAAGAATATACTAAAACATTGATTAACAATTTTGTGTCTTGTGTCTTATGTACAATTACATGCCCTCCCTGTTTTACGCTGTGCTCATGGCCGGTACTTCTCACATCTCCTTGGCTGAATCTTCATCTTCCGGACCTGGCAGCGCAGGGCGCCCGCGGACTCTGACGTCAGGCTCGGGCTTTCTCTGCGCTTGGTCATCAGCGATCTGCCCGGCTCTCCTAGCCTCCCTCTGCCCCGAACTCTTCTTTATTTAGCTGCCCTCGCTTCCTCTTCGGTTCAGGCGTCTTCGTTCCCGTCCTCCCTCATCCCCAGTGCTCCTCCCACAGGCTTTCCTGACTTGGTAAATGCCAATTCAGGCATCTCCTTGCTCAGGCCAAAAACCTTGGAGCCGTCCTGCCTCTCCCATTTTCACACCCTACTTCCAGCCAGTCATAGATCCTTCTAGGCTCTACCTTTGACTACACCCAGAATTCCACCCTGGCTCTCCTCTCCTCTCCGCCAATCCAGACCACCATGGTCGTCTCCAGATCCCGAGTCTATACGGGCACTGTATTACGGGCTCCCGCCAGTGGCCTCTGCGCCCTCTTGCCCATTTCTATCATCCACAGCAGGGCTAGAGCGATCGCTTTAAAATAGAAATCAGACCGGTTTGCTCCCCTCCTCAAAACCCTCACTTTCCCATACAGTGAGAATAAAACTCCTGAAGCCCTTACCATGTCCTGTAAGGTCTTCTGCCTCCTCCCCAACCCGGTTACCTGCCCACCGCTCTGTCAGCCTCTGCTGCGCCCACCTCCCAGCTCTTCCTCGCCGCACGTGGTCACTCGCTGTTCGACCTCCATCTGGGTGCTCCTCTCCCAGAGAGGATGCCTGACGGCGTCTGGGTCCACCGTCTGTCCCCGGGGCTGGAAGCTCACTGAGGTCAGTCGCAGCATTTCGAGAACACCCCAAGCCGTGCTCCCAGGGGTGATAGGTACTCAAGAAATAGCTCTTGCGTGAATGAATGATGTTTTCATAGCAATTACGTCCTACTTCGTAACCACAGTTACTTAGTTCTAATGCTCACTGCGGTTGCTTCCCTAATCTTCGCCAAGACTAAAATGCACATTTTAGGCTTACCTCACTGAAGTGTCAGGGGCAGGTTTTTGCACGGGAATATCGTGACTGCCCCCTGGCGGACAGTGATGGAAAGCGCAGCCGATCCATCTGAAGTTCAGGGAGGCCGCAGTGTGGGGGAAAAAAGTACAACAGAGGGACGCCTGGGTGGCTCAGTTGGTTAAGCAGCTGCCTTCGGCTCAGGTCATGATCCCAGCGTCCTGGGATCGAGTCCCACATCGGGCTCCTTGCTTGGCAGGGAGCCTGCTTCTCCCTCTGCCTCTGCCTATGCTCGCTCACTCTCTCTCCCACTCTCTCTCTAACAAATAAATAAATTAAAAAATAAAAAAAAGTACAACAGATTTTTTTCTTAGAATTGACGAAAACAGAATATATTGGGTACTCCCTGTCTTGATATACTTGGATTCGATTTTCATCTGTTTAATTATTCCTAAAGTCGTCGTCCCCATCAAGGGCACAAGAATGAGAAAAAGTGTGGCAACCCACTTGGGTGGCCTGGTGTGTGGTTTTTGCTCACCTGCTTCCCGCACCCCTGCTTGCAGTAGGAGGTGACGATGCCATCATGAGCTTCCTGTTCTCTCCCTGTGCAACTCAGCGTTCAGATAAGATCTCCCCTCCATCCCCCTCATCACTTCGGGTTTTCTCTCGTAATATTTCTGTGTCTGTTTCTGCTTTTCCCTTTTGGCTGTGGGAGACTGTGGGCAGCAGTAGGGCCGCTCCCAGCTGTGCAAGGGGTAGATTCTGCTGCCCAATTCTGGTCAAGTCGAGTGGGCAGCCAGAGATTGGAGGACTCACGTGTCTGAGACAAATGGCTGGGACCAGCGATGCAAAAGACATCCGTTCCCGTTCGTTGTCAGGGTTCCAGATGGTTACGCTTTATAATATTCTGTTACTATTAATAGTTCTTTCCTCTTTTGTCTACATTTGTTTGAAGTCTGTCTCCTCAGAATTCTGAATTGACTTTTCCGGAAGTTATTTAAGTCTGGTTTTTTCCCCCCCCTTGGTAAGGAAAAGAAGTCGTCAGAAAATTGCTTCGATCCTTAAGCTAAGTGGGAATGATGGCTTCGCACAGAACTGTTCCATCGCTGTTCTATCTGGCAATAGAATTGTCGATTGTTATAATGTACTGAAAGTTCTTAACACTGCAGTTAATATTAGCTCTTTGTGCTCTGACACCAGACTTCCTATAAATTAATGAAAAGTTTTGTGCTTGGGGTTCATTGTGGACCTCAGACTTGATGTCCTGTGTTCCACTTTTTCACAAGAGGAAGGCATAGCCACAGATCAAACACTCGGATGACTTTTATAGGAGATGAGTTGTCGCCTAATTGCAGTTCCTTCAAAAAAAGTTGAAAGCGTACTGAACCTTGATTTTCATCAGTCAGCCAGTATGCTTAGTTAAATAATGGAGGTGGGGAGGAATCTGTAAACTCAGGCTGATCTGTTCGATTTTGTTTTACGGGATCTCTTCGTGAACTTATCAGGGACTCTGCATAGTTGGTCGTCAGTGTTCAAGCTTTAGGTGATGTAAAGTCAACTTAAACTAATATTTCATTGCTTTTTTCCCCCTGTAGCTTTCACAAAATTGATCACAGTCAATGGACAAGAATATCATCTTCAACTTGTTGACACAGCTGGGCAGGTAAGTCTCTCCAGTGTCTCAGAGTCTCCTGGCCATCCTTCTGTCTGGCAGTCCTTGCCCTGCCGTCAGGGCTTCAACACAGCAGCAATGTCAAGGAAACCCCTGGTGGCGTATGTTTGACTGAACCTTTACAGGCTCTCTCCTAAGACGTTTATGGTGGTTTTTCCAAATTATTCACTTCCTCTTCTACTTTAGAATTGTGTGAAATACACTCATAGCATTGGGAAGGTCTGCATTTACCGTAGGATAGTGTATTTCCATTTTCTAAACTTGCATTCTGTATCAGAATCCTATTAGTGCTTTTTCTTCCTTTCTAATACGTATTCTACATCAAAACAAAAATAAGTTTAGGGGTGCCTGGGTGGCTCATGGGTTAACCATCTGCCTTTGGCTCAGGTCATGATCCCAGTGGGATCGAGCCCCGCATCGGGCTCCCTGCTCAGCAGGAAGCCTGCTTCTCCCTCTCCCTCTGCTGCTCCCCCTGCTTCGGCTCCCATACTTGTGTGCTCTCCCTCTTTCTCTCTCTCTCTCTCTCACTATCTCACTCTGTCAAATAAAAAGACAAGAGTACGTCTTTTCCAGGGGAAAGATGAGAAAAGTATGGGGCAGAAAGGAGCCAGTTGGTAGATGGGTCACATGATTACTAGATTAGGGAGTATTGATTTGATTTGTAGACAGTAGGTGATTGCCAAAGATTAAGTAACACCCCCCCTCCCAAAAAAACCCCAACACTGTATTCACAGGTTAATGTAGTAGGGATTTGAAGAATGGAAGACTAGTGGAATTGACTAGAACCAGTGGGTGAAAGTTCAGAGAACCTGAAGAGTACAGAGAAACCCCTTAACCCTGACAGCTGAACTCCCCCCCCCCCCGGTCCAGCCTTTACTAGAAACTTCTGTTGGACTGAACATGTTAAACAGTTGCTAGAGTGTGGGGTTGTTGGTCTCTGAGTCCTTCCTTGCATCTTAAAGTTGACAAAGGATCAGACTGGCAGGAGGGGCTGTGTAGTGTCATCTGGTCTGCCGTGTCAGATGGAGGCTTTTCTTCTGGAGCCTGGGGGGACTGAGGTAGACATGGAGTGGTGTGGCCTGTCTTGGTTTGGAATGGACGCCCTCTGCTTGATGTTTCCAAGTGAACATAGAAGCCAGGTGTAGCCCCCTAGCGAAGCAAGAACATAGCCATATGGAGTGGTTTGAGCACAGAAGAATCCCCGGAGTTTCAGTTCTGGAGGCTTCAAAGAAAATAAATGGGATGTGGGTGTCACCGAGATCTACCATGGATCCCCTTCGTTCCCCGTGCAAAGGCCCCCTGGTGGCGGGTGTCATGGGCCTTTGTGGTCAGGCCTCACGATGGCTCTATTAGAGCTGAGCTGTCCCAGGCTGTTACTCCGCAGGGTACCTGTCCAGTGACAGAAGGGGGATCTGGAGCTGAAAGAAACAAAGGGAGCAGTAGACGTCTCCATCGGGGAGTGAGGATGTGGGGGACACAGCTGATTCTAGAAGTTACCGTAGAAAAGCCTCTGGGATAAGACTTTGTATTGGATTCTCAGAATTTGTATCTTTTATGGTTAAGGTGACTGTGTAATTGATTGCCTAAAACAAGACACTTCTAAGCGTGAAGGGAGCCTGGTAATAATCGTGCTGGGACAGTGGGTATTAACTGATGGCGTCCTGGGCGAAGAAACAAGGCCACGTCGTTCATAGTGGGCCTCTGACATTATCAAGATTTGTGTTTGCTTTTTATATCTTCGTTTTGAATTTTCATTAAGCTTCTGGAAAGTGGGGATGAGGATGTAAATTGGCAGATCACTTTCATGTGATGTTTCTGTAGAAATACATTTTGTCGGAGGCCAGAAGCAGGACCGGCATTTCAGAGTTGTGGGAACGTGGGCTCCGCAGTCACACTGCTGGGGCTTGAATCCTGGCTTGTTTTACTAACCGAGTGACCTTCAGAAAGTTACGAAGCTCTCTGTGCCTTAGATTCATCTGTAAACTGGTGACGCAGTGCCTGCCTCCATAGGACTGGCGCTCGGTTTAGAGTGGATGCGTGAGCTTCACGGTGTTTGGTCCTTATCTGAAGATCTTTGATGCTCCTAAGACCAGAGCAGGGCCTAGCATGGCAAGTTGATGTTGATGTTAACAAGACACTGACTGGAATAGTACAGGTGTTGCTTATACTTGGAGCAGAGCCATCCTTGAAAACGTTTTTCCAGGGACGTCTGGGGGGCTCAGTTAAGCGTCTCTTTCAACTCGGGTCATGATCCCAGGGTCCTGGATCGAGTCCCGCATCAGGCTCCCTGCTCAGTGGGGATTCTGCCTCTCGCTTTGCCCTCTGCCTGCTGCTCTCTCTACTTATGCTTGCTCACTCTCTGTCAAATAAGTAAGTAAAAATCTTTAAAAAAACAAAAAAAAACATTTTTCTGGAGAGATGTTGCCTCCTTATCAAAGATTTTATTTATTTATTTGACAGAGAGACAGAGAGCACAAGCAGGCAGAGAGGCAGGCAGAGAGAGAGGAGGAAGCGGGCTCCCCACTGAGCAAGGAGCCCGATGCGGGGCTCGATCCCAGGACCTTGAGATCATGACCTGAGCCGAAGGCAGCGGCTTAACCCACTGAGCCACCCAGGCACCCCTGTTGCCTCCTTATCAAAACAGAAGATATGGGGCGCCTGGGTGGCTCAGTGGGTTAAAGCCTCTGCCTTCGGCTCAGGTCATGATCCCAGGGTCCTGGGATCGAGCCCCGCATCGGGCTCTCTGCTCAGCAGGGAGCCTGCTTCCTCCTCTCTGTCTGCCTCTCTGCCTACTTGTGACCTCTGTCTGTCAAATAAATAAATAAAATCTTAAAAAAAAAAAAAAAAGTAAAATAAAAAAATTAAAAAAAAAAAAAACAGAAGATGTGTTCCTCTAGGGTTTTGTTTTGCTCTAAAGCCTAAATGTACGCTGGAGGATCACATGCCTTTAACTGCTTTAATGATAGAGTCATAAAGGATGCCCCCACATACACACAAAGAAGCAGGGATCTCGGAGTGAGTGTGTAGCGTGAGGGACGGCAAGGTCAGTGACTAGCTCTGCCTGTCTTGCTCCTGTGGGTTCTCTTACTGCCAGATAAGAATAGTTAGAGAATTTTTGCACAGAATATTTCCAAATTTAGCCACCTTGAATAATTTGTTCTCATTGCAGCTAGTAGTTTTCTTCAAGGCTGCATCCATTTGGGAGACTGTGGAATGGAAGGTTATGTTCGTGTTTGTGATCTGTCACTATGCGACATGCGCATTGCCTTGTGCCGCGTGGTTCTATAGAACCACATAGAAGGAGCAACTGGGTGAGATGTCACATTTCCAGCTGCTCCGAGAGCTGTTTTTAAAATTGGATTCCTCTGGGCTGGGGCTCAGGCCACCAGTGGCAGGGGGAGATGATGAAGAAAGGACAGATCCTGTCACCGCCATCTAGAGCGCATTCGGTCACTGGTGTACACGTTTTAGGGGTAAAACTGTAGCAGCATATAACGGCAAGTCCTGTTTACTTAGTAGTTTATATCGTAGCTGGTTTCATTGCCCGGCAAGGGATGGTGATGAACATAGTTAAATACAAGTTGATTATTTTTAGTTTGCATGAGAGATTTTGTTTGGACCTAATTTAAGTAGACTCAGTGACAAGTGACTCAGTGGGAGTCGTGTTTATAATGTCAAATCCCCCTTTTAAAAAAAAAGGGGTATTAAGTACAGTTTTTTAAAAATAGTACTAAATGCACATGCTGCAGAAATAAAATAGCACAAAATGGTAAATAGTAAAGCTTCGGTCTTTCTCACTCTGGTGGCATTAGCTCCACCCCTCTAAGAGCAGCCCCATCACTGTTTCTAGATGTGCTTCCCAGATGTTCTCTACATGAACATACAAATAGAATTTTTTTTTTCTTTTTCACCTGAGAAGTAACGGATCCCCGTTATCTCCACCTCAGAGGTGATTCCGCAGCCATACATACGCCCCCAGTTTGCCTCCCCGTGGCTACGTAATATGCTGTTATTCAGCTAGAGCATACTTCAACGATGGATTGACACGCAGGTGGTTTCCAGTCCTGCTGCCACCACAAGTGACACCAGCGATCAGTGTCTCATGTTGATTTTGACAGGGCGCGCATGCGTGTAGGAGCACGTTCTGGTGGCGGGACGGCTGCGTCCTCCCCTGCCCGTTCCGTGCTCACTCGCTCATCTGCCCGCCCGTGGGCACAGTGTATTAGCAGATCTTTTGTTATATGCCAGTCCACTGGGTGAAAGAGAGTCTCCTGGTTACTAAGTGTCTTTCTTTCTTCTTTTTTTTTTTTTTTTAAGATTTTATTTATTTATTTGACAGAGATCGCAAGTAGGCAGAGAGGCAGGCAGAGAGAGGGGGTTGGGGGAGGGAAGCAGGCTCCCTGCTGAGCAGACAGCCCATGCGGGGCTCAATCCCAGGACCCTGGGATCATGACCCGAGCCGAAGGCAGAGGCTTTAACCCACTGAGCCACCCAGGCGCGCCAGTTGTTTGTCTTCTTACGAAGGCATTTGAGCATATGTTCCAGTTTGAGGGCATTTGTATTTCCTTCTCTGGGAGTTATCCTGTCCACGTGCTGTGCCCTTTTTCCCTGGGGCGGACCGTCTTTGCTTACTGGTTTGAGAGACCCCTTGATACCGTGCAGAAAATCAGCATTTTATGTGACGTCGTGAGCTGCAAGGTTTTGGTTTGTTTTCAGTCTGTGGTTTTGTTTGAAAGCTTTTTGGTCATGAAGAACTTTCTCGTTTTCATATAGTCGAATTTATTAATCTCTTTTCAACTGATGCTGTTCATTCTTTTCTGAGAGAGAAAGAAAGAGAGAAAGGGAACTCACGAGTGGGGAGAGGAAGAGAGAGAGGCAGACTCCCTGCTGAGCAGGGAGCCTGAAGCGGGGCTTGATCCCAGGACCCCGGGATCCTGACCTGAGCCGGCAGATGCTTAACGAACTGAGCTTCCTGGGTCCCCCATCAATTGATACTGTTCTTAAAAATTCTTCCATTGACTAGGCGTATGGTTTCCATTTTTAATCTTTAAATCCTCTAAAATATATTTTTGCTCAAGTGTGATTTAGAGATCAGCTTAGCCACTCATTTACCCCCCAGATGCTTCTGCTTTTGTTTCCACACAGTTTCAGTCAGCGTTACTTCTTACCTCACTGAGCTTAACTGCCGGTACTAGCATTTACCTAATTCCTGCCTGTCTAGGTCTTCATAGGTTATTCAGTCTGCTTTACTTACGAACTAGTAAGTGCTCATTTTAATTAAATAAGTAGCTTTGTGGTTTCATCCAGCTCCTTCTACAATTGCTGTTTCTCCAAAAAATACACTTTTTATCAGGGCTCAGTTACACTTACATGTTAATTTAGGATCGAGCAATGGATACCTCGATGATGTACGCATTCTTGCTGGGGACCATGGCACACTCTTCCATTTACGCATATTTTTTTTTAATATTTATTTATTTATTTGACAAAGATCACAAGTAGGCAGAGAGAGAGGAGGAAGCAGGCTCCCCGCAGAGCAGAGAGCCCGATGCGGGGCTTGATCCCAGGACCCTGGGATCATGACCTGAGCCGAAGGCAGAGGCTTTAACCCACTGAGCCACCCAGGCACTCCTACGCACATTTTTTATGTGTTGAGGTATTTTACGTTTTTCTTCAGATGGATTTCTTAAGTTTATTCCTAGGAATTTTGTCCTTTTTGATTGCTGTTAGAGCTGGAGGTGCTTTCCCCTGTGATACTTTCTAACTGACGGTTGTTTGTACCACGCCTCTGAAGTATGACTAATTTCTTTATTTCCACATCTTCTCTTCAGGGAAAAGGTGATTTGAACTCTGGGTGTACTACTGTAGCTCAGCTGGTGACTAAAGTGATTTGGAATTTTGTTTTTTTTCTGGGTGGGAAGACCTGTCATTCCATTAACAAGAATGCATTCTCAAAATTTAACACTAAAATGAACTCCATTTAATGAAACTCATATGAAACTGACAATGAAAACAAAGGTTTTGTTTTGCATAAGTGGTAAGCCCTGAGATGTAGAAGTGCTGTCTTCTGACGAAAGATTGATGATGCTATTGATGATATCAAAGAACTGAAAATAAAACTCAGTTTTCCTTTGGTTTTTATTTTTTAAAGATACTTTATTACAATGGTAAATAGTAAGGATTTGGGGCAGGAATTCAGAGCCATCATGAACATTCGTTGTAACTATAGAATTGCAAAGTTAACAGAGACAGTTACTTGATATGATGGTTTGGCCTGATTTTCTATAATAGTGCTTGGGGGATACGTGGCATGTTGATAATTATATTTCAACAGAGAATAAAATGTTATATACCAGCCAGTGGCGTGTACTAAGGCAAACTGCAATGATGTTACTAGACTCTCAGGATGCTTTAATATTCTGAAGCGGAGTTTTAAGTTTTCCTAAACTGCTTTATGGAAACTGGGTACTGATACATAGTTACATAATGTGTACCTTTGTTTTTGATTCCTAAACTTGCTCAATAAATAACTCATTTGATCCTCAAAAGTCTGGGTACAGTGGGTTTAGCGTTTTGATTTTCTCCTCTCTCCTTTCCCTCTCAGGTGTTGGGGACAGCCCACTAATAACCAACAAACTGGCACTCAGGCCATTGTGACTCACACGCAGAAAATAGGTTTAGTGAGGACCTAACAGTTTTAGATAGGAAAGTACAGATTGATAGAAGAAACCAGAAGCAGTCATGAATTTCCCATGAGATCTAAGGTTCTGGCCTTTTTCTCCATAAAAGAACTGTTAGTGCTTTTGCCTCCTGTAAGATCACAGGACCTGTTGTCTTGTCGTTCCTTCCATCCTCTTTCCCCGGGAATTGCAAAAGTTATTAGCCTTCTCCCCAAAAGTCCTAGAATAGCCAGAGTCGCTTTTCGAATGTTGGCATAAAGCAGTTATCAGCCCCAAACCGGTCTTAAATAAGTCCCGAGTGTGTAGGCTGTTTTTCTAGAAGAATATTTTATTTTTTTATTTTTATTTTTTTTAAGATTTTATTTATTTATTCGGCAGAGAGAGAGAGATCACAAGTAGGCAGAGAAGCAGGTAGAGAGAGAAGGGGAAGCAGGCTCCCTGCTGAGCAGAGAGCCCAATGCGGGGCTCGATCCCAGGACCCTGAGATCATGACCTGAGCCGAAGGCATTGGCTTCACCCACTGAGCCACCCAGGCGCCCCTCTAGAAGAACATTTTAATCCACTTTTTGTTTCCTTCGATTTCTTTGGCCAGGTCTCGTGCGAGAACCTCTGGGTACAGATTGCTTGTTACGCTGCATGAAGACCTCTGCTCACACGGAATTGTTTTTCCTCCCACAGGACGAATACTCCATCTTTCCTCAGACGTACTCCATAGATATCAATGGCTATATTCTTGTGTATTCTGTGACATCAATCAAAAGGTAGGATTCCCTCCTGCTGCTTCCGTTTGTGTGCTCCAGCTAGATGGCGTTCATCGGTTTAAAGGATCGTGATGGAATCAGTTATAGTAACAATCAGACTTACCAGGCTAAATGTTTTTCAGTGATCGTCTTGTGAAGCAAACAGGTTGTTAAGGGAAAAAAAAAATCCAGTAGACGTTCTCTTAACACTGAAAGAATAAAAACTCCGTATGTCTTCCCTCCAGCTGCCTAGATAAATAGTGATTGCCCATGATCTGAGCGCTTCTGCTAATGTAAATGAGAACTACTACATAAATTGATTTAGTTTTTGTGTGTTTTCACCATATTAATGTGGAAGCCGGGCTGGCTGCTAGGGCCCTCTAGCTGAAGAACATCCCACAGATGTCATTCAGAGATTAAAATTTGTGTTTATGTGATTTGTCAGCCACGTGTTAGACTTTCCCATTTAAATAGTTCACCTATTTCATGTTGAATATTCTCAGTAAGGGTTACTCGGTGTCAAATACGCGCACACGTGAAAAAAGGTTTGTAGGAAAGAATTAAGGAATTCCTTGTGTTCGGGTTATTTTATATTAAAATGGTGAGTCGATGACAGTATATATTTTTCCACGATAAACATTATATAACATTTTTAAACACCAACACTAAAATGGATGTCTGATTTCATGCTTCTGTTTTTACAGCTTTGAAGTGATTAAAGTTATTCATGGCAAATTGTTGGATATGGTGGGGAAAGTGCAGTAAGTAGCAATGGTTTCTCTCTTTTGTTAGATGCAGTCATGTTATAGTTCTGTCTTCTGAACAGTAAGATCTGGCACTGACTAGTTTCCTGTGGCTTTTTTGTCTCCCGTTACCAGAATACCTATTATGTTGGTTGGGAATAAGAAAGACCTCCATATGGAAAGGTATGTAACTTCTGAATAATTACTTATTTATAAAATCAAGTCTGAGATGAGGTACACAGTGAAGCACCTTTCATAATTGTTGTTCTCATGGTGAGAATAGTCTTCGGTGTACCTGTCGGGGTTCAGAAACACAGCAGTGAGTGCGCCCAAGCAGGAGCAAAACCAGTATAAAACTTCACCCATCCTGACCAGTGTTTTCTCTAGAAAAGAGGGAGCAAACGTGGTAGGAAATTAGCTTCGGGTACTTCCACCGGTTTGTGCCAAGTGGACTCCAAGGAGACCACAGAAGCATTCGTTCATTCAAGAGATGGTTTCTGAGTCCCGCAGTCAGGATCAGGTCAGCGAACAGGGCCGCGGAGCCTGCCGGGGCCGGGCAGGCTGGACGCCCACAGCCTGCACAGCGGGGTTGAGCCGCGGGCCCCCCAACGGCTGCCCCGTCCTCGGGTGCTCACAGCGCAGCTCACCGCGAAAACTGTCCGTGTCCTGGGTCCTGGAAAACACAAGTCACGTTCTCTGAACCGCCAGGACTTGCTGGCACATGGGGGACCCCGTAAGGCCACATCTGTCCCGTTGCCCCGCTCGGGCCTCCTCGGCGGCCCATACGGCGGATGGTCAGGCCCAGCGGAGAGCGTTCTGCGATACGGGGGAACCGGCCGATCGCGGGGAGCCCGGCTCGCTGGTAATGCAGGTGTTTTCTGAATAAAGAGCGCGGCGCGTTAATTAGAATTTTCCCGTTCCTCTAGGGTGATCAGTTATGAAGAAGGGAAGGCGTTAGCAGAGTCTTGGAACGCAGCTTTTTTGGAATCTTCTGCTAAAGAAAACCAGGTACCGATTTTGTAGAACTTCCGTAACGCCGCCGGCAGTCCCTGGCCCGTGTCCCCTCGGGCGGCCGGACACCCCCCACCCCCACCCCCCGCCCCACCTGCTTCCCCTGCCCCGGGGCGGCCTCCGGTCGCTACTCTCTGTAGGGAAAAGAGCGGTTCAGAGTAAAGGGAAGATTCACTTTGTGCGTGTCTGTTGCTATTTTTGTTTTATATTAAAGGCTGGTACAGAAATAACAGAAAAGAAACGAGAATGACTTTTAGCCGCCTCGGCAGTGATGCGGGGCCGCCCGAGCGCCGTCTCTGTGGGCCGGAGCGGGCAGCGCGGGGGCGGCTTATTTCTCGGCGGAAACGGTTCGGAAGCGTCTTACAGGCCTCTGTCCGCGGGGAGGCCGCAGATGCTCCCCTAAAAGCACATCCTCGGGCGGCCGCCGGTGTCCGCTGCGGAGGCTCCCCGCGGCCTGTGCTTCCTTCTGCTCCCAAGGCCCCGCCGGAGCCCCGCAGCGGCCCGGCTCGCCCCCTGCCTCCATTTGCCCTCCAGCGTCTCTCCACAGTCACGGACTTCCTCGGGCCACACGTCAGACCGTGTCACCCTGGGCCAGAAGACCTGTCACCGGGTTGCCCCTGGTCCCCACCCGTCCCTGTCCTCCTCCGCCCCGCCCCGGCGGCGCCCGCCGCCACCTTCCCTCGGGGGCACTCGCCCCGCGCGCCCTTGCCCCGTGCTGGGCCCGGACCGCAGCTGTCCTTTCTCGAACTCACCACTTACGTCCAGGCAGTGCTCTGCACCGTTCAAAGCCTTTTTAACTCGTTCTCTTGTCTGACCCTCAAGTAAGAGCGAGGAGCCGCTGACCGTGTCTGGGAGGAGGCTGCCCGGGAAGCGCGACTGGCGCGCTGGGGGCCTGGTGCCCGATTTCCCCACCTCTGCCACTTGTCCCCTGACCCTCAGGGTTCTTTCCTCTTATCCCCCTTAATTCATTCCGAAATCCGAGACGTGTCACTTCCCTTTGTATTCTCCATAACGTCCAGCACGGTGGACGCCACCGGCTCGCCTGTCTGGTGGGTGCTCAGTCAACCCAGGAACCCCCTTGACAGTCCGATCCCTTTGTCCCGGGGTTCAGATACTGAGGGAGATTAAATCTGTGTGATCGGTTCCCAAGCGCAGGTAGCAAGGGATTCGTGTGACTCTGCTCCGCTCCTGAGTGCAGACGGTAAGAATTCAGATACCAAGAGATACTTTTGCTTCCTAAAGGAATCAAATCAAACATTTATTGGGTGTCTGATCTGCCCTTAAGACCATTTAGTTGCACTGTCTCATTTTGGAAGTGAGCGTAAGATCCAGAGAGGTCAGTGAGCCTTCTAAGATCATTCTGTTTATATGGCGTAAGAACTAGGACTAAAGTTTAAATCTAACCCCAATTTGGTCGTCTCTCCTCTACACCAGGCTTTCCAGTGGATGGGAAGAGAGGGCCTCGTGCGTGACCAAAGCATAATTCAGATTAAAGTGTTCTCGGGGAGGGATACAGGCTCTCTGCATACAGAGTCTGTGCATCAGCTGTGATTAGAATCTGGTTCTAAAAACGTGTAAAAGACATTTTTCGTCTATTGGAGAGATCTTATTAGTTCTGTATATATTAGGGGAATAATGTTAATTTCCTTAGCTGTAGTGATGGTGTTGGAATTATGAAGAGATATCCACGTTCTTAAGAAATGCAAACCAAAATATAGAGGGACCAAGTTTCATAATATCTGCGACTTACTTTCAAATGGGGTGGATGGGTGAATGGACCGAGGGAGGGCAAGCAGATACAGCGAAGACATGAACATTTGCTGAATCTAGAATAGTGGGGCTAGGTGATGATCGTACAGTTCTTTCCATTTTCCTGTATGCTTAGAATTTTGCATAATAAAGATTTGAAGGTGGTCAGAGGATAAGAACTTCTGCTGGGAAGATCAGTAAGTCTGGGACATACTCTACAGCGTGGTGACTACAGTTAACCGTACTGTGTTGTTTCTGTTCGTTTTTGAAAGTTGCTGAGAGAGTAGATCATAAAAGTTCTCACCACAAGAAAAAAAGAATCGTGACTCGTGGCAGTGGACGTGAACTGGACTTGCCATGGGGCTCACTTCTCCGTACATAGAAACACTGAATCATCATGTCGCACACGGCCAAGCAACAGTGTTCTGTGTCAGTTACATGTCATTTAAAAAGTGTTCAAGGTGGAGGGGTGCAGTCGAATGGCCCCGGCTGTCTTGGTTCTGTTTGCTAATGTCCCTCTTTCTGGTGAGGGTCCGGGGGTCCTTGCATGGTCATTCCATCGACACGGTCCTTAAATAGACAGCGGCCGCAGGGTTGTGTCACTGTTCATGTGGCCACTGATGTGTGTGTGACAGCCTCGCGCATTTCTGCTGCCAGCCCCGGATGCGTGGGTAGCTGGTGGGCCCTCCTCCGGCGTGACTGGGGGCATTGCCTAGAAAGGTCTACCATCTCGGGTTAGTGTCTTCCTGACGATGACCTGTGATGGTTTGCCGGGGCTACATTGTGACGCTGCTGCGGGGTTTCGGGGTGCCGGCCTCCATTGTCCGTCGGATGCCGAACTTCACTGAGGCTTCCGGTTCCGAACACCCAGATGAAACGTGAACCAGCTGAAGGCTCAGAGCTAAGGAGAAAGGATTCCAGCTACTGCAGTTCTCTTCAGCTTTGGTACATGCAGCCGACTGCTCTGATACTAGCCAAACGTGTCGAGGAAGGCAGGGTCCTGTGTGGCTGCCTCACAGCCCCAGCAAGAGAAGCTCAAAGATGGGGTGGTGCACCCTCCGTCGTCTGTTCTGCTCTCGCACTGCCCTCAGATCAGCAAGTTCCTCGTTAGAAAACGAATCCTTTAAGGTGAAAAGATCCTTGTACCCAAATCGGGTAAATACAGCAGTGACACGCAGTTCTTGGGACACCGATGGCCTGGGCGGTCCTCTCAAAGGCCTGTCTAGAGATGTCTCTGCTGTCTGTCACGTGTCTCGTGACCTGGTCTTGGAGTTGTGCAGAAGGGGGTCAGGAGACCCCAAGCCTGGCGAGTCTCTCTCACCCAAAGAGGGGGAAACCAAGTAATTCTAATCCCTTACGTCAGAGGCGTGTAAGGGAGTCTAACCCACACACGTGCCCGAGCACTTGCCGCTGTTTGTACAGAGCAGGGAATTTGTGTAGTAAAGACACGTGCACACACACACACACACACACACACACACACACACACGACACCAGTAGTCATGTGATCAGAGACCAGTCTCTGTGAACTCAGATATTTTATTGATTGTTTTGCAAGTATAGTTTGTCATTGTATGACTTCCCTAAGTCACACGGATTCAGTGGGCTTTGTTAACAGTGCTCCGCGGTGAGGGTCCTGCTCTCTGAGCCGTGGGATGTGCCTGCGGGTCCGGCTGGTTCTGCGGAGGCCTGCAACTGTAGCTTAGCAGCGAGACGAAAGAGAGCCGACTTGGGCAGAGCCAAATCACACAGATAATCAAGAAGAATTCTGAGATTTATCCAGAAAGCCAGATTCCAGGCGTACGGTTTTCTTGGTGAGAGTTTGGCACGTGTTTTCCCAAGCACTTCTCAGTGTCTTTTTGTACGGTGAAATGAACAACTTGTTTTTCTGATCATGTGAAAGGAGGAAACCTTGCTGAAGCCAGGGACCTTGATTAGACAAGGCAGGTGGGATGTGGGGCTGGCTTTCACTAAATTAGGGGTGCCTTGTCCCTGGCAGCAGGGAAGGAGCCGATGAGACCAGATTCAAGGGGTGGTCGTTTTGGTGGATGGAGGATACAGAGTTCTCTTACGAATATTGCGTGTTTTCCCAGAGAACTGGGAAACCCAGTTACCAGCGAAGTGTGAGAATAGGGGAGAGGCCTTAGAAATTCCGGGAGAGAGGCAAGGCATGAAAGCTTCATCCGGGCAGTGACTAGCCCAGGGAAAGGCAGTTGGGTGGTGCCGAGGGTCCCCTTTGGAGTCCCAGTCCTGGAGGTAGAGCGAGCCGGGCCGCTGTGGCTGCAGGGGCCGAGCAGGTGACAGCTGGCGGAGAAGGGAGCTGAGAGAGACTGCCGGGGTGGGTTGTGGGGTCAGTGCTGGCCAGGGAAGACAGTGAGGATGAGAAGTGGTAGAAGGACAGAGAAATGTCCTCAGACAAAGGAAGCTGTTGCCTGCGGGGCTGAGAACGGTGGTTTGGGGTATTGAGGTGGGGAGGGAATGAGAGAGAAGGAAGATGGGTATGGCGGGTACTTGACATTGGGTGATGGAGGGGTCGCCGTTGGTATTGATGAGATCTAGGTGCTGCCCCTCGAGGCTTTGGAGAACAGGGACGTTTTTTGATTATCACCAGGGACAGGTGTTCAGCCTAAGAGGGGATTCCCTGCCCAAAATACCAGTGACTCCTCGTGAAGGGCTCATGGGGCTGCCCAAGGGGCTGAGAGGCTGCAGTCGAGAAAGACCAGTCACGGGGCTGAGAGCGGTGTTGGACACGGTGCCCCTGCTCCAGGAGGAAGAGGGGAAATGACTCGGCGTTTGTATGTGGCTCGAAGGTAGCTGCTGAGAGTTTGAAGGAAGTGGGAGGCACAGGTCTGGAGGGGTTGGCGACGAGCAGGGAGAGCGCCTGTCCTGCTGTCGGTCCCGTGGCTCAGGGCTGTGACGAGGGGACCCCCCCAACCCGGGGAAGGGGTACAGCGAAAGCAGCGTTCTGATGGGAATGAGGCCCGACAGGTGAGGGGGTACTCATGGCAGACCCCGAAACTCCAGAGGCGCTGTCTTGGGGCGGGGGGTGCTCCTTGGGCTGCCTCCAGTGACTGGTGAAAATGGGTCAGAAGCGTGTGATGCGAGGTTAGCTCTTGGGTGAGGTGGGGGGGCAGAGAGGGAGTCCTGGGCCCCCCACACGGGCCCCTCCACCTGCCGGGGGGGCGGTGGGCCTTCTTCAGTCCTGCCGGCAGGGGTGTTCGTCAGGGCTCCACTTTGAAAGACTAATGCGGTCTAGTTTTCTCTTTGATTTGCAGACGGCCGTTGACGTTTTTAGAAGGATAATTTTGGAGGCAGAGAAAATTGATGGGGCCGCTTCACAAGGAAAGTCGTCCTGCTCGGTGATGTGATCGCGCCGCGGAAGCAGAGGACACTGGGAGTCGATCCTGCGGGGAGAAGCCGACTGCCCGTTCTCCTTTAAGATAAACTCAGCTTCTTTTTCCTTCTGTTAACCTGAAAGATTTCATTTGGGTCAGAGCTTTTTCCTGCCCCACACCCCTTTCAGATTATGTTAAACTCTGACTCTGTCCAAATGAGTTCACTTCCATTTTCAAATTTTAAGCAATCATATTTTCAATTTATATATTGTATTTCTTAATAATATTATGACCAAGAATTTTATCGGCATTAATTTTTCAGTGTAGTTTGTTGTTTAAAATAATGTAATCATCAAAATGATACATATTGTTACACTACTATTAACTAGGCTTCCATATATCAGTGTTTATTTCATTGTGTTAAATGTATACTTGTAAATAAAATAGCTGCAAACCTTAACCCCCCGAGCTACTCAGTGTGGCCTTTAAAGAAGAAAACAGGGTCCCCCGGAGGGACTCTTTTCCCCGCCTCGGGGAGGGTGTGGCCGCGGGTGGCAGGGCCAGGGACAGGTGGCAAGAGTGCCAGAACCGGGCTGGCTCTCCGTGGACCCCGGCTGAGCGGCCTCGGAGGGTCTGTGAGGGGAGTTAGTCCCCAGTAGTGACCCTTCCCTGCCCCCTCAAAGCCCCCAGCTTGAGCGGGGGTGCTTCATGCCGTGGGGACACCGAGCAGAGCCTTCTCCTTACCCATCGGCCACTTGAAGACAAGGGGAAGTTTCGAGTCACGTCCTGTTTCTCCTCCGGCCCGGCTTGATGTCCCCACGGACAGGATCTGATTCAGATCCCGCCACACCGACCGGGACGGGGAATGTTGCCAGTAAGCGTTGTTCAGACCCCGACTAAGTCCCACTAGAGGTGAGGGGTGCTTGCCCAGTGACGGTGCCCAGAGCCAGTTCCGACTGCGAAGCCAACGTTATCATTGACTTCATTAGTCAAATACAGTTTTTCAAACACTCAGAACAATTTTTCTTTGACAACACAGTATTGCTACTCATTAACGGGGTTTATTCTTAGGCCTCGTGTTCTGGATGGGTCCCCCGTGGGGGACCGTGTCAAATCCGGATCCACTTCGCCCAGGCGGCCTTTTTCACCTGAAGAGAATCTCTGTGTCCGTGGGAACTTGGAGCAGCGTGTTCGTGCTGGAAGCAAGTGCAGCTCTCGCCACGCCATCCTGGAAGGACCGGCCCTGCCTGGAGGTGGCCTGGGGTTCCCTTACGTGGCGCAGCTCACGCAGCACTCCAATGGTTACTGGGTCCCCCCCCCCGTTTTTATTTAAATGTCAGTTAACATACAGTGAGACTGTTATGTGTCATAAACCCAGCAGGGAAACCTGCCCCCAGCCTTGAGCCTTGGAGATGCCCGGGGCGGGGCCGGTGCTGCTCCCTGGTGCGTTGATCCCGTCCGCATACAAGTTGATTGACTTACTGAGCGTGTTGTGTGTTCCAGACGCGGTGCTGCGGCTCCAGACTTCAGTGACGAGATCCCGACAGGAGGTGGGTGGCGGTACCGGGCGGGGGGGGGGGGCTCATGTTTCGATTTGCTTCCCAGCCACCCTATGTGCAGGTGAGAGGACCATCTTAAAGGCATCAGCAGCTGGCTAATGTCAGTGACCACATCCGTTTTGTGTCCTCTCTGCTAATGGGATACGTGAGCTTCTGGGGAAATTCTGACTTACATTTTTTGTTACTTAACACTGTGTTCAATCACTCACTTCTAGGCCTTCTTTCTTGTGTTTTAACATGTCTGAAATCCAAAATGAGTCTCATGATCAATGGAAAAGCATCATGTTCAGAGAGACAGGTTTTTTGTTCTTAGTGGTACATAATGACTCATTGTACATGCAAATGTAAAACTAGGTATATAGTCAGAACTATTCTGCAGGGGCCCCCGGGTGGCTCAGTCAGTTAAGTGTCCGCCTCTTGGTTTGGAGTCAGGTCATGATCTCGGGGTCGGGAGACCGAGCCCCGAGTCGGGCTCCGTGGTCAGTGCAGCGTCTGCTTGTGATTCTTTCCGACTCTGCTCCTCCCCCCACACACACTCTCTCTCTCAAATAAATAAAGTCTTTATTAAAATAAACTCTTTTGCAGCTCACATAAATATAAATTATAAAATCACGTTACAAATTTAAATTACTATGATGGAATTTTGCTCAAGCTAGATTGGCCAGCCCCTTACCCCTCTCTGGACCACCACGTCTCCACCCCGTCTCCACCCCGCCGCCGACGGCCTGGCGCCCTTGCCCCAACTGCTCATCACCTTGTCGCAAACCCAGTGGGTTCTCCTGGTTGGTTGCTTGGCCTTTCAGCCCCATCACACACGGCTGGTGACGGCAGGCCTTCTCCCTGCTTCCACGAAACCATGTTCTCGGGGTCTCCCCCAGCGCGCTGTGGGCGTGAGTCTCCTTTGCTGTTTCCTTCTCTGCCAGACTTCAGTGGGCCCTCGTCCGGCCTGCACCCTGTTCCCTGGTTTCCCCAGTCACAGCTTTTACTACCACCTTTCCTGAAGGCTTCAAAGCTCACACCTTCCCCCACAACCCTGACTTCTGTGGGCTTTTCTTCGATGTTTCAAAGGCCTCTCAGATGTGTTACGTCAAAATTGAAGACTTGATTTTCTCAGAAACCTGGGCCTCCCCTAGACCCCAATTCAGGAAATGATACCATTGTCCACTAGATACTGAAGCTAGGAAGTGGGGGGCCATCCTGTCCCTCCCTCCCCCCACCACGCAGCCCACCTCCGGTGCATCCTGGTGCGCTCCAAACCCTTCAGGCCGCGGACCGAGTCAACTTGCTTAAAACAAATTGTTTTGTGTCCCTCCCCAAAATTATCTAATAATAATTGTGCCAAAATCCAAACTTCCAGCACTTGAAGCCTTGCATGATCGTGCTGGTGCTTAACCTCATCTGCCCCCATGCTCTGGTCCCTCTGGCCTCAGTGGTTCCCAGACAGAAAGCTCCTCTCCCTTGAGACCTCTGTGCTCGTCTTCCCACCACCCAGAACGCCCTTCCCCAGCCCCCGGCTCCACGTGGGGCTCCCCTCCACGAGTCTGTCCCAAGCTCTCTGGCTTTATCACACGGTACAGCACCTGTCACCATCCATCCCTGTGGGGTCCTGTGCACACCACACGTTTGCTGACAGACTAGATCCACCCACAGGGGACACAGTGATCGATCTGTCCCCGTCACCTTGACTCCCCAGAGCCCCCGAGCACGGGGTCTGCTGAAAACGATTGCCTGGTGCACTGGTTTACTTAGCCACATCTGTCGCAACATGTATTCTCTTTGTGATTTTCTTAGTGGTTGCCCTAGGAATTATAATGAATGTCTTAATTCATAACTCTCTAGTTTGGATCAATGCCAGTTTCAGTAGTGTACAAAAACTTGGCTCCTAGATATAGCTCATGCCCTCCTCCCCATTTGGGGTATTGTCCTACGGATTCCATTTTTATATGTTGTATAAAACGAACAGAATTGTTACTGCTTTTTGATGTCATCTTTTAAATCAAATAGGAGAAAGAAATTACAGGAAATACATTTATCCTGTCTTGTGTACTTGCCTGTGAGGAGAACTTTCCCGCTGCTCTGTAGTTATCCGCTGACCTTGGAACTCTGTACCCCTGACCTTGGTTCCAGCTGAGACTCCCTCCATTGCTCACGAGCAGCTGTGCCAGCCCTGAATTCTCTGGGGGTTTTGTTGCTCTTCATCTTTGCAGGAAGGCCTTGTTGGAAGGAGAGTTCTGGGTGGAGCGAGTTTCTCCTTCGGCCCTTCCCTGCCCTGTCTAGTTGAGGTTTTTCTTTTTTTTTTTCTTTTTTTTTTTTTTTTAAGATTTTTATTTATTTATTTGACAGACAGAGATCACAAGTAGGCAGAGAGAGAGGAGAAAGCAGGCTCTCCACAGAGCAGAGAGCCCGATGCGGGGCTTGATCCCAGGATCATGGGATCATGATCCCGGGATCATGACCTGAGCCGAAGGCAGGGGCTTAACCCACTGAGCCACCCAGGCGCCCCTGGTTGAGGTTTTTCATGAGCAGGTGCAGCCAGGCGTGTGCCCTGTTTGGGCTTCCTGGACCACACTGCCTTCCAATATTTTCTTTTTCTTTCTTTCTTTCTTTTTTCTTTTCTTTTTTTTTTTTTTTAATTAGCTTGCTGTTTGCCCCAACCTCCAGTAATGGCTGCAGCCTGTTTTTGACAGACACCCTGGGAAACGGCGGTCAGGTCAAACACGGCTGAGACTTGCAGAGGGGGTTTTCCAGGGAACTGCTGGGATGTGACACATGAGAGGAGTTTTATGAATGTGGGGCTTTGAAAGAGCTCCAACCCCCTCTTGACTCTTCTGGGGCTGCCCTAGTGCTGGTTTTTCCCAATTGCGGCTGCTGGTTTGCAAGGCACCTCGGAGCTGGGGGTCGGGGGCTTGGCAAGAGGGCAAGTGACGATGCCCCAAGCCTCACATGTGCTGAGAAGTGGTTGCTTTTCTTAAACACCCCCTGGTTGTTGCAAGCCCTTAGGTCATGTTCCGAGTTGTGAAGAAGTCGAATTTGGGGGCAGGGGACGGTTTTTACTCGTGTTCTCCCTGGGTTCTCAGAGGTCCTTAGGGGCAGTGTTCCCGGGGACATCCCTGCAGGGCCTGCACAGCGGAATGGGTGAGTGGATGAGCCCTACTGGGGGGCTGCCTTCTAGACCGGTTCCTTTGAATTGGACCCGAGTCCGTTGCAGTGTGGTCGAAATTCCCCCACCATTCACACGGGACATTGGGATAGCCTCAATCACCCTCTGAGCCTCCGCCTTAAGGGCCCGTAACAAGGAGGGCTGGCGCCATCTGCCATGGTCAGTGCAAACAGCCTGGGGCTCTGATGGCAGCCATACTTGGTCCTCAGGAAGTCATTTGGGTGACCCAGAATATACCAGTGGCCTTTTCACCTATCGAGGATGCTGAAGCACGGGGGCACGGTTCTTGGAGAGCCTGGGCTCCAGGAAAGCCTCTCCGGCTCCTGTGGGCCGTGGCGGCCTGAGCGGAGCTCATCAGCCCTGCCTGTGGCATTTCCAGAGCTCGTGCCTGCCCGACACCTCTGGCCGCCTTGGTGACTTCAGAGTCTCAAGACCTCGGTGCATTATCAATAGGGGCTGCCAGGAGGGCTGGACCAGCGGGAAACCAGGATGCCTTCCAAAACATTCCTTTGGAGATTCCAGAACCATTCCCCATCTCCTCCCCCTTTCCCAAGAAGGCAAACTTCTGCATTACCCATCCTTATCTTTCTGGGCCATTGATGACGTCTAGCGTGGCGGGCAGTCCGCTGCGAAGGTAACTGGAAAGCCGAGTGGACTCAGACCCTTATTTCCAGAGGTGGGACCCGAGACCCAGAGATCGCTCCCAACCCTTAGTCCATTTGTTTGCGCTACACCCCAAAACCCACCGGGAACCCCACATAAATGGAGCCTCAGACGCAGACTCAGAACAAAGCAGTTCTGGTCCCAGCTCTGTAGCTAATGCGTGTCCAGGCAACTCCCCACTCCGGTCTTGATTCCTTTATCCAAAAACTTCCCTTGGCCAGGGACCGTCATCATGCCACTAGTAGGAAAACCTTGGCTCTCCCCAAAGCCCTAATGGATGCAGTGTCAGAGTCTTGAGGATCCTGCGCCGCCCCCATGCCAGCTCGAGACCTGTACCGACTGCCTGGGTCCCGCTGTTTCGAGAAGCTCCGCGAGCTTCCACCCCGTGCGGCCAGGGGCACTGGGTATCGTGGGGGACTCCGGGACTCCCGCAGGCCTGTACACCCAGAAAGACATGGAGAATCACCAGCAACCTCGCAAGCACATTTAATCAAATCCGAAAAAAAGATTTCCTCCCAGTCCAGCCCAAGGTGTCTAGAACACCTGGGTCTCCTGCCGCGCGCATCAGGGAAGGGCAGGCCCGCCACTGAAGGCCCCTGTCCAGACCCACAAGCTCAGGCCCCGTCAGGCCCCGCGGCGGCGCCGTGGAGAGGGCCCTGGACCGCGGGCAGGCCGCTCCCGCAGGGGCCGGAACCTCCGTTCACCCTCCACGCGGAAGGCTGCGCGCGCAGGACACGGGCTCCAAAGGCCCCTCCAGCTCCCACAGTCTGTTACAGCCCAGGAGGCGGCCTTGGCTTAGATCTCCAAGGCATGAAGTGTCTCAGGAAATAGCAAAAGATTCTGGAATTATTATGGCCTCAGCAATCAAGACCTTTCACCCAGTTCTTTCTGCTGCCCAAGAAGGGCCCAGGCCTCTCCGCATAGAACAAGAACAAAACGGCCCGCTCGGCCCCTGCTCCCCGGGGAGTGCGTCCTGCCGGACTCGCTGGCTTCCTCGGGTTCAGGTTTACCCTTTATTCCCTCTTCCAGCCCCCATCCCTGTGGGTGAGCAGAGCCGCCGAGTAAATCAACACCGTAATCCCTGGCGTTTCCATGTGGCCCAGCTGTGGGTTGTGCTGTCCTGAACTTTGCCCTAAAAGGCCGACTAAAAGGACAGCCCGGGGTTGACAGCTGGAGCGGCTGGAAAGGTTACATTCCTCAGCTCTGACGCGGGCAGCTTTAGGATGCCGTAACTGAAATCATTCCGAGGCACAACCTTTTCTGTGCCTGGAACTGGGGCATTTACGTGAGGTTGTAAAGTGTTCAGAACAGGTTCAAGCTCGGTGGTGGGGGGCAGTTCTCCAACGCGGGCCCTCCTTGGAGTCACCTGAAGGGCCAGCTGAATCGGGGGCCTCACCCCAGAGCTGCTCATTCTGGGGGGGTCCAAGCTGGAGCCCGAGACATCCTCATTTCTACCCAGTACCCAGGGCTCCTGCTGCTGCTGGTTCAGGAACCACTGACTTAGGCCGTGACACCTACATAAAGGGGGGCACAGGCAGGAGTCCCATGTCTGCAGGATCTCGGGGGGTAGGGGGGTGACCGATGCCCACTCCGCCGGGGACTAGGGGTAGAACTGTGTCCTCCGAAAAGCTATATTGGATTCTGGCTCCCGGGTACCTGTGAACGTGGCCTTACTTGGAAATAAGGTCTTTGCAGATGTCATCACCAGACGAAGGTGGGTCCCAGAGCAGGGGCTGACGTCCTTCTAAGGAGAAACTTGGACCCAGAAGAAGGCCATGCGGTGACGGAGGCGGGGAGGGGAGGGGAGCTGAGACACACCAGAAAGCAGAAGCATGGAACAGACTCACCCTCGGAGCCCAAAAAGGAACCAAGGCTGTCCACACCTGGATTTTGGACTTCTGCCCTCCAAGACGGGAGAGGACAAATGTCTGTTGTTTTAAACATCCCCCCGCTCCCCCGCGCCACCGCCAACCGTGGCATTGTGCAGGGGCTGCCCGAGGAAACTCGTGCACGTCTGGCAACGAGCCAGTTGGCCATCCCAAACGACAAGGGGCCAGAGCTCTCCCGCTGACAAAGGAGGAAACTCAAGGCCAGAGCTGTGGCCTGCTGTCTAGTCTGTTGGGGCCACGCGACAGAACGCCACAGCCGAGCGGGATTGGAGCAAGGTGTTATTCCTCGTGCCCGCAGGCCGGACATCCAAGATCAAGGCGCACGCAGATTTGGTGTCCGGTGAGGGGGCTTCCTGGTCCGCAGACAGCCGTCTTCTTGCTGCGTCCTCTCCCGGGAGAAGAGCCTGGAAGCTCTTTCCTAAGGGCGCTCTGGTCCCATTCCTCGCAGCTCGGCCCTTGTGAGCCCAGCACCTCCCGACACCGGCGCCTGGTAGATCAGCTCTCTGTATAGGATTGGAGGGGGATACGTCCGTTCAGTGCACCGTGCCTGAAGGGGTCACCTAGCAGATTCCTGAGATTCAAGCCTAGAACCCATTTTCTCAGAGCTGACCATGATCCCCAGGTGGTTCCCATACACACGAATGCATAATAATACATAGCCCCACGTGGGGACGCATGGACGGCCGTGCAGCCAGGCCATCCGCGCTGGGGGCGGGCATGCCCGCGGTGGGCTCGGTGCACATTCAGATTCCGCCCCTGTGGGTAGAGCTCTAACACGTGCAAAGTCATGCTGCCGCCCTTGGGCGGGAGGCCACACTGGTTCGGGTAGACTCCCCCTCAGGAGGGTGCAGCCCCTGGGATAAAGATCTCACGCTGCTGGCCTGGGGACGAGGACCCACATTCTCCCCCTTGCTCTGCCACCAGGGGGACAGTCCACATTCCCGGATCCACCTCTCTTTTCCCATCTGCAAAATGAAGAAGCATTTGAACCGAATTGGTTGTTCCCAATTATGCACGTTTCTTGAGCTGGATTAAGATGTTCTGCAGCAAGAATTTAAATTTCCCAATTTTAAGCCAAAAAATTTTTGTTTTCAATTTTTTTTAAGATTTTTTTTTAAAGATTTTATTTATTTAATTGACAGAGATCACAAGTAGGCAGAGAGGCAGGCAGAGAGAGAGAGGAAGGGAAGCAGGCTCCCCGCCAAGCAGAGAGCCCGATGCGGGGCTCGATCCCAGGACCCTGGGATCATGACCTGAGCCGAAGGCAGAGGCTTTAACCCACTGAGCCACCCAGGCGCCCCTAAGATTTTATTTGTTTATTTGACAGGCAGAGATCACAAGTGGGCAGAGAGGCAGGCAGAGAGAGAGGAAGAGAAGCAGTCTCCCCGCTGCGCAGAGAGCCCAATGCGGGGCTCGATCCCAGGACCCCAGGATCAGGACCTGAGCCGAAAGCAGAGGCTTTAACCCACTGAGCCACCCAGGCGCCCCTGTTTTCAATGTTAAGGCGTTTTCCCCCCTACAATTTTTCTTTAACAGGTAGCAGGTGCTGCCACTTGCCAATGTGATTGAACCTCGGATTACCTGGACTTTACGTGCTGTGTCCGTGGGTCAGGCGCTCAGCCGGGCCTGGAAACAGCTGCAGGTAGTTGAGCTCCGGCGGGAGCCATGGTCTGCCAGCCAGGTTTGCGCTGCTGCCCCGTGGGGTCAAATAAAGGCACAGATCTCTGTGCTGGTTTCTTCCTCCACAATTCATGACCCTCTGGGTCTCCTGCCAGTGGATGGGTCCTGAGGCCAGCCCCCTGCCCGCTGGGTGTGCGCAGCAAAGCAGGCGCTCGCGGCTGCTGGCTGTGACAGTGCCCGCAGGCCCGGTGCCAGTGACCGGACAGGCTTTCCATGTCTTCTCCCCTCCGTTTCCGAGGTCCCTTCTCGGGGTTTTCTAGGTTCTGGGTGGAGTGAGATCTGGAAGCAGGTCTGCCCAGGAAAGGGGGAGGGGCTGACACCACTGGGTGCCTCTCTGCCCTGGGCGCTGCGTGTCAGCCGTGTCAAGGAAGGAGCGAGGGACCGAGATGGCGTACTGTGCCCTGGTCACCCGGGTGTCCTGGCCCCCAAGCCCAGCGTGCACATCCCACACTCTCAGAAGGGGGAGCTCCGTGGGATTTGAGGCCCCGATGTAGGGCGTCCCTTTCTCTGTTTCCACAGACGGCAACCTTGAGTGGAGCTGCGGGGCTGCGTCCTTCAGGCTTCCCGGACCCACTTACGACCCCAGAGAGAGAGTCCGCAGCCCTCCTGGATTTGAACAGGAAGACGTAGCGCCAGTCGTCAGCTTTCCCCCACCCTGCGGTGGAGCTCCTGCGGCAGATAGTTTTGACCCAAAAGCAAAACCCCTTTCCCAGTGTGAACTCCACAGACTCCCCATCCTAACCGTGACCCCGACTGTGCCCTCATAACCCGCCCCCTCCCTCCTGTCCCGCCTCTGCCCCCAAGTGACCAGCTCACCCTCCCCAGTTCTCAGCGGCCATCAAGAATCACGCCATGTAGGGGCGCCTGGGTGGCTCAGGCAGTAAGCGTCTGCCTTCGGCTCAGGTCATGATCCCGAGTAACTGGGATCGAGCCCCATGGCAGGCTCTCTGCTCAGCGGGGAGTCTGCTTCTCCCTCTCCCTGCAGCTCCCCCTGCTTGTTCTCTATCTCTCTCTCTGTCAAATAAATAAATAAAATCTGGGGGGGGGGGAAAGAGAGAGAGAGACTCAGACCAGGTGAAAGAAACACAGGACTGAAGCGAGGACGCTGGCCTCTGCCCCCCATTGCTCTTCGCAGCCCCTAGCACCTCTCCCCGAGCCCACAGCTGTGTTTGTGGTTTGTGCCCTGTGACCTGCTGGAGGGGGCTGGGACCCCACTGGGCCCCACGCAAACCGGACTGGGTCCCTTTGTTCAGGAGTTGGGTTGGAAATACTGAGGGAGCGAGTCCGCTGGCCCTGGGAGGCCAGGGGGTGGACGGGCCCCACTACAGTTACGGAGGAGGAGAGCGAGCGGGCGCGCGTGAGGGAGCCCGCGGGCTGAGGATGCAAACCATCACTGACCCGTGCCTGGCCCCCCAAGTCTGGTGCCATGGCGCTGATTTCAGGGGTCTCAGATTATATGTAGACGGAAAAGTGTTTGCCTAAGGCTGGGTCTGGGACCCCGCTTGCTCAGCTGTGAAATGGAGTAACCACAGGACCAGCGGGCGCGTAGGCGTGTCAGGAGTGGCCGGGAATAAACAACGAGAACGCATTAAATACCAAAGGAAAAAGAAAAGAAACAAATCACAGCCGTGGTCTCTCCCCCTGCCTCAACACACTGCTCACTCTGACCCGCCTACCTCCGTGCAGGAGGGACTTTATTTGCCTCTTTCCCAGATCAGGCCACTGGGGCTCAGGCCCAGCGGCCAACCCAAGGGTGGCGTGGCTCGGTGGGGCCGTCCTTTCTGGGTCCCTGCGGGCTGGGGCTTGTGGAAACTCAGGACACCTGAGGTCCTGCCCTGGGGGACGGGGAGGATGACACCAGTCTTCTCTCTTCAAAGATCTGCCCTTTGTTCCGCCACAAGGTGTCCAGATGTGCTTGCTGGGTATTGTTCCGTACCTGGCTCAGAACTCAGTATTCCGAGCGCACTCTCCGAGCTCAGGATCGCCTTCAAGGCTTGGGAGTTCAGAGACCACCTCCTCAAGTAGGGCTTCACTGCTGCTCTTTTGTTTTCTAAAGATTTATTCGTTTGTGGGCGCCTGGGTGGCTCAGTGGGTTAAAGCCTCTGCCTTCTGCTCAGGTCATGATCCCAGGCTCCTGGGATCGAGCCCCGCATCAGGCTCTCTGCTCAGCAGGGAGGCTGCTTCCCCTCCTCTCTCTCTGCCTGCCTCTCTGCCTACTTGTGATCTCTGTCTGTCAAATAAAAAAATAAAAATAAAAAAATCTAAAGATTTATTCGTTTGTTTGAGAGAAAGGTGGGGGGAAGGGTGGTCAGGGGCAGAGGGAGAGAGAGAATCCCAAGCAGATTCCAAGCCGAGCAGAGAGCCGGACGCAGAGCTCAGTCACATCACTCTGAGATCTTCACCCGAGCCAAAAACAATTTAAAGACTTTCTTTATCTATTTGACACGGAGCGCAAGCAGGGGGAGCAGGAGGCAGAGGGAGAACCCGACTCCCCCTTGAGCAGGGAGCCCGGTGCGGGACTCGATCCCAGGACCCTGAGATCATGACCTGAGCCGAGGGCAGACTCTGAACCAACTGCTGCTCTTGCTGGCTCTTTTCTGGAATGTCCTTTAGTATACGTTGGAATTATCAGCTTTCCATTCATGTCACTTAAATGTGTTTTCATAATTCCTTATTTCCTCTCTATTTATTGCTTGGGTGGATTTCTCCAAGTGGGCATATTTTCAGCGTTTGAGTCATGAGATGAGGAAATGCCGAAGACTTGGGTGAAGGAGGGGAGCTGGAGGAGGACGTCTGACTCCAGGACAGGAACAGACAAACGACTGTAAAACGGCAAAAGGCCAGGAGAATGTACGAACTGTAATGTCTTTGGGGGTAAAAGCACGGATTTTGCATTAAAATCGCTGCTCATGAGGTCTGTGACCTCGGGCCAGTTCCTTACCCTGTGCCTCACTTCCCGCATCTACAAAGTGGGGGTGATAACGACACCTGCCTCTGAAGACTGCCGAGGGAATTAAACGGCGGGATGCAGGTTGTGTCAGCGGGTCCCCGGCTGCGTAAACACGGAGCTTACGGTCCCTGCGGTCGGCGGTCCCGCAATCCCAAGCCCCGCCCCCACACCGCCCCCCGCCCCCCCGCCCCCCCCCAGCAATTGCGGTGTAGTTAGTGTCAGCACCACTAGGGGTCAGGCTTCGGCGCCTCTCACTTACCCCAGCGCGCTTGTAAGAGATGGGGCCAAGGGGATGTCCCCCAGACCCCAAACGCTCAGCTTTGGCACTCCCACCCTCTCCTTCCCTACCCTAATCCGATTCGCGCCTCCTGCACTGGAGACCTCCGGCCCGTCTTCCAGGGGGGAGACGTGTTCTCTCTCCTAGAAGTACACCTGAAACAGGGCGGAGCCTGGCCCCCAGGGGTGGGGCTTGGCACCCAGGAAACCCCAGGAAGTTTTCACCCCTTCTCCCAAGGAGGTTCAGGGCCCCGCTGGCTCACAGACAGCAACCCTACCCCTCCTTAGAAGGGCGCAGATTCTGGCAAAGGGAGCTCCCTCCCTCCGTGTCCACCAGAGGCCAGTGTGTCCAGAGGACCGAGGCTGTCCCCAAGCTGCCCAGTGCACTGTCTAGGCACACACTGACCCAGGCCCAGCCAAACCTCCCGATGGCTACCGCTGCGCCGTTCATGTGCTTGCCCTCATTTGCTCATGCATTCGTGCAGTCTTGCCTCCATCCAGGGGAGGTGAGCTCATGCTTCACTGCGCAATTTCCCACACAGGTATGGCCCCCAAAGGTGGTGGGCTTGGCCCCTGAGGGCATTTGGACATCTGAGGGGGTTTCCATTTGTCAGAATGATAGAGGAGGGACAGGCCTTTGGGATCCCGGTATCTTGCAGCAAGATATCTTGCAACAAGATACTGATATTTTGCAACAAGCCATGAGGTACGGATCGCACAATTTCACCCAAATACATGGTATTCTTTGGTTGCTTTTAATAGACACTGAATTTTCCAGGCATGCAATGTACTAGATCAATAGACGGAAGATTTTACTTAGTTTTCTGAGGAAATTACCAAGAGATCCATTCACTATTTCAGAAACTGGGATCACAAACAAGAAGGTAACAATTGCAGAAGGGAGCTCCTGGGTGGCTCAGATAGTTAAGCGGCTGCCTTTGGCTCCAGTCTGCCTTTGGCTCAGGTCATGATCACAAGGTCCTGGGATTGAGCCCCACATTGGGCTCCCTGCTCGGTGTGGAGCCTGCTTCTCCCTCTTCTCCTAAAGCCCCCCACCCCCTGCTGTGCTCTCTCGCTCTGTTGAATAAATAAAATCTTTTTTTTTAATTGCAGAAGGATACCTGTATAATGTTAGTCCACTGTAAAATGTATGTTATTTCCACGTACACGAATAGTAAAGGTATGAAA
Organism: Martes martes; assembly: GCF_963455335.1. NCBI lineage: Eukaryota > Metazoa > Chordata > Mammalia > Carnivora > Mustelidae > Martes > Martes martes. Next base: position 102,593,126 of record NC_137899.1, on the reverse strand, counting down.
ATATTCAAAGAAATAATAAACACAAAAATCAGTATAGTGGTCATTTCTGGAGAAGGAAGGCTTTTGATGACTTCTTTTTTTTTTTAAGATTTATTTATTTATTTTAGGGAGAAAGAGAATGAGGAGTGGCAGAGAGAGAGGGAGAGAGAAACTTCGGCAGACTCCGCGCTGAGCCCAGAGCCTGCCATGATCCCCCCCCACCCCACCCCCCGAGATCAAGACCAGAGCTTAAACCAAGACTCAAAACTCAGACGCTTACCCGGTTACCCGATTTACCCAGGGGCCCCTGCTGACTTCCTTCTTTAAAGACAAAAAAGTCGACCTGACATAAAAATGCCAAAATGTTAAGATTTAACAAAGCTGGGTAATGGGTGTGTTATTATTCCTTCCATTACTCTCTAGACTTCTCTATGCTTTAACTTACCCAAAAAGGGAAGAGTCTCGACAAAATCCCAAGCAGGCAGGTGGGTGCTGGACCGGCCTGCTTTGCCGCAGCTTTTAAGATCGCACATTGTTGGGATTTTCTTAAAATCGAGACAGCATCCTGAGCCCTGCTCCCTCCACTGTCATCGTTTTACTCTGAGCAAGCAGTCATAGTTCCTTTTAACAGTGCGCTATCGAAGATCGAAGATCGCTCACGGACCAGGCTCTGCAGGGGCGAGGTTTTGCCAGCCTGGGGTTTGCGCCGGGAGATGGCTGCTGGGGCAGGGATTCTTCTTGGGCGCAAATGCATCACAGGAACAACGGCAGACCTGACCTCCTTATAAGGAAGATCCTGGGTGAGAACTGCGACGTGACGCTGGCACAGGGGAGTGGAGGTGAAGGTTGAAGAAACCCCATCCACGTGTTCATTTTTACCAGTTCTTTCCATGAGGCTGTAGCTTGTTGTTGTTTTCATGTAGACTCTTCAGAAAACACCTGAAATCTCTGCTTGCGTTTCCAATCTCCCCACATCACCTGGGTGCTTTGTCTCTGGGCTCTGGCCCTGGTGGCGGAAGGGCAAATACAAGTTAAACCGTGGACTTCAGGTGATCATGTTGTGCCAGTGTTTATTCGAAGTTGTAACAAATATGCCATGGGGGGGGGGGGGGTTGCTGATGGTGGGGGGCTGCAGTGGACAGGGGTTATATGAGAACTTTCCGTACTTGGAGCCCAATCTTGCTATGAACCTAAAATTGCTCTAGAAAATAAAGCTTATAATGAAAAAAAAAAAAGCTGAATTTTCCTAGTTGAAAATAAGGGAAGATGGGGCACCTGGGTGGCTCAGTGGGTTAAGCCTCTGCCTTTGGCTCAGGTCATGATCCCAGGGTCTTGGGATTGAGCCCTGCATCGGGCTCTCTGCTCAGCAGGGAGCCTGCTTCCCCTCTCTCTCTTCTTGTTTCTCTGCCTACTTGTTCTCTCTCTCTCTGTCAAATAAAATAAAAATTTAAAAATCATTAAAAAAAAGGGGGGGGGAAGAGACGTCCCGTCCCTCCTTTTCCTTCTAGAATTTCTTTCTTGGTTCTCCATTCTTTTTTTTTTTTTAAGATTTTATTTATTTATTTGACATTGAGAGAGACCACAAGCAGGGGGAGCAGGAGAGGGGAAAAGCAGACCCCCGCTGAGCAGGGAGCCCGATGTGGGGCTCGACCTGGAACTCCAGGATCATGACCTGAGCCAAAGACAGATGCTTAACCGACTGGGCCCCCCAGGCCCCACTTTCTTGGTTCTTCTTACATGAATGCACATCTTTTAACAGCTAAACAAGCTGCTTGCCAGTCTGAAAACTCAGGAACATTTCCTCCAGGAGCTGGGAGCCACCTTTTGAAAGGGAATCATCAAGGAACACATCTCCCACCTCCCTAATCCCCCGCCCCCCAATTTCCTGGGAGGAATGGCCTGGCTTAGCTCCAGCTGTCACTTACTTTGAATTGCAAAATCTATCTCCACCACAAAGAGACAGAAAAATCGGCAATTTCTCTCTTTCTCTTTCATATTTTTTCTCTCTACTATTACCTTTCATTGAAGTCACATTTTTTTTTTTTTCAGAGTTTCCCCCTGGGCCCCTTTTAAGCAAGTGCTGCAGGATTTTTGCATCGCGAGTGCCCGTGGTTCTCGGTCACCCGCTTCAAAGACTGAAGAGGTAGACCGGATGAGGTGGGCAGCAAAGCGGTTCAGTAAGCAATAGTACCAAGCCCCCGAAGAGGGAGGGACCTAGGAGGGTTGCCCAAATCAGCAGTTTCTCCTAAGAACACGTGTAATGAGTCACACCTGCCTATCTAGATAAAAAGGCTGGATTTCCTCGTCTTCGAAATCTCTTTGGCGGATGGCCTGCGATGCACATCACATGCAGACTTAATGCTTTTTTATTCGATAATACAACGGTTTTCTTCCTCTTCTACCTTTAGGGACAGGCTTTGGGGGAGATTTTGTCTTTAATTCTATTTCCCTGGCAAGGCCTGAGTGGGGAGGCAAACACTGGAATGCGTGGCTTGGCCCGTGTGGATGCCTGGCCCAACAGCTCGGCCAGGCCCACTGAGCGGGCGACCAGTTGAGTGCCAGGAACTTCGGTGCCGCGAGAAAGCCTCACTCTGCAGTGGGTCTGCCTGTTTCCGTAAACCCATCCTTGTCCAGCAGGGTGGTCTGGCTGCGGGGGCAGGGCAGGTCCCAAAGAAAGGGATAGAGGATGAGGACTGATGGGGGGTGGGGGGGCACAGCACTCAGGGACCAAGAACGCAGGAGGGGAAAAGGAAGGGGAGGCCAACCTGGGATAAGAGATGCGGGGGCGGGTGGCCACCCACCGCTGTGTGCTTTGGCGAGCAGATTGTAAGGTGGGCCTGGGAGCTAAGAGCAGCAGGCACTGTGGGTGGGAGGGGGCAGTCAAGGAGCTGGGTTCCATCCTTGGTCCAGAGAAAAACTTCAGTAACTGCTCTTACCGGGCGGGAGGTCCGGGATGGCTCGGTGCCCAAGGAGGGTAGGGGGAGGCACTGCTGGAGAACCCCCGAGGCAGAGGGGAGGCAGCGGGGCCGGCGTCTGCGTGTGTGCGCGCACGTGTGTGCGTGTGTGTGCCCCTGACTCAGCAGGGACGGCGGGCGGGCGGGGGTCAGAGACAGAGGGGGCGGTGGTGGGGCGGGCAAGGGGCTCGCGGGGCGGCCGTGACCCCGCAGGTACCCGGTTGACCCCGGGCAGGGGGCGGGGCGCACGGCGGGGCTCGCGGCGCCGGGGTGCTGCGGCCGAGGCGGGGCGGCCCCTTGCGGGCTTAGGGCGCCGGACCAGCACTAACGCGCCCGCCAGCAAATCTTTTGTCCCGGGCGGCGCTGAGCCAGCAGGGCTGCCGCCGGCTATATAGGGGCTGGCCGCCGGCGGGGCGGGCACACCATGGCGCAGCGCTCGGGAAAGGTGAGTGGGGCCCCCCCGGCCGGCCGGACGGTAACGGACGCCGCCCGCGCGCCGCCCGACACCCGCCGCCTGGCGCTGCCCGGGGGCCTCGGGAGGCAGGGGCCGGACTGTTACTGGAGGCCCCTGCGCGTCTGCCAGACCCCAGCAGAACTGGCAAAACTGCCTGCCCGCCCCGGGCGGCCTGGCCTCTGTGGCGTGGGGGTGGCACGGTCCCCGTCTCCACCGCCTGCAGCAGTGACTCGGGGGCGGTCTGAGGGATCTTGGAATGCGGGGGCCACCGGTTCCCCCTGAATCTCTCTGGGCCATGCCCAGGGGTGGTGCAGGAAGGTGGCAAATTCAGACCTCCGCCCCCCATTCTCTCCTCCCTCTCCTAGCAGATTCGATGCAGCCTTTGGTCGCCAGGGGCCAAGTTCAGGGTCGGTGGGGAGAGCATTACTCAGTCTGCAGCCGCTTGGTCAGGCTTCAGTAACCAACAACCCCAAGAGCCCATCATGCCCCTGTGCACCCTCCCAACCCCTCCCCCAGAGGGACCTCGAGAGCTGGGAAGTCATGTCCTGGCTCTCAGAGCTTGTGGGGGGCAGGAAGGTGAGGTGAGGAAGGTGAGAATGTAGAAGGATAGTCATCCGAGACCACGACCGTGACCGGGACTGTGAGGGTGACCTGGCCAGCGATGGCAGCAGTTACCAGCCACCGGGCACCGTTATTTGTACTTTGCCAGGGCCCTTCTAGGAGCGCAATTCTAGAAACTCCAAGAGTTATTGTGTGGTTGAATTTCACACTCCGTGGCAGAAAGTGAACTTCGGGGCCAGTAGAAGTCGTGTTGTGTAGTTTAGGGACAAGGGGAACCTGTCAGCGCCATACTGCCGTAGGACACTGAACCGACCGCTGAGCTGGCCATGTTCCAGCCCTGACGCATGCCCAGCACCCAGGGGAGCAGCCCAGCCAACAACGGGATGAGTTACATTGGAAATGCCCCCGTTTAGCCATGAATGCCCGCACCGCACCCTGACTTGTCTCTGTCGCGCTCAGACTTTCCCACCCAGGAACCTCTCTGAAAATTGAATGTTTGGTTATGATGGTGGGGTTGTGGGTGAAATGCTATCTTCTAAAAACACTTCCTTGGATGTTATGAATTAACAATGAACAAAGACTAAGTTGAAAAAACGCAGTGGGAGAGGTGCCTGGGGGCCTCAGTCAGTGAAGCGTCTGCCTCGGGCTCAGGTCATGATCCCAGGGTCCGGGGCTCAAGCCCTCCACCTCAGACTCCCTGCTCAGGTGGGAACCTCCTTCTCCCTCTGCCCCTCCCCCTGCTCCTGCATTCCCTTTCTCTCTTTCTCTTTCAAATAAATAAATCTTTTTTTTTTTAAATGCAGTGGGGGGCGCCTGGGTGGCTCAGTGGGTTAAGCCTCTGCCTTCAGCTCAGGTCATGATCTCAGGGTCCTGGGATCGAGCCCCACATTGGGCTCTCTGCTCAACAGGGAGCCTGCTTCCCCTCTCTCTCTGCCTGTCTCTCTGCCTACTTGTGATCTCTGTCTCTCTGTCAAATAAATAAATAAAAATCTTTTTTAAAAAATGCAGTGGGAGTTTGAAAAGAGCCTGTTTTCCAATGGGCCCAGGGACAAAGGGGGAGTCCCTATCCCCAGGTATCTACTGAAATTTATCTGCTCAACCATGACCCCCCCCCGGGAGTGGGGAGGGCCAGGTCCTGGGTCTGACTCAACGCACCTTCCCTTCATTCCTTCACCCTGCTAATGGGGTTGACCACCTGCCGTCCGTGGCAAGCCTGGGAATCAGGGTTTAGTTGAGGGTGTTGGACGCCAGGTGTCTGCTCCCAAGCCGGAAAGGACAGAACGCTCTGACCTCGAGCCCTCTAACCTGGCCTTTCTAGATCATCCTCTATGAGGGCAAGCACTTCACTGGGAGGAAGCTGGAGGTCTACGGGGACTGTGACAACTTCCAGGACCGAGGCTTTATGAACCGGGTGAACTCCATCCGGGTGGAGAGCGGCGCCTGGGTCTGCTTCGATCATCCCGACTTCCGGGGCCAGCAGTTCATCCTGGAGCACGGGGACTACCCCGACTTCCTCCGCTGGAACGGCCACAACGACCACATGGGCTCCTGCCGCCCCATCGGGATGGTGAGTGGGTCTCCGGCCAGGGGCTTCCTGCCAGAGGGACCGAGGGTCTGTGCTGCTCAGACGTGGGACAAAAACATCTGGGAGCGCAGCCTTCCCAACTTTAAGATCTGACGAGGCCACGGGATGTTTAAGATGGAGAGATGCCCCCAGGCAGACCCGCCGCTCCCCCGCGTGTGGGAAGCCATGAGACCGAACCCCAGAACGCCTGCAAGCTTTTATACCTACATTTATCAACGTGTATCGGGCAACAACCTCCAAGGTCCGATTCCAACATCTTGCTGAATGTTGCACTTAAAATGGCTGTTGGAAATATTAGAAGTTTGGATTTGCAACCAGATGGGGGAGAATTTAGCTAAAGCCAGGCTGATCTGGGCCGGGGTTATCCACCCGTGAGGGTCATCTTGGAGCACTTTCCAAGAGACTTCGGACGTGAGGGCTGTCCCTACCCGTGGTGAAGGACTGTTCGTGTCTAGCTGCCCTTACAGGGGGCAGGGGTGGTTTGAGGACCCAGCATTCCCATTCTTTTGGATTCTCCCAAGTTACAAGTGCCAGCTGAGCCGCTGGGAGGTCCACATCGTCAGGGAGATGGCTGCTTCCCGAACCAGACTCTTAGAGTCTCAGCTGCGTGTCTGTGGAAAGATCTTTCCCTGGACGTAGGGACCAGGTGGTGCCAGTGAACATCTGAGGAAGCCCCGGGAGGGTGCCTCGTGCACGTTGGGGGGGGGAGTGCTTTTCTACCGAGTTATAAAACCAGCTGGGCTTTGGCATCTCACATTGTTAAGAATGCTTTCTTAGTATTTCCACCAGGCCATAGACATTTGGAAACAGGAATTAACAGGGCTGACTCTGGATCTTGCAGAATGCTATTTCTGTGAAAACTATCCTGGGTATTTTTCAAATGCTCTTCTCCTAAGAGCTATCCTTGTGGCCAGCTGTGATGTGGCCCCATCCCCTGCCGCCCCCAGAGCTGGTCGCCGGGAGCTGGCCCTCCTCTGACTTTTGGAAATGCAAGGAATCTTCTAGGGCCCTATATACCGTCATCTCAGTGAGCCCACAGGGATTTCAGCAAATGAGATTTCTGTTATTTGTTTTAGATTTTTGGCTTCATGTTTTAATAAAAGGTTCTATTACGGTTTGTAAAATATTATCATTTAAAGGCTTGCCCCTGGGGGCACCTGGGTGGCTCAGTGGGTTAAAGCCTCTGCCTTCGGCTCAGGTCATGGTCTCAGGGTCCTGGGATCCAGCCCCGCATCGGGCTCTCTGCTCAGCGGGGAGCCTGCTTCCCTTCCTCTCTCTCTGCCTGCCTCTCTGCCTACTTGTGATCTCTGTCTGTCAAATAAATAGATAAAATCTTTTTAAAAAATTTAAAAAATACAGGCTTGCCCCTGGCCTGCAGCCCCAGGGTGGGGATGAAGGGCAGAGGAATGCGTTGGGACGGCTGGGGCAGGGGATCCCCAGTGCCGGCACCAAAAGGAAACCCAGTGGTCTGGTCCCTGGTCAGGGCACGGCCACTGTCTCCCAGGCGTCCGGCCGGCCCTCTCTAACCCTTGGATTCTTGAGTTGACTTAAGAGGAGCTTGGACTGGTTCAGGGGCTTGGAAAGCTTTGTAAAGTAATAGACCCCTTTCGTCCAACGAGGTGCCACACACCAGAAAAAACCGAGTGCCTTGACGCTTGTGCCGGGTGGCGGGCCCTCACTGCCCCCCGCCCAGCGCAGGGCTTCTGGGGTCCCCGGCTGCATGGGTGTCCGCGTAGGGGAGGGAAACTCAGTGCCCTTTGCCTTCTTTCCTTCCTCGGCTCCCACGGGGCCCACAGCATGGGGAGAACTTCCGCCTGGAAATCTTCGAGGGCTGCAACTTCACCGGCCAGTGCCTGGAGTTACAGGAAGACTGCCCCTTCCTGCAGAGCCAGGGCTGGTCCAAAAACTGCGTCAACGCCATCAAGGTGTACGGGGACGGAGCGTGAGTACCGGCTATACCTGTACGGCCACAGACCACCGCCCAGCGGGGGGCCCTGCCCAAGCCAAGTGTGGCCAGCCCGCCCCCCCACCCCCGCCCCGGAGGCCCATTCCCTCCCTCAGCTGCCTCCTCTACCCCAGGCGAGCAAAGGGGGCAGAGCCCCAGCCCGCAGGCCTCGCGGGGAGATGGACATCATGGTGGCACTCACTCCTGGTGGACAGACTGTGGCCGGGAGGTGGCGGGGTTTGGCCCAGGCATAGAGGGGCTTGTCTGCCCTCCTGCAGGAAGGTCATCAAAACCCCGGGCTAGCCTGGCTTCTGTTGGCCCCTGCACGCTTGGTTCCCTCCATCAGCTGGGCGTGGGCGGCCCACGTACCCGTCGTGCTCAGCCACCGTCGGGCACCTGGCTGAGGCTAGAGGGGGACCTTGCCCGGCTTGTGAGTGACGCAGCTAGGACTGCAGCCAGGCGTTTGGCTTCAGGTTGGTGTCCCTGGTCTAGAGCAGAGAGGCCCCGAGACCTCAGCCCCATCCCGTCTGCGGAAGAGCCCCGCTCGGTTCCCAGGAACGTGGCTCCCGTCTGGGCAGCTTCGGGATCCAGTTGCTGTGTGTCCGAGGTTAGGGTCAGGGAACGCCGCAACAGGTTCAAGAGGGTGGTCACGGGAGGGGCCGGATGAAGAGAGTGGCTGAGCCGGAGGAAGAACTGGGGCCTCTTTCCCTGGGGTAGCCTGACCCAGAGTCCCCGGCGGCCCCGCTCCTCTCCCACCATCCCTGTCATTCTGGTTCCATCAGGATTCATTCGGTCACGTCTGCCTCTCTCTGCCTCTCTCGGGCTCTCGGAAACCCCGTTTGCCCTAAGTTGATAGTAGTTGGGGATCTGGGGGGTCGAATTCCAGAACCACCATTTGCCTGGAAAACCACCGGCCAGATTGTGTCTCAGGAGACCAAAATCCACCTTTGCACGCTGAGACCCGTCACGGCCACCCCTGCACCCACCGGGGCGTCCCCCGGGGCCTCTTGAGAAAAAACCGTGGGAAGGCAGGAGCCAAGAGTCTCGACCACAGGGGCACGGGGTCTCCTACAGGCCTCGATTTGCCAAGCGGAGTTGGAGACCCAGCGGCTGCCTGCGCCCAGCCCCTCGCTCGGACCCAGGGCTCTGCTCTCCTCCCCCTTTGCCTCCCGTGACTTTAATTAGTTAAAGAGAGAGAGAGAGCGAGAGCGCTCGCGCCTTGGGCCAGGAGGAGCCGCCAGAAGGTCTGGCTCTGCCTCCTTCAGGGTCTTCCCAGGGTCTGATGGGGCCCTCCCGGCAGTGTCCCTGCTGCCTCCCAGACACAGGAATTAACTTTGCTCGGTTCCGGCCAGGTTCAGGTCAGCCCAGGATTGACCTGTCCCCGCAGACCCGTGTCCCAGAGGGTACTTCCTGCCCCCTAAGGGCACAGTCCCTGCTGCTGTGGATGGGCCTCGCCCACCTCCCCCCACGTCCCCCCACATACCCCCACCCCCCGGCTCCCTTCCTCTTCCTGCCCATTCCTTCCCCAAAGTCACAGAAGGAAGGCCGGGAGGAGAGGTTTACGGAGGAGGCCCAGCCCATGGGTGTGGGGAGATTGGGGGCACGGGAGGGGGGCAGTTCGGGTCCAGTGGAGGTCAGGGCGCAGGGAGGCCAGGGGGTGTGGGAAGGCCAGGATAAACCAGGTCGGCCCTGAGGGACCCTGTAGCTCACACACCCGGGCCTCCCCGGCCCTTCCTGACTCCTGACCCTTGTGTAGATGCACCAGGCACCGGAGGTGGAGTCAGGATGGAGAAGACGCCCAGGAGAGGGGGTGACGGGAGAGGGGAGCGCTGGGCAAGCTGTCCCAAGCAGACCACTCACTCACTCACTCACTCAGGGGGCTGTGTGGCCTCGGGCTGGATGGGCTGTGATTTCCGAGTGTGTCTCAGCGGGGAGAAAGTTCCTTCAACCGCAGAGAGCTTTGGGGCGGGAGGGCAGGAACTCTCAGGGCCACGGTAGGGGTTAACTGCTAAGTCAGAGCACCCCACGGCCTGGGCCTGGGCCCCGAGGGACCCCAGCAACCAGATCCGAGGCCTGTAGCCCCGCTTTGCTTCCCACGGTGAAAAAGCAGAAAGGGAGCCTCAGAAGTGAGGAGGAGAGGCCTGGCTGAGAAAAGGCGGGTGTGACAAGTGGGCTGTGAGTCCCCATTGGCGGGGGGCGGGGGAGGGGGAGCAGCTGTGATCCGCTCCTTCCCCCCCCCTTCACCTCTCTGGCTCCAGGCCCTGGCTGGGCCAGGAGGGGGGGTGGTGCGGGCAGGTCTCCTCTCCGGGCCAGGAAGGAAGGGATCCTGTGCTCAGCCGCCCCAGCCCCACGGTCACTGGCCTCCCTCTGACACCAGGTGGGTCCTGTACGAGGAGCCCAACTACCGGGGCCGCATGTACCTGGTAGAGCGGGGTGACTTCCGCAGCTGCTCCGACTGGGAGGCCCACAACGCCCGCATCCAGTCCCTCCGCAGAGTGGTCAACTACTTCTAACTACTTCTAGCCCCAAGGCCCCGGGCGTGCCTGGGGGCAGCCCCTTCCAGCTCCCCTGGGGGCTCAGACCCTAGGGAATAAAAATCAGAGAAAGGAGAGCTGAGCTGGCCTGAGTGATTTCCCCGCCCCTCCCTGCCACCGGGCAGCCGGTGGGGCACCCAAGGCCCTGGGCAGGAGGTGGCCGCAACACAGCACGGGGAGCTGGGGGCCCAGAAGGACAGCAGCGGGGGTACGGTGGGGGGAGGGCTGTAAGGCACCCCCGTGAGAGCTGGACGGGATCTAAAGGTTATGGAGTTGAACCCTTTCCTTTCACTCGTGAAAAGCCCATGCTCTGAATGGGGAAGGGGGAGCCTGTGGTTCCCAAGCAAGCTTCAGGGGGTCTTCTGGCCGGGAGCCCCGGACCAGCCAGGGTGAAGGGGCGAGAAGTGCGGGGGGTGGGCGAAGGCCCCGCCGCTCCCTCCCGGCTCTGCCTCTCCCTGACTCAGCATCTCGGGCTGCCAGGCCACGTGGTCTGCTCCGCGGCCAAGAGCCTGACCCAGGGTTCACGCGTCTGCCTCTCTGGCTGGTCTTGGCTTAGGGGTTTACTGGGAAGGCCCCTCTGAAAGGATGGGCTGGACCTCAGCGACACATTGCCCCTGTGTCCTGTACCGGGGGCTTGGAAGAAGCTGGAACACGTGGACTCGGACGGAATGGAGGAGGAGACTCGGGAGGAGCCGGAATGTGGAACATCACTCCCGTGGTCCCCAGCCTGCGCCCCCCGGGGCTGGGCAGAGCCAGGGGCTGGGCTCCTTTCTGTCCTCTGGGCGAATCCATGGGACCTCTTTGTGGCCTGGGCCCTCTCCAGGACACGGGTCCATCCTGTTGGGGGGTGAGTTCAATGGAAGGGAGCACTGCCCCAGGGGTGGGGTGGGGTCAGGGAGGAGCCTGTCCTGGACGGTAGTGGGGTTTCCGGGAATAAGAGGGTCCTTACTCAAGACACCTCCCCACCCACACTTCAGTGTCCGGCCTCCCCTCCCCCGTGAGAGGGTGGGAACCTGCCGGACAGTAGAAGTGGGACAGGTAACTCCTTCCCCTCCCTGCAGCCCCCACCCCCGCCGCCCCACCTGCACACCAGAATCCTGAACCACAGAGCAGCCTGGACTGACTCTGGCTGTTCAAATGGAGTTGGAGATGCTCCTTCCACATGGGTCCTCTCCTGTGGCCTGGGCTTCTGGGGACTCGGGGCCACTGGGCTCTTGGACACCTTCATGGAGATGGGTCCCAAAGACGTCTGTCTATGCCCCACGGCACCTGGACCGAGGCCCCTGACTGGAGGAGGGATCGGGGACCGCAGCAGTATGAAGTGTTCCCAAGAATCCTGGCCATTGGCTCAAGCCCCTGGTCCTGCTTTCCAAACCCCCCACACTCTGTGATCCTGGGGTCCCCTGCCCACCCCCCACAGTTTGCCTCTTGACTGGCCACGCAGACTCCCATCCCCTCCTTACCACACATCTTGCGTGTCCTTTTCCCAGTAGAGGAAAGGGGTCCCCACCGGAAAGGGCCCCTTCAGGCTGACCACTTCCTCAGGACCCCTGTGGGAGAGAACTTGAACCCGGGGATTAATACGTAAACTGGAATTGAGCTGTGGACAGGCTGGGGATGGATGGTAGGGATGGAAGCTGGGGTGTAGGGAGGGAAACGGGGTCCCTGAAGGAAAGCCAGAAATCTCCGGGCTTGGGTCCTGCGTGACGGAGAGTGGGACGGCCGTCCTGGTGGACTGTGAGGGTGCATTTGCTCCGTTTGCCGGGCCCCGCCCCTGCGCCCCAGGTCCCCCGCTGAGACCAGTGGAGAAGGTGAGTCATCGAGAGCTCCCGCTGTTCACCCTGGGTAACACTGCCAAGATCTGGGTGGCAAAGGCGTAGGGCCCCAGGAGTCTGCTGGGGGACCCCTCTGAGCAGAGTTTACACCCTGGGCAACCGTGCACCTGCCCAGGATGGGGCGGAGGGTGGGGCGGAGGCCGCCATCCTGCCATTTGTACGTGGGGTCTACGAAGGGTGCACTCTGCACCCCGAATGCCCCAGTCCACCTCCTGCAGCCCAGAGAGTGGAACCCCAGAGTCCCGGGCACTGTGGGACTGAGGGAGACCACGTGCAGACCCTCCATCCAGACCCTCCTTCCTGAGAAGGCTCAGATCATGAACTTGAAGAAACCACCGCAAACCGACAGATTACCAGTTCCCATCTTCAAGCCCGGAACGAAGGAACATTTAAACACACGGTCACCGGGTCTGAGCTGGGAGCAGACTTTGTAGGAAATGATGCTCTTGTTTTTTTCATTTCTCTGCCAGTTTGTTCCAGGAGGTAGAACTTTGCTGGGTGAAGTCCGCCACGCTGGTCTCTGCTCGTGTGGGCCCTGCCCATGGTTAGGACCCCGGCCCTGCTCAGCCGGTCCCTCAAACCTGCCCCCAGGTCTGGGACAGAAGGGTCCAGGGTTCCAACTAGCCCCAGGCTTCTAGGGTCCCACATCCCTTTACCTGCTGATGGTGATGATGGCCAGTGAGCATTTGTCATGCTCTGCAAGGTTACTCATTACGATCACTGATCCCAGGATGATAATAGTCCTGTCATCACCGCTGCGAGTGGAGGGACAGTCTAAGCAACTTTCCCGAGGTCACAGACAGGATTCAAACCCAGAGCTGGCTGACCTCCCTGTTCCCAACCATCCTGCTACCCAGCTCCACAGGTTTGCGGGTTGAGGCGGGGTTTACCATCGTTAAAGTAAGCGTCACCCCATGCAATGGCAATCACACGCTCTAAGCACAGTCCCCTGCCCTCATCCACACTCCTTGTGACCAGGGAGAGGGGGAAGCGGGCATCCTCGACCTGGAGCGGGGCATGTGGGGAGAAGCAGGACCGGCCTTCTGCCCCCGCGGCGTGAACTGGGAGTGAAGCGGCCCGGCTCGGGCTGCCCTCACGAACACCACCGCTGCGGGCTCCTCACCGTCCCGAGGCGGGAAGTCCACGGTCAAAGGGCCGTGGGGAGGGTTTCCCCGGACGCCTATCTCCTTGGCCACCTTCCCCGCGCGTCTTCACAGGGCCCTCCCTTTGCGTGCGGCTGTGCATGGGGACGCTAGTCATTTTGGATTCGGTCCACCTGAACTACCTCATTTTAACTTAATTGCACCAAAGAGTCACCCTCTGAGGTTCTGACGGTCAGGACCTAGGAATCTGGGGGGGCACGCATTTGAGCCCAAGACTCAAACCAAACAGCCTCAGTCAGGCCTTGGCGTCCTGCCCTGTGAAGTGAGTGCAAACCTATCTGTTGTTCCAACTGTATACAGTTGTAAAAACCAAGCAAGTAGGGGCACCTTAGTGGCTCAGTGGGTTAAAGCCTCTGCCTTCGGCTCAGGTCATGATCCTAGGGTCCTGGGATCGAGCCCCACATCAGGCTCTCTGCTCAGCAGGGAGCCTGCTTCCCTTCCTCTCTCTGCCTGTCTCTCTGCCTACTTGTGATCTGTCAAATAAATAAATAAAATCTTAAAAAACAAAAACAAGCAAGTAAGCCATGAGAAGGCGCTGTATGAATACGGGTCCTTGGAAGGAAGCCACGTGGGCAAAGTCACCCAGTACACTGGGACGCAGGGAGAAGGAACTCCATCGTGGGGGAACCCTAAGAGCCGGTCCTACCTACGATGTGACCCCAGACAGGTCACCGCCCCATGCCTCAGTTTCCCCTGCTGTGCGGTGGGGATGGCCACAGCGCCCCTTTCCTAGGGATTCCGTGAGAACTGACTGAGGAAGCCCTCCCACGGGTCCAGTCCTCCAGAAGCCGGGGGTGGGGGGTGGGGGAGGGGCGGGCCCAGCAGCCCTTCCAGGCCTTCCAGAGGTTTCCTGAACTTGTCCCCGCTCCCCAACACTGAGGAATATCGGCACCTCATTAACGGGTGATTTAATGCTTCACCCGAAGGGCTTGTGCTCCTGGGTGACCTCCCCTCACCCCAGCCCCCTGCTCCCTAATCTGTCAGCAAATCTGCTTTCTGTAGGGAAGAGGAAAAACAAGATTCCCACCAAAGTGCTTGTGGGCAGGCCTGTAATTTGTCTGAAGTCGGTCCAGGGGGCTGGTAGATGGAGGCCCGCTGCCTTCTGAGGAGAGTCGCACATGCCTCACATACCTCTGTCCCCACGCTGCGGTTTGGGGAGCAGGGACTTTCTCCGCGCCAGCCCTCTGCCCCCAGCCTGGGGCCCACCCCCGCCCCCCACCGACCGCTGTTCAACAGGCCCAGGCAGACCACAGGAGGAAAGCTTTCCCTTTGAAGATGCAGATGTCCCCGGCCTGCGGGGACCGGCCCAGGGGTGTTCTTGGGGCGCATTCCCCCACCCCCTGCACGTGGCCCGGCGGCTGTCCCCTGCATCCTTGGGGACTCGCGGGACGCAGTCTCTGCTGAAGCCTCCCGTCTCTGCCCTTGCTCCAACGACATACATTGGTTCCCCTCCAGAAACCCTGTGGGGTTTCCATGAAAACCTGTGGAATGAGAGACTTTTCTCAACGCAGTTCCGGGAAGGATGGTCCCGCGGACCCGCTCCGAGCCTCGGAACCGAACACGGAGAAGTGGTCTGGACGGGAAGTCTTGGGTTCTGTATGTTTTGCCACAATAAACACAAAGGTCTAGCTCCTCGTCGCTGGGGTGGTGGTTTGGACAGGAAGGACCCTCCCCGGATTCTAGAGGACCCTGGGGTGCTCCCTGCCCCCACCGCCCCCACCTGGAGAGTCTGTCCCCTTGTTCTCGATCACCTGTGGTTCCCGAATGCTGAGGGACTGGAAAGTGCATGAAACGACGTTCCTTCCACAGGGTGGCTCAGGGCGCCGTCATGGGACTGGGCTGAACCCCAACTTCTTAAGCCCCAGCCCCTGCTCAGCCGCACTGGTGTCTGGGGGCAGCCTGGGGACACGGGAGGGAGGGACTTGCACTGCAGTCTGTGAACCCTGGACATGGAAAGTGAGCATTTCTGTAAACAGGCTCTTGGCTCCCCTGCTGCCTGTAGCTAAGCCCCTCCTTGGAATCAGTGATTGAAAACACCCCAAGAGTCCTTGGCAGGGGCTCCGTGGGGGCTCGGGGTCCCTAGAAACTGAGACCAGCCCCTTGCTCAGGGTGGGAGGGGGAAGCAGGCTGAGCTGTCAGGACTGAGCACCCTGGCTCCGGTCCACGCGAACCCCAGCATCCCCCAGGACTGCCTGGCCACTCTGGGTGGAGCGGAGGGCAGGGACCCGGAACGGGTCCCCATCAACCGGGAAAGAGGATCCCAGTTCAACCAGAGTGGGTTTGGCCTTTGTGTAGGACAGCTCTCGTTCGGGATCAGAGTTCACTGGGCAGGAAGACCCACCCACACCCGCTCTTCACCCATCTTGCTGGGCCCCCAACATCCAGAGCAGGGAGCCCAACCACTTGGGGCTGAGAAAATTATCTCCGGGGTCCATTTCCCATAGAAGATTTGGGAGGCTGCCCTGAGTTCCAGACATGGGGAACATGGGGGTCACAGCTGGGCCCAGTCCACGCAGGGCCCTGGAGATTCCTGAACCTCATGGACAGAAAGGGCAGCAGAAAGAGGCACCCCCTCCCCCCCCAGGAAATGGGGCTGCTGGCCAGAAATCCTTTCCTGAGGCTGGTCACCATGAGGGGCACCTCCAGAGAGAGCAGCCTCCCTCCCCACACAGAGCGAGCACTCAAATGCCTCTTTACACATGAGGGGGCTGCACACCAAAGCCAGGGGTATCCGACCTATTCAAAAAATAAGACAGAAAGAGTCTGTGAAGACATCTTTGGGATTTTGAGAAAGGTAGAAGAAAAAAAGGTGAGGCCAGGACAACGTTAGCATCCACAATGTGACGTGGGGTACACGGTCCTGATTCTTTGCTAGGGCAGGCCTCCCGACTGGGCCCCGAGCAAGCAGGGAACAGCATCGGTGCCATGATGCAGGGTCCAAAAGATGAAAAGAAACCACTTTCCCAGGAGGAGCCCGGCCGTTCCTGGGACTCGGGCCAAGGGGAAATTTCTTCCATGGGTCCTCAGGACCTTTGCTGCAACCCACAAGCAGCATCCTCCACACATCCCCCTTGCAAAGAAAACAAGTTCCCTAGGACTTTGGCTAATAATGCCCCATAGGGCTGGGCTGATGGGATCAAGCCAAAGTAAACTTTCTGTGGGGGCGAATGTTTTCGCATCACTTGTTTACAGAGGGACGTTTGGCTAATTCTCAGTGAATCTAATTGGGCCTTTAAAGCAGGACCTGGCCATCCTTCATTATCAGTATCTATGAATCGCAACAACACAGCTAATATTTATTGAGCAATTACTATTTATTTATTTATTGAGCAACTACTAAATATTATTGAGCAATTACTATGCCCCAAACACTGTGTTAAACCACGTGTACGTGTGATGAACTGGGTATGTTATTCTCACTCTTTTATAGTTGAAGAAATAGATTTTAAAAATTATCGTAACTTCCCAAAGTGGCACCATGGTTGCAAAGGACGCAAAGTGCCCCCAACCGTGTGATCCCAGAGCGCGCTCCTGACTCCTGCCTCTGGCCCCACCACAGTGACCTTCCCCGTCTTTCTGATGAAACCTGTATGTGGGTCATTATATACAACTGAAATGGCTTTGTGGAGCTGAATGTCAGTATTTTTTTTAAAACAGTGCTGGTCAGAGACCCACTGAATTAATTTCACAACCCCCAATGGGTCCTATTTCTCTAGTTTGAAAAACACTAGTCAGCAAAGACCTAAGGAGATGCGACAGACAATGTAGACTAGCTAATCCAGTCCCCGTCTGCTCCCCTGGCCTGTTCTCACTAACGCATCTGGGAAAGCCAGCTTCTCTTTTCTCTGCCTCCCTTCCACAGACACAGCTCCGGGACACAGCCATGGGAAAAAGCTCTGGGCAAAGAGATGAAAGCCAAAGACTGTTAAAAGGACTTCCAAAAAGCTTTTTGCTGTCTTGATAAAATGTCTCTTTCCCCTGGCTTCCTGCCTGGAATGAAGATGTGATGCCAGGAGCTCAGGCAGCCTTCTTGTAATCATGAGAGCAAAGTGGAGAGAATCTGGTTCCAACCTCATTAAGCTGCTAAGCAGGGTCAGCAGCCACCCTTTTTGTTATGTTAGAGAAATTAAGCCCTATTTATTTTGCCAGGATTAATTTGCCTTTCTTTCTTCCTTCCTTCCTTCAAGATTTTTAAAAAGATGTTATTTATTTATTTATTTATTTATTTATTTAGAGAAAGCACAAGCAGAGGGATGGGCAAAGGGAGAGGGAGAGAGAGAATCTCCCCGCTGATCAGGGAGCCTGACACAGGACTCCACCCCAGGACCCTGGGATCCTGACCTGAGCCATAGGCAGATGCTTAACCGACTGAGCTACCCAGGCGCCCCAGGGTTCTATAACTCTTGAGAATATCTTCTCCGCTCTGCAGTCAGTGGACTAGTAGTGTGATATCTGTATTCAGAGGAGGGAAAATACGTGACTTAGTACGTATCCGTGGCCTCCTCGCCTTGCTGGTTGCTCTCCAATCTGCTAACCTTCCTGTCGTCTAAGCCACTGAGTTTGGGGTACTTCCCGATGGCAGTCACAGGCAACAGATCCAAGAGGAAAAAGCCGCCCGTGGTAGAGAGTGGGAAAACGGTCAAGTTCCAGCCGTGGCCAACGGGAATGAGGTGTCCACTGAGGCGGAATCTTGAAGGACTCTAACGTCGCTGTCATAAACAATTTTAAAGTGATGCAGAATGCAAATGCCACTGGAGAGAGTTGTTTCTAGAGCATTGGGCATTTGGATACACCCCAAGATTAAATCTCAAAGTGCTTGGTGGAACCCAGGACTTTCTGTGAACAGACTAAAGATCTCACCGGAAACAAAGTTTAGAGACTGATTCTGTCGATTGCTACATGAAAACATCAGTTGAATCCACAAACCTTCCAGGTCTTTCATGTGAAATTTCAAGCCTATTTCAAGTACTAATGAGAAAAGAATGAGAGCTTGAGACCCCCAACTGTTGGGATGCATAAGGTTGGGGGATTTGGAGGACTTGGAAAACCCCCAAATCCATCGAATCTTTAGAAACTCTCCCCACTCACCTGAGAAAGATGCTTTTCCCTTGGGGCGCCTGGGTGGCTCAGTCGGTTAAGCGTCTGCCTTCAGCTCAGGTCATGATCCCAGAGTTCTGGAATCAAGCCTTACATCAGGCTCCCTGCTCAGCAGGGAGTCTGTTTCTCCCTCTGCCCCTCCCCCATGCCCCTTCA
Source organism: Martes martes (assembly GCF_963455335.1). Lineage (NCBI taxonomy): Eukaryota > Metazoa > Chordata > Mammalia > Carnivora > Mustelidae > Martes > Martes martes. The sequence continues at coordinate 102,574,863 of NC_137899.1, read as the reverse complement.
TGCTCTTTCTCTCTTTGCCTCTGAAATAAAGAAAATCTTTAAAAAAAAAAAAAAAAGATGCTTTTCCCTTGAAGGAGAAGTGAACAGTGTTCTTGCCGAACCCCTCACGGCTGCCTGCCCAGTGATGGGGTTTCAGCTTGTATGCCTCGGACTAGAGGCAGAGATGCAGAAACAAAGCAAGGAGAGAAACACCAGAGAAATTGCAGGATTTCACAAATTTCCATCATCAGAAGTCTGGAGAAGGTGGGAATGGATTTTGAGGGTGCTTGACCAAGAAGGAGGAACACAATTCTAGATCCGATTGAGGGTACAGAGAAGACGATCCTGTGTTTCACACACTGACTTGGGGACTGTGTGTTCTAACAGCTTAGTGGGCTGGCTGTTGCCAATTGATGGCAATGAAATGACCCAGAAAGCCTAGGAGCCCTTGCATTAACACAGAGGACTGGGTTCTAAGACTGTGGGAGACGGGAATGCTGAGTTGGACCCACTCACGTGTACCCCCCACCCACCCCTCACAGGCACCCTGAGGGCACCCACTTGATTCCAACCCCCCCCACCTTGCCACAAGGAATAAACTGGTGACAGACGTTCCAGAATTGAAAAGGCTGTCTCTACGGGCTGCCGGGGAATGCTAACAGGAGGCACTGTGATGGAAAGGTCTGGTTTCTGGGGGGGTAGAGGAGCATCTGCTGGGAGCGACGGTGGGTAGGTCGTTTCTCAGAGTGTAAGGCAGGTGCGGAGCTTGGTTCTCTGGGAGCCCTGTCACCTTCCAAGGTCTCGGGGCTCCGGGTCATTAACAGGGATCACCTGGCGTTACATCAGTAAGCGACCCTCTGAAGTCACCCTTGATCTGCAGGGTCGGAAGGTGAAGAGAGGCCTGTTTGGGGCCAACATATGAGAGAATCGCACAATTCCCAGACCTGGTGCTTTATGGAGTGGGATGACCACTCACCTGGAGGAAGATGCTTGCCACAATGTCGCAGGTGCCTCCTGCGACTTCTTGCTGGTTTTTTAAAAGTTGGACCTTGGGTCATTTCCTCAGATACAGATGTAGGGGGAAGGTAAATAAATACTTAAACTTCTTTTTTTTTTTTAAAGATTTTATTCATTTATTTGACAGGCAGAGATCACAAGTAGGCAGAGAGGCAGGCAGAGAAAGAGAGGGAGAAGCAGGCTCCCCGCTGAGCAGAGAGCCCTATGCGGGGCTCGATCCCAGGACCCTGAGATCATGACCTGAGCTGAAGGCAGAGGCTTAACCCACTGAGTCACCCAGGCGTCCCAATACTTAAACTTCTTTTAAAAAAAGATTTTATTTATTTGAGAGAGACAGCAGGAGCTGGGGGAGAGGCAGAGAGAGAAGCAGACTCCCTGCTGAGCAGGGGCCCTGAGCCCAAAGAAGGCACTTAACCAACAGAGGCCTGGGCTCCAGTCCAGCCTCTGCTCTGCTAGCTGGGGAAGCCTGGGAGAGTTACCTACTGTCTCTGTGTCTCCATCTGTCTATGATAAGATGGGATGTGAATAGGACCTCTTCAAGAGGTTATTAGGAAGGGGCGCCTGACTGGCTTGTTGGTAGAACCTGCAACTCTTGACCTCAGAGTTGTGAGTTCAAACCCCACATTGGGCATGGAGATTACTTAAAAAAAAAAAAAGTTATTCTGAGGATAATGAAATAAGACCTATAAAGCACTTGTAACACGTTCCAGCATATTCTAAGTGCTCAGTACATATTACTTATTGGGAATAAAGTTTAGGGTATCCACAATCTCACCTGGCAGAGATAGGACCCAGAAACTAGGGGACCAGCAATGGGTCATGGGGACAGATGACACATATGTCAGTTCTAGAAACAAGAATGGTAGCCTCTGTCCTTTCTTTTTGCTTGCTGGGTCACATACATCTTTAAAACGTTCTTCTGTTTGTAGGTGATATAGGCTTTTGGTTGATTTTATTTTCGTCCACAGGTTGTAGGATATTAAGACAGTATCCACATACTGTTGAGACGTGAATGTACTCAGAGTTCTTGGACTCGGAGACCGGCCACCCTATCATGTCACTTCAGAGCCGGGTGCATTGTCCTGTGTCGGGAATGGGGCAGTGTGTGCATGGTTCACATGGGGCGGTCACTGTAAAGCAGGGCGTTTGGGGACCGTGACCGTGGAAAGAAGGGTGTTTGTGTGTGAGCGCTGGGCAGCCAAAAGGAAGACTGCGGTGACATGGGGAGCCGTGGCTGGTGCGGGTGAGGCAGAGGTCAGGGGGCGCTGCTCACAACAGAATGAAGCTCAATGTAGGCAGTTAACTTTTCTCTCCTTGAAAGTGAAATCTGGTGCCAAATCACACCAGGAAAGAAAGCTGGAGCCAAGGTCAACTCGTAACAGCATCCCACGGACCCATTCCATGAGTTCCAGCTGCTGAGAGCCCAGCATGTCCCTAGTTCTTTACTCTAATCTGGATACTCACCTCGTCCTTCGATTCATACCCTTCTGATAAATCCCCTTCTCCTGCCAGTTTGCTGGCTTCAGTTTCTTGCACCACGAAGAATCCCGACTGACACTGGCTTGCTCCCCATCTCTGCTGCCAGCAAAAGAAAGGCACGCAGATAGCCAGTGGCACAGCTGGCCCTGGCTTTCACTCAGAAACACACAAAATTCATGTACAATACCCATAGTAGGATTAACAACTCCAGTACGAATTAAACTTGGCTTCAGAATCCTTGCAGAGGACAAGCAAATGCATCATTTTGTGGGCAGCTAGAAATCTTCTGGAATGAGTGAAAGCAGATGCTGCTAAACCAGCCTCCCGGGTTGTCCCTCCTAGTCACACACACACACACACACACACACACACACACGCATGCACACACTCCAACCAGGATGCCTTGTTGGGTCCGATGAGAATAAAAGTCACTGGCGAGAGGATGCCCACAAGCAGCATGTCTGAGATCTCTGTAGGGAGCAAGAGGCGGGGGGTCGGCTTGCTCGTCTCCATCCACAGAGAAATGCACTTAGCAAGGTGCCCACAGATCATCATCGGGATATTCAGGGAAAAGCCCTCTTGCCAGACCTTTGCCTGAGATTTCCTTCCAGGAAAATTTAGTGGGATTGGAGGGTAAGAAATTGCCACAAGCCTTCTATGTCTTAGGCGCAGAGGGATGGCCCTGCTCCTCTCAAGCCACTGATTTGCTTGCGTTTGTGCAGACAGATCATTTAGACCTGAATGTCCCACACACTGGGCGACTGTCTACTTACCCTCCCTAGGCCTCATTGTCCTCCTCAGCAAGATCAAAAAGAGAGTATTTAATACGAGAAGTTGCCGCGGAAGTTAAATGTTATTACACGATGTGTAATTGTGCCTGCCTTATCGCTGTCCCTGGATGATAGTGAAATAACATAAAAATTCCGATAGCGTAGGATTTCTTGTTTAGTATTTGGGGAGGAGAAAATACGTAGGAAAGATTTCTGCCAGCCCTGTAAGTCGTTACTTTCTGTTGGGACGGGGCTGGCGAAAACAGGGACCAGGTTTTACCTCTTCATTATCTGATGCAGGCAAGAAACTGGGGAGCAGTGGGAATGGGTGGGTTAGTTGCAGGGAGTGATGTGCCGAGAGTTGTTAGCAGAGCTGGCCCGAAACCACAAGCCAGACAGGGTTGTTGCCCGTACGGTGAAAGGTCGGGAGGCTTGGGAAGGTCTCTTGGTCCCAAATAGTCCTCCGTCTGCCTTGTGAAGGCTCAAATCTGGAATGGAGGAGAAAACATGTTTCTCTTTCTTCTTCTCAACAGCAAATGGTGGCTCAGAAACTCCCCTTCATGAATTGTGTGGACTTCCTGTGTCAGGAAGGACAGGATGGACCCTGTCCTGGGGGCGGAGAGGGTAAAAGGGATCAGACCAGGACCCTGAGGGAAGGAGAAACCGGACGCTCCTGGAGCAAGGGTCTTCTGTCTCCTTCGGATTTTCTTCTGAGCACCTGTATGGCCCCAATGCCCGTCGGTCTCACACCTAGATGCTGCCATGGCACCTTCGAGTTCGCAGGTCCTAAAAAGAACTTGGGATCAGCCTGTAGGAGCATCTCTGGACACATGTCACCAGCCTCCCTCTACTCCGTCTTAGCATAGTGCAGACTCCCAGAGTCCGCCACTCCTGCCGGCACGCTCCCAGGTTCTGAAGGGTCCACCTCCAGAATACTTCACTAGTTTCTGACTTCCTCTCTCCTGTGTGATCACACCCGCCTCTTGCCTCCTTTCAGGCCACCTCCACAACTGCAAATCCCACGGGGCCCCGCATCCTTACACCCTTTACTGGTGCCGGCTTGGTAAACTTAACTGCAAGCTGATTCCCAGGATTAGGGAAAGAGTGCATTTCTCTGGTTTATACCCCGGGAGAATAAATTGTCCCATGTACTTTGGGACCCCATTATGGGGTTTTCTTTGGGAGTCTGGACATAGCCATTGGGAGAGGGTCTGGTTGTGGCGCTGAGGGCTGGCTTTCCAAAGGCACCTCGTTCTCTAGCCGCCCCTCCACCCCGCCCCTCGGGAAACCCTGCTCCCTTTAGGACCTGGAGGAACCGAGCGTGGGGGGTGTTACCCCTCCCCGCCCCCCGCGAAGCAGGCACCGGAACAGCTCTAATGGGAACCAGCAGACATTCCGGGAGGGCTCGCAACCCGGGGTGTGGGATTCCTGTAGAGACCTCAGTGGACCGTGAGAGGCGCTGGGATGCGGTGGGGGTGGGAGAGGTTGCCGAAAGATGGATCAGTGGGTGGGGGCCCCAAACCCCCAGCACGAGGACAGCGGGAGCGGCCGCTCACGTGGGTGAACCTGACCTCTCCGGGAAGCCCCATCGCGCCGCTCTTCCCTCGCTCGCCCGCCGCCACGCCACTTGCGAATCGCGGCGTATGTGTCATTTCCCAGCGAGAGCGGACTAGGAGCGCTCTCCAGGGGGGCCCCCCCAAAGTCCCCCCGGGAACCTCTCCAGCAGCGACCTTAGGGCTGGGAGCCTGGAGCGGGGCAGACTCGCCGGGTAGTGGCGCGCAGTCGCCAGCCCGAGTGAGCTCCGGGGCGTGCGCGTCTCACCCCACCGGACCCTGCGTCCACCTCCCCCGCCTCGTCCCGGCCTTCGGTCGCCGCACGGGGCAGCGGGGAGAGCCGCACGTGCGCGGGTCCCCGGCGTCCCCGGGGAGGGCGCTGGGGCAGCGCGCCGAGGAGGGTCCGGAGCGCCGGGTGCCGGGGTGGGGCAGCGGGGTGGGGGCTGGGGCGCCGGCCGGAGAAGTGGGAGGGGACAGGTTGGGGGGTGGTCTCTGAGGAGGAGCCAGGCGGGCCTGTATTGTTCCACACTCGCCGCCCCCAGCGCGCGGCGCCGGGCCGCAGGGCGCTCTGCTTGCCGGGGTGCCCCCGCCGCCGGACCCCGCGACGAGGCCCGAACCTTCCAGCGCGCGGGGAGACGCCTCTGCCCGGTGGTCCCGGCTCCGAGGACGGGCCCGCTCAGGTGGGGCGTGGGGAAGGGAGGCAGCCGGCGCCGGCGGGGCCGGGTCTCCTCCACTGCGGGAGCGGGAGCGGGAGGGGGAGGTCCCCGCGGGCCGCCCCCCGCAGCGCCGCCCCCCAACCCCCCCCCCCGCTCGGTCCGCGGGTCCGGAGGCGGTGCGGGCGGCGCGGGAGCGAGGGCCCCCGCCTCACCTCCGCCGCACCCCGTGCCCCGCAGGGTCATGGCCGCGGGACGCCGCCGCCGAGAGCCGCCGCGCGGATGCCGGGGCGCCCCTCCGTAGCGGGGCGCAGCCTCCTCGTCTCCCGCCCGGCCGGCCGCATGGGGGGCGGAGGGTCGGCCCTGAGGGTCTGCGCCGACCACCGCGGGGGCATCAACTGGCTCAGCCTGAGCCCGGACGGGCAGCGCCTGCTGACGGGCAGCGAGGACGGCACCGCCCGGCTCTGGAGCACCGCGGACGGCCAGTGCTGCGCGCTCCTGCAAGGTACACCCTCCTGCCGGCCCCGCCGTCCGCTCGGCCGCCGCAGACCTCAGCCCTGCGGCCCGCCGACCCCTGCCCTAAAGCCCCGCCTCGCCCACGGCGGGGCCCTCGTGGGGGAGCGCTCATGGGGGCCCAGCGTGCGAGCGGCCGAGCGCGCGCGGGGTGGGGTGCGGAGCCCGCGGGGCCGGGGTGCACCCGCTGCGGGGGGCTCCCTTCACCTGCCCGCCCGGTGCAGGAAATCACTGCCATCACAGCGGCCTTAAGACGCCCCCGGAACGGCACCTCTGCGTACTCCCCGCGCTAGGCAGCGCCTTCCCCCGTCTCTCGCTGCCCGAGTGGCCTTTGGCCGGACATTTCCTTCAGGAGCCATTGTGGTCACCACCGGCGCTTGCGAGGTGAGGGCGGCACCGAGAACGGCCGTGGCCGGTCCTCACTCTGCTGTTAACCCACTCGTGCAGACAGGGAAACTGAGGCAGGAAGTAAGTTGTCCCGGGTCACACAGCCTGGGGCGGGGGTTGAGTTGAAATTTGAACGTCCCCTTCCCCATCTGGCCTTTCTGCTCTGCTCTCTCGTGCCTGCCTCGTTTCTTCTGCTGGAAAATGAAGGGATGTGGGGGAGGGATGGATCAAAGTTTCTCAAAAGGGGGTTGTTAAGCCGATTTAGCATATCTGGAAACGATGCAGTGGAAGGAGGCAAACATAATGTTTGGGTTTTTTGTTTTGTTTTGTTTTAGATTTTATTTACTTATTTGATAGACAGCCAGAGAGGGAACACCAGCCGGGGGAGTGGGAGAGGGAGAAGCAGGCTTCCCAGCAGAGCAGGGAGCCTAATGTGGGGCTCGATCCCAGGACTCTGGGATCATGACCTGAGCCGAAGGCAGGCTGAGCCACCCAGGCGACCCGACACACATACTGTTTTATGAAAGTTTCACAAGTGCGTACATACGGGTTTATATTTGTGTATAGTCACTGGAGGTGGACGGCTTTCATACCCTGGGTCCCTGTCACATGTCTGCAGGGCAGGGCTGTGAGCCCCCGCTCCAGCTCGGCCCCTGGTGTCCCCTGAGCAGCGGGTACAGCCCCTTGGAGCACAAGGTTCTGCACGTGGTTATTTATCACTGCCTGGTTTTTTTCCACCACAATCAGCAAATCCTGGGTGGCCTCCCCAGGCCTTCCAAGTCCTGTAGGCACAGGGAGTACAAATCAGCTTCACTATTGGCTGATACTGACTCGATTGGTTTTATTTTTTATTTTTTAAAAATATTTTATTTACTTATTTGACAGAGAGAGAGCACAAACAAGGGGAGGAGAAAGAGAAGCAGCCTCCCCACTGAGCAGGGAGTCTGGGATTATGACCTGAGCCAAGGCAGGCACTGGAGCCGCCAGGCACCCCGACCCTATTGCTTTTAAATAAAAGCAGTTATGGTGGATGTTTCACAGCCCAGAAGAGATGAATTTGGATTGGCTGTTACTTGCGGCCCGGGGCGGGGGGGGGGTGGTGTGTGATAAGGGAGAGTCAGTTACAAACTAACACATATTCCTCTGGCCAGCCCCAAAGTCACCCCCAATGTTACACAGATTGACAGGCACCGAACCCAGGCTGGGAGATCTAAGATCTGTCCAAAATTTATAATCCAAAATTTTAGTGCTTTTCCAAACATACGACTCATCTGGAGGGCTTTCAGAAACATAAATTCCCAGGTCCCAGTTTCAGTGAGGACCCTGGTGTGGGACTCTAGAATTTGCATTTCTAACAAGCTTTTTGGCTGGATCTGATGCACCCTGACCTGGGGGAGCTCTCGGCCCTGGTGTCCAGTGTGGGAGCCTAGTTTGAAGGTGGGTGACCTCCCCCGTCGAGCTCCCCGCTCTTCCAGGGCGGTTCTAGCCTGGTGGGCCTGGAACTCTGCACCCAGGGCATCTCGAGAGCCTAGACCAAGCCTCCAGAGCCCACCCTCCTATCCAGCCCTGCTCTGTCGTCACCTCCCAGCTCATGCCTGGCAACTCCCCCTCCCACCCATTTTGGTGGCCCTCACAGTGGCTTGTCCCCTCAGGACACCAACTCCGTGTCCTGGTGAGGCGGTGCCTGCCCCTCTGGTGGCCTGGTTGAGAGCCATCCCACTCCAAGGAAAACGATCAGATGAAATACCGCCGCCCGTGTCTGTCAGAATTGCTTCTGCGGCAGTAAGGTTGACAGGAGTAACCTTTCCTTATCCGGAAATCGCACTCTTACACTCAACTTGAAAAGGAGTCTTTTGGGGGCACAAGATATTCCTTGCGTGGCCCCCAAGGAGAGCAAGGTCTTGCCAGCTCTGCGACCCCAATAGGCTTTGTTTGTATTAGTGAAATAATAACCAATGTCTTAGCATTTGTTTAATAGCCTATATTTTATTAATATCCCTCAATACACTTACTTCTTTGTCCATTAACATTAATGCTCAAAACTGTGATGTGGGTAGAACCGACACGGGTCTATAGATGGGGCTAGGCAGGCACAGATCTGTTTACCGGCACACGGAGTGTTCGAAGTGTTTTCTAGATAACCTAGCCTGTGAGGTAGGTTCTGTTGTCTGCATGCCCTGAGACGAGAGCCATTATGGGACTTGGCCTGAGGCCACATTGCAGGATTGCATGGACAGCTTCGCCCCCTCTGTGGCTCTGGCTTGCATCAGGAAAACCTACAGATCCGTGGGGCTCTCCTGACCCCCCACTTCAGGCTCTTTCTACTCCTGTTGTGTTGTGGAAACTGACAGATTGGGGTGAGTGCCAGCGCCTGGTGCAGCTCTGGGCCCCTAAGAAGGTTCTGGAGAAGAGCCTGTTGGCGGGGGGCCAAGCCTGGATTTCTGGGGCAGCGTGGCTGGTGTGGGCAGCTCCTGCCGGGCATTCTCCTTCTGCCCTCGAGCTTCCTGCTCTGCTCAGTTCCCCCAGGGGGCCAGAGGCAGTTAGGGGGAGCCAAGGCTTTTCTGTGAATCTTGCAGAGTTTTGAAAGATTATGCCAAGGGATGTGTTGGAAAGGAAGAATAGGGCAGTCCATTGTGGGTGGGGTCTCGGTGGGCAAGTTGTCACCCTTGGTCCTGGGGAGCAGGCTGAGTCACCAGGGCCCCCCAGCTTCCCTCCCTCAGGGGCTCTCTTTTTTCAGTCAGTGGGACTGGCTTTCAGCTGTAGGCTTACGGCCCAATTACTCTGTAAAGGGAAGAGTCACATTTAATGGAGTTATCCCCTCCCTGTTTTTTTCTTTTATCCGTCGGGTACCAGTCATTCAGGGCACTCCGGTGGCTCAGTGAGACAAGCAGCATGTCCCAAGATGTCCCTGTCCTGAGCTGTTCCCATGTCGTAAGGGACCCAGCCTGAAGGTTCCAGCCCACCGCAGCTGTGCCACAAGCGTCCTCGTCTTCTAGCAGCATCTCCTAGCATGATGGGGTGCTGTTTGTTTTTAATTCCGCGTGAACAAACGGCACCCTCCTGTTTGCTGGAAGCCTGCAGGTGCCTGCCCGTCCCGATGACCCCTGACCCCTACCCGCCATGGGGAGGGGCCGGGGAGGGAGGACAGGCCATTACTAGTCGTGAGCCCGGGCTCTGGAGCTGGGCTGCTTGGGCTCAAATCTCCTTACTTAACTTCTCATGCCTTAGTTTCTTTATCTGTGAATTGGGATGATAAAATAGTCATCCAGTCTTATGAGGTTATGGGGGGTGGGACACCGGTCGGTAAAGAGCTCCTGGCTCCTGTTAGTGGCCTTGTCCTCCAGGCTCACATCAACAAGCCCAGCCTGAGCCAGAGCATCTCCTTGACGCGGCGCCCGGCCAGCCCCAAGCTCTTCGTCCTTTGCTCCTCGAGGCCTGATTCTGCCAGTCAAGGCTCAGAAGGGCTAAGGAGTCCTCCCGTGTGTACGCGGGCCGAGAGGCTCTGGGGGTGCCTGCCCTCCTCCCTCTTGCTCCAGGACAATAGTAACTAATAGAAAAACATGTAGCATCAAATTGGCCATCTTAACCGTTTTTAAGTGTACTGTTTGAAGACAGTAAACATTGATAACCTTCTGCCATTACCAAGGCCCATCTCTAGAACTTTTCCATCCTGGAAAACTGAGAAGGTGTCCACTTCGAACAATAACCCCCTTTCTCCCACCCCAGGCCCTGGCGCCCACCATCCCGCATTCTGCCTCTGAATCTGACTGCTCTGGGGACCTCATCCTCGTACAGGCTCACATCTCTTAGCAGAATGTCCTCAAGGTTCACCCGAGCTGTCGTGGGTGTCAGGATTTCCTTCCTTTGGAAGGCCGCGTACTGGTCTGCTGTCTGCCTCTTTTTGCCCATTCATCTGTCTGCAGACACTTGGGTTTCTTCCACGTGATGTGGTGAGAAATGCCACCATGAGCTTGGGTGTGCAAATACCTCTTCCAGGCCCCGTTTTCCGTTTCTTTTGTAGAGAACCAGAAGTGGGCTTGCTGAGTCATCTCCAATGTTTTTTTTTTTCCCCAAAGATTTTATTTATTTATTTGAGAGAGAGAGAGAATGCACATAAGCCAGGGAAGAGGCAGAGGGAAAGAAAGGGGCAAGCAGATTCCCTGATTAACGTGGAGCCTGACATGGGACTCGATCCCAGGACCCTGGAATCATGACCTGAGCCAAAGGCAGTCGCTTAACCGACTGAGCCACCCAGGCATTCCAAAATGCAGTTTGTTTTAAGCATGGGTGTGACTGACGGAAGCAGAGGGGGGTAATTCATTCTTCAGCTCTCCGGCGGCCAGCATCCGCAGGTAGTGAGCTCCCCGTGGGTGCCCATTGAGGAGGTCACAGAAGGAGGCCGGAGAGCTGCCTGGTGGAGGGTGTGGGCTGAGAGGAGCTGGGTTGGAAGGATTGGCCCTGCGGTGGCACCAGCCACGGGAGCATCCGCCTGTCCTGGCTGCGAGCTCGGGGCAGGAGGCTGAGTCTCCCGTGGCTTTGTCAGACACAATTTCAGCCACACCTTCCACGCCCGGGACGTGTGGCTGTCACTGCTGTGGCTTGCTGACGTCACACACCCAGATGCAGTTCCACCAGGCGGGAAACAAAAATGACACCCTCAACGCAGTAGCTCGAGGCCAGTTCGATAAAAAAAAAAGACCCTTCCCAAAGGTGGGCACGGTGTAGGGGATCCCCCAGACCCGTGGCTGGTACCCACGGGGCTCTCAGGCCTCCCAGACCTGGAGGAGCCAGGCCCGGAGGCTTCCCGGCAGCCCGGAAACGGCTGTGGAGAGGCCTCCCTCCAGGGAAGTGTGACCGTGGTTTGAGGTTTTCATGGCCACGAGCCAGCAGATCCTGACCCAGGTCTCCTGCGGGGCTCCCAGCTGTCTGAACCCTGCAGGCAGTTGGGGGGGGTCAGGGGGTCCCCAGGGAGTGGGGGCGCCGCAGGGAGCGGGCCGGAGAAGAGGAGAGGGGCAGCAGAGGGAAAGGAGGCCCCGCTCTTCGTGCCAAGTTAGTCGAACGGGTGTTCCAGCTTGGCCGGTGCCCACGGCAGCCCACCTCTGCGGCCGCAGACCCCAGGAGGCCCGTGGCCCAGTGGCTCCTCCGGCACGTGGGGGGGGGGCGCTTTGACCCCCAGCTTCCAGCGCGTCCCAGGGTGTGCGGCCGGGGAGGCGGTGGGGGGGCCGACTGCCTTGGCAGAAAACCTTGAGCCTCAGCGTGTCCTTTTGAACATAGTAACTGCATCTTATCTGCATTCTTTCTCCCTTCAAAAATGTTTATTTTTAGTTGGGCTTTTTTGCTTATTCTACCCAATTCCAACAGCTCAGGGTGGTGGTGCTGTGGTCCCTGGAGACGGGATGGGCCCCCCCCCGCCTTGTCCCCAGCCTCCCTCATCCGTCCCTTCCCGGGGGACCCTGTCGGCTGTGTGCAGTGGACCCTGTCGCGCGGCCTGCGGACTGCGGTCAGGGACACGCTCTGCAGCCTCTGCCAGCTGGGCTCTGAGCCGGGGCTCGTTCAGCGTGGGTTTTCAGACGCAGAGTCGGTGCCCGGCATGCAGAGGAAGGGGCTTGTCCCTGGGAGGCCCTTGACCGCTGCAGGGAATCTCAACCAGCCCGGGGCTGGCCCACAAGGGGCAGAGGGTCAGCCTGGCCCAGCTTCAGAGATGGGATTTTTTTTTTTTTTTTTACATTGCAGAAATTCTTTTCATTATTGACTCTTCAAGTCTTTGTTTAGAGGTATTTATATACATGTCTCTGTGTATGTGTATATATATATAAAGGTTTATTTATTTTAGAGAGGGGTGGGGAGAGAGAATCCCAAGCAGACTGCATGCTCAGCACTGAGCCCGACGTGAGGCTCGATCCCTCGACCCTGAGATCACAACCTGAGCTGAAACCGAGTCACCCCTCAACCCGCTGCGCCCCCCAGGTGTCCCCACAGGTATTTATATTTGTATCGTGTATATCGTTTCCCCTACTTGCGTGGGTCGTACAGTTGGTCCACATCCCTGGGCTAGTGGCTGTGGCTTCACTGAGGACGGGTGCCACGGCTTACCGGCCACTCGGCTTTCCAGCACTCTTCTTGGCCTTATGTACGCACATGACAGGTCACCTTCCTGCTGTCAGACTCTGTCGAGACGGGACAGAAGCAGCCAGGAGGCGGCCCATGCCCCTGCGGACGCCTCACCTGGCTTGGCTGTCCCTGGACGGCACAGCACCCCCCCCCCCACTGTGAGGAGGACTGCAGTGGGGCTGTGTGCAGGGCCGGCTCCTCCGCACCCCACTGCCCTCGGGGCGCCAGGCCGCCTCCCTCAGACGCCGCTGAGCACCCCATGGCAGCTCTGGTTTCAGGGCAGTTTGTTGACAATCTTAAAATATTTCATAAACATTTTGGGATTGGCAAAAAGCTGGCTGTGTTTTGCCAAACGTTTTGCCCTCGACTTTTAAACTGACGTGTGTTTTAAGGAAACCTAATCCGTGTCATCTCCCAGTGTTTACTTACTTCGCACAAATGTTGTTTTCTTAGAGGCCTGGTACATGCTCTCCAAGAAGACTGGAAAACATGTCTTCCTTCCTTTTTAAAAAAATTCTCTTTCTTAGAACGCAGGGAGTTGGGTTCTTCCAAGAGTAACTGAGCTAAAACGCCAGGGCCAAAAAGTGCCCATCAGCTTGAAACTGCCCAGAAGATTCTAAATCCCTGGGCACCTGGGTGGCCCAGCCGGTTGGGCGTCTGCCTTCAGCTCTTCATGATCCCAGGGTCCTTGGATTGAGCCCCGAATCGGGCTCCCTGCTCGGTGGGGAGCCTGCTTCCCCCTCTCCCTCTGCTGCTCACTCTGCTTGTGCTCGCTCTCTCTGTTAAATAAATAAAAGCTTTAAAAAAAAATCCCTGTCTGATACCAGACATCTAGACAGAATTTTAAAATTCAGTTGCGATCTTTAACGTAATTAATATATCCCACACGTGTAGATATTTGAATTAATCAATTTCCTCGTCTGTGAAATGGATCTTAGGTATAACATTCCTTTGATTCAATTGATTTTCTGGTTCCTGGATCCTTTTTTTTTTTTTTTTAAAGATTTTATTTATTTATTTGAGAGAGAGAGCATGAGAGGAGCGAAGGTCAGAGAGAGAAGCAGACCCGCCGTGGAGCTGGGAGCCCGATGTGGGGCTGGATCCTGGGACTCCAGGATCATGACCAGAGCTGAAGGCAGTCACTTAACCAACTGAGCCTTCCAGGCACCCCTGGTTTCTGGATTCTTTTCAAATATACTCAGCTTCAGTTTGCTATCAGGACTCGTTATCAGGGGGGATAAAAGTTGTTATCAGGGTGTCTGGGTGGCTCAGTCAGTTAAGCATCTGCCTTCGGCTCAGGTCATTATCCTAAGGTCCTGGGATCGAGTCCTGCATCGGGCTCCCTGCTCGGTGGAGGCGTGCTTCCCCCCGTCTCTCTGCCTGCCGCTCTGCTTGTACTCTATCTCTCTCTGTCAAATGAATAAATAAATTTAAAAAAAAAAAGAGTTATCTGAGGTGGAAACATTTTTTTTAATAAACATAGGAGTCCGTGCAGGTATAGAACTAGTCCAGGCATAGAGAATCTTTGCATATATGGGCCTGTCTGACCCATAAATGCGGATTTTAGATTCTAAACAGATTTAGATTTTATCATGCAGGACTTTAAAGGATTTTGTTGTTGTTTTTTACGTAAACTCTATAACCAACGTGGGGCTCCAGCTCACGACCCCGAGATCAAAGTCACAGGCTCCGCTGAGCAGGCCAGCCAGCCGGCCCCGAGACGGAGCCGTGTGTACGAGGACGGGCCCCGCTCTGACTGGGAGCTGAGTGCTTCCGGGGCTGCTTTATAAGCCAGGCCAGAAGTCAAAACACCGATCATCACCCTGACAAGGTGGGCGAGCAGGTGCCTTTGGCCGAGCCCCCGCTCCGTGTGGCCGTCGGTCTGTCCCTAGACCTCCACCCTCACTGTGCCTGAGCCTTATTCACCATTTCCGCCAAACACCTAAATTCCGGCCCGAGGGGGCCCCCCCCTGCTTTGGCGTGGGCCGTCTTCTTCCCCCGGCTCTTCTCCCTTCCCCTCCCCACGCAGGCCCGGCATGGACCCTGCATCACCAGGGCCCCAAACAGCCACCGTCCGGCGTTCACCCAGTCTGCGCGCCCGCCCCACGAGACGGGGACGAGGAGATGGGGGTGTGCAGAGGTGACTCAGTGGCAGCACCAGGAGCTGGGCTGGGCGTCTGGCCCCGAAGGCCAAGGCCCTGGGCCTCTATACTTCCTGCCTCGGTGACAGTGACAGTGGCTTTGTTCAACCACTGAGTGAATACAAACAGCGGAAGAGTCTGGAGACAGACTGATGAAGAACGGGGAAGGAGGAAGAGGAGGGAGAGAGCAGGAAGAGAACAGAAGGATCCGAGGGGGCAGAGAGAGGGGCCCCCTGAATTCCTCCCGGCACCCCGCATCTCCTGAGCCTCCCAGACCGAAATCGGCCTCCAACGGGCTGGTGATCCTGAGCTCGTCTCAAACAAGCCCCAGCCCTGCTTCCTTCGCAGAAGGGAGACGAGAGCTGCCATGCCCTGCGCTCACGTCTCCCCTCGTCCGCAGGGCACGAGAGCTACGTGACCTTCTGCCAGCTGGAGGACGAGGCTGCCTTCACGTGCAGCGCTGACCGCACCATCAGAAAGTGGGACGTGCGCACCGGGCAGTGTCTGCAGGTCTTCCGAGGACACACGTCCATTGTGAACAGGTCAGTGTGGCGGGGGGAGGTACCCTGGGGACAGAGAGGGAGGCCGTGTGGCCCCTGCCCCTGCAGGAACTTAGCTTCTCTGGGGAAGCCTACGTGTAGATGCGTCCAAGGTCGTCAGGAGCACAGAGGTTGGGGGGCCCCGGACGCATGTATTTCAGGCACGACATGGGCTGCATGTGGGGGGGTCGGCAGGCAGAGATCGGGGAAGGGAGGCCCCACCATCACATCGATTGTGCCCAGACGCCCCCCTTGGGGACCCGGGCAGCGCACTGCCCACTGCTAGGCCCGGGGAAAGGCGATGGAGGCCACAGCTCCTACTGATGAGAGCAGATTCCAGAGGAAGGAGCCTCATTAGTACCTGATGGTCAACCAGAGGAGTCAGTCCAGGGTATTTTTAAACCTCTCCTTTCCGTGTTGTCGTTGAAATTTCCCACACCCTCCTCCTCAACAACGTTTGAAATTTTCCTTTCTTTATTGAATTTGGGTCTGAGCTGAGCCATGAAAATTCCTTTGCTGATCAGATCAATTTGACACTATTTATGTAACTTGCAGTGGCCGTCTTAGACTCCCGAGGGAGTGTTCGGTGTGACCAGGGGTCTGGGCACCTGCCCGCCTGCACTCAGAGCTGTGCACCCACAGAGCAGGAGCGAGGTACTGGCGCTCCGCAGAGACACGAGTGTTGTGCTGGCTCGGGCTGCCTGTGAGGGAACAAGGTCACCTTCCCACAGCCGAGCTTTTCCCCGGCCTCTTTAGCTGGAGCCCGCAGGGTCCCACCCGCCACCGGGGTGAGCCCACGGGGTGGTGCAGGACGTCCCACCTCCAGCTGGTCGCATCCCGACACCCTTCCTTGAGAAAGCATGTGACTGGGGGAAAGTGTGGGTAGGTGGGAGTCTCGTGCCATGAGACGGGACGGCGGGGAGAGGCCACATCTCAGGGGACAGGTGTGCGCCCAGCTTGTAACCGGAAACTCTCAGCTGCTCCTCAAAAGCAAACCTGGGTAACCGAGGCCAGAAATTATGCTCTGCGGGGTTGCGACTCTCCTGGGCACACACGCCCCATACACACACGTCCATGCACCCCACGTCTGAGGGGTCGGGGTCCCAAATGGATCGTTCTGGTAGACACTAAGTCTTGCTTAGCCGCTGGGTTGCATTACTGAGTAACCTGTGCCCAGGGTCGTGACTGCTCTGTCCCCACACTTGTGACACATGCCCGGTGCAGCTGCCCTGCCCCTTTGTGGGCTCCTGGGGGCCGCAGGGCGGGGCGCTCAGGGCTTCTTAACAGGGGTGTGTGAACAGAGCCTTTGATGTTAAGCAAAGTTCTATACTAAAGACGAACGTGTGTTTCCTGGGAAGAAGTTCTTAGTATTCATCGAAGTGAGACTGAAAGTCACGAGTATTTGCTGCCCGGGAGGCCTCTCCTCTCCCCATGGGTGCGAACAGAGCTCCGCTCCGCCCACACGGGGTCCTCCCGGCTCACTGAACACAGAGGACACCAAAGGGCCCTCCTGACGGCCTGTTAGGCACCCCTGTGTGGTCAGACCCCTGCCCCTACCCCTGCGAAGTTTGACCCCTGCCCCTACCCCTGCGTGCTCTGACCCCACCCTTAGCCCTGCGTGCTCTGACCTCTGCCCTCTCCCTCTTCCCACCAGGATCCTGGTCGCCAACAACCAGCTCTTCAGCAGCTCCTACGACCGCACGGCTCGAGCCTGGAGTGTGGACAAGGGACAGGTGGCCCAGGAGTTCCGAGGCCACCGCAACTGCGTGCTGACCCTAGCCTACTCCGCGCCCTGGGACCTGCCCGGGGCTCCCTGTGCCGAGGAGGTTGGGGGGCTCCTGGTGACGGGCAGCACTGATGGCACGGCCAAGGTGTGGCAGGTGGCCAGCGGCTGCTGCCACCAGACGCTGCGGGGCCACACAGGAGCCGTGCTCTGCCTCGTGCTGGACACGCCCAGTCACACCGCCTTCACCGGCAGCACCGACGCCACCATCCGCGCCTGGGACATCCTGAGCGGGGAGCAGCTGCGGGTGTTCAGGGAGCACCAGGGCTCTGTCATCTGTCTGGAGGTGAGATCCGCCTGGCCCTCGCCTGTCTGCCAGGGAGGCCCCCGGGTCGCCTTCTGAGCTGCCACCCTCCCCCGAGTCCTAGTTAGCTTGGGCCGAGGAACAGGGTGCTGCACTCAGGGATGGCGTACACGACAGGGACAGATGGTCTCACCGCTCTGGGGCTGCAAGTCTGAGATCCAGGGGTCGGCATGTAGCTGGACGTCTTCTCGCGGTGTCGTCCCTCTGCATCCGGGTGTTCCTCTTCCTATGAGGACTCCCGTCCTGTGGATTAGGTCCCACCCCCATGACCTCATTTTAACTTAACTACGTCCTTAAAGACCCTGTCTCCAAATACACCCGCCCTCACAGATACGAGGGTCACAGCTGTTGTCAACATAGGAATACTGGTTTCTTTACGTGTTAAGGGAAGGTTATGTCTACCCAGAAATGCTGGTCCCTCATTCCTCAATCCAAAAGTTCTACAGCATGAAGTTGGGTTTTTTTTAAGGCTTGGCACAAAAACGTCCTTGGCGGAGAAGCCTGGCCCGCACAGATGAGAAGCTCGCTGGAGCTCACTTGACCCCGTTTCCTGGGACTAGGCATTCCTTTGCCGTAGAAGCACGAGTGTGTGGCTCAAATCCCAAAACTCCTGAAATACATCTGGCTCCAAGGTTTTGGATCAGGGATTCTGAGCGTGAAATCGGGCCCACCCCTGGTGGTCGTGAGGGTTCCGTGGACGAGCAGTGGGTGTGGCCCAGAGGTGAGCCACGCAGGTGTCTAGTAGCTTGCGCTGTGGTTGGCCATCCAGCAGATGCTGCCTGTGCTTCTACGTGCTCTTTGTAGACATGAGAGGCTCAGAGAGGGTGAGCAACTTGCCCAAGGCCTCACAGCCGGTGAGGGGCAGCATAGAAAGGAGTGATGGGGCCTGCACCCTGCCGGGCTGGGGGAACCCCCTCCGGCCTTCTCTCCTCTGAGGCGGGATGTCCGGAGCCCACCTGTGCTCTGCAGCCTGGCCTGGCGGCTTCATTCCCCTGCCCCGAGAGCATCCGCGGCCGGGAGCTGAGCATGGAGAGGCCCACGCCTCAGGGGCCTGCACAGCAGAGGCCCAGGCCTGCTTGGATGGGTCGCACAGCAGGGAGGTGGCCCCTGAGCCCCATCCCCCCAGAGCTGTCTTGGCTGAGGGACGTCTTGCAGGTCTTGTCCTCTGTGACATGCCCCCGTCGGGGTCTGTGTGCTTCCCCACGTGCCTCCTCTGGCCTCCCCGAGCTGCCCGGCTGTTCCCCGTGGACGTCCTCGCCAGAAGGCAGCCAAAGTGAACAGTGAGGTCTTCGGCAGCCAAGGACAACACGCTTGGAGCGTTTCCTGGGCCTCTGGACTCGTGATTTGTACTTTGAAACAGAGCTTCTTGGTCACTTGTAAACACAGTGCGACAGGCCCCGCGTTGTTGGGACACACTGTGTGGTGAGCAGGAGGCATCGTCCCTTTGCCGCAGCCGCCATGGAAGCTTAGGGCCCCCCTTGCGGGGGCTGAGTGGCACAGAGAGGCCCAGGGGCCCACGGGGACCTCCGCCCACAGGCCACACACACCAGCTTCCGTAGTCTGAGGTCCGTGAGTCTCAGTGGGCAGTTGGGGAAGCGTGGTCCCTGGAGGCTTGGGGCTGCCTCTGAAGTGATGGCTGTTGGGGACGGTCAGGACACACGGGGGCAGGAGGCCATACGTGTTACCCGAGATCCCACCGCCTCTGCCTTAGTGAATGGCCCAAAGCCAAGTCTGACCTGGGCTGTGGCTGGGGTGGAAATATAATCTGGACTGGTCAGAGCCCTGTCCTCCAGGAACTTACAGGGGGAAACTGGGGCAGCCGCGGGCACTGGAGTGGAAAGGGGCCCAGAGTGTGGTTGTCGTTGGGCGGGTGTGTGCTCGAGGTAGGAAGGCGTGGGCCGTGGTAAGGATGCCGGGGGCCAGTCTGTGCTCGCTCCAGGCTTGCCGTCTTGTGCCCCAGCTGAAGGGCCTCCTCTTTCCTAAGCCTTCAGGGGTCCCTGGGCCCCAGCACTGGCACAAATGACTCTCTCCAGGGCTCCCAGTCGCCCTCCTTGCCCGGCTCCCAGTTCTCTGCTTCGCTGCTAACCAGAGGGGCTGGGTGGGGACTCTCTTGGCTGCCGGGATTTGGTCTAGATGAACCTGCAGAATTATTTTAAGTCTTTGCCCTTCCCTTGGGCTCGGACACTGTCTATCTTGGCCAGGGGAGCTCCCGCAAGGGGCCTCCCCCCGCCCCATCCCTTCTCTCCCAGGCCCTTGCCTTCTCTCCTGTGACACCGAGCAGGGGTGTGAAAGCCGCTCTGGCGGGTGGGGCAGGCGGGACACGGGGGAGCCTGTCTCCAGGGCTCCTCCCTCCCGATCAGGGCAGCGCCGGGAGCCCTTTCCTCGGCCAGGACGATCGAGGGAACCGCTGGTGCGGCCGGGCCATAGCTACAGGCGGATTCACGGAAAACTTTCAGGCACGGACGGTTCTTCAGCAGCAGCTGCGGACGAGAGACGCCTGATGACAGTAACGACACGGACGAACTTTCCGTGGCCCTTGCTCCTAGCATGCCGAGCACTCCCAGGTCTTCTCTCGCCGGCCACGGGAAGGCTCTGACACGATGCTTCTCTCCCGGTGCGGGGGGAGCTCTCGGACATGGCCGAGGGCAAAGCGGCAGGATTCTCGGGTGCTGGACCGGGCCGTTGGGTGGGTCTCCACGGCAGGGTCTTTCCCGCTCGTCCACAGTTCCCAGTGAGACCGGCACGCGCCCCTCCCCTACCACACAGAGCGGTCTTGGGGGGGATCCGAGTCACCTGCTGCCGCAGCAGCCCCAGAGTCCAGCACCGCCCCCCCCCTCCTCCCCCAGCTCGTGAACCAGCACGTGTACTCGGGCAGCGCCGACAGGACGGTCAAGTGCTGGCTGGCAGACACCGGGGAGTGCGTGCGCACGTTTGCGGCCCACCGGCACAGCGTGAGCGCCCTCAGATACCACGCGGGCACCTGTAAGTGACTCCCGGCCCGGCTGCCCCCACGCTGCCCCCACCTGCCTGCGCTGCCTCCGCCCTCCACGCCTCACCCCCACCTCACCTCCCGCGCTCGGGGCCTCTGTGCCCTACTTCTTACTTCTTCCCTCCTGAGCCTCAGCGGCCCTTTGGGGTGGTCAGCAGCGAGAGAGCACAAGCAGGGGGAGCAGCAGGGGGGAGAGGGAGAAGCAGGCTCCCCCTGAGCAGAGAGGACCCTGGGATCCTGACCTGAGCCGAGGGCAGACGCTTAACCAACCGAGTCATCCGGGCGCCACCAAGCAAGGGTGTGCGGCTTCCTCCCCAGCTTCAGCCCACAAGAAGGAGCAGCAGCCCAAACGCTTAGGAGCCCCCGGGTTAAGAGCACCTCACGGACACATTCTCATTATTCAAATGAGACCCTAACGCCGCTTAACTCCCGCCAGACTGAAGGGCCACGTGAGTTTGGCTTCACTTGGCATTACATTTGGCTACAGATAACAGAAAGCCCAGATAACAGTGCTTTGAATGAAATAGTTGTTTATTTTTCTCAGGTAGAATTTCTGAGACCGGCGGTCCAGGCAGTAATGGATGGTTCCACAAAGTTACCGGGCACTCAGTTTCCTTTGATCATTTTGCTTTATAGCCCTTAGCACACGTCTTCTATCTTTTAGGGGGCCTCATAGTTTAAGGTAGCTGCTGAAGCTCCAGCCATCATATCACATTTTAGGCAGACAGGAAGAAGAAGGAAAGGCAAAAGGATGTGTCTCTTAGCTGAGTGGGTCCCATTAAAGATCTTTCTTGGAAGCCCTACCCAAAGACTTGGCATACATCTCTTTGCTGCCTGAAAGAGAGACTGAATAATAAAATCCCTTATTTGGGGATATTGCTGCCAGCATTAATCAGGTTATTTTGGAAAGAAAGAAGGGCAGAATGGCTTACCGGATAGGCAACAAGCTCTCTGTCCCACAGGTCTCAGACTGACACATCTGAGCTTTCCTGGCTCTGTCCTGAGGCCCGGCTCATGTGCACACCCCAGACACACCCAGAAGACAGACACTGTTCCAGGAAGCCCCCCCACCCCCCACCTCACCATACCTACATGAGAGTGGGGCTCCCAGGTTCCTGAACATCTCTTTCCCAAAACAATCCCCAGCATTACGTTTTGCCATTGGCCCCCTGTCCCTGCTCTGTTCTCCCGCTCTCTCTCTCTCTCTCTCTCTCTTTCACACACACACACACACACTCGCACTGAAGGAGCAGATGGGTGGGGGGGGGAGACAGCACAAAATTCAAGTTGACTTCACAGCACGGGTGTTAGATGAAGATAGAATGTGGATCTCTGAAAATAGAGCTTGAGATACCCTCGGGATTTAGGTGTCTGACACGGGAAAATTATTTTTTTCCTTCTTTCTGGGTCCAAGCCGGTTAAGTGTGATTCTGGCTCTGCTCCCAAGCCAGGACCTCTGGTTTAAAAAAGATTAAAATCGCCCAGAGCGCCACCCCTTGGCAGCAGCTGGGATGGACCCCACCTGCTGCCCGCTATTAAGGAAACTGGTCCGTGGCCATTACCAACAGGCTGCGGGGGTGATGGGACTTAATTCCTGACCCTCTTCCCCTCCACAGGACACCCAGCAGCCACACTGGGTTGGGGTAGGGGAAGCAGGAAAGGAACAGAAGAGACCCAGGAAGGAAACTGCCCCTCTAGAGACACATTCACCAGTAGCTTCAGCAGCAAGGCTGGGAATAGGCAGGTGAAGCAGTAAGCGGGGTAAGGAAGACATCCCTGAGGCTGGGGATCCCCCATGGCTTGCTCAGGCTGCTGGGTGGGTGCGGCAGATGCTGTGGGGACCACATCTGGGGCGCTTCTCTCTGCCGCCCCTCAGGTTCTCTGCCCTAGAGCGTTTTCCTGTGAGGAGCAGGTTGGAGGAGGGCTGGGAGCTGACACCCCCAAGAAAGGCCCTCAACCAATGACCTGCTCCCCTCTCCAAGGGGTCTGGCTCTGAGACGTGGTCTGCACCTTCTCTGAGGCCCCCCCCCCCTGCAGTTCTCTGCTAATTCGCCTGAGTGGACAGCCTTCCTTCCTGTTTCTCTCCCACTCGGTGGAATGCTAGGCCAGAGGAAGTACTTGAATTCCAGTTCTAGCGTCAGGGTCATTTCTGGGAGAACGTGGGCTGGGACCATAAGTAGACAACGGAGTTCCTGTGGTCAGTACTCAGTGTGGTCCCTAACGGGCAGAATCAGCGGCAGCTGGAACTGGTTAGGCAAGCGGCCCGCAGGCCCCGCCCCAGACCTCCTAAGACAGAAACTCAGGTGGGCTCAGCAATCTGCCTTAACCGCCGTCCAGGTGACTCGGGTGCTCACCGGAGTCTGAGAACTCTTGAAATAAGGTTTTGTTTTGTTTTGTTTTAAGATTTTATTTATTTATTTATTTATTTGACAGAGATCACAAGCAGGCAGAGAGGCAGGCAGAGAAAGGGGTGGGAAGCAGGCTCCCTGCTGAGCAGAGAGCCTGATGCAGGGCTCGATCCCAGGACCCTGGGATCATGACCTGAGCCGAAAGCAGAGGCTTTAACCCACTGAGCCACCCAGGTGCCCCTGAACTAAGTTCTAACGTAGGAAAAGGCGCAAGGAAGGCCGAATCCTGGCCCTTCCCAGGGAGAGGTTGGGCAGGGGCGCTCACAGCGAACGCCAGAGGGTCTAGGCTCTGTTTGGAGGGCCAAGTTCATTACTGAGGAGGGGAAGGAACGAATTTCTAGTTGGTCCTTGTCCCAGTAGGCAGCTCATGTTGGGGGGCTGGATGACTCTCCCACCTCACCCCAAGGCAGTGGCTTTAGAGCAGGGAAGCAGGCCTCACCGAAGGCTTCCACCAAACGGTCTGAGCGAGGGCACCTGGGCCAAGGAGCTACTCAGGAGGGACAGGAGCCCCGGAGAGGGCAGCCGCGGTCCTGCAGAGCACGGGGAGGGAGGGGGGTCCCCCAGAGTTCCCAGGCCCAGAGCAGGAGAATGAAGGTGCCGCCTCCTTCCTTGCAAGGGGCTCCCGCTAGTTCCCATTTGAACCTTATGACCTCCCGGTGAGGCGGGCGGAGGAGCCCGGGCCCGCCCCGCCGCACCCCTGCCCAGGCCCAGCGGCGCCCTGTGTTCACAGTGTTTACGGGCAGCGGGGACGCCCGCGCGCGCGCCTTCGACGCCCAGTCCGGAGCGCTGCAGAGGGTGTTCCGCGGCCACGCCTTCGTCATCAACTGCATCCAGGTAGGCGCTCGCGCCGCCCCCGGGCTCTGCCTCGGCGGGGAGGGAAGGCCGCCCGCCGCACCCCGAGGCCGGGCTCCCCCGGCGGAGAGGCCGCCGGCCGTCGGCTAGGTAGGTGCCGTTCGCGCCCACGAGCGACGCTGCGGGCCCCGCGGAGGGGAGGGCGGCCCGGGCGCCCCCGCAGCGCCGCCCCACGCGCCGCCCCGCGCCCGCAGGTGCACGAACAGGTGCTGTACACGGCGTCGCACGACGGCGCGCTGCGCCTCTGGGACGTGCGCGGCCTCCCGTGCGCGCCGCCGCCGCGCCCCGCCGCCCCCGCGCGCAGCCGCTCCCGCCTCTTCAGCAACAAGGTGGGCTGCGCCGGCGCGCCCCTGCAGCCCGCCTGAGCGCCCGACACCGCCCGCCCGCGGCAGGGGGCTCTGCCCGTCCTCGGTGTCCGTGGATTCTGAAGCCCCTCCCGTCCCGTGGACGGCGACTGTGCTCGCCCTCGGGGACCGCGTCTCCGTCCCCGCCGCCCCCAGACCGAGCCCCACCCCCCGCAGAGCGGCCCCGCACTCGGGTCTGCACCCCGCCCGGCGGGACCCTCCCGACCCAGGGTCTGCGGCCCCACAGCCCCCAGGGCCTGAGGGCCCCAGAAGCCAAGCCCGTCCTGGGGGGAAATGGGATTTCTTCAAAAAGCCGCCCAGCAGCACTTGTCACTGAGTTTGGCAGATTGTCTTGAGGACGCTAGTGAAGAACCGAAATACACGTCCTTCCACGCGCTCTGGAATATGTCTTTTGTTCTGCAAACTCAGCGGCCGGTCGGAGGGAGGAGGGGTTCCCGGAACCGGGGCTTCGCACACCCGGCCCGGGCCTGCCCCTCCTCGAGGGGGCAATGAGGGGCTGCGGCCCGATGACCCCTAGTGTCACTCGTGGGGGGGGTGGCCACGGGAGAGGCCCCTCGGCCTGTGTGAGTGACGTCGGGGAGCCGTCACCCCTGCTCTGAAGCCCCCAAGTCGGCCTGAACCGAGGAGGGCTCCCCGCCGCCCCGTCTGGGTCTGGAGTCCAAAGGCCCGGGCAGTCGCCTGCCGGCCGCGTGCACGGCGCGGGCGCCCGACGCGGGGAAGGCGTGGGCCACCCCGCAGCAGAGCAGCTGGAGGGGCTTCCTGGGGGAGGTGGGGCCCGGGCTCCGGAGAGGCTTCGAGGGGAGCCGCCCCCAGCTGCCGCCTCGTCACCTCGGCTGGAGGCGGGAAGAGAAGCCGCTGGGCGGCGTCCGCAGTCGAGGGCTCGGCGTCTGGCCGAGGCCGGGAGCCTCTGGTGCGGAGGAGCGCGCCCTGCACTGCGCTCACCAAGAGCTAGTGCGTCCGCGTCGCGCGCCGGGAGGGGCTGCAGGTCCAGGCCTGACGGGTGGCCCCTCAGGCCCATGAATAGGTACGGGATGGGCACCTGGGGCCGTGGGAAGGGACGCCTACCTTCGTGACTGCGCGCTAGGCCACACCCCGGGAGCGCGGGGGCCTCCCCAGGAAGGGAGGCTGGCGCGGGGGGCGGGGGGGGGGAGAAGCAGGCGCGGCCGCGTCCTGGGGCTGGGCCTCGCGCGGGCCCGGGGCTGCCTGGCCGGCCTGCGGCGCCCACAGCTCCGGCTGCAGGGCCATGGCCACCGGCGGGGCAGCCGAGGGCAGCCCAGGGAGCGCCGGGACCGGGATCACCTCGAGTACCGGTGCCCGGATTTGCGCTGAGCCCGCAGAGAGGCGGCTGGAGTAACCAGCCGCTCCCGGACGCTGGCAGCCGCTGCGTTCCTGCCTCTCCTGTTGCCCCTCCGCCACCTCTGATCCCCCATCTCCAAGCCCAACAGAGACTGAGACACAGGGGCTAGGACACAGCCGGGAAACAGCCCCGGGGCAGATCGGAACACAGGAGCTGCTAAGAGATATGTTCTCCCGCCTGCCTCCCCTGGACAGAGTAGGAAATGGAAACCTGGTGGGTTTTTTATTTTTTGGGTTTTTTTTTTTTTAAGATTTTATTTATTTGACAGACAGAGATTACAAGTAGGCAGAGGCAGAGAGAGAGAGAGGAGGAAGCAGGCTCCCTGCCAAGCAGAGGGCCCGATGCGGGGCTCGATCCCAGGACCCTGGGATCATAACCTGAGCGGAAGGCGGAGGCTTTAACCCACTGAGCTACGCAGGCGCCCCTGGGGGTTGTTTTTGTTTGTTTGTTTTTGGTATTTATATAGCAGAGTGCATTCGGGTAATTTTTATTTCTCCAGCACACAAGCCTGTTAGATGCTGATGATGTTAAGACCAGATGACCAGGTATTCTTTGCCCTTGATAAATACAGCCGTATGGGGGTGGGGAGGGAGGACATATGGGCAGGAAACAGGCAGGAGAGGGTCACCAAAGCCAAGAGCTCAGGGAATTTCACGAGAGGGATCGACATCAGATGTGCGAAGTGCAAACGCTGGCATCTCCCTCCTGCTCGGAGTCCTGTGAGGGCCTGGGTATCCGGCCACTGCAGGCCAGACCCCCTGCCTGCCTTTCAGGGCGCTCTGCCCTGCGGTTGGACTGGCAGTCCTCCCGCCTCATCCTCTGCCCCGCCCCGCCCTCTGGTGGGCCTAGAACAGCCGTGACCTCATGGATACAGCACACTTGGCCTGTCCTATACCAACTATTACATCCTCATTGGTCCCAGGTCTGGAATGTTCTTTCTTCTCCGACTTTCCAAGGAGAGCCTCTCCAAGGCCCATGTCCTCTGGGACTCCTCTAGCCTCAGCACAGTCCCGTTTACTTGGGGACATTTTCATCAGGATGCTGCTTCTTCTGCCCTCCGGAGCCGGGAATGGCACTCCATCACTGCCTACTTTCACACAGCAGCTGAAGGCAAAGCCAGGACCAGAGCCTGCCTCCCGACGTGGGGCGGGCAGCCCTCCTTACGTGAGAGCTGGCCTCTCAGTGTCTCTTTGGGAGCCCATGAAGCGAGGTCAGAGCCCTGCTGGTGAGCTTCTGCTTTCTAGCCTTTCCAGGGTCATTAAGAACGCATCTGGGAGCGCGAAGCCATGCCTGGCCCAAGGCCAGGACAGCAACTGGCTAGCGAGAAGCTGCGACTCAGGCCCAAAATCCAAGGATGACGCGGTCCCAGAGAGACCCCCTCATCACCTCGATCGTCAGCCACTTCAACTCCAAGGGTGCACAACCCCGTCCCCTCCTGCGCGGGCTCCTTCCCCACCATCGGCTCCAGCTCTGCTTTCCACGTTTCATCTTTTTACGAGAGCCAGCAGTGTTGCCCGTGATTTCTTCGCAGAACTCCGTGCAGCAAACACCCTGGATCTCAACAAGGCTCGAGACCGCCCAGGCGCGCTCCCCACTTAGAACACTTGAGGAGTTTGAGCAACTTACTGCGAAGTCAGGGTGATGATTTTTGAGTATGTTTTGCACCTTTTATTTCCATGTGTATCCTCCATTATAAAAGTTAACAGAAAAGATTCCCACCCATTCAAACCGGACTGCTGTTCAGGTTTTATGAAAAGGATTAGTGAAAAAGTCCCAGCATTTCAGCCGGCCCTTGGCACCAGCAACGGGGCCACCTACCCTCCATCCAGGAGCTTCCAGCGACCTCTGGAGGACAGGAGGAGGGTCAGGGACACATCTGGCACCCGAGTCAGCACACTGCTGCTGCCGGCTGTGTCCTGGGGCTGGACTGGGCTCTCATGTCACTCCCATCTCCAGAGCGACATTCAGCGCAGTCGGAGTACTTACTTGGGCCATTAAGAGGCTAACTACGTCTTCAGAAATTAGTAATGTGACACAGGTATACCCAAAAGCCCCCACAAATCTGGAGAAAATAGATCTTGATCTCGGATAGATATCTCAGTGAGCAGTGAGTTTCATAGGACAGTACAGCGTCTGGAAATGCTGATTAAAAATTAATTGCTTTGGTTAGCATTTAAGACTTCCCCATTTAATGAAAGATTTTATTTTTGTAAAGAATTTTGAAGAGATATAAATTCTCCACTTCAACCTTGAATTTCAAATACACGTTTTACTAAGCTAAGCGTGCAGAGCACGGACGTCCGGCCTGCCACCGTCTGCGACAGCTCCTGTGGCCGATCCCTCATCCTCAGCCCCCGGAGAGCTTGGAATGGTTGAAGATTTAAAGGACAGTTCAGGCAGGGGCCAGCGAGGCCAAAGCAGGCAGGCAGAGCTGCAGTGCAGGAGGCAGGGAAGCCAGCAGGGAGCTCGGCGGGGCAGGAGAGCCGGCAAAGTAAACAGAAGATGGATGGGTGCTTCCCCCCATTAGCTCCTCCTGGAGACCCTCCTCAGGGGCCACCTATGCTCTAGAAATACCTGCCCTTCCCATTTCTCGGTAAAAAGAAACCAAGCAGGGGAGACCGGGTTAGGGCTGCAGCATCGGAAGGCCGGAGGCGGCCGGAGGAAGAGGATCAGGCCAGAGGCAGCGCCTTCCCCAGGCTCAGCGTTAGGAAACCGCACCTGTCCCTCCCCAGCCCGCCTCGCCCTCACAGCAGCCCCTGCTCCCCGCTGCCCCTCCTACACCCAGGGAGGAAGCATTCCTGCAGCAAAACCAGATGAAAAGGAGGAAAAAAAAAGACCTGCATTCAACTTTTCATAATGATAGAATTTATAAGCAGAAACTCAGTACGTATTTCTGCTCATTACTCAGTTTTTCCTTGTTGCCGACTTTATGTTTTCTACATAGGATAAGTACTCTGCAATAATTATTTCTTCGTCTTCCAGAGTTGAGTCAAGGTAATCTTCTTCGTGTTCCGGAATATCTTCCAATATTTCGTTGACGGCTTCTGTCTCCATATCTTCATCTGTTGAGGCACTAGAGGTACCTGCAACGGAGTAGTGCGGTCACAGCGGACGGCGGAGAACAGAGGGAGGAGGACACGCCACAGAACGATGGAGCTGACCCCCGTCCCCAGGGCCCTGGCCACACTCGTGGCCGTCCCCCCGCTTAGCACGCGGCCCGCCAGCCTCCCAGCTCTGAGAGCCAGACCTACCTGCGGAGTCGGAAGGGGACGTGGACGGCGTGGAGGAAGCGTCTTCGGCCGCGAGCTGCAGGTCCGGAGGAAGGCTCCCCCCGTTGTGGGCCAGCGTCTGGGCCGCCAGCTGCACGTTCCCCCTGAACACTCTCAGGGCGGCGTCGGCCGCCACCGCGTCGAAGCCCATGTACACCAGCTGGAGGAGAACACGGGGCTGGGCTACACCGCGCCGACCCCCGTCCAGCCCTCCCGCCCGTCCCCTGGCCACGGAGAACAGCCTTCCAGGGAATACGTGTCTAACCCCCGGCGTGCACACGGCACCGGCCTCCTGCCCCACTGCCCTGCAGCACAGCGTGTGCCCGCACCGCCCGGGAGGCATCGAGGAAGCCTGTGCCCAACCTGCCCGAGCCCGGTCCTCGCAGAAAGGCAGCGGGCTCGTGGGCCGGAGGGACGTGCTCCTGCCGGTGACCGGGGCCTTCAGAGAGGTGGTCCCAGCATACTTGGTGCGCCGGTCAGGGAGGGAAGGGGGGACAGAGTGCCACGGTGACATCCTTTGAGGTCACTGGCAGGGACACGCGCTGAAAGCAGCGGCAGTCGTGTCACATACTGGGGCACACGAGAGGAGGAAAGTCTACAGAGAGAACTTCCAGCTGCTCTATCTCCTGCTCTCGAAGGAGAGCCCGCCCGCTCCCCTCCCACCCACCGCCACGGCTGCGAGCCTGGCTGGCCTCCTAGGAGGGCCTGAGTCGCGCCTGGAGCCCGGTCCTGCCGCCAGCCTTGTCACCCAAGCCGCCCCCCACCCCCGGCCCCGCCAGCTGTGGTGGAGGGCCGCAGATACATCCTCGCTCACCTGCTCGATGTTTTCCTGGGAAGGACTTTCTTGATGGCTGCTGGTTTCAGGATCTGAATCATTTAACCACCACATTTGAGGATTACTGAGAAGAATCTAGAAACACACAGGAATTTACTCATTGCTCCCACCTGCTCACCGACTCCGTGCTGGGCAGACATGGCCACAGACACACCAGCAAGTCAAGGGCAGGACATGGGGTGGGGGGGGGCACCGGGCCAAGGGTGCAAAGGAAGCAGAGAAAAGGGACCCCCGAGCCCAGGTGGCAGGGGGAAGCTGGCGTTCAAGGAAGGCTTCCTGCAAAGACAACATCTGAGTTGAGGTCTGGGGAGGAACAAAATGACCCAACTAAAGATCCCTTCTGAGGAATCAGGAAGGGAACGGAGCCGGTGGGGGGGTGGGGGAAGGCAACCAAGAAAACAGCCCTTGTGTCAGAGCTCAGCCTCTGGGGCGACAGGTCACGCAGGGCAATAAAGGTTTCTCGGACCCTGCAGGGCTGACCCATGTGATTTCTCTTTGGAGAGTGTCATGAGCTAGATTTAAAAGGTCAAGGAGAGCAGAGCTTTTTGACCGCTGATTTTCATACCACACAACACCTACTCTTACCCTTACAAACCCTCTGGAGAATGTCCCTTTAAATACTTCTAGACTGGTGGCACGTGTCACAGTGCGACTCGTGCAGGCAAGCCTACGGCACAGCCGCGTCAGCCCCTGCCCCAGTCAGAGCTTCCTGCCTTTATGTTGTTCCAACACAGGAGGCCACACTAGATACTCAAATCCACTTATAAGTTATACATTGATGTGTGCGTGTGTGCGCTCATATACACACAAATATATGAACATAAACATTTACTTGTGGAAAGTTCTGAGGAATGGACGGGCGGTCTTGAGAATAAAAGGCCAAGGCAGGGCAGGCTCTTCGTTGCAGGCAGGGTCCAGAGCAAACTCCTCAGCAGGGCAGACGAGGGGACCCCTGCCCACCTGGCTCCAGCCCCAGCAGGCACAGCCCCGGTGGCTCCCCCCGGCTCCCAGATTCCTTGCGCCTCGCCCCCCCCCCACACTGCCCTGTGTCTGCCCGGAGAGGCACCCCGTTTGCCCGGCCCGCACGTGTGATCCTCTACAGCTCAGCTTCCCCCCTGCCCCCCACGTGCCGTGCTCCCACATGGTGGTCTGTCCTCCTCTGCGTTCTGTCTCCGCAGTGCTCTGTGTGCTCCCTGAGGCCAGCATGTGCAGGCCGAACCAATAAATAAAACGATATTCAAACAGAACATTTTAATTAAAAGAAAACCATCCTACAACTTTCATCACTATTCTCCACATCACTGCTAAACTCTAGGTGTTGCAAACGGAAACCGTACACACAGTTCTAGCCCCGTGGCCTCCGCCACTCTTGCTCTGTCACTGGGTTCGAGAACGGGAGCCCGACCCTTAGATCCGAACTGGGACAGAGCAGAAAGGCCCAGGAAGCGGGACTGCACGCACCACGGAAGGACACAGGAGAGGAGTGTAAGTGGGGGAGGGGCCCCCGGCCCGCAAGCAGGGGCGCTCAGGGCAGGCCGGGGTGGGGGGGGCTACCTTCAGGGCTTCATCCAGGTTCCCGCCGGCCTGATGCAGGGCCTGCTTGGCCGCGTGAGTGGAGTAGCCCATTCCTTTCAAAGAGGTGATACTCTCCAGCCGGCGTCTTTTCTTCTCTTTTTCCTCTTTCCTTATTTGGGCCAATTCCTTTAGGAAAACAGCAAAGTTACAGAACTGGAAACTGAGACTCTGTAAGAAGCCTGCTCGGCCCACGCTCAGTAGGATTCTGGGGGTTGCCAGGCAAAGTGGAAAACAGAAGGGGGCTGAACTTCCCTCCGCAGGGCTCCCCGAATCACCAGCAAGAGGGCTGCGAGGGCAGGGGGCCCGGCACTGCTCTTGGGGCAGGCCAGTGGGAGCCGGAGAGCGCCGTCCGGCCCGGAGGGGAGCGCCGCCCAGCTGCCACCACCCAGCACCACGCAGGCCGCTGAGAACAGGGAGCTCATCGCTGCCAGAGAAGCGGACGGGCCCTCTTCCAGGGACGGGGGAGAAGAGCTTCCTGCACGGCTGGGAGGGCTTCTTGGCCCCTGGTTAATTCCCAGGGATCTTCTTAACATGTGGAGTCGGGATGGGGGGTGGGGGGC
Source organism: Martes martes (assembly GCF_963455335.1). Lineage (NCBI taxonomy): Eukaryota > Metazoa > Chordata > Mammalia > Carnivora > Mustelidae > Martes > Martes martes. The sequence goes on along the minus strand of NC_137899.1, from coordinate 102,543,424 downwards.
AGTGTCCTGGGTGACACCAAACCTGGAGATCTACCCACCCCACTCCAGGTGCTTCCTAGGCCCTGTGAGACCGTTTAAAACCCCCAGAATGCTCAGTGTCAGGAGACAAAGGTCATCTAAGTCCACAGTTCTTGACCCTGAGCTCAGAAGTGCCTTCTGTTGTTGCAAGAGCCTGAGAAGGGCTACAGAGAGTTCTAGCCCCTTCTCTCCCATCCGAACCCCCATCAGGAGAGTTCAGAATTTAAGAACAAACGTCATTTAAAAAAACAGATTTTGGGGGTGCCTGGTGGCTCAGTGGCTTAAGTGTCCGACTCTTGATTTGGGCTCAGGTCATGGTCTCAGGGCCCCAATGCCCCGGCCCCCACGACCCCACCCTGCCGTCGCCGTGTCCGCTCCACAGGCACACAGGCCAGCGAGGTGACGCCACAGCACCTGCATTTTGACTTGGGAGTCGCACCCACCGCCGTGTCGGCCGCCTTTCCCCTGCCCCACCCTCTGCTTCCAATTTCAGTTCTTCCGTTCATAGTCCGGAAGAATTGTGCAGAACATTCACACACACAGAAAGGTGCCGCCGGCCAGCGGCCACGGGACTCAGGCTTCATCTCACCCAGATCTGACACAAAGTTGGAGCCTCGGAGCACTGTTCCTTCAAGTACAGATGCTGAGCTCGCCCTCCTTTTAATCACGCAGAGACATGGGAGGAGCGTTTTTGTGATGTTTCCCTTTACACTAGAAACTGGGCAGAAAAAAGCAGACGGGACAGAGGACGGGGGTGCCGCACTGGGCTATGCAGCCGAGGCGGCGGTGGACACCTCTATGACTGGCGTTTACAGCTAGAAGGGACCTGGGAGAAAATCCATCCCAACTCCTCAGAGAACAACAGTGGCCCCACCTCGCCGTACCCCATCATTAGCTCTGTCTAGAACTCAGCTCTTCTACTGTAAAATTAGCAATATTAGATATGGTAACATGCCCTCCGACTCCAATCTCAAGTTTTTTTAATCTACTCATCTGTAATTGTTTCGTAGGACTGTAGTTTTTTGTACCTTTGGTTTCGTACTGTTAATCGTTCCTGTGACCTGACTCACGTTTCTCGCTAAGGATGCCATCCCAAACTGTAACCGTGGCTCCACGGGAAAACAAAGCCCCCCCGAGCACGGTCTCCAGAAATCTACCATGGTGAGGGGAGAGGGAGAGAGGTGACATGCATGGACAGGCCACCTGGATGATGTACATGGGAGCTATGGCCACCACCACAGGGAATAAAACTAAGGAAACTGCACGGCCTGGAAATTAATGCAATTAAAAAGGACAAGTTTCTCCTGTTTCTTCCCAGTCTGAATAGAGAAGTATAAAGCGCTCCCTGTGATTAGAATTACCACAGAACAACCTCTTTCTCTTCCTTCATACCCAAGAGCTATAGTATTTTGCAAATAGGCTTACTATCGCCTCAAGTTTCACACCTATGCCAAGGCCGAGACCCAGTGTCGCTGAGACCACACTAAGATACCTCTCTGCGGTTGGTGATGTGGGCTGCCGCGTGGTCCACGTTCCCGTCACAGGCCCTGAGGCCAAGCCGGGCTTCCTGGGCAGTAAACCCCAACTGCAACAGATTGTGAACTTTCGATGGATCGATATATAGCTCTTTAAAGAGTTGGCGTGCCTACAGATGAGAAAAGAATACAAGAATCCTTTAACTTTAACAACATTAGAGCTTAACACAAAGCTAAAACCTGGAAAGAATAAGCTTGTACCCGATGTGAATTACAGTATGTCAGATTTTATTTTACTTTTTAATTTGACACAGAGAGAGTGGGAGAGCAAGGAACACAAGTAGGGGGAGAGGGAGAAGCAGGCTCCCCACTGATCAGGGAGCCCGATCCCAGGGAGCCCCACCGAGTGGGGCTCGATCCCAGGATCCCAGGACCCCAGGATCATGACCTGAACCCAAGGCAGACGCTTAACGACAGCCACCCAGGCGCCCCTGGTGTGTCAGATTTTAGCTAAACACTCTGAACTCTGCTTATTATCAACTAGCTAAAAAAGAATACAGACATTACTCTGCCCATGTGACGTATAGTAATGTAACAGAAGGAAACAGGCTAAGTAGCCGCGACCTTTTCTGTTTTTGTAACAAAATCCCCTGAATCGGAGCTGCGCACGGCGCATTTCTCGCTGTCTCCTACAACTGGGTGTAGCTAGGTGGTTAAGTCTAGGCCAGTGGCATGTAGCAGGACTGACACCCCCAACTTCTGGTCCTTCCAGAGGGGGCCCTGCACTCGCTCTCTTGCCCCCTCTGCTGGCTGGAAGAGGACTGACACGATGGGCCGGGGCGGCTGCACACGGGCTGGTGTTGCTGCTCCCCGGACCTGCCTGCTGACCTCCTCGTGGCCAGGTGAGGCACGGAAACCCGCAGCCAGTTAAAGACCCCGTCTTTCTGGGGTTTCCTCATGACAGCATCTCACCCGGACCCTAACAGATGCAAGTATGGTGCCGACGTGTGTGAGGCAGAGGATACGGGGACCTGATGTCGGTTCTCACTAGTCACGAAATACTGACTTGATGAAATACTGACTATTTGGGGAAGGAAAAAAAAGTAGGTGACAATGGCTACAACTCGAGTATTCATTTTCTTACCTTGTTGAGACAGTCACGAGCCTCTTCGCCATTTCCACTGTGATAATTTCGGATACCTTGAAGCAAGTAAAGTCTTAAAAACAATACCTTCTCTTTCCCACAGTTCCCCTAAAATTATTGGGGGGAAAAAGGATAAAACTGTCTTATTTCTAATTACAGATCTGTAACATTCACACTTGTCATTCCCTTCATCCTTACAGGGGCAAAAGTGCACTCCTAAAACGTTTCTATCTTCACGTACCACTAAGGGCAAAAGTAAAGATCCCAGAGGATGAGGACATCCCCCATCCCACCAGGAAGAAATGGTGCCAGGACTCCTGGGTGCCTGGTCCTTTCGGTCAGTAAGGAAGTAGACCAAAGCCCAAACCGGGGATGCTTTATGCTGCCCTGAGATCTCCAAGCTGAATTCTGATGACTTGTGCAAATCCCTTTAGAAAAATCCTTATTTGAATCACAGCCCTTGAGCTCTGACTCACTCGTGTCAACGGCTACCATTCAAAATGTCTATTTTTTCTGCATTTAAATCTTCCATGAAACTCGGCTGAACACAGTCATCAGCTCTCTCGGCCGGGGTGATCATCGACGGGGTTCTAGGGCTGGACAACGTGGTCCTCCAGCTCCACCCCGCACAGACCCAAGTTACAGCCCAACTTGCAACACGTTCCGCAATCCCGTTAGAGGACAGCTGGATGAGCGCTGTGCACACTACTATTGAATCACCTCTTGGCAGCAGTTGGCATTTGTTATCAGGAATAAACTCGAAAGGTAGAAACAGGCTCAGTAATACACAAAACAAATCAGAGTAACATACTTTTATGTGGACCAGTCTCTGGTGGTTTTCTCCGTAACAATTCTTAAAGCATTTCTGAGCCAAGTTTAATTTCTTTTCCGCATCATCAAGGCATTCCAGCTGCTCCAGGCGGAAGTAGCACCACACGATGTCCAGCTGCAGCACGGCATAGTTATCCACGGTGTCCAGCAGCTCCCTGCAACACTCGCTGCGGGCGCGAGAGGAAAGGACGTCACAGAAGAGGAGCGTTAAAAACCTTTTCGTGGATCGCTGCAAGTCTCTCCCAGGTTCTGCTGTTAAAAGACCGACTGCTCCACAGTGTCTACGAAGGGAGCCGTATTCATCATCGGAATTCTCCCAATGGGAAAAAGGCAGTTAGGGCTCAGGAATAACGGTTTAACACACGCACACACCCCCTTGCTACGCTGGGAGCGAGGTTCAGCAGGGAGTGGAAAATTGACCTCACTGCATCAGCAAACATGAGGCAGCCATGGCTTAAAGCAAAGGTTTCCAGGCCTGACTAAATCAGAATGAGCTGCAAGTGAGGAATTTTCTTCTTTCTTTGGTCCACACGGGTGCTGGGACCCCATCTACATCAAATTTTAACAGAAGCCTCTGGAGACAGGGCCTGGATATTGTGTTCTGGAAATCTCCCCGGGTGACTCTAAGGTACAGCCAAAGTGGGGAACCAGTGCTTTAAAGAACCGCCCCCCCTCAAGTCACCACTTGCTGTGAATGCCTCCCCTGATGAAAACAAGACATTCATGTGCAACCACAGTCAAGCGGGGAGGAAAAATGAGAAAATGCCAGGCTCTAAATGCTTAGCTGAGCTGGGGGCTGGGTGCAGGCTGGATGCTACTCCGCGGCTGTCCCCAGCCCCAGAGAAGGGGGACGACAAGACAAGGGAATGTTGGCAAAGGTGGACATCAAGCTTATTTATTCTGCTTTTAAAATGTGCTTTTTAGAAATTCATAATGCATCCTTAGACCTCAAGTTGGAACTTTGTCAACAAAAAAGGAAAACCTTCGGTACAAACTTGAAAGGTCTCGCCTGTTTGTTTTCATGGGTATTCTATTAAAGGGAAGACTGCTCTTGTACAAACTGTAGAATCCACGTGCCCTCAAGCTTCCCACCTTGCCTATCAAAATCCACGTGGAAGAAACAAAGAGAAACCAAAGAAATGTGATGGTGTCGTTTACACTGTGAAGTGGGAGTCTCCTGAGTGCAGGAGAAATACACCAGAGCGGGCTTTTCGGTCATCTGTCCCATCTTTCGGTCATAGTGTCTGCTCTTTGTGAAGGGCGTGTAAGGGGCCCACTGTATTTTATACATGTCCGTGCACAGGCCCCTGCCTGGGCATGGGACACTGTCTCTGAACTGCCTGCTCAGCCTGAGAACTTGCCTTTGAGGACGAGGAAAAACTCTGTGGCCTGCGGTCTGATCTCACATTCTAGACTCCTGTTTCTAGGAGAGAAGACGATCCTGCCGTCCCTAAGAAAGCAGGGAACATTTTGTCACAGTTTTCGAGTCCCTACCTGTGTATGTGGGCTCATTCACATTTAATATGCATGCAGAGCAAGGCAGAAACTGCCTCATTTCAGGTAAAAATAGAACCACGTGTGCAAGCTCAGCCCAGAAGGGACTACCGGGCAGCATGAGCAACAAGCACGGGTCTCAGACTAGCGAAGGACATGTCGTTCTTTTCGTCTCAAAAACACTTTCTCTTCAGGTAGAGGCCTATATAAAAGGGATCACGAAATCAACACTCCAGAGTTAATAATTTTGAAACTATTAGGCCTATATTTGAACCTGATCATGTCACTCAGAAAAAAAAATGTTAAAGACCTGTATAAAACTGTACCTTAGAGAATAATTTTATTAATACTACCTTGGCCTATGGTTTTAGTAGCTTTCACACTCAAGGATCAGTAAGTTTTCATGTTAAAAACATTAATTAAAATAAATAAGCAACATTCATTTAAGTAAAGCCTACTGAGTCTAGTTTTAGAAAAATTAAATCCCAGTTGAGCTGAAGTCAGTTAATTAACAGAAACGTATTCTATTTGCCTTATGATTTTAAAATTTTTACGTAAAATAAAGGGATCAATTTCAGGAAAGGCAAACTAAGCTTATGTATCTCCATTCTTTTTTCAGGGAAGGTTGACTAAAGTCATTTTCAATCACTGGCTTGAAGGAGTTGATCACAGTCCACCTCGGTGGTGGTTTTCCTATTTCTTGTCCTGGGGGCTCGTTATGGTTCTTTTATCTGGGGGTTTGCAGTTTTTAACCAACCGGGGAAAATTCTGGCTAGTATTTCTTAAGATTCTGCGGGAGAGCCCGGCTGCCTCCTTTTTCAGGGACTACAATGATCCACATATCGGGTCACCTGAAACCGCCTTACCACCTCAGGACATCGTGTCCGTCTATCTTTGCTCAGTTTCCTGGTGGCGCATTTCTACCGGCCCGTCTTCGCACGGACCCGTCTCTTCTCCGGTGGCGTCCAGTCTGCACTGAAGCCCACCCGGTGGGCTGCGCTTGGCGTCTCCGCAGTGACGGTGCGGCTCTCTGGTGGGCGTCCACATCTATCTAACACGCCCGTCCTTCCTCTACCTTCTGGAACGTACGAATTCGGTTACAGCAACCGTTTCAATGTCCCAGCCGACGGAGTCTATCTTCCATCTTCCGTGTCACTTCTGGGTCTGTTTCCATCCTTTACTATGGGTTGTATTTCCCTGCATCTTTGCGTGACCATTAACTTTTCACCGGTGGCTGGCCGTTTCTGTGTTGTGATAAACACTACTTTGTCTGGGATGCAGGTGATCCTTTTAAGGCTTGTTTTTAAGCTTTTTCAGGTGGGACCACAGCAGCCTTGAGAGATAATCTTGCCCTACTGTGGAGGCAACACCCTTCTTAAATCTCCCTGTGATGCCTACGATCAATCAAAAAGTTTGTCGCTGTGGTTCTGGCTCTGATCGTCGCCATTATTCTTGGCCTTCTGAGCTCTAGAGACTGCTCTCTGCGCCTCTCGGGTGCTGACCTCCCCTGCCTGGGGTGGTTTCCTCACATGCAAGTGTGGATCGTTACTCAACAGAATACTCCAAGGAGACCTTTTGAAGCTCTGGGGCCTGCTCCCCCAGGCTGCTCTCCCCTCTCCCGCCGCGGCCTCCCTGGATTCCCGGCTCCATTTCTGCAACTCCGCGGGCAGCAGGAGGCCCCACCTGGCTTTCCCGTCCCTGCACTGCAGTCGACCGGCTCCCGAGGCAGCCCCAGGAAACAGTCCCAGGGCTCCCCTCGCTTGTTCCCCCGCCTTAGGGAATCGCCGTCCTATACTGCCAAAAAACTGAGGTGTTCGCACACTTTGCCCAAATTTTCAGTTGTCTGAGGTGAGAGGATATATGGTCTCTCTTGATCCCTCCTGGCCAAAGCAGAACTCCCACTTTACATTGTAAACAGGGAAAGAAAGGACGCTTGGTCATATACTACACACCATTCCCCAAGATGCAGAACGAAGTCTTGTGAGACCTGCCAGCTTGCTTGGAGGTGGGAAAGGAAACAGAACTGAAGTCTCTTCCAGCCTCGTCCCTGACCTGCGCTCACGCTGATCGCCTCTACTGAGAGGAAGCGCTCACACTAAAACGCTGGTAGTAAGTCAGCCTGACTAACGAGAGCTTCAGGGAAAAAGTGTCATTCTCTACGGAGGCACTGACAACCGTGACTGGGTTACTGTATCTACAACTTACTGAACATGGTAACGTACTGTGAACTGAAGATATAGTTATTTTTATTCAGGGCTTCCTGGAGACCTGAAAATTATTTCGAGGATTTGTCTGGGATAAGAAGGTTGAGAAAGGCTCACAGAGACAAATCAAAACCAACCATGGCTCAGTAACTGCTGAAGGAGGGACACCTCAAGGGCTCAGTCAGGTAAGTGCTCAGGGCATGATCTCAGGGTCCCAGGATCGAGCCCAGCATCAGGCTCCCTGCTCTCTGCCGCACCCCTGCTTGTGTGCTCACTGTGTGTCAAATAAATAAAATCTTTAAAAAAATACATAGGAATTCACTACACCTGTCTTTATTTTTATATATGTTTGAAATTTTCTGTAATGAAAAATTACAATCATGGAAGGAAATGAAAAATGCGTCTGCATTTGACGGACCTGACTTCGAGCCTGCACCATGTACAGCCGAAGAGAATGAAGGCAGCACAGAGGCAGGGACAAAGAAGTGGCGTAAGAAAACCCCAGAGGAACCAAGCCCTTGTTCTAACTTCAGATTTGCCACCTCCTTGCCAAATATCTTTTTTTTTTTTTTTGCTTAAGTTAGTTTAAATTGGGGTTTGTTCACTTAAAACCCAAGGGTCCTTGCTGCTAATATGCTTGGCAAACTATAAACATTTGTATTTATCTTCTTCAAGTGTACAGTAGATCTTGGGGTTTCATCAAAATGGAAAAGAAAATAATCCTAAAGTTGTTAACTTTTGACCATTTTTAAATACCAAGGCTACTTTTCAAGCTCCTCTGCCAGGATTATAGTCTCTCGGCACCATTTCTCTCAAGAGGAATCAGGAGCCCCTGGGAACTGCTGACTCCTGGTCTGGGGCAAGAAATGTGCAGGGTGAGTCTGGAACACCTTTGGACACCAGCCACCACTGGGATCGGGTCCAAAAGATGCAGCCCAGGACCCATGTGTTGGGCACAAATGGTCAATTTAAGCACTAAGGTCTGAAAAACATCAAATGTGTTAAAATCTGAGTTCATATTGATACTTACAAAGAAAGAAGAAAAAAAAGAAGGAAAGAAAAACCTCACTGGTGATATCCTCTTTGGGGAATTCAAGGGAAGCACCTCATTTATTCTGAAAACAGGAAAATAAGAAGAAAGAACCAAGCATTTTATTCTTCCTTTACACTGTACCTCATTGTAACCAAAGAGCCAATGAGGAAAAATACTTCTTTTCAGAGGAATCCCAGCAATAAATGCAGAAGGAAAAATAAGGTGTCACTGTTTGCAGCCCCTGGTGAAGCAATGGACTTGGGAATGATCATGAACACCCGCACCAAAGCCACCCGGGGACGAGGTGATGGGAGACCGCGGGACGGACCGCGCAGGCTGCCGACTCGGCACAGACAGAGCTGCTGCGGGCGGGCTATCCAAATAGAACAAGTGTGTGTTTATGAAATTCCTTACAGGAAAGAGAGATGAGCAATCTGAAGGGATAAAATAATTCACAAACTGGTCTACACCGCAACTACTCTCTTCACATTCACGACTGTTGGGCGGAAAGCTGAAGCCCGACGCGTGCGGGCAGAGAGACGGCGCTGCGCGTAACCGGGACTATCTTCCTTAAGGCGGGTACCACCAAGTACAAAAGTGCCTACCAGAAATATTTGTCAGCATCCAACAGACACGGCAAGGCTATTCCATATTCTTTTCTTTTCAGGAAAGCTCTGCCCTTCTCATGGTATCCCATAGCTAACATAAGGGCCTAGGAAAAAATATGGAATTTAAAAAAAAGTTACTTTAAACTGTAATAAAACAAATTATATGAAAAGCATATCAAGTCTAAAGAAGTCAAACAATGATTTTTAAAAAACCCAAGATCACAACTCAATCCAAAAGCCAAAATTAAGAAAAATAAAATCAAAGCTTCATTTTCATTTCAATCCTGAGATCAAGCACTCAATTTAACGTGGCTGACAGGGTCATAACCCGCACCTGTCTGTCTGTTTCCATCAGTTTATTCCAGTAACCGCTGATTTAGATCTATTTCTAGTATTCAGTAAGACTGAACAAATAAACAAGCAGCCAGTAATGCTTGTATCCCTTTGAAAAAAAGCATTCATGAGGCACCTGGGGGGCTCAGTCAGTTAAGCACCTGACTCTTGGTTTCAGCTCAGGTCTTGATCTCAGGGTCATAAAACCGAGCATCGAACTCCACAGTGGAGCCTGCTTGGGATTCTCTCTCTCACTCTCTCTCTCTCTGCCCTTTCCCCTGCTCATGCACTCTTTAAAAAAAAAAAAAAAAAAAGCATTCATTTCACTTTCTAGTTTTGGGGTTTTAAATAAAGATTTGAGAGAGAGAGAGAGAGCGAGCGCACGTGCACCAGCAGGGGAAGGTCAGAAGGGGAGGGAGAGGGAGAAGCAGGCTCCCCACTGAGCAGGGAGTGGGGGAGGGAGGGGGGGACACGGACACGAACACACACACACACACACACACACACACACCCTCAATCCTAGGACCCTGGGATCATGACCTGAACCAAAGGGAGATGTTTTACCGACTGAGGCACCCAGCCGCCCCACTTTCTAATTTTAATCAAGTTTTCTTCTGAAGTATCTGTCAACTCCAGTATTCCTAAAACAATTTTTAAAAGGCAACCCATGGGTGCCTGGCTGGCTCAGTCAGCAGAGGGTGCTGTTCTCGATTTTGTGGCTCTGAGTTCAAGCCCCACATTGGGCACAGAGCTTACTTGAAAAAAAGAAAGGGCAATCCAAAAATGTTTTTAAGTTCATTAATATTTAAATTTGAATTTTCATATAATTCAGTTTTGTAAAGATTTCCCAAAAAGTCTGGATATCATTTATTTTTTTTAAGATTTTTAAAAATTAAATCACACCCAACATGGGCTCAAACTTACAACCGCGAGACGGAGTCACCCACTCCACAGACTGAGGCAGCCAGGTGCCCCTGGATATCATCATTTAATACATGAGAGTTGTGGGCAAATAATTACCAACATTTTAAAAACAAATAAGCATCAATCCACTGATAGCTACCAAGTTCTTATTAAAACTTAACTTTAATCCTTCATTTTCAACCATGTAAGTCATGGAGTAAAGCCTACTTTTAACTTGTCCTTTAAAGACAGAACAATTAAAATGGACTTGACCCACAGTCATTATAGCTCTTCATTATTGGAAGCTACTGGACCAGCTCAGATACTGATCTCTGGGTCCCAGCTGTAGAATGCTCCTACAAAGACCCCCTGCGATGTGTTCAAAGATAAAACCACCTCCTGCCTATTCCAAATTACTGGAAAGGCAGGAGAGAGATGGCAGAATCACCTGTCCGGCTTTTTCCCAACTTACACGCCCTTCCTCCTGCCCCCCAGCTCCCTATTCTGATCTATCCCTTAGAGGACATGCCCTCTGGTAAAAAACAAAAACAAAAACAAAAAAATACCCAAACCAGCACTGCCATGGGGAGCCGCCTGTGCAGAAGGCAGCGGATCACGTCACCTGGGAACATTCACCCCTGCTGCGGGACATGCCACTGAGCCGTTCTGTTCTGTGGCACTGAACGTCACAGGCTGAGTTGGGGGACACAGGTGCGTGTCACAGGCTTCCATCCTGTTTAGAAGCTCCCATGGAAAACGGTTTCTAGTCCTTTATGACAGTCCAAGACAAAACAGCTAGAAAACCACTTCTGTTCTGACAGCAAATCAAAGCGCCAGCCATAACTTCTAAAGTACTTACCTTTCTTTCTGACGGAGGAATTCTGATTGATCTGCCCGTCTGGTTGGCTATGTCTAAATACGGTGTGGTTTCTGGGTCCACCACCATCTCAGCTGCAACAGAACCGAAAGGAAGTCCGTTAATTCCACACCAGAACGCAGTGAGGGGACGTTACGGGTATTAGACTGCGGGGAAGAAAAGTCCCTGCGAACTGTGACCACGGCGCCCCCGGCCTCCCCGCCCCGCATCCCTCTCCAGCCCAGAGCGCTGCGCACCTCTCTCCGCCAGTATCTCCAGGCCTCTCTTGGTCCTCTGGATTCTTTTCTCCTTGAGCTCGGCTTCATTTTGCTCTTCCTCCTCAACCTGGAAGTGTTTCCTCACATCCTCTTCAGACTGTTTGAGTTCAAGCACCATGGCTTTCACGTTGTGCGTCACGCCTTGTTCCTCAAGGGTTTTCCCTGTAAAAGTCGGAAATGCCTCTCACGAAAAGAGCCAAAAATACCCTGTGTACGGGTGACGGTCCATTCTGTTCAATGGAACTCTTAAAGCCGCGCGAGTACTCGCGAGCCACCACGCCCCAGGCTCGGTGAGCACACGCCGATGTGTGGCTGCATAATTCTGTCGCTGGTAAGCGGAGGGTAATACCCACATCCTCTAACTGGAGAAGTAATAGCCCCGGTTCCCAGCAACAGGTGAGAAGGCACAGTGCAGTGGGGAACTGTGAGGGGGAGCGCACCGTGGCAGCTAAAAGCAAACCTCTCAGGTTCTTCTGAACTTTGTGGTCCTGGGTAAAGCACTTAACACCCAGGGCCTTACACATAAAATGGTAATAAAGACTGTGACAGACAGTGATGAAACAGAATGAAAGTATATTCACCAAATCAAAAGCTGGTTCTATGAAAATTTAACAGAATATACAAACCCAACAAAAATTAAGTCAAAGATGCAAATAAACCACTAAAATGAAGAATAAACACAGATGCATATAGGTTTTAAAATAATGAAATAGGGGCGCCTGGGGGGCTCAGTGGGTTAAGCCTCTGCCTTCGGCTCAGGTCATGGCCTCAGGGTCCTGGGATCGGCCCCACATTAGGCTCTCTGCTCAGCAGGGAGCCTGCTTCCCCCACCCCACCTTCCCCGCCTGCCTCTCTGCCTACTTGTGATCTCTCTCTCTGTGTCAAATAAATAAATAAAATCTTTTTTAAAAATGAGATATTATAAACTATAAGTATATAAATTGGAATATTTTCCTGGAAAACTCCATTAAATTTTTTTTCCTTGGGAAATTTGACAAACATTCTAATTTATGAAGAAAAATAAAGATACACCAATGGGGGGCGCCTGGGTGGCTCAATGGGTTGGGGCCTCTGCCTTCAGCTCTGGTCATGGTCTCAGTGTCCTGGAATCGAGCCCCGCATCGGGCTCTCTGCTCGGCGGTGGGCCTGCTTCCCCCTCTCTCCCTCTCTGTCTGCCTCTCCGCCTACTTGTGACCTCTGTCTGTCAGATAAATGGATAAAATCTTAAAAAAAAAAAAAAAAGATACACCAATGGTCAAGTCACCTCAATAAAGAAGGGCAAAGAACAGGACTCATCTTACTAGATTTTAAAACTACAACAAAACCACAATCATAAAAAAAACTCTATAGGTGAAGGTGGTCAAAAGGCAGAAACTTCCAGTTACAAAATAAGTCTGTCCTGGAATGTAACACACAGCACGTGACTGCGGTTAATAATACTATATTGTATATTTTAACATAGCTAGGAAGTAAAATCTTAAAAGTTCTCATCACAAGAAAAAAAACTGTTTCACTATGTGAGCTGACATTATTGTGCGCCCTCCACAATATATACAAACACTGAATCATTATGTTGTGCATCTGAAACTAATATAATGTTATCTGTCCATGATATCCCAATAAAAAAAACCTTTAGGGTTCTGGTCTGGGAATAAACCTACAGGTAAATGGAAAGGATGGGAAGTGCAGAAAAAGACTGCTAATAAAGGAGGCACCACGGGTCAGTGTGGCAAAGGCAAGTCTAGCAGGGGATATTAGAGAAGCTGGATCCTTCGCCTTTACTCATATATAAAGGGGGCTGTGGACAGACTGCAGACCTCAGGCAGGTTAGGCTAATTAATACACAAAAACATAGAAGACCGTGAGGCCCTGAGCTTGGGGAAAGACCTTATTTAAACACAAAGGATATAAGCTGGAAATTGATGGCTCTGATAACAATGAAATCAAGGGTTTCCGCCCAGTGAAGAATACCAGGAACAGAAGTGGCGCAGAGATGCGAGGACAGTGAAAAGCCACCTATGATATCAGAAACAGACGATGGGGAATGGCTGGCGGAGAAGACAGGCTAGGGCCGTGTGCAGGCTGCGTTCCACCAAGCTAGGACGTGAACCTGACTCTCTAAGCCCTAAGAGCCTCCTGGAAACCGGCTGTAGTGCCTACCTGAGCGGCTGCAACAGCTGGCTGGTCTCCCAAGTCCTTTCGTGCCTCCTTCAAGTCCTCCTGCACCCACAGGAATGTTTAAAACCAAAATGTATCAGGTCACCCCCCAGCATCTGTGGCTTCCAGCCTCTCTCGGGAGGAACCTTCTAATACTGCACGAGTTCACAGAGCCCAGGTTTTCTACATAACAGCACTACGGCCATCGTGGGCCAAGTAAGTCTCTGTCGTGGGAGCTGTCCTGTGCGGTGTGATGGTTCAGCAGCATCCCTGGTCTTGACTCCCTGAGCGACAGGAGCATAAGCCTCCATCCTCACCCCACAACCAAGTCATGATAACCAAAAACGTCTCCACACATTGCCAAAGGTCCTCTGGGTGGCCAAACTGCCCCTGGTTGAGAACCACTGCTGTAACCTTTTCACTGTGGCCTCTGTGTCGCCCTCCATCCTTGAAAAGCACTGCCCTCCCCTCAACTTTCTACACTCAGCTGTACTGGACCTTTTCAACTGCTCAAATTCACATCAGGGGGCTGATACGAGGCTCTCTCAATCGGAACACGCACCACTGCCTTCACTCAGCTTTAGTGCTTCTGCCTTGGAAAGAACTTACCGGAACCCCCACTTCGATCTGAGCACACCTACACTCCCGTTCTATAACATTTCCTCAGACCTGCAACGAGCGTCTTTTCTCCCCACTAGCACAGAACACACAGTAAATACTGATTAGAAGGGTTGTTTCTGCTTTATGTTTCTATTTTAATCAGCTCTACAATAACCTGTTTTAGAGTATACGCACAGTAAAGCCACTAGAAATTTGTGAATAGAAAAACAGAAAAAAGACGCAGTCATTACATTAACGCGACAGAAAACCTGCACTTTGCCATGACATACCGAGTTGCAGCTGTTTCTTGTTTATGACAATTTTGATGTAATTTTCTTGAAATCCAAAGGTTTCAGCAATTCTGGAAAATAAACCGGTACAGGCTGCGGGTAATCAATTTATTATTATCCGATAAATGGGAGTTTAATCATGACCACTATTTTATACATTTCATTTAGAAATGCCCAGTCTTTCGATGAACCGTCTCCCAAACACCACTTCACAATAAAGCCAGCTTTCTAGACGGTTATTTGAAACTGTGTAAGAGACAACATTCTTTCTTAAACTATCTGCTTTACTCCTTGTTTCCTCGTGAAGTGGAGACCACGTGTGGGGAATGTGCATCTCAAGAGGACAGCCCTCGCCGCGTGTCCGGAGAAAATCCATTCTCTATGCTCCTGCAGTCTCCTAGGAGAAGCCCGTAACAGAGGCTTGTTCCAGACAATCTCCTCCTGTGCACTGAATGAATGATGCTTCCTGAATCCATCCCTAACAGCCCTCAGGTAGACCAAAGAAAACGAGAAAAATCAGCTTCAGAACCAGAGCCGGCTAGCGCTGGAGGCACTCAAAACACTTACTGTTTAAATTAAATACAGACGTGGATGACATAACCAAACGGGTCTCAAGAGTAGGACTGTCACCAGGATGTGACAGGTATGTTTTCTTTTTACAGATGGGCCAATAGCCTGAATGTGGCTAAAACATTTTGCTGAATGTCACAGCAAGTGATGAACGCACTAAGAAATAAAATTCAAAACTAATGATCTGATGATTATCTCTATATCATTCACCCACTGGTTCAAGCACGTTATCACGTACCTGTTAGGTGGGAGGCACAGAGCTCCCGCCGGTCTCAAGTTATGCCAGGAAATGAAGGCAAATGGTGCCAGTCTTGAGTTCCTGCTCTGCGCTTAACTGCCAGTGCGAGCCTGATCGCGCTCTGCAGTGGCCACGCCTCAATTCTCCTTTCCGCTAAGTGAGGAGAATGGTCCCCGCCCGGCTGTCTAACAGGACTGTCAAAGGACCCCACAAGCCAGTGCGGGAGGGCCGAGAGCAGCTGGGGCTCCGGGCAGCCAGATACTTACTTCGACCTCAGTTCTCTGCCAGTGATGTGCAGCCGGGTCTCCAACACGTTCTTCCTATCCTATTTAAAAAAAGGCAAATAAAAGAAACTGTACAGAAGGAACTCTATGGAAGAACTGTCTGCTATGCAAACTACGTCAGTCAGGGAAAGAAAAATACAGTATGATTTCGCTCAAATGTGGAATTTAAGAATCAAAACAGAAGATCTTAGGGGAAGGGAAGGGAAAACACAACATGATAAAAACAGAGACGGGGGGGGGGGCGGACCCTAAGAGACTCTTAACTCCAGGGAAAAAACAGGGTTGCTGGAGGGAAGGTGGGTCGGGGATGGGGTAACTACTGGGGGATGGGCACGAAGGAGGGCACGTGATGTGATGAGCACGGGGTGTTATACGCAGCTGACGAATCACGAAACTCTGCCCCTGAAACTAGTAATACACTATATGTTAACTAAACTGAATTTAAATTAAAAAATTTTTAAAAAGAAAGAAAATGTACTTTGGCGTGACACTCTGTGGTGCTATTACTCCGTCTAGAAAATCAGGAAGGTTGGTATCAATGTTAGGGACTGAAATGGGGCACGCCGGGCGGAGAAGCTACCGCACACGACCTGGCACGCGCTGACCCTGTGACCTAGCAGCCCTCAAGGGGGTCGAAGTGTGCACCCCAGGAAGGGCGTCAGCCTCTGGGGGGAAGCAAGACGTTCCAGAGGGGTTTGTGATGTGTCTTCACTCACGGAAGCTGGCCTACATGACACAAGGGCCCAGCCCACCACCTCGGCACCACGGCCACCCTCAGGGAACTGTGCCCACTGAGCAGGGAGCGGACAGAGACGCCATCTTGGAACCTCTTCATTCCCCCCTGGCTGGGCTCGGGAGGAAAAAGCGGAATCACTACGAAAGCCTAGGAGACCACGCAAACCTGCTCAGATTCCGCACTCACCAGCCAGCTTTCTGACTGGTGGTCTGGCTTCCCAGGTGCTGCCTACTAGCAAAGAGGCCTATATTCATATATTACCCTTTGAATTCATGAATGGGCATCCTGAGGTAGACACATACATAATTTTCTCTTTCTCATACAGTTCTGTATTTTTCCTAGACATTGTTTCAAGTTTTAATGAGATAAAATTTACATTTCATAAAGCTCACCTGTTTAAAATATGAGTCAGCGGTTTCCATTATTATAAAGTTACACAACCATGATCAAATTTCATAACTTTTTCATCATCCTCTCCAAGAAATACCATATTTTGTGCCCCCTATTCTCTCCCTTTATCCCCCAAGCCCCAGGCAACCATTAATTTCATCTCGGTCTCTATGGATTTACTCATTCTAGATGTTTCGTATGAATGGAACTATACAGCACGTGGTGTTGGTGTCTGGCTTCCTTCGAACGTTTCTGCGGTTCTGCCACATCGACGATGCGTCAGCACTCCGCTCCTCTTCATGCCTGAAGGATGTTCCAGCGTGTGGCCACAGTGCATTTATCTGCTCACCCACTGACGGACACTTGGGGTATGTCCACCTTCTGGCTAGGAACAGCTAGACAGAGCTCCTTTGTGAACAGAGCCACTATAAGAATTCATGAGCAAAGTTTCTGCACAGACACGGTTTTCATTTCTCTTAGAGTAAAACTGCTGGGTCCTGTGGGAGCTCTGACACACATATATATTTTTTCATATCTTCTGAAAATGATTAACACCGATCAGTGCTCAGAGGCCAGCAACCTTTGGGTACCCTGCCCCAATGTCATTTCTGGACTTGAACTACTGAGGACGTGGCCCTGACAGGAGGTGGCCCTGCTTGAGCACTCAACTGACTACCCTGTAGCCTCCACCAGCCCAGAAAAAAGGGAGACAAACTTCCTGATGTGTCCTACTGTGCACGGTCTGGGAAAACCGGAAGTACTCTTTTAATTCCCCATTCAAACTCTAGAAAAGGTAAGCATGTGATGCGTGGCTTTATGAAGTTTGGGAGGCCTAAGAGGGACAAACTAACCCTGTAAGTGTTCCAGTTTAAAAATCCTAAAATTAACTTTGAAGTTGATAAACATTTAGCATGTGAAGTAACTTAAAAGAACTTTTCACTTTGGATTATAACTTTAAAAAAAAAAATCATAATTTATCACTAAGTCAACAAAGCATTGCTACATGTACTCCTTTGGGAAAATTACTCACTTTTCTTAGCCGTGGAGGTAAAAAGACCTCAATTGTAGCAATTCCTGTTGTTTTATAATTTTCATTTCCTGTGCCACGCTCGATTGCTTTGCAACGTATTTCTTCGATTATCTTTTCTACTTCATTTTCACAACATTCTAGCCTGTCAGAGTACTTCTTAGCAAGGTCCTATGAAGCAAAATCAGGAAAGAGATCAATGTAGTGCCAACTCAAAAAAGGGGCACAGTACAGAACAGTATATGAAGGACTCTAAGGCAATGGGGCACCTGGGTGGCTCGGTGGGTTAAAGCCTCTGCCTTCGTCTCAGGTCATGATCTCAGGGTCCTGGGATCGAGCCCCACATCGGGCTCTCTGCTCAGTAGGGAGCCTGCTTCCCCATCTCTCTCTGCCTGCCTCTCTGCCTACTTGTGATCTCTCTCTCTTTCTCTGTTAAATAAATAAATAAAATCTTAAAAAACAACAACAACAACAAAGAAACTGCTGAGTGGTGGTCAGCCCATCGGAAGGAAATCCAGATGGGCTTGGCATCTAGAGAGATACAGAGGCTAGAAAGGATCCAGGGAAAAGTAAAAACAAAGAATAGGAAAACAGACCCAACAGAAGATGTGAAAATAACTGGGATTGTTTAGGGGTAAAGGAAAAGTGGGCCATGACTTACGTCACTGTAATGCATTATAAATTACTTTAAGGAACAACGGAGTGATCAACTCCATGGGAGGAGACCGAAAGGAAAAAAAACCCACAAAGAAGACATTCTCATTTCTCTAACTTGTGAGAACAAGTCAAATTAGACTTAAATAACTTTCTTTCTTTCTTTGACAGGGAGAGACAGCAAGAGAGGGAACATAAGCAGGGGGAGTGGGAGAGGGAGAAGCAGGCTTCCCGCTGAGCAGGCAGCCCGAGGTGGGGTTTGATCCCAGGACCCTGGGATCATGACCTGAGCCGAAGGCAGACGCCTAACAACTGAGCCACCCAGGCGCCCCTTAAATAACTCTCTTAACAGAAAATTCTCAATCACTGGTACTGGTTGTAAAATCATTTGCTGGAACAACTCAACAGAATTCAGAAGAATGCCATACTTATAATCAGAGTTTGTGATGAAGGACACAGATGAAAATCTAGGTGAAGAGGCACACAGGTGGGTCTGGGAGGGTCCGGAGTGCAGGAGCTTCTATCCCTCAGGAGTAAGGGTGTGCCACCCTCTCAGCACATGGGTTTGTCTGCCAATCTGGAAGCTCCCTGAAACCCATCATTTAAGGGCTTTTACGGGAGTTCCATTACGTGGGCATGACTGATTACATCAGTGGCCTCCAGTGATTAACTCAATCTCTAGCCCTCTCCTCTCCCCAAGGTTGGAAAGTAGGCTGAGAATCTAATCTTTTTTCTTTTTTTTCAAGATTCTATTTACTTATTTGAGAGAGAGCAGCAGAGCCATGAATGGGGGGGAGGGGCAGAGGGAGAGGCAGACTCCCCACTGAGCAGGGAGCTCCAGGCAGGGCTCCATCCCAGGACCCTAAGGTCATGACTGAAGGTAGCCGCTTAACCAACTGAGCCACCCAGACGCCCTGAAAGTCTCATCTTCTAATTGAAGTTTGGTCTTTTTGGCCACTAGCCCCATCCTGAAGATATTACCAAGAGTTGCCTCATTAGAACAAAAGATGCTCCTAGCCCCCTTTCCACTGGGGATATTCCAAGGGTTTTAGGAGCTCCGTGTCAGGTACTGGGGACGAAGACCAAACAGCTCTCTTATTATGCCATATGTAGCTTCGGAGCCAAGGGACTATAACAAGCAAATTCAGGAAAAAGGTCACAAGATGGGTTGCAAAAAATAAAAAGTGAGGCCTGTCAGGAATGGGAAAGACAGGAAGGAAACCTCTTCCCTCCCAAGCACATCACTGTGTCACTGCACTGGATAATGTAATGCCCTTGTGACAATCTTTAGTCCCTGATACCATCCAATGGTATCCAATCGTTCCAATCCATCGTTCATCTCAGGATACTTGGACAGAGAAAGCAAAGAAGTACGTGCTATATTCCAATATAAAAGATTTCTGTCAAAAATGATTAATGTTTTTGTCTGAAAAAGCAGGCAAACTTCAATTTCTAGAAACCTCATTCATGTAAAATAATGCCATTTCTGAAGTTGCCATAAAAAATTGAGATGGAAGTATTAGAAAAGTGTATTTTGGACAAATGAACAGATAGCCATAGTATAAAAAAGCTGGGGGAAGGGAGCCATTGTTTTATAGCAAACCACACGAGCAAGGAGAACAGAGAACCAACCAGCTGTTCCCCATGAACACGTACTACACGCCCACAGTGCCATTAGTACTGCGCACCAGCAGGGTAAAATCAGTTCCCAAATTACTAATTTCATGTAACACTGTGAAGGTATTAAAAATAGTATGTGCCTGGGAAATTAGAGACCATTCTCATATGAATAAAATCTTACTAAACAAAAATAAGTCTGTCAATTCTAAAGTGGGTACCCGCTTATCACTAATACTTTTGGTTATGCCAAAAATTTACAGTTAAACGTGGAAATTTCCGGGGACTTCAGAATCTTATTTAAAAGGAGACTTACAACACTGCTATTTATTTATGTCTTGAAAGAAAATACCTTCAATGCCAAACCGCCTTCTTTATTTTCATCTGTATATGGAGGCTTCCAAAGTTGAATTCTGTCTTCCCTTAAGAACTGGGTCAATTTTGCTTGGAGATATTTCTTTTGTGCCATCCTTGAAAGCAAAACAGTACATAAGCAAAACTCCACACTACATTTCAAAGCATTTCATAACTTACCGAACACACTGATGTGTTCGATGTGGTAAAAAGAGCTCCCCTCCACACCTCCCTCTCCTGTTTAATCTAAATCACTTTTTTTTTTTTAGGATTTTATTTATTTGACAGAGAGAGCGCACAAGCAGGAGGAGCAGCAGGCAGAGGGAGAGGAAGAAGTAGGCTCCCCACTGAGCAGGGAGCTCAACGTGGGGCTTGACCCCAGGACCCTGGAATCATGACCTGAGTTGAAGGGAGATGCTTAACTGACTGAACTACCCAGACGCCCCTCTAAATTACTTTTGATTAAGGTTTTAATTAGCTCTAAACGTCTCTAAAATATACACATTCTATACATATGCTAAAATACACTATATATAGTTACACATTATATGTTACATAAAATATGTATTTCAAAGTTGCTAAAATGTAGAAAGGTTTATTATACTTTTCTATTTCTTAAACTATTATTCTCTGACCTAAGAGAAAAGATCAAATGAGAGAAAGATGAGTCCTTAAAGCTGTTAACTTTCATAAACAATTCAACATACATACATAAACTCTCTTGTATTTATATTTTGGTGAGTTTAGCACAAAGATCAACCACCTTGGTAGGGTAAACATAAAAGCTGGCTGGAACCATGAATTATCAATATTCTCTATATCTGAATTTTTAAAATTACAAGGTTTTGCTAGAAAAGTTTTATATATTTTTGCAATAAGCACACAACAGCAGATCTATATACTATTCAAATCTAACACTAGTTGGATCATCACTTTACAGCCAAAAACACCCAGGCCCCAGAGCTGTAAAATGACTCAGCCAAAGTCACAAAGTTAGGCAGTGCCATACCTAGCGTGGGGATTTCCGCCTACAAAATTTGCATTTTTGTCCCACAATTCTTTGCTGCTTGTCTGCCCTGTGTATGTAACTAGTCTCTCCCAAAGAAGCCCCTGGCAGCAAAGGAGTTGTCTACTCATCTCTCACTAGCATTGCAATTCAAAGAGGCAGGGAAGGCTGCTGGAGATGTCAAACAGCCAAATCAGAGTTAGAAAAGTAAAAGGGTAATTAGCTTCTAAATGATGAAGACAAGTTCTACAGAGTAAAAAATAGATCCAAGGGTTAACATAACCTTGATAAGTAACTTTCTCTTTTTCCCTATAGAGCCTGCAGTATTCTACACCCCCAAAACCCAGTTCACCAAATTTTAAAATCAAGTTTGTTAACTTCAGTGTATTCCATAAGTGAATATTTTATTTTATTTAAGCGATTTTATTTATTTACTTGACAGACAGAGATCACAAGTAGGCAGAGAGGCAGGCAGAGAGAGAGGAGGAAGCAGGCTCCCTGCTGAGCAGAGAAACCAATGTGGGGCTCGATCCCAGGACCCTGAGATCATGACCTGAGCCGAAGGCAGAGGCTTAACCCACTGCGCCACCCCGGCGCCCCCATAAATGACTATTTTAAAAGAAAGTTCAAATCTATTTCATATCAGTCTGGGGGGAGAAAGAGGGTCATTGGGGCAGGGAGGAGGAAAGGGTGTAAGGAACAAACACGTCAAGAGGAGGCTGCTGTGCACCCAGGTGACCCATGAGAAAACACCCCAGATCTTCAACCACTAACAAACTGCTGCTCACGTAGAAAAGCATGAAACACAAATAACTCACACAACCACTATACATAGTTCCCTACTCACAAATCTTCATGAATTCTGGATAGAATACCAATGGGGAGGGATGATCATTTCATGGGCTTCTTATGCATGGACTCAAGCTCTTTTTAAGGTCTAAAAGCCCAAAGGGTTTCACAAACGCAGTGTGCATCCTAAACTCTACCCACTGACCAAATCAACTGAACAGATGAAGGTCCATAGGCACGCGACTTAATGTTTAAAAAAGATTAATCTGGGGCGCCTGGGTGGCTCAGTGGGTTAAAGCCTCTGCCTTCGGCTCAGGTCATGATGTCAGGGTCCTGGGATCGAGCCCCACAATGGGCTCTCTGCTCAGCAGGGACCCTGCTTTCTCCTCTCTCTCTCTCTCTCTCTCTGCCTGCCTCTCTGCCTACTTGTGATCTCTGTCAAATAAATTAAAAAAAATCTTAAAAAAAATAAAAAGATTAATCTGCTGTTTTGAAATGTACAAAAATGTCGGTTATAAGCAGAATAAAAAGAGGATACACTTGAAACCAAATCAAAAGCAGAAAGTTTAATAAACCAGTTTCAGTTTTAACTGGAGAACTGAAAGTTTCATTATGCATGCCATACAATGTTTCATATTACAGCCAAAAAAGCAGTGATGTATGTCAATTATTTCTCAATAAAACGGGGGTAGGGTGGGGAACGGGAGGCAGGAGGAAGCCCAGAAATTCATTAATATTACTGCTCCAAACTGAAAGTGAAACGTTATTAACTACTCCTTTAAAATTTTCGCTTTCACTTCTGTAATGAATCGATCTATGGAGACCTTTACCCAGAGCTTTTCAAATATACATATATACACACGTATATTCAAAATACACTGTCCTTTCTCTCAAGCGGAGTAGGAAAAGATTCTCGTATTAAAAAATAAGAGTAAGGGAAGGAGATGACAAATGCGGAACCAGATCATGAGAGAAACGCAGAATCAACCACATTTTCTCATTAAATAGCAAAGAAAATCTAGCTCTGACTGCAAATATGAATCCCAAATGACATATCTGGAATGGCAGTGTTAGCATTCAAGCTTTCTGTCTCGCTAATGAGGTTTACTTGGTACGTATCTTCCTCTGCCTCCCCCAGAACAACTCCACAGAACCCCCCACTACCCGGGCCCAGCCCAGCGCAGACCTAGGGCCGCGCGAACCGTCGGCGCGTCCCCAAGCCCCAGGCAGCCTCCCCGCTCGCCGCCCACCGCCGCCGCTGTGGCCGCGCCCCGCCCCGGGAAGGGGACGCGTCGGGGTCGTGCCGGGAACCCGGGCACCAGACAGCGCGGGTGAGGCCCGGGCCGGGGACCGGACGCTCCGCCGCCGCCTCCTCACCTGCGCCACCACCGCGCCCGCCGCGACCCGCCGAGTGCCCGGATGCGGCAGCGGCCGCCGTTTATTTTCATTCCGGGTGAGGCTGGCCCCGCCCCCGCCGCTGCGGCCGCCGCCCCCGCCTCGCGCGGCCAGTTAGTGGGCGGGGTTAGAGGGAGGGTCGGAGGAACATGTTGTGGGCGGAACTAATATGGGGGCGGGTGTTGATGACGGGATGGGCGGGGCTAAGACGGGGCGGGGCGGGGTGGAGCAGGGTGGAGGGCGAGGGGGCAGGGCCTACGAGGCCTCCAGCCCGGGATTCGGCCGGGACGGTGGAGATCCCCGGCCGACCCTGCGGGGCGGGACCTCAGGCCCGGCCCAGTTTGCTCGACTTCCGAGGAAACTGCCCCCGGCGTCATTTCTCCAAAAGCCTTGAGAAAAGCCCGCGGACCTTCTAGGAAGAGCCGTTTCCCCCGGAGGGAGGGTTGTCCCCTGAATGCCCGGGTTTTCCTCCCGCTCTCCATCGGGCCCCCCTCACGGTGAAATTAGGTTCCTTCCCCTGAACTGCCCGGCTCCCCGCCCGGGCCCCGCGAGCCGGGGGCCGTCGCCCCGCCCACCGCACGGTCTGTGGCGAGCCGCCCGCTCCCCGAGCGCTCCGCCCGGCTGTGTGCGTGCCAGTGCGGCCGTGCCCGGGCCCTGTCCGTGTGTCTGGGTGGGAAAGTGACACGCGTGCGCGCAAAAATTCCGGGCGACTTGTGCGACGCTCTGGGAACCTGGGCAGAGCCCAGAGAGCTCTGAGAGATGATAGATGAGGCGGACGGGGAGATGGGAGATGGAAGACGTCCATCTCAGACCTCAGCAAGTCCGCTCGGACGAGGCCGTTGGCTCTTCCTTCCCGAATCCCGAAACGTGGCTCCTGGGACCGGCTCTAGCACCGGGGTGGGCGGGGCTTCCAAGCTTACTTAGGTGCCGCTGGCACACAGCCCCCTCCAACAAGCGCCTGGGGGTGCCTGGGCAAGCCACTTAGCTCTCTCTCAGTGCGCGTGATAATGATAACACTGTCGACCCGGCCACCGTGGCTAAAATAAATCTTGTGCGAGGATCTGTCTGCCCCTCTCACTGGGATGTGGGAAACAAAGGCGGAGGGAATGTGGATAAAATTTATCTCCATATAACCTGCAGCCTATCGACAAATACTTGAGATAGGCAGATTGTGACATTCCTCCAGGATCCGGACGGTCTTCTTTAACATACGAAAGTCCTTTAAGATCTTCCCTTATCTTCACTTCTCCCAACCCCAAGGAATAAAATCACTTGCTCATAATCCTGGGGCAGCAGGTCTTTCTGTCCTTGGGTCTTGTCCCGTGGACATTTTGCACCTAAGACATCTCAAGAATTCTTTCTTGACCCAGCCCCCAGGGCTTGGTTAGCCCCAGCTGTACATTTCCAAAAATGATGTATTGGAGCTAGAATAACATCAGGGGGCCCTGGCACAGACCATGTGAAAGGGGCTCTGCACACTCTTGGACACCCCCTATCAGGAGAGGGGAGGCAGGACCCCTCCTCCTAGTGCCCTTCCATTCTCTGATGGGAAGCCTTAGGTGGAATGTGCGCCTAAATCCATCTTAAGGAGGAGAAATGCGTTCCCAAGGGTGCTGTGTCTGCCCATGTTCCCGCTGGTCATGGAGAGGACATCGCACACACAGGGCAGTTTCAGTCCCCTTTTTCTCATCTCTCGGCTGGGAATCATTGACCAAGGGCCCACCAGTGCACATCAAACTGGCGGATTTCTGTGTCTGTCCAAATAAGAGTCTTCTATCTCAATAGCCTCCTTGGGGCACACAAATACTTAGAAAATCTTTGGGATTAAAGTTCTTTACGTTGAGGGCTTCCTGGGTGGCTCGGAAGGTAGGCCTCTGCCTTCCGCTCAGGTCATCGTCTCAGGGTCCTGGGATCAAACCCCGCATTAGGCTCTCTGCTTCCCACCCCCCCCCACCTCCACCTGCTTCTCTGCCTACTTGTGATCTTTCTCTCTGTCAAATAAATAAATAAATAAAATCTTTAAAAAATTTTTCTTAATCGAATTATAAAATAAATTATAAAATTATAAAAATAAATAAATAAATAAAAGTTCTTTACGTTGAGCCAAATCAACTGCTTAGTCAAAAGACAAACAGCAAAATGGTGGGGAGGGGGGGAACACTGGCAAATCACATCAAAGACAAATCTCTTTGCTATATAAAGAGCTCTTACAATTCAATAGGAAAAGGACCAAAATAGAAAACTGGGCAAACACTCTGAAAATAATGGTTCCTTGAAGAGGAAATACAAATGGTTTATAAACATATGACAGGTTACTTAACCTCACTCCAAATCAGATACATATAAATTAAAACTATACATGGGGCACCTGGGTGGCTTAGACAGTTAAGCATCTGGCTCAATTTTGGCTCAAGTCATGATCTCAGGGTTGTGAGATCGAGCCCCCCATCAGGTTCCGTGCTGGGCATGGAGCCTGCTTAAGAATCTTTCACTCTGTCTGTCTGTCTCTCTCTCCCTCCCTGTCTAAAAACAAAAACAAAGTACAAAGAGATACCACCTTGTGCCTATCAGAATGGGAAAAAGTGTGACAGCCAGTGAAGGCAAGGCTGTATGGAAACAGACCCTCCTTAGTTACTCAGGAAGGTGAAATTGACAGGTCTCCTACAAGGGCAATATGGCAGTAACTATCAAAATCAAAATGCATATTGTCCTTGCCCTAATAATTCAACGTTTATCATTCTTGCTGTATTTTATTAACCTGCCTCCTTTCTGTTATTCCTAACACTGACATTTAGTGGTTTGACTGCAATTTCTTAAGATGAAGAATTCTTCCTGACTTGGCTTTTTGTTTTTGTTGCTATGGGTTTCATAGTAACAAGGAATCAAGCAACTTCTGTTGGAGTCAAATGAGAAAATCCTTAAACATCCTTTACGTGAAAGTGAAATTTCATGCTGAATGTTATCAGCTCTTGCTGGGAAAGTAACAGGAAGTCTCAACAATTCAGCTTTATTTAGAATTGCTTCGATCAGAGCAATAAACATGTGTTGGGTGCAGTTGTGCAGTAAGCTAATTTTTTAGAGACGAGGAAGTGGATTTAAAAAGAAAACCAGTTCATTCTTGATTTTTCTATTTATAAATGGAAATTTGGGGGAAGTGGTTATAAACTGGGGTTTTCAGGGAATTTGAGTCATGACTCACACTTTCAGTCTGGTAGGTTTTCAATCACTGATAACCTTATTTGGAGATGTGGTCATTTTATTTAGCATCTTAGCTGGTTGAGAAAAACATGGAAGGACGGAGTAACCAAGCAGGTGATGAGGAAGATTTGTTCCCCCCGACTGGGAATACTTAATTTCATTCCCCCTGGAAGATGAAAGTTGAAAGGAATTTTGAAAATAGCAGATATGAGAGTTTCTCTGGTTCCCAGGAAACGTGGGCTGGGAGAGTGGGTGGTGGGGTTGAGCCCTGCATTCAAGTTGGGCTTTGTGCTCAGTCAGGAATAAGCTTCAGGATTTTCTCTCTCCTTCTGTCCCTTGGGCTCAGCTGCTCACCTGACTCAGGTAGAATCCCTGTGAAAGCACGCAGTCCTCAAGTTCTGCGTCCTGGTTTCAAATCTCCAGCATGTTCTGCTCCCAGATGTTTAACCCAATGAACTCTGTTCATCTGTCTCCCAAGAGGTGGGTTGGTGGTGTTCCTACGCTAAAAAAAAAAAGAAATAAGGGCAGAGGTAGTAAAGTAAATCAAACCATGGTTTATTCTGAAACTAAGTTCAGAATAATCTCTGTTTTATCATTTGACCTATTTTTTTAAAAGAATTTATTTATTTATTTGACAGACAGAGATCACAAGTAGGCAGATGCAGGCAGAGAGAGTGGAGGAAGAAGGCTCCCTGCTGAGCAGAGAGCCTGAGGCGGGGATGGATCCCAGGACCCTGAGATCATGACCTGAGCTGAAGGCAGAGGCTTTAACCCACTGAACCACCCAGGCACCCCCATTTCACCTATTTTTAATGTTAAAAAGAATTTGGGGGCGCCTGGCTGGCTCAGTTGTTAAACGTCTGTCTTTAGCTCAGGTCACGAACCCAGGATCCTGGGATCGAGTCCTGCATCAGGCTCCCTGCTCTGTGGGGAGCCTGCTTCTCCCTTCCCACTCCCCCTGCTAGTGTTCCCTCTCTCACTGTGTCTCTCTCTGTCATATAAATAAATAAAATCTTTTAAAAAAGGAATTTGATGTACAATATTAGTTTTGTGATTTTAAGTCCAAGGGTGAATGAAAACTAAGGTGGACACCGTGGCAAGAAAGTAGCTAGGCATTGCCATAGGCTTATGGTTCCAGAACCTTCTGTGGAATGCTAAACTACTTTACCTTGTTTCTTTACTTGACTCCAGAAAACAGTGACAAGTCACACAATACGCATGACTTAATTAAAAGCATAAAATCGTCAGCTCAGGTCATGATCTCAGAGTGGGAGCCCTACATCAGGCTCCGCACTCATTGGAGAGTCTTTTTTTTTTTTTTTAAGAATTTATTTATTTATTTGACAGAGATCACGCAGAGAGGCAGGCAGAGAGAGAGAGGGGGAAGCAGGCTCCCTGCTGAGCAGAGAGCCAGATGTGGGGCTCGATCCCAGGACCCTGAGATCATGACCTGAGCCGAAGGCAGAGGCTTTAACCCACTGAGCCACCCAGGTGCCCCTGGAGAGTCTTTTTGAGATTCTCTCTTTCCCTCTGCCCCTCCCCCTGCTTATGCGCTCTCACCCTCTCTAAAATAAATCTTAAAAAAACAAAAAACCCGGGAAAATCCGAAATTTCCATCATCCCTGCTTTCTAAAAAGAGAAAAAAAAAAAACCTATTGCCTAAAACTTCACAGAATGTCTAATTCAACAGCTGTATTTTCTTAAAAAAAAAAAAAAAGACATATATTTATCTTGAGAGAGAGCAAGCACAGAGAGGTGGAGAGGGCAGGGGAAGAGAGAGAATCCTGAAGCAGACTCTCCACTGAGCCCTGAGCCAGGCGTGGATCCCAGCTCAGTCCCACGACCCTGAGATCATGACTGAGGCCAAAATCAAGAGTTGGTCGCTTAACTGACTGAGCCACCCAGGCGCCCCTCGTCTCCTCTTTTCAGCTGGTTATCACATATGCTCTGTTCCCTCATTAGTTCGAATAAAATCTTTAACACACATTCATTTTTGTTTTTTAGATTTTATTTATTTATTTGACAGAGAGAGAAAGACAGCGAGAGAGGGAACACAAGCAGGGGAAGAGGGAGAAGCAGGCTCTCCACGGAGCAGAAAGCCTGACTCGGGGCTAGAACCTAGGACCCTGGGATCATGACCTGAGCCAACTGAGCCACCCAGGTACCCCTACACATGTCCCTTTTTATATCTGAATAGGAGTCATGATTTTACTTTTATTCTGAGACTTTGAAGAAGAGGGTAGGGCAAAGAATGAAAAACACGGGTCAACTAAGTCTGTCTGTTTCTATTAAGAAAACAAGAGCTTAGGGCGCCCGGGGGGCTCAGTTGGTTAAGCGACTGCCTTCAGCTCAGGTCATGATCCTGAAGTCCTGGGATCGAGTCCCGCATCGGGCTCCCTGCTCAGTGGGGAGTCTGCTTCTCCCTCTGACCCTCCCCCTTCTCATGCTCTCTCTCTCTCTCATTCTCTCTCTCTCGAATAAATAAATAAAATCTTAAAAAAAAAAGAAAAGAAAAAGAAAACAAGAGCTTATCCAGAAGCCGCACCCCTTACACTTCCAACCTGAGTAGAAAAAAATGTCACTAGAAAGTCAACAGACTGAAAAAAAACACCAGCCAGTACTATTTGTGTGTCATCTTGGAGAATCATTGCTTACCCCTTAAAAAAGAATTGGTAATCTATTAGGAAGGAAGAAGAGGGGAGCACACGTTGAGTAGCCGTCAGCAGCTGCCGGCTCCACAAGATGTTGTTTAGGCAGAGCTTCAGGTCGATGATACCTCCTTCTCGTTCCCGACTTTTCTTTTCACCCTTCAGCCCCCACAGTCGTGCCAGCCTACTGAAGGATTCGTCCTAGCGATACTTAGTGTGTTACCCCAAAGGGAGATTAAGTAGCAGCCACAGAACTTAATAAAGAAAAGCAGGTTGGTAATGGAATTGCTGTAATTGGTTAAAGTCTTGTAAGGGCGCCTGTGGGGGGAGCCAGGCCAGGAGAGGGGAGCACTTGCCCTTCGTCCCTACTCTGCTGGTTGATGCCTACATCACCCGCACAACGAGGCAACCAAGATTTGCTGAATAATTAAGGAATACTACTTTTTAAAAAGATTTTATTGGGATGCCTGGGTGGCTCAGTTGGTTGAGCCGCTGCCTTCGGCTCAGATCATGATCCCAGGGTCCTGGGATCGAGTCCCACATCGGGCTCCTTGCTCGGCAGGGAGCCTGCTTCTCTCGCTGCCTCTGCCTGCCTCTCTGCCTGCTTGTGTGTACTCTCTCTCTGACAAATAAATAAATAAAATCTTTAAAAAAAAAAAAATAAAAATAAAAAGATTTTATTTATTTATTTGACAGAAAGAGACACAACAAGAGAGGAAACACAAGCAGGGGGAGTGGGAGAGGGAGAAGCAGGCTTCCTGCTGAGCAGGGAGCCCGATGCGGCGCTCGATCCCAGGACCCTGGGATCATGACCTGAGCTGAAAGCCGACGCTTAAAGGCTGAGCCACCCAGGCGCCCCTAAGGAATACTATTTAAAATTTTTTTCTTATTTTTTTAGTTTTTAAAAATTGTTTAAAGATTTTATTTATTTATTAGAGAGAGAGAGAGTGTGTGAGCACAAGTAGCGGGGAGAGGCAGCTGGTGAGAGGCAGAGGGAGAAGCAGGCTCCCTGCTGGGCTGGGCTCAATCCCAGGGCCCTGAGACCATGACCAGTGCTGAAGGCAGAGGCTTAACCAATGGAGCCACCCAGGCACCTGTTATTTTTTTTATTACTAAAAAAAAATAAATTAATAAAGTGAGAGAATAAATAGAAATCTCTCGATGTTTCATTATCTAAACTACAACCATTATTAACATTTCCGTGGAAAATTTTCCAGGATATTTTTCTTTTTTTTAAAAAATATTTTATTTATTTATTTGACAGACAGAGACCACAAGTAGGCAAGGAGGCAGGCAGAGAGAGGGGGAAGCAGACTCCCGAAGCCGAGCAGAGAGCCCGAAGTGGGGCTCCATCCCAGGACCCTGAGATCATGACCCGAGCCAAAGGCAGACGCTTAGCTGACTGAGCCATCCAGGTGCCCCCAGATATTGTAATTTTTTTAAATTTGCCTTTTTCAAGGGAAAAAGAAAGAAGAGGGGGTGAGGAGGAGGAGAAGCAAAGAGGATGAAAAAGGAGACCTTACATTTTTTTTTTTTTAAGATTTTGTTTATTTATTTGACAGACAGAGATCACAAGCAGGCAGAGAGGCAGGCAGAGAGAGAGGGGAAGCAGGCTCCCCGCAGAGCAGAGAGCCTGATGTGGGGTGCGATCCCAGGACCCTGAGATCAGGACCTGAGCCGAAGGCAGAGGCTTTAACCCTCTGAGCCACCCAGGCACCCAAGACCTTACATTCTTTTTTTTTTTTTTTTAAGATTTTATTTATTTATTAAGACCTTACATTCTTAATGACTAATGCTTACTCATTGTTGTTATTGCTTCATTGTTCCTGTGTTTGTTTTTGTTGTTTGCAGAATACACGGATGAATTTGCACAATTTTGGATAGAGCGTAACTCTAATAAGGAAAAATTAAAACTAAACCAAAAGTTCATCAGTAGAGGGCAAGGTGCAATAAATGAGACGATGTTCTTACTTTGGAACACGATAGCAGCCACCGGAAAGGACAGAGCAGGTTTTCATGCATGTGGGACAGGGGAAGGTACAAAATTGTAAGAAGCAAGTTGTAGAACGGTGTGTCTATGATAGTTCTATTAAAAATACTGTGTAAGTGTGTATGTGCACTTATAAACACACGTATATTGATCTCTAAGACCATTGAATCTGGAAGGGTGTTCACCAAGAAGGATTGAGGAGGGGGTGAATAGGGACTTTCATTTTTACTCTGTATACTCCAAAACTTTTCATTTTGACAAGTATGTATTACTTCTAGTCTTAAAAATTAAAAAGGGAAAACATAGCAAAATAATTTATAACATAATAACAGGTTCATTTTGCATTTGATTCTATATGATCATTTTAAAGATTTTATTTATTTGAGAGAGAGCGAGGGAGCATGAGCAGGGAGAGGGGTGGGGAGGGACAAAGGGAGAGGGAGAGAGAGAATCTCAAGCAGACTCCCTGCTGAGCACATAGCTCCGCTGGATCCCACAGTCCTGAGCTCACCACCGGAACCAAAATCAAGAGTTGGATGCTTGGGGCACCTGGGTGGCTCAATGGGTTAGCTCAGGTCATGATCTCGGGGTCCTGGGATCGAGCCCCACATCCGGCTCTCTGCTCACCAGGGAGCCTGCTTCCCCCTCTCTCTCTCTGCCTGCTTCTCTGCCTACTTGTGATCTCTCTCTGTCAAATAAATAAATAAAATCTTAAAAAAAAAAAAAAAAGAGTCTGATGCTCAACCAACTGAGCCACCCAGGCATCCCTTGATTCTATACAATTTTATTTGCTATCTTAATGTGTAGAATTCTTGTCTCCCCAAGTAAATTACCAGCTCTTTGAGGGAAGATAGTGTCTTAAATTTCTATTTCTTCCGCCAGTGCCTCGCTCGGTGATGAACACAGCAGATGCTTAGTTAACATTATTAATACATAACAATTCCCTAGGAACGCTTACTTGATATTTCTATCCTCTGATTGCTCCATAAACTTCAAGATGAATCTATTTCTGGCACATTACATGAGTGCAAAAGTATGTACTGTCTCTGCTAGCAACCGCATATGCCCTTCCCATATGAGACCTAGTGGCAGACCAGAAGGGGCCATCTCTCCCAGAGAGGACCTCACCCAAAGGGACGGCCCATTGGTTCAAAGAAACTGCAACATGGGAGGTAAGCGAGGCGGGAGAGGCCCACCGGATTGCGAGAGGATCCTGGGTGAGAACAGGTCCAGCGCTGTTCAAGAGGACAGGGAGGGACATCCCAGGGAACATTGAATAGTGACCACAGAAGACTAGACTTCAGATTCTAGGAGATTAGAAAGTTTGTTTTGTTTGCAAAAGAACAGCAGGGTAGATAACCAGATAACCACGTGCGGGAAGGACTGTAGCGGGGTCTGGACGTCACTGCCCTGGTTCAGGTGGAAAGAGATACAGACCCGGCTGAAGGTGGTTAATGGAGGGGCACGTGGGTGGCTCAGTCGGCTACATGGCCGCTCTTGATTTTTCGGCTCAGGTCATGATCTCAGGGTTGAGAGACGGAGCCCGGCATGGCGCTCCCCGCTCAACAGGGATTCTGCTTCAAGACTGTCTCTCTGCCCCTCCTCCCTAACCTCCTACCCGCCATTCCCCGGCTTGTGCATGCGCGCTCTCTCTCTCAAAAAAAAAAAAAAAAAAAAAAGTAGTTAATGAAGAGAAAGAAATGGATGCAAATGCTTTTAAGGGAAAGTAATTTACAGTGGCTGGTGACTACCTAGATGCAGGGTGAAGGAGCAGGGCAAATTTCACCTACCTGGAAATTTTGGTGTGGTGTGCTTTCAGGCGTAGACAATAAGCAAATTCATGCCTTCAGGGACATAGCTCAGAGGCTTTTATCTGGGCTTTATTTTTTTTTTTTTAAAGATTGTATTTATTTATTTGACAGACAGAGATCACAAGTAGGCAGAGAGGCAGGCAGAGAGAGGAAAGCAAGCAGGATCCCTGCTGAGCGGAGAGCCCGATGCGGGGCTTGATCCCAGGACCCTGGGATCATGACCCGAGCCGAAGGCAGAGGCTTTAACCCACTGAGCCACCCAGGCGTTTCTGGGCTCTAATCAGCATCTCTATGTTGACCACTCTCACGCAGGTGTTCTTAGCTGTAGAGCCCCAAATCCATTCTGAGCAGTGGACACAGGAGTGTATTTGGTCAGAAATGTGTCTTACTCCGGCAGATTGGAAAAATAGAAAAAACCTCATTCACCTCACTAAAGGAGGCATTTCCAATGAAAATTGCCTTTTTATGTTTAACAGCTAACAAAATTTGCAACATATTTCTGTTGATTTAATGAGATATACGCTTACCAATAATGGCTATGATAACCCTAACCGGAAGAAACTTTTCAGTACTTGGAGACTCGTGGTCAGAGGATACAACATTTCCTCAAAATTTAATGTATATTTTTGTCGCTGAGAAGTGTGATAGGGACAATCCCTAGAAGACTTCCAAAAATAATATATATTCTACGAGGATAAAATTAGATAAGGGAAGTGAATGGGAAGATAAGCTTATGAGGAAAAAGGACGTGAAAAGAGAACTTCATGTGTCTTTAAATGGTGGGTATCGAATTGTGTGGTATTTAGATATGACTGAATGTAGAGCCGAGAGTCACATAATAGTTTTGTTTTATTTTTTTAAAACATTTTATTTATTTATTTGACAGAGAGAGAGAGATCACAAGTAGGCAGAGAGAGAGGGGGAAGCAGGCTCCCCGCCACAGCAGAGAGCCCAATGCGGGGCTCGATCCCAGGACTCCGAGACCATGACCCGAGCCGAAGGCAGAGGCCTTAACCCACTGAGCCATCCAGGCGCCCCTAGTTTTGTTTTAAAAAATATAACGACACTAGATGGGGAGTTGCATCTCTTGTAGCCATTTAAACCTGCGAGAAAAAATTTTAGGTGGAAAATATAAATTTGTGAGGGGAAATGGTGAAGATGTCACGTGACTGAACTTCAGAATCATTTTTAGCTTAGGGCTCCCTCTCGTGATGAGATTCAGAATTTGTATTGGTTCGCAGCTCAAGAGAAGTATCTCTTTTTTTCTTTCCTCAAGACAAGTATCTAGAAGGATCTAAGAGTGCCGGGTTCTACAAGCAACCCCTTTCTGGTGTATTCTCTAGAAACATCTCTACAAAACTTGAGCCGAATAGGATTAGGACCCCTGTTCATATTGACCCATTGTGTCCTATTTCCCCCTTGGCTCCCTTCCCCACAAAAGCAGGGAGGGAAAGAGCAGGACAGAACGGTCCCTGCACTCCTCACCAGGCAGGATCCTTGATGATCGTTCATTAATCTGCCACATGTTTATTAAGTACCTACTATGTGCAAGCATGATACTCCACGATCTAGTGGTAGGCTGCCATCCACTAGTAAAATCTGCCCTCTACTTCTCTCTTTGGAAAAGTTTAAAGAGGGGCGCCTGGGTGGCTCAGTCTGTCTGGCAGCCGACTCTTGACTTCGGCTCAGGTCATGATCTCAGAGTCGTGAGATGGAGCCCTGAGATGGGCTCTGCCCTCCGTGCGGAGTCAGCTTAAGACCCTCTCTCCCTCTCCTTTTGCGCCTCCCCCTACCCTCTAAAATAAAAATAAATAAATCTTTTTAAAAAGAAGAAATTCCTTTTTTTTTTTTTTAAGAAGAAACTCTTAAACCTCTTAAACAAAAAAAGAATCCAGTGTTAAAAAGATAAGAAGGGGCACCTGGGTGCTCAGTCGGTTAAGCGTCTGCCTTCAGTTCAGGTTGGGATCAAGTCCCACATCAGTCTCCCAGGGAGCCTGCTTCTCCCTCTCCCCCTGCTTGTGCTCTCTCTCTCTCTCTCTCTCTGTCAAATAAATAAATAAAATCTTAAAAACAAACAAACAAAAACATCAGCAATAACAAACAACCATAGGATTTTACCCCTCAAATTAAAATAACCCACATTTATTTTTTTAAATTCAATTCAGTTTTATTTAAATTTGATTAATTAGCATATTATTAGTTTCAGAGGTAGAGTTCAGTGATTCATCAGTCTTTTTTACTTTTAAGATTTATTTATTTATTTATATATTTGACAGAGAAAGAGCACGAGTAGGCAGAGAGGCAGGCAGAGAGGGGGAAGCAGGCTCCCCGCCCAGCAGAGAGCCCAATGCGGGGCTCGATCCCAGGACCCCGAGACCATGACCTGAGCCGAAGGCAGAGGCTTTAACCCACTGAGACCCCCAGTCGTCCCTCATCAGTCTTATATAATACCCAGTGCTCATCCCATCACGTGCCCTCCTTAATGCCCATCACCCAGTTACCCCATTCCCCCATCCACCTCCCCTCCAGCAGCCCTCAGTTTGTCCCCTAGAGTTAAGAGTCTTCTTTTGGGTGCCTGCCGCTCCCCTTGCTTGTGCAAATAAATAAATAAATAAAAATTTTTTAAAAGTGTCTCCTTTTATTTTTTAAAGAGTATCTTTATTTGAAAGAGAGCATGAGAGAGAGCGAGCCCGTGCACAAACAGGGGGGAGGGGCAGAGGGAGAGGGAGAAGCAGACTCCCTGCTGAGCAGGCAGCCTGATGTGGGATTTGAACCCGGGACCCTGGGATCATGACCTGGGCCGAAGGTAGACGCTTAACCGACTGAGGCACTGGGGCACCCTAGTTAAGAGTCTTTTACTGTTTGTTTCTCTCTCTGAGTTTGTCTCATTCTATTTTTCCCTCCTTCCCCATAATCCTCTGTTTTGTTTCTTAAATTCCACATATGAGTGAAATCATATGATAATTGGCTTTCTCTGACTTAGTTCACTTAGCGTAATACCTTCTAGTTCCACCACGTCATTGCAAATGACAAGATTTCATTCATTTTGATGGCTGAGTACTATTCCATCACACACACATACCACATCTTCTTTATCCATTCATCTGCCAATGGACATCCGGGCTCCTTCCATAGTATGGCTATTGTGGACACTGCTGCTACAAATATTGGGGTGCACGTGCCCCTTCAGATCACTACATTTATATCTTTGGGATAAATACCCAGCACTGCAATTGCTGGGTCATAGGGTAGCTCTATTTTCAACTTTTTGAGGAACCTCCATGCTGTTTTCCAGAGTGGCTGCACCAGCTTGCCTTCCCACCAACAGTGTGAGAGGGTTCCCCTTTCTTCACATCCTCGCCAACATCTGTCATTTCCTGACTGGTTAATTTTAGCTGTTCTGACTGGTGTGAGCTGGTATCTCATTGTAGTGTTGTTGTTGTTGTTGTTTTTTTAAGATTTTATTTATTTATTTGACAGACAGAGATCACAAGTAGGCAGAGAGGCAGGCAGAGATTGAGGAAGCAGGCTCCCAGCTGAGCAGAGAGCCCGATGCGAGGCTGGATCCCAGGACCCTGAGATCATGACCTGAGACAAAGGCAGAGGCTTTAACCCATTGAGCCACCCAGGCACCCCTCATTGTAGTTTTTTTAAATTTGTATTTCCTGGGACGCCTGGGTGGCTCAGTTGGTTAAGCGGCTGCCTTCGGCTCAGGTCATGATCCTGGAGTCCTGGGATCGAGTCCCACATCGGGCTCCTTGCTCAGCGGGGAGCCTGCTTCTCCGTCTGCCTCTGCCTACCACTCTCTGCCTGTGCTCGCTCGCTCGCTCTCTCTAACAAATAAATAAATTAAAAAAAATTTGTATTTCCTTGGTGCCAAGTGATGTTCAGCATTTTTTCATGTGTCTGTTGACCATATGTATGTCTCCTTGACCCACAAACATTTAAAAAGATGTTCAACCCCTCCAATAGTTAAAGAAACACAAATTACCCACAAGGAGAAATCATTTGGTTGCTATTATACTGGCATAGGTTTGAAAATATCCATGGTTGGGGCTCCTGGGTGGCTCTGCCTACTTGTGATCTCTGTCTGTCAAATAAATAAATAAAATCTTAAAAAAAAAAAAGAAAATATCCAAGGTTGACAATGTAGGGGCATCAGTCGTCCTACTTTGTTAATGAGACTAGACATTGGTACAACAGTTTGAGGGAAAATGAAGACTATGAAGTTTTTTTTAAGTTTATACGTCTTGACCCATTAATCCCACCTTTTAGACTATCATTAGGACCTGGGCCCCAGCCTGCTGCTGAGATTGTCAGGAATTGTAGAAGACTTTGATCACAGGTCCCCAACCACTCTCATCTTTATTTTTCATTTTCATTTTTGAGAAGATTCTATTTTTTAAAGTAATATCTATACCCAAAATGAGGCTCAAACTCCCAACCCTGAGATCAAGAGTCCCATGACCATCAACTGAGCCAGCCAGAGTCCCCCACTCCCATTTTTAAAGACAGGCTCTTGGGGTTCTGTTTCCGCCACGCTTACCTGTGCCAAGAATGGGGAGAAGGTCAGATGCCTGTCCCAGCCACCAGGGCCCAGGGGGACAGGCTCTATTTCTCACTCCATCTCTGCCCTCCTACCCTATCACACAGACACATGAAAGGGAGAAAGAGCATTGAACTTGAAGGTGACACCCATGTGGCCCCTTAGGCTGTTGAGGACATGCCCCATTACATGTCTCATATCTCCTCTGTTCCCAGGGGTCAGATTAGATGACTTCCATGAGTTCCCTCAACTTTAGCCCTAGCTCTGCCCTCAAGGAGCTTATAATCTAGTAGAGGAGACAGGAGATCTAGCTTAATTCATTCAATTGACATTTATTGAATGCTGCTAGGTGTTCCAGTTCAAATACACAAGTAACACGACCTCTTCCCTCTAGAAGTTTACAATCCAAACGATGGTCCAAAGTAGGAGGTGACCATTGCTGTGAAGGAGGTAGAGAATTCTCTGCAAATTCCAGGAAAAGAAGACACATTCGTGTGAAGCTAGGAAGAAATTTTAGTTAAATAAAAATAGACAGTGGCGTGGGCTAGGTGCCCAATGAACACAGAGATAAAAAAATGCCTTTGACATAATGAGCAATATATATTTGGTCTCTGTCCCACTTCCTGGTATGCAACTTCCAAAACCTTGGAATCTCTGCAGTGACAAGTGTCTTTGTAGATGTGAAGGAGATGGCTGGGGGCTCCAGGATAAACCTCCCGATGGAGGCCGGTTGCCAGGGGAACCAACTTCCCAATGCCGCCCTCCAAGATGGAGGGGAGAAGGGTTGGAATTTGGGTTAATCATTAGTGGCCAATAATTTCATCCATTGAGCCTAGGACATGAGGCCTCCATTAAAAAAAAAAAAAAAGTCAGCAGGACGCCTGGGTGGCTCGGTCCATTAAGTGTCTGCCTTCGGCTCAGGTCATGATCTCAGGCTCCTCGCTCAGCAGGGAGTCGGCTTCTCCCTCTCCCTCCGCCTGCTGCTCTGCCTACTTGTGCTCTCTATCTCTCTCTCTAATAAATAAATAAAATCTTTTTTCAAAAATCAGCAAGCCCTAATTGAAGGGGTTCAGAGACCCTCTGGGTTGCTGACCCTGTGGGGATTTCAGGGTGGGGTGGGTGGGGGTGGGGAGGGCGTGGAAGCTCAGCACCCCTTCCCCGAGGCTGGCCCCACACATCTTGTCAATCTGGCTGTTCTGACTTATATCCCTTTTGAACCAACTGTTAATTTTTTTAAAAATATTTTATTTATTTATTTGAGAGAGAGAGAGAGGGAGTGGGTAGCCCGATGTGAGGCTCCATCCCAGGACTCTGGGACTACGATCTGAGCCAAAGGCAGCCCAACTGACCAAGCCACTCAGGCGCCCTATAAACTGGTAACCTAGCAAGTATTCTCTTTCCCCAAGTTCTCTGACTCGTCCTACCAAATTATCCAACCTGAGGAAGGGGTGAGGGGAGCCTCTGAGGGAAAGCGAGTGGGTCAGGAGCACAGATGACAGCGTGCACTTGTGATCGGCATCTGCAACGTGATGGGAGCCGTGGTGCGGGACCCAGCCCTCCACTGGTGGGTCATGATGCTCCATCCGGGGCTGGATTGAATTGCAGGACGCCCAGCGGGGATCACAGAGAACTGGAGAATTGCTTGGTGAGGAAAACCCACACACCTGGCTTCAGAAGGGCTGCGTGTGGAGTAGTCCCCCCTTTTGGCCCACAGCCGGCATATGGAGGGGCCACGTATCTGCGTGGCCTGAAGTATTCAAAGAAGTTTCACACAGAAGCTGAGACCTGAGGGCTTCTGGAGAGCCAACGTTTATAAGAAGCTTGAAGGGGGTACGCCTGGGTGGCTCAGTGGGTTAAAGCCTCTGCCTTCAGGTCAGGCCACGGTCTCAGGGTCCTGGGATCGAGCCCCACATCGGGCTCTCTGCTCAGCGGGGAACCTTCTTCCCCCTCTCCCTCTGTCTGCCTCTCTGCCTACTTGTGGTCTCTCTCTGTCAAAATAAATAAGTAAAATTAAAAAAAGAAGAAGAAGCTTGAAGGGAAGCTCTCCCATGGGCAAGGGCAGATCCATTTTGGGGG
The DNA here is from genome assembly GCF_963455335.1 of Martes martes. Classification (NCBI taxonomy): domain Eukaryota; kingdom Metazoa; phylum Chordata; class Mammalia; order Carnivora; family Mustelidae; genus Martes; species Martes martes. The sequence continues at coordinate 102,503,871 of NC_137899.1, read as the reverse complement.
CCCTGAAGCTAATAGAATCTGGGAAATCCCTTTATGAAAAAGAATACAATGATTACAAATACGATATTAGGGATGAAAGTAAATATCGGCTTAGAACGAGAAAAATAATGTTACCTTTTCAGAGTTGAAAGATACTGCAAAACACAAAATCCTGAAAAATCAAATATCCTCATTAAGTCTCTGCTACACCTCTTTGAGATTTTTTCTTAGAGTTTTTGGCTGTAAGTCGTTTGACTAGCTCTTCCCTGACAAAATCTGATCAGAGAAATTGGGAAGATAGTATTTCTCTAGCACGGTCGATACAAATTTAGTGACTAATTTAGAACAGTTTTTTCCAGCAGCTTCGGTGCCACTTACCAAGGGACTGCGTCCCAGCTCCTCATTTCCCCCTGGCTGCCCGCTTTCTGGGTTGTGTGGACCCTGGAAATATTTACCGCCGGCCGGCCGCTGTGCGCAGCTTGGTCAGCAGAGGGCGCTGGAGGGCTGCCGGAGGAGGAGGCTTGCGTGTCCCAGTTTTGGGGCGCGCTGCTCCTGGCAGGATCCTCCACCACCTGGTCCAGCGAGACGAGCGTTGGGGCAAGTTCTGAGGCATGACGCCTCCCTATGGATGGGCCTCTGGCACCCCAGGGCTCAGGTTTCCAGCAAGTGCGGCCGACCTGGCACCTCGGGGACTTCTCAGCCATGCACTGAGCCACGCTCTCTGTCCGATCAGGTCTGGATCTCAGCCCTGTAGAGAGACCTCTTCATGGATGCTCTGTCTCTCCCACCGCGATGGCCGCTGGCTGGGTCTTCTGAGCCCGTGTTCTTTAAGAATCCTCTTTACTTCTTTCTAGCCCATCCCTTATTACTCCTATACCCTGTTCAAATTAATTCTTCATGTGAAACCTTCCTTGTTTAAATGGCTAGGTGGTTTCCATCTCCTGATTGGACCCCGAGCAAGACGTCTTTACAATGCATTGCTGGTGATTATTATCATAAATGTTAAGGATTTTTTTTTTCCACATTTGAGGAAATCTCTATCAGGTTTCATGTATGAGTTTGAAGGTTGCAGTGCATTTCAAATTATTTTTTGCTCTGGACTAATCTTGAAGCCCTTTAAATTAATGACTCACTAATCAAGGTGTTACGGACAGCCTCCTTGAAGAAGTGCGGTAGGAGTCTTATCTTTCTTTGTCAGTGTCTCCGTTTCTTGTCAAAATTAGCAAGGAAGTTACATCCTCTCCCAGTGTGTTCATATGTTCATATCATTAATTGGATTATCAAACAATCCCCAGACCTATTCATGGCTTCTATTCAAACTTTATCCCTCCCCCTGAGTTAATTAGTGCTTTTTATGCAATCTGAAAGTTTTTTTTGTCACAATTTGCTTCTCGATGTCAGAATCATTTATATTGATTTTATCTCCTTTTTATCACTTTGGTTTCAGGTCTCACTCATTTTAAGCTGAATTTAAAGATGATAAGAGAAGGTATCCTTTATATATATACAAAATCTAGGGTCTATAAGTTCTCACTCATTGTATTTAAATGTTCCACAATTTTTTGAAATTGCAGTTAAAAGGCCATGTTCCAGTGTCACCAAAGATACCATTCCCAGCAAGAAAGGGGAGACATGTTCATTGCATGTCATTGTATACTCTGCTCCAGGAGCGTAGGGAGGACACATGCTAACATCGTTTGCTACAGACAAGTCAGAACTTACAGTTGTCTCTGGGCTGCGGGACAGAAGCTCTCGTGGACTCAGTAATCCCCCCCCGCCCCGCATCGAAAGTTCTTCATCTGTCTTAATATGTCTCTCTTCACAGATCTAGGGAAATCCTTTTATCGGGCAAAAATCCCTCCTACTCTAGAAACAGAAAATGCCAGACACTCACTGTGGCAGCCACAAGGCAGGCTCAGAGAAAAATCTTCCTTGGGTTAGCCACACCCTCCTGGGCCTCCATGGGAAGCAGGTGGCTGAAAGCGGGAAGGGCTGTGTGCCCCTGACATTCATCACCTCCCCTTTCCAGAGGCAGCTGTAGGAGCGGTTCTGCCTGCCCCGAATGACAGAATATGATGGAGGTAACATTATGGACATGCAAGGCAAGATCATACAAGTTCCATGGACTTCTGTGCTCTCCTGGGACGCCAGCCCAAGCCAGCCTGAGCAGAGCGACCAGATGAAGAGGCCATGTGTAGGAGTTCTGGCTGACGGCCAGTCTCAGCTGTTAGACCTTATGGGATCGAGGAAGCCTCCAGATGATTCCAGCCCTGGCTGCCAAGTCCCCCAGCCTTCCAGTCTTCCTGGCTGGGAAGCAAAGACTACTTGCCGGTCTTTGCCTTGTCTGAGTTCCCAGCCCCCCAGAACCCAGGAGAATCTGTCTATCTATCCATCTAGCTAGCTGTCTATCGGGGTAGGCTCCATGCCCAACGTGGGTCTTGAGCTCACGACCTTGAAACTGAGAGTCCCATACTCTACTGACTGAGCCAGCCAAGAGCCCCGAGAGGAGAATCTTGTGAGGGAGCCCAGTGAGCTAGAGGTGGAGGAGGGGCCTCCCTGAAGGGACAATGATCCTGAGTACCCAGGCGAGTCCCCCTTGAGCTCCTGTTGGGGGGACAGCCTTCAGAGCCAGCCCCTGAGTCACAAAGCAGGACCAGAAAGGATGGAGGATGAATCCAGGGGTGTGGCGGGGACACTAGGGGAGAAACCTGCCCCACGGGGTGTGGAGTTGAGATCATGACCCATGTGAAATCCCCCACGGAGGGCCGAGAGCAGGGACAGCAGGTGCCTCCCCAGCAGGCTTTATCGGTGCACGCCATGCGGCACCATTGTGGGCAATCCTGGGGAAAGGCCCACGGAGTGCAGAGCTCAGTGAGAACCCCTTTGTCCCCTCTCTTCTCTCAGAGTCTGGGCACAGCACTCACGGCAGATCTGTCAAGCTGCAGCCTCCAGACGGGAGGTTCGAGGGCTTTCTGGCTGCTCTGATGGCGGCTGCACCCACACATCTCAGAAGGAGGCGCGTGGAATACTAAAAAATTTAAGTACTGCAATCAGGACTCTGAAAGTAATGGAGCTGGAATTATTGAGGGAAATTTACAAGTTAAATAACCTAAAAGGCTGCAAATGCAAATGACACTAAATTAGCAGGAACTTGGGGGGCACAAGAATGACTCGCCCTTTCTCAAAAAAGAAAGTGGTCAGAGATGCAGTCACAAACCAGGAAGGACGGGGGCCAAACCCCCTTGTTCCCCACACGTCATCTGTGCGCAACAGGGTGCCTAGCACTCTGTGCTCCCCGGTTCTCATAACAACCAAAGACACCCCCTGTACACAGGCATGCCCTCAGGACACGCGGCTGGGAAGTGTGAGGACTGCGTTTCCCAGGTGGAGGCGTGAGCAGTGACAGCTCTTCCCACCGCAGCCCCCTGACGACTGGATGGACGGCCGAGCTTTCCAGACTTTGGGCCTGAGGCTTCTCCCACTCACTGCAGCCTCCCCAGCCAGTGGTTGGTGTCGGGACTCAGCTGATCCAGTCCCTCTATACCTCTCCCGATGCCCTTGTCCTGGGGGGCCCGCTGGGGCGTGAGACTGGACAAGGGCTTCAGTCCCACGTGCGCGGGGCCCGAGACCCTCTGATGGCTGGGCCGGGACACAGCCATGGCAGGCGGCAAGCAGAAACCAGCTGATGCTTTGGGCCTTGCCGCAGTGTCCTGGGGCCACGTTCATGGGAGCCCTGAGCCTGAGCGGCCTAAACAGCAGAGAGATAGTGTCTTCCACTTTTGGAGGCCCGAAGTCTGAGCTCCAGGTGTCCGCAGAGCGTCCTTCCTCTAAAGCCGCCGGGGAGGGGCGGGTTCCAGGGCATTTGGTGGTCCCTGGGCTCATGGCCGCAAAGCTCCTGTTTTCACGTGGTGGTCTCCCTGTGTGTCTGTCTTTCCCCCTTTCTCTAAGGTCACCCGTCGTTGGACTGGGGCCCACCCTAATGACCTCATGCTAATTAGTCATCTGCAAACCCCTTTTCCAAATCAGGTCACATTCGCAAGGACTGGGGATGGGGACTTCGGGGTCTTTGGGGGACTCATTTCGACCCATAACAGACGGCGCGTCTACACAAGGGTTCCAGGCAAGCTGCGTGGAAAAGGCGCCGCCAGCCAGGGAAGGGATGCGGCAGCTGCCTTCAAGGAGCCGGCCCTAGCCCCGTGGGGGGGGGAGGGGGTAAGCACCGCCAGGGCTTTAGGCAAACTGAGTGCCTGAGTCACTTCTCAACGGAATTAATATTGTATTTGGCTCCAGTTCTTCTGGGATCCAGCTGCCTGCCAGGGGCCGTGTTGGAGCTCTCCAGCAGGCAGGCGACCTGAGGACCCTGACCCGGGAGAGGCGGGTAACCAACGTGGAGAGCACTGGGATACTGAATGGACATGCAGAACGGACAGAATTGCTCTTGGCACTTAACGTCCTCAATGTGAGCCTAAATGCTGATCCTAAATCAGCAAGCCGTCTGCTCCGGCCCCTCCTCCACCCCCCAGCTAGACACCCCATGAGCCCCCCCACCCCGGGGCGGGGCTGAACAGCTGAGTGTAGGCAATCTTCAGAGGAAAGGCTGCCTCTCCTGCTGTGAGCACAGGCAAGCAGGCAGGAAAGGGTCCTGGGTGGCGGTCCAGAAATCTGGGTTCTAAACCCAGTTCTGTCACCAAAGAGCGCTTTGACTTTGGGCAGATCCTGAACCCCACCTGACCTGTGCTCAGTGGCCAGGTGGTTCTAAGGTCCCTGCCAGTGTCAAGATTCCAACTCCACGAGGAGGGCAGGAAGGTGGTGGGGAATGCTCACAAGGTGACTTCAGTTCCCGAGGGGAACCTTTACCCGCTTATCGGGTCTCAGCTGCCCAGGGCCTCTTTGGTGTGATTGGGCTCAGGCTGAACACAGCGAACGCATTGTTTTCCCTGTGGGAAGTTTCAGATAACGAGCTGGGGCTCCACTACAGCCAGGTCAGGACTGGGCACCACGATCGGGTCCCACCTCACCTTATCTTGATCCTGCAGCCAGCCTGGCCTCCTGACCAGGGTACAGACCCAGGGTACAGATTCGACATTTAAATGCAACTTCAGGGACATCTGAGTGGCTCAGTTGGTTAAGGGTCTGCCTTCAGCTCAGGTCATGATCCAACTTCCTGGGATCAAGTCCCGCATTGGGCTCCCTGCTCAGTGCAGAGCCTGCTTCTTCCTCTGCCTCTGCCTCTGCAGAGCCCACCACTTCTCCCCCTGCTTGTGCACTCCCGCACTCTCCCTCTCCCTCTCCCTTCCTATAAAATCTTTAAAAATAAATAAATAAACACAGCTTCAAACATATACACCAAGAGACAGCAGCAGCTTGTGCCTGGCCCTGCGTCTCTAGTCACTCATCAGTTTGAGGACTCCTTAGGACTTGTCAATCTATAGATTTACCATATACAGTTCTGGGAAATTTGTGCATGTTTTTGCAAACTAACTTCCTTCGCATTATATTCTTTGTTCCTTATTTCTAAAACTTCAATTTGGACATCCTGGATTTATTTTCTAATTGTTTTTTCTCTCTTAAATTCCGAGAATTGGAAGTCATGAAACACATAGCAAAAGGGTATTTCAAATCCTTCTGCAGTGTAAAATTAGACCCACTCAAAAGTACATCATCATGAGTTTTCACGATACTAAGAACAAAGAGAAGACTCTAAATGCTTCCAAAAAGGGGGGGGGGGGATACATTTAATGGGACAAACCCTAGATCAGAATGGCCTCAAACGTCTCACCAGTAACTAGATGGTAGGCGTGCCTTCAGAACTCCAACGGAAAGCGATCCTCAAGCAACAGTTACATACCCAGCTAAGTCACTAAGCATTAGGGTAAGACAGACACGTTTAAACACTCAAGGTCTCCATTGTTCACCTCTCAAGCATCTTTGCTCAGGAAGCCGCTGGACGATATACTTAGTCAAAATGGGCGAACAAAGCAAGAAAGGAGAAGAAAAGAAGAAAAGAGATGGAAATGGGCTGCCACCCCAGAGAGAGGTGGAAGGGTCTCCAGGATGCCCACCCCCCCAGCCCCTGGGGCACCAGCAGCTTTCAGCCCCTTCACGTGGAAGCACCCAGCAGGCCCTGGGAAAGAGATCTGCAGATGCCCCAAATTAATAGGATATCTAACATATTTGAGTAAACCAGGAAGATTTTGGTAATAAGATAGTAATGCAAAGAAAATGCAAAACAATCATTAAATTCAGAGTAAACGAAAAGTTATGGAAGAAGGAAAAAATAATTATGGCTCATCTGTGAATAGTAGTTAAGTACTCTGTTGCCATAAACTCTGAAAATTGATCTAACCACAAATAAGCTACAGCTGGGAGTAGATGGCGGCGGAAAGAGTAAGGCATAAAGGGTGTGGGCCCGGAAGTGCAGGGGTGAAAGGTGAAGGAGACCGGAAGTACAAATGGGTGGAAGGTGAGGGGTGAAGGAGACCGGAAGTATGGGGTGAAAGGTGAAGGAGACCGGAAGTACAAATGGGTGGAAGGTGAGGGGTGAAGGAGACCGGAAGTATGGGGTGAAAGGTGAAGGAGACCGGAAGTACAACGAGGTGGAAGGTGAGGGATGAAGGAGAGCGGAAGTGTAGGGGTGTGAGGCGAAAAATGAAGAAAAGCCAGATTGTCTTCGTCCGTCCTTAGCCGGAAACACCTAGAGTGGAAAAGCTAAAACCGTAAGTCCGTTCTTTAGCGATGTGGGGGTAAAGAGTGAAAGAATGGGCTAAAAGTTGAGGGCTCCCACTGTGGAGAACAGGCGGGGGGGGGGGAGGCGGGAAATGCTCTTGTAACTATGTGCCTTTAAACTGCGACATTCTGGTAGAATGACGGAAAGCGAGACCTGACGAGATGACCGGATGTGCCGAGTGCGGGGACCCGGCCCACCCGCCACCCTCAGGAGGCCCCGAGAGAGCGTAGAGCTCGGAACCCCACAGTCACCGGCTCAGCCCGTCATCCGCACCCCACGACGCCTGGCGCCACGCGGCCCTGTCGAGGGGTGCGGAGTCAGGGGCAGAGGTGGGCCCCGGGAGGGCGAGGTTGGCCCGGGGTGCCGAAGGACCTTCCGGAGGTCAAGGCAGCCGCAGTGGGCGGCGCGTCCCGTGTGTTCGGGATCGCGCTCGGGTTCGGAGAGCCGGGTTTGCGGGGCGGGTGCTCCGAGGGCCCGGGGAGCGTCCGAGGCTGTCGGTCCCCCGACGGCCGCCAGGGGGCGCCAGAGCCCGCGCCAGCTCGCAGCCTCCTCGCCGCCGCTCCCTCCCACCCCCAATCCCCGGACGCCCAGGTCGAACCGCGCGGGAGGGACCGGTCTCCAGGTGTGTGTCTCCGGCCCCCACATCGGCTCCTCCAGGGGCAATTTTCTCTCTGTGGCAAATTTCAAGATACAAAAGCAGGCCGGACGGTGTTACGAAAAGCTCGTTCCGTGTCTCCCACTCCTCCACCCTGTTTGTTTCTAAAAGCAGATCTCAGACAGCCCATCATTTCATCTGTACATATCTCAGTTGGTAACTCTGTAAAATACGACTCAAAACAAATCATCGTCGCTGTGTCGTTACCACAAAGGTTGAGCAGACGGAAGTCCTGGATCAGGAATGCCAGGAATGGGGAGGGGGCAGGAGTCTTCAGGCTCGGGGAGAGAGCCAGGAGCTCCAGACTGGGCTGGGGATGGTTTCTTTGGGGGGAGGAATCGCCCCCCCTTCCCCGTGCCCACAGTGGGGTCCTGCAGAGATGGGTCCAATGGACAGTTGGAGGGGCCGGCTGGGGAGCCCTGGTTCTGCTCACACCTCCCCACCCAGGATCCACTGTCTTCTGCCTCCACACATTTTCAGTTCATCTGGACGGTGAGGGGAACATGACGGATAACTAGTCCCTTCTGGGCTGTTCTGTCTCATCACATAAAGTTCAGTGCTATTCTTAAAGCTTAAATCCTGGGCAAGTTTCTCGACTCAGCTGGTCCAGTGTGGCTGAAGAACTGACCAGCCCATCTCTCCTACCACCCCCTCCAGAAGCCGACCCCCCCCCCAACACACACATACATTGACTCAAGCCCAGGACCAAGCCCACTCTGCTTCTTCCTTTTGTCCTTTTACATCTCCTCATTGTATGGCCAGTCACTCCAAGGAGACAGGTGGGGGTGACAGTAAACACAGGCAGTTATCAAGCGTTGCATTTCTTCCCAGTCTCCCCCAGAACACTGCATGGAGCTGTCAGGCAGCGCCGGGGCTCATAGACCTCAGACTGATGCCTGGCTTTGCCCGACAAGCTGGCTGACCTTGAGCAGGCCACTTCACCTTTCCTAGGTGCAAGGCGGAGACAGTGGCACCAAGGGTGGCTTTCAGGCTTCGGGGGAAGTCCTAAATGCTGAACTCAGTGCCTGGCCTCTCCCGGATCCCCTTCTCTGACTGGCCACTCACCCCGGGCATCTTTCGGCTCACTCCAGCATGTTAGGTGCTGGGAACGCCGAAGTGAGCAAAACTGAGCTGATGCCCATGCTTGCCCAGCTGGGTTTGAGAAGACGCTCTCCAGTGAGGGCCGTGTGAGTTGCGAGCGGGCAGAGAAAGATGTTCCGGCCTTCAGGAGGAGCGGGGCTTTCCCGGGTGAGATGGGCTGGCGGGTGGCCCCGAGGCCAGCTCCCCACCCGTTCAAGGCCAGCCAGGGGCACCCATGGGATCTCTCCTAACCCCCCAGGCCCCATCTCAGGGGACAGGGTGTCTCTGCTTGTTCCCTGCCCCTCTCTCCCCTTTGTCTCATGCTGCTCTCTTCCTCAGGCCGTAGAAAACGGGGTCTTGGTCCTGGGGGCTTGAGGCGGCTCTTTGCAGGCCAGCGAGCTGGGGAGACACGGAGCCCGTCAGAGCTCCCATCCGCTGCCCCAGCCAGTCAGCTGTGGCCATCTGGGGTACGTTGTACTAGAGGCCACAGGGCCGGACCCCCAGCCATGAGGATGCAGGGAGACGGTGAGTGCAGCAGGCCCTGCTCTTCTTCTCGAAACCTCCCAGCCCACCTGGGGGCCCATACAAAACACAGATGTGGAAACCAAGGCACAGGGAGGGTGGATCCGTATCCTATCCGTAGCACAACAGAAATGTTTTCTCTCTGGAGTCTGCCCTGGGGGAGGCAGAGCCGTACTCCCTCCGGAGGCTGCTACTCCCTCCGGAGGCTGCGGTGGAGAAGCTGTCCCATGTGCCTCTCCCAGCTTCTGGTGGCCCTCCTCGGTGGGTGGCCACATCATTCCAATCTTTAAGGCTGGCGCCTTCAAATCTCTTTGAGCTCCGCCTTCATGGTACCTTCTCCCCTGGGGCACATCAAGCCTCTCTGCCCCTCTCTTACAGGACATCTGTGCTTACGTTTAGGGCCGGCCAGATATCCAGGATAGACTCTGGATTGTCAAGATCTCCAATTTAATCACATCAGCAAAGACCCTTTTTCAAGTAAAATAACATTTACAGTTTACACTCATTAGGACTTGGTATCTTTGGGAGCCATTATCAGTCCACCGTGGGGAGATAAGTAACTTGCTCAATGTCATACAGCTGATTAGGTGGTAAAGCTGATATCTAAACCCTAGGCTGCCAGACTGAAAACACCCATGCTCTTAACACATTCTTATTCCCTGGTGCTCTGGAAGTTTCTGTATAGGCGCCACCATCAAAATGGCGTGCTGGTCCTCAGCTCCGGTCACCAGCCAGTCACATGAGTTGAGGGATGCTGAGAAAGCTTCCCTGCCATAAGGCATTTCCTCTCCTGGCCTGTCGTAGCCCAAGTTAGTAATCCTGCTGAGAGCCCAGGGCACCTGGGGGACAATCTGCAGAGCAGCGGAGGCCATTAGCTCATTCAGTCACTTATTCCTTCACACTATAGGGGTGTATCATTATAGATCAGGAGGGCCAGGGTGACTCATGGGGACAGGTCTGGGAAAACATCCTGACTGACTCATGGGGACAGGTCTGGGGAAACCCCGGTGGAATTTTGGCAGAGAGGAGCATGAAGACACGGAGGACCCTGTCTCCTCTTCTCTTGTATCTCAAACACCAGAACCAGAAAGGGGGAGCAGTGTAGGATCAAGCCGAATAGTGAATCTATCGTTGATCATCCGCATCTGTTAATATCAGCGGAAGAGGTAGCCAGACTGTGTGTGTCGTCTGATGGAAGAACACAGCCCTGCCTCACTGTCTGTCAAATAAATAAATAAAATCTTAAAAAAAAAAAAAAGATTTTATTTATTTGACAGAGAGAGAGAGATCACAAGCAGGCAGAGAGGCAGGCAGAGAGAGGGGGGAAGCAGGCTCTCCGCTGAGCAGAGAGCCCAATATGGGGCTTGATCCCAGGACCCTGAGACCATGACCCGAGCCCAGGGCAGAGGCTTAACCCACTGAACCACCCAGGTGCCCCAAGCTGGGTATTTTTTAAGTGACATTTGTAAGACAGGTATTTAAACACTGGGTATTTGATAAAAATTAAGAAAGTATTGTTAGTTTTTTGGGTGTGATGATGGTATTAAAGTTTCATATTTTTAAAACTTCTATTTTTATATTTATATGTTATTTATATTTAGATAATAAATTTGTATTTATATTTCTTTTTTTTTTTCTTTAAGAAGCAGACTCCCCGGGTGCCTGGGTGGCTCAGTTGGTTGGGCGACTGCCTTCGGCTCAGGTCATGATCCTGGAGTCCTGGGATTGAGTCCCGCATCGGGCTCCCAGCTCCACGGGGAGTCTGCTTCTCCCTCTGACCTTCTTCCCTCTCATGCTCCCTCTCATTGTCTCTCTCTCAAATAAATAAATGGAATCTTTAAAAAAAAAAGTTTAAAAGAAGAAGCAGACTCCCCACTGGGCAAGGAGCCCAATGTTGGACTCGATCTGAGGACCTCGGAACCATGACCTGAGCCGAAGGCAGACGCCCAACTGACTGAGCCACCCAGGCGCCCCATGTATTTATATTTCTTATGCATTAAGTACATATATACATGTCTGTATTTCGTGTTTTGTATTTTTATATTACTCTATTTAAAATATTTTGTATTTTTGTCATTTTAATTTTTTAAATTTTAATATTTTATAAAATAGATGTTTAATGTTTACCATAAAAACTTCATATATTTAATTTTAAAATTTTTTATAAAAACAAACTTTTATCTTGTAGAGATACACACCAAAATATCTACAAGTGAAATAATATGAAGTCGGGGTTGTCTTTAAGTGAATACAAAGAGGGGGCTCCTGGTTGGGTCATTTGATAGAGTGTGCAACTCTGGATCTTAGGTCATGAGTTCGAGCCCCATGTAGGATAGAGTGTTTACTTACAAGAAAATACAAGGAAGGGGCAGTGGGTAGGAACTGTGAGTTGAAGCTGAGTGATGGCTACACAGAGGTTCATTGGAGGAGCCAGTCTCCTTTTGTATATGCTTAATTTTTTCTTCTTTTGATACAAAAAAGGTAAAGGTTTAAAAAAAGACAAAAGCATCAGGGGCATTCGAGGGCCGCTTAAAGGAGATGTTTCTTGTTCAGTTCTTTTCCTCAAACATTCCTGCTCCTGCCCCTCCCCACAATGGAGGGCATGGTCCTGTTCCCGCCGGGGCCACTAGGGGGCGCGTGCGCCGCCGCCCCCCCCCCCCCCCCCCCCGCAAGTTCTGCGGAGGCCCAGCCAGCTGGGTTCGAGGTATGGAGAGGATTGCTCTAGACTGGAAAGGTAGGGAGGGCAATAAAGTCCCTCATCACTATCCCACCCCACCCCTCAGCACATTCCATCCTATCCCTTCCCAGCTTCTCCTTCCCAGGCATCTTCCTGGGAGGATTCTTTCCGTCAGAAGAGCAAGGAACACCCTGATAGAGGCAAGACTTGCATTTCACACCTCTTGTGGCCAGAGAGACCCCAGTGGGGTCCAGCCCCCCTCCACAGGTGCCTTAGAAGGTTAGAAGAGGGAGCTGCTTCCACCCACCAGAAGTCTCCTAAAATTTTAGAGCATCTAGGCTCAGGACGAAAGGTTGTGATGCGCTTGGAGCTAATAGGGGTCCCTGGCTTGTGGCCACAACCACAAGTTCCTTGGGCTTCTGGAACAAGAGGGTGAGAAAGTAAAAGAAAGTGTCTGTCTGGAGGCTTGAAAGCCCTATTCATTCATTTCAGCAGTCAGTGTGTGGGGGATACACAGCAGGGGGTTCCACGCCTTTCGGGCAGAGGGCATGGAGAATACCCCAGGCTTAGGGTGGAAGATGCGGAAGGCCTGTGCTGGCCTGTGCTGCAGGAGTTGCGACACACCAAACATAGGCCAGCCTGCTCAAAGCCAGAAGCCCATCCTTGGCTGCACCAGGGGGATATGCCTATATTCTGTCTGGCTCCCAGCAGAAAACTGAAACAAAAAATCCACAGCCTCTTTTGCAAATACAATGTCCAGAACTCAGTAAAAATTTCCGGACACAGGTTCCAAAAAAAAAAAAAAAAAAAGCAAAAAATCTGAACAAACACCTGACCAAAGATCTACAGATAGCAGATAAGCACATGCAAAGGTGCTCACCCTCAGGAGTCACTAAAAAAAATAAATGTCAGTTAAAATGCGGTATCGCTACACACCCACCAAAATGACTACAGCAGAAACACTGACAGTATCAAGTGTTGGTAAAGATGCGGAGCCACCGGAACTCATGCACTGCTGGCAATATAACCACTTAGGAATACAGCCTGGTAATTTATTTAAGAGGGAAACGTGTGGCCCAGCCACTCCTCATTTAGGTATTTACCCAAGAGAAATGAAAACATGTCCACAAAAAGACTTACATGAGAATGTTCATAGCAGTTTTTGTTTTTGTTTTCTCATAGCCCTGAAGTGGAATAACTCAAATGTCCATCAACAAGTGTATCTCCTGGGATATTACTGGGCAATACAAAGGAACAAGCTATTGATAACAACAACTATTCCCAGATGAATCTGGGAATAACTACGCTGAGTGAAAGAAGCTGGACCAGAGGAGAGTGCAAAGCATAGGATTTGATTTATATAAAATTCTAGAAAATGAAAACTGATCTAAAGTGATCTGTAGTGATAGTGGTTGCCTGGGGATAGGGGAAGGGATAGAGGGGGATGTATTACCAAGGGACACAAGGGAACTTTGGGGAGTATATTAAAGTCCTCCAGAAAAACAACAAATAAATATATAGTGATATGTGTGTATATTCATGATATATGTATTATATGAACATATATTCATATATTTTATATGTTTACTATAAGAGGCGCTTACTTACTATAGTAAGTCTGACTCAGGAATGGTCCTGAAAGACCGCGGCGAAGGGAAAGCCTCTCAGTAGATACATTTTGGCCAATCTGATTGTGTGCTTTGGAGGTCTACACTACCTAATGAGTTACAAGTAATAGATTCACTGGCTGGTCAGAAAACCTGGATGGTCAAGACCAGAAGGCTTGTGACCAGGAAAGTCTGGGAAAGAGGTACATGGATGGAAGCCCCAGGATGAACATCATGTGAAGATACCAAGGCATCGTGGATGTTCCCATCTGGGGCACCCACTGCAGAGCCCCCAAGCAGAAGTGCTGGATAATCAAGCTGTTGAAATGGTCAGTCTGTCCTGTGAATGTCCCTCAACCCATTCCCTCTGTCACCCCAGTGCATCCTCAGTAAGTACCCTTCACTAGGGCTCACAGAGATATCATCTCCATTGAGTTCCCAAAAGGCTAACTACTAGCAAAAACCACCACCAAATCTCCTATATTGGCACCTTCCACTAGGGGGTGAGGCCCGCAACTTGTATTATTCCTGCACAGAGAGAACCAGCAGTCTGCTCTCGGAAGAGAGTCCTGTTCCAGATACAGACTTGCTTTCTCTGCTTGGCAATACTTCTGCCAGCACCACCCCTTGAAGGTTTTCAGAAAGCCCTATTCATTGTCATGGTAACCTACACAACATCTCCAACCAGGGAGCACATTATATAGCAGAAGGCCTGGGGCGCTGAGTTCATGCCCATGGAATTCACTGGTCTGTGCATAGTTACTGAGATACTCAGGCAACTGTTCGAATGGACCGGGGAGTGGCCTGCTGAGGGCTCAGTTATGGCACCAACCGGAGCTACCTTCTTCAGGAGATAACCACATCTATATGGTGCTTTTTCCCCCATAGCCAGATTACACAGGTTCTCTTCTTTGACAGGGTATCCTTAGAGACGCAAATCGGTCTGGAGTGTAGCCTGGGGCAGAAGTGTTCCAGATTTGAAGACGAGAAGATGTGACATGATCACTTGGGTTTGTGGATGTGTACAAGGACTGGGGTGGAGTTGGAAGTGATCTCTCACGATTTCACCAAACAATCCTCTTACAGAACATGTTTCCCCTATAACATTGGACTCTGTAGGTTTGGAGGTCCTAGTGCACATGAAGGAACATTCCCTGGAGAACACAATCTTGAACCCATTAAACTGGAAGCTCAGGTTTATGACTTGCCACTTTTGGGCTTCTCATGCTGCTGACCCAGCAAGCATTGAGTGGGGTTCACTGTACTGGTTGGGTAGGACAAAATGGGGGCAAGGAAGCCCACATCTGAGCCAGAGGATTTTCCACGAAGTCTAACCTGTAATTAGTACCTGATCAGACTCGGTGTCTCCTCTGGGTAGGGGCCACAGAATTTTTTCCTCTAAATGACAAAAGCTCTCTGATTAATTTTCCATCCCTCCCTTGTCTACTTTGTGCCCAGGAGGCTGACCGCTACAGACTGCATCATCCTGGCTCTCTCATCTTCTGACTTCCAGTTGGGTTGACCAAACGGCACCCGAGCAGGAGATGGTAGGTTTGGAGGAAATGTAGGAGAGGGGATTTATCATGATTCTGACTGGTTGCTTGCCCCTACTGCTCCTGCTGGGCTGACTCTTCCACATGGTCATGATAGCACCATTCCTCTGTTTGTCGCCTTGGTCTCCCTTTGGTGCTAGTGTCTGGGTGTCTTATTTTCCCTTAGCTGTCCCCATGTCTCATAAAGAGGCCCTTCATTAACTTTCTTCAATTAAACCTTTCTTCAATTAAACCTAAATTTCTTCAATTAAACCTTTCTTTCCTGCTGGTGGCCTCACTGATCCTGGGACCTTTAGTTAATTCACCTTCACTGAAACAAACTTCATGGTGAGAGGAAATGGTAAGAGAGGAAGTTGTACAGGAAGGGTGATCAATTATGACAAGCATTGTATACTGGGGTAATGTAAGCTTCATGTGGCATTGAGCAAACGAACCTCTTTGTGCCTCTGTTTCATCACCTATAGAATAAGGATAATGACAGGACACATCTTTTGGATGACTGTAAAACATTTAAAACAGTGACACAGAAAGTGATCAACATAGTTAAGGACAGTGAATCACTGCAAGGTTTTAAGCAAGCAAGTAACCAGGTCAGATTTGGTGATTCAAAAAGCTGTTCTGGAGGAAATGTGGAGAAGACAGAGCCTTTGTCAGTCACCAAGCGGAATGGAATAAGACTAGAGGCAGGAACACCAGTAAGGAGACTACTGCAAGAGTCTTAGCAAAATAAAGAAATGTATGTGTGTGTGTGTGTGTGTATATGCACACATATATGTACATATATGTATATATACATATGTGTGTATATATACATACACACACATATACATATATATGTAAATGAACCCATACACACACAGGGGGGCCTGGGTGGCTCAGTTGGTTGGGCTTCCAACTCTTGGGTTTGGTTCTGGTCATGATCTCTAGGATCATGGGATTGGGCCCCACGTCGGGCTCCACACTCAGTGGGGAGTATCCTTGTCCCTCTCCCTCTGCCCCTCCCTCCCCTCTCAATTAATTAATTAGAGCTTTTTAAAAATAATACATATATACAGAATTTTTTAAAAATAAATATGTACATACATAATAAAACTAAGATGTACCATCCAAACAGAATTAAACTAAGGAGGAAAAATTACATAAGATGCAAGAAATAGGACTTGCTGCACAATACTAGGGACCTTTAGGTAGTTCAGGTTTGCTGAAGCATAATGTGCAAGGTGAGGGTCATGGTAGAGATGTTTCCACTCCAGCTGCACACCTACACTGACTGAGGTCAAGAGAGAATCCTCCTAGCTTGCTGTCACACTCTACCACCACTCCCATCTTAATTCCTGATGACTTGAATATCCATATACAGGATACTTCCAAGTACCCTGACCTCGGTTGCTTCAACTCCTCTCCTAAAATGACTCTGTCCTCCACCCCACACCCCCAGACCATTTTCATGGTCTCACCCCTAGACCTTATTACCTTCCCATGCCTGAGTCACCATATCTTCTCCTCATCCCCCCAAGATCTCCTCCTTCATCCTCAAGATTAGCTGATGAGCATGCCCCTCATTTCACTGAGGAAATAGCAGCAGTCAGCAGGGAGCTCCCATAAGTTCCTTCAACTGCCCATCCCACCTACCAGCCTCTGTGTCTGCAGTGCTTTTCCCTGCGGTTCTCTGCCAGCTCACCCCAGAGACCCCAACGTAATCTGCTGGATGCAGCCTAGGCATGGGGGTCTTGAAATGTTTCCTGGGTGATGTTTACATACATCCAACATGGAGAGCTGCTACTGTGGATGAGTAGCCCGTGCTTTCCCCCTTTACCTACTCCAGGAGAGTGTTCCAGAAGTCCTTTCCCTCCCAGCATCATTGATTTTTCCCCCTCTCCTGGCTACAAACATGCTGTTAACTTCCCCAATTTAAGGAAAACTTTGCAACCCCGTTTCTTCCTCCAACTACTGCCCCACTTTTCTACTCTCTGTCATAGCAAAAATTCTCTAAAGGGTTGTCCATACTTGTGTCTGTAATTCCTTTTCTCCCATTTGCTCTCCAGATTTTGCCCCACAGACCCGCCAAAGCTGTTGTCCACAAGTTCACCAATGGCTTCTTCATTGCTGTTGTCGATGGCCAATGACCAGTCTTCAACTTTAGTGGCCATCAGCAATATTTAACACAACTCACTCCTCTCTCCCCTAGAATGCTTTCTTGACTGGGCTTCCAGGATACCACATTCTTCCTGTCTTCCTCCTAATTCGAGATGGATACATCTCAGCATCTTTTCCTGGCTTCTCCTTATACCAAGCTCTTAACACTGAACCTACCCAAGGCTCAGGATTTGAACTTCCTCATCCTCTTAGGGCACTTGTCTCACGGCATTAATGCTGTCTAAATGGTGACTCCTAAATGTATATTTCCAGCCTAAACTCCAGAATCCTACGTCCAAATGCTACCTTGACATCTCTCTTGAATGCATAATCTGTCATGTCCAAAATGGGGTTCCCGATCTTTTCCTCCAACTCTCCTCCCAGCCTTTCCCAGCCTTCCAGCCAGGCTCAGGGCCGATCCTTGTACCCATCATGACTCCTTTCTTCCTTCCTACCCATGATCATTCTGAGAACAAATGCCCTTGACTCTGCTTTCAAAATATACTCAGAATGCCACCATTCCTCACCATCTTGATTACTACTTTTTGTTCGAACCTGCCATGGCCCATCACCTGAATGACTCAGATAGCCTCCTAGCTGGTCCCCCTGCGTTTGGCTCTCCCCATACAGTGGTTGCTCAGCATGGCAGTCATATTGGTCCATCATGTCCGTCTTTGCTCACATCCTCCTGTGGTTTCCCATCTCATTCAGAGTAAGACACAAAGTCCCCAAAATAGCCTCAAAGGCCCTTTATGCCCCCCCACCCCCCGCCCATACACACAGATGCCATCACTGCTGGGACCTCGGAGCCTCCAGCTACACTGCAGCTCCTCTAACTCACTAGGCCCGTAAATCCAGGGACTAAGCACCTGGTGGCCCTCCTGCTCCCCACGGCAAACTTCTCATCTCGCTTCTCGGCTGCTGGTGGTTTGTGTTTTTTTTAAGATTTTATTTTTTTATTTTCTTATTTTTTAAAGATTTTATTTATTTGACAGCACAAGAGAGGAAATACAAACAAGGGAAGTGGGAGAGGGAGAAGCAGGCTTCCCGCTGGGCAGGGAGCCCCATGAGGGGCTCAATCTGGGACTCCAGGATCATGACCTGAGGCGAAGGCAGCACTTAACCAACTGAGCCACCCAGGCACCCCAAGCTGTTGGTTGGTTCTTTCAATGAAAAAAAAAATTTTTTTTTTTTTTTTTTAAGTAAGCTCTGTGCCCAGCATGAGCCACAAACTCACCACCCCAATATCAAGAGTCTCATGCTCTTCTAACTAGGCCAGTCAGAAACCCCTAAACATTTTATTTTGGGATAATTCTGCATTCACATGAAGTGGTAAGCCATTATACAGAGAGGCCCTGTGTATCCCTCATCCGGGTTTCCCCAGTGGTAACATTTTGGAAAACTGTAGTACAATATCGCAACTAGGACATTGCTGTAAGGGTGTATTAGGTACCTGCAGGTACTATGACAATCATCACCAACTGGGTGGCTTACAACAATAGTAATTTATTCTCCCACATTTCTGGAGGCCAGAATTTCTACATCCAGGCATAGGCAGAGCCCTACTCTCTTCAGAGGCTCTAGGGGAGAATTTGTTCCTTGCTTTTTCCAGCTTGTGATGTCTGGTGGGCACCATCTTTCTCCGCTCTGCCTTCACATCACCTTCTCTGTGTGCCTGTGCAATCTCTGGCCTCTCTCTTACGAGGCCACCTGGGATGGCATTTAGAGCACACAAGGATAATCCGGGATAATCTCCTCATCTCAAGATCCTTAATCTAATTGCCTCCACAAAGACGTTTTTTCCAAATAAGGTAACACTTAACGGTTCCGGGCATTAGGATGTAGACATATCCTTGGGAACCACCAAGGAGTGGCACCTTTGCGTCATCCTGAAACTCCTCAGATTGCCTTTTCGCTGCTGAATTTTCTGGAAGGCTTTTTCTGTATCAGTTGATGTGATTATGTGATTTTTCTTCTGTAAGAGCTTCTTGATACAGTAGATTACATTGATCGAATATCGAATCAGCCTTAGAGGGCTGGGATGAACATCCCATGTATTTTTCTTGCCTGTTGCTTGTCCTTCCCATTTGAAGGTAAGTTCCAAACCTTTGTTTCGTGGTGTTCATTTCGGTATCCCAGTACCTAAAACAAGGGTGGGCAGTAAGCGCTCAGTACCTATCTGATGAGGGGATTACAGAACAGTAGAGAGGGGAGGGGAATTCCCAAGATTATATTGAAAGGAAATTCCAGGATAACAGCTATGGGCAACTTTCCAGACTGGAATAGGTCGGTCCAGACTGGAATAGGTCAGAAGGCTCCAGGAGAGCCTATAGAATCTGAATGCCCTGAGGGGACTTAGAAAATCCGTGGGCAGAGACTTGGGGTTGATTTTATAAGTATGTAGAAAACTAAGGAAACAATTTTTCAAAAAGAGATAATTGTTACTGTTATAATGCTGCATTCTATTTTATATATTTTTTAAAGATTTTATTTATTTATTTGACAGAGATTCCGCGAGAGAAGGATCACAAGTATGGGGAGCAGCAGAGGGAGAGGAAAAAGCAGGCTTCCCACTGAGCAGGGAGCCTGATGCCGGGCTGGATCCCAGGACCCTGGGATCATGACCTGAGCTGAAGGCAGAGCAGACGCTTAATGACTGATCCACCCAGGTGCCCCATTGCCATATTATTCTAAAAGAAACGAGCTATCAAGCCACAAGAAGAATATGAATGGAGGAAACTTACATGCATATTACTTCCAGGAAGAAACCACTCTGAAAGGATACATACGGTATGCTTCCAACTATGTAGGCCAAACTGTGGAGATCAGGGGTTGTGGGGAGGGAGGAATAGACAGCACAGAAGTTTGTTAGGGCAGTGAAATTATTCTGTATGATTCCATGGTAGTGGATACATCATTATACATTTGTCCAAATCCATAGAATGAACAAGGAAAGTGAACTCCAATGTCAACTGTGAACTTTGGGTGATAACGATGTGTCAGTGTGGGTTCCCTGATTGGAACAAATGTCCCATTCTGGTGGTGTGCCATTTCTGTAGTTGGGGGGGGGGGCAGGGGTATATGGGAATTCTCTGTACTGTCCACTCAGTTTTACTATGAAACTAACATTGCTCTAAAAAATCATTTATTTTAAAAAGGCTAATCATGAACTTCAGGGAAAACAAAAGTTGTCTGAGAAAGGAAGAGCACTCCCAGTTCAGGACCCAGCTCAGCCAGGACCAGACTGAGGTCTTGTGGGGCCCGAAGCTTAAACAGGATATCTTGAGGTGGGCAGGGCAGGAGGACTCTTGAAGAGAAGAAAAACACTAAATCAGAAATAAATCTGACTAAATCTCAGAGCAGTTTCTGGAATCTTTGCACTTTCCCTGTCCTGATGGGAGGAGGGTATGGAGGGATCTAGTTAACGATTACCTCCCATTGTTACCAATTTCTTTTTTCTTGAAATGAGAGCCTTGAAGATCAACTCTCTTAACAACTTTCAAATATGAGATACAGTATTATTAACTGTAGTCAATGTCTTAAACATGATAACCCCTACTTTTATGTGCTTTAATCGTAGTGAAAGACAGACCACCTAAAATGTACCATCTTAGCCATGTGTAAGTGTGCGGTTCAGTGGCATTAAATACATTCCCACTGTTGTGCAACTGTCTCCACCACCCGTCTCCAGAACTCTCTTCTTGCCAAACAGAAACTCTGTCCCCATGAAGCACTAACTCCCCCACCCCCAGCTCCATTCCACTTTCTGTCCCCTCCAGCATTGGGACTGGCCTCCGTGATTGTCCTCCAGCCCTTCTCCCTGGCAGGGTGAGTTGTTTCCATGCATTAATCCCCCATCCAGTCAAGAGGTGTCTCATTCATCCCTGCCCACAGAGCCTAGTCCAGTGCTGGACACACCGTAAGACAAGCTGGGGGCAGAAATGCAAAACAAGTAAGAGAAGGGTGGCTTGCCGGGGAGGCTCAGATGGTTAAGCCTCTGCCTTTGGCTCAGGCCATGATCTTGGGGTCCTGGAATTGAGCCCCATGGGCTCCCTGCTCAGCGGGGAGCCTGCTGCTCCCTCTCCCTCTGCCTCTCCCCCCACTTGTGCACATGTGCCATCTCTCTCTCTCTCTCTCTCAAACGAATGAATAAAATCTTTAAAAAAATGAACTGATGAAGAGTCCCATACGGGTTCATGATCAAAGGCACATAGATCTGTGGCCTGATTTTACATAGTGGGTACTCAGTGTAATTTGAAAGTATAAATGATGATATGGATGATTTCTGTAAACTTTTACTTCTAAATTAAAAAGGTAAAAAGGAACACACAGTGGAAAGCAAGCCTCACTCTACCCATCCCACACTCCAGATCCTCACCAGAGGCCCTCTCCTTTCGTACCCTTCTAGAGAACTGTGTGTTCATATACATACAAACACACCAACACACACACACACATTAGCCTGCTTTACACAGTTCCGCAGGTCTCGCTTTTTTCCACTCCCCTTATCTTCGAGATCCTGCTCTGTCAGTATGTAGAGAGCTTCCGCATTGTTTGATAGCATTCACTGAAGGATGTATTTATCTTGTCACCTGTTTATCCTGTCTCTTATCACCTGTTTACACGTGTCACACAATTTATTTAATCTGTCACCGATTGGCAAACATTTAGGTATTTCCAAGTTCTTCCTCTACAAGCAGTGCTGTAGGGAACAGCGGCCAGCCTCATGAATGGCTGAATTTTGTGCCTCATTTCCGGCCCTGTCCCACCCCACCTCTGGCTCAGCCTCACCCCTGGCCTCCTAGGCCTCCACTGCCAGCCCTCCTGTGGCCAGAGCCACCTCCAAACATTTACTAGGCCTTCCTCTGCACCGGGCTTGTGCTACCCCGACAACCCCCAGACCCACCCTCCTGGAGCTCCCAGTCCAGAAGGAAAGACGGACAAGGGATCAGTGACCTAAAAAGAAAGTATTAATACTGAGATAGAGACATGCAGCCCCACCTACCTGGGAAGTCGTAAAGAACAGCCAGGGGCTTAACCTTTGATAACTTTGTCCCTGATGGACAGACTGTGAGTGGGAGGAGGAAAAAGGGGGGCCGCAGGGTGTGGGCACAGGGTAAGAAGAGGCAGGACTGCCCAGCTGGCTGCCTGCGTGTCCCCTCTAGCCAGGCCTAGGCCAGCACTCAGCCGGCCCACTTGAGGCCGCCTCTCCTTGTGTCCTGCCTGCCTGTTCTCCCTTGGGGGCCTCCTCTGATGACCAGCCCCCCCAACACACACACCCTCGTGTAGGAACCCGGTCACGTTGCCTCACTTTCAGAACGAGCTACTTGTCCCATAGAAGGGCTTGTTGCGCCAAGTTAATAACTGGTGGTAGGAGGGGAGAGGGCTTTTGGGGCGGGGTGGGGGGGAGAGACAGGAGGGCGTGTACCACCTCTGAACAGACTCCTCTGCCCACAGGAGTGAAGTTTCCAGCACTAACCTCAACACCAAGGACTGGGTCATGGGAGGTCTTTCAAGCCCCTTCAGAACCCATTATCCACGTTGCTTTCCATGCTCCCTGCCCCCCAGGTCACTGAGCAAATCCTTCCCTGCCTCAAAATATCCACTGCACCTGTCCTTTCCCTGCATCTCCAAGAGTCCCTTGTTAGGGGATAAATGTTCCTAGGAAAGACAGCATGGAACTGTTAGCGGGGACCCCGGGGGCCCTTCACTAGAAAGAACACACAAATACATTTGATCTAGTGCATTACATAAGCAAATTTGGGTAGAAAGGCCACAGTGGGTCTGCTGAGTAGCCAAAGGTCTGCTGTCCTCTGGGGAAGGGTCCTGAAAATAGGATGACAGGTGCTGAAAGGGGCTGGGAGGCGAGTATGTCTTCCCAGGGCTGCGCGGGAGTGTGTTTCTGTCTGGTTTAATGGCAACCTGTTTCAAAGGGGGTGTAAGCAACATTACCCAATTGTCCCTGGAGAAACGAATGGATGAACGAAATGTGGTTGACACCCATCCATAGGTTGTATCCATCCATGCAATAGAAGCTCATTCCGCCTGAAGAGGAAGGCAGTGCTGACACCGGGGGCGGCATGCACGAGGACGTGCTGTCCGGTGAAATAAACCAGTCACAAAAGGGCAAATGCGTATGAATGTATTCATATGAGGTACCAAGAGTAATCAAATTCATAGAAACAGAAAGTAGAACGACAGTGCCCAAGGTCTGGGGTGGGGGGGGGGGGAGAATTGTTTAATGGGCGGAGTTTCAGGTTTCCAAGATGAAAGAGCTCTGGCCGTGGCTTGCACAAGGTAAATACACTAAACAGCGTTGACCCATATACTGAAAAGTGGCGAAGATGGTGAATTTTGTGTTCTGTGTAGTTTAACACAATTAGAAAAAAAATTAAGTAAAACATAATGACCAGGAAAAAAAAAACACAGCGGAGGTGGAAAAACCTCCAAGTCAGCTCATGTCAGGAGCAGCAGAGGCCCAGGCAGCACTTGGAGCCCATGAACCCCAAATGCCTGCAATGCAAGGGAGTGGCCTAGATGGGGCTGGGCTAGGCATCCAGGGCAGAGGCAGAATCTGAGGGGGCAGGACCCCGCCGACCCGGGTCTCTATCACAGCTCCACCTCAGGGCTGCCAGGACTCTGCCCCCAAAGTCCTCAATTGCTGGCTCCTCCCTGCAGGGGCTCCCACTAGCTCTGGACCTTGCCTAAGGCTCTCTGAGACTCATCCCTTTCAGCAGGTAAGAGCTGACCCCCTACCAAATGCCAGGTACTGTGCTAGCTGCTGCTGGTGCTTCGAGGGTGACTCCTGGGAGACCCCATGGAGTGCCAGGGTTGGCTCCTGTGACTGGATGTGGGGCAAGGGCTAGTGCGTAAAGGTAGGAGGAGGGGTCATCAGTCAGTGCCTGGCTCTGAACCTGGAGTGGAACCGACACCCCCTCCCCGCCCCCGTTTATGTGCTAATGTGTATGTGTGCGCGTGTGGACTTGAGAGCAGGTACTGTCTTCCGTCACTTAGGATGCTCCGACGGTCTGTGTGGATCAGTGGGCGCCTAGGGGCCCCTACAGACCTGAGGATCATATATGCACGGGCCGAGGATCACAATGGACTTGGCCAGGGCGGGTGGCGATGCTCCCAACGTGGTGATCGCACATACGGATGGATGGGCGACGCTGCCTGCTCTGATCCCTAACTCATTATTAAGCTCCTCGCTCTTTGCAGACGCTCCCTGCGCCTCCCCCGCTCCGGGCTGCAGCGGCGCAGGCGCCGGGCCGAGCCGAGCGCCGAGCGGGGAGCGGGCGGCCGTGCTCCGGGGCCGGGGTCCCGGGGGAGCAGGTGAGCGACCCGCGCTGCGCGGCCCCCAGGCCCTTTCGGAGACGCCGCCCGGCCGCGCTGCGCCCGCGCCCCCGCCTTCCCTGCCTGGCAGTACCCGTCCTGCCTCTGTTGGCATCATCCCTCCTTCCCCTGCCTGGCATCCCTCCTCCCCCCTGCCTGGTATCTCCTCTGCTCCCGCCTGCCTGGCATCCCTTCTCCTCCCTGCCTGGCATCCTCCTCCCCCCTGTCTGGCATCTCCCCCCGTCTGACATCCCCCTCCGCCCCCCCTGGCCTCTCCGGGCTCTCCTCCCTGCCTGGCATCTCTCTGGTCTCCCCCCTGCCTGGCATCTTCCTTCTCACCCCTTCCTGGCACCTTCCTCTTACCTGGCACTTCCCATTACCTGGCACCCCCCCCACCGCCGCCTGGCATCTCCGTCCCCTCCTCCTCTCCTGATCTCTCCCCCCTCTCCTCACTCTCTTCCTCCCCCTGCCTGGCACCTCCCCCACCCTCAGCCTGGTTCTCGCTTCCCCCTACCCCCTTTCTTGCACCCCTTCCATGACTGCCAAACTCCCATCTTACCTCCTCTCTGATGCCTCCCCCTTCTCATCTCTGCCTGGCATCTTTCCTTCCTTCCCCTACCTGGTACCTTCCCGTCCTCCCCCCTCCACCTGCATTTCCCCTCCTTCCCTCTGCCTGGCACTCCTCCGCCTGGTACCTTCCTCTCCTCCCTCATGTCTGGCACCTTCCCTCCTCCCCAATCGCCTTGCACCTACTCCTCCCCCTCGCCTGCCACCCCTCCCTGCCTAGCATGTTCCCATCCTGCTCCTGCCTGGCATCCTCTCCCTCCTACCCACTCCCCTGCCTGGCATCTCCCCTCCTCTCCCCTGCCTGGCACCTCCCCTCCTTCCCTCTGCCTGGCACCTCCCCTCCTCTCCCCTGCCTGGACACCTCTCTCCCATTCAGGTTGTCCCTCTGTCCTCAGCCTTCCTGCAGGGCACCCCCCCCCCCCCCGCTGGGGGCTGGTAACCTCTCTCCATTAGCATCTTCCTCCTCTCATTGCTGGCCCCGCCCCCTCACACTTATCTGAGTAGCCTCCTGGCCAACACCGCCTACGTGTGACCCTGAACCACTCTCAGCCGCCCCCACCCCATACCTGTAGCGACGCGTTTTCCTCACCCCCCACACTCCACCTGCTCAAGGACTTGAGTTCACAAGTTGGGTCCTGAGGCCAGCCGGTGGCCTTGGGGCTGCTGCGGGAGGGCTGAAACCGCAGGGAGGGACAGCGAGGGGTGGGGGGGCCTGAGCATTGTGGGCGGATTGAGAACAGGCCTACTCCAGGTGCCTGCCGCCCCGGGATTCCCTCGGATGTCCCTTCCGGGCTCCACGAGCCATCCAGGTCCCGTCTGGGCCTGATGGTCATGCCCAGTGCCTCTGAGGCCGAGCTCCTCCCCTCCTCCGAGTATCACCAAGTCCCCAAACCTTGCCTCCCCTGCCAGCCCCAGGTCTTGCCTGGGTTCTCTGCTCTGTCCTTCTAGCTCAGTCCCTCAAGACCTGGTCTGCGCTGACTGCTTCCTGCTCTCATACTGCTCCCGCCCCGACCTCCCCACGAGCCCTCGCTGGCCCTTGCCTGTCCCCTCCATCCTGGTCCCTTTCCACGCATCTCCTGTTTGCTTTCTCAGACCTCCTTGTCACAGAGCGTGGTCCACCCGGCCGACCCCCTCACGCTTCCTCACCAGCCCTGGGAAGTCCATCTGGACTCTGCCTTTGGGGCTCAGGGTCTGGCCCTCCCCTCCCACTGCCCTCTCCTTTCAGATTCTCCTCACAATGGCCCTTGGTGCTGCAGGCGCAGTGGGCTCTGGGCCCGGGCACGAGGGGGCACTGGATGACTCCCCCGCTGCAGGACCCCGTCACCTATGACTCCAGGCCTTCAGCACCCACCCGCCGTGGTACAGGTAGGCGCTGCCCCCCCCCAAACCCAGTAGCAGGAGCCCTGGGACCCCACTGAGAGGTGCTGGCTCTTGGCCTCTGGTCATACCCAAAGGCCCCCTCTGGGCATTTCTGCCCTGCCCAAGGCAGACCTGTGACACTGCTTCTTCCCATCCCCTCCCACCGCTGGGGCCACCCCCCCAGACCCTGCTGACATCTCCTTCCACCCTTGCACAGCCTCTCCTGAGGGCCCGTCTCCTCCTGGCTCCCTGGGTCCTGCCTATCAAAGCCGCTCAGAGCCGGGAACCCGGTGGGCCTGATAACCAGTTTTTGGGTCAGGTGAAAAGGGCCTGGGGCTCTGGGTTATTTCATTTCCTCCCATTCGCAGACACACAGACACACACCTCCCCCATCCTCACCTGCGTGTGTCCACACATGCTCGCTGCTGGCCGGGGGGACCCCGCTGATGCCCAGCACAACTTGGGCTCCGGAAACCTAACCCCAGACCTGCTTTGGCAAACTTCTAAAATCCTTCCAGAACCCAGGCAGGGGTTTGTTCTCCACGGGAAGGGGAGGTGGTGGCAGCCTGTCACGTGGCCTCGGGTGGGGTCAGCCTGGTGCTGCCCCCAGGCAGGCCTCCGACTCAGAGGTGCTCCAGGCCCATCACATGTGAGCTGGACTTTCCTGGGCCTCCTCTTGGCAAAGTACGAGGAGTGCGGCCAGGCTAGTACCACGTCGGCGCCCCTGGTCCCGAAGGAAGCACCGAGGGCCCGGGTGGAAAGGCTGCCTGCCTCAGAGCCCCGTTCGGCTGTGGGGAAGGGCAGGAGCCGGGTCTGAGGCCTGCCCAGCCCCATGTGTCATCCTGGCCACGTCACTAGTGGGAGTCTCCTGCGACAGGCTGGGTGCTGGGGGAACTTAGTCCCTGCCCTCAGGACCCGAAGCCCATGGGGAGCGCCCAGTGGACCATTCAGGCCCCAGGGCTCTGAGGAGGGGAAAGGCCCCGAAGGGGGGGGCAGCCTGCAGTGGGCTTTCAGGGGGCAGGGGCCGGGTGAAATGACGGTGGCTCTCCCAGCTTCTGCTTCCTCAGAAAGAGCAGACGAACTCTCTTCCACCTGGGCAGCTGGGGGAGCCCGGGCTGTCACCTGGTGCTGGCCGCTGGGGGAACAGAGTCAAGGCCGCGAACAAAGGTCCTGCCTCTTCCCCACGACCTGACCACTGCCTCGGCTTAAGCATGGACAGGCTCCCCAACTTGCAGGGGTTGGTTTTTTAATGCAGAGTCCTAAACAAAAGGTGCAAGCCGGTGTACTTTCTGGGCAACTCGAAAGTTCTCGCAAGTCCTCGGGTGTCTCAGGGTGGAGACTTGTGGAGCAGCGGGGGTCCCCAGGGGGTACCCTAGAGCCAGGGCTCCCCCACATGGCGAGTCCTTGTGAGTCACCGCTGATTTGGGGTGCATTGAGCTGAGCCCTAAGCCAGCTCCCAAGCAGCAGGAGGTCGGTGGCCAGGGTTGATCCAGACCGTGCCTGAAGGAGGCGATCACCCCCAAAGGATGGGCAGCAGGGGTGGGGAGCCTTGCGGGGGGGCTTGGAGGCTCTGAGGGCTTTGGGTACATCCTGACGACACCTGGTCACAAGGTGAATGGAGGGTCGGTCCTGACACCCCCGGGGGCCTCCCCATGTGAGGGGGGCAAGAGGGGAGGTGCTGGAGGAAGCTCCTGGCATTTTGTTCTGGAGCCGCATTAACATGAAATTGGGCTTCATTCAGCGTGTGCAGTCCCCGGCATGGAGCCGGCTTTGACGCTTGGCGGCTGGGGCACGTGCTGTCATTTGGATGCTGACAGGCCCCGTGCTCGCGTCTAGACAGCGCGGTGGGCGCGGGCCCAGGCGTGCAGCAGCTGGAGGCTGTCTTCGCCCGGCGCCGGCAGTGTGATTGCGAGTGAGAGCTCGTTATTAGGGAGCGTTAAGTGGTGGAGGTAATGAGCTGAAGGTGTCACCAGGAGGGGGGTCCCGGGAGGCGGTGTCAGGAGGTGTCACGAGAGAAGGCTGAGTTGCAGACGCGGGGGACGAGTGAAGGGCCCGCAGGCTCCGCTGGATTCTGAGCCCTTGCGGTGACCGCGCCGGAGGCGGCCGCCCGCTGCGGGTGGGCACGCGGCTGAGCGACTCCGGGGGAGGCCGGGGCTGTGGCCGCGGTGTCCGGGTTGGCGAGGGCTGCGCAGAGCATTGGTCACTTGCGAAGACCCTGCGGGAGACTAGTTGCTCACTTCAGCCTGGCCCACCTCCTGACCGGCTTCCCAGGCCGTGAAACCAATTTCTTGGTTACCTAAACTTCCAGGAAATCTGAGCATGTGTCTTAGGAGCATGTGTCCCGCTCACGCCTTTCCTGGAATTTACAAACTTGGATCATCTCCCGTGTCAGCCTTCCTTCCAGACCGAAGAACATTCTGGGGCCTGGAGCGAGGAGCAGCGTACTGTGGGGAGGGGAGGGAGGCAGAGACAAGAAGATGCAGGAAAACATGCCTGGGCTCCAGCTCTCTCCAGAAAGGGTCAGAGGCACTTTGCAGAGACACCTGTAGTGAGGAAGTCAGGGCACTGGGAATACAGGGGACGGGATATATGTGGGAGCCAAGAATAACATTAGTGCACAAACCACAAGCCTGAGGTCCCAAGACCCCTTCTGCAGTGAGAAAAACGGGGCGCACATGTCATTCACACTGCCCAGGACGCCAGAGCGTTTGCTCAGAGACACTGTGATTTCGGGCCCTGTGACCCCGAGAAGGGTTTCCTGTGTGATGACGTGAGGGGGACACTGGGTGGCAGAGCTACGCGCAGGTTTCCTAGGCCAAGGGAAAGATCCACGCAATAGTGTGCAGCCACGGCAATGTCGCTGATCATGGTCAATGCCAAGACGTAAGTTAGAAGGACTAGAGGAAGACACGGCCTGTCTCAGGAAGCACCCTACAAGCTCGTATTTACCATAGTTTTGAGAACTGTCAGGCAGCAGGAAGGTCTATTTAAAATTGGGGACGAAGTAGAGTCACATTCCTGGGGAAGGGTAATATCCTCGTAGGAACATAGAGACCTCGCCCATGAGCGCCATGGCCAGCAGCGAGTCTGGGTAGAGGGCGGGTCGGGCCACTCGCCTTCCATCTTAGGCGGGGAGCCCGCTAAGAAGTGGGCCCTCGTGTCAGGGACATACCAGCTTCAATGCAGGGCCAGCGGGGCTGGAGAAAGAAGCTTGAGCGTGAAGCTGGGATGTAGCAGGCGACCCTACACCCTAACTTGGGTTTGCTTGTCTGGGGTGTGGGATCAGGTAGAGATGGGCTCCCTCCTGCCAACAGATGCAACCCAAAGGGAAGGGCAGGCTGCAGGGGGCAGCCGTGAAGTCACTACCCCCGAACTAGGAGAAGCACTTGTCCAATAAATGTCAGACCCCCACCCCCGCCTGCGCCACCTCCTCAGGCAGAGAGACCCTCCCAAGGGATGGGAGAGGTGGCGGGATTAGTCCAGAGTCTTCTCTCGGGAGGAGCAGAGTAGAGGGCTCCCCGTGAACACATGATGACAAGAGCACGGGGTCCCCTCCCTGGTGGCGCTGGGGCTGGCCACAGTGCTGACAGCCACGCAGAAGCTCAGGCCCATTTGACCCTCCCGATTCCTTCTCTCTCCACTGGAACGATCCCGTCTTCCTTTGCTTTGATTTGATTTCCTAGACACATCTCCGTTCCATCCGCTTAAGTCTCAGTAATGCCGCTGTTGTCTCCTGCCTGGACCACGGAGGTGGCCACTGAGTGGTGCCCCGCTCTCAGTCTGGGCCCCTCCTCACCGCCAACACCGCCCCCCCCCCCCCCGCCCACCAGGCTTCCTGCAACACAGACCTGATCTCTTCTGTCTTCCGTTTCCTCTCGGGCTTCAAGTGCCTGTCCTCATTCGGGGCTTTCCCGCATGCTGTTCCCTTGGCCTGCAACACGCTTCCAGCTCCCTTCACCTGCCTAAGTCTGCCCATCCTTCAAGTGTCGACTCAAATGCCCCTTCTTCCAGGGACACTTTCTCCCACCCTGATGGGGTATGAACTCCCACCTACTTATAGCTTATAGCGTGTACCCAAAATGTAAAGATTTCGTTGTAGTGCTCCTTAAAGGCACAGACGGCATCTGTCTTGTTCAGCACAATTCAGAAAAATATTTCATGTATGAATGAGGAGGGGGTAGGGCGGGCGGGAGGTGCCTCTGACAGCTGAACTTAAGAGGACCCTGAGGGGCACCTGGGTGGCTCAGTCAGTCAGTTAAGAGTCCGACGCTCGATTTTGCTTTGGATCACGATCTCAGGGTTGCGAGATTGAGCCCCACGTTGGGTTCTATGCTGGGTGTGGAGCCGACTCGGGATTCTCTCTGTCCCTCTCTCTCTGCTCCTTCCCTGCTCTCTTGCTTGCGGGCTCTCTCTCTCTACAGGGAAGAAAAAAAAAAAAGAGGACCCCGAGATCCCTCTGTACGGTTGACCCTGCCCTCTCTACACCCCACAACCCAAGGGTGGGCCTTTCTTCCTCCCCACCTTGGCCTGCGGACACCGGAGTTGCCCTTGGCCCGTGCCTGGGCAGCAGTTCCCTTTCCAAAAGGACCTATTCCCCTGTTCACAGGCGCTCCTAAACAAAATTTAGTTGTTTGTTTTGTTTTGTTTTAAAGATTTATTTATTTATTTTCGGGAGCGGAAAAAGAGAGCATGCCTGGGGGAGGGGAGGTGGGAGGGGCCGTGGGCGAGAGAGAGACTGTCAGGCAGACTCCCCACCGAGCACAGAGCCTGACACGGGGCTTGATCCCCCCCCTGCTCGCCGCTCTGACCCTGGGATCGTGACCTGAGCTGAAACCGAGAGTGGGAGGCTTTCCCGACTGAGCCGTCCGGGCGCCCCGTCCGTTGTTCTTACGGTGAGGAGAGTCTAACTTCCTGTGACCCTGCTCTGGCCCGTTGGAGTTCTAGAGAATAAACCCACTTTCTGCCTCCATGACATCTGACTGCCTCTGGACACTGGGAGGCGGTTGTCCACACTCCCTGGGTCTGCTCTCGGGAACATTCGGGTCTGGCTTCCTCAGACGTTCCTCACCTGGAGGCCTGGGCAGGCTGCTCTCGCCCTTGGTGCCCACTGGGAGAGCCGGAGGTGGGGGGGGGCTGCCTGGTGCCAGCAGACAGGCTTTGGGGCTCCCCGGGCTCCGCTGGAAGGTGGGCTGTGCCCCTTAACAGCTAGGCAGATGTGGGAAGAGGCATGTAGTTCTCTGAGCTTCAGTGTCCCCTGTGTAAGGTGGGTCTTGATACCCCTTCTGGAAAGATCCACAGGGATGCTAAATACTGAGCACTCAGTTCCACACCCAGCACGTGGTGAATGCCAGAGTGCCCCTTGTTGGCCTGTGGGTTAAAATGTGGTGCTCGGCGTCCGTGTGTCATCCGCAGACCCTGTAACAGGGTCCTCCCTGGTTCCAGGCCCAGTTTCCATTCTCACCGCCCTTACGCTGGGGGAGCATACAGGCCTGGAGTCAAGTGAGCAGCCCCTGAGCCATTCGTCCCCTCAGCTGAGAACTCCACTCTCCCTGCTCCCACGTCTTGAACTCAGATGCAGAGTTGGGTGGTTAGCTAGAGCCCCCCACTGTCCGGACTCCCCCGCCCCACCCCCAACAGTCCAGCCCTCGCCCTTCCTCAGCCGTCCCCCGAGACTCCACAGCAACTCCCA
The DNA here is from genome assembly GCF_963455335.1 of Martes martes. Lineage (NCBI taxonomy): Eukaryota > Metazoa > Chordata > Mammalia > Carnivora > Mustelidae > Martes > Martes martes. Next base: position 102,471,988 of record NC_137899.1, on the reverse strand, counting down.
CGGGATGGAGAAGAGCCAAGCAGGCTCTGGGCGGAAGGATGGCAACCAGTGTTGACTGAGCTTATTGCAAGTTTTAGGAACTGTTTTAAGAACCTGTCATGGTTTAGCTGATTTATCCTCACCCCGAAATGATGAGGGAAATGCTAGTATTATCATCATCATTTTCAAGAGGAGCAACTGAAACAGCGAGGTTCAGTAACTTCCCAGTGGTTAGTGCAAGAGGCCCAGTTGGGGTCTGTGTACCACATCCAGCCCCCAGAGGTGTGCGGCGACCCAGACCAGATGGGCCCTCAAAGAGACAAAGCAGCCAGCCCTGGTACCCCAGCACCTAGACCCAAGGTCAAAGGCTAGTTGTCCCGGTGCTTAAAGCTCACACCACTCATTTACATTCATTGCTGGGTGCCTACGGCTTTAGAGTTTGCAACCCCAAAATGGGGGGTGGGGTGGTAAATTGGAGAAGTCCTGCCACTTTGAAAAGGGACAGCCCCTCCCCAATTCCATCTGATTGTTTCCAAGTATATCAGTGGGCTTGTTGCCAGATTTCCAGTTTTTTTAAGAGATTCTGGAAATTTGGCTTTTCTGGTGAAATCTCTCAATGCTTAAGATTTTAAAGTTTTGGGTTCTTTTTTTTTTTTTTAAGATTTTATTTATTTATTTGACAGAGAGAGACAGAGTGAGAGAGGAAACACAAGCAGGGGGAGTGGGAGAGGAAAAGCAGGCTTCCCTCTACGGGGCTCCATCCCAAGACCCAGGGATCATGACCTGAGCCAAAGGCAGATGCTTAACGACTGAGCCACCCAGGTGCCCCTTTAGGATTTTAAAAAAAGTGTTTGAGAAAGACACTGTGTGGGCTACGCCAAACCTTTCAGCTTTGCAGCTTCCTCCTTGGGCTCCTCTAATGCCGTCACCCCCCACCGGTCTCCTCTTCTAGCCCTCGGCCCAGAGCCCTAAGTCAGCGCTGCTAGCCTGGAGAGCTCGAGGGTCCCCAGCATCACTGGAGCCCAGGCTGAGAAAGACTGCATTGAGTTGGGGTCACTTTAAGCAGTCTCTTGTCATCGGTGAACTTTAAACAGAGCACAGAGAGTCTTGTCAAAAATTTGAGGGTCCTCCCCCAGGTGGAAACAGGGATCCCAGTGATATTCTACTAACAGGAAAGGCTGGAGGTAGAACCCCTCAGTTGCAGAATCCCCCTCAAAGATTGAATGTTAAACCCAGAACAGTGGCAGGTGACAGAATTCAGGGCACTTTTGACAATCAACAGTGGGGACTGGGCGGTGGGGGGAGGGGGCAGGGGCACAGTTCAATGTCAAGCCGAAAATAGCAGCAACAGTTGAGATCCGAACACAGTGGTCTGAGCCCCGCCTTTGACACTAGTTCCCTGTCTGGCTCTGAGACAATCATTAACCTCGTGTTCCTCATCTTTAAAATGGGTATAGTGGGTATAGTGATATTCAGCCCTTTAATTTCTGGGGATGTTCAAAGAACCGAATTAAATAATGCATACTGCACTGTTTGGTAGGCTATGAAGGCTCCGTGAAGATGTACGTGTGAATTTGGAGGTGTTTGACAAAGTCTCTCCCAATATCTTGAGCGTGACACATGAACGTGGGTGAATGTGCGGGTAAATATTTAACAACTGGCTCTTGACAGGGTGGGAAGGGGGAGCTGAAATCTGATTTGTATTATTTGCCAATTTCTCTGGTATAAATACTCCTACCACGGCTGATTTTAAACTCCCAACGTGACACTCCAGCTCATCACTGCCTGTTACTACCATTGAGTGAATTTGCTGCCAATTGAAGACTCAGCCCAAAGGTTGTAGACTGTCTGGAGAGAGGGCTTTGTCTGTCTGTCCTTTTCCGGTACGGTCAGCATGAACCTGGATGAAGGGAGAAGGTCGTGCTCATGGATCTATGAATGACTCACAGCTGGAAAGGATGGCAAATATATCAGATAGCCGCACTGAGACTCACGGGATCCCAAGCTGGGATAATGGGCTGATTCCTGCTGTACCCATTTTACAGATAAACAGACTGAGGTGGAGAGAGGTTGATACAACGTGGCCCTTTTGTATTCCCGTCAGTCGGTGGTGGCAGAAAGACTCAAATTCAGGAGGTCTGGCCCCCGGCCGGGCCCTGCCTTGTGCTCATAAGCGCATTGTTGTCAGCACCATGCTTTTGGTGGTCCCAGGCAGACCAGGGGATGCAAGGGGACAGGCGGGTGGCGCTGGGACGGGCGGGTCGGTTATACGAAGACCGACACAGGAGGAGGGAAGGCAGTGTTGGGAGGTGGGTGAGTCTTCTAGGGCTTCCTTAGCAAAGGAGCTGGCTGGGGGGCTTCAAGCCTGGAAACGTATTTTCCGGAGGCAGGCTGCTGGAGGATAAGGTGTCGGCAGCGGGCTGGGTTCCTTCTGAGGTTCCTTGTGAGGGCAGATCTGCCCCAGGCCTTGCTCCTTGACTTGCTGACGGCTGTCTTCCCCCAGTCACACATCTTCCCTCTGTCCCTGTGTCCTAAATTTCCCCTGTCCTAGGACACTGGTCATATTGGATTAGGGTCACCCTACTGACCTCATTTTAATTGCATTACCTTTGTAAAGACCCCATCTCCAAGTAAGAACACGTTCCGAGGGAGGGGGTTTGGGACTTCACCAAACGAGTTCGGGGTGGGGGGTAGACACAATTCCACCTGTGCCAGGTGGACTGTGACAGTGGCCTTTGGGATCTGAGCCCTGTCTCATGGAGGAGCGAGAAGATAAGCTCTAGGCAACCAGAACGTCTGGGAGGTGACCCAGGCTCATGCGCACCACAGGAAAGACCGCGGTCCTCTCTGTCTCTTGGCCTCTGGAACACCAGCCCCTCACCCGGCTGTAGCTTTCCCCACGTGGGGTCGCGCGGAGCCAGCAGCACTTGGCACTGAGCGGTCACACAATAGGTGCTCACTAAACGTGTGGCAGGACAGCAGAGGAGGAAGGGGACAGGTGCAGGGGGAGGCCCAGCTTCTCCTCCAGATGCCTCAGCCCCAGCTTCTGAGCCTCAGCTCCTCCTGGCCCAGTGGTTGCCCTGATGGATCCTTAGGTGTGAGTCGTGGGCCTTGGTGCTTTCGGTGACATCTGAATGCCCCCCCCCAACCTTTCCTGCAGTCCTTACCACGTTTCTGGGCCGCACACATGAGCTTCCCCCGGAGGACCCGTCCTGCATATCAGTGAGCTCAAGGAAGCTTCCAGCAGTTGGGGTAGAATGCAGGCTCTGCATGGGCTCCCAGAGTCACCAGAATTAGCCACTGGGAATAACTGCCCGGCGGAGCCCTCAGAGGTGCCCTTGCGGTATCTGGGATGGTCCCGCCGTGGTGGGGCCCTGAACGCTCCGTTTTCACCCGCCTCCTAGGTGGGGACTGTTGGGCAGTAGGATCAGACCCAGAGATAAGGCAGGGCAGTGAGAGCCACACCCGCAGGGTCAGAAGGGCTCAGCATCCAGGAGCTACTAATCGTGGCGAGGACTAAGTGTCTTCTCCGTGGCAGGCCCTGTCCCCAGTTCTGCACGTGCACGACTTCGCGCTAAGCCTCACATCTACCTGTGAGTCACGTGTAGGGCTTCCTGTCTTAAGAACAGGGGAGACGAGGCTCGGACTGGTGAAGGGACTTGTGCAAAGGTGGGAGCGGAGTGTGAACCCGGGACCGTGAGACGCTAGATCAGTGGTCCTCCACCCAGGGCAATGGCATCCTCCAGGGACAAAGGACAACGCTGGGAGATATTTTTGTTTGTCACACTGGAGGATGGGGGAGGAGGGTGGGGCGTGCTGGTCAAATTTCCTGGGTAGATGCTGGGGATGGTACCAACATCGCAGGCTATGTGAGACAGCCCCCGCAATAAAGAATTATCCAGGCCCAGGTGTCAGTGGTGCTAAGGCTGAGAAGTCCTGTTCTGGAGTCTAAGCTCAGAGTCATCACACTGTGGTGCCTGCAGAGACCCTACCCGGGGCAGAGGGTTCAGGACCTGGGGGAGGACAGGTCCCCAGAAGAACTGGAGAGATGGGTAGGGAGTTAAAGCCTCATTGTCACAGCCCTGTCCTAAGACAGACTAGGTTGCAATGGCCAAAGCAAAAGCCCAGATCTGGGAGCAAGGGCAGGGGTCAGGGCTAGCTGAAGGGCTCCGGGGAGGGGACTTATTGTCGGCGGGGCGCCGGCTGGCGTTATTTACAAAAGATGGTGGAACCAGGGGCTGTGCACCTAGCAGGTCCCGAGACCATCGTCCTCCGTCTGCTCCCTATTGCCTCCTCCCCAATGAGTCTTTAAGAGGCTTCTCGGCCAGTGCCACAGCTCTGTGAGCCCAGGAGGAAAGGGTGTGCTGTGTGGGGACACGGGAGAGGCTGAGCCTGGCTTTGACTGTGAGATCCTTGATCACAGACCAGCCTCGAAGATCATCTCCTCTTGATGACACACACTTTGGGCCCTGTTTCCCCCAAGAAACCTGCGGTCCCCTGCGCACAGATGGGGCCTTCTGCCTTTGGCTCAGCTCACCTCTACCCTTCCTAGGCCAAGTCAGGTCCTCTGAGTTCTCCAGGCTAGGTGAGATCTTTGGAAGCTTCTGTGTCTCAGCACAGTGAGAGAAGCAAGGGCAGCAGCTGGGAGAGGGGAGGGGCAGCAGATGTGGAAACTCGAGTAGGGAGCACATCGGGAAAGGGTGTGCTTGGAGGAGGGACAGCCCGACAGCTGGGCAGCATGAAGCCGGTGAGGCCAGTAGAACTGGGTGCTCCTAGACAGGGAGACCCCGTCAGGGGGCTTATGTGTGTCTCTCCAGGCATGTTCAGGTGCCAAGTACAGGGCAGGAGTTGGTGAAGCTGGATTTGACTCTTAAGTAAGAGACTCAAGAGGATATGCAAAGGAGGTGAAATGGTGAATTTGATGTTATGTATGTTTTATCCTAATTTAAAAAAAAAAGAATCATACGTAATGGTGTGGTTGTGATGAGGGCCGTGAGTCAGAGAAATGGACCAGAAGGTTCCAGGGGAGTCACAGGCTTTGGGGATCAGGGAATGGGACAGAGGGCACTGGAAGGACAAGAGATGGTGGTCGGAGTGGGGTGCTTAAGGCTGATTTCGGGGTGCGGGGCTGCAGCTGCTGGAATGACAAGACCCAAGAAGTAACTTGGAGCAAATGGCTGAGGGAAAGTGGGGGATGTCTAGAGGAGAGGTGGCCGAGGGACGAGAGACCCGAGGTGTGGCAAGGGCCATCCACGAAGATCCCGAAAAGCAGCTAGAAGACGACGGCTGTCAGTGCCGAGGCCGGTGGCAGGGGTGCTCTGGGGAAAATAGTGCCACGGCCAGTGACAGTCCGGGGGGGCAGTGGCTTCTGGAGGGCTCCTCTCACAAGAGGGTAATGGGCTGTTCTCAGAAGTGGCCAAGCGGATTGGAAATTTTATGTATGACAGACCACACAGGAGAAGGGTTGGGATTGGGAGATGGGAGAAGGGGGACCCCCCCAGAGGCTTACAGAGCTGGGGATGCAGCTAAGGGGAGTCCCGGGCTTCTGTAGGGCCCGACACATTCGGGGAGGGAGGTGCACTCAAGGCTGACCACGGGAGATACCGGTGGAGTGTCGAGTCAGGAGGGGAGGGGCAGGGTGCTTTTGGCCCCCACCCGTGCATCGAAAGAGCACCCTCAGACCCTGTGGGCGGGGCCTGCGGCCCTTGCCTCACCCCCCGGAGTTGCAGGGACCTGGAGGACAGGTCCCCGGGGGCGTCCAGGCAGGTTTTATCTATGCGTTCCCCTGCCAGCTGACATTTGGTTTGATTTCCCAGAAACATTCGTCAAGGAGATGTACATGAATTTTTTTCCTGCCCATTTTTTCTTCACTCAGGTGACATCCCAGACCTCAGAATGTAGTGGTCGGCAGAAATCCCTCTGACCATCCAGTCAGAGCACTCGCTGAGGCCTCAGAAGCTTCCCAGTGGTGACATTAAGCCACCAGGAGACTGTCCCAACACTGGCCATGAGGGAGCACTGAGCTGTGGGGGAGACACGGGAGAGGAAGGGCCTCCAAGGTGCTGGGATGGGGCTTCTTTCCGCTGAGAGAAAGGAGGGGCGGGGCCTGGGAGCTGTGGGGTGCAGGTGGGGCAGGAGAGATGGCTTCAGCCAGACCGAGGGCAGTGTGGGATGGATGGGTTTTCTGGGCCCTGGCTTGGGGCGGGGCGGGGGTGGGGGCGCGGACAGCTAGGAGGCTGGTAGAGGGAGGTAGGCGGTGGGAAGGAGAGGTTTGCTTTTCCTTGGTCTTGACAGTGTGTGGTGGCTGAGACCAGGGAGGCCTTGTTTTGCCCCTGCAGCTAGCTAGACAGGCCAGTGTTGGTCCAGAGGTAGATGGGTGGGGAGCAAAGATGGTTCTGTGGACACCTCCCTGCCCCTGCACCAGGCCGAGCCGTGCCCCGTGTCCCATCCCCTAGGCTGCAGGACAGGAGCTGGGACAGTGAGAGCACCCCTCAGGATCCCGTATAAACACCTCCCCACTGACCAACCCCATCCCTGCCAGAATGGGGAGCAGGTGGCTTGTTGTAAGCTGTCGGGCTTGGATTGCTAGAAGGAACCATCATTAATGATGGTCATGAGGGGAGAATGCAGAGCTGCTGCCAATCCAAAATGGGCCTCCCCCCTGGGCTGGTGGGTGCTCAGGCCCCCCCGTGAGCTGACGTTTGCAGGTATCGTGCGCGTGTGAGCCGGTGGTGAGGGGCAGGGAGGGGGCACAGAGCACCCCCATAGACTGGAGAGCCCCCCCACAGAACAAGAGAGGAAGGATTAACTCATTCCACTAGCCTTTATCGTACACCTGCTTATTGAGCAGGACCCTGGGGACCCCAAGGCAAGGCCTTGCCCTCATCCCAGGAGGCTGACTGCACAGTGGTGAAGGCTTACCGGAAGCTCAAGTGACAAGGACCAGGCTTCACTTCCGGTTGGCAGCACCCCTTAAACAGTGTGGGCCCATCTCTACATCTCTGTCTCCCTCTCTTCCCATCTCGTCTGCCTTGGTTCCTGTCTCAGTCTCATGGAATCCTTGGATTTCAGGGCAGGAAGGCCCTAGGAATCATCTGGCTATCCCCCTCCCACCACTCCTGAGAAAGCCAAGGGACGGAGAGATACAGTGACTTGCCCAAGGTCACACAGTTATTTTTTTTTTTTTTCACACAGTTATTTTTGATGTCCTAGTTTATCTTTGTGTTTTGCTTCTTTCTATCATATTTGTCTTTCTTGTGTGTGTTTGCAAAACTGACACAGAAAGGTGAAGTCACACAAAAAGACAGACGACCCCCCCCGGCTAGTAGCAGAAGGTGTCCAGGTACAGAAATATTCTCCCACAAAAACGGAGGCACCCAGCTCTGCTCTGGCCTGGGAAGAGGAGGGGGAGCCAGGAGGAGGAGGAGGATTGTGCCATGATGTCCCAGGCCTGCCAGTGTCTGCTGCCTGGAGGAAGCCCCTCACCAGAGGCTGGGGAGGGTGAAGGTGCAGATTCCCTTCCACCCACCTCTGGGGACTGGGCCTGGCCCCAAGGTCTAGCCGGGGTTCCCTGGGGGCCTGGGATTTAGGCCAGGTGGATAGGCTGGGTCAGAACTGCTTCTGGGACCCCCACCTCCCGCCACGCATGCCTTGGGGTTTAGTGACCAGAGGAGAAGTTGGGCGCTGAGTTCAGCGATGGACCTGAAGGCGGAAATCAGGGGTAATCAGGGGTCCTCAGCCGGAGAGCTCCAGCTGGTCTCACTATCTCTCTGTGTCTCTGTGTCTCTCTCTCTCTCTCTCTCTCTCTCTCTCTCACACACACACACACACACACACACACACGCTGACACCCCAATCAGTGAGGGTAATTTCATTTCGCTAAGGAAAGCTTTATTGCTGGGGGTATCCGGAAAAGGGGGCAGCGGAAAGAGGTCTCTCCCTTCAGTCTGGTTTCCTTTGTTCCTCCCTCGCCTTCCTCCCTCTCCCCTTCCCAGCTTCCCTCCTCTCCTCCTAGCCTCCTTCTTCCATTCTCCCTCCCGGGCCCCTCCTCCCCCATCCCCCAGAGCTGGGTCCCCGTTACAGGACCTCCACTGAAGGCGGGGAGGGGGCGGGTACCGCGGGCTCCGGCCTCAGCCTCGATGGCCGTCTTCCCGCAGGGAAGGAGTTAAGTCTCTCCGCCGCACCCCTCCTCCCTCCTCTGCCTCCCCCGCCGCCACTGAGTCCTGCAGCTAGGCCCTGGGCTGACCTTCACCGGGAGGGAGGCCGCAGTGCGCATGCCCGGGCCGGCTGCCGTCCGGCTCCAGCCGCTGCCGCGGCCCCCGGCGGGCGAGGGCGAGGGAGGGCGGCCGCCGGCCGGGACGTGCCCCCCGCGCCCGGCCGCCCTCCGCTCCCGCGCGGTGGTGGTGATGGGGAGGGGGAGGCGGGGGACGCCGAGCCCGTCCCGCCGGCCGCGGCGCATCTCTCCCTGAGCGGGGAGAGGCGCTTTGCCATTTGGTGCTGGTGGTGCTTCGGAGGGAAGGAGAGATGGGGGGACGGCAGGGGGGACTCCGGCTCCGAGCCGCAGGGCGGCCGCCCTCTGCCCGGACACGCGCACGGTCTGCCCGGAGCACGGCCTGGGCCGGTCGGCCGGGGCTAAGGGCCCAGCTGGGCTGGGAGGAGGGTCCCCCGCCAGCTGGAAGCAGGGCTTTCCCTGGACCTCCACCCTACCCCGGGCCGGGCCGGAGCCTGTGGCAGGAGCACTGCCGGGCGCTCTTCTGGGGCTGAGCCACTGGGGATCCTGGTCTTTGTGAGGTGGGAGTCCTGGCTCGGGGTGCCCACTCCTGCGCCTCTGCTTTCTGGTCTGAAGGGCCCCCCTCCCGCCCCGTGTCTGCACATGTCGGGTTGCCCCTTTAGAAGCAACAAGGAGATGTGCCTGCTGGTGCCTTGTCGGTCGCACCTTGTGGGTGGGATGTGGGGCTGGTGGGGCTGGGCCAGTGCATGCAAATCCCTGTGGCTCCTTGTCCCTCCGCCTTTGCACTGGTGTGTGTGCCTGAGGGCCATTCGTGCATTATGGATCTGTAAAGATGTCTCCCAGAGAAGTGGCTGGGAGGTGGGGGGAGGCCCCCCAGGCTCAGGCTCCAAGGCTCCAAGGCTCCGAGGCTCAGGCTCCGGTGGCCCAGGAGGGAGTGAGCTGTGGTCTTGAGTGATGCTCACCAGCTCCCTGGGTATCACCAGAGCTTTGGTCCAACCACCTCCTGCAATCTCCTCCCCACCAGGACCAGCCCCTCAGGAATGCGGGGTATCCCCACTGCCCTTCACCGCACTCAGACTTGCTGTCTTCTTTACCCAAAAGGCCTCTTCGAGAGTTGAGGACTCTGAGCTTTACACAAAGCCTAAACATGTCTGCCCCTGCCCCAGTCCCCCAGAACCTGTAAGGTCCGTGGTTTCACATGCCCATGCTAGAAGCACCCACCGTGGGTGGGGATGCCCATAGCGACTCACACCTTCAGGTAAGTGGCAGAGTATGAGCTTTATCCGCTGGCCCACTGAGCTTTGGGTGGTGGCGTTTGATCCTAAGTCCCCGTGTCCCAGGATGGGGGTTGGGGTGGGGAGGACAGTGGGGCTTAAAGACCAGTTCCTGATGTCAGGGGGCCACATTTAGGAGATCAAACATAACATTTCAGACACTCGTCAGGCAAGTGCCAACTCACGGCATAGCGTAGATGGCAATTCGTATTCAAAGAAGAGAAGAGTTGGTGCACAGGAGTGGAATTGGGGAGGGCTTCCTGGAGGCGCTGGGGCCCACACTAGGCTTTAAAGGATGAATGTGATCTGGATAGGCAGATGAGCAGTAGTAGAGGGATTCCAGGCACAAGAATAGTGGGAGAAGAGGCTTAGACGTGGGAATGAGTGAGGGGTTTTGGAGGTTAGCAGACAGACTGGAGGTAACCTCCCCCAGGTCACCAGTGGCCACCTTCATGGCCTAAGGCAGCCACCCACCTGTTCCCACACTGCCAAGACCCAGTTTCTGCATGGGCAAATGTAGGGGGAAGCTGGGTAGAGATCTGGTAGAAAAGGGACCTCTGGGTTCCTTGCTAAGCCAGCAGAAAAGGAGGGTTATCCTGGGCCACTCTGGCCTTTTGGAGGACTGACAGCGGGCACCCACCTGCATGGAGACAGCACAGCGAGGGCCCAAGGAAGTCAGGCTGTAGGCAAAAGGACTCTCCGGGCAGAACACAGCCTTGGTTCTTTGTCTGCCCTCTGAAGGCATGCTGGAGGGGTTCCCCAGTGCAATTCTGGGTCTTTAAGGTGTAACTGCAAATAAGTTTTCCAACAAATTCCCCCAGGCATTGCCCGGCCCTCACCGGGATGCCGACAGCGAAGCCCCAGGAGACACCTAAAACTTGACCCACTCTCCTCGTCCCAAAGCCCTTGGGCTCTTCCTCCAGAAGGAGGAGAGAGGAGAGGGGTGTGGCCTTCGGGGGACTGGGTGGCGCTATGGTTCCCAGCCCGGGGATCTCAGGATTTGCCCCTCCTGTTTCCTGTCCGTCCTTCACCCCAGGGACTGCCAGCTCCCTCCACACTGCCTCTTCTGGGGCTCCCTCACAAACCCACACTTAGCCCTGCTTTCTTTGGGGTCTGGAGGCTGGCCCTCCCGTACCCAGCAGCCCCAGCACCTCTGGGTCCCCTACCACACCCCTCCCATGCCCCGTTCCAAAGCCATGAGGCTCTGCTCGCCTCACTGCCTCTGCCCATCCGCCCAAGCACCCACCCCAGCCCCTCGCCTTCCCTCACATTTTCTCTTCCTGTTCTCAGGAGTCGGATCCACGCCTCTTTTCCGAAATACTTCCCCTCTTGCCCTCACTCTCTCACATAGAGACAAACAAAGACTCCCATACCCAGAAATAGACTCACAGGGAGCTGGGAGACACAGGCCCTGTCCTGCCACACACGCACTCGCCGGCGCGCACACGCACGGGGGCTCCCGTGGAGGGAGGCACACAGAGAAGGCGTTTGTCCGTGCACGCACACAAACACCCACACCCACGGCCGCCGAGCCGTGCCCACACAAGGGCGCACTCACACACGGCGGGCGAGACAAGGGCGCACACATCTGCGGACGCGCGGGGACACCGCCTCCCCGGGCACACCCACCGCGGCGGGCCTGGAGCAGGAGGAAGGCCTCCTCCGGGCTCGGCTCCCCCCCGGATTCCTTCCAGCGAATGTTTCCCTACTTGGCCTGCCCGGTCTCTGGGGAAAGGGCCTCAGAAATGCAGCAGGAGCCGCTTGGGGGACAGTTGGAACTGACTGTTCCCTGCCTGGCCCTGCCGGCGAATTCCCGAACCGAGAAACTATTTGTGGCGAGAGCCCGGGGGGCCGGCGAGCCCCCCGCCGCCTCCCCTCGCGTCCCCTCCCCGCGCCGCCTCCCCGCGGCCCTCCGGCGGCCTCGGGCTGCAGTGCCGCTGCCCAGCGCCGCGGAGCCGGGCTTGCCGGCGAGCCTCGCCGCTTATCTGCGCTGTTTGGACAGCGAGGGCTGGAAAGGCAGGCGTTTGTGTCCCCGCCGAGTCAACAGGCAGACCCCGGGCCGCCGGACTATTTCTGTCTTATCAGTGCAGGAATGCGGCAGCCGCGGCGGCGGCGGCGGCGGCGGCGGCGGCGGCGGCGGCGGCGGGCGGGCGGCGGCGGCGTGGGCCGTGGGCCGTCAGGGCAGCCCTGAAGGGGCCCCCTCCCCACTCCGCTCGAGTAGAAGTGTGAGAGAGCCCAGCAGGACTCAGAGGGGAGAGTTGGAGGAAAAAAAAAGGCAGAAAAGGGAAAGAAAGAGGAAGAGAGAGAGAGAGTGAGAGGAGCCGCTGAGCCCACCCCGATGGCCGCGGACGAAGTTGCCGGAGGGGCGCGCAAAGCCACGAAAAGCAAACTTTTTGAGTTTCTGGTCCATGGGGTGGTGAGTGGGGGAAAGTTAGCGGGGGAGGGTGAGCGAGCTGGCGCGGGCTGAATGGAGGGATGATCGGGAGGGGCCGGGAGGGGGCTCCCGCTCTCCCACCCTCTGGCAGGGGCGCCACGGCCCGCGGCCCAGCCCCAGGACGGTGCCGGCGCCCTGGCACTCGAACACGTCGTCAGGCGGCGGGCCGGGGATGGGTGCCCGGGCGGGGACGGGAGGCGTCTGCAGGGGTCCTTGTCAGGGGCTGGGGGTGGGACTTGGGGACTGCCCCCCGCCAAGTGTGTGTGTGTAGGGGGGGGTCCCCTCTGTACCAGACGTGTTGTCTTCTGTTCTCTTCCTCGTGGGCCCAGGTGTTCCCCTGCCCGGGGGGTGGGGGTGGGGGACACAACACCGGGTGGACTGTTTGGCTGCTCATCCGCTGGGACAGTGTCTCTCTGATTGTGTCTCCGGGAGCAAGGAGCAGGTGACCCTGAAGGCACTGCGAGCGGGAGGCTCTTTGGCTGAACAGCCTCAGCATCCTGGCAGGAGGGCTCTGGGGCTTTGCTGATGGCCTCTGCCATCAGGGTCAGAGAGAGACCCTCTCTAGGGACAGACCCCAAGTGAAGGGGTCTGAAGATCCCCTTGGCTGACTCAGCCACGAGAAGCTGAAGTCCTTAAATCCTCAAAGGTGTGAAGGAAGGCCTGGAGTCAGGGACGTGAGGCCTAGAGGCCAAAGGGGCAGGGTGGCCCCTTCCTGCCAGGAGCAGACTTGGAAGGCCCACAGGGAGCCTAAGGGAGCCCAGGGTGACCTGAGGGGATGGGACCTCAGGCTGAGGCAGCAGGAGCCAGGCCGGGAGAGGCGTGGAGGGCAGCGGAATGGGAGAGGCAGGGGCTGTGGGACTTGAAATGGCTACTGGGTTTGGAGCTGGGTGCAGAGGAGGCAGTCAAGTTGACTATGGCCAAATTTGGTTGTGACCCCAAAGAAGGCACGTTCTCAGTGAGGGAGGCCAGAGTGCCTAGAATCTTGGTCCTTCGTTGGGGAGGTCCGGGTAGCTGGCACAGCCTTCGGGGGCTCCGGAAACTTCTCTCTTGGGGCCCCTTCAGCAAATCAGCAAGTATCGATGGCCTTGAAAAATGGGAGAGCAGCTGATTGGGTAAAGGGGCTTCGCTGGGGCAGCTTGTCCTCCAGTCCCAGAGATCTCTGAGGCAACTTCCCAGGGGTGCCCTTGTCAGTCAGCCAAGTTGCCTGCCCAACCATGCTGCTTGGTGAAGTCCCTTTAAAAAGGCCCATCCAGGGGAGAAAGGGGGCTATCCATGTGGGTTGGTTGGTTGGTTTATAAATTTAGCCAACTTAGAGCTCCAGTTCTTGGGTGGCTGGGGGTCCCACCGCTTCACTCCCCATACCCAGTCTGTACTGTAATGGGGCCTAGGCTCCATGCTGGGCCACCACGCTGGAGATGTGAGTGACAGGGTCAGGTGGGGTGGGGGAGGCAGACACATGGACTGGCGGTTTTTGCTGTGGGAGAGATGGACAGAGACAGCTGACCGGCTGGGAGTTAGGGTGGACCTAGTGCAGGGCAAGAGGGACTCGAGGGAGAGTTGGCAGTTAGAAGGAATTCACCCAGCTCACGCTCAGGGCTCCTCCGTGTGCCTGGGGCCATTTGCACTCTGGGAGACAAAGTGGGTAGCCTGTAAAAGGTAAAAGGGGCACAGGGGCTGCGTCCCTTGCTCCCTAATCTCCTTCCTGCTCTCTTTGTCCCCTTCACACCCACCCTCCACTTTACAGCCCCTCGGGGGGCCTTCCCCAATCCCACTTCTGGGATCTGGACAAGTGGGGTTTTGAAAGTCTGTGAAACATTTCACTCAATGAATTTGCATCTCATCTACATCCCATCTGAGGTGGCAAGGGAATACACCTGCCTCATCTCGCTCTCTGTGGCACCCCTTTGAGCCCTGACTTCCTACCTCGCTGGGGCGGGGTGGGAGGGAAGTGGAGGAGTTCTGTAGGATGGAACCATCTCTGGTAATACAGGCGGACAGGAAGGGAGAGATGGATGGAGGAGGAAATGCCGCTGCCTCTGAGCTCTCCAAGCCTCTGGGCAGCCCACCTCCAGCCCAGCTGCCTCCGGTAGAGTCAGGGAATCCTGGTAGGGTGTGACCTCACTGGCTCCTGCCTTCACCTTAAGGGCATATTGGGGCGGGGGGGGGGACGGGGGGGTGCAGGGGGCTAAGACGTCAAAACCCCTGGGTGTGGAGGCTTGGCATCAGCCAGAGGGGGTGTGGTTGGAGCTGAAGGGTCGAAAGCAGGGCCCAGAGAGAAGGGCGGGCTAAGGTGGGGAGGGCAAGCGCAGGCCAGGACACCCCAGGAAGTGGACTTGAGAAGCCGGGAGTGGAAACAGGGGCAGAATCCTAGCAGAGAGCCGGGCCTCTAACCCAGGTGAAGCTGCAGAGAGCAGACAGTCCGGGCCCCTCAGGAAACGGCGGTTCAGTGCTGCCTTTGCCAGGAGGCGCTGCGTGACCTTGGCTAGGTCGCTTTTCTCCTTGAGCCACGGTTGCCTCATCTGTCAAGTGGGGTGGGAAGGACCCCCTCAGTCCGTCTTGCGGAGGAACCTGTGGATGTGAACATCCTTTGAAAAGGTTGAAAGGCGCCATTAATATTCATTTTCGCGGTACCTTCCGCAGACCCGAGGCTGGCGATGCCCGGTGCAGCTGCCTGGCTTCAGTTAGCTTCCTGCAGCGAGACGCAGAGCCCCCTCCGCCGAGCCGCGCGGTTGCGGCGCCCCTGCCCCTCCCTCCCCTCGCTCACGCCGGCGGCATCGGGGTCACCGGCCGGGGGGCTTGGGGTGGGAGAGACGCGGCTCACCGCGCCTGGAACCGGGGCCCTGGTCTGACCGGCGGGCGCCTGTTTCTGCTTCACCTCCGCCCCCGCCCCCGTCCCCCCCCCCCCACCCAGCGCCCCGGGATGCCGTCTGGAGCCCGGATGCCCCACCAGGGGGCGCCCATGGGCCCCCCGGGCTCCCCGTACATGGGCAGCCCCGCCGTGCGACCCGGCCTGGCCCCCGCGGGCATGGAGCCCGCCCGCAAGCGAGCAGCGCCCCCGCCCGGCCAGAGCCAGGCCCAGAGCCAGGGCCAGCCGGTGCCCACCGCCCCCGCGCGGAGCCGCAGGTGAGTGGGGCCCAGCGCGGAGGGGGCGGGCCACGGGACCCCAGGGACGGGGTGGGTGAGGAGCGAGACTGGAAGGAGCGAGGAAGAAGGATCAGCGAGGAACGAGCCGTCCCGGGTGGGATGCCCTCTGGGGAGGTGGGCCGAGGGGGCACCGGTCTGGTTCCTTTGTGCGCCCACCGTAGAGACTGAAGCTGCGGCCGTCGCGCCCTTCTCCTTGTCACCTGCCCCCTCCCTCTCTCCAGCCCTTGTCCCCAGGTTCTGGGAGACGCTTCTGTCTTTGGGGTGGGGGTGGGGCTGGCGGTAGGACTGAGGGCTGAGCTTTGGGGACGGTTTCCCCAAGTGTGGCTGTCCAGTGCACCGTCCTCAGTCCCCTGGCTTGACTGTTTAAAAGCCCCACTCCAGACAGTCTCGGTCTGACTCTCTGGTCAGGGGGGTGGAGCCTGGGGATTTGCCCTGTGGGTGGGTGGTCTCCTGCAGAGTCCTGCTCTCCAGCGCTTCCTAGGCACTCAGAGGATGGGGAGCTGCCATAATCTGTCCTCGGGACCAGGTCTGCCCCCCCCAGCCAGGAGAGGCCAGCCCGTTCCCCTGTCTGAGCCAGCTGGTGACACCCTGAAAGCCCCTGCTGGTGTCTGGCAAGAGAGATGCCCCTCTGGGTTTCACTATTTAACCAAACACACATGCTTCCCTTTGCACACCAGATGGAGTCCTATAAAAAGAGTAATATGGATTTTACCTCATTATTAAATATTTTTTTACACATCAAGGAAAATTCACCATTTATAGGATTCCCAAGATGAATTCTTTTGCAAAGTGAATCATCCTTTCATACAGTAAACAAGTTCCTGATCTGTCTTGTGTAGATGGAGAGTTTCACATAGATAATTTCTTCAAAACAAATCAGACCTTTAATGAAAGGGGCTCACCTGGCCTTAGAACAGGCTCTTGGGCAGGAGGGGACAGTGGCTGTCACCACACACGGATGGTACCGAGCCATCCTCTAGGCTGGGTTTTAATTTCAACTCGCCACGGATTTTCTGGGGGTGTTTTTGGGAATCAGAAGCAGCTAGCAGGTCAAGAAGAGTCCCAAGTCCCAGCTGCCACCCCAAACCCAGCCTGCGGTCACACCCCGCAGGAGACGCCTCTCTCTGGATCTCTCTGGGTGTGTTTCTGGACCCTGAGGGCAGGGTGATCCGAGGGCCTGCCAGCATCCTCTCCCAAGCCCATGGTGCTAGGGTTACAAGACCTCACCGGCTTCACCCGTCACCTCCTGCTCCAGGGATGGGAGAGGGCGTCTGCTCCCCTGCCTCTGAACTCAAGCCACCTTGGACTGTGTACCTCGGCTTAACAGAAAGGGAAACTCCTCAGAATCCCTCCTCCCTCTCCTCTGTCCTCCCCCTCCCTAGCTTTTCTCAAACACTCTTGCAGCTCCCCCCCAACCCTTCCTAAGTCTAAATGTCTCTGGCCTGAGGATGTGGCGGGGTGGAAGGGGGCGCCCGGGCTAGAGAAAAGGACGGGGCCACGTCTGCTGCCCACAAGAGGACATAGCGCCATGCCAGACACCACTGCCGTAGCCCCTTGGGCGGGCAGACGGGCGGGCTGTGGGAACCCCAGCCAGGCGGGTGGAGATGTCGGGATAATTTAGCAGGTGGCCTCGTTACTCCCAGATCTGTCGCCATGGTAACCTGGTTTTTTCTTTAAAAAATGTACAGTGCCAAGAGGAGGAAGATGGCTGACAAAATCCTCCCTCAAAGGGTGAGTGCCTTTCACAGCAGCCCCCGGCCCTCCCCCCACCCTGTGCTGCTCTGCCTCCTCTCCCCCCACCCCACCGCCCTGGGCCGCTTCCCCTCCCCCCTCAGGAGCAGAGCTTCAGCATCACAGCCACTTTCACTTTTTGTTTAAAAAGCTAATTAAGAAGTGGGGCTCCCTGGCCAGAGGGAGGGGGTGGGGCGGAGGGAAGGAGTGGAGCCGCCGTAAGAGGTGGGGTCCTGGGCCCGGGGTGCAGTGGACTGAGCTCCCGCAGTCCACAGACATCAATAAAGGTGTGGGACAAAGAGGTCACAAGAGCTGGGGGACCAAAGGCTGGCAGGGGAGTGAAGGGAACTGAGGCCGGCCAGAAGGCCTGGACATCATCAGTGAACCCAGGCGCAGCGAGGCGTGGGAGGTAGCACGGCTGAGATGTCAGTGGAGCGACAAGGTGGGGTGCCAGTGTAGAGGCAAGCAGCAACATCCTCTGTCTCAGGCACCCCAGGAAGGTCCAGAGGCCATGTGACAAGGGCAAGGACGAGATGAGGTGAAGTCCCACTTGCTGGGCTCCGTGGCTGCGGCCTCCCCTAGTGATGAAATGCTTCTCTCTCGAGGGAGAAGCAACTTTTAGCCCTACATGCCGAGGTCCTTTCTGCTGGATATGCGGTCCTGGGGAGACGTCCCCGTTTGCACTCGAAGTTCCATGCCCGGAACCTGGCCAGCACCCCTCTACACTCTTTGTATCCTGGGACCACCTGACATGCACGTTCCACCTACAAGACTGGCTGAGCCCCTCGTTCCCTGCCCTCCTCCTGCTCTTCCAGATCCGGGAGCTGGTCCCGGAGTCCCAGGCTTATATGGACCTCCTGGCATTTGAGAGGAAGCTGGATCAAACCATCATGCGGAAGCGGGTGGACATCCAGGAGGCTCTGAAGAGGCCAATGAAGGTGTCTTGATTTGGGGGCAGGAAGAGGGCTCCAGGTCGTGTTCCGAGAACGGAGCAGTGGGATCGCCCCGGGGGACGGGAGCATGCCGCGTGGGCTCTATACTACACTCTTTATTTCTACAGCAAAAGCGGAAGCTGCGTCTGTATATCTCCAATACTTTTAACCCTGCGAAGCCTGATGCTGAAGATTCTGATGGCAGCATCGCCTCCTGGGAGCTGCGGGTGGAGGGGAAGCTTCTGGATGACGTACGTCCTGGCCCAGGTCTCTCCGGGTGTCCTGGGGTGGGTATGGGGCTGAGCTGAGGACAGAAGGAGATGTTTGCACCACGGGTTAGGGAGTCAGCCCCGGCGAGGGGTGGGCGGCCTGAAGAGACAGCCCGGGTGCAGAGGCCTGCTTCTAACCGTGCTGCCCTACCCAACCAGCCCCACCCACCCCCGGCTCGTCCTGCCCCCACGGTCCCTGTCCTGCCCCCACGGTCCCTGTCCCTCTCCCACAGCCCAGCAAGCAGAAGCGGAAGTTCTCTTCCTTCTTCAAGAGTTTGGTCATTGAGCTGGACAAAGACCTTTATGGCCCCGACAACCACCTCGTTGAGGTAAGACCCAACTTCTGCCCGGGCAGTGGCCACTCTGCCACAGACCACCATTCCCTCAACCACATGGATCTGGATCAGGGACCACCCAAGAGCCCCTGGCCCCAGAAGCCATGATGGGCCTGTGAGGTGACCCAGCTCTCCTCCCCTGGGCAGTGGCACCGGACACCCACCACCCAGGAGACGGATGGGTTCCAGGTGAAGAGGCCGGGGGACCTGAGCGTCCGCTGCACACTGCTCCTCATGCTGGACTACCAGGTCCGTGCCCCTCCCCCAGACGCCGCCCCACACCCCTTCTCTTAGGGCAGGCCTCGGCTTCAAGGGAGTGTACCCCGGGAGACCCCATTTTCTTCCCTCCTCCCCATCTCCAGAAGCATGTTTCCCAGGAGCCCGATTATCATGTCCCCCCAGTCCCCAGCTGCCTGGCCCTGAGTTCTTCCCACTCCCCTCTCTTTTATCTTCACGGCCATCTTTTCCCAGCCTCCCCAATTCAAACTGGACCCCCGCCTGGCTCGGCTGCTGGGCTTGCACACGCAGAGCCGCTCGGCCATCGTGCAGGCCCTGTGGCAGTACGTGAAGACCAACAGGCTGCAGGACTCGCACGACAAGGAATACATCAATGGGGACAAATACTTCCAGCAGGTACCCTCTCTCACGATCCCAGGGATGTGGGGGGCAGGCAGAGGTCCCAATAGGGGAAGTGCCTCAATGAAGGCAACCTCCCACCACCGCTTCTAGATTCCTGGGTGCCAGCGCACACCCTACCCTACTGCTCCACGCCGCAGCCTGTCCCTTTTAGCCAAGCCCGTTTAGAGAGTTCTGGAACCTTAAAAGGCCAACAGTTTGGGGAACATAATATTCTTGGCACTTGGGAGTTGGGATCCCTGGGTTCCAGTCCTGGATCCAGACTCTACCAAAGTAGAGATTATTATTTGTAAAGCTTTTTAAATAAACACGGCAGATAAGCTTGAGGCGTAAAATAAGTCGATGTTTATTGAGTGCTTGCCGTGTGCCGGGCTCTGTGGCAGGCGGTGTGGGCTCGTCCACTTAGTTTTCCCAACCTCCCTGGTCATTACCATCCCCACTCTGGACACGAAGAAACCGAGGCCTGAGAGCTTAGGGGATTGGCTCGAGGTTGCCAGGTTAACGGAAGAGGCAGGATTTGCCGAGGATTTACCTCGGCGGCCACAGACCCCAGGCTGACGCTTTCGACCGCGGCACCGCACCAGCCCACGTCCTTCTCCACGCTCCGCCACCTGCAGACACCCTCGTCCCCACTCCGGCAGCAATGAGGACTTAGACTTGCTCCTGGCCTCTTGTGGCCGTCCCAGAATGGAAGGATCTAGGGCTGTAGTTACACTCTTCTCAAGCAGATGAGACTGGTCTCTCTTTCTCTCCTACTTCAGATTTTTGATTGCCCGCGGCTGAAGTTTTCAGAGATTCCCCAGCGCCTCACAGCTCTGCTGTTGCCCCCCGACCCCATTGTCATCAACCACGTCATCAGGTGAGGCCCCGGCTTGCTCCCGAGACCAGGGAGTCATGGCAGTCCTGCCCTCCCTCTTCCCCCCACCCCCCACCCCTGCAACTGCCGCGGGTACCAAGGGCTGGACTTCCCTGGCAGCGTGGACCCGTCCGACCAGAAGAAGACGGCGTGCTACGACATTGACGTGGAGGTGGAGGAGCCACTGAAGGGACAGATGAGCAGCTTTCTCCTGTCCACGGCCAACCAGCAGGAGATCAGCGCTCTGGACAGTAAGGTGGGGCCAGAGCCCAGAGCTGGAGTGGGACATTAACCCAGAAATGGCAAAATGCAGACAAGAGACGAGAGTACAGGCCTGTGGAGAGAAGGGGGCAGGTGGCCTTTCCCTCGCTACTTGGAGCTCTGCCCATCCCCCTTCCCGGGGACTGCAGCCACATCAGGGACCTAAGGGACTGCCCTTCAAAGGAACAGCAGCAAATCCCTCTCCACCATGGGCCCCCGTCCTCCTGCCCCTCCTCTCCCACATCACCATGGCCAGGCGAAAGCGTCTGTCTTTCTACCTGTAGATCCATGAGACGATTGAGTCCATAAACCAGCTCAAGATCCAGAGGGACTTCATGCTAAGCTTCTCCAGAGACCCCAAAGGCTACATCCAAGACCTGCTCCGCTCCCAGAGCCGGGACCTCAAGGTGAAGGGGACTCAGGGAGCACTGGATGGAAGAGAAGCATATTGGGAAGACAGTAAATGTTGTTACATGAGGGCGGGGGGTGGGGGTGGGTGGTCCAGGCTCGAGGCTGACCCCACTGCTCCCTCCCAGGTGATGACAGATGTGGCAGGCAACCCCGAGGAGGAGCGCCGGGCTGAGTTTTACCACCAGCCCTGGTCCCAGGAAGCTGTCAGCCGCTATTTCTACTGCAAGGTGCGGAGGGGCCCCCCGGACCTCAGACCCCCCCGCCCCACCCCCGCTCCCTCCAAGAGAAGCCTCCCTTCCCGGCGCGGCCAGTGGCCCTTGCCACTCCACCAACCCCTCACCACGGAGCCCTCCCCGGGAGCCCTGCTGCCAGACGCTCTAGCAGGGTGGCTGGGCGGTCGGGGCTGTCCTGTCACTCACCGGCAACAGCGTAACCTGCTACTGCTCTCATTTCTCTAAAGATCCAGCAGCGCAGGCAGGAGCTGGAGCAGTCGCTGGTTGTACGCAACACCTAGGAGCCCCTGTGAACGAGCGCCACTGTGGGCCTTCGGCCCGGCCCGGCACCCCCACCCCCGGGGGCTCTGCTGTCACTCCTGTGACACCTTCCGGGTGAGGCGGGGAACGATTAAAGGTCATGCATCTGAGAGCGGCCTTGTGTGTCATTGACAACTGGGGAAGAAGGACCAGGGAAGGCGGTGGGTCCCTCTGGGAAAATTCCCCACCCCCTCCCCCCGATGCTTCTCTTTCCTCCGTTTTTCCTAGACCTAAACTCAGTTTGGCAGAAGACACTTTTAATAACGTTTTTTCTTATTAAAAACAATACAGCAACAAGCTCTCCATCTGTCCATCCGTTTTGCCTCGCCCTTCCCGGGGCTGAGGCGGGAGGGGGAAGCGCGGAGGGGCAGGCCCCGGGCCCCCCTAGGTGCTGTTGGCCTGCTCCGGCTCGAACAGCGCCATGGCGAGCTGCGCCCGGGCCCCCAGCCCCTCCAGGCTGCTGAGCCGGCAGCGGTGGTAGAGCTCCTCGCTGAGCCGTGGGCTGCAGTCCCGCAGGGAGAACTTCTGCACCAGCCCTGGCTCCACGGCCCGGAAGAGGTGGAGCCCTGAGAACCGGAGGAACACATCCATCACCTCCAGCCCCTCCAGGGCTTCCTCCTCTTCCTGGCCTGCCAGTTCCCCCGCCAGCCGGGCTCGGGCCGCCAGGTAGTCCGCGTTGTAGAAGCAGCCCTCCGCGGACGCCTGTCGGTCAAACCTGCCTCCGACCGAGGGCCCCCGGGCGGGGTCGGCCCCAGGAGGGGACGGGGGGTCAAGGCCGGCGCCCGGGGGCCCTGGGGCAGGTCTCTGTGGTGCCAGGGCAGGGTTGAACTCCTGGAAATGCACGGGGAAGAAGGCCTGCCAGCCAGAGATGGCGTTCATTCGGCAGCGGTTGAGGACTTCCGGCCCGGGCCTGGTCCACACGGTGGTGAGGAAGAAGAGTGTATCCACGGGGTGCTTCTTAGAGACCACGTCCATGAGCCGCACCTGGGAAGGGGCCTCCGCGCGCACAGCGAGCCAGGCCAGCCTGGTCCCCGGGTACCGCCGCTCTAACTCAGCCGCCGCTGCCTTCACCCCCAGGAACGGGTCTGGGGCCCCTCGGCCGCCTTCCCGAGGTCCGTAGACCAGCAGCAGGGTGAGCAGCGCGTGCTCTCGTGGCTCCAGGACCCCGGCCGCAAAGGCCTCGAGGAAAGCCAGGGCCGCGGCAGCTTCGGCCGCCAGGAGCGGCAGCACCAGCTGCACGCGGGTGGCCTCGGTGACATAGGGCATGGGCAGGATCTCCACCCGGCTCAGCGGCCGCAGCAAGCTGACCCTGCGGGCCAGGGCCCGCCGGTGGCCGCGCTGCGTCACGGCTTCCAGCAGGAGGTCTAGCGTGTACTCCATGCCCCGAGCCGGGTCGAAGCGCCGGTAGCCGTTGAGCAGCCGCCGCTTCTGGAAGCGCAGGCGGGGCTGGTAGCGGCGGTTCAGCTGCTCCAAGGCCGTCTCCACGGCGTCGCCCACATCGGCCCTGCTGGCCCCCTGCAGTGGGCACTTGGGGGACCCGTCGGCACAGGAGAAGGTGTGCTGCTCTGTGAAGTAGTCCCAGCCCAGCACCTCAAATCGGGAGTGTGGTGTGAAAGGGGCTGGGAGCCCGATGGGCCAGCTCAGCCCTGCCTCGCCCTCGGGGGTCAGCACGGTCAGGTTCTGGATCTGAGCCTGGGGGCGGGGGAGGACGCACAGTTAGTGCCCTCTGGGGAGTCAGGGCCCGACCCGGCTCTAGCGTTCTGGGTTCTGAGCTCCGTTCTGGGTTCTGAGCTCCGTCCTGACTCTGTCAACACACAGTGAGGTGCCCCTGGGCTAATCACTTAGTTCCCTTTCCGTTCCTGCGTGTAAAATGCAGAAAGCATGTGAATCGCACGCACCTCACCCAGCCGGTGCGAGAAGGAAGAGGGGGAAATGTGCTTTTGCAGAAGTTGAAGCCCCGCAACCTCGCTGTCCCACACCCGCAGGACACCCTCTTCAGACGGAACCTTCGCTTTCACCTGCTTTCCCCGCCTCACAACCCCTACGATCCCCTGGAGCGTTCTTCCATGTCTACCTGTGGGCTTTTTAAGGACAGTGCTAAAAATTCAGGGACTTCCAGGCTTCTGCTTCTCCAGTGGAGGGGCCCTAAACAGCCATGTCTAAGCGCTGGACTGAGCCCCCGTCCTCACAGCGCGCCTGCAAACCCTTTTCACTGCAACCAGGTCGGGCTGGGAGCTTCTCTTATGATTGACCTGGGTCCCCTCTCCTTGGGAGATGCGTACACCGAGGTAGGGTCAGCCTCCTCCTACCCCACCCACCTCCCCGCTCGCTTGGCCGCCCCCTCCCTGGGCGCCCAGACAGGGGACGCTCCGTCTGACCGCTAGCAGCGGGCCGGGGCTCACCTGCAGCTCCTCTATCTCGCTGTACGCCCGCTCCAGCTCCAGAGCGCTGAAGCGCTTGTGAAGCCTGTACATGAGGGTTCCCTCGGAGACAGGGTGCACTGCGAAGGCACTCAGGAAGGCCGAGCTCCCCTCCTTCTCGGGGTCCCTATTTTTGGCCAGTTCAAAGGAACGGTACTGCTGCCCCTAAAGGGACCAATCAGATCAATCAAAACCACACCCTGCCTGTCCCCGCCACCCTTACCCGGGCTCAGCATTCACACCTGTGGCTGCCACAGAAGTGGGGAGAGCCGGAGCTCGCTCCAGGGTCCCCTTAAACTTGGCCTCTCACCAGATGTGGGAAAAAAGAATGTGAAGTAGGCCATTAGGATGCCCTCATTGCCCAAAGAACCCCACTGTTTCAAGAGAATGAACCCATGAGCCAGAAAATGCTCCCACTACTCTGGTTTACCTTATTTCTCCAGGGCAGTGGCCACCTCTAGGACATTCCCAGATCAATTATGACTGTGCATGTCATAAGGAGGAGGGGGCAACGGGCGGGAGGGACAGCTGGCAGGAGCTGGTGAGCAGGGACACTTTCCTATCTTGCCCAGGGGGTCCCTAACAAGTTGCCACTTTTGACAGCCTAAGGATTCAAAGTTAGGGTCAGTGGCTAGGAAGGACAAAACCCCAAGTTGCTGCTGGGAAGGAGCCAACAGCACCCACCCTGGAGACCAATTGCTCAGGTGCTACGAATTGTTGGGGACCGAGAGTGACTTGAAAGGGCTGTCACCTGGTGCTGTGAGACACAGCCGATGCCCAGAGAGTCGATGAGGCAGCGGCCAAGCCACTCATCAGGACGGGCACTGAGAATGTCTCCTCGGCAGCCGTCCAGATGTGGCCGCAGTCGAAGCAGGAGACTCCGTGACAACAGGTAGCCAAAGCCCCCGTGGCAGTACCGGGCCTGCTCGCCTGCGCCAATAAACTCCTCGGCTCGGCCCAAGTACAGGTCTTGGTTGATGCTGAGGTGGCCAGCGAGGGCGGCCAGGCGGGGGGCCTGTACATACGTGTCATCCTGCATGATGAAGAACCAGTCGTAGTCGGCCCCAAAGTGCGTGTGGAGATGGCGCAGGGTCTCTGACATGAGCCAGGCTGGCCGTTCGTCCCCGTGGGAGACCACCTGCATTCCCGCAGGAGTCCGCGCCCCTCGCTGCCCCGTGAAGTACAGTAATCGAGGAAAGTGGTGGGCCACCGTGCGGTTGACAGCCACAGCCAGAGTGGACAGGGTAGCCCTGGAGGTCAGGACAGCCACCAGCAACCGCTCCCGAGAGCCCAGCTCTGTCTGGATATACCGAGTCCTGCAGAGGGACCAACACGCCAAGGGTCAACTCCTTAAGCTTTAGGGGCCCAGTCTGTCCAGCATAGACGTCGCTCTGGGAACGAAGAGGAGGGACCTCCTCATCGATATGAATGAGCTACTACAGCGAGCACCCACGGACACTGGAGCTCATTTGGGGAGGGGTCTACTACGGATGGGTTAGATGATTAGATGGTCAGATGCATCTCCTGCCCTGTTGAAGAACATCCGACACCAATTTAACACCAACGGGGGAGACTTTCCCAAACCTGAGCAGGAAAAACAGGAGCAGACCGTGATGGGTAATAAGGCAAAGAACTGCTCCAGGAGCCCGACACGGGCTCTCCATGGAGGCGGAGGCAAGGCCTTCGAGCCGCGTGGCAGTGGGGTCTGGGGACCGTGGACACACACAGCTCTCACCTGAGCACCTTCTTATAGGGCTTGTTGGGATCTCGGTAGTAGGGGACAATCCGGGGTTTGAAGTCTTCATCACTTTGGTCGAGTCCAGTTCTTGAGTCTGGATCATGTGGCACCCCTGGGTCCCCCACAGCTTCCACACAAGGATCTTCTCCCTCGCCCTGGATCCAGGAAACCCGCAAGAGGCTCAGGCTGCATCCCAGAGACAGCCCTAGGATGAGGGGCAGTGCTGGCCGAAGCAGAGCCAACAGGGAGCTCAGTCGCATGGTGGGAGGCCCTGCCATATGCATGCCCCAGGGGGCACGGCCTCAAGGATCAATGGGCGTCAGGCCAGTAGCAGGCCTACAGTTTTAACCAGGAAACCTGGAACCAGTGAAGTCAACGACAGAGCGAGGTGTGTTTGCTGCCAGGCCCAGCATCCCCAGGAAGCGCGAGGCTGGGCTTCAGTCCTCAAGGTGCCCAGTTTAACCCTCAGTCTAAAGGGCAATACATATTAGAGTGGATTTCACCCACTAATGGGATTATGGTCTGTCTTCCAAAAAGAGGGAACAAAACTTAATCCTACCACGTCTAACCCAAAGAGAAGATCTACACACATCTGGAGACCTGATCTGAGTCCACACAGCAGCAGCTGATAAAGAAACGGTTGGGGAAAAGCAAAAGCTCCATGAAGAGAACAGCCCCAACCACAAGAGCCTTCATCCGTGGGCCTTTTCCGAGAGCACCTGGCTGGGGGCAGGTTTCTCACTCAGCTTCCTGAAGGGGCGGCTGACTGGCTCTTGACGGGCAGCACAGGGGAAGGGCTAGGGGCCTCTTTCTACTCTACTCCTGAGTCTTAAGAAAACCCACAGCTAGTAGAGTTACCCCTCCTCCCAGTCCAGAATGGTCAAGAGCCGCTGGCATGGTGCACAGCTCCGCCCACCCACATGAGGTGGACAGACAGGGCGACTCAGCACTGAGAGCCTCTCAGAGGAGCACGACGGCTGGTGGAGCCATTCTGCAGGGCAGTTCTCTGAAACCCCAGCTGCTGAGAGGCTGGTGCCGTCCACCTTCTTCTGAGAGGAAGCAGGAAGCAAATGACAGTAACTCCGGCTGCGTAAGAGCAGTTCGGCGTCTGGTTTGACCGGGGCCGCAGGTGCCCAAGCCAAACCACCGTGGGAGGACGAGCAGCAGCCAGAGACGCCACCGGGGTCCTGTGAAAGCAAACGGAGGCTCGGCTGGCTTCGGACGCCACCGCGGCCGGGACCAGCGCCCCTGCCCCACCTCTCAGCGCTCAAAGACCAACTCCAGTCCTAGAAGGAAGGCCCACGGCGAATTTTAGCTGTTAGTCTTAAAACAGAAGTAAACCCGGCTGCGTCACGGAACTGTCGAGGAGGGGCCGGGGGACTCGGGCCGAGGGAAGGGAGGTCGCGGCCGGGGAGGAAGGCGAAGTCCCCGTTATCCGGCCCGTCGGCGGGGCAAAGGCCCTGCCTGTGCGTGCGGGCGAGGGGCGGCAGGCACGCCCGCGTCCCACAGCGGGAGGAGGCCCTGCAGCGGGGCCGGGGAGGCGGCGGACCGGTAAAGGGCAGCCAGGTGTGGCCGATGCGGCCGGCGTCGTCCCGGGGAGCAGGGCGAGGGCGTGGGGGTGGGACCTGCACCTGCCGACGGGAGCGGCGCCCCTGTCGCCCCTGCGGGGGGGAAGGGCGGGGAAGGGGGAACAGACCCCAGTGCCCGGCCGAGGCGCCGGCTCCGCCGCTGCAGCCGCTGCCACCTCACAGCCCGGCCCGCGCCTTCCTCTTCCGCTCGCCGTCAGCCCCGGTCTCTATGGTGACCGCATCCGGTCGCTCGCCCCGCCTCCGCCCGCTGGGTGGTCTCCCCGCCCCTTCCCCCCACTGCGCAGCCGCCGAGGGGATGACGTGGCAGCCCCGCCGGGTGGCCGCCCCCGAGAAGGAGCGAGCGCCCCCCTGACGCTAGTAGCCGTGGACCCGGGGGCCGGCAGCTTCTCCGGCCTCAGCTTTGTCTTCCTCGGAAATAAAATGTCCTTCGCCTCAGTGGGCGCGCCTCTGCCTCTGCCTCCTCGACGACTTCTCCCGGTGGCTTCGGAGCCCCATCATCCCCTGACGTATTTCAGAAATGTTTGCCTACCCGGTTGCAGGCCGGCGTTCAAAGTGTTGCGTGAGGGACGCCTGGGTGGCTCGGTCGTTTAAGCGTCTGCCTTCGGCTCCGGTCCTGATGCCGGGGTCGTGGGATCGAGTCCTGCATCCGGCTCCTTGCACCAGCCGGGAGCCTGCTTCTCCCTCTGCCTGCGGCTCATCCAACTTGTGCGTGCGCTCTCTCTCACAAATAAATAAAATCTTTAAAAAGAAAGCAAAGGGGAGGAGGGAGAGTTGAGCGAACAAGTGGTAGGTGAGGTGGGCATGGCCCCTGCCCTCCGGGAGCTGAGGGTTGAGGGAGACACAGTAAACACACACTGACATACCAAAAAAATAAACAGGTAGAAATGGAATCACAGCCCGTCATAAGTACCATTGCAGGAAGTAGAGCCCCGCGGAAAAACAGGACGGGAAGAACTGAATTAGATTGGGAATTTGGGAATGCCAAGATCAAAGATTCGGTAAGTTACGTGGACGAAAAGTGGAGAGGAGTTTGCCGGGCAAAGAGCAGAGCACAGAGGCCCTGAGAGAAGAAAGATACTGCGCCAGAGAACTGGGGGGTCAGGGCCAGCTGAAGCCCGACGACAGAGGAGAAAACCGCGCGACGGGGGGCGAGGGCTGGCGGGGCGTTCCAAGAGCACAGTGCGGGCTCGGCTGGGAAGGCACAGGCCTAATAGGCAATTTGCAAGTGTATGGGGGCGATCCTGTCCTGTGGTTGAGGGGAGGAGCCCAGAATGTTCCAAATCCTGCACTTTGCAAGACGGTGTCACACTAGAGGAATCGCCCAGCCCATATAGCTTTCAAATGTTCTCCTAAACTTTCGTTATGTGGAAAAAAAAAAAAAAAGGTTATAATTAACTAATCCTTGAGCCTGTGTTTTACTTTTTTAAATATTTTATTTATTTGGCAGAGAGAGCACAAGCAGTGGGAGCAGCAGGGAAAGGGAGAAGCAGGCTCCCAGCTGAGCAGAGAGCCTGATGCGGAGCTCAATCCCAGGACCCTGAGATCATGACCTGAGCCCAGCAGGTGCCCCAAGAGCCTTTGCTTTATGTATAAAAACAAAGTAACTTTGTAGGGTTGTAATATGTGCTGAATTTTCAAGGAATGTAACTATCATGTAAATGGAAGGAAGATAATACTTTGTTTCATTCAGGAAGACTAAGAGTTACTATTTTGGAGAACTGTATCACAGACAGCGTCCTCGTGGTGTTCGGTCTGTATTTGTACAGTCATATTCAAGGTGATCCTATATACAGGTACAAACATATGACTAATTATGTTTTCTAGCATAATGAAATAACAATTATTGGAAAGGCTCTCCTTTTCTTCTGTTATGGTTAAGACACTATATATATATTTTTTTTTAATTTACGTGTGTAGTTAGGTTATATTTCAAAATAGTAAAGGGGGTGTTATAAAAAAAAAAACAAGTTTGCTATTAGAAGAGAACATTGGGGCTGGTAGAGTTAAGAACCACCATTCTAGGAAGTATATAAGATAGAAGTTACCAGCATTTGTTTTCCTTTACTGTGTTTTGAGACCAGTCTCAGTGAGACTGCAATTTGATTTCCCCTGAGCAATGGCACATAGTAAGTAGTAAGTGAATGATTTGTAAGACTAGGAAATCTAACTCTGGGAAGCAGAGTAGGGATGCTCACTTCGACTCTGGAAGATACATGTTCCAGACCAGCATTGTCCAACAGATATATAATGTAAGGGGCACCTGGGTGGCTCAGTGAGTTGAACCTCTGCGTTTGGCTCAGGTCATGATCTCAGTCAGGGTCCTGGGATCGACACCCCCCCCCCACCATTGGGCTCTCTGCTCAGCGGGGAGCCTGCTTACTCCTCTCTCTGCCTGCCTCTCTGCCTACTTGTGATCTCTCTCTCTTGTCAAATAAATAAATAAAAATATTTTTAAAAAAAGAAATATAATGTAAGCCGTATATGTAATTTTAAATTTTCTGGTAGTTACGTTAAAAAAGCAAAAAGAAACAGATGAAATTAATTTTACTAATATGTTTATTACATTATTAAACATACCAAAATATAATTTAAACATGCAATCAATATAAAAAATTGAGATATTTTACATTTTTCCCCACATACACTCTTTTTATTTTTTATTTATTTTTTTTTTTTAATTCCAGTATTACATATAGGGTTATATAGTTTCAGGTGTACAATATAGTGATTCAACAATTGTATACATTACTCAATGCTTGTTATAAGTATACTCTTCTTTTTAAAAATTATTTATTTATTTATTTGAGAGAGAGAGATAGAGAGGGAACACACGCAGGGAGGAGGGGCAGAGGGAGAGGGAGAAACAGACCCCGCACTGAGCAGGGAGCCCAATGTGGGGCTTGATCCCAGGTCCCAGGGATCGTGACCTTAGCTGGAGGCAGAGGCCCAGCCCACTGAGCCACTCAGGCACCCCTCTTTTTTTTTTTTTAAGATTCTATTTATGTATTTGAGAGAGAGATAGTGAGCGAGAGCATAAGCAGGGTAGAAGGGCACATGGATGAGGGAGCAGCAGGCTTCCTGTTGAGAAAGGAGCCTGATGGGGGGCTCAATGCAGGGCTCGATCCCAGAACCCCGGGATCATGACCTGAGCCAAAGGCAGATTCTTAACGATTGAGCCACCCAGGTGCCCCCTGATAAGTTTACTCTTCATCCCCTTCACCAGTCTCACTCATCCCCCCACCCACCTCCTCTCTAGTAGTCACCAGTTTGTTCTCAACAGTTAAAAGTCTGGGGTTTTGTTTGTTTGTTTGTTTGTTTGTCTCCTTTTTTCCTTTGTTCATTTATTTTGTTTCTTGAATT
Organism: Martes martes; assembly: GCF_963455335.1. Lineage (NCBI taxonomy): Eukaryota > Metazoa > Chordata > Mammalia > Carnivora > Mustelidae > Martes > Martes martes. The sequence continues at coordinate 102,441,856 of NC_137899.1, read as the reverse complement.
CCACATGAGTGAAATCATATGGTATTACCTTTCTCTGACTGACTTATTTCAGTTAGCATTATACCCTTGGATCCATCCATGCTGTTGCAAATGGCAAGATTTCATTCTTTTTTATGGCTGAGTAATATTCTACAGTCCATCTCTATCACATTTTCTTTATTCATTCATCTTTCTGGGGACACTTGAGTTGCTTCTGTGTCTTGGCTATTGTAAATAATGCTGCACTAAACATAGAGGCACATATATCTTTTCGAATTAGGGTTTTTGTTTTCTTTAGGTAAATACCCAGTGTTGGAATTACTGGATTGTATTGTAATTCTACTTCGCATATTTTGAGAAACCTCCAACTGTTTTCCACAGCGGCTACACCACTTTGCATTCCCACCGACAGCACCCGAGAGTTTCTTATTCTTCATGTCCTTACCAACACTTGTTTCTTGTGTTTTTGATTTTAGCCATTCTGACAAGTGGGATGTGGTTTTGATTTGCGTTTCCCTGAAGATTAGTGATGTGAAGCATCTTTTCAGGTATCTGTTGGTCATCTTCTTTGGGAAAAGTTCTGTTCACATCTTCTGCCCCTTTTAAGTTAGATTATTTGGATTTTTTGGGTGTTGAGTTGTGTAAGTTCTTTATATAGTTTACTTATTAACCCCTTATTGGATATATAATTTGCAAATATCTTCTCTCATTCTGTGGGTTGTCTTTTTGTTTTGCTTATGGTTTCCTTTGCTGTGCAGAAGCTTTTTTATTTTGGTGTGGTCTCAATAGTTTAATTTTGCTTTTGTTTCTCTTGCCGAAAAAGACATATCTAGAAAAATATTTCTATGGCTAATGTCAAAGAGATTACTGCCTATGTTTTCTTCTAGGAATCTTATGCTTTCAAGTCTTACATTTAGGTCTTTAACCCATGCTGAGTTTATATTTGTGTATGGTGTAGGAAAGTGATCCAGCTTTTTTTTTTTTTTTTTTTGCATGTGGCTGTCCACTTTTCCCAACACCATTTATTGAAGAGACCGTCTTTTCCCATTGTATATTCTTGCCTCCATTGTCTCCACGTGCAGTCTTTGAAACTGATGGTTATTTTACACTTACAGAACATCTCAATTCAGACTGGCCACGTTTCAAATGCTCCATAGCCATATGTGGCTAGGGACTATTACCTTGAACAACAGAGTTCCAGACCCTTCTTGGTTACTAAGTTTCTAGGTAGTTCTAGATGAGACATTTCCTTCTTTGGGTCTCAGTTTCTTCCTATTTTACTTTATTATTATTATTATTATTATTTTTAAGTAGGCTCTACACCCAATGCAGAGCTTGAACCCATGAGCCCGAGGTCAGGAATTGTACATTCCACCAACTGAGCCAGCCAGGCACCTCTTTCTTCATATTTTTTTTAAAGATTTTATTTACTTATTTGACAGACAGATCACAAGTAGGCAGAGAGGCAGGCAGAGAGAGAAGGGAGGAAGCAGGCTCCCCGCTGAGCAGAGAGCCCGATGCGGGGCTCAATCCCAGGACCCTGGGATCATGACCTGAGCCGAAGGCAGCGGCTTTAACCCACTGAGCCACCCAGGCGCCCCTCTTTCTTCATATTTTAAATAAAGAGCCCAGACCAAACGTTATTTCTTCCAGCACTGACCTGTGGTATTTGAAACTTAACCAGTTTCTTCTCCTCTCTACCCACATCTCTCTCACTCTCCCGCCCATTTTCCCAATTCTTTCTCCCCCCATACCCAGGTCTGTTCCCTGCAAAAGATCAAAATCCTAGAGGAGAATGGCAGAACTCCTACACGGCCAACAATTTTTTCTAAGCTCCTCTTGCTATGTTGAGGGAGACTCTGCCCAGCAACTGTTGATCATGGGAAATCATGGATGTGATTGGTTGCTATGTGGGTGGCTTCAGAGAAGTCGATGGTTGGTCTTTCTCAGGCCATGCCAAGCCATTTTACAGACCAGAAAATTCCACCTTCAAATCCTGGCACCGTCTCCTACCAGAAGTGTTGTCTTATTAACAGCTCTGTGCTTTTGTTTCTAATATGCAAAATGGTAATAATACCCCACTCAGAGTCTGGGGGGTGGGATAAATGGGATAGCATAAATGTAAGAGCATAATAAATGTTAGTTCTCTGTAACCTGCCCGTAACCACACATTTTAATGAGGCTGGGAGAGGGAGGCATATTGTCGGCAGTACTCCCAAGAGGCTAGGTGCTTGGATGAGTGATTTTATGTGATCCACAACCATATATAACTTCTCTGCCTCATGAAGAAAGGTTTTGCAGGGGTGCTTGGGCAGCTCAGTAGGTTAAGGGTCTGCGTTGAGACTCAGGTCATGATCTCAGGATCCTGGGATTGAGCCTCACTGCAGGGGCTCTCTGCTCAGCCAGCAGTCGGCTTCTCCCTCTGACTGCCTCTCCCCCTGCTTGTGAGCATGGGAGCTCACTCTCTGATGAATAAATATTTTTTAAAAAAAAATTTAAAAACAAATGTTCCTTCTTAATTGTGATTTCCCTGAGGTCAGGGAACAACTTATCTCCATTAGAACTCCAGCATCTAGCTCTGAGCCTGACATATAATGGCCACTTAATTAGTGGAGGGTTTTATTCTAGAAAAAGCTATACTCAAGGTGTGAAAGCATGACTTACTTGAAATACAGGTAGAGTCTAGTGGAGCATCAAGTTTGAAGCTAGTTCCATGGTGACAAGAGTTAGCTTTTTATTTTTTTTTAACTGCGGGGGCAGGAGGGTGGGGGACACTTGGAGAATGTGCTCAAAGGGATTAAAAGCTTCATTTGCCTCTCTCTAGCTGTGTCACTGACGGTGGGGCGCCGCTAATCAGAAGCCTGGAGAAGTAACAGGGATCACGAAAGGTCTGCCTTGTATTTGAGGCTACAAATTTGGGATTTACAGTGTGGGCGATGAGAAGTCCGTGAGGGATTTTAAACAGTAAGACTCAAGAGAAGAAGGGCAAGTTTACAAATCTACCTGGTGATACAGCTAAACTCAGGAAAGGTGTTTTTGTTTGGTTGGTTGGTTTTTGTTTTTCTTTAAACTTCAGAGCTCTTACCAAGGTTCGGGGACAACGCTCGGCGACAACGCTCGGCACCCTCTAAAAGTGTGGTTAACACTGGACTGGCATCTAAAACCTCGGTTCCATAAAACGAGGACGGCTTTCTTTCAAAGAGGAACTCTGTTCTTCGCATCACCTTCGTCGTGACGCTCCTTCCTCGGCCCTCTCTTCCCAGTCGCCTCACTCTTCCCCCTCTTTCCTCCTCCTCCTCCCTCCCCGCCTCCCTCCCTCCTCTCCTCTCCCCATTGTTTCGACCCACTCCCGCCCGACGCATGCTGGGAAGTGTAGTCGCTCGCCCGGCTGTTTGAGCCGGCTGGGCGGCCCTATAAACACAGTATCCGCACAGAACTCAACATATTTTTTGGGAGGCGGGGTAAAGCCTGGAAGGCCCAGCCCCTTATCCGAGGAGCAGTCTGGGAGTCGCAGTTTCCAGGGTCCAAAGTGGGCAGGTCGGCTGCGGGCTCCTGGACTCTAATCCCCACCCCATCCTCGCTCATCCTGATGACGTCACGCGGTCCCGCGCGGTCCCTGCGATAGGCGGTAGTTCTCGAGAAGACGTCTCTGCCCTGGCCTCCGCGACTCGAGGACAACACTTCCCAGGAGTCTGCGCGGCGGCGCGCCGACAGCCGCGCGATGCCGTGATTGGCTGGTGAGCCGGCCGCACGCGGAGGAGCCCAAGGAGCAGCTCTGTTGCGACAGAGGCCGAGCGGCGAGGCCCAGTGAGTTGGGGGAAGGGGCGCCGGGGGGAGGGTGCTGGCCGGTGAGGGGGGAGGGAAGAAGAGAAGAGGGAGGAGGGACGGGGTCGGGATGGAGGAGGCTGCGGAGGAGAAGAAAGGGCCCAGGGAGAGACGCTGACGGGCGGGGGCTGGGGAAAGTCCCGGGGGTGGCGAGTGAGGAGACCCGGAGGGGACTCACCGAGGGGAAGATGAGTGCGTCCCGGGAAGAAGCTGGGCCCGACGGCTCGGTGGTGTGGAGGGGGACAAGGGAGAGGAGGAATGAGGCAGACGGGAGGAGGAAGCCCGGGAAAGCGAGGCGGCCGGCTGGAGCGCCGAGCGCCAAGTTGTGGGGAAACCGGAGACGGGGACCTCTGCCGAGGGGGCAGAACCTGGTCCCTAACTGGAGGCCCTGAGAGGAGGAGCGTTTCCAGAATGAGGCAGTCCGTGAGGATTGGTGGACAAAGCCTCGGGGAAGAGATGTTAGGATTAGAAGAGCGGCCGAGGACCAGAATTGGCTTGAGACACCCTCACAAAATTTGGAGCGGCTAGGCATGGGCGGAGCAGGGTATCCGAAGCTTGATAGGAAAATTCCTGAGCGGGATGGAGCAGGGCCCAGGCATTCTACCACAAGTTCAGGATTTTGGGGTGTTTGCCTTTCTTCAGGCTCCCTGTAAGAACAGTTTCGTACCCCTCTGCTTCATCACCATGCCCTCTGACCTGGCCAAGAAGAAGGCAGCCAAAAAGAAGGAAGCTGCCAAAGCACGACAGCGGCCCAGAAAGGGACACGAAGAAAACGGAGACACTGTCACAGAACCACAGGTGGCAGAGGAGAAAAATGAGGCCAATGGCCGAGAGACCACAGGTGAATTGAGGGAGACGTGGGTTCCTGGGATGGTTGCTACAACCTAATGGATGCCCAAGCTGGAGTCAGAATCCTGATGCCCGGGGGCACTGGAGAAAAATGTATCTGGTGCCACAAAACTTTTCATGGTGAACCAGACCGATAGAGTTGGAGCCTGTGCCCTCTTGTTCTTGATCAGGAAAACCGAACACAAGGTTCTCACATACCTAGGGGCAAACACGTGTGTGGGTGTTGTGCTCTCTTGGTGCTGTGCATGCAAGCCTGAGAAGGAGGTCAGTTCCTTGTCCTTTTCTCACTTTCCATTTCTACACATGGTGGTCAGTGTGCCAGGTTCTTTGCCATATCATACCTCTGTCCTTTCAGGGGTAGTAACTTCACCAAGAGGGAAACTTATGAATTGCTTTTTTGGATTTTTCCTGGGAAAAGATGCTTTTCTGTTACTTGAACCTTGGGAAGTATTTATTGAGCACATCTGGAGTGCTAGACACCATGCTACATACTCATGTACTTTGAACAGTCTGCTCTCTGATAACTTACAGCCCACCTGGAGAGGCACAAACAGTGTGTGATACAGAATTTTCCACGCCCTGGGAGGTCTCATCCCATCTTCTTTCTTGCCTGAAAATTCCCCAAACAGACCTGGTCCAACCAGACGATTATTGTCCTTTGCCTAGCCATGACATTTTTGCCCTTATACACTAAGATTCTAATACCACAATTTTTGTGCTAGCTACATTTGACATTCTCTCGGGGCCCAGCTCAGGATAGCAGAACTTTCCCCATCAAACCTGACCTTTAAAATAGTACCATCCACTATACCCCTGTGTCATATAGTATTACTTTTTATGTTGTGTCTTCTGTTTCTTCATCTAAATCATTTTATTTTTGAGTGCAGGGACCATGTTTCTTGGGTGATAACTTTTTTGTAGGACTAACCTTGCAGATGGAGATACTAAGTAAATGTTTGAAGAGGAGAGCAAAATTACTAATACAAGAGATAACAGATAGGAATTCAGAAAAGGGGGAGATAAAAGTGATTGAGAAGACAGAATTGAGTGTAGGAATTGTGTCCAAAATAAGAATTACGGGACAAGCTGGTGCAGTAAGATCAGGCCACGCGGAAGTTTTATTCCCAGTCGGAGCAGTGGAGGATTGCCAAGTTGAAAATGATGGGAGTGAATGAGGAGGCTGAGCTGTGATCTCTAAAATAGAGAGGTGTATCCCCAACCGGCAACCATGGTGAAGCAGTATCTGTCATCAGCTCTCTCTGGCTGAATTGGAAAGGTAGCAGAGTGAATCCTACTTGAGACTGTCGTCCATGGTTCCCATTACAAATTTCTTGTTCACTTTTGCTCCTAGGAAAATAGGATTTCCAGGGAACCCAGCTGTGGTATCCCCAGCTCAGTTATAGGAGAGCTTTGGTTTTCACCTTGCTTCCTCAGGCAGCTGCTGTTGTGAAATGTGACATCTGTTTTCTTTCGAATCCTCCTAAAACCTTTCTTATTGTCAGGGACCCATCTCGTTTCTGCTCCCTCTCCCAAGGCAGAGTCCTCTCTCCTGAGTTTGAGATTACCTGATGTTCCAGGTCATCATTCTCCAACCTTTACTGATTGCCACTGTCACACAGTCTGTCTTAGGTACTAAGGTATGGAAAGATCAAAATAAATATCAAAGAAAGTGACCTCTGACAGCTTAACCTTCTTTAGAGTGTGACGCTCTTCAAGACAGACACTAGAGTTCAGCTGGTCCTCTTGTTTGAGGAGTGAGTAGAAAGGGACTTCTTGTGAAGTCTACGGTATTCTCTCAGATGAAGTTTATTCCAGAATCCCTTTTCCATCTCTCCAGTGCTCTTCACTTTTGTTTAAATGACAAGTGTTTCCTGGGATGCTGTAGGCTAGAAAAATAAGGTCTGTTTTAAGTCTCTTGCTTTTGAAGTTTGGGAGGTGACTTAGATCCTAGATGCTGTAAACTAGAAGAGGGCAAGAGAAAAGAATATATAGCTTTCCCTTAATTTTGATTTTCCTCTTGCCTGAGCAGAAGGAATTCTAGACCAGGGATCAGCGAACTTTTTCTGTAAAGATCCAGATAGTAAATATTTGTAGCTTTGTGAGCCATATGGTCTCTTGCAGCTGTTGAGCTCTGCCATTGTAGCGGAAAGCAGCCACAGACGCTCTGCAAGTGATGAGTGTGGCTGTGTTCCAGTAAAACTTTATAAAAACAGGCAGTTGGCCAAATCGGGCCAGCCTTTTTTTTTTTTTTTTAAGCTACCCCCCTCCTAAACTAAGAATGGTTTTTTACATTTTTTTTTAAATGGTTACATTTCAGATGTTTTGATTTGGCCACTTAGCCCGTAAACCCTGAAATATTTAGCATCTGGCCCTTACAGAAAAAGTTCACTAACTGCTGATCTAGATCACAAACAACTTCTTACACAGCATCTAGAATAGGGATTGGCATGAAGTGGAGTTGTGGGAAGCCTGATAACTCAACCACATAGAAAAGAGACTGAAAGTTCCTTCACTCAGTGAAAACAAAAACTTTGATCTCCATTCAAAAAGTATTCATCAAGCACTTATTTATAACACACTGTGCTGGGAGCTGAGGTGGATATGGAGTGCCTGCCATCTGTCTAGAGGATCAGTCTCTGCCCTCAGTGTTGACTCCTTGAAGGTAGAGCAGGGTTAGCCCCAGGGTGGGTAATGGCACCAGCACTACTAATCACCTGACAGGATGGGGTATTCAGAGTGGCCTGAGACTAACCACCACTCACCCCCTGTCTTGGAGTTGCTGTCCCCAAGGAGAAAGCTCTCTCCATCCCTCTACCCCATCTTTATTCCTCCTGAGGACAAGCACATAGTCTTTTCACATTCAGGGATTCTGTAAAATCACTAAGGGAACATAGGTAAGGATAACAAATACTAAAAAAAAAAATGAGAAAATTCTCATAGTAGTGGTACCTCTTGTGTAATTCCTGACTCCTTCACAAAAAGGTAAATAAGTAGCCTTATTCTCTTTTGGAAGAAGCTTACCAGGACTCCCTCTGCCCCCATTTCTGTCCCACTTCAATAATGCTTCAAGGTGGGCACCTGGTGGCTCATTCGATTGGGCGTCTGCTTTCAGCTCAGGCCATGATCCCAGGGTCCTGGGATCGAGCCCCGCACTGGGCTTCCCTGTTCAGTGGAAAACCTGTCTCTCCCTCGCCTCTGCTGCTCTGTCTGGTTGTGCTTTCTCACTCTATCAATAAATAAATAAGATCTTAAAAAAAAATAATACTTCAAGGGCACTTTCCTTTCTGTAAAGGTACTATAGTGACATAGGTAAGATCACCTGGTTCAAATTCTGGCTCTGTCACTAACTGGTTTTTTGGGGGTTTTTTGTTTGTTTGTTTGTTTTTACTAACTAGATTTTTTTCACCTTGGCTGTGTAATTTAACCTCTTCATTATAAAAGAGAGATTATAAATATATACCTTAGGAATTAAGAATTGTAATTGTGTTGTAAGAATGTGTTGTAAGAATTAAGTTATATGGAGAATGATGATACAGCACAGTCTCGGGCACAGAGTAAACTCAACATTGATTAGCCAATAATATTAATCATTCTTCCCAGGCTAAAGATGTACATGAGTTTTCTGAAAAACCACAGAGGCACAACAGCTCGTGGCCAGTTTGCATCTCTGAAACCCTCCAGATTTGGGAACATCTGGTTTTCCCAGCCTTGTCTCTGCCTGTGTTGATCTCTTTATGCGTTTTCTCACACTGGTCCCTTTTCCACTGCTTAGAAGCATATGTGAAATATGGAATTCCACTAGGTCATGGGATAAGAGAATTGTACTTCTGTAGTTTCTGCTTTCTTTTGGGTTTTAGGAATGAATCTTTTAACACATACATATGAAGGAGAATTGGGAGTTCTAGCTGTTCCCCTCACGCATTTATGTTGTTTAACAAGAGGTGTTAGAATTAAAAGAACAAGTTGTGAGGGAAAAAAATAGCCCATGAAAGGAGGGTATTAGGCTACATCTATGTACAATGTATATACTCTGTAAAGCCTGTGAAACATCTGCATGAGCTCCACTTGATCTTGAACTCGGGTCCTGCAGGGCATGCCTTTTTCAGCGTTATGGGCCTTTGTATGATAACATTTGGTCACCTAAGTAAGGGGCAGAGACCACCAGTGCCCAAACAGGGACTTGAACCCTGGACCCTCAGTTCAAAAGTTTGATTCTCTACTAACTGAGCTGTCTGAATGCTCTTTGAGTGCAAGGGCGGGGTCTGTCTTACCCTTTTCCCAAACTTCTTTTCTGTCTGCAGAAGTGGATTTGCTGACCAAGGAGCTAGAGGACTTTGAGATGAAGAAAGCTGCTGCTCGAGCTGTCACTGGTGTCCTTGCCTCTCACCCCAACAGTACCGACGCCCACATTATCAACCTCTCCCTCACCTTTCATGGTCAAGAGCTGCTCAGTGACACCAAACTGGAATTGAACTCGGGCCGTCGTTATGGCCTCATTGGCTTAAATGGAATTGGTGAGGCCCTTGGAAGGCGAGGTGGGAGGTGTGTCTCCTTGGCTCGCCTGTCACTCAGCAAGTATTTACTTAGCACCAGCTATGTGCAAAGCAAGGAGTTTACAGTATGGGTGGGAGACCACATATGTCCAGGGAAAAGGAACTAGCGGTACAGAGCAGTATGTGGTAAGTACCACAGGAGGAGTTACAGACCGTAGGTGCTGGAGAAGTGGGGGGGCGGGGGGGAGCAGTGGCGCTGTGTGAGGCCGCTGTAGGTGAACCGACTTCACGGAGGAGGGGTGGGACACGCATTGGAGGAAAGTTGGAAAGGTAGCCCCAGAAAGCAGCGGGGGTAGGGGTAATTAGTAGGATTTGAATGTATGAAAGGAAGGAAGGAAGGGACTCAAAAAAATGGCGAGGTCATGGTTTGGCTGGAGTGGAGGAACTGATAGAGGGGACTCAGACCGACCTGTGCTGAGTGTCCTCTTCCCCTTCTTTGCCCGCTCTCCTCAGGAAAGTCCATGCTGCTCTCTGCTATTGGGAAGCGGGAAGTGCCCATCCCTGAGCACATTGACATCTACCATCTGACTCGGGAGATGCCCCCTAGTGACAAGACACCCTTGCAGTGTGTGATGGAAGTCGACACGGAGCGGGCCATGCTGGAGAGGGAGGCCGAGCGGCTGGCTCACGAGGATGGTAGGGCTCCAGACCTAGGGGTGGGGGTGGACCTCCTCCCAGGGAAGGCCCAGGGAGCCTCACAAGCCGTTCACTGCCCACAGCGGAGTGTGAGAAGCTCATGGAGCTCTACGAGCGACTGGAAGAGCTGGATGCCGACAAGGCGGAGATGAGGGCCTCGCGGATCTTGCATGGACTGGGTTTCACTCCTGCCATGCAGCGCAAGAAGCTCAAAGACTTCAGTGGGGGCTGGAGAATGAGGGTTGCCCTTGCCAGGTGAGTTCCTTCCTCCTCCTCTACCCTCCGTAGCTCCCCATTTCCCTCAGGGTTGAACGCTTACTCCAGTAGAACTTGAGAACAGCAGCCAGTGGTCAGTAACAAGACACAGCTTCAGCGGGATGGAGAAGGGTGGTATGCTTGGGCTAATGAGTGAGCTTCCCACCTGAAGTGATCTCTGTTGGATTTAGTGTTCGGGAATCCTAGGATCAACCCTAGGTAAAATGGTAAAGTAGGTCCATTTCTTTCTTCCTGACTCCCATCCTCTTTTATGTTTCAGTCCTTTTGATCCTTGCTGTATAAAGATAAAATATTAGGCAGTTATTAAGAACTCTGTCCTTACCTCTTATGACCTGGACCCAGCGTGAGTTTGTAGAGACCATCATTCCCTCAGCAGTTCCCCCAGAAAGTCTCCAGGTAGATAGGTGGCTCCCTCACCCCACGGTGCCCTGCCAGGGGACTTGGTGAGGTTCGGGGCACGGCTTTAGCGAGGCCGCCTGTGCGTTCCGTGTGAGCCGTGGTTCCAGGTGAGAGCAAGGATTAGCTTCCTCTGGTTCCCCTAAGGAGCTCTTAGAAGTACAGATTTCCTGGCCTCTTCTCCACATCTGTCCGGTTGGAATACTGGCATCTGGTGCCCGGGAATCTCATTTCTAAAGAGCTCTGCGCCGTGCTGACTGCGGGTCTGGGAAGCGGTGCTGTCCCCTCGCTCTGGCGGCCTTGACATTCCACCTAAGGGGAGAGCATTTCCGGGCCTCCTTGCTAACGTCTGGCAACCCCATCACAGAGCTTTAGCTTGAATGCTTTCTGCCTTGACAGTTGATTTCCTCTATCCTTTTGTCTTCCTGCTGGTCGTCAGCTTCAGCGTAAAAGACTTTCCAGACTTGTAAGGACTTTTACAACCTTATCCTCAAACTGTGCCATCCTCGTGCTTCTCAGCCCCGTGTTCTGCCCTTTCATCTCAGCTCTGCTTTCCTCCTGGTTCTCCCCTTTTCTCAAAGGCACAGGACCTAGAAGAGATTTCAGGACTGAGGTCAGGCCTGACCAGGGTTGCAGGTAGAAGGCAGGGCAGTGTCCTCCTGTGTAGCCGCCGGCAGACTGAAGGCGCTCTGTCTCCTTTCCTGTCCTTCAGAGCCCTCTTCATTCGCCCCTTCATGCTGCTCCTGGACGAGCCCACCAACCACCTGGACCTCGATGCCTGTGTGTGGTTGGAAGAAGAATTAAAGACGTAAGGGGCTGGGGCTGGGGGTTGGGAGTGGGCAGGTTCTGGGAGTGGGGAGTTGAGCAGAGTCTAAAGGAAATGAATGGCTGGAAACTGCAGGGATAGGAGAGCAGTGGGAAAAGGAACTGATGCCAGGCCGGTTGGAGGCCAGATTGAAAAAACGGTGAGCACCTTTAGTGCAGGCCGTTTCGTTTGATTGGTTGTTTTTAGTCTGAAATGTGCCCGTTGTTTTTCAACTTGGTTCTTCGCATTTGAAATACAACACCTTCGTACTTCAGACATGTCTTCAGATGGTATTTTCCTCTTAACCGTATTTCTTTTTTTTTTTTTTTAAAGATTTTATTTATTTATTTGACGACAGAGATCACAAGTAGGCAGAGAGGCAGGCAGAGAGAGAGGAGGAAGCAGGCCTGCTACTGAGCAGAGAGCCCGATGTGAGGCTCGATCCCAGGACCCTGGGATCACGGCCCGAGCCGAAGGCAGAGGCTTTAACCCACTGAGCCACCCAGGCGCCCTCTCTTAACCGTATTTCTATGCCTCACGTAAAGAGGGGACTCCCACTTACGATCACACTACTGTGACATATGGCTAGGGAGCTGAATAATTGGAATATGGTCCCAGCTCTGAGGACAGGCTGTTAGTGGTCTCTGCCAGGACTTGGTATCGTCTTTCAAAAAGCAGAGTATAATGATTTTTATTGCACTCGTTCAGGTCTGCCCACCCACCTATTAGAGACACTTATGGATTTGTTTGTGGACATACATTTATTTTACCATCATGTTAAATTATCATATCTGCTCCATTCTGCTGAAAATTAGAAGATTGATGAAACTCAGACTGAAAGGCATCAAAGTGTCATTACAGTGGCTTGTGTGCCGGTGGCCTGGCTGGTTGCTGGGAGCCGGGAATGGGCTGTAAAATCTAAAGGGTGCTCCAGAGTAAGGATGGCAAAAGATGAAGGGTTTCTGGGTCTCTCTGCTCCGCTGTTGTGAACCAGCACAGTTTTGAGCACCTCCCTGACTGGTTTTCTCTGGCTTTACAGTTTTAAGCGCATCCTGGTCCTCGTCTCCCATTCCCAGGACTTTCTGAACGGCGTCTGTACCAACATCATTCACATGCACAACAAGAAGCTGAAGTATTACACGGTGAGTAGGCCCCAGCTTCTCCACAGCAACCTCTGTGCTTATCAGCTCCTTAAAGCTCTCCTTTAAAAACAAACAACAACAACAAAAAAACATTTAGTAGCCCTTTTCTACCTATTGCTATAAAAAGATGTGGACAAGGAGTTCTGCAGCCTGTTCTATTTTAGTCTGAAAGTAGTTGTGCTCAGGTCGTAGGCCATCGACTGCCAGCCTGTGTAAGTGGTGTGTGTTTGCCTTATGGTAAGAAGGTTGGCTTCTCACGGTGCGCAGGCAGGCCCTGTCGCTCCCTGCCTTCTCGAATGACTACTTAACTCTGCTTCACGACAGCACTTTGACCTGCCTTCCGCGAAGAATGGGAGTCAGGATCTCAACAGCCCACTTGTCCGCCTTTCCTTTTCATTTTCCGTATTTCAAAAAAAGAAAGAAGAAGAGTCCTTTCCATTCATACTTACACTCATGGTGGGAGTACTAATAATTTCTTATATAGCCTGCCAGAGATTCCATGTACACTTGCAAGGCTTTTAGAAAATTTCGTGTATACATATCAGAGCTGTAATGTTAGTAGTTGTTCTCTTTTGTAGGTTGCTTTTATATTTTAATATATCTTATACTACTTTCCACATGAATACGTATAGAGTAACCTCATTCTTTTCAGTAATTACATGATATCTCATTGTGTAGCTATCTAGTAGCTTACTTGTCAGGCCCTTTTTGATGAATATTTAGGTTGAGTCCAACTTTTTACAGATAGAAACCATGACAGTCCAGCTGTGCTGTTTGCTAGGTCCTCAATCTGATTGGTTTACTCTCTTCCTTTCTGGGTGCAGTTTCTGTAGCCCACGTGGGGCTTCATCCTCAAAGCAGGGTGGGGAGCAGTAGGAGGTGCTCTTGGAAGGCTGTGAGCCTCGTGACGGCCGTACGGTCAGGACCACTGCCAGTGCTGTGGGTGTCTTTATGGCTAACCTGAGGATTAGGGTTAGCCAGTCCTGCTAAGTTAGCTTAGTTACCTCAGCTAAGTTAGCTTTAGCCAGTCCTGCTCTGGCTAAGGTAAGAGTGAGAGGCACACAGTTTGAAAGATCTCAGATTCTGGGTAGGGTATGCTCTGTGAACATACTTCCTCTTTCCTTACCGCACGGTCTTACAGCCAGGGTCAAGTCCGATGCCATCCCACACCCCCCTAAACCCTGAGAGCCGGGAGTGAGGTTAAAGCTGCCTGCCTTGCCTGGCACATTTCTCTGCAGGGTAATTATGATCAGTACGTGAAGACGCGGCTGGAGCTGGAGGAGAACCAGATGAAGAGGTTTCACTGGGAGCAAGACCAGATCGCGCACATGAAGGTAGAGCTGAGCTCACGCTCTCCAGGAGAGTTGGATGAGGATATCTGGGGAATTTTGGGGAGCGGGAAGTCAGAAGACGTTGTCATCAGTATTTACTCCACATTTAAAATGAGTTGTTTGGCACCTGCCTGTACTCCAAGCCCCCTTTCTGGTCTCTTTCAGAACTACATTGCTAGGTTTGGTCATGGCAGTGCCAAGCTGGCGCGGCAGGCCCAGAGCAAGGAGAAAACACTACAGAAGATGATGGCATCGGGACTGACAGAGAGGGTCGTGAGCGACAAGGTAAGGTCCGCTTCGGTAAAGTTAGTGGCCTACGGTGTGGCGGATAGGACACAACCTAACTTGATAAGCACCGTCTCCTCTTTGTAGACACTGTCATTTTATTTCCCACCGTGTGGCAAGATTCCTCCACCTGTCATTATGGTGCAGAATGTGAGCTTCAAGTATACAAAAGATGGGGTGAGTACTCCTGTGTGGTCGGGAGGCTGGGGTGCATTTTATAAGATAAGCATCAACTGGCTGGGAGAGTCTGCTGCTCTTTGCTGAACCCGCCTGCTAACCCGTGCGGTCACGGGCTGTTTCAGGCGTGGTAGCTCAGGCGCCACATCCAGGCTCTCCCAGCGGCCCCTCTTCAAGTACTTGGGAGGAAAACGGCTCAGCTGAGTTGGTGGGTGGAGGGTCAGGGTCTGCTGTGAGCGCTGCCTTCCTCCTCCACACTCCTTCCTCCTCTGGTGGTGATGGGGGACATGGCGGGCTTGATCTACCAGCCAGATGGGTGGGTAACCTAGCCTCACGTTCCTCTCTCTCTCACACCCACCTCAGCCTTGCATCTACAACAATCTAGAATTTGGTATCGATCTCGATACGCGAGTGGCTCTGGTGGGGCCCAACGGAGCGGGGAAGTCGACTCTTCTGAAGCTGCTAACTGGAGAGGTGCGGTGCCGAGTTGGGGTGTGGGGTTTCGAAGAGCAGGTACTTAATGTGTGTGTGGAAGAGGGAGGGGTTCAGGGCCACCACGCTTGGAGGGGCTGAGCACGCCGGTGGTGAGTGAGCCGCTGGCGGCCAGTGAGCTGGCTTCCGAGGTGGGGGTTGTCACTGGCAGTGCTGAAGTTTGGAGCTGTTCTCTCAGAGGGAGGGAGGGAAGGAGGATCTGTGTGTGTGTGTGTGTGTGTGTGTATGTGTGTATGAGAGAAAACATGCGTCTCAATATTTTTCCTGTTTTTCAGTTTGAGCCTTTAGAGGAACATGTGCATTTAGAGATAATGTTTTTGTTTGAGAAAACCTATGTTGTGGGTGTGTCCAAGTCCTTTGTTTTACAGGTGGTGCATTCTGTAGTAGATATTTAATTACTAAGTAGACTGTGTCGTATGTATCTTTGGTTCCCTAGAGAACATCTGTTTCAGTGTAACTTCCTAAATATTTTTAGTGTGGCCAGATTAGCAGTCTGTGCGGGGGTCTAGATTCTGTTCAGGAAGTTAGGCATCTTCTTCAGTGAACATATGCTTATTTTCTTGCTCTGCCCATGTCTGCTTCGGACCGAGTTTCCCTTTCTGTGTGCTTATCTTTCCATCTAATACTCTTCTTTCTAGCTACTACCCACAGACGGGATGATCCGAAAACACTCTCATGTCAAGATAGGGCGTTACCATCAGGTAAAGGCCCAGGCCTTGGGGTACGGGGTGGTGTCCAGGCTGTGGGAAGGGGGCTGCATGAGACCAAGTCAGCTTTTGCCTGCTTCTCCTGAAATCTTGAACAGGTGCCTGGGCAGAGGCAGAGTTACTCAGCAGTTAACCCAGCAGGGTTCCTTTTGAAGTGGAACGCCAATCACATCTGAGTGGATTCTTTTTTCCTGTAGCATTTACAAGAGCAGCTGGACTTAGACCTCTCACCTTTGGAGTACATGATGAAGTGTTACCCCGAGATCAAGGAGAAGGAAGAAATGAGGAAGATCATTGGTCGATATGGTCTCACTGGGAAACAGCAGGTCAGCAGAGCAGCCCCAGATTACTGGGAGATCGGGCTGTGTGGTCAGGGAACACTGTCCTGGTGACCTGGGGTTGGGAGCTATCCCAAAAGTCGCTTCCCCCCTTTTTTTTTTTTTTTTTTTTTAAAGATTTTATTTATTTATTTGACAGAGAGAGATCACAAGTAGGCAGGAGGCAGGCAGAGAGAGAGAGAGGGAAGCAGGCTCCCTGCTGAGCAGAGAGCCCGATGCGGGACTCGATCCCAGGACCCTGAGATCATGACCTGAGCCGAAGGCAGCGGCTTAACCCACTGAGCCACCCAGGCGCCCCACTTCCCCCCCCTTTTTTTTTTTCCTTAAAGTAGGTTCCACACCCAGAGTGGGGCTTGAACTCACAACCCTGAGATCAAAAGTCGTATACTTTAAAGTGTCTCCCTTTGATTCTAGCATCCAAGAGAACCCACTAGTTTTCCTTTGCCCTAGGTCATATGTATTTTAGTGTTCATGTTGTCTTATGAGGCAGGGGCAGGGATAGACTGCCAGTCTCTGACATGCCCTGGCCCCAGAACAACAAGATAAACCATAGTGCTTGAAGGGTGAGCGAAACTGGAACCTAGAAAACAAGTTCCTGGATTCAGGTCTGGATTGAGGACCCACCAGATTGTTCCAATTAGTTAGAATTTAAGTGGCGAGAGAGAGCAAGAGGGATGGCCTCAGTAACGGCAGGGGCTTCAGGCCTCCACGTTTATCGCTACAGACCTTGAGAGACTGGTAGCTGTCACCATCTCACTCTGTGATCTTGGGTCTTCCCTTTTCGTAGAACGGTGGTAACGTTAATGGAGAAGCCGGGGGAGGGGGGGACTCATGCTCCTGTGGTGGGAGTAACAGCAAGTTCTGTGAACGTCATGGTTCCACTCAGGTGAGCCCCATTCGGAACCTGTCTGATGGGCAGAAGTGCCGAGTGTGTCTGGCCTGGCTGGCCTGGCAGAACCCCCACATGCTCTTCCTGGATGAGCCCACTAACCACCTGGATATTGAGACCATCGACGCCCTGGCCGATGCCATCAATGAGTTTGAGGGTGGTATGATGCTGGTCAGCCATGATTTCAGACTCATTCAGCAGGTGAGGCCCCCGGCTGGAGCGGGAGTCAGAGCAGAGGGCATCCAGGAGAAGGTTGGGTAGAACAGTTATGGCGTGGGGGGGGGGGGCACTTAATACATGTTTATTGGATGTAGGAAAAGGTCTTGGTGTAAACAGGGTAATGAGGACCAGATTTTATGGCTCTCTGAGAAACTTAGAGATTCTTAGTGGAAATATTTCATGTTTTTCAGTAGTGATTTGGGAATGTTAGCCCATCTGGCAGTTAGCCAGAACTGGTGAGGTTGCTGGGTGGAGAGCAGGGTGCTTTACTATTGCCCCAAGATTCTTTAGCACAGAAATAGTATTATACTAAGGAGGATTTAGATTAGTCAAAGGGTTACCACCAGTCACTGCCGGAAAAGCTGCTGGTCATTTCCTGAAGCTTCGGAAAAGGTGCGGTGGAGAAAAGGGAGCTGAGAGGGAAGCCTCTCAAAGGATCTAGGCCCTGCTGGGGAATGGAGATGAGGAGACGCAGCAGATCTTGGCTTGGAAGGCTTTGAACCTGCTAGCTACAGGACCCTGGGTTCGGCATCGCAGAGCACCTCGAGAGGGTGAAACTGAGCTAGATATGGGACTGGGCGGGGCGGGGGGGGGGCGTTCTTCCTGGATTCGTCTGACAGTGGTCTTCTGGGCGGGGACGGGGAGTGCTGGCCAGGATCACTAAGCCTAAAATTTGCCTTCTAGGTTGCACAGGAAATCTGGGTCTGTGAGAAGCAGACAATCACCAAGTGGCCTGGAGACATCCTGGCCTACAAGGAGCACCTCAAGTCCAAGCTGGTGGGCGAAGAGCCCCAGCTCACCAGGAGGACCCACAATGTGTGAGCCCCTGCCCGGGCTGGGCTGGGCCTCTGGGGCCACACTCCTGCATTGCTGCACTACCCCTCCCCAGCGCCCCCCCCCCCCGCCCCCACCTGCCTTAGCTGCACTCTGTGATCTTATCTACAGCTGGACAGTACCTGTCCGTCTCCTGTCCTTCCAGTTACTTTTGTCCATGTCTGGACTCAGCTGGCTCTTCGGCCGGCTCCTTGCTGGTTACTGACCTGATAGTGATGCAGCCAGAGGCACCTAAGGGTTAGCCCAAGGGCCCACATCCTGGGCTGGCCTGTGGAAGAGCTTAGGGTCCTCGTTTTCTGGGTTTTGGTGATGTTGGAGGAGTACCCCCCAGCCCACCGCCCCCATTCCTTTCTGCTTCTGGTTTGGAGCTCTGGACCAGGGCTTTAGTCCTGGTCGGTTTTTAAATAATTATTTAACAGTGTAACTTTTAGATCTGCGTGACATCTACAAAGTGTCCAATAAAGAAAGAAGAAGCCATGGTCCCTACCTTCCTTTTCTGGTCTCTGGGCCCTTTACTCCCCTCCTCCCTGCATTGCCAGCGCCCCTCCCCGCAGCAAGAGCTTGGGTGGGGATTGTTGGGGTGGATGCAGACTTAAGACTAGTCTTTCCAAGCTGGAATAACTCTCCTTCCTTTGATCTGAAATCGTGCCTTAGGCCACGGTCTCACAACACACATCAGAATCATCTGGAAGACTCATCAGATCACCAGTCGCTGGGTCTTGCCTCAGGGTTTCTGGTTCAGTAGGTTGGGGGGGAGACCAGGAATGAAGCCATTTCTAGCAAGTTTCCAGGTGCTGCCAATGCTGCTCACCTGGGGGCCGAACTTTGAGACCCACTCTCCTGGGACACGTTTTTCAGAGTGGTCTGAGGCTCCCTTGCTGCCACCTGTACCCCATACTTGGGGCAGGTGGTGCTTGTTAAAGTGCAGATCCCCCGGCCCCGACCTGTTGATTCCATCTGGTGGGGTGAGAAAGATGCAGAAATGGTCAGGAGTCTGCATTTTCAACAAGTTTGTGAACCACCATTCCTAGGGGCGGGTACGGGAGATCTCGTTACTTTATCTGTCCGTGGCCTTCATTTTTGTTAGTATGACCTAATTTACTTCCCGGCCAAGGGCTCTGCATGATCTATCTGAACTTGACTAGCACTGGCCGCCTTGGTCCACCAGGCACACGGGTGGCCGTCCGTAGTGATGCAGATTCATCACACCTCAGCAGCCGTCCCTGTGGGGAAACATACACAGCCATGATTTTTCAGTGCTGATTACAGTACATCTAAGACTATGTAAAGCAAAAAACAGTCCCAGATGGCGTCTTAAACCCCCAAGGAGCTCACGATCTAATGGGGAAGCCAGCAGTGACAAGAGAACACAACAGGGCATAAATCAGATGCTCAATTGTGACTTGTTAGGATACACAGAAGGATTCAAAACTGGAGGGGGGGGTTTCTTGTGATAGCTATCCAGAAAGACAGGATTGGTGCTCTAACTTGAAAGATGAAGAGGGGGCACCTGGGTGGCTCAGTCATTGGGTGTCTTGCCTTCGGCTCAGGTCACGATCCTAGGGTCCTGGGATGGAACCCCGCATCGGGCTCCCTGCTCAGCGGGAAGCTTGCTTCTCCCTCTCCCACTCCCCCTGCTTGTGTTCCCTCTCTTGCTGTGTCCCTCTGTGTCAAATAAATAAAATATTAAGAAAAAGAAAAGAGAGGAAGAAAGATGAGCAGGAACTCAGATGGCCCTGAAGTCCAAGAGCCGCCCGGGGCAGACAGAGCGCTGAGTGTGCACATGAGGTGAGGGGCTGCGGCTGAGCCCTTGGCTGGAGTGAGGCTCGGACTCCACCGCTAACGGACCTGCCTTTGTCGCCTTGTGCCTCAGTCAGTCCGAGCATCCAGAGACGGGTAGGGGGGAGAATGGCTTCGAGAATGAGCCGCCGGGAAGATGGGAACAGAGGAGAGCTCCCGCTACCTCAGCCAAGGGAGACCCTGGGGGTGTGTGTACCAGTTGCCTCTGAAGTCCCTCAGGGTGTCCCCTGTGGAATCCTCGGGGTGCTGGGTGGGGCTTCAGAACTGGGAGAATCAAAGTCTATTCAGCTTGCCTCTCCCAGCCCCCCCCAAAAAAGCCAATTTCAAAAACTTCAGGAATGCTTAAAAAGCCCACTATATATATATATATATATACACATACATATATACATACATATATATATACACACACATACATACATAGAAATATATATATATATTTCTACAAAGGCCTAAAATTCGCAGCGCTTTTATTTGGCTTAAGAATTCCCTCCTGGTCTTCTTAAACCTTGGCATGAAGATGTAGCCCGACGCTGGGAAGCGGCTGGAGAAGCGAGCGAGGCCCGGCCTGCTCGGGCTTGCCTTCGCCCCGCTGGCAGGTGCGGCTGGGCTTTACTCCTCTCACCCACCTCTTCCCGACTGGGAAACCCTCTCCACCCCCACCATGCTTCTCGTGCTGCTCCAGCGTCCGTAATCGCAGCACTTAACCCGCAGTATCGTTCACACGTAGGTGCAAAGCGAGAACCGCTCCTCCGTTCAACAGCTGCCTCTTCCCTTTGCTGCCAGCTTCCCCGGGAGCCCACAGCGCCCCGTGCTCCCCGCTCCGGCTCCTCCGGTCCGCCCCAACGCCCTCCCCAGTAGGCCCTCCCAGCCTGCGGCCTCCTGCCGCTTGCCTCTGGCCCAGGCCCCCGTTCTGCCGCGCTTCTGCCTTCCGTCCAAGCCGCACTGCACTCAGCACACACCGATTCTCCTCTGCTTTCCCCACGGACCGCCCTTCTGGCACCCCCCCCCCCAGTTACGCCGTGCCCCTCCCGCCGGACCACCATCAAATCCCCATTCCTTCCATGAAGCCGTCTCTGGCTACTGTAGCCCTCACTAGTTTTCTTTTCTGTTTTTAGTATTTTATTTTTCTTATTCGAGAAAGAGAGAACAGGCAGTGCGGAGGGGGAGAGACAGGGGAGCAGACTCCCCACTGAGCAAGGAACCCAACGCAAGCCTTGATCCTGGGACCCGGAGATCATGACCCAAGCTGAAGGCAGACTGGGCCCCCCAGACACCCCAGCCCTCACCAGTTTTTCTTTCCTGAACTCTCTTCCCTAGGCCCCCTCTTTAGTGCTTCTGCTCTCTGTTCTGTGAGCCAGTCCGGCCTCTCCAGCTGTATTGTAGGGCTCCGTGGGTGGGGGCGGGCTGCCTCGGGTTCCTCCTGACACTCCCCTGCATCTCAAGTCTTGCCGAGGACAGCGGGTGCGAGTGATCTCATGGCACAGCTGGGTGGTGTGGGAACTCTCCCAAGTGTGCAGTCCACTGGGAGATGGTCAGCTGGGGGAGGGCCCCGGGGGAGAGCCGCTCATTCAGAGGCAGGAAATCACTCGGGGGAGAGGTGGGAGCCATCCGTCCCTTACAAGATTAGCCCAGAGGCTGTTCTGGATAGGGATGGGCCAGACTCCTCCCCTCCCGCCCCCTCCTTCCCAGGTGCCGGCCCCCAGCCCCACCTGGTGGGCAAGCCGACTCCATAAAATGCCCCAAGGAGCAGGAGGCGGCCATTAGGAGGAGCGGCAGGATGAGCTCGGAGCATGGGCAGCAGCCGCAGCCGGGGGGCCGGAGGGGCCGTGGTGCGGGCGATAAGAAGTCCAGAAGGCGAGGCCGGCGCAAGGAAACCTACTCAGTGTATATCTACAAGGTGCTGAAGCAGGTGAGAGCGGGGAGCCAACGACGAGTGTGTGCGCGTGCGTGGGGGTGTGTGGAGCACACTGGCAGAAGAGCCTCGAGAGAGCACTGTACAGAGAGTCCTACTCCACTTACTCCTGGCACTGCGGTGGCCTCAGGCACACTGCACCCGTCTCGAGGTGGCTCCGCTCCAGCTCAGGTCCCTACAACCTCTCAGTATGTGTTGCGCCCCTGAGACGGGCAGGAGACCTTGAAAGCACACCACCACTGCCCAGAAGCTCACGGGGCTTTGGGTGGACAAGATGATGATGGGTGGGACTAGGTGGGACATAATTAAGACAGGGAGGACTGTAAGAAAGTGTGGGGCTGAAGGGTGATCGAATCCCAAACACAGTACGGTACAAACAAGAAGTTCTAGCACTGGGGGCCCGAGCACGGAGCCACGCGTGTGAGCAGAAGTCCTGGGGGAGGCCTTCCAGCCACACAGCACTCGGGCCCTGAGGAGCTGGGGGATCGGTCTACTGCCCAGACCTGGAACATAAGGCCCATAAAGGCTCAGTGCATGGACTGAGTCCAGCGACCTAAGAGCTGCAGAGCTCAGGCCCCCCTGGCTCCGAGCAGGCCCGTCACCTACTTCCGGCTTGTCCTGCCTCTTAACCCAGGGGTGCTGGGGATGCTCGCTGTTTGCAGCCTAGCAGAGCACCTGCGAGAAGCGCCTACTCCTGGCCCTGGCTCACTGACAAATATTTGGGGGCATCAGCGGGCACCCTACTGGTCAAGGGCACCAGGCACCCTGGCCTCCCAGCCTCTTCCCCGCTCAGCAGAACCAGGGCCGGGAGGCGACAGAACAATGGTCTTGGCTGCCTTACGTCTCTGCCACCTGCCCGAGTCTTACCGCTTTGTGAAACTAGATCCTAGACATGGAGCCTGTCCCTAGTCTTAGTCCCAGTAGCAGTTTCGGTGATCTGACAACTTGGGTCTCTGGTAATGCTTTTGCAGGGTCAGGGTGAGGTTGGGACCAGCACTCTCGTAGACGGGCCAGAGGGCAGCAGCAGAGGACAGACTCCAGCGACCTGTAGAACGTGGCATGGGAGGGAGCACTGGTGAGCTCTGCTGCATCACCTAACCTTGGGGTGCAACTGTGAGGCGAGGGTTGGCCCTGGGTTAGACTGGTAAGGGAGAGCTACTGGGGGAGTCACCCACGGGCTGTGAAACTCACTGTGACCCCTCAACCCCAAGGAGAAAAAGATGTGATGACAACATGAGGGGTTCAGGCTCGATCCCCTGCTGCCGGTGACATCCAGTGGCTGGGGAGAGCCCGAGTTCCACTTCTGTCTCCACCACTGGCCTGATGTGTGTCATTGGCAGTCACCCCTCTCTTCGGAGGTCACCCTTCGGAGGGAAACACTTCATGTCTGCCCACTCTCACGTTCTGATTGTTATCAGGCCCCTACAGCTTGGGTTACTGGAGGTCACCTAGTTCAAAAGCTTGTGTGACAGAGGAGGAAACTGAGGCACAAAGTGCCCCATGGAGGTTGGGCAGTGATTCACACTAGGGCCACAGATCCCTGGTGTTCTGACCCCTAGTCTGGTGCTGGGATAGCGTCACATAAGTGTGCTCTCCGGACAATCATTTGGTAATCATCTGCGGACTTACGTGTGTAAACCCTTTGACGCAGTGGCAGTCCCACCTCTGGGAGCTTTGCCACTAGGAGTCCCTTTCTGGGGGTAACGCTTTGCAGATACACTAAAGGAAAAAAGCAAAATGCTATGTAACTGGTTCCATTTCTCAAAGATTGATGCTTACATGTGCTCCTAGGAGGAACTTACTTAATAGCATTACTTTTTGCAGTTGGGAAAAACTTTTAACTTGGACGTAGTAGTAAAAAACCCATCCCTATTTCTGTGACTTGGCCTCTGGAGAGAGGCTGGTGAGGCAGCCTTGCAATCCCAAGCTTGAGCCCGGGGCTGGGCCCCGCGGCGTCAGGCAGAGCCTCCTCCTTAACCGAGCGGTTCTGCTGCTTCTCCAGGTGCACCCAGACATTGGCATCTCTTCCAAGGCCATGAGCATCATGAACTCGTTTGTGAATGATGTGTTCGAACGTCTGGCTGGCGAGGCTGCCCGGCTGGCCCAGTACTCGGGCCGAACCACACTGACCTCCCGGGAAGTCCAGACGGCGGTGCGTCTGCTGCTGCCCGGGGAGCTGGCCAAGCACGCCGTGTCCGAGGGCACCAAGGCCGTCACCAAGTACACCAGCTCCAAGTGACCCGGGGCCGAGCATTAATAAAGAGTGAACTGCTCCCGCGCACTGTGGTGATTTGAAAAGGGGAGGTGCAATGTGCGGCAAGGGTGTTGTCACATTTTATGGCTACAGGAGGGAGTAATACTCAGGTTTTTTTTTTTTTTTAAGATTTCATTCATTTATTTAACAGACAGAGATCACAAGTAGGCAGAGAGGCAGGCAGAGAGAGAAAGGGAAGCAGGCTCCAAGAAGCAGAGAGCCCTATGCGGGGCTCCACCCCAGGACCCTGGGATCATGACCCGAGCCGAAGGCAGTGGCCTTAACCCACTGAGCCACCCAGGCGCCCCAATACTCATAGTTTTTAAATACCGCTTTCTGAGTGTGGCCCCTGGGCAGCACGGGGGCAAAGTTCTAACTTGAACTTTAGCAGGACTTGGGATCTGGATTAGAATCCCCGATCCGCTGTGTGTTAACTCTTTCAGCCCACGGTTTTGTGATGGCTTTTCTGGCAAGTTGTCATTTTTGTCGTGTATTGGGCACGGGGATCACATAGATCTTATCCTTCAAGACACAAAACGGAAGGGTTCTCAGTAAGCTGCTGAGATCTATAGGGTGTGTTCACTTTCCCCCGATGTTTTCTTCCCCCTAATTTCGGAACAAATTGGTAGGAATATTTGAGGCTCCTCTCTTTTTGGAAAATCGCAAGAAAGTACCAAGATGAGCCCTATATCGTTCACCTACTATTTGTTCACACTTGCTTTTTCTCACTCATTCGGCCTCTGCTCTTATGGGCACATGAGATAAGCTGTGAGGCAGTGGGGGAAGGGGGTTGCACTCAGTGAACAAGTCCCAAATCCTCTCTCTTCCCTTTGCCACTGGATAGGCATAGCTTGTCCCCTTCAGGTACTGAGCAGGCTGGCTGTAATGGGGACTGGCCACTGGATGCTGTCCTACACCCTTGACACATATTTTCTCTCAGGAAAACCCTAACCTGGAGATGCCATGAGAGGAGAACCAATCACCCACAATTTAGTTCCGCAGCTAGAAAGGGGAGGGCCCGGGAGAGCCGGCCCCTGAGCCCTGGCCCTTCCCCACTCCCACTGAGTGTCATACCTTGCTACGGTGTGACTCAGAGACCCACGTCCGATCGTGGAATTAGCATCTGCATTTTGGACAAGATCTCGGGTGATTCGCGCGCACATGGAAGCCACGGAACGCCGCCTCTCTTGCTCCCCTTTGCAGCTCTCCCCTTTCTCTCCCTTTCTTCTGCTCTGCACCTTACATATTCCCACGTCCCAACTTGACACTGAATCAAAAAGTCACCCTCGGGGCGCCTGGGTGGCTCAGTGGGTTAAGCCTCTGCCTTCAGCTCAGGTCATGATCCCAGGGTCCTGGGATCGAGCCCCGCATCAGGCTCTCTGCTCAGCAGGGAGCCTGCTCCCTCCTCTCTCTCTGCCTGCCTCTCTGCCTACTTGTGATCTCTCTCTCTGTCAAATAAATAAATAAAATCTTTTAAAAAAAAAAAAAGTCACCCTCAGGTGACCAGGGTCCAGGCGCTGCTGCTGCTGGGTTTTGTAGTTTCCAAAGAATGGTCTCCTGAGCCTGTCGCCCCGATGGGGTAACCCACAGACGGCTCAGAGCGAGCCCCGAAGACCACGGAGTCCCACTGCTACTCTAACGTCCTTCACACAGGCCTAGTTCGCGTGAACCGCGGGAAGCGCCATCAGACCCCAGGGACGCACGAGCTTGTGCTCCTCTCAAGGGAAGTCGTGACTTCGCAGCCCGAACCCAGGCCTTCTGAACCCAACTCCAGCGCCCCTTCCCCCTCACTGTCACACCTGCCCCCAGGACAGTCGTCAGTTAGAGCTAAGGAGGCTGGCTCTGAATGGCAGAAGCAGAGGGTTCCTCCAGCTGAGAAGTGCGGTTGGAAAAATGGATGCCTTTAGGACTAACATTCACCCCGAGCCTCACAGCTCCCAGGGTGACTTCTAATAGCGACGACTCTTTTATACGACCCTCACTCGAAAAAGAAGCCAAGGCTGACCCCACACTCTGCCCTAGCCTTCCAAGGCTTGCTACCAGAACATCCTCTGAGATAAGGGTCCCCAGTCCTGTACCTGCTGCCCTCACCCCCCCTCCTCCCGGCCTTAGAACATCGAGACAATGGGACAGAACCCTCAAAATTGGGCTGTTCTGACTTCCGGGGTGTGGAGTCAAGGTCGAGCCGCAGGTTCTGTGGACTGCATGACCAGCTCACAAAGGGAACTGTGAGAAGTGGGCACCATGTCCGAGGGGTGAGTGATGGGCAGGCGCGGCGCCCCCAGGGCTGGGGCGGGTGGGTGGGGAGAAGGGATGCCCGGGAGAGGGGGCTTGTGTGCTGGGCCAGCCCTGGCTGGGCCCCCGGCATTCACGTGGCCGCCCTGGCGGCCCCATCTGTGGTCAGCTCTTCCTCTTCAGACTTTCCTGGAGCTACTTAGTCCAGAATCAGAGGAAGGGACCCTTCTCTACCCTCTTCCCTCACCCCTACTTCCCACTCACCATTCCACACCCCTGCAGCATCCCGGGGCTGCACCCTCTCCCTGGAGGGGCCGACTGTGGACTCCACAAGAGGCTTCTTCCTTACAGGGAGCCCCTGAGGGCCATGCCTAGCCTTCACCCTCCCAGCTAATCCGTCAGTGGATCCCTCCTCCCAGCCATCCCAGTCTCCCACCTGCTGGAAGCCTGGGCATGCCTCCCCACTACCACCTCACTCCCTCTCAGGACTCCTCGACACCATGAGTAACCTTAACTGCACCCCTCTGGAACCCTGACCTCACGCTCCTCAAAAGGCTCAGCAGAGCCCATCTCCCCCCACCCCCCACTGTCCCCACTCCTCCGAGGCCCAGATCACCCCAGACCTGCAGCCCTCTCTCCCCTCCTCTCCAGAGCTTACCAGCGCCTCTGGGACTCCTCCCACGTGACCCTTCAAGCGCTGCTGGACCAGGAGCAGCCCCTGCTGGAACCTGTGTCGCCCAGGGAGCGGGAGTCGTTCCAGTACAGGCTCTCGTCCGTCTACCTGTGCTACCTGGGGCTGATGCGCCGGTTCGACACCCTCTACGACCAGATGGTGCAGCCGCAGAAGCGGCGGTTGCTGCGGCGCCTGCTGGACAGCGTGGCGGGCCGCGTGCTGGAGCTCAAGGACGACCTGGTGCGCGCAGACCTCAGCGAATACCACTGCCTGGACCGCGTGCTGCAGGACCTCAAGCTCACCCCGGTGCGCGGCCTGCCGAGGAGCCACGCCCGCTCCAGCGGAGGCGGGGGTCGGGAGGTCGGAGGAGGGGCCTGAGGTGGGGAGTAGCCGGTGACCTTGACCTCCCAGGGACATGGAGCCACGCCTCCACCACCTGGGGCAGGACCTGGCGGAGGGGCTGGAGCCGGTCCTGATCCCCCAAGGACAACCCTGGTGTTGGGACCTCTGCAAGGGAAGGGGGATGGCGCAGATCAGGGGATGGGGTTTGATCGGGAGAAGGGTTTCTGGAAGACGGGGTGCAAGCAAGCAGTTGCGGGATGGCTAGAGAGGCAGGCTGGAGGCTCTGCGGGGCTGGGAATGCCCTCCAACGGCAGGGATTGAAGACCCCCCCTTCCCCAGGCTTGCTTCTCCAAGTCTGCTTCCTGGACCAGCCCCATCAGCAGCACCCAGAACTTTATCAGAAATGCAGAATCTCGGACCAAATGGGGCTAATCTGCTTCTGCATTTTAACAAGCCCCTGGGGTGATGTGAATGCACTTGCCACCAGTCGCCCTGGGGCTTGGTTCCCCGCTCCTCATCGGAAGCAGTCTCAAAGTTTCCAGAACCAGCTGCTTCAAAGAAACTCAGCTGCCGACTTGAAAAAACAAACTGACGAAACAGATTCTCCAGGCCCTGCCACTCCGATGTGCTAGTCTGGGGAGGGCCTAGGAGTCTGCATTTTAAAAGCTTCCCCGTTGATTTTGATGCACAGCCTGGATCGGAACCATTGCCCATTACATTTCGTGATCCTCCGGAATTCAGCTCCGGTTACATGGTGGGGCAGGGCGATAGAGGGATGAGCTTAAGGGGATCCGCCCATAACCCATAAATCTCCCGTCCTGGGGCTCTAGGATGAAGGAAGGAAGCCATCACCAGGGTCTGTAAGCAGAAGATGGTAGTATCAGCCAGATGGCCTGGATTTTGAGTCCTGACCCTCCTTCCCCCATGTTGCCCCAAAGGCAGACCTGGAGGTTCCAATCCCCAAATACTTTCTGTTGGAGCAGTCCACCATTCTGAAGGAGCGAG
Organism: Martes martes; assembly: GCF_963455335.1. Classification (NCBI taxonomy): domain Eukaryota; kingdom Metazoa; phylum Chordata; class Mammalia; order Carnivora; family Mustelidae; genus Martes; species Martes martes. The sequence goes on along the minus strand of NC_137899.1, from coordinate 102,413,899 downwards.
AGCTGATGCTGGCAGAAATCCTGTCCAGAATGAAGCCAGTGACCCCCGAGGTGGTAAGTCAGGGATCCACTCTCCCAGATTCCTCTCATACACCCCGTCCAGAACAGAGATGCCATCTTCCAGGACACAGAGAGGACTTGCCCTACCTATACCCACCTCAGAGTGGTCCTTGAGTAATCCCTGGCCTGCTTCAAGGATGCTCTCATGCTCCTTGAAACCTTCTAACACCGAGATAGAGGACAGGACTTGGGCACTGAGATGCTCTGGGAGGACCGTGTCCCCAGCACGTCCTTTGATGGATGGTCTCCCAGCTTCTAGCCTAAATATAAGCCCTTTCTCATCTTCTCCTGCTCCTTTGCCCCTATGGTGGCCAGGGTTTTCCAGAAATGCACCGGACAGAGGCCATAATCCTGCTGCAAAGGGCTGAGCGGGCCAGGCAAGGTCGGCTCCGAGCCACCTTCATGCGAGAGATACGGAGAGAGGAGGAGCGAGATCGGAAGATTCGAGAGGACGGTTGGCACAAGTTCGATCAGGACCAAGCAGCTGTGACCATACAGAAGGTGACCCCCCAGCACCCAGGTGGAAGGTCAGGGTTGAGTCACCTCTTCCAGGAAGGCTGCCTGGCTTAGCAATTGAGGACAGAGGTGCAGGGGCTTGGATTCTGTTGCCCCCACAACTAGATCCTTAACTCAGGACCTAAGCAGTTAACAAGCTTCTATCTTGTGCTACATCTCATAAAAGCCCCAGAAACAGAAAGATCATTAAGATTAGAGGAGAAAGATCCAGAATAAGGTAGAAGAACAGAGTAGATGATCATTCCAGAAACTCTTAAGACTGTTAAAGATGAGTCACTAAAATGAATCCCGAGACTCCTGGCAGCTGAGGTAAAAGGAATGGTGACAAATGAAACAGTTTGAGAACTGATGTGATCCAGATGTCCTCAAGGCTGGTGCCATCTGGGTCACCCTTTACTTTATCGTGGAAATAACCTAATCGCAGCCCATCCGCCCACTGCAGAAAACCCAGCCCCATCCCTAGGTGTCTCTGCCTTCTTACCATTCCTGTGGTCACCCTCTCTCCTACTCTGGGTGGCCATTCTGTACCTCTCAGCACTTGCTGTCCCCCAGTGTGTGTGTGTGTGTGTGTGTGTGTGTGTGTGCACGTGCGCGCGCACGCCCGTGCCTTCTCTCACTGAGTCCTGCTGACACAGGCCTCCTCTGTTTGGTACTGGTTACCAGCTTAAGGAGACTGGAGAGGCCGTAGGAAAAGTCCAGTGCAGAGAGGGAACCCTTTGCTCCTATAGCATTGTACCCCGTGAGGCCGCTGCCCTGTCCCGTTGTAGGACGTCCCTTGCCACCTTTTATTTCCAGAAGCAGGCCCAGAACTGCGGGATATGGGGCTGGTCTTTCTGTCTCCAATGAACATCCCCCAGCTTCTCTGTCAAGCCCCAGTGTCTCAGAAACTGTCCACTGGCCCGAGAGAGGGAACTTAGTATTCCTTTCCACCAAAGCCCAGAAGCAAACCAACCAACCAACCAACTAACAAATAATAACTCAAGAGGATATATGCCCTCCAAACGGGATACGCCTTTTTATTTTTTAAAAAGATTTTTTTAAATTTATTTGACACAGAGGGAAAGAGCACAAGCAGGGGAACAGCAGAGGGAGAGGGAGGCTCCCCGCTGAGCAGGGAGCCCAACAGGGGCCTCGATCCCAGGACACTGGGATCATGATCCGAGCCGAATGCAGACGCTTCACCAACTGAGCCGCGCAGGCACCTGTAGATTTTTAGGGTTGTTTTTTTTTTTTTAAAGGGAGTTTATTTTATTTTATTTTAAAGATTTTTTTTATTTGAGAGAGAGACAGTGAGAGAGAGCATGAGAGGGGAAGTCAGAGGAAGAAGCAGACTCCCCTTGGAGCTGGGAGCCCGATGTGGGACTCGATCCCGAGACTCCGGGATCATCACCCAAGCCGAAGGCAGTTGCCCAACCAGCTGAGCCACCCAGGTGCCCGATTTTTAGGTTTTTAATCAGTGTACGGAGCATGTGCATCTGAGTGCCCTGCCTCTGGCTGACTTGCTAATGTCGGGCTGGCCCAGGGATGAGAAGGCCCTGCCCCCTGGGGCTCACTAAAGCAAGAAGGTCTGCCCCAAAGAGAGAGCCCCGCTTCTCCCATGAAAGCCAAAGCAAGTCATTTTGTCCTTGTTAACAGACAAGGAGAATGTGGAAATAGTGCAGACAGAAGCTGCTCTCTGAGGCTCTGTTATGGAACAGAACCCACCTGGCCAGGCCCGGGTGCTGCCTCCCCCTGCCCAGTGCCCTGTCCCCACCCCCTTGGCACCAGGCTATCCACAGGGCTGAGAGCAGCCGGAGGCCTGGGAGAAGAGCACTGGGCAAGGAGTCAGGAACCCTGGCCCTGTCTCAGCTCTGCCCGAATGGGCTCATAGACCCAGGAAAGGCCACATCCTCTCTCCTGCCTCAGTTTCCTTGGGTCAAAACTATAGGAATTCATCAGGGGAGCTCCATAGTCCTTACAGCACTGATGTCTATGTGACTATATGCTGGGGGAGGGGAGGTCAAGTGTGTATTCCAAATACTGTGGGAACTCTGAGTCGTGAGAGTGGGAGTGCTTCTGGGAGAAGGTGGTATTTGAACTTGGCCTCAAAAGATATAGCAGATTGGAGGGTGGGGATGAGAAGGAGGGAATGCCTAGGGGCCCCTGAGGGAGCAAAGCCTTGGAGCTGGACCGCGTGTGTGCCTACTGGCCCCGTGCTGTCCTGGGCTGCTCCCGCTCAGAGTGTCACTCGTCCACGAGCTGGCCCGGGAGGTGTCCTCTCCTCCCCCACCTCCTGCCCCAAAGCTCCCCTAGCCAGACCTTTCCTTGTGAGGGGCTGGTGCTTCTCCCTGGGGCTGATCGCACAAGTCGCATCCCTACAAAAATGCAGTGTGGGGCGTGTCTGGGCCCACGTGTCCCCCAGGTGTGGAAGGGTTACCTGCAGAGGAGACGTACTCAGCAGGACCGGCGAACGGAGATGGAGTTCATTGGCATGGTAAGCCCCCGCCTCACCTCAGGCAAGGGCTCGGGGTGAGCTAGAGCATGGGGTCTCCTCCCCTCTTCTTTGTCCCTCTGTGTCCCCGTACAGCTCCTCACTGCCCACGCCTCCCGCCACTCAGGACTGTGTTTAGCAAGAGTGGAGGGGCGCAGGTCTGGGGTTCAGGGTTTGGGAAGGATGGGAAGGACCAGAAAGCCGGCACCAAGCCCCAGCCTTTTGTACCCCTCCCCCTCTAAAACCCTTGGAAGGATCTCACACGTGGGGCAGGGTGAGGGGTCAAAGCACAGAGAATTCTGGACCTCACATACATGCCCCTGGCTGGAAGGAGAGGCTGAGTGGGTGCGTCCAGCACAGGGAGGAGCCCCAGGGCTAGTGGGACCACCCCCCTCCCCGCCAGGGCTTTTACAGCCTCTGGGAGAACCACGGGGACCAGGGTGGGATGGAGGACGTATGTATCCCTTTCACAGCAGAGCGTTTCAAGCTGCAGTCTCCCCACTTGCTCTGAGGGGCCCAGACTGGCTTCTCTTCCGCACTGCAGGGAGTCTAGCTGAGTGTCACCGGGGTCCATGAGCACGAGCGTGCGCGTAGGGGAGGTCAGGCTTGGGGGTTTGGAGAGCTGGACCCCCAGGAGGCAAGAGCAGGCAGAGAGAGGCCAGGGTCGGGCCTCGGGGGTAGCTGGGGGGGGGGCATGGCATGGCGGTGGGTGAGGAATGAGCCTGGCCGCCCGGGCCCATCGACAGTGTGAGCTCAGCGTTTTCAGTAATTGTCTCTGCGCAGAGTGATATTTAAAATACATTTGGGAGCCAATGAGGCGGGAAAGTGGCTGTGAGAGCGGCTGCCAACACAGGCCGCTGGGGCGGGGGGTGTGGGTGGGGGTTGGGGCCGGAGGCTCACAGGGGAGGGTGTGCTGCGGGGAATGGGCAGGGGGGCCAGCCCAGATGTATCTAGCAAACTCATTATCAGAGTAATTTACACAGGCGAGTTTGAGCTCCAAACACAATTTCTCCTGATGCAGGCATGCCCGTTGTTCCGTGTGGGCGTGTGGGCGTGTGTGCGGGGCCTCACGTGTGCGGGTGTGCTGGGGAAGCCGGGGGCAGGTGTGCGTGCCTGAGGCCGGGGGCTGGGTCCCCCCCACTCCCACTCCTGCTGCCCTGGGCCTCTCCTCTCCGCCAGCTCCCCTTGCCACCGAACCAGGTGGAGAATGCGGGCGTCATGTATCAAGCCAGCCTCAGGGAGGATATCCGGAGGGTCCGCCAGACAGAGAAGGAGGAAGAGTTCCAGTTGGCGACAGAGAAGACCCATGACGCTATCAAAGAGACAGAGGGGCCTGACATGAAGGAGAAGTTGAAGGAGCAAATCCGACAGTGGTTTATCGAATGCCAGTCAGTGTCCCCAGCCTTCGACCCCTCTTTCCCTCCTCACCACCATGTCCCCACATCTGTTCTGTTCTCTAGTCCGGACTGGGCCCTTTTCTCCATCCACTCCCATCCCCCTTCCCTTGCTGCTCACACCCTGATTGAAACCCGGGGCCCCCAACCACAGGACCATCTCTGCACATGACTTCTCATTTCCTTGGATGGAAGAGAAGATGCCAAATCTTGAAGGGCATAGCATCCATGGGTGCCTCCTGAGGGGTTGCTCCTTTTTGTTCTGTAACTCTCTGCTCCTTCCCTCTCATCCTGCATCCCCCAGTCCTTGTTCTTTCTTCATCCTTCCCTCTATTTAACTATCTATCCATTCATCCACTCTTCTACCCATCTATACATCCACCCACCCACCCATCTTCCCACTCACCCTCCATCCATCCATCCATCCACCCATCCATCTTCCCACTCACCCTCCCACCCATCCACCCATTCATCAATCCACCTACCCACCTATCCACCCACCCATCCATCCACCCATCCACCCATCCATCCATCTATCCACCCACCTACTCACCCACCCATCCACCCACCCATCCACCCACTGATCTACCTATCCACCCACCCACCCACCCACCCACTCATCCACCCATCCACTCACCCTCCCACCCATCCACCCACCCATCCATCCACCCACCCATCCACCCACCCATCTGTCCATCTATCCACCCACCCACCCATCCATCCATCCACTCACCCACCACCCACCCACTCATCCACCCATCCACTCACCCTCACACCCATCCACCCACCCATCCATCCATCCATCCACTCACCCACCACCCACCCACCCACCCACCCACCCACCCACCCATCTGTCCATCTATCCACCCACCCACCCATCCACCCACCCATCTACCTATCCACCCATCCACCAACCCACCCACCCACCCACCCACCAATCCATCCATCCATCCATCCATCCACCCATTACCCACCCATCTACCCATCCACCCATCCACCCACCCATCCACTCATCCATCCATCCACCCCACCCAACCACCCATCCACTCATCCATCCATCCACCCCACCCAACCACCCATCCATCCATCCATCCATCCACCCACCCAACCACCCATCCATCCATCCATCCATCCACCCACCCAACCACCCATCCATCCATCCATCTGTCCATCCACTCACCTGTGTATCTCTCTGACCATTTTATGTTTACTTAGTGCCCTTACTGGTCGATTCCCTGATTATCCAGATGAATCTGTAGGTGGATCCTACCTGATCTTTGCAGACAAGACTCCAGAACAGGTACCCTATAGGTGGAGACAGGAGACCTTCTGTGGTAGGTGGGGTCTGAGGTTACAAATAGTACTGAGTGTAAACTGAGGGGGAGAGGTCAGCCTCAGTAAAGGCAGATGCGGCTGGAGGAAATATGTGTAGCTAGCAAGACAGCATGGCGGGGGAGGGAGTGCCTGTGTCTGGAGAAGACATCTTTGGGCATGGAGAGAAAGCATGTCTGGTGAGATTCTTTGTGACTTCAAATCTCTATGGGCCAAGAAAGAGAAGCAGTTCTGATCAGAACACCTCTTTCTTCCTGGACCCCAGTGAGGTCTCTGAACTTTCAGCTATGGACCCCTGGACCCCTGGACCCCTGGACACCACGAGTGACCCCAGTCAGCCCCCATCTCAGGCCTGGGTTCTTTTGCTCCTGTAAAATCCCACTGGTCTTCTCTGAAATGTCTTCCATCGTTGGTCACAGGTAAAAATGGAACTGGAGGCAGAGATCCAGGAGAGCAAAAGGAAGGACCAAGAGAAAAATAAGGAAAAAGAAAAGGAGAAAAAAGAGAGGAAGCAGAAGAAAGGGAAGAAGGACAAGACCAGGAAGGGGGTAAAGATCCTCTTGGTCTGAGGAGATTCCCGGTGGGAGGCTGATCTGAGGGGAGTAAGGGGCAGGGACCATGAGGGGGTTGAGATCAAAGGATGTTTCTGTTCTAGGAAGCAGACACGATGCTGAAAGTGTGGCCATCCAAGTTTATACCTGTCATCAATGCCGGACATGAGGAGTACATGAGTAAGGCGGGAGCAGGCTGGGGAAGGGTGTCCAGGCCCTGTGAGGGCCTTGGGGTGACCCAGGGTCCCGGGGAAAGTGAACCCATGCTCTGTGGGCCGTGAGGGGTCGTGTGGGTGTGCGGATGTGGAGGTCGAGAGGAGAATGCCAGAGGAGTACACCCGTGTGGAGTGCAGTGCGATTCCCTGGGTGGGGGGAGTTTTGCCTTTGGCCTTGGGGTCAGGCCTCCATGGTCTAGGTAGAAGCAATGCTGGACAGCCCTGTGAGGATAAAGGGACCAGCCTGCGTCGGGTTCCTGGTCCATGTAGGTATGTGTATGAGACAGAGAGACAGACGGGTGCAGAGACGGAGCAAGAGACACGTGGACCAGCCTGGGTCAGGTTCCCCTGCCAGGTGTCTGTGAGTGTGTGGGTGCCCTGGGACTCTGAACTTCATTCTTCTGTCCGTCTGTCCCTGGTTAGATGTGTGGAAGAACCGGTATGAGAGTATATACCCGAAACAGAGTTTTGACCCCGAGACACTCCAGGTGGAGAAGAGAAAGGAAGTAGAGCAGGAGATCCGGGTACAGGTGTGTGAGCTGGCTCAGGGCCTTCCTGCGGCCCTCCCCGCCTCCCCAACTTCGGGCTCTTCCCCTCAAGCCCCCTGCCCTGCCCCTCTTCTGTAGCAACCTCTACACACCGCCTTCTGTGTCATTCTAACTCCACCTCCGTCCATCTCGGTCCCCTTCCTCCTCTGCGTCTCTCTGGTCCCTCTCTCCCTGGGGTGCCCAGGGGCTCTGAGCTGGGGTCACACCCCCCATCGTGCCCATCAACCCTTCAAGAGCTCCTGCCATGTGGCCGCAGGGCGTACCTAGGAAGCATTGGGTCATGTGACCTTCCCAATATGACCTTTCCACCCCCTGAGGTGGGCGCCACGATTGTCCCGATGTGAGACAACAGGCTGATCAAGTCCGGCAGCGGCTCACTTTAAAGGGTGGGTCTGGGGCTTGAGCTGAAAGCCATTGACTCTATCTGGGAGCTTCTCCCCACATTGGTGCCAGGTGAGGGCAAGGCTCCTGCGTGACCAGGATATGGGTTGGTATTGGGAAGGGACCGGTGCGGGGACAGGGGCAGGGGGAGAAAGGCCAAGCCCGCAGGTCCCGGAAGAGCGCATAGGCAGGTTGTCGGTGGACACCCCTGCTGCCCCCCCCCGGGCTAGTCTCGCTCTTCTCCGAAGCTGCTCTCCTCCTGCCCAGCCCCATCCCAGTCCTCACCCCTCCCCGCTGTCCTCCCTAGCCCCTGTGGCTGTCGCACCGCACTCCCTGCTGTCCCCCCAGGTGGACGAGCTGATGCGCCAAGAGCTGAAGACCCTGCGCCTGGTCGTGGACAGGGAGGAGGGGAGACCCTTGAAGCGTGTGAAGGCAAGACGAGGGGTGAGGGCCGGGACATGGACGCGCACACAGCGGGGGAGGCAAGGACCGGAGGACAACGGCCCGTGCGCTTGTTCCCAACCAGAAGAAGACTGGGAAGAAAGCCGGGAAGAAGAAGAAGGAAAAGGATCTGACCCCAGACAGGTAGCAGAGCCTTTGCCTCATCGTGGGTGGTGGAGCAAACCCGGGCCCAGGACCGATCTGACTTCCTGGTCCTGGTTCTGTTCTGTGTGACCTGAAGAGAGTCACTGAACCTCTCTGACTCCCCGTCCTCGTTAACCAAGCACCCGCCCTGCCAAGCCCACGAGATAGCTGGTGATGAAACAGAAGCATGACAAGTGCTTAGAAAATGATGGTGGGCAGGCGGATGCAAGTGGAGGCTTGTCCTTGGGGCTCCCTCCCTCCTGCTCCCCCCCTCCAGCCTTTTGCCTTAATCAGCTCTGTCCCTACCAAAGCCATCTCCCCCCGACGCCACTCTGGGCCCTTGGGGAGCTTGCCAGGGGTCCCCGGCTACTCACCTCTTTGGTGAAGTGAGTCTCGAGCACACTGACATCCAGCCTAGACATCAAGTGTGATTTCTGGAAAGACGGTGATATGTTGGCCAAATGACTGGATTTCTGATGGCGGAACGTGAGCAGACTGATGAACTGAGCAGACTGATGGAGGGAGGGTCGCAGAGGGCGCGTGTCCTCCTCACACCCCGCTCAACCCACAGAGGCCCCACTGTGCAGTCGGCCTTCTGGGCCAGCGGGTTGGCACTGTGGCTTCTGATGCCGGCTGTCCGGTGGCACTATGGGTATTTTTGTCCTCAAGCCTGTCACTCATCTCCGTCTCCACTTCCCTTCGTCCTTGGGGACCCCTCTGTGCTGTTCTCTGCAGGTCCGTGGACTCTCTGTTTGAGGAGCTCGTTGTCTCCGGCTTTCTGAGGAAGTGCGAGACAGTGGCCTTGAAAGATTATATTGGTGAGACCCCTGTCCAGCACCTGCTCCCAGGCTGAGGAGTGGTGCCCTGGCCACGGCCCTCCCGTGGCTAGCTACCACCCTCTGCTGTGAGCCTTCTCCTCAAGGGGCTCTCTTTTGGCCCTGCCCCAGCGGATGCCACTCACTTGTGCCCCCAGGTGACTACCTCTATCTTGGATCCATTCTGAACCTGGCAAACAAGTTGCCTATGCCTTCCCTGTTTGACATACGACAGAATGTGGCCTTGTATGGGGTCCTTCGCCTTGGTGAGATGCCCCGGGGAGCAGGGAGAACCAACACTGGCAGGTGGCTCTTGGCGGAGCCTGTCAGGGTGGCTGAGGTGGGCATGTCCCTGTGCCATGGGCCCCTGCTGGACTCCTCCTGCCTTCCCCAGGCCCTGCCGGAGGTCACACCCAGATTGGGCCACCCCAGAAATCATGTGGACTCTTGGCCTACCAAGGAATCCACTTTTCCGGCCCCTTTCCCAACCCCAGGTGATATCCCGTAGTCTGGCCCCTTCCCAGAAGGCCAGGATCTTTCCGAAGCGGTTGGTCCTAGGCCCTTTAATTCTACCCCTTCATGATCCGGAAGTGGAAAGAGATGGTACAGAAAACAGAAAGGGCATTGGAAGGGGCTAGAAGGCTCCCTCTTGACCCTGCAGAGAACTCTTCATAATCGTACCCGTTAAGTCCTCGGAAGCGCCCCGGGCTGCCTCTCTCAGCGTGCCTGCCTGGGGATGGGGTCCCCCACACTGGGGGGCGGCAGTGCAGCTAGGATCCAAACTTCATCCCACCCAGCCTTGGGCCTCCGGCCTCACCTTACACATTGGCTTTCACCCCAGCCCCCCTACTGGCCTACTGCCTGCCTCTGACCCCCGTCTCCTCTCTCAGGCTCCCCAGATATACACTCCATGGCCCCCTTCATCCGCTCCGTCCTCCTGGTGGGCCCCTCTGGAATGGGGAAGAAGATGCTGGTCAAGGCCGTGTGCACAGAAACGGGCGCCAACCTGTTCGACCTGTCCCCCGGCAACCTGCAGGGCAAATATCCTGGCAAGATGGGGACACAGATGATCATGCACATCGTCTTTAAGGTCTGAGTCCCCCAACTTCGGCATCTCTAGTTCTCGGGCTGAGAAGCCCACAGAGCAGGGTGGGCTTTACACTTAGGAGACGCTCATCTGCCTATTTGGTGTGATGTCAGGAGCTGCTGAGGTCTCCTTACCAACCCCTGGGAGGACCTTGTGGATTTCTGAAGCCCTGGGGATGGGGAGCATGGGGGGAAGTGGGGAGCAGAGCAGTTCCTTTCATGATAGAGATGAGGGTCCCGCAGGGTCCCCATGTGGCGGGGGTGGGGGTGCGACTCTGTTCCCAGGGAGGTGTGGCAGATGGCAGCAGGCTGAGAGCGGGGTGCTTGCTGGGTGGGAAGTGGGGACCGGAGCTCCAAGGTCAGCCCTTGGACAAGATGGGGGAGGTGACCCATGCCCAGGGACATCCGACGTCAGGTTTTTATTCTCTGACCTGTCCAGGTGGCTCGGCTCTTACAGCCCTCTGTGATCTGGATTGGGAATGCCGAGAAGAATTTCTATAAGAGGGTCCCAAAAGAAGAGAAGGAGGTGCGGGGACCTGGGTAGCAGCCGGAGCCAGGGGCAAGGCTGGCTTGGGCTTGTTCAAGTCAACGCCAAACCTCACCCGCCGTGGGGCCTTGGACAAGTTCCCTGTCTTCCTGCTGCCTTGGCCTTATCCTGGAAGCAGGACAGGGGCCTCCTGGCCACCTCCCTGGATCCCTCCCAGGGTCCACTGGAGGCTGGGTGTGGACCCGCGCTCCGAGAGAATGCAGAAGCCCATGGTCACCATGTTCCCGCCCCCTCCCTGCCCCAGAGCAGATGGACCCAAAGCGAATCAAGAAGGATCTCACCAAGGCCTTGCGACTGCTGAGCCCAGGAGACCGCGTGATGCTGATAGGGACGAGTGACCAGCCGCAGCTGGCGGAGATGAAGGGGCTGTGCCGGACCTACGAGCGGATCCTCTTCATGCCGAGGCCGGATTACGCTTCTCGCTTCGGTGAGGCCCTGCGATGTGAGTTCGGGCCAGACCGGGGATCCAGGGACCGGCCCTGCCCGAGCCTCCTCACCCTTCTCCCCCTCCCCACTGCCACTCCGAGCCAGTGCCTCCCGTGGCAGGAAGGGGAACTAGACAAGCAGCCTGGTGGCGTGGGTCTGGCCTGGCTCTGTGGACACGGCAGGCCCCATAAGTCCTCCGAGTCTCATTTCCTCGTGTTACATGGGGAGAATGATTCTCACCTTCCTCAGGAGAGGAGGCACTGATGAGCACAGAGCCGCTCTCCAGACGCAGGGACCTCAGGTCTGATAGAGGCCGAGGTGCTCACTGTGGCTTCTCCCTGCCCTGGGTCCCCCCCTGCTGCCTGCAGTGCTTTGGAGGCAGATGATAGAGGCCCAGGGGGTCCAGGTGACCCCGAACCTAGACATCAGTGCCCTGGCCAAGGTGTCCGATGGCTACACACCCGGTCACATTCTCCAAGCCATCCATTCCGTGCTGACCGAGCGGCGGGTCCTGCAGCTGTCCAAGCGGCCCCTGGTGGCCTCAGAGTTCCTGGGGCACCTGGCCAAGCTGGAGCCAGTGTACAGGGAGGAGGAGGAGTCCCTGAAGGTGAGGCTTGGGGGGAGGTGGGGAGAAGGGGAGAGGTCAGGAGGGAGGGTAACGGGTCAGCACTAACCAGGAAGTCAGCCCTCTACAGCCCCCTTAGACACCTCCCTCTGCTCCCCTGTGGAGTCCAGCTGGGAAGGGGACAAGAAATCCAGGAGAAGGGCATGTGGCAGGACCAGCTAACCTGGTGTCCTCAAGGGCTGGAGCCTGAAAGTGCTACCTGGGTTTTAAGAGCTGTGGTTGGTCTCGGCACCAGCCAACACCCACATTCCCCTCCTGAGTCACTACCCACCAGTGCCCCGTGGGGGCAGGATGGCCACAGAGAGAGGGCTTGCCCCCTGACAGTGGCTGACCCCGTGGCCTAGAGTATTTGGTGGAGAGCAAGGGAAACCAGGACCCTAGCAGGACACCTGAGCTGGGGGAAGAGAGGAGAACCAGCTGCCGTGGAAGGGGGAGGACAAGTTCGGGGAAACAGAAGCAGGGGTGGGGGGTGGGGTGGAGCCAATGCCCTCCCCTCTCCCCCTCCTCCTCCCACCAGGACTGGTACTTCAAGACTCCACTGGGCAAGAAGAAGGTAAAACTCATCAAGGACCAGGACGCTGGGGAAGCCAAGGTGGCGAAGGAGAAGAAGAAAAGGAAGTGATGGTTGAGGCAGGGGGCCCGAGCTTGGCAGGGGACTGGGGCGGGCCCCGCAGGTGAAGGGCCTGGGGCAGAGGCATAAAGGTCCACGCAGCTCGGGAGCAGCTCTCTCTGTCCATCTCCGTGCTTCTCACACCTGTTCTGTGCCCCCTGCCTGTGCCCAGACTCCCCCTCCCGCCCCATCCCTGCTGGCCCTCCGGCCTCACCCACTCACAGCCTATACCCTCGGCCCCCAGAGCCCTGTCCTCTGACCCCACCGGTGTCTTCATCTCCTGTCCATTCCTGTCCTGGCTCCCCAGCTCTCTTCCTCCTCGGGGTTTTTAAGAAAGAAAAAAAAAATAGGAAAAGAAAGAGAAGGAAAAAGCGAGGGGAGAAGGAAGGTCTATAGTAAGTCTGGAAAAAGAGAAAAAGCAGGTGTGGAAGTCAGCAGACGCCGGTGTTGACCCCACCTCGGCACTAAGTCCCTGTGTGATCTCACACAGACCTTTCCTGTGTCCAGGCCTCAGTTTCCTTGTAAAGCGAGGAGAGGTTGGACCAAGGTCCCTGGTACTCTAGGGTTTGATTATCCTTACCAGGAGTGTGTCAGGGTTAGGACTCTTAGGTAGTGGCGGGGTGGGGTAGAAGATGGTTCTAGAGAGAAAGGGTGTAGTAGGTGGCCAGCACAAGGGCCAGCAGGGGGCCGGCTTTTAAGTTCTCTTTCTCCTTGTTATCCTGCTTATCTCCCCACATGTAAGTAGTCTCGTTACCCTAATGTGCCTGAATGGGCCACTTCCTCCTCCTCACTCCCCAACGGAAACCCCTCTAACATTGGCAGGTAGGGATGGGAGACGGGGGTCAGCACCCGGGGTGGGCATGGGAGTTTCTGTGGCTGCCTGTGGGCTGAGCCCTTTCTCCCCCAGGCCGAAGTCTGTCTTTGGGAGGACACCTGGAAGGAAAGCCTCGTGCAGTGGGGACTTCTTGGCCATTCGTCCTTACTGTGGACCCTTTCCTTGGGTTTGGGAGGCAGAAGGTGCAGGGCTGATCGGTGGCATTTGGGAGGGCAGGAAAAATCGCCGGGCACCCACAGGCCCTCCCCGTGGGGTCAGACGCAGGCCGCCGGAGCCTGGCTGGGTAAAGCATATGAGAGACAAGAGAGAGAAGGGAAAGGCAGCTTGAGATCCTCCAGGATCCAGCTTGAGATCTAGTCCAGGATCTGCCACAAGTGGTCACACCTTGGGCAGATCACTTCCCGCACCTGGGCTCCGTGTTCCTTTACCTGTGAAATTGCAGTTTGGCTCCCACGATCTGGGCGATCCCTTTTCAACCCTGCGGGCCATCAGCTCCAGGGTGGACTCAGGGTCGGAGGGCTCGAGCCTCACTCTGTTTTCCAGCTCTTCCCTAATGCCCACGCCGGCCTGAGGCCGCCTTCCTGGGACAGACAGCGCGGCCAGCCAGGGCTATTTATGGCATGGCCTATGTGTGCTCCCTGCTCCTCCCACACTAGGCCTCTGCCTGCCTCGGGCCCAGTGCCTGCCTGCCCAGTCGGCCGGCGACGTTGCCCTGAGTCCCACTTCTTCCGCCCCTCTCTCCCAGAGACTGGCCATGCCTGGGAGAAGGAGCTCCCCTCCCCGCTGGGGAGGCCACCTGGGGTGCCTTCCTTCGGCCCCTGCCTGCCGGATCTGGGGGTCCCAGTCCTGCCCAGACTGGGAACCAACCCGGCGGTCGCCACTGCTATGCCGTGACATGGCCTTGCAGAATGCCCTGTACACTGGAGACCTGGCGAGGTTGCAGGAGCTGTTTCCCCCGCACAGCACGGCCGACCTGCTGCTGGAGTCCCGGGCCGCCGAGCCTCGCTGGAGCAGCCACCAGAGGGGTGAGCGACTGCCAGGGGCGGAGGGCTAAGGGGCAGGGGCCTGGGCTGACCCGATGCGATGCCGAGTTACCAAGTGCTTGAGGACAAGGAGAAGCCCCTGGCTACTTCTCCCCCACCCAGAGGCTTGCCTAAGCCTTGGCTTGGGAGCGAAGTCATGCGGAGCCCAGAATAGCTTCTGCTGAACTGCGTGGCCGGGTCAGGCTCAGCTCAGGGACACAGAGACCCTCTCCCTCCATCTGTCCGTGTTTCCTTCCTCCTCCTCCCTCCCTCTGCCTCTGACCCCCAACCCCAGCTTCCCCCACTCCTCTTCCCACATGCTCTTACGTACTCTGTCCTCATGAGCTGGTCCCCAGAAGAGTGCAGGGGGCAGGGAGAACCCCCCAGTGACAGACACGCCCTCTGTGCCAGGCTGGTGGAGAAGCCCGACACAGGGTCTGCAGAGAACCCGGAGTCTGCCCCGGGACCCATCGTCACCCGGACGGCCTCGGGACCTGCCCTGGCCTTCTGGCGGGCCGTGCTGGCGGGGGACGTGGGCTCGGTCTCCCGCATCCTCGCGGATTCCAGCACTGGCCTGGCCCCGGATTCCATCTTTGATACCAGCGACCCAGAGCGATGGAGGGATTTCCGCTACAACATCCGCGCTCTGAGTACGGGCCAGGGGCTCGGGGGTGGGGGGCTGGGGGGTTCTGAGTGGGAGAGGGGAGGCTGGCGACGGAGCTCTGGGCTCCCTCTTGCCAGCCTCCACCCACCTTCTCTGTTGCCTGGTGGCTGTCGGCCTCCCTGCAGGGTCTGAGGCCCCCGTGCCCTCTCTCCCTAGGACTCTGGTCCCTGACATACGAAGAGGAGCTGACCACGCCGCTGCACGTGGCTGCCAGCCGGGGCCACACGGAAGTCCTGCGGCTGCTGTTGAGGCGGCGGGCACGGCCTGACAGCGCCCCCGGGGGCCGCACCGCCCTGCATGAAGCCTGTGCTGCGGGCCACGCCGCCTGCGTCCATGTGCTGCTGGTGGCGGGGGCGGACCCCAACATCCCCGACCAGGATGGAAAGCTCCCCCTGCACCTCTGCCAGGGGGCCGGCACCCTTGAGTGAGTGACCCCTCAGCCCCATCCCCATCCTGCTCTCAGCGGGGGGAGGGGGGTCAGAGCCAAGACCACAGGGAGGATGAGCGAGCAGGTCAGGGGCGTGCAGGCTTGCTGAGCTCGGCTGGGCTGGGCAATTGGGATGGGAGTGCTCCCCAGACCATCCTGCCACTGGCCTTGGCCCTGGAACTTTGGAAGGGCCCGTACTTGGGACGGTTTCTGCTCCCCCAGAAGTGTAAAAGGACTGTGGCAGGGACCCAGCTGCAGAGCCTGGGTTGGGAAGTCGTCTGGATCCATTGTGGGCAGCGGGAATACTGTAACGAGTTCATTTTTCTGAGCCTATCCTGTACTCCAGGCCCTGTGCTAAGTACAACAGTAACTGAGACATAAGCCTGCCCTCAGGGAGCTGACTCTCCAGCAGTGATCCAGACAGTCTGGAAAGGAGAGCAGCCCCCGGTTAAGGCATGCATTGATCCCTGTGGGCAGGTCTTGGCATTTCCCTAGTGGTGGCTAACCCTCAGATAAATGGGCCTAGGAATGGAGCTCAGCTAACTAAACTCACAGAAAACTGATAGACCCAACTTTTTAAATAAAGATTTTATCTGTTTATTTGACAGAGAGAGAGAGAGAGAGAGAGAGGAGGGCATGAGCAGGCAGAGAGGCAGGCAGAGGGAGAGGAAGAGGAAGAGGTAGACTCCCTGCTGAGCAAGGAGCTCAGTGCGGGACTCGATCCCAGGACCCTGGAATCATGACCTGAGCCGAAGGCAGACGCTTAACCGACTGAGCCACCCAGGCGCCCCCTCCCTCAATTTTTTGATGAGTGTGGAATCCTGGCAAAGGGAGCCTTGGCAAATCTATGAAGTACCTGTATGTGAGATAGAGGCCCTCCCTCTACTGACCACATACCTGATGAATTTCTCATCTTGCTCCTGAATGGGGCCAAATTTCTATCCCTTCCATCATGAGCTACTTAATCTCCTGTTAACCTCATCATCCTTCAGCAGACTCCATCGACTTATTATGGCCAAAGATGTACTCTATACCAGTATGTCCCAATAGAAACACAATGTGAACTGCTTATGTAATTTAAAATTTTCTAGTAGCCTAATAAAAATAAATGAACAATCATGGGGCACCTGGCTGGCTCAGTCAGTAGAGTTGGGACTCTTGATCTCTGGCTTGTGAGTTCAAGCCCCACATTGGGTGTAGAGATGATTTTAGATATAAAATCTTTAAGAAAAAAAAAACAGAAAAAGATGAAATTAATTTTTTAAATTGCGGTAAAATACATGTAACATAAAATTTACCATCTTGACCATTTCTGAGGGCACAGTTCAGTGGGACTAGGCAAGTTTACATTGTCAGGTGACCATCGCCACCATCCTTCTCATGAACATTTTTAATCTGATAAAACTGAAATTCAGGGCACCTGGTTGGCTCAGTTGGTTAAGTGTCTGTCTTCCGGTCAGGTCATGATCTCAGGGTCTTGGGACTCCTGGGGCTCCCTGCTCCATGGGGAGTCTGCTTCTCCCTCTGCCTCTCCCTTTCTCTCCCCCTCCCCCTGCTTGTTGTACTCACACTCTCTCTCAAATAAATAAAATCTTAAAAACAAACAAAAAACCAACCTGGAATTCTGTCCCCACTAAACAACAGCTTCTCATTCCTCTCTCCCTCCAGCCCGTGACAGCCACCATTCTTCTGGGTTCTAGAATTTGACTATTCTAAGTACCCCATATGAGTGTACTTACAGGGCATTTGTCTTTTGGCGATGGCTTCTGGCCCTCAGCACCGTGTCCTCAGGGTTCATCGGGCTGCAGCAGGTGTCAGGATGTCCTCCCTTTTTCAGCTAAATGAGATCCCATTGTCTGAAGATGCTACATTCTATCCATTCACCTGCTGATGAGCACTGAGATTGCTCTCATAGTTTGGCTGTTGTGAATAGTGCTGCTGTGAACACGGGTGTGCAAATATCTGTGAAACAAGTGAAATTAATTTCATTTTTTAAAAAGATTTTATTTATTTATTTGACAGACAGAGATCACAAGTAGGCAGAGAGGCAGGCAGAGAGAGAGGGGGAAGCAGGCTCCCTGATGAGCAGAGAGCCCGACGCGGGGCTCGATCCCAGGACCCTGAGATCATGACCTGAGCCGAAGGCAGAGGCTTTAACCCGCTGAGCCACCCAGGCGCCCCTGTGAAATTAATTTTGATAATATCTTTTATTTAACCCAGTATATCCAAAACATTGTCACTTCAACATGTAATCAGTATACAGAACTAATGAGATATTTTTACTTTTTCTTTTTTTGTACCAAGTCTTCTAAATCAGTGTGTGTTTTACACTCACGGCGTGTCTCCATGAGGCATGGTCATAATCCAAGCACTCAGGAGCCACGTGTGCCTGGTGATCACTGAATCAGACAACACAGCTCCACACAATCCCACATTTTTGGCTCTGGCCACGTTCTAGCCCAGCCATATGGAGACCACACCTGGCTGAGAATCTTTCTGTCCTTTCCCGAGTAAACAGAAGTATTTTTAAAATTATTATGGATAACTTTAAGCCTATAGAAAGGTGGGCAGGATAATATGATGGGCCCCCGTGATCCATCACCACTCACTCTCCCTGCCAAGGGCCGCTGTCAGGGCCTTTCCAGGCATTTTCTCCTGGGCCGCTCACAACTTCATTCGGTCTAGGTATTAGCAATTATCCCTATTCTACAGAAGAGGATACTAGCTCCAAGAGGCTAAGTTCTCACCTTGAATCTCTGCATACACGGTCTTACAGGCGCGCACGACCTTGTGGGAGGCCTGTCTTGGAGCAGATCTGGCTGGCCAATGTTGGTTTGGTTGTTCTTTTTCCTATGCCTCCAATTCCATCTGCACCCATGGCCACGTCCCATGTCCCCCTTCCTCCACCAGCCCCAGTGTGCGCAGCCCTGCAACTGCCCTGCTGCCCCGATCTGAATGCCAGCCGCTCTCTTTCCTGGCTGTGCCAACGTGGGCCAGGTCCTCACACTCTCAGGGCTCAGTTTCTGCCTCAGAACCTAGGAGGAAACAAGTCAGTTCACGTAAAGCCCTCAGAAGGGTTCCCGTTCTCACAGCATGAGGGCTCGTGTGACTCTCACCCCCACAAAGAGTTTAGGGCCACCACTCCTGCAGAGGGCAAGCGGGCTTGGAGAGAAGGCTTTGTTGGCCCCAGGACATGGCTGGAATGACTAGTGACCGCGGGATGGAAGGGGAGGGGAGGGACAGAAGCAGGAGTCACCCAAGTACTCCCCGCGGATTTGCTCTGCTCAGACTGGTAGGAGTGGAGGACCCTATTTCCCTCCCCACCCCCATCTCGCCCTTCTCAGGTGCGCCGAACTGCTCCTGAGGTTTGGGGCCAAAGTGGATGGTCGGTCTGAGGAGGAGGAGGAGACCCCTTTGCATGTGGCCGCCCGGCTGGGCCACGTGGAGCTGGCAGACCTGCTTCTGAGACGGGGGGCGTGCCCTAACGCCCGCAATGCCGAAGGCTGGACCCCGCTGCTGGCTGCCTGCGACGTCCGCTGCGCGTCCCCCGCCAATGCGGAGGCCACCACCGCCCGCTGCCTCCAGCTGTGCCGTCTGCTGCTCTCAGCTGGAGCCGAGGCTGATGCTGCGGACCAGGACAAGCAACGGCCTCTGCACCTGGCCTGTCGCCGGGGCCACGCCGCCGTCGTGGAGCTGCTCCTTTCCTGCGGCGTCAGCGCCAACGCCATGGACTACGGGGGACACACGGCCCTGCACTGTGCTCTGCAGGGCCCAGCTGCAGCCCTGGCCCAGAGCCCAGAGCACACGGTGCGAGCTCTGCTCAACCACGGGGCCGTCCGCGTCTGGCTGGGGGCCCTCCCCAAGGTATGGGGCTGGGGCCAGAGGGAGGGCCGTGGGGGTGAGGGGATGGGGAGCCTCGGACCTGCTCCCGCTCACTCTAGATGCAGCCTCAAACACTCCTTGATTCATCACGTCAGCAAAGCCCAACAGGGGGCAAAGGCAAGGACACAGACCAGCAGGAGGGGTGTGTGTGTGTGTGTGTGTATCCACACATGTGCTCACATGTGCATAAACACATGTGTGCGTACATGCATATGCACGTGCGTGTGCATGCACCAGTGTGTGCGTGTGTGATGAAGGTGGACGGAGGGCAGGAGGGCAGATAATCACACACCTGAAAAGCCAGGAGCCAGGACTGATGTGAATGTCAGGGAGTTGTTTCTTCGTCAGGGGAGTGAGCTGATGAGAGGAGCACGTGGGAAACTCAGCCTGGCGGTAGGATCTGTTCAGTGAGACTCTCTGTGCAAGGGAGAGGCTCCCCCAGGGCAGAGCGATGAGCCTGGGTCATGAGGTTCAAAGCCTCCTGACCTTGTGCAGACAGACATTGTTTCAGAGAGCTTAGCAGGACATGCATCCCCCAGACCAGCAGCTGCTGTCCTGGCACCAGAGAAAAAGCCTTTCACCATGAATTTCCCGGCTATATCCTATTTTATTTTTTATTTTATTTTACTTTATTTTAAAAAATATTTTATTTATTTTTTCGACAGAGAGAGATCACAAGAAGGCAGAGAGGCAGACAGAGAGAGAGAGAGGAGGAAGCAGGCTCCCCGCCAAGGAGAGAGCCCAATGTGGGGTTCGATCCCAGGACTCTGGGATCATGACCTAAGCCGAAGGCAGAGGCTTTAACCCTCTGAGTCACCCAGGGGCCCCTGTATCCTATTTTATTAACATAAAATATTTCCAAAGTAGATTCAACTTGAAGACCTGTGCTCCTAGATGCTGTGGCAGGGGGCCCTGTCCCATACTGCGTCATATCTGGAGGGGGCCATATAATGTTGCCGAGGGTGATGGGAGTGGGTTGGGGACCCCTGTTCTCTGAGGAGCTGGGTCAGAACGGATATAGGGCAGCAAGCTGTGGGCAGATCCCTCCGGGCCATCTCGGGTCTTGAACCGTCCAGCCCTGCCTGGTTCTGGACACTCCTGTCCTGTTCCTGCCTTTCCCCTTCACTCACAAACCTAGAAGCATCTGTCTAGATTCCTAAGCAAGACCAAATAATTAAACAGCCCGAGAGTTCGGCAGATTGGTCTCCCCTTTGGGAAAATACAAGAAAATCAACAATTAACACTAATTAATCTCCTATTAACACCAGATAATTAGGAGACGAGCAATTCCCTGTAATCTGACGGTGGCTCTGACAGCTAATGATTTCCCCTTCAGGGAGAGGGTGGGAGGAGGAGGCAGAGCAGTGAAAGGATTTCCGAGCCCCCACTGCCCGCCCCCCGCCCCCAGCCCTGATCTGCCTGGCCTTAGGGATCAAGGGGGCTGGTACAGCCAAGTGCCCCATTTCTCCCCTTCATTTGGGTGCCGCATCCCAGGTGATCGAAAAGTTCAGGAAGGAGTCTGCCTCTGTCTCCCACAATCCAGAACAGCTCCACGCTTGGCTGAGGTGCCGTCTCCCTGTCAGGAGTCATCTGTGATCACTGCCAGCCTCAGCCAGCTCTCCAGGAGCCATTGGAGGCTCAGGAAACCTGGAGCCGGGGTCTGGTTTGATGCTTGTTCCTGTGACTATAGGCAAGTCACTGGAACGCTTTGAATGCATGTTCCTTGCATGTAACACAGTCTCTAGCAAACAGTGCTGAAAAGCTGCCGGAGCCTCATGGGTAACAGTAAGAGGGAGCACAACCCTACCCACCACCAGACACTATTCTATAGTGTGGTACCTTGGAAGTAAATGACAACCACGAGTGCAGGCTCTGGAGCCTGGCGCACAAGCCTCGTGACCCTTGGCAAGTTGCTTAATGTCTCCGGGCCTCAGTTTCCTCGTGCGTAACACAGGGACATAAGAGTGCGCCTGCTTCGTAGGGTTAGTATGAGAACTGAGCTCATACACATCAAGTCCTTGAGGTGGGATCCTAACCTAGAGTTAGCGCTCAACCCCTGTTCGCTCATGTTCTTCTAAGTTAAATAACGTGCGGGAAAGCTGCTGGGCATGACCCCAACATAGGGGGAGAGAAAGATGCAGTTTGAACCACTGCGGGAGGCTTCCCGGAGTGGAGGGGACTTGGGATGGGCTGGGCTTGGAGATGGAGGAGGAGTCAATCCCAGACCTGCTCTGGGCAGATGGGATGGGGCAGCGAGGCTTTTCCAGACCACAGGACAAAACACCCTCCCAACACACTCAGTCCCAAGCCTACCTGTTTTTCCTTGTAACAGCTTATCTGTGGTTGTTGATGTGTTTACACTGTTTCCTCCCACTGGAATAGAAGTTCCCAGCTGACAAGGACCTGTCTGTCATCGTCATTGCTGGGTCCCCAGAGCTCAACCCATAGTGGTCCTCAGTAAATATTTACTAAATGAAGAAATACAAGAATGAAAATGGCTCCAACTCGATCCCATCGGGCCTCTGCTGGCCTTGTCCCTTCTCTCTGAATCCTCGCCCCAATGGCCTCACTTTAACTTGATCACAACTGCAAAATCCTATTTCTTGAGGTCATATTTATATGTACTGGGGATTAGGACTTCAACATACTGGGGGGGGGGCACAATTCAACCCACAGCAGCCGTTCTATCACCGTCTGGCCATTCTGCGCAGACTGGCTGGGGACCCGCAGTGTGGGGGAAGCCCAGAAGTGCTATCTCTGCCTCCTCCAGGTGCTGGAGCGCTGGTGCGAGTCTCCGAGGACCATTGAGGTCCTGATGAACACCTACAGTACCGTGCAGCTTCCCGAGGAGGCCATGGGCCTGGTGCCTCTCGAAACACTGCAGGTCAGATTCCAGAACCTGGAACACACACACGCTCAGTCTGCCTGGCCCCCAAGGGACTCCCACTGCCTCCAGGGAAGCTCCATTCATTCCCCCAACCCTGTCCCAGAGAAACGACCCAGAGACCCACTTACGTTCCAGCAGAAGAAGACCCACAGGGTGAACACCCAACCTACTTCTAGAGGCTTCCATAGACATCTGCTGGCCACCAGCCTCCCCCCTGCCCCGCTCTAGGAGGAAAAGTTGCCATTTGTCCAAGGCTGCCTCGCTGAGCCCCTCATTCTGTCCCCAGAAGCACCACCGTTTCTATTCCTCCCTTTTCGCCTTGGTGAGACAGCCCAGATCCCTGCAGCATCTCAGCCGCTGCGCGCTCCGTGCTCACCTGGCAGCCCACCTGCCCCACACCCTGCCCCGCCTTCCCCTGCCACCCCGTCTGGTCCGCTACCTGCAGCTGGATTTTGAGGACGTGCTCTACTAGGTAAGTCCTGGGTTCCGTGGGTGGCCCCAGCCGTGTAGAGGGATGGGTCGGAGGCAAGGGAAGAATTTGGGGCAGGGCCTTGGCCAGAATCAGCCAGCCTCCTGGACCATGGGATCTCTCTGAATCCACACCTCTCTTTCCAGATGTCCCCTGCCTTTGGGGAGACCCCCAGGGGGGTCCGGTCTGCTGCTCACAGCACCCCTAACCCAGGACTGAGTTGAACGGATTCAGGCCCGAGGTGACTGTGTCAGAAGGACGTCCAACTTCCCAGGCAGATGTTGGTGCTGCCATTCCCACCAGGGAGAGATGCAGACAGACCACGCCGCCAGGTGATGTCTAATGGAGAGACAGCTGGGACTCATGGCAAGGGACGCAGTCTTGTCGGTGGTCTCCTGAGGCACCCCTCCGGTCTACCCGATCCTGGTGTGAGCATTAAAAATCTGCCCACCTGCGTTGTTTGGTGCTGTGTCCAGCAGACCTTCCTCTAAGCTGGTCACTCAGGGGACTCAGGTTGGGCAGACTCGTGCCCCCCCCATCTGCCCCATGGTGCCAGCTGTGTCCTCGTCCCCCTCTGGCATCTACCAGCTGTTGAGCAGTCCAGGCAGACTTGCCCAGTGGCTCATGATGTGACACAAGGGCCACCAGGTGAGACAGCGTCAGGACAACCAGCCAGAGGAGGGCCGAGCAAACAGGCTTCCGTAGAGAAGAGCTGCTGCAGGGATGAGGCAGTGCGGACGGCGGGACAGGATGGGAAAGGCGGCCTCGGGGCAGGGCGCTGAGGTGAAGAACAAGGCGGCCAGTGGAAAGGGAGCAGGTGTCAGCCATCAGGGAGGGTCACCGTGGCTCAGGTGAGAGAGGAAGATTCAGGTTTGGAATAAACAACTCTCGCTACTGCCTGTCGTCTGGGTCAGGGAGCAGCCGACGCACACCTGGTTCCTGCCTCTCTCGGGTTTAGCTTTGGGGCGGCAGGAGCTGAGCTGAGAGTTAACGTGCCCGGGGTCCCAGTCTCAGCTCTGCCAGTCGGTAGTGGCACTTAAATTTCTTCCCCTCTCTGGCTCAAGTTGCTCACATCTGTAAGACA
Organism: Martes martes; assembly: GCF_963455335.1. NCBI lineage: Eukaryota > Metazoa > Chordata > Mammalia > Carnivora > Mustelidae > Martes > Martes martes. Next base: position 102,390,469 of record NC_137899.1, on the reverse strand, counting down.
GGAAAGGAGAGAGTCCCTGAGGGCCTTTGCAGCGCCAGGATTTTAGGATGTCGCAGTGGCCAGCACGCAGGAGTCAACCTGCAACCGCAGACGGAAGATGGAGTTGACCGGGACGCAGAGCAGCCAATCAAGTGCACGGTGATCCGTGACGTCACGGGTCGCCGGACAGGTTTCCCAGGGCCCCAGAGGGCGCATGCGCAGACGTTCACAACTTTCCCGCCAACTTCGGGACGGGAACGAGGCTGCGGGGCGCGGGGTCTGAAGGACGCAGGCGGCAGGGGCGGGGCCCACAGCGCGCGAGGCCGGGGAAGGCGTGGAGAGAGAAGCCTGGGAGAAGCGGGGCGGAGGTGAGTGGGCCCGGGGGTTCCCACCCGGCCTCAGGGGCCTTGGGCTGACCCATGCTGTGGGACGCGACAGGAGGACCGGACCGCCAGACGGAGCCCGGGCCCCTCAGCTGTGGCGACGCCGGGCGGGTCCTGAGCGCGCAGGCCCGGGCGCGCGGGGTGGAGGGGATGAGGGACGGGGGTTGGGCAGCGATTTCCGCGGGGCTCGTGCGTGGGTGCGGAGAGCCCGTCTTGTTAGGCAAGGGCTTACGTGTCCCGGTGGCCCAGGTGCCACGCGCACAGGCCTGGCTCTCCGGTCCCCACCGGAGTACCTTCTAGCGCGGGGAGACCCTAAGCACTAGGACCCTAAGCACTAGGAGCAAGGTGCCTCCGTGCTGAGGCCCCCCGAGGATTCACCCGGCGATTACCAGCGTGCTTGGAGCGACTGAGACGGGGGGACAGGGAAGCCGCCTCTTGGAGGAGGTGACATTTGACCTGAGGCCCAGGCGCGCGAGTGGAGTGGGGACGAGCCTTGGAGTGCCATGAACTGATGTAGCTTTGAGAAGCTCTCTGAATGGCTTAGGGGAGAGGCCAGGGAGAGTCCAAGACCATTAGGGGCTTCTGCTGACATCCAGAGCCCCCGGAGATGGTGAAGCAGTTTGGGACCCCCTTTGGAGACTCGAGGAGACATGCTGATGGACTGAACGTGGGGGCTGAAGGAGAGTAATCCCGGATGACTCTGTTTCAGCTGAACAACTGGGTGGGCGGTGGTGCTAATTCCGAAGGCGGAGAAGATGAGCAAGGGACAGGCGGTGGAGGAATGAGACGGTCACTCTGGGACATAGGAAGTCAGAGCTGCCTGTTACACATCTGAAAGAGGCTATGTCACAGAGTCATTTAGATCTAGGAATCTGGAATTCAGAGACAAGGGCAGGTCTGGCGATATAAATGGGATCGTTGGCATGAGAAAGATGCTGAAAGCTCTAAGAGAATTCTGACTCTCTAGGGGATGACTTTCCCGAGAGAGTTATTTATGCACTCTGATGGAAATTTTATTTAATCCCATCCACATCACTCATTTTGCACCTCCTAGATCTACAGCTGTGAATGAGACTGGTTCCTGCCCTCAGTGAATTTCCCATCTAGTCCAAAAAACAAGTGTGTGAATCACTAGTTCAACTACAAGGGGCAATGAAGTGAATGCAAGACTTGTGGGAGCAGAGGCTGAGGGCATGTAGGGGGCAGGGACCTGGGAAGACTTCCCAGGAGGCGGTTGCCTCTCCCAAAGTGTTAAGAAGGGAGGATTTCTGACCATATCTGAGAGTCCTGGATCCTCTGAAGAATGCCTTTTTTTTTTTTTTTCTTAAAAAGATTTTATTACCTTGACAGAGCAAGCACAAGCAGGGCGAGCAGCAGAGGGAGAGGGAGAAGCAGGGTCTCCACCAAGCAGGGAGCTGGATCCAGGGCTCTATCCCAGGACCTGGAGATCATGACCTGAGCTGAAGGCAGACACTTAACCAACTGAGCCACCCAGGCACCCCTGAAGGATGCCTGTTTAAGGAAGATAGCAGTCAGGGAAGAAAGACCATGCAGAGTGGTCAGTGTGAGGGTCTGCTGCCCAACTTCACGCGTTCTGCCATTAGCAGGCAGTGTCAGGCAGGTCCTTTCTGGGGTTAGACATCCACAGACACTCTTGCAAGCCGGGGACCTTCCTCCCCAGCCTCCTGGCTGCGGGTCCCGCGGGCCCAGAACCTCTCCCCGGTAATTGCTTTCCGTAATGTGTTTGCTCCAAACCAATTTCACGCCTCCGTGAGGACTCCGCCCTGCACTGGAGGCGCGGACCTCCCCACCACCGACCTACCCACGTGTAACGCGTGCGCACACACAAACGGCACGCATTTTAGACAACAGATACACGGGGTTCAAGTAACTGGGCACGAAGAATATACATGAACCTACACGCACGCATACTAGACTTTAAGATTCTTGAGTACAATTCCCCCCGCCCAACCAGCGCGCTCCCAGTTTGCTATCCAGCAGGGGCGCTCAGGGCGCCGGCCCTAGGAAGGCTCACCTGGCCGGGCTCCTGTGCCCTCGCGCGTCTCCCGGGCTAACGCCAGGGGGCGCTGCAGTACTCCGCTCTCCGCTCACGCTGACGCAGTTGCGCGCTGCCGCCACCAGAGGGTATCCGCGGACAGGGCCCGCCGCCGCCCATCGCGAGTGGACTCTCTCCCGCCAATAAGTGAGGCGGAGGTACAGATGATCCTCCGGCTTTGACTTTAGAATACTTCGTTCCTCGTATCCTAGGGGCTGCCTTCCAAACCATGAAGGGGAGGCCAGATGGGGAGGTCCCATATAGGGACAAGCAGAAGAGGGTAGGTTCGACTCCTCTTACAAGCCTCGACCCAGCGCGTGAAATCCTTGGGTACGTGGACAGTCCGACAAGCAGAAGGCTGTTGTGGACAGTGAGAAGAGAGCTTGCCCGCGGCGGGCCTGGGGGGGGCTCGGTAAGAGCAGCACAGCCTTCTCCTGGGAAAGAGAGGAGCCGGCTGTGTTCAGAGTTGATAGTGACAGCGTCTCCCCTGGTCCTGGTGGGGAAGGGAAGGAGAGCCGCTGGTCCAGGGACTGTGGTCCCGCTGGTCCCGACCACTGTGCGTTCCCTCGTCCGTTTAGTACAGGAGGGAAAGGGATGTCGAAACGCATTTCTTCATGTTCGCTTGATCCTTGCCCTGGCTCCTGGGCTAGGCAGAGTAGATCCTAATCACTTGTCCTCACAGATGGAGCTGAGTCAGAGGGGCCAAGTTACCTGGCTCTGTGAGGCTCGGAACAGGGACTTAACTCCAAGTCTTGTTGCTCCAGCCCGTGCTTTTTTCCGCTGACCATTTGGCCTTGGTTCCACAGCCTGCAAACGGGCAGGGAAGGGGAATGGGCTGCTTCAGCTGCTACACATGTGGCTTTTATCCTGGTTAGCTAGTGAATATCATGGACTATGCAGAAGTCACACTTCATGACCTAGCATGGCAGGGGACAGGTCGAGGACATAAACGGATTACAAAATACAGTGCCTCACAGACGTGCGGCACACCAGGGCAATACAAAGTCCCTGGGGTTTCACTTGCCTCGTTTCAGAGTTGGTGGCCTGCTGGGATTTGTTGGCACAAGCTTTAAGGCTGAACCCTCTGCCAGCTTGAGCAGAGGATTTCACTTCACTAAGTCTGATTCTGGGCAATAAGCTCTTGGCTTGAGCTGGGTGACATACATCTTCAAGACCAAAGGGTCTTTAACCTTGAGTCCTTGACGGTGCATGATCCATTCTGTCCTACCAGAGAGTGGTAGGCTTATTAAAGTGGCCTTTTATTGGGGGGTGGGTACTGGTGGGAGGGAGATGTTGAATATATATACCCTTTTGAGCTTTTGGAATTTTGTACTATGTAATTTTATCACCTATACAAAAAAAAATGCAGTTCCTTTAAAAAAAAGTCTCTTCCTTCATGCTTTATTTGATTGGTGTTCTTACTGCTCATATAGCTTTAATTTCAGGGATTGTAACCCAAAGCTCCCTCCATAATTTATCAAGTCAATAAGCCTCCTATTGTGTATCCCACACCGTAAAGCCATCAAACCAAGTACTGACCTGTCATTTTTGAAGTACAGTACACTTTTGAAGTCTGGTCTTCCCTCTTGGGACCACGAAGTGCTTGGTTAATTTAACAAGGGGTTCTGAAGAAGATCTTGAGGAGGATGTACAAAGATCATCCTGGAACCCTAGTAGTGAGGCAGGGTTCCCGGACCTGAGGTGAGGCCCCTCTATGTTGTCCATGGCAGACGTTCTCCCAGCAGACTTGTCTCTACAAGGTTTCAGTTTAACGTACAGCCCAGGACAGACCAAGACTTCATGGAAACCACACATTTCTCCTTTTTCCTGTCTGTCGAATTGTCCAGCATAACCAAAGAAAGGTCTTCTCAAGGATCCCACCCTTTTCTGTCCCACCCCGGTGACCGTGTCTGTCTTTCCGGAGGCTGTTTTGTAATCGTCATTCTTACTTTAGTGGTGTTCACTAGGCCATCACAACACTCCTGATTTGCAGATGTCTCTGAGATCCAGAGTTCGTTCCTGTCTGCTCATCCTTGGCTCAGAAAAACCAAGACCCTTAAGCACAGGTTTCCCTTCTCCTCCGAGCCAAGTAACTTTCCCAATCCAGGCTGCATGTTCCTGAACTGGCCCAGCTTTGCTGTTACTTTTAACTAGCTTGGCTCTCCCCGGCCCCACCTGAATCAGTTTCCCCGTGGCCAGGTGACCTTCATTGTAGCTAGCTAGGCACGCTCTGGATCCTGAAACTCGGGGCGCTCTCCTGTTGACTTGCCTGTCGTTAGTCTTTTTTTGCCCGTTGACCCGGGCCTCCTATCAAGCAAGAGTGCCCGAGACTTTTGCCTCTAGACTGACAACTATACCGCTGGGAATGGGGGGTGGGGGTGGTAAAAGACGCTCGCATTTCTGTGTTTGAGAATGGGGGAGGTGAGCAGAGTCATCTGCAATTAGTGAATAATTAGCGCTGCTGACCCTTGGGGCTCATCAGCGCTCCTGGGGCCAGCCCCCAGCAATCAGCTAGGGCAGGTCGAGAGTGTCAGGCCCAGGAATGAATAGGGCTCATCAGCGGTGCCGGAGCCTGGGAGCCAATCAGGGAAATTAATAGCAGGAGAGAGGGAGAGAGAGGGAGGGAGACAGAGATAGACAGACAGACAAGAGATACAGATATAGGTGAGAAATGAGAAAAAAGAGAGTAAGACAACGGGGATAGGGAAAGAGAAGTAGGAATAATCAAATAGGAACAGGGATAGGGAGGACGGGAGGAAAGGGGAGATTGGAGGAAGGAAAAGCATGTAAGGGATGGGGGAAAGGTGAGAGGAATGGTAAGTACTTGGCGTAGTGTGGGTCCTCGAGGAAATTACCCACAGAGGCTGCAGCGAGGAGCTGACTTAGTCCGCGATTGGGAGGAGGGACAGAGGAGGAAGGGGAAGAGCCAGTATCAGCAGAAAAGAGACCCGGGGAGAGGGGAATGGGGTCGGGAAGAAACTACCGAGGGGAAAGGGGCCCCCTGCAAGAGCTCTGAGCTGCGGCGCCCCGCGGCAGAGCGCGCCCCCTGCCGTTCCCGCCTCGCCCCCCGAGGGGGCGCGGAGGTCCTGTCCAGCCCGCGTGGCTGGGGCTTGCTCTCGGGGTGGCCGGGGAAGGGGCGTCGGGGGCGGGGAGGCACGCCGGGGACTGGCCCAGGGTCCGGCAGAGGACGGCGGCCCGGGGGCCTGGGGCGTCGTGGTCCCGCCCCGCCCGGTGCGCCCTCCTTGCCCCGCGTCCCGCGCCACGTCCACGCCCGGGCAGGGTGGGCTGAGCGGGGGGCGGGTTGGGGGGAGGGAGGGGCACCGGCCCAGCAGCTGCCGCCGCCTTCTCGTCGGCCGCAAACTTTCACAAAGCGGCGTGTCCGGCCTCATCAATCTCCATTAATAATAGTTGGTTGGGCCGCGGGGGGCGGGCGGGGGTCCCGGGCCGGCCGGCCGGGCCGCTGGGAACGGGCTCTGCGGAGGGAGCGGAGCCGGGCGCGGCAGCGGCGGGCGGAGGGAGGAAGTGAAGCGTAATTTGAGGAAGATGGATGAGTCCGGAGGGCGACACCCCCAGCCCGCCCGCTCGCCCGCCCCCTCCCTCCTTATGAGAGAGAGGGAGCGCGGCGCCGGAGCCACACTGCGCCGAGCCCGCGCCCCGCCGCCACCTCGGCCGGGAGCCTGGGAGCGAGCCCTGCGTGTCCGCGCGGGGCGCCCGAGCCGCGGGGGCGCACGGCGGCGCCCAGAGGGGAGCGCCCCGGGGCGGCCGCAGCTCCGGGCACGATGCAGAGAGCTGGAGGCGGGGGTGCCCCCGGGGGCAGCGGCGGGGGCAGTGCTGGGGGCCCGGGCACTGCCTTCTCCATCGACTCCCTGATCGGGCCGCCGCCGCCTCGCTCCGGCCACTTGCTGTACACCGGCTATCCCATGTTCATGCCCTACCGGCCGCTGGTGCTGCCGCAGGCGCTGGCCCCTGCCCCGCTGCCGGCTGGCCTCCCGCCTCTCGCCCCACTAGCGTCCTTTGCCGGCCGCCTTACCAACACCTTCTGCGCGGGACTGGGCCAGGCCGTGCCCTCGATGGTGGCGCTGACCACCGCGCTGCCCAGCTTCGCGGAGCCGCCCGACGCCTTCTACGGGCCCCAGGAGCTCGCCGCTGCCGCCGCCGCCACTGCCGCCCGAAACAACCCCGAGCCGGGCGGCCGACGCCCGGAGGGTGGGCTGGGAGCCGACGAGCTGCTGCCCGCCCGGGAGAAAGTGGCAGAGCCCCCACCGCCCCCGCCTCCGCACTTCTCAGAGACTTTCCCAAGTCTGCCGGGTAAGTGCTGGGCCGACCAGGGCGCCGGGCGGGAGGCTCGTTCACTTGGAAATCCCAGGCAGCGGCTTGCTCAGAATCTCAGCACCTGCCTGGAGCCCTGGCATCCCAGACCCCCCAGATGTGGGGTTCTGCAGAACCACCTCCAGTTCTGTTCCAAAGGCGGCACCTCTGGATCCCAGAAGCTGCTGCCCTGCTCGGTCTTCCAGAGTGCCCGAAGCCCCACCCCAGACCTCCCAGTACTCCCTTCCAAATTAGTACCTTTCCTCCCTGCATTCTAGTCTTCAAGACTTGGCTCCCACTTTTCTTTTTAAGAATCCCTTCATTTTTCTCCTCTGGGGAGAAGAGAGAAGCTGCAAGTGTGGGATTCCTGGAGACACTAGCAAGACCCTACGGTGAGGGGGCTCCGGGGCAGCTGGCAGTTCAGTAAGGGGACGGCAGTTCGGGCTTCCGAGAAGACTGTACTGACCCCAAATAGGCTCTGTGAGTGCAGGGGCAAGGGGAGGGTCTTAAAGCCGTGGTGACCAGTTGGTGACCAGCTGGTGACCTGTCTTTGCCTTAGTAGTAGAGCTCATTTCTGAATTGGCATATTTAGAGATCAGCCTTGAAGAACTGAGTAGGGGACCTAAGGGGACATTAGCTAGCAGGGGGCCTAGCGCCTGCTGGACCAGGACTGATGGGGAGGCCAAGATGGAGGTTAAAGGCGGGGCTGGCTTGGGCGTGGCACAGACACCTGGAGTGGAGAATCCGGCTGAGATTCTGGAGCCGGTGAGACTCTGCCAAGAGATAATGCAGGAATCCTGGCTTCTCCATGGGAAGATGCCCTCTCAATAGAGGCAGGGTGTATTAAACTGAACCCCGTTTAGAATCAAGCTACCCAGAGTCCTCCTGACCTTCCTCATCCATCCTCAACCTCTCGATGCCGGAAAAGCTTCCCCCTATCCAGGGGCAGATCCAGGTGTGGTGAGATCCAGAGCGTACACAATGTAGTGGGCTCTGTTTAAGAAAAACGGGCTGCATACAAGCGTGGGGCTCCTGAAGCTTAAACTTATCCAGCACCAGGATGAATCCACGTCTGCTTAACCATTCCTTCTATCAGCTTAGCAGGTAAAAGTGACCCCAGGAGGCCTGGGGGCTGACTCTAGCAGAGGCAAGAAGGAGATCCAAGAGTCCTTTTGTGCTTTGTCAGGAGAAGACAGCTCCTGGTGCTAGGTTCCTGGGCCCCTCCGTGAAATTGTCCGACGGTCTGACCGCTCTTCCAGACCCCAAGTGCTGCTACAGGGCCTGTCTTCCCCTCCTTTTCCCTTTCAGCCCTGGGCGTTTCGGCTTTGAGGATTCAGCTGTTGTTTTTGTACCTGGTTGGGCCAGGGGGATCCAGTGACTGAAGTCTGAGCAGCACCCCCTAAGGGGGATCAAAAGGAAATTAGCAGCAACTGGAAGGTGGGAGGAAATGTCCACAAGATAAAAGGGCCCGGAGCAGAGCTGAGGGGAGGGGAAAAGCAGCCGGCAGGACGATCCAAAGAAGAACGGATCAGTAGGATTTTCGGAATAATAGTCCTAAGGCAGAAAAGAGCAAGCAGACTGGGATGGCACTGGAGGCAACAGGAGCTGGAGGAACAAGCAGACACCGGAGGAGGAAGAGATGCGCTGACCTGGGGTGGGGTGGGGGGCAGGAAGGCAGACAACCGAGGGAAGGGGGACCTGGGGAGGAATATGCCGAAACCATGGGAGAACTTGTCCTACTCTTTTGGGCTCCCCTCCGTTGTTTATTTTGACCCGAATGTCAAATGAAGGCTCTTTTTCTGAAGCAAATAGAATATTGGCTGTAAAACCAGACAGCGAGCGAGCTAGAGAGAGAAGTAAGCAGAGGGAAAGAACAGAAGAGAAATGTCGAGGAAGGAAAAATAGAGGAAAGGAAGGACCAGCAAATGCACTCTGTCCCCTGATTATCCAGAGAGAATATGAGAGAGGAGAGGTCTGTCTGTCGGAAGAGAGAAGTACAAGGGATTTCTAGCCTGGGCTAGATGAAGAGGGAAGAGTATGTCTGGACCAGAAACGTGTGTGTGAAAGAATTCGGTTTTGAGAGGCTTGGGAGGGAGCTAACTCAATGTCCGGGTAGGAAACAGGAAAGTGTCCACACTAAGAGTACTTTTTTTAAAAAGGCTTTTCTATACCGGGAGTGATAGTGAACTGGAATTTATATACAGAGAATGGTGAAGGAAAGATCATAATCTAAGGGAAATATTGGAAGTCATCAGAAGACACCTGTTCTTGGAGTAAAGACTAGAATGATGGGAAGGAGATCTTAACAGGGGGAGAATTCTGAGAGCTGGTGGGGTGAAGGTAATCACTCATGTTGGGAGGAGATACACATAAAGGGTTTATAGTGGGGCTGGTGGGACAGGGCAGGAAGGAGAGATTTCAGAAGAAGCACTCAAAGAGGATAGTGACTGGGAGATCTATCTGTGACCCCCACTTCTTATCATTCTCAGTATAGACTCTCCTGACGCTGCCTCATCACGCCACTCACGCCCACCCGCCCAGTCATCATTTTCCCCCCCCTGAAGTAGTTCAGAAAAGAGGAGGAAATTCCAGAAATGTTAGACATAAATTCAGTTTGGGGAGTGATGACACATGGCCTGTGCTGAAAATGGTGGGAAAACGAATACTCTATTTTGGGAATTGTATTAAAGTATTTAGTGTGAAATGAGAGTTTTTGCTTGAATAATGAGATTGAAACCTCAACAGTAGAAGAGTTTGGAGAGAGAATGCTATCTTTAAAATGACGCTGTTCTAGTGTGAATGGCTGACGTGGGTCTGAAATTATTAATTGACATATGTTTAGTGTTTTACAGTTACTAGCTCTGTTAAATGAAATTATAGTGAAGATAGGCCAATCTGGAGAATGATGAATGAAGCTCTTTTGTTGGGAATTACTATTTTTAATTTTTTTTTGCTTCGAGTTGAGAGAGACACCACCTTACTACAACTGCTGATGAAGAAAATAACTTTATTATGATTCAGTTGTGGGGGCAGACGTTATATTAACAGGCAAAAAGAAATACCATGTACGGAAATAATGGGTAGAAAAGGCATTGAGAATGGTAGATTGAAAATAATTCTAGGTTTAGAATGTGGGGACAGTGAGGATAATTGGGAAAGGTGTCTTAGTAGAAGTGATAAAAGAGGAGAGAATTTTGAATTCATAGAAAAGATTTAAAAGTGTGAATCAACAGAAGAGCCCAGAGTAGTGCCGTCTAACAAGCTATTTATGTAATTAAAACATTAAGAGCCATCTTTAAAAGGTAGAAATAAACAGGTGAAATTAATTTTAATAATACATTTTATTTAGCCCAATATATCCAATAGTATTTTAGCATTACTCAATATAAAAAAAATTTAAGGAGATATTTTATACCCTCCCTCCATGTTATCTGTGAAATCCCCGTGTATTTTCTACCTTTAGCTCATCTCCGCTCAGATTAGCCACGTTTCACACGGTCAGTAGCCTCACGGGGGCAGTTGTGACTTGTATTCACCGACATAAGAGATCTAGAGAGTTGTGAGGACGGAGTCATGTGAAAGTGATAGGGAAAAGGAGCTTTGAATTATGTGGTAACAAATTCTTCGCTGTATTGGGAATAAGGGAGAAAAGACAGCAGTAAACTCTAAATGACAGAAGGCAAAGAGAATTCTGCCTTGAAAGAGTTGGGTGGTGGTGCTTCCGGTGTATGTGAAGGTGCGTGTGAGCTCTGCTGAGAGGCACCAGAGCTGACTTGCAGATGTGCACTTGCTCCTCTCAGCAACGCTGCGTGCAGATGATCCTGTGCTGGGGGAACGACGGAAGGACTGTCCGTCTGGAGAAATGCAGGAGGAAACTTTAAACTGGGGGGCTTAGAGCAATGACTGAGGGAGAAAGGAGTTGGATTGCTTGAACAACTTCTTTTCTTTTTTTTGAGATTTTATTTATCTGACAGAGAGATCACAAGTAGGCAGAGAGGCAGGCAGAGAGAGAGAAGGGGAAGCAGGCTCCCTGGCGAGCAGAGAACCTGATGCGGAGCTGGATTCCAGGATCCCGAGATCATGACTTGAGCAAAGGCAGAGAGGCTTAACCCACTGAGCCACCCAGGCATCCCAGGAGTTGGATTGCTTGAAAAAGACTTAAGAAGTGAAGAATGGGGGCGCCTAGGTGGCTCAGTGGCTTAAAGCCTCTGCCTTCGGCTCAGGTCATGATCCCACGGTTCTGGGATCGAGCCCCACATCGGGCTCTCTGCTCAGCAGGGAGCCTGCTTCCTCCTCTCTCTCTGCCTGCCTCTCTGCCTACTTGTGATCTCTGTCAAATAAATAAATAAAATATTTTTTTAAAAAGTGAAGAATGGTAGATAATCCATATATAATTGTTAGATGGATGGCAAAAATATAGTGAGATTGACATGACATATAATGCCCGTGTTGAGCATGGTGAAGAAAACATTTGGAAAGAAAACGTTGAGATGATATGTGAAAGAGAATATGATCGAACAAAATCAGGAGATGGCAGTGTAGTGAACATTATTTAAAAAACTAAAAAAAATTAGCTAATTTAAAAAAATTATTTTATCTTAGAGAGCAAGGGAGCAGGGGAGGGGGGCAGAGGGAGAGGGAGAGAATCTCAAGCAGACTCCCTGCTGAGCACAGAGCTTGATGTGGGGCCCAGTCCCAGGACCCTGAGATCATGATCTGAGCTGAAACCAAGAGTCGGACACTTAACTGAGTCACCCAGGCACCCCCAGACTGGCTAACTTCTGAGCAGTGATTGGCAATAATGATGGAAATCATGCAAGGAGACTAGGAAAACTTCCTAGGAGCACGATATTTGAGGGCTGATTGCTGTCAGCAAAGCACGTGATTATAGCAGGAGAACATTTTAGATGCCCCATCAATTAATTTTTGATTAGATGCCCATTATGACTGTCCAGATGTATTTACTGATGAGAGAAAAAATGGGAAATAATAATGTGACATGAAATCAGAGACTTCTGTTGTTAGAAACAGGAGGGAACTTTTTCTTGGAAGTGATGGATGGAGACTCGTGATTTCCTAGAAGTGCTGAGAAAGGCACACAGTGAGAGCGTTGGTTCCACTGGCATTTCTAGAAAGGCACATGTGGCATTAACTTAATGCATTAACTTAATGATAAGATTGAAAGAACATTTTATCAAGGAGGTGTGACACATGCGCTCAGGTGTCAGCTCTGTCCCTTAGCTGCACAACCGTGGCCAGTTGCTTCCTTTAATTCAGGGAACGTTTATTGTGTGTCTGTGATGGACTTACTATATTCGAGACACTGTGGGAGATTTGAAGTCGTACAGCGTCTCTAGGCTTTAGTCTCCTCATCTGTAACATAGAGGTTGATTCAGATTATTTTTAATGTTTCTGTGCATTCCATTAAAATAAAAGTTTGTTTTTCTAGCTTCGATATTTAAAGTAGGGTTCTAACAGATTTCACGGTCTTATAAACGGATCTATTCATTATGGGTAGGGAAAAATTACGTCTTTATTTTTACTAACTTCTAACTAAAATTTGGCATTTTCTTTAGTTATGAGTGTAGAACAGAAACCATAGTCGTTTCAGCAACAGAAATTATAGGTCACAGTGGCTTAGTCATTAAGCGTCTGCCTTCTGCTCAGATCATGATCCCAGAGTCCTGGGATCGAGCCCCACATTGGGCTCCCTGCTCGATGGGAAGACTGCTTTTCCCTCTCCCCACTCCCTTGCTCTCTTCCCTCTCTCACTGTGTCTCGCTCTGTCAAATAAATAAAATCTTAAAAAAAAAGAAAAGAAAAGAAATTACAGATATTTGTGTCACCAGCAGAATTTACAGGTATTTTCTTATAAATGTATAGACTTTGGAGGCATCTTGTTTAATGAATTAATAAAGAAACATATATGATTATAACACAAATCCATTTTTAAGTATCTAAAAACTGCATTTTTCTATAGTTGGCTTCTGATGTAATCCTATGTGTTTTATGTTATATACCTAAAAGCATTATTCTAAGAAGGGGTTCATAGGTTGTATCAGACTGCCAAGGAGTTCATGGCACAATTAGGGTTAAGAAGCCCTGGTTGAGGGGGGCCTGGGTGGTTCAGTTGTTAAGTGTCTGCCTTCGGCTCAGGTCATGATCCCAGAGTCCTGGGATCGAGCCCCTCATCGGGCTTCCTGCTCAGTGGGGCGCCTGCTTCTTCTCCCTCTCCCACTGCTTCTCTGCCTGCTTGTGCTCTCTCACTTTCTCTGTCAAATAAATAAATAAAATCTTAAAAAAAAAAAAAAAAAAAGAAGCCCTGGTTGAGAGACAGAGATCCCAGAATGACAAGATGAAAATTTTATCTGGAGGATTGGAATACTGAGGTGCCTTGTACCACATGAAGGTGAGAGTTGGGAGGCTTGAGTAGAGAAGGGGGATCTCCGCAGTGGCATATGGAAATGTGGGGGTGTGTGTGTAGATGATTAGGAGGATAATTCCTACACTCAGAGTGATGGGCATAGATGGTCTATGCTGGGAGTAATGGAAGCAACGCAGTAATTGGAATAATGAGGGGGAAATGCTTTTTTTTAAAAGATTTTATTTATTTATTTGACAGAGAAAGAGATCACAAGTAGTCAGGCAGGCAGGGGGTGGGGGAAGCAGGCTCCCCACCGAGTGGAGAGCCCGATGCGGGGCTCGATCCCAGGACCCTGAGATCATGACCTGAGCCGAAGGCAGAGGCTTTAACCCACGGAGCCACCCGGGCGCCCCAAAGGAGGAAATACTTTAATTGAAAGGAGGAACATGGTATGGCGAACCAAGTGCTTTGCAGTGAGACTAATGTAATGACGGGAAGCTACAGGCAGAAATTTTGCCTCGGAAGTAACCGGGAAAGGAGGACCTTTGCCTTGATGTGGGAATTAGGGAATAGAAATGACAGCATAATGGAGCCGATGTACAATAGGAGGGAAACTGAAATAGGAACGATGACAGGGAAAGAGTTTTTATCTAGAGGGAACAACAGCAGAAAATGCCCCAAGCTGGGGTAGGAGAGAGGAAGCCCTGGTTCCGAACCAATGGAAAGGACAGGTGATGGCGCCCACGGCCACACCATCCATGACGGCGAGCAAAGAGGTCTGTGTTGGGAGCGATGGAGAAGAGGTTGGGGCTTTTCACTGGAAATATGGGAGAAAATTGGTGGCTTAGAGTCGTGTGGAAGAAATACTGATGTGCTAATTGGGAGAAAGAATTTGGGGAGAAGAGATGCTTGAACCTGGTGTGATAGAACAGCGATTCCCACAAGGTGAACTAAGTTGTAGTAGGAAGAGACAGCACAGTTACGCACGTCCTTGGGAAGCAACATCTCCGTTCCCTTCCCACCAGGGAAGGGAAAGGAACGACCTTTGAGTGATGAACTGAGAAATCTGTGGTAAAAGCAAGGGGGCTGCAGGGCCTCACAGAGACTAGGATGTGAAAACTGAGGATGGGAGAAACAGAAGGATACTCCGACCGGGGGTGATGGGAGACGGATTTCTTGCCTGAATTGTGGAGGAAATGGTATTACAGTGGAAGTCTGCGTTGGGAGCGATGGGAGGAAGACAAAATCATCCTGAGAGCGAAGGTAAGAAGCGCTTTGTGCCGGAACCGGGTGACCACTTTCTGCACGTGACGTGCAGCTCCTGGGAGCTCGGGACTTAGGGACCCTGGCCACACATGTCTCTGTCGCTTCACTTCCTCATCAGTACAAGTAGGGCTTTGACCCAGATGACCTCCAAGGTCACTTCCGGCTCTATAATTCTGTTTTATCTTTAAGGATACCTTTATTAATGCGTTGTTTCCCTTATTTAAAAAAAGGCACCCCGAGCAAAGGGGTTGGGGAAAATTCTCTCCTTGCCAGTGCTGAGTTGTGGTAGCGCAAGAGGAGGCCGGCTGGGATGTGGGTGTCTTGAGGTGGAATCAGGGCTGGGCTTTAGGATGGAAAAGGCTTTGTCATTTGGGATTGGGGAGGGGTGACTGGAGCTATGGCTGTGTATGTTTGTCCTGTTAAATGAGAGAGAGAAACATTTCATGAAGATGAGCGATTCTTATTGAGGCCGAGAAGATGAGGGGTCTCTTGTGCCCGACTTTACCTGGGGAGGAGGGAGGGGAGTGAGGAGGAGAAAAGGTGTGGAATCGGTTCCCGGACTTCTCTGTCATCTCTCAACCGGTACGATATTTGTGATGGGCGACATGAGAATCCAGTGTTTGTGAAGGAGATGGGGGAGGCGCAGGCGACCGAGCCTGGCTTCGGATACAGACCTTGACATGACCCTCTTGATTTGTGAGAGAAAACTCAACAGCAAAATACTCACCTTTGCGGTCACAGCTCCCTCACCAGCAGAACAGCGCGACAACACGGACCTCACGGAGTTAAGGGTTCAACGAGAAGATATTTGCCAGCATCCCGCAGCACGCGGTGTGCGAGGAATTACTGGTATCGCTCTGGTACTGGAAATGGATGGGGAGCGTAGCTGGGAATTAAGTTGGGGAAGACTTCTTTTTTTTTTTTTTTAAGATTTTATTTATTTAGCTGACAGAGATCACAAGTAGGCAGAGAGGCAGGCAGAGAGAGGGGGGAAGCAGGCTCCCCGCGGAGCAGAGAGCCCGATGCGGGGCTCGACCCCAGGACCCCGAGAGCATGACCTGAGCCGAAGGCAGAGGCTTAACCCACTGAGCCACCCAGGCACCCCTGGGGAAGACTTCTTTACCAAGAACTGGCTAGGATACGCGACACTCTCTTCTGATAAGGAGAAATACAGCTGGGAGTAATGACAGAAACCGCACTGTGTTCTGAGAGCTGTTTCTGCGGGGAATGCCGGAACAGAACCAATGTATGCATCTCAGAAGGGTAGATTTCATATTTTTTCCTTTGGCTCTTTCTCCCTCCTTTGGTTTCTCTGTCTCAAATTTGGGACATTCTCTGTGGATCCCAAGACCACCCAAAGCCCTTTTTTGCCCACTGGGGCCTTCTTCTTTTCTTTACATTGTATATATTAAAACAAAACAAAACAAAACAAACAAACAAACAAAAAAAACCACCTCTCCTTTCTTCACCACAGTTCCTATTCTGTCATATAACTGATCTCAGGTTGATGTTAGGAGCAAAGCTACTGGATTAAAATAATTCATACTCAGATAGATTAAGGAAATTTTTAAAAAGATTTATTTATTAGAGTGGGATGTGGGGCAGAGGGAGAGGGAGAAGGAGAGAAGCAGACTCCCCACTGAGCGTGGCCCCTGATGCAGGGCTGGATCTTCCGACCCCGAGATCACAACCTCAGCCAAAATCGAGAGTCAAATGCTTAACCGACTGAGCCCCCCCAGACGCCCCAGGGAGATTTTTTTAAAAGTCCAAGTGAATTTCAAACTGGTGGAAGGTTAGGTGGTGTTATGTCAGGTAACATGGAAACATTATTTGGGATGGGAGAGCTGTGGGAGTGAGGAGGAGAGGCTTACTTTCCCTGGGGTCACGTGAGCATTGTCACTTCCAGTTACGGCATTGGATATAGAACTCTTTGGTTTGCGAGTGACAGTAGCTCAACTCCAATTTAAGCTAAAATGGTCATTGATTGAATCACAGGACTCTAAGTACAGGGGTTGAGTGGATCCAGAAATGCAAATGGTATTATTAGATCTTTCTTTCCTTTCAACCCGGCCCCTTTCTTTCTTTGCCTCATTCTCCTTAAGAGAAGTAAGGAGGCCCAAGCATTAGCAGATGCTCTAACTTTTTATAATCCCAGGTTGAGACCCCAGTGGATTCTGGCTTATACACAATTCTGGGGTGACTAATTAACTAGCTTGAGTCCAGTCTCCAGGGAGATGGGAGAGATGGGATGTTAGTATTGGTCGGATCCAGGCCACGTGCCTACGTTGTCACAAAGGTGGGGAGATGTGATTGACGGTCCCACTGTACTAGGTAGCTGATGAGAAGCAGTGCCCGAAGGAAGGGGGTGTTATTAGTGAACAAAGGGAGGAAGGGACGCTGAGCAGACAAAAACAGACCCCAAACAGATGTCCACCTCACCCAGAAAGAAAGACAGGGATGGATCTTAACTCCTTTTCAGTCTCAGGGAGAAAAACCTTCTCCTTAGCGAGAGAAGTAGCTCTAGGAGTGATGGAAGAGACAGCAAGAGGGGAGCTCTGTAGTGAGGAAGGTGGGGAGACATGAGGGTGGTAGGAAAGTGTCTGTCCCTCGGCGAGGCCGATTCCTGGATAGAAAGAGCTGTACTTGAGGGAGGCGAACACATTTGTAAACTAGAAGCTAGAAAAAAGATGGCTATTAAACCAAAACTGTTTCCGTCGTTTGGCAATAGTATTTTTATTTTTTTTAATTTATTTAATTTATTTGGCAGAGGGCACAAGTAGGAGAAGTGGCGGGCAGAGGGGGAAGCAGGCCCCCCACTGAGCAGGGAGCCCGATGTGGGACTCGATTCCAGGACCCTGGGATCACGACCTGAGCCGAAGGCAGACTCTCAACTGACTGAGTCACCCAGGCGTCCCAAGAATAAGTATTTTTAAACGAGAAAGTATATTTCTAAATAAAAGGAATGCTGACTGGTAGGGTTACAGCATACAAAGCGGTAATGGCAGAAAAGACCAGATCTGGTAGGAATTTTGTCTCAGGGAAATGACAGGACAAATAGCCTCTTCGAGGACAAAGGTGGAATTTGGTAAGCGGCGCCACTCCTGTGGCAACTGTGAGAGCCTCCTCTGAGCGTGGTAAGGGGAGACATTAATGATCAGGCTAGGGCTCTGGGGTTATAAGTGAGAGGGAGGAGGTCTGAATCGAAACCGGATTTGGTAGCCAGGTTACTTATCTGATGAAGCATCTGGGCATTTACTTGGAATGGGAGGGGAAGGGGTAGTAGGAGCATTGGTTGGAGATTTTAGGGACCAAGTTTCCAGACATTAATCTGTCTGTAGCTGTGTGACTTAGGAGAATCATTTCATCTTTCGGAAACTCAGTTTTTCACCTGAAATAAGTTTATCAACCTTCTATTAGTGCTACTAATAGGTCTATTCTGTTTCAATGAGTTGCTTCAAGGTAAATAATATGTGTGAAAATGTTGTGGAATGTCGAAGATAACAAGGGTGCCCTTGTTTTTGGCAGTGGTAGGGCTGCTCCGTCATGAGGGGAGTTCTGAGCAGTGGGGAAATTGCCCCGAACCTGTCTTCAAGGTCGGAGGGGTTCTGGATTGCGATGGTGTAGAGAAAATCTTCATGTCGGTTTGGAGTAAGGAATGCTGAAGGGTCATAGGAAGAGTGGAGAGAGAGAAAGTGAAAGTGAATGTTCCTTTTTTTTTTTTTAAAGAAGATTTTATTTATTATTTGACAGAGATCACAAGTAGGCAGAAAGGCAGGTGCATGGGGGCGGGGGGGAACAGGCTCCCTGCTGAGCAGAGAACCCGATGCAGGGCTCCATGCCAGGACCCTGAGATCATGACCTGAGCCAAAGGCAGAGGCTTGACCCACTGAGTCACCCACGTGCGCTGAAAATGAATGTTCCTTACTGCACCTGAAGTTATAGGGAGGAGGAGTAGCATGAAATTAGCAGGAACCAATGAAACACAAATTGGAAGTGAACTAATTGTTGTAAATGATGGGAGAAAAGAAAGTACTGTCTCCAGAAAGAACGGAGAAATAATTCTGTCCTGGGCATCATGATGAAGATTGAGGAATGAGAGTGTGGTGGTAAACATGCCTCTTTTTTGAGGGATGACTTGGGTTTCTTTCTACCTTTTGACCTCCCCCCAAATTGTTCCTGGACTCAAGAAGCTGAGTGGTTGGCCCAGAAAGATCAAGGGGAGACTTATGGTGCTGACAGTAGTTCCGGGAGGGTGAGGGGGAAGTCGTATTGGAAGTAGAGGGAAGAGAAGTCAAATCGAGTGTAACAGGGACAGGGGGAGACTTCTCTTCCGTGGATCGTGAAGGCTGTTGATTTTATAGAAGCTAAAACAGGAGAGGATGAATGAGCGGCAGCGCAGGGGCTCTGTGGGTTCCCAAAGCTGGGAGCCGCAAGTGGTTTTCCGCACCACAACCCAGGCCCGCTGTTCTTGGTGACCACAGCTGTGGACTCCCCCTCTAGATGGTGCAAATCTGGTGCTATTTATTGTTTCTCCTGGAGAATACCTACCATGGATTCTGTGGCCCTTGATTTCTTCCCCAGCCTGACCAGATCCATTCGCAAGATGGGCTTTTCTAGCTCTCTGGTGCTGTTTCCCGTCCTCTTGGAAACAAGGCCCCATGCCTGTGTATCCCTGGAGCCTGAGTACCGCTCTTTGGACGTGGGAAGGTGCCCCAGGCAGGACCTGACAACCATGGGGCAGACCTGGTGGTTTCTGGTTCTCAGGGTAATAGCGTCCCCTGCGAGAAGTCACAAGAACACTAGATGTTTTCTGGTAACAGTCTGCCCCATGCTCATTCCCCCTGGAGAGATACCACACTTCTCTGAGACTCTAGACACCCAAGGAACAAGCTGAAAACTCAACATTTTCTTATATTACCAATAACCTCATCTTCACACACAGAGAACAGAACCTTCCTATCTGTTTGGCCTACCTATACACATAGTCAAATTTAAAAATGTTCCTTTTGCTAAAAATTATTCTCATCAGAATCATTTCCCATGTAGAATTTTCAATGAAGCCTCATTTTGTGGATCAAGGGGTTTTTTTTTTCCCCCTCATATCAACCAATTATAGCATCTGCAATTAGTAATTTGCTTTTATGGACATTATATCTACCAAGCCCAATTATTCTAAATCAAATTTTGCAATTAGAAATTTTATCAGAAAGATTCGCTTCCCTCAGTTTTTAGTCAACACAGTTTTCTGTGTGCAATTTTTGTTTTATTTTGTTTGATTATATTTACTATTAATATTCATTACATTTCAGATAAAAGAAAGTAGCTTGCATTTATTTTGTAGCTAGTCCATAAGAAAATAGTAAGCCATTTCAGGATCGCTATATTGTTGCGGATTGGGCTACTGCAGGGCGCGTCTGGTCCGCTGAGTATGTGTCCTCTTCGGGTGTCGATTGTGGCTTAAAGTGCTCCGTCTTGGTGGGAGGAAGGTAGGGGTGTGATTGTTCTTGTTTTGTTTTTAAGCTTTTTGCTCTCTTTTTCCCTGATTTTTTTTTCCTATTTTCTAGCCCTTCTCTAAGCTTTCCAGCTCCTTCAGTTTCTCTGACTCATCATTTCATTCTCCTACCACTTGTCTCCTGCCCCAGTCCTCTTCCTGCCTGCTTTGGCCCTTTCTTTCCCACATCTCAGTGTCCCTCACTGCCCCAGACCCTCTCCTTGGAGGGCGTAGCTGTATTTCCCCCCTCCTGGTGGTTTTCCCAGATCGCCCCACTCCCACCTCCTTCCACGAGTTACTTATCAGAGCCCTCAGCGTCACGATCATAAAGGCTCAGAGAGAAACTCTCGCCTCTGCCGTTCGGCCTCCCACCGGGATCAAGTAACCAGGAGAGGTTGCGGACCTGTGTCCCTTGTATGGCTTTGAAAGCAGCGCTGAGGGAGGTCTGCTTCTGCGGGCTTGATTTTATGGAATCTGTCTGAAGACAGAGGGATGGATGGTACGATCCCGGGAGGGCCCTGCCGGATCCAGGAGCCTGGGAGCCTCATCTCAGTCATCGTCGGTGAGATTTATTGGACACCCCCTGGGTGCTCGGAGCTGTGCTAAATGGTTTCATCCTTCAAGCCCTGAAATCCAGTTTCTGCCTTTTTAGCAGCTGTTTAGAATATGTAATACTGGACTGAGTTTTGACAAGATTTTCTTCTTCTTTTTTGTTATGTACTGGGTTTTAAAAATCGAAAGAGGATTTAGTAGTGATGAGAAGGATTTCCCTCTCTTTCTTTTAGCATAAGATCCTATAGATCCCCACTGCATGTGGGCTTCTGCCCAGCTAACGTGAGATCAGAGGTCATACTGGAAAGGGGGTAGAGTGATACTCATGGAGACAATGTCTTCTGGGCGCTGGAGGGCGGGGGCTGTGGGGACTATTTTCGGAGAGGCTTGGGAAAGGAAGAACAGAGGTGGGGCAGAAGACAGAAAAGGAGGAAGGGAGAGAGAAAGCGTTTGGGAATAGTTTTTTATTTAGTCAACAAGTCAGCAATATATTGAGTGCCTACTCTGTGCAGATGATTTTCTAGATGAAGACACAGCAGTGAAAAAATATATTAAAACTCCCTACCTTCATGAAGCTTATATTCTAACCGGAAAAGACAGCCAATTAAATAAATGAATAATGTGGGTGGCATGTACTATCGTAACAAAGCAGAAAAGGAAGATAGAAGTACTGGGGGTTTTCATTCTAAGAGGATGATCGGGGAACATCTTGGTGAAGTAAGGACCTGAGGGAGACAAGGAATGTGCGAATGCAGAAATCGAGGTGGAGAGTGTAGTATTCTGAACAGAAGAAATCATCTGGGGAAAGAGCAGGGGAGAGGAGAGCAGGGGCAGGGGAGGGCAGGGGAGGACAGGGCAGGGAAGCCAGTTTGGAGAACAGGTTGATGAACCAGGCGGGACGTGATGGTGACCAGGACTGTCGGATGCGGGGGACTCCGGGAGTGGGGATGGGCTCCGGGAGCGGGGACGGGTTGTGAGAGAGGGGAGGGATGCCTGATTGGAACAAGGAGGATGGAATTCCCACTAACCAAGCTGGGAAGGACGTCAGGAGTTCTGTTGGGGACATGTCAAGTCTGAGTTCTGTGAAAGTGGAAGATAGCGCGGGGAGGAGTCGTTAATGAGGGAGAGAACCAAGGATGTGACTCCTGCAGAAAACAACACGGGTTTGGCCAGAATGAGGTCCGGGAGGAAGCGTGGGACGGATGGCAAGAAGCAACCTCTGTAGACAGACCAAGGGACGGATGGACAGATGTCATGCGGGTGCTTGAGAAGCCCGGGAAGCTGCTAGAGAAAGCGGAGAGCACTCACGGAGGAAGGGCAGGGATGGGTAGGCTGCATGAGCCTAAACGAGGGCGCGCCACGCGGGTTTTGAAATTAAATAAAGGAAGCCCTACAGGAAGAAAAGGCAGGGGCTGGGGATAAAAATACCTTTGAGGTATTTCAGTGTTAAGGACGCTGAGTGAGGGAGGTGGGCGATCTGGGCGTGGGCTGAGAAGTCTGGCCTCTCGAAAGGTGTGAACAAGGCTCTAGGACCAGGACGAGGTGTGGCTTGCTGGCGTCCAGGAAGGGGAAGGGCCTTTGGGGTGGGGAGGGCTACCGGGATGGTTCTGGAGACCCTGAGATGCTCCTTCTGGAGCACAGGTACTTGGAGAGGGGGCCGGAAGGTGTTCAGAGCACACGGCCTGCTTCTCTTACAGGGCATCTCCCCGTTCCCTGAAGCTCTTTGACTTCGGCTCGTTTCTTGCCCCCTGTCTGTGCCACGCGCGGTGGTTATAGACAGAGGCGCTCCGCCCTTAGGAAACCCCAACCCCTTCCCGCCGTGAGCTCCGGGGCAGCAAGCTGACTCGATGGTGTCCCGCGCGCCCAGCCCCTCTCGTTCTCTTCCCTACTGGCCAGTTTCCTTCTGACTTTTCTTCGTTGCTTATTGGCTCTTTGGGCAGAAAACAAGGCGGCTGTCCAACTCTGCCGCTGAGAACATGTGCGATCCGTCACTTGCCATTCTGACAAAACTGTCCGTGGATGAGATTAAAACTGATGACTGAATTAAGTATTAGAGTTACATGTAGATGTACAACATCGGCTATGGCTGTGATTGTAATCAGGCATCCACCGAGTGAGTCAGATTTCTTCTACCATTTTCCCTTGTTGCCTTTCTCGTTCTTTATCGTCTGCCACCTTCCCTCTAGCTCGTCCCGCTGACATCAAGCTCAGGGGCCTCCGGGTTCGGAACTTGAGCAGAAAGCAGCTGTGTGTGCTGCTCCTGCGTCCTGCTTGGGAGAGAGGTGTCATTTGACAGTGGAGGAGGGGAGACTGAAAGGGGCCTGGGAGAGCTGAGGCCTGGGGAGAAGCTCTGCGCACGGAGCGGGTGGCCTGCCACCGGGAGGGCGCTCCGTTCTGCGCTGGCTGGGTTGGTCAAGGAGAACTGGAAGTAGGGGTAAGGACACCACCCAAATCCCTTGATAACACTTTTTGGGCCCGGATTTGCGGTGGCGGGGCTGCTGAGAATGGGGAATCAGAGGACCCTTAAGTTTCCATCTGGAAATCAGATTCTAAGATTCTGGATCTGGGGAAGAGGGGAAGTGGGAAGCCAGAAGCCAGAAGCCAGAGCAGAGCTCAAGCCGGGGCAGGCGAGGGTCCCCAGGAGAGTGACAGGCCGGCGATGTGATCTCCCCGTCTACCCCACGTTAGCGCTGCGTCCTGCCTACAGCAGCGGGAAGGCTGGAGAGCCAGGCCCACACCGCTTGATGCTGGGACCCATGCTGTCTGGATTTGGAGGGGTGGCAAGTGAGAGAAAAGCCCTTGGCCCGGGGTTTGGAGAAAGCTGAGAAGGTTAGCGGGTTGGGAAGATGAGGTGGGTGATGAAGTTGAGGGTCTCGGTCCCGGGAATGGCATCCCTTTGATGTACACTGACCGCCCCCTCCCCACACTTGCTATAGTGAAATCTGTGCTGGTTAATACCTTTCTTTCCATCTCTTTGTCTTCCCTGAACCTCTTCCCCACCCCATATCCTGGATGTGCCGTCCTCGTCTCCCCTCCCCATCTCATCCCTTCCTTGTCTCTCTCTTCCTGCTGCCGTTTCTGTCCGTGCCTGGCCATGGTTCCACGCGCCTCCTCCAACCTGCCTGCCTTTTCCTCGCCTGCTCCTTGCCCATCCGTTGGTTTTCGCTCCCCGCAGCAGAGGGGAAGGTGTACAGCTCCGATGAGGAGAAGCCGGAGGCCCGAGCAGGAGACCCAGCGGGCAGCGAGCAGGAGGAAGAGGGCTCGGGCGGTGACAGCGAAGACGACGGTTTCCTGGACAGTTCTGCAGGGGGCCCCGGGGCTCTCCTGGGACCTAAACCGAAGCTAAAGGGAAGCCTGGGGACTGGAGCGGAGGAGGGGGCACCGGTGGCCGCGGGAGTCACAGCTCCGGGGGGCAAAAGCCGCCGGCGCCGCACGGCCTTCACCAGCGAGCAGCTTTTGGAGTTGGAGAAGGAGTTTCATTGCAAGAAATACCTGAGCCTGACGGAGCGGTCCCAGATCGCGCACGCGCTCAAGCTCAGCGAGGTGCAGGTCAAGATCTGGTTTCAGAACCGGCGCGCCAAGTGGAAGCGCATCAAAGCCGGCAACGTGAGCAGCCGCTCCGGGGAGCCCGTGAGAAACCCCAAGATCGTCGTCCCCATTCCCGTGCACGTCAACAGGTTTGCCGTGCGGAGCCAGCACCAACAAATGGAACAGGGGGCCCGGCCCTGAAGGGCTCCCAAGGATTTCAGAAGCAAAGCATCTGCTCCCGGGCCTGCTCGGAGACTGGGTTAGGTTCTGTGCACCCAAGGGGCTCCCGCTGTGATCCTGCCCTGGGAGGGGGGCTCGGGCGGCCACTGACTAGTGTTAGGTGTGCTCTCCTGGCCACCGGGGACTCGGGCACTGGGCCCTGAGCCCATTCCAGAGCCCCTCAGGCTGGGGGCTTCAGGGTTCCAGGGGCTTGGGTGCTCGATGCTGAGGAGCTGTGGGGATCGAGGAGGACTCCTGGGGAGGGGGTGGGTTCTAACATGCTGAGGGCCTGGAAGGTTCCCAGGAATGACTTCTCACAGGGGTGGGGAGAATTCAGGATGAAGCCTAGCCAAGCTGATCGCAGCTCCTTATTTATTTTCTGTAAAGTTTGTATATATGGAGCTATCCGCCTCTGTCTGTCTGTCGGTCCGTCTGTCTGAACCCGAGGCTGGGAAAGGACCGTGTCCCCTACGTCTTCAGCCAGGCTTCAGGTCCACCTACCGGCCTCGTGCTGGGGCCTGTCTTGTCTGTCTGTCCGACAGGGCACACAAAGAAACAGAAACTTTCACTAACCTCCTTAGAACCCCTCAGCACGGCCGTCTCCCCTTGTCAACTACCTCCACTTCCCGTCTGGGTGCTGCCCACACTGTCCACACCTCTCGACCCATGTTCCCGCCACAGCACTTCTCTCTCCCCATTAAACAAGGCAAGCTTCTTTATCTCTGCTTTCTTCTCTTGGCGAGAGCTGGCAGACGTCAGGAGAGGAGATTCGCTCCCTTTCGTATCACGAGGGGAAACGAAGCGGTTGACCCTGGGTTGGCGGAGGGATGTCCAGGCTCTAACTCAGTAGAGGTGACCAGTCCTGTCCGTGACTAGGGCAGCTTAGGGGCTCACCCTGATCACCGGTGAGCTCAATCCCCTTCTTCCGTGCAGAGGACACAGCAGCCGAGTCCGTCTCAGCCACTTTGGGCCTGGAGTCAGACTCCTTTCCAGTTCCGTTCTTACGGCATTAATTGTGAGGTCTCCTTCTCCCCATCGTGTGGGTCACGCAGCTTGGGATACCAAATCCTCCTCGGTTATAAAACGAGATGGGTCGAGAGGGCCCACTGCAAAAGGGATGAGGCAGGCGCGAATGCGTGATGTTCTGGACGGTTGTGTCCCGTGGGGGAAGCTGCAGAGATAGGGCCTGGGAGCTTCGGGGCTGGGATTCTAAGAGCAAACGAAGGACGGCCTCAGCGGACAGAGTCGGTGTGAGGTCAGGAGCCTTCAGGGGCACTTGGGTATACTGTGAGGGGGAACAAGACGGTAACTGAAGTCATTCGCCGTTTCCCCCACCTTCGCAGAAGGGCTCCTCTCCTGGGCCAGCCTCGGAGCGGGGCTGCAGACACGGGGGGAAAGGAGTGTTACAGGAACCCGCTGCAGCTGGGAGCATGGTAAGCAGGGCCTCCTGGGGAGAAACGTGGCCCGCGCTGCGTCGGGAGGAGAGCCAGGGCAGAGAGCAGAACCACTGAGAGGAGAAACCGGCAATCCTCTGGGCAGGTCAAGGTCGTGGAGGGAAACACAAGCTGGTCAAATACCTGGCCAGCCTCCTCACCGTCCCTGGGGAACGGCGGCTGCTCCCGCTCCAGGAGTGGCCCGCCAGCCGCTGCTGACTCAAGCATCTGCCGCACGCCTCGGAGGAGCAGACAGGCCTTCCGTGGCCGTCCCTTCCTCCTGCCTGGTTTGGGTGACCCAGCGGAACGCGGCCTGGGGCTGTGACTGCTTATTCACCACCACGCCACAGCTCCCTAGCTAGGATGCACAGATTCAGGGCAGGTCTTCTCTATTTGGCTAAATTTCAGCAAGCCTTGACCGTTAGGCCAAAATATGCCGTCCAGGCCAGCCCCATTCCTGATCTAGATTAAGGTGGTCTCTGCCAGGATAAGGAAGCTACAGGGTTCGATTCTTTTTAGGAGCGAGGCCAGGCAGTGGTTGATGATCACAGGAGCTTCTGTCACTTTGGCAGTGGGGAATTCATGTCTACGTGTCTAGGGCCAGAGCAGATGCTCTCTGGCTCTTTGCCCCAGGGCAGGTGGGGGCAGGGGGACACCAAGATCCTGATGACCATTTTCCTCTGGATTTACCTATGAAGCCTCCTAAACTATACCAGGCACTACTCAGCCACTCGAGCAGCTGGCTTTCCTTAGGTAAAATAAAGGAAGTGATTATTGCTAATAATTTCTGAGCCCAGGAACTCATTCGTATACATACCCAAGGCCCTGTTTAATTCTACTCTTCTCTTTACTTAAAGCTCTTATTGGCCTTGCAAAGGGGCTGTGAATCAAGAAAATACAATCTGGTTTCCTCTCTGCGTAGCATTTGCCTGGTTATCTCCCCGCAGGCAGGCAGGTGCCCCCAGAGTGTGCCAGCCCCGCCACACCCAGCTCGGTAAGTGCGGCAGAAAACAAGGGCCACCAGCAAAGCGGTTCTAGGAATGGAAGGTAAGCTCCTTAGAGAGCAGGGACCTTAACCTGGCAAGTTCTCATCCTTCAAGAAAGGTATAGAGGTGTTACCCTCAGGTCTTTCTAGGATCAGGGCTAGTCAAAGGGAAAACCAGGAGCGCAGGGTTCTGCCCCCAGCTTGGCAAGATGTTGCTGGGAATCCAAGTGGCTGTTCTGCCATCAGTGTCCTACCTCCTCCCCTTTCCTCTAAAGCAAAGTCTAGGCGTGGGTCCCTAGAGAAGGGCTGTCCTGATAACATCTAGCCACTTACCCTTGTGGCATCCTCGGAACTCTGGTCCTGTGGCCTGGACGTCTGGCTGTAGAGCTAGTTCCCAGACTCTTAGGAAGGGGGATGATACTTCTGTCCCCTCTCTGGGTGAGCTCTGGCTGGCGCCAGGTGTGGCACAAGGTTACTGGACACCAGCTGGTGGTGGGGCAGTGACAGAGGGCAGGGGCGGGGTGTGGGAGGAGGGGAAGGCAGCGCCGAGCTCCGGACCCCCTCCAGGGGGTGGCAGTGCTACTGACCCACTCAAGGCAGTCCCAGAGTACAGGCAGGAGAAGACGGGAGCAAAGAAACAGGCAGAGCTGAACCGATGGGCCTTTCTGGAAGGGTGGAGATAGAAGGGGGGAAACAAGGCCACACACGGTCTGGTTTACTGGCTCATCAGACACACACACCAGATCTGTACACAAACATAAATATTCCAATGTACAAATTTACACGGGACTCTCAGATCACCTCCTCGTCTCTTTCCTCCAGCACCCCCCAACTTGTGCCCTGTCCGTCCAGGCTCCATTTTAGGATGAAGGCTTGTAGGGGGCTGGCAGTACAAGGTAGGAATCTGGAGGAGGGAGAGGTCCTGCTCCCCTCTCCTCACAGGTACCTCCAAAGGGTCCTGTCCCTTTCCAGCGGCACCGGAGGGTGGAGGGCTAGAATAGCTCCACTCCCTCTCTGCGGCGGCTCAAATCCCAGATGTCGCCTCTGGTCCCTCTGTCTCTCCCACTGAGCTCTTCTCTTCTTCGACTCTTCGTTTCCTCTCCTTCCTTTCCGCACGTCCCTGCTTCTCGGTCTCTGTGCCTTGGCTCCCCTCAGTGCCTGGAGGGAGGAGGGGCCCCAGGCCACGGAGTCCCCCGGGGCTTTACAGAAGGCTAGGACTTCGGTGCAGCTCCGCAGAAGCGCCGGTACCGTTGGCAGGCTCTCTGTTGGGGGCAGGTGCTAAGCCACAGCCCTCCCCAGGACAGCCGTGCTGGATCAGGATGTCTGCGCACTCCTGGCTGCCGGCCCGACGCGCGTAGGCCAGCGGAGTCAGGCCCCGGGCGTCCCGGCTCCTCACATCCACCCCGTACTGCGGAAGAAAGCACAATGTCACGGTTGGCATGACGTGGCAAGAACGGTGGGGGTTCTTGGGGAAAAAAGGAGAGGTGGCTTTCCAAGGGCCGGGGCGAAAAGGTCAGACAGGTCCGAGGAGCCCCCGCGGGAGGGACTGGAAAGGCCAGGAGGGAGCCCACAACTCACCCAGATGAGCAGCTGCGTGAAGACGACATTGGCCATGGCGCTGGAGAGATGCAGAGCCGTCCGCCCGTCCCCGTCCCCATAGGTCTCGTTCACCTCCTCCTTGGACCCATGAGCCAGAAGCATCACCAGCAGCCGCAGGTCGTCCTCCACCACGGCCCGGAGCAGCTGCTGGCCCAGCGGCACGTCCGAGCTCGGCAGCGGGGCCAGGAAGAGCTTCTGTTCGTACTTGGCCCGAATCCAGCGCTCCTTCTCCTCTCTGCAACACAGGTCCACCAGGGCATGAGCCAAGCAAGGGCCCGAGCCAACGGGTGGGGGCTGGGCAGGGTGCTCGGGGACTGACACCGACACCCCGGAGGGGAATCGGAAGGAACAGAGGAAGCGTAGGACAGAGCAGTGAAGAGACAGGCCCGAGACGGGGACGGCACGCAGGGGGAGTGCAGAGGGGGTGGAAACAGCTGAAAGGAAGGACACTGAAGGGAGGCCCCTCGAGGGCTGAGAGGGCAGCAGGATTCCAGGCAGGGCTCCCCTGGTGGCTTATCTGGCCCTGCTGGAACAAAGCGGGTGGGGGGCCTCCACGGGGCCCACGCACCAGCCTATCTCCCACCCATTCTCCCCATCTCCGGGCTCAGGCTCGGGCTCGGGCCTTCGAGCCACCAGCGATAGGGACCTGCGCATGCGCCTCCCGCTGGCCCCTGACCTGCTGATAAGGCTCAGAAAGGGCCTCTTGTTGTGAGGAGCCTGAGTGACAGGCGGGGAGGGGGAGGGGCACCCCAAGGGGCCAACTGCCAAGCAGAGCAACGGCCACTTTTAACCCTTAGAGCACGACTGTCACCACTCCGCGCCACCCCTAGTCTCCCCAATCCGGGGCGCCAACGCCCCCGCCCTTTCTGCCAGCTCCCCGTGCCCCCGTCCGCTCACCTGCAGGCGTCAGGCCCGGGCTTGGCATAGCCATCCAGGGCCCCCTCCCAGACGCTGTTGGCCAGGGCGTTGCCCATCGCGGTCATGACGGCCAGCAGCTCGGGCGGCCAGTCGTCGAGGTCCAGGGAGCGGACCCGGGACAGGTGAGCCCCCAGGTGTCGGTGGGTCCCCGAGCACTCAATGCACATCAGGGCGCCCAGGTTCAAGCTGGCCCAGTCTGGATCTAGGGCAGGACAGGAAGCATCATGAGGTCCACGGGCAGCCAGACGGAGACCCCAGGAAAGGCCGCTCCCTGCCTTCTCTCAGGGCGGACCGCAAGCCTCTCATCTGGCATTCTCGAACCCACCCAGACCCCGGCCCTGCCGGCCTCTGCACTCACTGGGGGCGTCGCAGTCAATGCAGAAGCTGTTGCCACGCACGGTGCGCACCGCCTGCACGGCCAGGGCCGCGTTCTGGTTCCCCAGTCGAGTCTGCGGAGAGACGAGGGGCGGCCAGTCAGTCACGAGGCCGGCTGGGGTCCCGCCCCCGTGCGGCCTCCGTGCCAACCTTGTCCTTGGCGCTGCGGCAGCCCTGCAAGCTGGCGAGGATCTGGGCCTGCACGCTCTGGACCCACAGCTCCCGCTCCTCTGCCGTCGAGGCCTCGAAGTGCCACGTCTGCCCGGTGAGGGACACCACCACGAACTCAAACGACTCCTCAGCCTCTGTGGGAGATGGGGGTGATAGCAGCCATCAGGGCGGGGCGCCCCACTGCCACGGCCGGCCGCCACCAGGGCTCCGCCCCGTCGGGGTCTCCTCCTCTCCCCGCGCTCCGGGGCCACTCGCAAGCGTGAGCAAGGGGCCCTCACTCCCTCCGCGCCCGACCACCTGCGGAGCCCGGCTGCAGGGAGGCGAGGTGGCTGCAGGGAGGCGAGGTGGGTGCGAGGCTTCCGCCCCTGCCCCGCCCGAGAGGAATTCCGAGTGGGCGCTCCCTGGAGAAAGCAGCAGGGAGCGTCTGGGGAAGGGTGCGGCGGGGCGCTAGGAGGCGATGCTGGGAGCGGGTGGGGGAGGCGGGCGTGGGCACCATCCGTACGTGTCAGCTGCAGCCGCCTCATTTTGCAGCTCATTAAACCCAATATTCCTGACGGCGTCGGCGTGGGGCTCCTGGGAGCGGCCCCTCCCCCACTCCCCGGGCACAGACAGGAAGGACAAGCGGATGGGGAGAGGAGACGTTTTCCCCCACGAACTGGGATGTGTGAGCAGACAAGGCCCCGAGGACAGCGCCAGTGACATGCACGGTGGGCTGCACTGGGACCCCAAGCTCCGTTCGGCTTAGACCAACAGAGAGCCACGTGAATCCCCATGCCAACGGCCACCACCCTGTGGCCGAACAGCTCCTAACCAGCGGTGTGAATGTGTCCCGGGGCTGCGGTGGGAACTTGGGCCTGGGGGGAGGCACACGGAGCCAGAGGCAAAGGCCTGGGTCCCAGGTTCTACCCAGGGACACACCGTCCCTGGGAGCCTTCCTGCTGGGCTCCTGCTCTCAGGGCATCCTCGACGGGAACCGACTCCTAGAAGGACGCTGGTGCCCCTTCCTTCCCCGGGCTCCGCCAGCCCACCGTGCCGCTCTCCACACGGCCTCTGAACCACAGAATCGCCGCCCTGTGTGGGGGGGGGCCGGTTCCCGGGGGCAGCTGGGCTCTGAGCCAGGACCGCTAAGCATCACTCTCCCACAGGTAGGCCGGAGAGGTAGCTCCTCCCCAGAGAGGCCATCTCTGCCCTCCTGCCCACATCCCTACCCTGGCAAATGGAGAAGTGAGACACTGCGCATCGGTCTAGCTTAGACTTAGGCGGGAGCGGAAAGACGCCAACCACAGAGAAGAGGAACCGTTTGAAGAGACTTTGGAGAAAACCAGAGGAGTGCTGTGGTTAACACCAGATTGCGAGAAAGGCCCTGTGGAGCTGGAATTCCTTAACCTGAAGACCAGTCGGGAGAGACTTAGCCAGCTCCTACACACGTATTAAGCACCTATTGTATGCCCAGCACTCATCAAGCTCAGTGGGTGATGCAAGAGCCACAGGAAACCTGGGTCCTGCCCGCAAGTCTGTCTGGAAGAGTTACTGGAGTAGCCACCTGCTGTCTTTCACCTTCTCCAAGGATTAAAAGGTTCACATTTTAGTAGAAAGGGTTTTAATTAGGCAGAAGGAGGAGCTTTTCTAAGATACCAAGTCCGGATGACCAAAGGAAGTGCAATTACAGTTACGGCTACTTACACAAAGCACTCGCTCTTAAAACGGAGAAAATGGGGTTTCTTTGAGAGCACTATCCCCAAATCCCACAGCCCGCCTCCTGTGCCCCGGGTTCCCTGTAGGTCCCCCTAACCTTCAGCAGCACTGCTGGGGCCGTCTGGTCGGGGGGTCCCGGTGCTCTTTTTCCGCCGGTGCTTCTTCCGGTTGGAGTGGGGAGATGGGGGAGGCTCCAGCTTGGGGCTGGAACTGAGCACCTCAGCCGGGCCACTGGCTGGTGAGGGGAGAGTTGGAGAAGTGTGGGAAGAGGGGAGGGCGGGGGGGGGGGGCAGAGCACGCGACCTGCCTAGTGCCACTGGGAGCGCCCCCCTGAGCTGTCGAGGGAGGGGTCTGCCTGGCCAGGCCAGTCCCAACCAACCCCCCCTGAGCTTCCCCAGCCCTGGAGGAGGAGAAGGGGAGAGAGGAGAGTGTGGGGAACTCAGGCAGAGCAGGAGAGAGGCGAGGCGGAATGGCTGGCTGGGGCTCCGGCAGCCCGGAGGGGTGGCAGGCGGCCCAGGGAACTCACAGGGAGCTGAAGCCCCAGCAGCTCCGCACCAAATTTATCCTCAATCACACTCCCCGCTCCTCACAATTAATAGCAGAATTAGAAACAATCAGGGAGCTGCCTAATTACTGTCAATTAGAGCGCGCTAATCAAGCTCCCGTCTCCCACACCCCGCCCGGCGCTCACCACTAAATGTCAAACTTCATTAGAGGCAGACACGCTCCCTCCCTCCCTCCTTCCAGACTCAACAGAGGGGCCCTACCGAGGCCCGCACAGTCAGGACAGTGACTCTGGGAAGCCCCCCAGCTCCCCCTCTCAAGCCCTCCACAGTCACTCCCCCCAAGGAGGCTCAGACTTGGATCAGGAGGTGGGGAGCCTCCCTGTGCCGAGCGCACCCATTCCCTCCCGCACTCGGGGCTCAGACTGGGGTTAGTTCTTCCAGGGGTATGCGGCCCGTGAAGGTCCAGGAAAAGAGACTATGGGCCTCGGGCCTGGCCGGGCACTACTGCCCAGCTGGAGGTGAAGGGGGTGGAGCGGACCTGCCCGGGAGGGGACAGGGGCCAAGGGAGACGGATGAGAGTAAGATGGGGGAAGCAGGGGGGGACAGTGCGTGTGTGTGTGTGTGTGTGTGTGCATGTGCGCTAAAGAGGGAGAAAATATAAGGGGATGAGAAGAGTGGAGATGTGAGAGCAAGGAACAAAAATGGACAAAAGGGGAGGAAAATGTAAGATGAGCCAAGGAAAGTTAAGAGGGAGGTGCGATGGCTGGGAGAGAAGGGAGAATTTTTGACCAGCTGGACGGGATGGGGCCTCAGCCTACTGGAGGCGGCATGGGTAGGAAAACCACCTTTCTGGATCCCGGATCCTATCATCCAGGAACCCCCCCTCTCCGTGGCGCGCAGGTTGCCACCATCAAAACGTGTTTCAAGCCCCCAGCCTCCGACCTCCCTGCTCAGCCGCCTCCCTGTCCCCCCCGCGGTGAGGCTGATGAGCTGGTGCGCAGGGGGCTGATGGGGGCTGATGGGGAAGCAGGAGCCGCCACCAGCCGCCACCAGCGCTGCCTAGGGACAGCAGCGGGTGGGCAGAGAAGCTGCAGAGGGAAGGGAAGGGAAGGACTCCGGCACCAGCCAGCCGCTGGCAGGGCCTAGGGCCAGCGAAGGGGTAAAGGGGCAGGAAGCTGGCCTGGGCCGCTGGAGAAGGGACGGAGGCTGGACTCCGTGTCTCGTGTCTCGGAACCGCACCCTGGGCCTGCGACAAGCTCTGGCAGGGGCCCCTCCCCTTGGCCTGGGCTCCATCCCGACACAGCCCGGCTGCCCTCCTGTGTTGTGAGCAGGGGCCTGCGTACCTGGGGGCAGGGCATCACTCCACTGGTCGGCGCTGGACACGGAGCAGGAGCGCTGGTGCAGCCCCTCAGGGCGAGGGCCAGCCCAGGCCGGGTTGCTGGCCGAGTAGGGGGCACCTGGGGGCGGGGGAGGGGGAGGGGGAAGGGTCAGACTGGGAAGGGAGGCTGCGGAGGGGTACACAGACCTTCCTGAAAGTAATGCTACAGGCAGAACTCGAGAAGTTCTAGCAGAATACTGACCCCAAATGAGGGCTTTACCAGGTACTGGGCCAGGCTTACTGGAGACCGAGAGGCCTTGCCTGGGGTCCCCGACACCTCGGGAGGCAACTGGTCTCGCAACTCACACCCCTCGCCACCTCTGTTCCCTTCCTGGGAGCCGGGAGAGGGGGACGCGTGGTGCTGACCGCCCTCCACCATGGTGCTCCTTGTCTGGCCACAGTCCCCAGCCCCACCCCCCCACCCCGGACCAGGCCCTGCACCCCACGTTCTAGTCCGCATATGCCATTTGCTCTGCCTCAGCTTTGATGCCATTCTGACGAGAAATAAGTGTATCAGATTCAAGTAATTATGTCTAATTAGTATTAGTAATTATCCTGTTGGGCTGGAGAAAATTAATCTTTCGTTTCCCATCAGGGAAGAATGGCAGAGCCAAGGGGGAACCAAAGGCTCGAGGAGCCCCGGGGCCCGGGCCGGCAGGGTCCCCTGTGCCCTCCGAGCTGTCCCGCCTCCCTCCCTCAGCACCCAGTCCCTTGCAGGGAACCCACGGGAGAGCCACGGGGCCTCGGAGCCCACGACAATTCGAGGACCTCCACTGCCCTCTCAGCTCAGTCCACATAAGGACCACGGGCAGGGGACGGAGGCCAGAAGGCGGCGGTGGTGGGGAGTCTGAGGACGGGGGGCCATAAGCGAGGTGTCACACCTCGGAACGCAAGGCGGGAGAGCAGGCCGGGGGCTGGAGGTTAGTAAGGAGGCAGAGACAGGGCCTGGAGCTGGACGCAGTGGGAGAGAGCAGGTGGCAAACTCAGCCTCAAACCAGTCCCGGGAGGACACGGGTGGGGTTTCTGGAAGTCTAAGAATGGAAGCTCTGGGCGGAAGCCACTAGAAGGTAAAGAAACAGGCCGGACATCCCTAATGCTCCGGGGACCGTGCGATGCGGAAAGGCGGAAGGCAAGTTTTGGATTTCTGCTGTGTTCGTCCTAACACCCCAGGCAGGACCAGACCCACAGTAAGTGCTCACGAGTATCCGCGTGGTGCCAACACTGCCCTCCAGCCGACCCCATTTCTAGTCCCCTCGAGGCAACGTGCCGATGCTTCCTCTCCGGAACCCCGCCTCCCTGACACTCCGGCCTCACAGGTCCCTGCCAGCTCAGCCTCCCTCAGGGGCCCCTCGGCTCCCTGGCAGGAGACCTTTCAGAGAGGCAGACGCCGGTCCAGAATTCTCAGAGACCTTGCTTCTCCCCGGCCCAGGCCTGCATCCGTCCCCTCCCAGGTTCCAAATCTGATCCCTGCCTCCTCCCGAGCCCCACCCAAAGCCACCCCAGGCCCCACTTCCTCCCCAAGCCCCCCAACTCAAAACCCCGAGGGAGGGAAAGTGCTTTCCCTTTTCTTTGTTAATTCTTCCCTCATTACGCCTGCAATCCCACAATCAGTGTGCACTGTAATTGTCGAATTTGATGCTAATGATTAATGAATTAAACATGGAGCCATCAATTAGTCCTCGGAGGATAATTCTGCATAAAGCAGCGGATAATGTAATTACAGTAACAAAGATAATGAGATGTTAACATCGCCCGGTGAGCGGGAGACATGTGTGAGTGTGCATGAGGTCGGCGCCGGCGTGTGGTGGAGGGGACACGGGCTCGGGGGAGGCCGGCGAGTGTCCGTGGGTGCGGGTCGTCCTGCGGGTGAGGGCGCCGGGTGTCTCTTCGTGTGCGCTTCTGCCCCGCAGGGGAAGGCTCGGAGGGCCCAGGACCGTGACAGGACAGAGTGTCTTACTATGTCCCTCCCTTTGGGGAAACAGCCCAGTCCTGCTACCTGACTTCCAGGCGAGGCTCCCCTCCGCCCCACCCTTCGGAGTACTGATACTTCCTCCTCCCCGGTGGGTTACGAACGCCCCAGGCCAGATCAGAGGCTGCCTCTCGCTGTGCGCCTATGGGTGCAGCTCTGGGAGAGCTCAGGGCCCTGGCAGATCCCCAGCCCCCCTGCCCCTGCACGCCCGTGACCTCCCAGCAGCCCAGACACAGCTCTCCGCGCAGAGCCCTGAGGACTGCATGGGGCGACGGTTCTTACCATTGGGCAACGCCCCCCCACCCGCCCCAGTGCACCCCCACGGGAGGCTCTCAGATGCGCCCCCACTGCCTGCCCCGCAAAAGGGGGGGTGCCTTTCTCGCTCCCTTCCTTCCTTCCCTTAGTCCACTGGAGCGCTCCCTCTGCACGGTTCACGGGCTTCTCTCTGAGCTCGGGGTGGCTTAGCGGATAAAACATGGCTTTTCGAGTCAGGCACACTCAGGTCCAAACCCCAGCTCTACCACTTACTGTGGAATTTTACAGACAAGTTACTGAACCTCGCTGAGCCTTTGTTTCCTCATCCATCAAACGGGGTCGAGAAACTCAACTTCGCGGAGTGAAAGGAGCCTGACCGAGAGCAGCTCTGGCGCACGTGTCCACCAGCAGACGGCGCCCCGGCCGCTCCCCGTGCCCCCAGACTGGTCAGCGGGGCCGAACACAGGCCAGGGGCCAGGGAGCCAGGTGTCCCTGTGCCTCCGACAAGGAGCACACTCAGGAGGCCACCGTCTGGCCTTCTTCTCTGGACCCAGAGTTGTGCAGTGCGGGTCCTACCAGCCTTTTGAGGGGGCCTGTGCCATCCACTCCAGACTTCGTACCCAGCTCCTGTCTACTGGATGTCCCCAGCGGCCTAGGACCGTGATGAGCAGAGCACCCCGGGGCAGGGACACACTGACGGCCCCTGGGAGGGCAGGGCAGTGTCGTAAGCACCTGTTTCTGGGTGCAAGCAAAAGGGGGTCCAGTCACCTGGGACAGCATAGGGAGAGTGAAGTCTTGGAAATGCCAAGGCAGATCTGGGGCCTGGGGACTTGGGAGGGACAGTGGCTTTGGAGCCCCAGGGGCCTAGCGAGGCAGACAGAGCTGGGGACAGAAAGAACCCTAAGCATCATCCACCCAGACTCACAGCGGCATCTAGAAAGGTAAGCGGCGCTCAAGGAAGAGCTGCCGCACGGTGAGTTCCGAGTCTCTTGGCCTCTAGCTCTTCTCCCCACCCCACCAGACGTGTGGCAGCGTCCGCCTGGCCTCCAGCTTCTCCCGAAGCTCAGTCCTCTCTGAGCGGAGACCCCACCTCTCGCTGCAGACCCCAGCGTGCTCGCCAGGCGAGCTCCGGCCGCATCCACCTCCCCCGCTGCCCCCCAGTGCACGCCGGGCTGCGATGCCGGCTACGCGTGCGAGAGACCCCGCGCCCACCGCCACCCGCCCCGGTTGGTTCCCGCTGAGGAGAAACGGTGCCGGGGCCGCAGACAGGGACCCCTGGCAGCACAAGGCTGTCTGGCCCCATCCCGATCTCCACACCGCCTGCCGGGCCCCGTGCCGGCCGCTCCCTTGACCTGCTCCCAAGAGGCCAGTGCCCAGGCAAACGCATTTGGCTGAGCAGGACTCCGGGGGACAAGCATGCTGGGAGCCCCGAGCACCCAGGCTGGGACACAGGGGAGCCCCAAGTGCCCACCTCCTTGGGCCTCCAGAGCCGCCCCCTCCGATCTCGCAGAGCAAAGCGGCCGCGCTCTCCCGGCCCCCCACCCCTGCCCGCAGCAGCCCCTCACCTGTGCCCCCGCCCAGCTGTGAGGTGCTGCGCTCCGAGGCCAGGCCGTTGGCCCGCGGGCTGGTGCCTGGGGCCGTGGCAGGGGTGGCGCGGGGCAGGCGCTTTCCTGGCACTTTCACTGTGGTCCGCAGCAGGTCGATCTCCTTGCCGTGGATGTTCTGCATGTAATCCTAAGGGCCACGCAGATAGATGAACACGCGTTAGGGCCGCTCCTCGTCTCCGGCGCTCACCCGCCAGCTCGCACATCCCCCCCGTTCCCCGGTGCTGCAGGGAAGGGAAGGGGAGGGTAGGCCCGAGGTTTAGAAAGCAGGACGGTGAAGCCCACGGAGTATGTCCAGGTCCGGGTGACACCCAGTGTACTGGGGACCCAGGGCAGCTCTGGGGGGACGCAGGCAGCAGGGGGCAGGAGCAGGGCAGAGAGAAGGGCCTGGACCCCAGAGCTGAGGGCAGGGCTCCTTTAGGAAAGGCAGCTCAGGGGGCAACACGAACGAAGCCAAGTACAGGACCACAAGGTGGGTTCAGGAACAGCAGTGCCCGAACAAACGGCCGGGCGGCCCCAGGTTGCAGGTGGCTCGTCACCGGGTACCTCAGCCCTGGTTTCAGAAGCTCTCACCACCACTGGGGCGCAGGGCACCCGCAAAGCCTAGAAGAGCCCTCACTCCTGACAATAAGCATCTCTTGAACAATTAAAAAGAAGCCTTCGGAGCACAGAGACAGGTCCCCGGTTCCACAAACACCAGTGGGCACCTGATGAGCACAGTAACGGCAGCCGGTATCATCGTGCCCCTCCCCAGCCCCTGCCCATTCACGGGGCCGGGCATTCATGCCCACGGGGGCAGGCCGCCACTCACGTGACCCTCCCGGCAGAGGTGACCAGGGCCACTTTATAGTTGAAGGAACCGAGGCTGGTAAAGGCTAACCTGCCCAAGGTGACACCATCAGAAGGTGGTAGAAGCAGACTCGAGCCCAGGCTCTGTAGATTCCCAGGGCTGTGCACTGAAGGCAGATGTCCTGGGCCCAGGCACTCAGCCTGACTTCAAGTCAGCCCCCGGAGGGCCCCAGAGAGTGGGAGCCACTTGGTGCCTTGGGCCCCCCACCATTCCCGCCATCTGGATACTGGCCTGGGAGGCCCATGGGGGAGAGGCCATGTGGGGGCCACCGAGCAGAGCCCGGCCCGTCAGCTTCCTGCTTTAACCCCGAGCCTGACCAAGGCCCGAGCTCTCCCCACTGCTTCTGCGGTCTCCTTGCCCAACGGTGGACTCCCATTTCCCTGCTTCTAGTACCTGCGAGACCCTCTAGTACCTTCTAGTACTTTCTAGTACCTTCCCAGCTCACGTCCCTGGTCAAATGTGGCCAAAATCCCTTCTGGAGAGCAGAATCTGGGTGGGAGGCGTCCACTGATCTCTGGAGTTCCCTGGTTCAGACTCCGATCTGCTCTCCCCCCTCAGGACCCGCCCCCCGAAAGCTCCCCGCAGACACGGTCCTGGTGTCCGTCCAGCGCACACGTCAGACTTCCTGTCACCCAGCAGCTCTCCCACCTTCTCGCCCTTCGGCTTCAGGGAAAGGGACCGCGTCCTCGACTTGAAAGCGCGGGCGGGGAGCGCTGCCATTTGGGAAGCAAGGCAAGGGCGGGGCCGACCGGGGCTTACGGCCGACCCTCGCTCTGGCACTGACCAAGAGAACATCAAGTAGAAAGGGGTCACCTGGCCCCAAGGAGCCATGAGAAGGTGCAAGTGTCCGGTCAGGAAGAAAAGCAAGAACGAGGAAGCAGCACCCCGTGCCAGGCTCACTTCCGAGGCGGGTCCTTGGGGGAGGGGACCCGTGGGAGGGCCGTGGGGACGTGAGTGCAGTGGTCTCTTGGGCCCCATCCAGCTGCAGCGAGGACTGGCCAGGCCTGGAGATGTCCTTCAGGACGGAGGGGCCTAGTCGGGCCCAGAGGAGAGCGGCCCCCAGCGGCCTGCGCCCGGAGGAGCTCCCTTCCACGCAGCTCTGGGCTGCGTCTGTGCACGAAAGGTGCCAGGCCCAGCCTTGGGCCCAGTGGGCTTCCTGTCTCGGAAACACAGAACGACAGCCAAGAAGTCGGGGGGAGCAGCCTCCACCCGTGGACGGACCCCCGTGATGAGCTCCCCCCAGACTCTGTTCCCTGCTGTCAGGGTTCTGGCCCCAGTGCGAAGCCTCTGCACCCTGGTGCCTGGGAAGGAAAGAAACCCCGGAGGTCCTTTCCTGCCCCCGCCCCGTGTCCCCTCTACACCCAGTCACCGCAGGCCCCCTGTGGTCCCGCTCTCGGCCTGGCGTCCAGCATGGGGCCGCCTCGCAGTCTCAGGCCCCACGTCCCACTGACCCGGCTTTGGCACGCAGCCGTCCCGGGTCCCTGCACACGGTCACATCTTGGATCGGCTGTTCCAGACAACTGTCAACAGCTGGCTAGGCCGAAGGCACAGCTGCAGTCCCTCTCCTGGGGGAGGGGCTCGGGCCGCTCCAGTTCACAAGGAGGTCACGGCCGCGGCAACAGTTTCCAGGCCCCATGACGGCCTAGGGATGCCTGCGCCGGGACACAGCAGACACCGACCCCGCACCACGAACATCAGTCAGCTGCCGCCGCGAGGGACCGGACAGACGGCACTCGTGCTGCAGGCTGTGGCCCCTGGGCCCCATGCCCGGCTCCAGCACCAGGCTGGGAGCCAGCACCCGACCCGAGGACAGCGTGGCGAGGAGCGCGCGGAGCAGGAGCAGGGACGGGGACGGCAGGGGCAGCGTGACAGCGTTTCCCTCCGTCAGCAGAACAGGGAGCGCGGCGGCGGCGGCGGCGGCGGCGGCTCAGGAGAGCGGTCACCACGGCTGCCTTTATTACCCACCATCAAACAGCAATTTCTTCCCCAGCCTCCTCGCTAATTACCCAGCCAGCGTTCTCATCTCGTTTTATTACTGGAATTAACAACGAGTTCAGAGCGTGGAAAGCTATTAAGATGTGTGATTAAGCCACATTCAATTAGTTTCTACAAACAATTTAATTGATGTTGCAGATAGAATTAACAGAAGGTGATTGTGTGAATGGCTCCGCGGGCTGCAAATGGGGGAGGCTGTGGCGGGCTCTCTTGGGCCAGGCGAGGCTGGGGCGTGAGGCTCGAGGCCGGCCTGGCAGCCCTTCCTCCGGCAGCAGGTGAGTCACCCCCGGGCCATGATGGCAGCAGACAAGGCCGCGAGGGGCGTGTGCGCCTCTGGGGGGCCCACACGGCCCCTCCTCTGCACAGCTCCCCCGTGGAGGGAACCTCCCCGGAAGCCGGCCGGGGGGTGCCCGCTGGCAGCCATGGACCAAGAAGCCCGCACCGTTTGGGGAAGGGCAACCGCCAAGGGAGGAGGTCAGGAAGCGAGAGGGGCAGACGGCGCGGGAGGCTTCACTAGCACGGACTCAACCCTGTTCACGCAGCGGCACGGGACAACCCCCGTGTGGCGTTCGCTCCTACTTTCGCCGTCCCCACACCTTTCCCACCCGACCTGTGTCTTTTGGACGGGAAGAGAAGCATCCACGGGGCAGGGCTGCCGCTCTCCGCGTGAGCCAGCGCCTCCTGGCCTCCCGTGTGCAGGAGGACCTACATTTTGACCCCAGAGCCGGTGGGCAGCCAGTGAAGAGTGGACCGAGCGCCTGTGCCCACAGACCAGCCTTTCCCTCAACCTCTTTCTGAGGCCCTGTGGCCCAGACAACAAGAGGGGGCCCAGCTGGGTCAGGGGGTGGGCAGCAGAGCCACCTGCCTCTTAAGACTCACCCTGCAGGAAAGCAAGGACAGGCCTGGAAGCCCATGGCACCTGGGTTCTGGGCCGGGCCCCTGAACACACCCAGCTGCACCCAGTCCAACACGCCCGAAGGGCATCCGAGCTCCTCCGAGCGGCCCAGGCAGGGCCCGTCAGTTCCCTCCGTCCTCCTCGCCAACAGTCCAGGCAACAGTTGCCTGGATGTGAACCCTCCAGTCACCTTCTCAGCTAGCCCCGAAGAGAGGTGCTCTGGGCGCAGCGCAGAAAAACCTGCATCACGCTTCGAGTCAAAGTCACGGGCCCAGGTACCAGCTCAGCCACAGGCAGGGTGATCCAGACGGCCTCACTGCGATTCTGCTCTCTCGAATGCTGGGCGTAAAAGCGTTCCCTTCCCTTCCCAAACCCAAGCCAAACACAAGCACCCGACGCTTTCCTCCACGTCCCAAGACCTCCTTCCTGTCCCTCTGCTCCACGCTGGGCTTCCTCCATTACCTGAGACATGGGGACAAGCAGAAGGGACATGGCACAACTCGAGCAGCACAGAGCAGAAAGAACGGGGACGGAGGCAGCAAAGGGGGAGAGCCGAGGCCAGCCCAGCATGGTGGGGGCAAGCTGCACTGCTTCCAATAGGCTCGCTCGCAGCTCTGCTGGCTAGACACTGCCTGAGGAGAACGAATGCATCTTGCCTGGGGACACGGGGGACGGACAAGGACGACCCGCTAGGAGTTAGGAGGCACGAGACTGGCCTACAAATGGGCACAGTGGCCGCTCTTGGCTGGGGCGCGGTGGCCCTGCCATCACTCCGGTACAGAAGCCCGAGCCTGCTGGAGGCCCTGGGACTTCCTAAGACACCTGTGCCTCGCTGCCTCTCACGGACTCAGCCATAGGACCAGGTCTGTGCACAAGGCGGCCGCCGGGGGAGCGGGGCCAGGAGCCTTCGGCCCCTGAGTTAAGGGGGGGGAAGGGCCAGTGCTCAAGGAGTCAGACAGGGAGAAGCCCAGG
The DNA here is from genome assembly GCF_963455335.1 of Martes martes. NCBI lineage: Eukaryota > Metazoa > Chordata > Mammalia > Carnivora > Mustelidae > Martes > Martes martes. The sequence continues at coordinate 102,348,723 of NC_137899.1, read as the reverse complement.
AGGGCAAGGCTGGGCTCCGTCCTGACCGGAAGCAGACTGCGCGCCAGCTCCCCCCGGGCCAGGCCGCAGCGCATCTTCTCGGCCCCGGTTAGGGCTGGCACCAGGGACCCCAGCGCCCCCTGGGTCGGGCCTGACACCTCGCGCAGATTCAGAGGCGGGCCAGGGGCCCTCGGAGGCAGGCCCTGGGCTTCCGGGCCGGGGGTGGGGCCAGCCCACGTGCTGTGCCGGAGGGGCTTCGGAGGAGAACTCATTAGCCCCACAGTGGGGCGGTGACAGAGATGGATTCCGGTGACAGCTGTGTGCGGGAGCCACGCAGTGAGGGGAGGGGGGGGCGGGAAGGGTAGGGGAGCCTCCATGGGGCCACTCTGCCATCGCCACGCCCCGCCGCCCTGCCAGGACAGAGGCCGACACCCTCCAGACCCCTCCACCCACCGCCACCACCAGTCCGGGGCTCCCCTTCCCCAGACGACCCGTGCCCTTCCCGGCAGTCCCGGCTTAACGGTCACCCCGGGGCCCAGGAACCCAGGGATCCCCCCCACTGATGTGGCTCCCCTAAGACAACTGGCTGACAACCACCGGCACCCCAACTTCAGCCATTCCATGGAAACGGGCCCAGCCCAGCTCTCTGAACAAGGAGCACGTGGGCCGCACAGAGCGGCCAGGCCGAGGCGGCCGTCCCTGAGGGCTGCGCTCTCTCCAAAGGGCGCCGCCACCACGCCGGCTTCGCGGCTCAGTGCTCAGCCCAGGCCGGCGTCTCGGGGTCTGTGCGGCCCCCGAACCACCCCGGTGCAGTCCCTTCTGAAGGGCAAGTCCCCCGGACTCACTGAGGCCTGCTTCCCGCTTCAGTCCTAGACTCCACCCCCTCCCCTGGGCCGCCCAGCTCCCCGCAGGGGCCCCCCCCCGCAGACTCACGTGCAGGCTGGGGTGGTAGGTGAGCAGCCCGTTGTCGCAGAGCGTCACGTACTTCTTCTTCCACTCCTTGTTCAGGGATTTGCCGCTCCGCTTCAGGAGCACGCCCTGAGGACAGAGGCTGGGTCAGGGACGGTGCCAGCCCCACATGCGACATGCCCCAGGAAGTGCACAGTGACACAAGGTAACACCATCCTCCACCTCCTGTCCTCGTCAGAGGGGAGAGACTATGAGGATGGGAGCTGGTGGCTATCCCCGACCATCCTCCAGGAAGCAGCCGGGGGTGGGGGGAGCCCTCCCCGGCCCGTGGACCTCCCCCCACCGACCCCATCCCCCCGGAGTCCTGGGGCCAGGCCAGCACCAGGAGACAGGGTGTCAGAGGGCAGTGCCACTCCTGCCGTATGTCTCCAGGGATGGGTGAACAGGGCAGAAATCCCTAGAATGCCCCAGACTCTGCAGTGTGAGCCCCAGCCACTGAGCCCAGGAACCGGATTCTCTGGGCGAGCCCATGAGACTCAGTGTTGCGGGGACAGGAGCGATGGGACGAACATGGGCTCCATGGGAGCGAGGCTGTCTGTGTGTCCTGTTCACAGACACACCCCCAGCACCGTGACCAGGCCCCGGACACAGCAGACGCCCGAGAAACATCTCTGGAGGTGCGCTGGGGGAGCCGGCGGGCAGCGGCCAGACAAAACGCCCCCGAGGGGGGAGCCCCACAGGAGGGGCTCAAGCGGGGAGGCATCAGGGCCAGCAGAGGCTAGGCACCCGGGGTCCACCCCAGTGGGCACCAAAAAGGGGGAGCTCGAAGGCTTTGTACCAGCTCCTCCTTGAGAGATGGAAGCCCTGCTCTAAGACGAGGAAGAAAACAGATCAAGGGACTCGAGCGTGAGGAAACAGCATCAGCTAGGGTCCTGGGCCCCAGGGTGCGGGATAAACCCCAAATCTCTCACACTTCCGAAGAGAAGGCTCACTCCTGAACGCAGCAGGTGCGCCAAGGGGCCACCGGGCCCTCCTGCCCGATCTGCCCCGTGGGAACCAAGACGGGGCCGAGAGTCTCCCGCCTCAGCCGATGTTTCAGAGCCTCGCTACCGCTCCTTCCTTTCCCCATCTCCCTCTTCCCGCCACCCTCAAAAGACAGATGCCGTCGTGGGAGGTGCGGCCACAGGATATCGAGTTGGGAGTTCTGGGTCACTTGAGGACACACTCTCCATCTTGGTCCCCCTCGGCGTGAGAGGCCCCGTCCTCAAACGGAGCAACTGAACACAAGTGGTATCGATGGGACCTTCACTAGACCCGGATGGGTAGAACATTCCTGAAAGCAGTCGGACCCCTGCCCTGTGGTCTGCAAAGGAACCTCAGTGACCTGCTTCTGGGCATGGCAGCCACCCCCTCCCCGGCCAGAAATGAGACACGAGTACAGCTGCTCCTTCTGCCCCGACTGCAGACCACACCCCTCGGGACCGATGGCCACATTCTGGAGAAGGCAGCCCCCAGCCTCGGCCTGGGGCCTCCCCCACAGCCGGCTCACCTGCTCGTCTTCTCCGTCCCTTCCACACCCCCCGGCCTTCAGCGGGGGATTCTGCTCGAGCCTCTGTTCCCAAATCCTTCCCACTGGAGCCCTGCCCTCCCTCGCTAGACCCTTCCTCTGCCTCATGTTGAAGCCCTTCCCTCCTGGGTCCGATCCCAGCTCCGGGTCATGGGAGAGGGAAGCCAGGCTCCGCTCCCGAGTCTGCCCCCACCCAGCCCTCAACACCAGACAAGTCACGTTAACCGCCTCGGCCTCAATGTCCCCGGCGGGTAGGGAGAACGGACTCGCGTGCAAGGCTTCCTCACCCTTTCACACACAGAATCGGGATCAGGATGCCGGGGCGGGGTGGGGGGGTGGGGGGGGTGCGGGGGTTCTTGCTGGGAGGGAACCCTCTCCTACCCAGCACTCCAGCACTCCGGCCCCTCCTTTGCCAGGGCCGGGCGCTAATGAGCTCTTCGAGCGCGCTTTCGAGCGCGCTGTCGGCAGGGGTGTGGGAGGACTGGAAGGAGGAAAGTGAACGCAGCTGGCCAGGGACTGGACCTGCCTCCCACTTGCGGGCCCCCCTCCCCGGCCCGCCTCTCACCTGCCTCGCACCTGCCCGCCCGCGCACCTGCCCACCCGCACCGGGACGTGGAACAAGCAGAAAAGGCCAGGCTGCCAGAGGCCTGCTTCCCGTTCCCGCACACCCGGCCTTGCAAGGAGGGAAACGAGCTACGGGGGTTCCCGCTCCCCTCCCCGGCCGGCCGGCTGCGCAAGGCGGAGCGGGAAGCAATCTGGGGCAGAATGGGAGCGGCGCGGAGGCGACAGCCCCAGAGGACCCGTTCCGCCGCCGCCTCCCTCCCAGCTCCGCCAGCCGGCTTAATTGCGGAGTCCGGATTGATTGGGAATGCAAATGGCAACTGAAATGCAATCTCCACTCCCAGCAGGAGTGGGGGGGGGAGGGGAAGGAACGGGATGGGGAGACCGGGACGCGAGGGCGGGAAGGGGGCCACGCGGGCCCTGGGCAGCTGGAGGTTGGGGGAAGCACCAGGAAGGGCCAAGGGGCTGCGAAAATCAGAGCGTGGACGGTCCCCACCCCCACGCCGGGACCCCCGCTGTGGCTCGGGAGCACCTCAGGTTCCTTCCGCGGCAGGGTCCGCCCCTACTGGGGGGTCCCTGACCTTTAGTGGCCTGAACCAGCCAGGTAACCCAGCCGGCCAGGGTGGGGGAACCAGAGCCCAGGTGCAAGTTCACAGGGCTCCACCCCATCCCACAGCTCTCCCTGCCCTCCATGTGGGGGACTCAGGGAACCGACAAATTAGCCTGTACCCCAAACAGGAAGGGGACATCCGAGACTACCCTTATCTCAGACTAAGCACCCTGGAGAAAGCGTTAGTTTATGCATTACACGCTCCCGCGTACATCGGGTTCGGAGAGCACCCGCGCCCAAAGCAGAGAGTGTCGGGCCTGCGTGAGGCGCTGGGTCTGCCCCGCCCCCGAGACAGGCAGTCACACCATCCCCGGGTCTGTGGGGTCCGATTCTGCACCCAGACACACAGAGACCGGCAAGGAGGCTGGGCGCTGCCTGGCGTCCCCGGAGGTGATCCTGCCAGAGCTGCGCCTGCCGGGCCCTGTATGAGGACGTCCCAGGGGAGGACGGAAGCAGGGACACAGGTCTGGAGCAACAGGTAGTTCCCCACCCGCCCTCGGGGACTGGACACCCTCTCCGGGTTCTCCGTTCTGAACGGACCTTCACCACGGGGTCAGAACCCCACCTGAACGGAGGAATTCCGTCAGATGGCCCACGGCCCCCAGAAGGCCGGGGCTGGAGGGCCAAACCTTGACCGTCCGCTCAGCAGCCCCACAGCCCTGCCCCACACACCACCATCGCCGCACCAGGACGCCCTGCTGTGGTCAAGGTCTTTTTCCAGCCCCCGGACCCACTCAGGGGGTCTGGGAAGCTCCAAGCTCCCGGAGACCCAGCCCTGCCAGGCAGAGACTCGGAAACGAGGCACCCGGGAGGGGGCGGCGCACCTCAGCTTTCCCGGGGAACAGAGGCTCCCACGGAGAAAACGGCACCGATGAGCCCCGGGTGGGGAGCAGCCGTGGGCGTGCCCCTCAGTGCTTGCCCCTCAGGGTGCTCTCAAGTTCCTTTTCCTCGGAGTGCGCGGGGTGGGACAGGTCCGCGGGGCCACCCAACCCCTAACGCCCAGGCGGGAGAGCCAAGGAGGACGGCAGGCGGCTCTCTGCTGCCCCCGTGTGGCCGTGCGGAGGAGCTGCCACAGCCGCCAGAGCCGCCAAGGGAGGGCTCCAGCCCAGGCGGCAGCTCCTCCCACACACTCAGGCCACACGCCCCAGGGGCCCCAGAAGGAAAGGACCATCGTCCCATGTTCCCTGAGCCTCGTCCCTCATGTCCACCACTCCCTGGCCACCAGGGAAAGGAATGCCGACCTGTTTGATGGGGATGGCCCGGCCGCTCCCGATGCTGTCCACCTTGCAGTCGGCGGCCTTCTTCTCCCGGTCCAGGTCGGCCCCCTTCCGAGACTGCAAGAGAAAAGAAGAGGCGTGTTACGAGGGCCCAGGGTCCACGGGGGACAGCAGCCCGCCTGGACTCCCCTGCCCTCCCCGCCTCCCTCCTCCTGGGCAGGCCCTAGCAGGGGCAGGGCCAGGGCGGCGGGACCGGGAAGGAACGGAGACCACGAGTAGTCCAATGGGTTTATTCTTACACACGGCACCATACAGAGCAGCACAGGTCACTGAGCCAGGCCCGCCCCTTACAGGAGAGCAAGGACACGGAATACCGAGGGCGCGAGGAGCCCGCACGCAGCCCAGGGGGCTGGGGCTTAAGAGAAGGGAGGGGGCGAGGAGAGGTGGACGGTGGGGCTGAGGGATGGCAGGGAGCATGGGGCACGATAACCAGGGAGAGCAAAGTCCAGAAGTGAGCGGGCGGTGGCCCGTCTGCGGCACAGACACCACACGGCACGTTGCACCGAGCGCGGTCGGCGAGGCCCGAGGGGCACAGTGGATGGAGAGAGAGAGGAGAGAGGCCAGAAGAGGCCCTGAGCCCCTGCCAGGCTCCTGGGGCAGAGCCCGCCCCAACGCGGATCCTAGGAAACGGGGAGGCCAAGAGGGGGAAAGGCAAGCGCGCGGCGGTGGCTGTGGCGTCCGGAGGAGCGGAGCAGGAACGCAGAAGTCCATGCAGGAAGGAGCAGAGGGGGGAGGGGCAGGAAAGCTCCCCCCAGGAGCGGCTGGGCCGGGCCGGGCGCTTGGACGCCCCCGCCCCTCTGGGCCTTGTTGCGCTGGCCTGGCGCCGGGCGTGGGGCCGAGCTCCCTTCTTCTCCATGCAGCGAGCCTGGCGCAGCGCGTCCAGCTGGGCCTGGTCCCCCGGCAGCCCCCAGCCGCGGGCTCCAGCGTTCCTAGCCTTCCCTGGGGGTGGGGGTTAGTTACAAAGGTTCCTGTGGGTCTCTGGAGTGGGGAGCACGGCGGCCGCTTCTCATCTGAGAGCAGTCCCAGGGCCCGGCCCGCCTCCGGCCCCGCACAGGGGAGAATGTCCAGAGGTGCTGTGTGTCACCACCTGGTCTTCTAATTTGGAAGGAGTTGGAAAGGCCTTTTTGTTGATGAAAAGTTGGAAACAGTGGCACATATCTGCAAATATCGAAAGAATAAAGATTTTGGCAAGTTATACTCAAGCCCCGCACGAGTCGGTCAGCACTGGTGAGGGCAGAGACCCAGGTGCCTGGGGAGAGGCGGCAGCGGGATGAAGAGGAGGAGGAGGAGGAGGAGGACGAGGAGGAGGCGGTGGCGGCAGGGGCCGCTGGGCAGTCCGGCTCATCGGGGAACGTTCGCCACTGGGCGGCTGGGGCCCCGTCCCTTCCTGTTCTCCCAGGCCACCAGGAGCCCAGGGCACCGGCTGGGGGCACAGGACTGCCCCCTGCAGGTGGGGGACGCACAACCACGGGAACAGGAAGAACCGGGCCAGAGGCCTCTGCCCACAGCCCCACCATCGGCACCTGCCCCAGGCTTCTCCTGGACGCCACAGCCTCTGCCCCTTCGGGCCAGGGAGGAGGAAGGTGGATGGGACCGCTGCCACCAGGTCCCCGGACCAAAGAGCTGGGTGGGGGGAGTAGGGTGCAGCCTGCCACGGCCAGGCTGGTGAGCCAAGAGGCCCCCAACCAACCACCAGAGGGTTCCCTGGGAGCCCAGAGGGGCAGCCCCCCGGGATGGGAAGCAGGGCAAGAGTGGCAACAAAATGAGTACATGAGGTCATGGGGGAGACTGGGGACATCGATGGCCACATCCAGGGGGTGGGTCACAGGGACACCGGCCACGGAGCAGGCGTGGCTCTGCTGGGGACAATGACAAGGGCAAGGAGGTGACCCTGACAGCGACGATGAGGGGGAGGTCCTGAGACGCACTCCTAGAGACGGACGGGTCTTGAGGCCTCCTCGTGGACAATGGCGCAAGGGAGGTCACCATGGAAACAATGAAAAGGAAAAAATAAGGTCGCCACAGTGAGGATGGAGAGAGGGAAAGGGCCCGGGGGAGGCTGGACGGCAGGCGGAGGCAGCCGAGCAGGCAGCGGGGAGCGCGGGGCGGGGAGCACGGAGGGCCGCAGCGAGGAGGCTGTGAGCCAGGCATGGACGCCGGACAGAGGGTGGCAGGGAGGACAGCAGGCCTGGCAGCAGAGGAATTGGGAGGTTCTGGATGGGGTACAGGGAGCAGGGGCGCAGACAGTGGTCACTGCAAACACAGGCACCTGGGGGGCGGGCTCTGCGACGGCGGGCACAAGCAGGCAGCCCAGGGCGGTGCGTGGCTCAATGGGCATGAACAGAAACGAGATGCTTCGAGTCGAGGCAGGCTGGGGCCGGGAAAGTGCAATGCGCGGCAGCGGCTGTCAGCAGAAAGGGGTGGTCGGCAGGGACGAGGAGGAGGGGGCACGAGGCAGGCACAGCAGGGACAGGGGTGGGCAGACCGGGCAGCGGTGTGCTGGGCAGGCGGAGGCGAGAATGAATGGACGAGGCCTGGGGGCACTGGCTCTGTCTGGGCGGGGCTCCTCAGCGCCTGGCAGGGCCTGCCCGGCCAGCCGGACCCAGGACCAGGCTGAGAGCCAAGCCCTGCTGCTCGGAAAGAGGCGCGCGGACTGACGCGGAAGCACCGAGGGATCTCCTGCGAAGCCGCCCGGGCAGCTGCCCCGCCTGCGCCTGACCCAGGACTCCCAGAAGGGCCCGGCCAAGTCCCAGCTGGAAGCTGAGAGTGTGGGGCAGGCACTGGGTCTCAGATGCCGGGCCTGGACAGCCAGCAGACTGGGGGCGCCCAGGGGCCGAGGGGCTGGGCCCCTAGCTGCGCGAGGGATGTGGGTCCCCCGTGGGAGGTCTAAGAGGGGAGAGGACGAGCCCGTACGCGGGCCCGAGGCCGGGCAGTGGGGTGCGGGCTAGGCCGCAGGAGCCAAGACCCCGGGGAAGACATCTAGGCCCTCAGCGGAGCCGCTGTAACAGCAGGCGGGAAGCTAAGGTCAGGGAGAACGAGCGGGATGAGGACAAGGAGGTCTAAGCCCCGGTTCTAGCTCTGCCAGCTAACCCTCCGTGTAGCCTCGGGCAAAGAGCCGTGGGGGCCTGATCCCCAACTGAGGAATCGAGGGTGCCGAGGGCATTTGAGCAGACGTGTCCGAAGATGCCTCCAGCTGGGGCCAACAAGCCCTCCGGGCTGGAGAGAGCGGAGGGCGGGGGGTTGGGGGGGGCGAGTGTGCGGCAGAGACAGGAGGGCCTGCGTGTGTTGGCCGCGGGCGGCCCCCCGAAGGCTCAGAGGAACCGTCTAGAAGAGTCTGGATGTGCAGTAGGGCATGGGGAAGGAGCCTAGAGAAGCGGCGTGTGTCTGTGTGGATGGCGTCTTGCTGACTCGGGCTGCCGTGGCCCTGCATCCGTGGCTCTGGCCTGCGCCCTCCCGGTGGGGGGGGGGGGGGGCTGGGGGCCGGGCCCTGCCTCGCCAGTGCCGGCGGCCGGGCCGGTGGGAGGGCGGCGCGCAGGGCACATACCGTGAAGATGTTGGAGCGCCGCTTGGACTGCTTGCGGACGGGTGTGGGGGTGGAGGAGGCCGCCACGGTCTCGATGCGCAGCTCCCGCTGGCTGACGCTGGGGGTGGAAGGGACTGAGGAGGAGTAGTCGCTGAAGGCGCTGCTGCCGCCATTCGTGGCCTAAGGACAGAGAGGGCTGCTGAGGGCTGCCGGGGAGCGGGCGCGGGGGCGGGCGGCAGGCGGGAGCCGGGGGCCCCTGTGGTGTGGGGGCCTGGCCTGGGGCTCGCGGGGCAGGAGAGGAGGAAGGCGGCGTGGCCCCGGGGCGGGCACGAGCCAGCCCCCACTGTCCGGGGCTGCCTGGCTAGGGTCCCCGCAGGCGTGCTTCCGTGCCTGCCCGTGAGCCGAATCAGGTCAGGGTAAGTAAGTGCCAGGGGCAGAGGAGCCCCGCCTCATGGTTGGGGCGGGGGGTGGTCGGGCATGAGGGAGCAGGTCCCCTTGGATGAGCCCCCAAGTCTGTGACACGTGGTGAAGATGTGGGAGGCCAGGGTTGGGCGCAGGGTGTCCGGGGAGGCCGAGGTCCCCTCCCGGACAGCGTGCGCGCCGGGGGCAGGGTTACGTGAGAGCCGAGGCCGAGGCCGAGTGTGGCCAGGAGCCAAGACTGCTCGCAGAGGAAGCAGCAGATACGGGACAGAGCGGGCAACGCAAGAGAGACAGAAGGGAGCACAGGATGGGGACAGAAAGGGCACCGCCGCGGCCGCTCCCCGGGAGCCAGGAAACATGCCGGCCGGCGAGGCCTGCTCCCTCACTGCCCCCAAGAGGTTCACTAAGCAGAGAACGCGTCCCACCCTGACAGCCTCCTTGAGTCCTCCTCTACACAAAACGTACAAAATGCCCCCAACGGCTGCCCCTTGGCCTCAGAGCCACCCGGCAGGGCCCGCAGGCCATCACACCCGACCTCTGCAGGCTGAAGCGCAGAAACACCCGGCGCTCCCCCTTCCCTGGAGGTGGGGGCGACTCCCAGGGAAACCCCTGCCGTCTCCCGAAGCACGAAGGAAAGGCCTCTGGAAAGGCAACCAGCAGCCACCAGAAAGCCGGGGGGCCGAGGGCCCTCGAGACTCCAGCTCTCGACAGAAAGAGCGCGGAGACGGTCGGCTGGACCGCTCAAGCCAGCGCACCTGTGCCCACGCGGGGGGGGCCTTCTGCGGAGCAGGGGACGGACTGCAGAAGTCCCAGAAGGAAGCACTGGCCCAAATGCCGAGGGCCCAAAATTAACCAAGCAGGAAGGGGGCCGGCATCCCCCGCGGTGACCCAGGAGGAACGCCAGCGGGACGTGGCTCAAAACACGGCTAACACCCCACACGGCACAAAGGCCGCTGGCCCCTAGGGGGGCCCGTGCTGCCCTTGTAACTGCAGAGCCCACTGGTGAGGAGGGAGCAGGCCTGGGAGAGCCCCTCAGTGCCCCCCAAGTATGGTTCCACGGGGAGCGGCTCCCGAGCCAGCCTGCGGGGCCAGACGGGCGGCAGCAGGGACGGGGACGAGCGGGAAGGCCATCACTCTGGGGCACAGGGGAGGCCAGGCCAGTCGTGCAGGCAACGGGGAGCTCAAGCCAGTGCTTTCACGCTAATCACAAGGTGGGAGACCACACAGGGGACAAGGGGCGGGGCGGGGGGGGGTGTGGGACACGCAGGCAGACAGACAGGATGACGAGGGCGGAAGGAGGACGCGCGGCTGGAGGCAGGGAGGCTGGGAGGCTGGCCGCACCTGGTTGATGTGCACAGCCGGGATGGAGGCGGCGGACACTGCCGAGTGGCTGGGGGAGTTGGGCAGTGACTTGCAGGGCCCGATGGCCAGCTGCTGCTTCTTCCGCAAGGCCACTACCTTCTGGGCCACTGCAGGGGACAGCAGAGTCAGTTACCCCTCTGGGGAAAAGGGAGAAGCCCAGCTTAGAGCTGCCCCCCAGGGCGCACAGCCCCACCGGCCACAGAGCCTCCTGGGCCCCTGCTCTGGGCTCTGGGGGCGCCCCCCCCGCCCCGCGCCCGTGTTACCATCCTGGAAGGGGGGGCGCCTCCCGCCCCTCGCCCGCGTTACCATCCTGGAAGACACGCTCCACGTTGAGCCCATAGGTCGCGCACGTCTCATAGTAGGTGCAGCGCTTCAAGTCCGTGGAGAGCTTGCGGGCCCTGCTGTCGTCGATGACCCGCGGGTTTGCGGCACTGATGGCGTCTGCGGGAGGCGGGAGGGGGGACTTTACTCAGCCTGCTGAGAAGCGGTGCCACGGACGGGGACAGGTGGGCAGCGTGGGCTCCGAGGGTGCCAGCGGACCACGCAGAGCGCGAGCATCGGGCGTCCAGGCCTCGTTCCAGCTCGGCCACCGACTTGGAGTGGAAACGAGCTAGCTGCTCTGTTTACGCATCCCCCAAGACGGGGACGTGATCGTCACACAGGTGGGAGGCCCCGGCTGGGAACGATCCAGCACACAGGGAGCAAGGAGGTGGTGCCCACTCTGGGGCAACACAGGAGGGGCTCAAAACCAAGAGATAATACCAGGGGGCTTTGTCCCCTGGCCCCGCGGCCCCACGCACCTCCGTCCCCCCACCCCCCGCCGGAACGGCCCAGCGGGCCTGCTCACCCTGCGTGCCCACCAACACCATGGGCACCTCGCTGGCGTTACGGAAGCTGCAGAGCCGCAGGAAGTAGTTGTACACCGTCTGGAAGCTGATTTCATCCTCCAGGCTGAACACGAACACCACCGCGTCCACCCAGGCAGCAAACTAGGGGGACCGAGCAGAATTACTACCCACAACCCTTCTCAGGCAGGCGCTGCGCCCTTCTGCACACACACAGCTTTGCCCAGGCCCAACCAGTGGCCCAGGGCCAGGGCAGGAGCATCACCTGGAGCTCAGGGGGGCCTCCTTCATCTCGGATCAGCAGCAGGTAACTCTGGCCATCCACCACAATCTCCTTCTTAAACCGACCCCCTAGGACAGAGTGCATGATCAGGCCCCAAGCCGGGGGAGCCCACAGCTACCAACAGAGGAGACAGGAGGGCCCGGACGGCTGAGGGGCTCCAGTCCCCGGGCACAGACAACAGCCAGGAGCCAGAGGGGGCAGAGCGGCCAGCCTCAGAGCCCAGGCAAGCCTGTGACGCTCACCTTCCGGGGACTCCTCCTGGACATAGGTGCCTGTCAGATAGCGGTGCACCAGGGCCGACTTCCCGCTAGACAGGTTCCCCACAATGCCCTGTGGGAGAGGAAGGGGTGAGAGCAGTGGTCAGGGGCAAGAGAGAAGAGACGGGGCAGGAAAGACGGACGGATGTCCCTAGGAAGAGGGGCCGGAAGGAAGGACCGGAAGAGAAAGCTGAACAGAAGTGAGAGGCCACAGAGAAAGGCCAAGACCAGAGAAGGAGGGGCCTGGAAGCAGGGGAAGCAATGCCCGGGCCCATCGAACTGACCTGTGCCCACCCAGCCCCAGGGCGGCCTGGGGCTCCCCCAGATCTCACTCACCACTTTAAGCTCCGGAACCGAGCGGCTCAGGGTCCACTCCTGGCTGTTCACAAAGGAGTCTGCGGGAGAGAAGGCCACCCATCAGGACTGGGGAGGCACGCACACCTGGGCCACCCACCGCCAGCTGTCTCCTACACTGCCCCTCCCTGGGCCAAGGCCAGAAAACAGCACGGTCCCAATGGGACCCCAGCCTTCACCCGGTTCTCTAAAGAGCAGTGGGAAAATCCTTCCAGAGACGATGGGAGCAATGATGCTCCCCAGGGAGAGGCCTCTGAGAGGCGTGGGCCCAGCTCTCCCAGCCGGGACCTGTGTCTCTCCTCTCCCTTCTGTTCCAGCAAGGTGAGCTGAGCCACCTGGTGTCTGAGCCACACCTGGGCCTGGCCCAACCAGAGCCCCAGACCCCAGGCCCAGGCAAGAGGCCTGGCCAGTAGATCTCAGCTCAGACCCAAGCTGGGCTGGGCACCTGGCAGCTGGGCAGGGGGGCCAGCCTCCCACAGCAGCAGCAGCAGCAGCGAGTAGGAACAGCTCACCCTCACAGGGTGGGGCCACCCACCACATTCCTAGGCGGGGTGAAGAGGGAGGAGCCCTCACCTGGCCTTGTTCTGTGAGGGGCAGGTTGAACGGGGAGCTATCTAGCCTCCCCAGACTGGCCCTCCTCCCCAGGCTCCTCCTTGGTGGGAGGCCACCACTCTTTCTTTCCCAGAGAGCCGCCTCCTGGGCTTGCCCGCACTCAGGTCCAGGCCCTTCTCTTCTCTACCCTGCCTCTGGCAGTGTCCCAGGGAAGGGAAGCCTCCAGCTCCCCAGAGCTCCCTGCAGCCCCGCGGCCAGACCCCTTCTCTTTCCTCTTTGCATTGTAATGGACATCCACCAGCCAGCTCCAGGAGGCCCTGACCGGGCCAGCCTCTCTGCCTGCTTCCCCTCCCCAGGCTGTCTCAAAGAGTAGCCACCGCCATCGATCGGGTCCACAGGCAGTCCCTCTGTTTTCGGGCAGAGGCAGCTAGAGGTGAGGACTCAAGCCCACCTGGAAGCCAGAAACACGGGCGCTCTCCGCCCCTCCCCAGCCTCGCTGCCACACGTGCCAGCAGGGAGAAAGGGGCCCTTCCGTGCTGGTCTCACGTTCCCACCATGCCAAGGGCCAGCGGTAGCACCCGGTGGCAGGGGACCCAGACTGGACGCACCTGCAAGTCCTCCCCGGCCACAGCCACCTTCTGGGACCCATGAGCCACCCAGAGCGCGCGGGGTTGCCGGTGTCCCTTGGTCCGCGCCCAGACGGCACACCCACCTCTCCCAGGCGGGCTCGCTACGTTCTCACACCCGTGCTCAACAAGGGCGTCCAACAGAGAGGACTCCCCGGCCCGGCTCCGCGCCTTACCGCTCTGCGCGCCCAGGAGCCCGGGGGCCGGGGCCGCTCGGCGGCTCCACAGCGGCTCGGCGGGCGCGGGCTCCCTCCGGCGGAAGCGGCTGGTGAGGAGTCTCCAGAGGCCCGCGGCGGTGCGAGGCCGGCCGGGCTCGGGCGCGGCGGCGCGCGGGGCCTCGGCGCCCAGCAGCAGGTCGCGGCGGCTGGGGAAGGCGCCCAGGGAGCCGGCGTCGCCGTCGCTGCGGGTGCGCGCCCGGGGCAGGAGCCCGGACTCTGCGCGCCGGATCTCCTGGCCGCGGCGCAGACGGAAGCTGAAGCTCTTCCTCAGCGCGGAGAGGCCGCGCCGGGGACCCGCGGTGCCCCCGCCGCCGCCGCCGCGCAGCACCTGCCAGCGCTGGCTGCTCCACAGCGAGGCGCCCCGCAAGAAGCCCGCGCTCCCCGCGCGGCCCAGCCCCGCGCCCGCGCCCTCGGCCGCCGCCAGCTCCAGGCGGTTCACCTCCAGGAACGTCATGCTGGTGGGCCTGGGCCGCGGCGCCTGGGCCCCCCGCGAGCGACTGCGCCGGGCCGGCGCGGGGCTGGGCGCAGGGCTGGGCGCGGCCGAGCCGGGGAGCCCCGAGGGCGCGGGCCCGGGAGCCGGCGGGGGGCCGTCGGCGGCGCCGCGGCGGCCCAGACGCGGGCGCAGGAGGCCGAGCAGCAGGCTGCGGGCGCCGGAGGGCGGGGGCCCCGGGCCACCCGAGCAGACGCTCCGCGGCCGCGCCGGCTGTTCTCGCGCGGCGCTCAGGGCGGCCTGCAGGGCGGCGGCGGCGCGGCCGGCCGGGGCGCCGTGCAGGTCCAGCGAGTCGCAGACGCTGAGGGCGCGGCGGCAGACGGCGGGCCGCTCCCGGCTGCAGCTGTCCCCCGGCGGCCAGCCCCGCTCCATGCTCAGGGCCCGGGGGCGAGGGCCAGGCCCATGGCGAGGGGCGCGGGGCGGGGCCCGGGCCGGGGCCGCGGCCGGCGCGCACGGACCTCCGGCCTCTGGGCACCTGGTGTCGGGCCCACGGAGTCCCTCAACGCTACCTCGCAGCCGGCAAGCCCAGACCTGGAGAGGCCGGGAGCGGCCCAGCAAGGAGAGGCGGCAAGCCTGGCCTGGAACACCCCGGAACGGCAGCGGGCGGCAGGGGAGTCAGCCTGCTGGGGCAGCCCCCGGAGCCCTCAGAAAACAGGAAATTCCAGCCCAGGGCTCCTCCTCGGATTGGGGCAAGTAGGTGAGGAGCTGTCATTAGCCGCCGACCAAATAAATAACAGTCCTGAACACCACACACCGGGCCCTGTTTTGGAGAGAAGTGGGCCACTTGCTCTTGCTCTAAAGGACCAAACAGGTGTTAACACCCCAGGGCCGGCATTATGGTAAACTTAAGTTAGGAGTCAGGGAGCAAGTCATATGCCCTCTCTGACCCTCAGTCTCCTTGTCTGTAAAATGGGAGGCCTTAGTTTCTGGCTGAGACGCTCTGAGATTCGGAAGCTCCAGAAGAGAGTTGCGGGACGCTGCAGGCAGCTCTTCTGCTAACGGCCGAGGCCATCTTCTCCCCCGGAGATGATAAAATTATCTGGATTCAGTGAAGTGTCCTGCCTAAGGGCAGTGGAAAGTCAAAAGGTAACCTTCAGTGCTGGACCACACAGTTCTGGACGAGTGACTCACTTTTGTGTCCCGGAGTCTCCAGTCCCCTGCTCCCTGGGTCTCCCCTCCTGTTCAGAGGCCGTCCAGAGGTCGGCTGGCCAAGGTGAAGTGCTTGCCCTCCGTGCTGGCCGGAGCCCGGTCACCCTCTCCGAGCACAGATGCCTCTTCACCGAGTGTGGGCTGCACCAGAGGCTCATGAGGTGCAGGGCTCACCCCAGGCAGGGGGCAAGAAGCTGGGAGCTGCCCCGCTGTGCTTTCCACTGCATTTTAAACATCAGTCCTCTCCGAGGCCCTGCAGATGAGCTAGTCTACCATGATCCGGAAGACCACGGGCACACTGAGAGACGGATTGAGAAACCAGTTCAGGTCGTGGCAAGGATGGGAGGGCCTACGTGGGCTTTAAAGAAACACTACTCACCAACTTCCTCCACCCCCCCCACCCCGCCCCCGCCAGCCCAATTCCCAGTGTCCATCTCTGCCTCAGAATTCCACCCTTCTGGGTAGAAGCAAACTACAAGATAGAAGTGGCACATTCCTGAGGGGGCTGGGGTGGGGGAATGCCTGAGGAAGGCAGGGCCTCTCCATCCTCGGTGCTACGAAGAGCCCAGAGCTGGAAACTTTCAAGTCCCGGGCTGGATCTCCCAGGCCTGGAGAGCCCCTGGGGGTGGTTTCGTATTTTCCTGGGACTACTTATTAACAGTGATGAGGATGGCTTCTCCCTCCCCAGGATGCGTATCCCCCACCTAATAGACGGTTCCATGGACGAGCCTTTCCCAGGATCCTTCAGGGGTGGGGACAAGAACACAGCCCTGGAGTCCTGGCTCAGTTCCTCACGTCTAAGTCTCCCACACTCCATTTCCCTATCTGCCTATCTGTCTGTCTGCACTCTCTCTCGCAGACACACAGGGAATTACCCCCCCCCCCAGAAGAACAGGGCTGCTCATTACGAACCCTCCCCACCCCCAAACCAACGAAACGGCAAGCACAGGACAGCAGCTCCGTCCGGGGACTGAGGAGGGACAGGGACAAGGTGCCCAGCTGGGGACGGGCTGCTTCAGCGCTCCGCTGGCTGTCTCAGCAGGAGAAGACCCCGATGGCCTACAAGGGGCAGAGGCCCCCAGATACACTCGTATCTACTGTGGGAAGGCAGGCGCCGGTGCCTCGTCCCCGAGACAGAAGAACATTTTACATTCTCCGAGGCCACACCATTTCCCCGTGGCTCCCACGGCACCTGCGGAATCTGGTCCAGGCCAAGTGCTCAGTCTGGGTCAGTCCCCAAACCGGCAACAGCTTCCGCTTCCTCCCCTGGCTGCCTCTCTCCTTCCCAGAAGCCTTTCCTGACCCACAGAAGCTAGCCAGAGAAGGACACCTGCTGACACAAATATCCCCGGGGCATGGGGCCAGTGGAGGACCTTAGGGAGAACAGCGCAGGCACAAATCTCTCTCCCTTGTTGGCCTCTCTGCACGAAGTCTCTTGTGTTCTGCCTGACAAGATTCTGCTCCAGAGAGCTCCACTCAACAGGGCCCGAAAAAAGTTAGGGCCATCCTAAAAAGCTTCAAACTGGGATGCTGTAAACAGTACAGAAGTTCCACGAGGCTAACCCTTGCGGGAGTGCTCGGCCTGC
This sequence comes from Martes martes, assembly GCF_963455335.1. Lineage (NCBI taxonomy): Eukaryota > Metazoa > Chordata > Mammalia > Carnivora > Mustelidae > Martes > Martes martes. Next base: position 102,332,155 of record NC_137899.1, on the reverse strand, counting down.
TAAGGTCCTCAGACACACCAGGCCAGCTCTGCTGGGGAGGGCCGAGAGGCTCCACGGCCATCTGGGGGGGGAATTAAGGATACCGTGTCCCGTGATGCCCCACAGTGTGCTCTCTGCGGGAGGACGGGGACGGACTCCCCTGGGAGCAGAGAGCCCAGAAAGGGAGCTGGGAAATCACAAAGAGCAAGAGCCGACTCTGGAGGTGTCCAGGGCCGGGGGGATTGGACCCACCGCGGGGGCGGGCTGCCTGGGGGCAGCAGGGGGACACGACTGACCCCGACTACCAGGGAGGCGGGAAGGGAAAGACGTCTGTGAAGGTGTGGCGTGGGGGGCACGGAAACCAAGCACCGTTTGTGAGCGAAGGGTGGCCCCCAGCCCCCGCACCCCACACGACCTGGGACCTAGTCTCCGCTCAAATATTTGCCGGGAGTGACCCGCTGATAAGTGCTGAGGCATGCCTGGCTGAGGCCACATGCACCGCCCAAAGCCCGTGCACATCCTTCCCCGCAGCAGGGAGGGAGGCCCGAGGGCGCACGTGGTGGTATGGAGGGAGAGACCTGGGCTCCTTCCCACCGCCCCCAGGGGTCCCAGAGCCACACTGGCCCTGCAAAGGCCGCTGGGCTCTCCATGCCCACAAGGTGGCAGCAAAGCATCTTCCTGCAGCCGAGGAGGGGCGGGAGGCGGGGAGCAAGGCGGGAGCAAGGTGGTGGGAAGGGGGGCGGGACCCAGAGCCGAAGCCCGGGCAGGTGGCCAGGGCCACACCCAGGGCTGCCAGAGGCGGGGTGGCCTCCAGCAAGCTCCGTGCGTGGGCTCTGTACTGGCCTCGGGGTGGGGGACTGGGGAGTCCGAGGAGGTGGGGGGGGGGAACTCTAGGCTGCAGCCCCCTCCCCCGCTCGGCCCCTCCCACTGTAACGGGGGCCTGAGACCACATTGTCCTCGAGACCACAGCAGCAGTTCTCCCTCTGTGGAGGGAGGCCCACTGCTAAGAGATGGTCCCTGGCTGGGACAGTCAGCTAAGGAGATAAATCACAGGCACAATCGTCTTGCAAGGACCCCCAGTCGAGAGGCGGGGGGTGCTCTGGAGTGGAGAGAACCGGGTTCAAAGTCAGCCTCTCGCACCTGCTATCTGTGTGTCCATCTACAGCCACTTTAACCTCACTGGGTCTCGGGGTTTAGCCTGCAAACCAGAAATCATCTCACCTTGCCCCCGAAGTTGCTACGAAAACCAGCGCCGTGACTGTGGAGGGTCTAACACTGAGCCTGGCACAAAGCAGGGGAGCAGGAAAAGGAGCCGTTACCGGGGGAGAGAGGGAGCAGTGACTTCTGTGAGACGCAGGAACAAATGAAACCAGCTTTCTTCAAGTCAGAAGCCTGGCGGGACGTGCCAGCCATCACACAGCAGCCCGGGCCTGGCCACTGCCGGTCCGTGTCTCTCCTCCCCAAGACCGTGCTGGCAGAACTCGGACACCCCTGGGACCCCTTGGATCACATCTTTCTCTGAAAATGTGCTGAAAGCTGTTCCAGACACAGTTGTGCGCCCCCCCCCAACCATTCGTATTTTGAAGTCTTAACCCCCCAGTCCTTTAGAAGGTGACCTTATTTGGAAATAGGGCGTTTGCAGAGATGAGGTCACGTCAGAGTCTGGTGGGTCCCTATTCCCCTATGACTGCTGTCCCCCCTTTTAAAAGATTTTATTTATTTATTTGACAGAGAGAGAAAAAAGCACGCACAGCACGGAGCCCCAATGTGGGGCTCCATCCCAGGACCCTGGCATCATGACCTGAGCTGAAGGCAGACGCTTCATGACTAAGCCACCCAGGTGTCCCTATGACTGCTGTCCTTATAGAAAAGGGCAATCTGGACAGAGAGACAGTGATTGGAGAACGCTACGGACGAAGACGGTGGTCCACAAGCCAAGGAGAGAGGCCTTCGCAGGAAGCACGGCCCGGCCTGCCCACTACTACCCGACTTGTGGCCTCCAGACCTGGAGAGAATGAGCACTGCCCGGGAGCAGTAGGCGCAAGGGGGTGGGCTCCAGGGGGCCAGGCAGGTGTGACCGCACAGAAGCGGCCTGGTCCCCAGGCCCTTCCAGGGCTGCTCAGGGGACCTGGGAATTCCACCCCCATCTCCCAAGGTCGGGGCACCAGAGAGCTCTCCTGTGGCTGCATCCCGCCCTCCCGGTAGAGAAGCTGAGAGGACCAAAGGGGCAAGTGGGGGTGGGGGACAAAGGGAGGAAACCAAGAGCACCCGCTTCTGGGCAGTCTCCCAACCTGGAAACAGCCTTCTAGCAACCTCGCTACTCCACACTAGTCTCCTCGTTTTTCTTTCTGTCCACAAGCTCTGTGCGAGGCTCGGGACTTCTGAACGGCCTCCTGACCTCGTTCTCCCTCGGCACATCCTAAACCCCGAAGAGGGACCCGGATAGACACCGCTCCCTGCTCAGACCGAAGACCAGGAGCACGGGCCCTGTGCACGCTGTGCTCCGCCAAGGAGAGTCGGCTTGTCACCAGCGTCCACACTCCTCTGACCTGCAGGGCCTGGGTGGGCACTTACCACGCTGCCTCTCTCGGGACAGGATTCCAGACTCCGAATGTGCCACACTGTGCATGCTCCCTAAAGGCTACCTGCCTTTCCATCCCAATTCTGACATATATCCTACATTTCATATGTCTTTAAAAGTGTTCTCTTAGGGGCGCCTGGGTGGCTCAGTGGGTTAAAGCCTCTGCCTTCGGCTCAGGTCGTGATCCCAGGGTCCTAGGATCCAGCCCCACATCAGGCTCTCTGCTCGGCAGGGAGCCTGCTTCCCCACCAACCCCCTCTCTCTCTCTGCCTGCCCCTCTGCCTACTTGTGATCTCTGCCTGTCAAATAAATAAATAAAAATCTTTAAAAAAAAAAAAGTAAGTGTTCTCTTAAAAAAAATTTTTTTTTTAAATTTTAAAAAACATTGTTCTCTTCCTTCGAAACTGAGCCAAGGAGAGGGGATGGTGCCTGGGTGGCTCAGTCGTTAAGCGTCTGCCTTCTGCTCAGGTCATGATCCCAGGGTTCTGGGATTGAGCCCGCATTGAGCTCCCTGCTCAGCAGGGAGCCTGCTTCTCCCTCTCCCACTCCCTCTGTGTGTGTTCCCTTCCTCGCTGTGTCTCTGTCAGATAAATAAATTAAATCCTTTAAAAAAAAAAAAAAAAAAAACAACTGAACCAAGGTCCAGGGTAAGTCCCATGAGCTAAAAATCTGCTTCTTCCAGTCCCACGGCTCCCAAAGGCAGTATGATCGCTTGTCTGCTTTCACCTTATTTTTCCAAAAGTAAGACATCTTAATAAAGGAAAGGGGCACCAGGATGGCGCTATTCACCAACTCTCAGTTTCAGCTCAGGTCTTGGGGTTGTGGAATCAAGCCCCCAATGAGCCCCGTGTGGGGCCCCGTGCACGGCCAGGAGTCTGCCTAAAGACTCTTTCCCTCTGCCCGCCCCCCACTCCCACAATCTCTCCATAAATAAATCCTTTTTTTTTTTAAGGATTTTATTTATTTATTTGACAGAGAGAGAGACAGCGAGAGAGGGAACACAAGCAGGGGGAGTGGGAGAGGGAGAAGCAGGCTTCCCACTGAGCAGGGAGCCAGGCGCGGGGCTCAATCCCAGGACCCTGGGATCATGACCTGAGCCAAAGGCAGAGGCTTAATGGACTGAGCCATCCAAGTGTCCCCATAAATAAATTCTTAAAAAAATAAATAAATAAAAAGAAAGATTCCATAAAGTATAATAATCGCTCTAATTCTGCTCCGCGACAGAGGAGCTCTGGAAAGCGAGAGAAGTGGTGCCCAGTGGCTGAGAGCCGGGGACGCGGGGGGCAAGCGCAGAGCCCCAGGAAAGGGGGATGAGGGCCAGTATGTGCTACAGCGGAGGGAAATAAAAAAGACTTGGGTAATTTGAGAGTCCAGTGAACAGAACAGACCCGAGAGTGTCTTAAGTCCTTACAGACTTTCAAAGCACAGCGGGTAACTACTTCCTCAGGCTCTGTGCCATTGCCAAGGCCATACCTGCCACTTCCTGGGGCTGGGGGTCCAGGGAGCTGGGGGCAGGGGGTCCCGCAAGGGCTCCGCGTCGAAGGAAGCCGAAGGCCTCTCCGGCAGGGCCTGGACACAGAGGCCACCTCCCTCTACCTCTGCCAGCTCAGCGGCTCTGGCCCCGACACTCGGCCCGTGCCCGCTGCCATCACGAAGCCCTGGGGGGCTCCCACGCCCTGCAGCCCCCCCAGGATCCCCAGTTCATCTTGTCTCTGCTGCAGAAGCTGATGTCTGATCTGCTCTCGCTCCTCTGGGGCCTGGGCTCCGGGGCACACACTGGCCATCCCTGAGGACAGCACAGCCACCTCTGGTGCCCTGTACAAGCAAGGCAGCAGCACACAGGAAACCGCCTATCCCCTCGGGGTGAGAGCCACTCACTGGCACAATCAGCCACACTCAGCAACTGATACACTGTGACCCACTGACTTTTGACAATAACGCTCCGAGAAAGTTAGGTAACTTCCCCCTAGATACAGACGTGAAAACTGAGGCATGGAGGCCAAACAGCCTAAGGTCACCAGCCAGTAAGTGGCTGCAGATGGCTTTCGAACCCAAGCTGTCTGGCTGCCCCGAGGACACAGGCTCAACCTGGGCCCAGAGCTTGTCCTGCATGGAGCCCCGACCCGTCTTCCTTTCTGGGTACGCGCGCTGGCAAAGACCAGCCTTGCCCTTCCTAGCAAGGGCCCTCCTTCCAAAAAGACACCCCCCCCCCCCCAGCTTCCTCCTTCCCCACCTTCCTAACAAACTCCTGGCCCTGTCCTGCCCCGAGTAAGAGAAGCTGATGCAGGATCTGCAGCCGCCCACCCCAGGGTGCCTACGAACACAAGACACTTAGGAAGGAGAAAACCAGCTCAGATGTTACTTCTGAAGGACAAAAGGGGGCTATCTGGGGTTGATGCTCCCTTGGCACGCCTCACTTTCATGCTGCGTAGACAGAGCCACAAAGAGGCCGGGCCAGCAAGTCGGGGGGAGGGGAGTCAGTGAGAACCTCCCTCCTGAGTGGAAGATGCTTCCCTTCCCTGGGGGACCACAAGCTTTCTGAGCCAAACGAATGTTGTCCTCCCCACCTGCCCTGCAGGGTCTCCACTGCCCAGAGTCCACCCACACCCGGTGGTGGGGTCTGAGCGCTAAGCCAGGCCACACGCAGAAGGGACATGGGGCCCCTCTGTGCACCCTCCTTACACCCCTCGGTGCCCAAAGGCTCTGCTTACCCACACCCCCTGTTCCCTCTGGAGCCTGAGACCTCAGCTCTCCAAGCCCCCCACCCTCATGGCCATGCTGAGCCTGCACAATGCAGGTCTGGGCCCCTGGGGAAGCCCATCAGCTGTGGAGTCTGTGTGGGGCAGGGGATGAACCAGGAGGCGGTTCGAGGCCTGTCGGATTTAAAGGACAGAAGAGGGGCGCCTGGGTGGCTCAGTCAGTGAAGGGGCTGCCTGGGGCTTCAGTCATGATCTCAGGGTCCTGGGATCGAGCCCCGCATCGGGTTCCCTGCTCAGCCAGAAGTCTACTTGTCCTTCTCCCTCTGTGCATTCACTCTCTTTCTCTCTGTCTCTAATAAATAAATAAGTAAAATCTTAAAAAAAAAAAAATAAGGCACAGGAGAAAGAAGATCAGAAAGTTCAACTACATAAACATAAAAAAAAAAAATCCAGAACAATTAAAAATGACAAGAACCCTAAGAAAAATAGAATTAAAGGGAAATCGAGAGGCGCCTGGGTGGCTCAGTCGGCTGAGTGTCTGCCTTCTGCTGGGGTCATGATCTCGTAGTCCTGAGACTGAGCCCCACCTTGGGCTCCCTGCCCAGCCAGGAGCCTGCTTCTCCCTTTCCCCGGCCACGCCCCCTGCTTGTGATCTCTCTCTCCCTCAAATAAATAAAATCCTTAAAAAAAAAAAAAAAGGAAACTGACGCCTGTAGGGAGGGCGGGAAAAGGCAGCTAGGTCAGTGGATTAGAATCACAAATGTTGCTTAAAAAACAAACAAACAGGGGCGCCTGAGTGGCTCAGTGGGTTGAGCCTCTGCCTTTGGCTCAGGTCCTGATCCCAGGGTCCTGGGATCCAGGCCCACGGGCTCTCTGCTCAGCGGGGAGCCTGCTCCCCCCACCCTTCTCTCTCTGCCTGCCGCTGCCTACTTATGATCTATCAAATAAATAAATTAAATCTTTAAAAACAAACAAACATAAAACATCCATGTCAGTAAAGAACGTACAAATGGCCAATACTAGGGGAAACCGCTCATTTTCATTCCATACTCGAGTAAATAGAAATTGAGAATGTGAATTCTGCTGCTCACTTTCCAAAGCCCTGCCAGTGGGCTGGGGTGCATGGCGGTCCTGGTGCGAGCACATGAGGCCGGGGCTCCACCAGCGGCTCAACAGGGGTGGGAGGGCGGTGGGGCCGGGGTGGGGGGCATGATGGGGAAGAGACGCTTGACAGCCAGAATCTGTGCCGCCGCGGGGACCACTGGACACAGAGGGAAGGACAGAGGCCTAAAGACGTCCAACGCTTCCAAACAAGTGACAGCAACACAAAATGCCAGGCAACAAGGAAACCAGGACTGCAACGACCGTCCCACGGCCACTTAACACAACGTCCGCAAAGCCTTTTCTACCTCACACAGGCGGCGGCGGCACTTCCGGTCTTTTTTTTTTTTTTAAGAAGCAAGACTGTATGGACCACGGGCCCATGTGCAAGGAACACATCCAAAGGAGGACAATGGCTGACTTGGGGTGGTTAGGAACAACAGTGATTTTTTTTTCTACTTCTGTTTTTCTGCAAATCGTCTCTTGTATTTACTGTGTTGTCTACGACGTGTACAGGGAGCACACGATTTCTGTAAAAAGAAAGTGAAATGGCAGCAGCAGAGCGCTGTCCCACCTGGGGGTGAGGGCCGCCCGCAGAAAGGACACGTGCGGCTCAGCCCCCAAAGCCCCGCTCTGCCCAGCGCCCAGCCCCCAACATCTGCAGCTGCTCTGGGGTCCCCGCGCTCTAACAAGGACTTGCGAGAGCCTTCCGACTCTGGGTGAGACACAAGATAGGAAAGTGGGTAGAACTAGTACATGTAATAAACGTACACGTTCCGTCTTTTTAAAATGTTGTTTTGGAGTATAAAACCACTTTCACAACACACCTAGGGAACTGCTTTTGGCCCCCTGGCACTTCCCCATGGGTGGAAGTTTCCAGAATGAGTGTCCAGTCTCCCCCAACCCGAAACAGAACTCAACCTCCAGCACTGCACCAAAATGCACCAGCCGCTCCCCACACGTTCACCTCTGTGCCCCTGTCCCGGCAACGTTCTCATTCACCCTGACTGGCCATCTCCAGAATGTTCCACAGTGCATACATTCCAACCTCATCCCACCATTCCCCGACTCCAGGGCATTCTGGTGGCTTTTTTTTTTTTTTTTTAAACCACCATTAGCGGCTTCTTTGTAAGGGGAAAAAGTAGAACAGCTGGGTTCAGAGACAGACAAATTTTGTGTGTTAATAGATAGCGTCCAAGGGCTTCTCCTTCGTGGGCCCCAAGTCACAGCAGCCCAGGGGGGCAGGCCAACACCGGCCCTCACACCAGCATTGAGAGTTGTGTGTTTGCCTCCTGCCACGGGACAGGGGAGCCCAGGACCTGTTCTTCTGATGGGAGTCCCTGATTACTCCTGAGGTTAATTTTAAGCATCTTTTCATGACCACCACCAACATGCACTTCCCCTTCTCTGAACTATCTTTCTGGTCCTCTGCTCTGCCCGTTTCCCTCTGGAATTGAAAACATCTTCCTGGGACGCCTGGGTGGCTCAGTTGGTTAAGCGGCTGCCTTCGGCTCAGGTCATGATCCCAGCGTCCTGGGATCGAGTCCCACATCGGGCTCCTTGCTCGGCAGGGAGCCTGCTTCTCCCTCTGCCTCTGCCTACCACTCTGTCTGCCTGTGCTCGCTCTCTCTCTCTCTCTAACAAATAAATAAATTAAAAAAATTTAAAAAAAAAAAAAAAAAAAAAAAAAAAAAAAGAAAACATCTTCCTCTTCCCAGTTTGCAGGAACTCGATCACAGGCATCTTAAGCATTTCACTAGCATATGTACATGGCAAGCAAATTCTCCTACTCTATTCCACAGAAATGTAATTAAATCTGTTAATATTGTAATTGATTATATTAGAGCATCTGAGCAACAACAACAAAAATCCGTGAGACCAGACCAAGGGTGGGCTGGGGTGAAGCTAACGCCCAGGAAGGACACCAGCTGGGACTCACAGAGGGAACACGCACCTGAGAAAATCAGCACGTGGCCACCCCAGGCACGGCCGGCTGATGCATGCAGACCCCCGCCCCCCAGCAAGGGGAGGGTCCCTGGCAGCAGCTGACTTCCCTGGTGCCCAAGCAACAGCCCACAGATCACTTAGCAACCACCAAGTGGGAGGAAATGGACCTTCCAGACGTCAGCTCCTGAACAGCACAAGCGGCAGGGCCAGATGTGACACGACGGGGGGTAATCCTGTCAAAAGGGTTTAACCTGGATCTCATCCACGCCTCGCCCTCACTCCAGGTCCCGGGCAGCTCCGGGAGCAGAGGGAGAACTTCAAGACGGCCAGGCAGCAAGAGCATCCGAACGCGGGGCACGGACCTTCTCCAAGAAATCTGGCCTAGCCTCATCCCATCCTGATTTGGAAAGACCAAAAGGGCATATAAGGTATTTGGGGGAAAAACCAAGGAAATGTGCTTATGGGTGAGCTCTGAAATGGCGTCAGAGGGTTCCTGTCAAGCCTCTCGGGTGTGACAGTGGTGTTCTGTTTCCTGCCAGAACGTGCCTGCGCCGGGAGAAGGCAGCTCAAGCCTCGGCAGAAGGGCCACGCTGCGTGCAGCTGCCGACCGCGCCCACCACCAGAAGGAATGGGAGAGGAAGGAGCAAACGCCTTCCGAGCTGGTGGTTTCTTCCAAAATAAAAAGCTGGGGAGAAAATCCGTCACGTCTTCTCCTCTATAAATTCTGGGTTTCCTATCTGGCTTAAGGGAACCCTTCATAGCCCCAGAATCTCTTGAGACAATATTCTTTGAATCTTCTCCTGTATTTGATTTTTTTTTTTTTTTTAAGATTTGCATTTACTTATTTGAGAGAGTGAGCAAGAGAGAGAGAGAGCACGAAGGGAGGGAGGAGCACAGGGGGAGGGAGACGCAGGCTCCCCGCTGAGCAGGGAGCCCAACTACGAGCACACAGGGCTCGATCCCAGGACCCTAAGATCATGACCTGAACGGAAGGCAGACGCTTCACCGACTGAGCCACCCAGGCACCCCTGAAAGCTGTTTCACGGCGCAGCAGCATCTGCGGGCTGAGACCAAACTTTCTGGATCCTGTCCTGCCTCCGCCCCTAAAAGCATGCAGCCCTGAGCACATCCCTTTGCATCTCTGTTCCCCATCTGCCGGACGAAGAGGCACGCAGGGTAGTGGCCGCACGTAAGGAGCTCCCGCAGGAAGTGAATCTGGTTAGTCGCGCTCTTTGCGAGATCCCAGATCCGATCCCGCCACCCTTCACTGAGAACCCCGCCACCCCCCCAACCCGCACCCGCTGCAAGAGCTGTCAATCTTGCCACATTTGCAGCACAAACACCAAGTACTGCCGAGTGGGGTGGCACATGTGAGTGGTTTAAAAACACGCTACGCCAGCAATTTTCATAATAAAATCACTATTCCAGTAAAACAGAGTCTCGCACTGCCGATCAAAGCCGCAGGGCTGCCGGGTCACCGGGCTCGCCGTCCGGCGCCACCAGCTCGCGGTGCAGAAGCCGCTTACCACCGAGGATGCCGCCTATCTTAGACGCGATGCTGAGTTTTCTCTGGTGCAGGATGCATGAACATCTGAGGCTCCCGAGATGAGGGAAGGCCTCGCCCTCAAGGCCTGAGCCACGGTCCCCTGTCCAGCCACCCGCAGCAAGGGTTACCCGGGGTGGGCCAGTCCCTGGCTACATCTCAACCAGTCACTGGCTCCTCGGCCACCTCCCCTGCCCTCCCGGGGGCCCGATGGACGGAGGGCCACTTCCATGCTTCCCAGGGAGGTTTCCTCAGAGCACAGGGTCCCTCTTCCGACCTGAGCCAGCTGACCCGTCAGCAGCACACACCAAGAAGCAGGACACCCGTGTTTTCAATGATTTCCCACCTCTGACCCCCTGGGGAGGAATGTGAACTCCAAGAGGGAGGACAGAGAACCAGGCACCCCTCCAACCTCCTGCCATCCCTCCACGCAAGTCTGCAGCCCAGGAGCAAGGCGGCTGAAAGTCCGCCTTGCAAAGACTCAAGTGGGAGGCCCTGCCCTACTCTCCTGCCAGTGAGAAGACACAAGGCCTCGTGACAACAGCTGGCCCCCACCCTAAATGGCCTCCCGACTTCCAGCCCTGCTCCCGGGGAGCGGGGCTGCTGTCAGAGGGCTGATGGCCCACAGCTCTACCTGCCCCCTGCTCCTCAGACCGGCGAGTGGCCCACCAGGCTGGGACCCCGGAGCAGGACAGTGCACGGTCATACAGGCAGAAGGGTGCCAGAAGGACCTCCTGTGCCCAACAGGGCACGTGGGCTGGGTACCGAGCAGGAAGGCCTCCTGGTTGTTGGTCAAGCATTCTCTGAGGCCGGGGGGCCTGCGCAAGACGGGCTCAGGGTTCCGTGTCCACAGGGGACGCGGCGAGTGAAGAAGATAGCAGCTGGGGTGAGAACACTGAATGCTCCAGGCCCCGTGATGGACGAAACTGGAAAAGGGGGCCTCGGAGCTGGACGGACCAGCCTCTGTCAGGCTGTCTTCTCTAGGACAGTAACAAACCCCTGGAGGGACCCCTGTGCCACTCGGGAGCCAGGAAATGACAAGAGAGCATTTCGACACGGGTTCGGGACAGGGTCTCTATCCCAAAGGTGCCAAGGGTGGGGGAGAACGAGAGATCTACAAGATGATGGTTTCTGTCTTCTCAGGTTGGCTGAGGGGACTTGAAGATGTCCCATCGAAGACATCACGAGGGACTGCCCAGCCTCACCTCTGAGCAGACAAGGCGAGAAAAGCCGCCTTACTGCGCAGTAGGGACGTGGGCTGAGACACAGCAAGAAGCCAGCCCAGAGCTGCTGGCTGAAGGGGGGCTTTATTCTCTGCCGCCTGTCTCCCACAGTATGCACACATTTACAACCTCTCTGCTACGATACAAATATGGATCCCGCTATTATATATACATACAACTCAGCAGAAATCAAGGGCAAAACATAAACCAAAAATCCCTACAAAACAGCCCCTGCCTCAAATGCCAGGACGCGGTGAAAAGACTGTTGTGACATTTGCTGGTTACACGCATCTCAGCACCACTGCCATGGGTCACGGTTGAAGGGGATCGATCACGCAGCCCACCGCCCCTGGTGCGCTGGAAGGAGGTCACCACGATGCAAAAAAAAAAAAAAAAAAGCCTACCCAGTGACCTTGAACCCTCCCGTCCTGCACAGCTCGAGGACTGGGCACACTGTTCTCCCCACTGTGCACTGTGGTCTGAGCCACGCGGTCAGCACCCTGTCCCCGGACTGTGTGCACCCCCCAAGCCAGCAGTCCGGGCGACCTCGTGGCAGGCTGAGACACAGACGGCCAGCCAGCCCCCAGACCATGCTGTTCACACGAGTCCTGACCACCGACAGCTCACCCGCCTGCACGTCCACTCCTGGGCAGGGCCACCAGCCCAGAGCGCGCGGGCCCATCCCACCCATCCCGCAGCAGAGGGAAGGAGCCGGCCATGCCTTTCCCTGCCCGCCTTTCTTCCCTTACCCGGAATTCAGGATCACCCTCTGGCTGGCAACAGGGAGGCCTGGGCCTGCACCGAAGCAAGCCACACAGACAAGGCCCCCGCCTGCGAGGGGCCATGACACACGCGTTCATCTTGCAAGAAGGGGGCCTGGGCTCACACCCCACCTTCCATCCTGGGGCAGAACCGCATGAATGCGGCTCCCAAGTGTGGAGCGTGAGAACCCCGTGGCTGAAGCAGGTTTTGCGGGGGCGCCCTCTTCACGTCAGTGGTCTTCGGGTTTTCAGAAAACACACCGCCACGGAAAGCTACTGCAGAATCAGTCCCTTCTCCACCATCCGTCTGCAATCAATCACGGCGGCCGAGCGGGTGCGCGGCTGGCGCACGCCTGTAGCCCGGCTCATGGAGAACAGCCGGGCCTGCAGGAAAGGCCCGTTACAAGGATTACTTTTTAAAAATTTTATTTATTTACTTGAAAGAGATCAAGAGAGCACACGGGCAGAAGGAGAAGCAGGCTCCCCGCCGAGGAGGGAGCCCGATGCGGGACTCCATCCCAGGACCCCGGGGTCAGGAGCTGAGCCAAAGGCAGACGCTTCACCGACTGAGCCACCCAGGTGCCCCAAGGCACGTTATTATTAATCAATACTTGAGAAAGCGAAGTCAAAAAGGATGCACTTTTGTATTCACTTGTTACGACAAACAGGTATTCTTTGGTCTATCACGGGCTAAAATTAGAGCTGTTCTCCGCGGCATACGAGGGCCCCACAGCTACTGGGCGCTGGAGGCTCAGCCCAACCCTCGCAGCGGTGCTGCGGGCGGAGCTCGAAGGCAGAGTGAGAAGAGAGTGTTAAAAACCCATTAATAACTTCCCATATTGATTGCACGTGGAAATGATGACATTTCAGGTACACTGGCTTAAAGAAAATACAGTATTAAAACTCACTTCATTTCCTTTTTTTTTTTTTTTTTAACCTTTCTTAATACTGCTACTTGAAAATTTAAGGGACGCCTCCGAAACCGGACAGTGCGGGACTGAGTCAGCAGGCAAACCATCAAGTAAAGGCAATGCTGGTTGGCCCATGGGACACTCCTTGGGACAAGCTGTGGTCCGGAGTCTGGGCCCATCCGCCGGAACCTAAGACAAATCCTGAGGTGGCTCCTCGCCCCGCCAGGCTGTACCAACTTAACCAAACTCTGCCAGCGCGGATTCTAAGTGCCACTGGAGGGGCCACAGGCCACAGGGACTGTGCAAGGTACACACACTCTCCTGCCCTCAGTCCCCACGCCCACCCTGCGAAGTCAGCGACCAGCACCTGGCATATGAGGGACGGGCCAGGACCCAGCACAGGACAGGCACTTCCGAGGGAATGACAACCACCTAAAAGCTCCAGGTGCGCCCGCCGGCTTCATTCTCACACCTGCATAAGGGAATGGGCGCTTGCTCACCTCATTTTGGCAACAAAGAAGCCAAGACACAGGGCGATTCAGGGACTCGCCGCAGGTCACACAGCCACCAACTGGTAAGTCGGAATTCGAATCTAGGCAGCGCGATCCCAGAACCAGGTTCCGTAACCATCACCCTGACAGACGAGGAAGGATGCCCAGCATTCGCTCCACCACATCACCCGATGTAAAGCAATCTAGAATAGTCTAGAAGCCATCAGCAAGCAGAGGAGTGCTTGGGAACAACTAAAAGGCACCAAAGCTTCACAACTGTTCACATCAAAAGCTCCAGAGCCTTCACACAGGGCCTGATTCACCAAAAATCCTCAGGGCACAGAAGGCCACCAGCCCCTCGCTGGGAGGCAGCAGAGGGAGTGGGGGGAGCCCCGAGTGGGGTCCTCGATCTCCCAGCCTCGCCTGCCCCACGGTGCACACAGACAAACACACTCCAAGGGGCCGGGACCGGCCCGAATCCCACTCTCCAGGCTGGGGCTCTGGGTTTGCAAGCCATCAAAACATCAAATTAAAAGGCAAAAGAGAAAGTGGCGTAGGTGGGCACACCAACGGTGGCAAGGAGGGGTGCCGACAGACAAGAAAGAGAAAGAAAAACACCCACCGTAAACAAGCACAGAAAACAGCACAGACATATCCCTCCGAAACCGCGTGTCACGGGGTCGCTCTTCTCGGTGCCCAGATGTGCCTGGTCAGCTCCGCTGGGGGTCTGCCCCCCCCCAGCACTGCCTGAGGGTCCCCAGGCCATGGCTTCCCGCCAACAGATGGGAAAAATTCACATTAAGAGATTAAAACTATCTTACATGCCACGGGAAAAGAATAACAAACCAAAAGGAAAATGAATAAAAGACATGAACAGGATTTTTTAAAAATGCAAATGACCAAAATCATTTTAATGTTGACTATCACTAGTCACCAAACCAAAACAAAATAAAACAACAAGGAAAAAGGGGCGCCTGGGTGGCTCAGTGGGTAAAGCCTCTGCCTTGGGCTCCGGTCATGATCTCAGGGTCCTTGGATCGAGCCCCGAGTCAGGCTCTCTGCGCTTCCCCGTCTCTCTCTCTCTGCCTGCCTCTCTGCCTACTTGTGATCTCTTTCTCTCTCTGTGTCAAATAAATAATAAAATCTTAAAAAAAAAATTTAAAAAAACAAAAAAAAGTATCTTTAAAAGGCACCCTGCAGCCTTTCATTTTCTTGTGCATTTTTTTTTAAAGATTTTATGTCTTTATTTGACAGAGACAGAGAGAGTGCATGCAGCAGAGGGAGAAGCAGACTCCCTGCCCCACCGAGTAGGGAGTCTGACACGGGGCTCAATCCCAGGACCCTAAGATCATGACCTGAGCTGAAGGCAGACGCTTAACCCACTGAGCCACCCAGGCACCCCTGCAGCCTTTTAAAACAGCGGCAGGCGCTCCTGTGTGCTTGTTCCATGCCAGGTCCCGCCGTGAGCCCCTCCAGGCACACCCTCGGCAAGCCTTATGGGGCACCACCCTGCGGGGAGGTTCCGTTATTTACCCCTGTGTCTCCCAAACGCCCAGATCTCACCCAGAGGAGCTCTGCGGTCACCAGCTCCCTGAGGGGAGCCGGGCAGCACCGGTCAAGAGCAGCGTGCAGGAAGTCAGGCTCGGCATGCTCTGCTGGGAGCCTGCATGGCAGACAGGCTGCCCCCGACGCCAGAGAACCAAGACTGAGGTGGTCCAAGGCCCGTGTGTGGAGTCACGGCAAGCTGCACAGATACAAGAGAATGCAAGTCTCGAAAGAAGACAGGTCAGGGAGCCTGGGTGGCTCAGTGGGTTAAGCCTCTGCCTTCGGCTCAGGTCATGATCTCAGGGTCCTAGGATCGAGTCCCGCATCGGGCTCTCTGCTCGGCGGGGAGCCTGCTTCCCCCTCTCTCTCTGCCTGCCTCTCTGCCTACTTGTGACCTCTATCAAATAAATAAATAAAATATATTTTAAAAAATAATAGTAAAAAGAAGACAGGTCAAGCACCCGGTGACCTGCCAGTCGCAGCCTGGCAGGAACAAGAACCCCGGTCTCCTAGTTCCCCCACAGGGTGCTACCAGACGAGATGGACGCAGAGCCTCCCGTTCTCCCTGCGGGGTGTTTTCCTCCAAAATCCCCCCTTTGCCGGGAAATGCCAATGACAGCAAATCAATCACAGAGTCACTGGCAGCAGATAAGCGACAGCAGAACACAGACCCGCGGACCCGGACTGGGCAGCCGGCAGCACGTACCTCTGGGCACATTCCTTCTACTTCCTTCTCCATCTGAATTTGCTATCATAAGCATGCATTACTTTTGCCATTTCCACATCTATTTAAATGTTTTAAGTATATTCTGTGCTGCTCAGGGAGGGGAGAGACCCGTCCCTGAGCCACCATCTGACGGGGGACTCAAGACATCAGAAGATTACAGCAGAAAAAAACTTAGTCACCCTAAGTTCTCTTTAAGTTGTATTCTAAGCGTCCACAGGTTGAACTGAAGGTCCAAAAGCTTCCCTGAGAGGCACCTTAGGGGGGCTGATGGGCATCCGGTCTGACCCAGCAAAGCTCATCCATCCGTGTGTCCACCCATCTGTCCGTCCAAGTCCACAGGGGAGGCACCGGCTGTGCAGCTGGAAAACCAGCTCCCGCTGCTCCGAGCTACTCAATCTAAGGCCCAGGCTTTGCAAAATAGGGAAGAGACCCGCATACCTAGAAAGAGACCCGCCACATGTTGCAAAGGCCTTATGACAACATCCAGCAGGCAGGCTGGACAACGCTAAGCCATGGGACACGGTACCAGCCAATGTGTACATCCTTGATCAGGTGCTCCAGCCCGCCACCCTCTCCTACTTCCATCACCCTAGGGCTCAGCCCCATATCCCAAAATCACCTTCCCTTTACCCCTCGGCCTGCAAGTCAGCAAAGGGTCAGAAGGCAAGCAATTCCGGTTAAACCAATTTCAAGTTACCTGCATATTAAAAAGAGAAGGTGAGCCTAAGGTCCCTGGCTGGGGGTTCCAGTGATGCCGAATAAGGACACGGGAGTTCTCAGGGCCCCACATCTGCCCCTCTCCTCTAAGCCTGCTTTTCCAGAAGGGTATCTTTGTTCCCTCCACTCCTGAGGTTCCGAGGTCACGGACTCCCTGCCAGCCCGTAGGGTAGGCTCACATGCAAAGGCGGTGTGGACACTACGGACTTGCGCATCGGCTTCCCCTCCCACCTGCTCCCCCCGCGGCCACTGCTCCCTCTGCCGCTCAACCCCCACACCCCGAAGCCTCAAGAGCCTGCTCTCCACCGCACCTGCCCTAATGCTCCTACCTCAACCCTCACACGCCTGCCCAGCTCCTGCAGGATTCTGCACTGCCGTAAGTGCTCTCCTGGAGCACGGTGGGGTGTAAATAAATCAACACAGGACAAAGCATGAAAAACTCCCCAGCCAGGGTCCTCTGGCCTGTCCCCCCGGACTCTGTGCCCCAGGCGTGCAGACCAGCCTGCTGTTCCTCGAACACGCCACCGTACGCTCTCCCTCCCCTGCTGCCCCTGCAAGGCTGCTCTGCCCTGGGAGCCCCATGCCTGGCGCACACATTCAACTGAGAAAGAAAAGGTAGAGGAAAGTCAGTGAGCCGAGCTACAGGATGCTTAGGAGCAACGACTGTCTTCTTTGTAGGGGGTCTTCCTCCAGGCAGAGAGCAGCAGCTCAGTGACAGAGGACAGCTTGGAAGAGGGCAGAATGAGCCACCTCTCTGCCTCCGGAAGTTCTACAGCCCGGGGAGGTGGTCTTTCCATTCCTCTCCTGCAACCCTGAAGAAAGGGGTCTGGAGGCCCCTGGGTTTCTTAAAATCTGGGCTTTATTCCCACCACTTACAGTCCCCACTCCAGCACCTTCTCCGGGCTGCTCCGTTCAGCCTGCGGTCCAGAGCGCCCGTGTGGCCCCCTCCTCTGCCTCCTCCCGGCCTTCCACTGTGCTCCATGCAACTGGGCCACACAGTAGGAGCTAAATAAATGTATCTGGAACAAATGTGGCTTTCCCCGGCCACTAGCACCCACACAGATACCCTCCTTTTCAAAATTCCTAGAGCGCTTCCGTGCCAAGTCCTACTTAAGCCTCCGGGCCCCCACCAGACACTCATTCCCGCAGCTAACTAATCACCCGCACGCCCGGGTAAGTGACAAACCCAGATCCCTGGGCCCCCATCTCAAACCTACTGAATCAGATCGCTTGCGGGCAGCACCCGAAACGTGTACTTCGGCAAGTCCCCCAGGTGGGTGTTACCACCGGGCTGGGGACCCGCTACCCCGAGGAAGAGGCAGAGGCCAACGGAGCCCAGAACAGAGCTTCCCTGTCTCCGAAACGGCTGCAATTGCTCTCCACCTGTGTCACAGCATTCAAAGGGCGCTGCCGGGGCCGTGTCACTGGACACAGAGGAAGCGGGACGAACTCGAGCCCCAGGCAGGCCTGCGAGGGAGACTCGCTGCTGAGGCGGGCACCCCCTGCCCGCTCCCTCCAAGCCCTACCCAGCATGCCCTGCCCACAGCTCAGGGGCACGATCCCTCTCTAGCCTTGGCTTGAACCCACCAGGAAAACCTGCACCTGCTGACCTCCCTCGGTCCCAGGGAGTACCAGAGCCCCGCGCCCTGGCGGCCGGCCAGCAGAGCCTAAGGAAGCCTTCGAAGAGTGACGTGCTGTTGGAACGCTCAGAGGCACTCCATTGTTTAGAAAAAAAATCTTGAGAGGAAAACAAAGGGGACAGCAACAAGTCACCAGCTGACCAAGCCCAGTTCCTGCCCAAGGAGCGGCCACACGGCACCGGAGGCCACAGTGCACTTCCCGGGCCTGCCCGTGGGCCTGCAGGGCCCACCCCTGCTCGAACTCTGGGACCCCGAGGTTGCTCCTCCCAACAACTCATCCTGGCTCCTGGCTCACTTGGCCCGGGTGTCTGCAGGCCCCACGTGCCCAGGCTGTCCCCCAGCTGGCCCGAGGCCCAGTTCCTCTGCAGCCCTCTTTCTAGGACATAGCCGAGAGACCCAAGCAAGTGTGATGCGCTCCCTTCCCCGCGGACTGCTGCCTGAGGCCCGGCACGATCCTTCCTTTCTCCGAGCCTCCGTTTCCCCACCCAGGGAGGTGAGACTGGCTTGGAGGCTCTGCCCGCGGTTCAGTCTTCTATCCCTCTACCCCACCTCCTAGTTACACTTCTTTTATTCCATAGAACTACAGGATGAACACCTTTTCTCCTTCCTTGGCCTTTGGTGGAAAAGGAACATTTCAGAAACAGTCTTGTCCCGCCTCAAACCCTGTCCTGAAACAGGACAGCTGAATGTTCCTCTGCTTCCTCCCACCCTGGTCACAGGGTTAGAGGTGACTGAAGGAAGCAGGGAGAAGACAGGAGAGCATGGTGTCATCACGTTCCCTCGGTCCCAAATGGATTCTGACGGCGTCTCCTAGGTCACCTTCAGAGCTGGGACAAATAAATCCTTCACCTAAGTATTACCGGAGTGAGGCGGAAGCTTATTATACACTAGGAAAATGTCATCCCTTCCCGCTAAGAGGCTCGGCCCTCGTAAACACAGACGGGCCTCCCCTAGCTACAGATGTGTTATATAACACGCGGACCCAGGTCCGCTGGGCCCTGGCAGGGGGGCTCAGTCAGGTTCACGGGGAGGAGGGAAACGCATCCAAGAAGCTGTTCCCCTCCCTCCCCCAAGAAGGTGCTCTGCTACAGGAAGGGTATAGGGAGAAATTGGAGAAGGAGTTTTCTGGGTTGGTTTTTTTGGGTTTTTTGCTGCCTGCCTAGAGCTGGGTGACAAAAGTAGGGAAGCAGGGGTTAGGTGGGCACTAAAGTTCTAGGAGAGAGGCTGGGAGAAGAGGGAGAAGCAGGAAGAAAGAGGTGGGAGGCCCTGCCAAGAAAGAGCAGGGAAGCAGGGATCAGGAGAGCTGAGAACGGATGTGTGAGGAGCAGCTGGGCCTGGTGACAATGAGACATCGGGTCCCAGGATTCACGATGGTGATACCAAGCTTCCAGGCTAAGCAGACGGAACATGAGGTACTTCCAAACCGCAATGGGGAAGTTGGTCACGGGGGAGGGCTCTAAGAGGGGAAATTCTGCCTGTCATGTTGAATTCAAGACTGGGATGAAAACTCAGTGCATCCCGGGAACCGTGGCCTTCATGTCACAGAAGATGCACAGCCAGAGGCCCCCTGAGCTGGGGTGTGTTGTGGGGCGGTGGGGGGGGGGGTGCGCGAGGCGGTCACAGGTCAGTGTTAAGGAAGTTGAAGCTAGACGGGAATCCAGCTGATTCCTGCCCCTCCCTGCTGGGGGTGGGGGGTGTGCTCTGCAGCAGATGTCTTTCTTCCCTCCGTCCCTTCTGTGACTATCCCACGAACTCTCTTCACCAAAAGGAGCGGGGGGTATCTAGAGCCGATGGGGAACTTTTGCTTCCTTGGAAGGGCAGTGAAGCCACAAGGAATGGCCACTCTCCCTGCCCCACCCGCTTCAGATCTAGGAGAAAAATCCGGTCTCCTCTCTTTGGGGCCCTGGGCTCGCACAATGCCATCTCCTGGTCCCCAGCTGCAACGGTGATTCAGGCCATTTACTCAGATCCATGTTAATGAGTTTTTCCTGTCGCCTAATTAGTTCACAGTGAACTCAGCCTTGAGAGGAAAGAGGTAAGAGAGGACTGGGGAAAGGACAGAGGAAGTCAGACTGGAACATTCCGAGAGCTCTAAACGGGTCCTCTAATCCCAAAACACTGAATGCTCCTTCCCCGGCTAGCGGGACGGGAGTTTTCAGGTGAGGGAGCCCCCAGAGCCTCACAGAAGATGATGAAAACGTGGCCCTAACTGTGAGGCCCAAAAAGTGGACAGGCCCCTGCCCACAACTCCATGTCGTCACCCAAAAACCCCTGCAGTTTCCCCTGCATTTCCACTATAACGGAACCCACCACCTGCCGGTGGGCGTTCTCCTCCAAATGGAGCCAGACAGGAAGCAGGTGACCCAGGGTGAGGCCCGTCTGCCCCTTGGGCTCTCAAAGGTCATGGTGCCACCAGGCTGTCCGTGGGTGCTGCGGGTCCCCACCACATCAGGGGTGCGGGATATGTGCCGGCAGCGTGCACCCACTTCTCTGCCCCCCTTGGCAGCCAAAGTCCTGGGCCCAAGAGCCTAGAGAAAGGAGCGCTGGGCAGGGCAGTGGGCCGGGGTTCAGACATTTGACGCCCGAACCGTGTCCATGGAGGTCGGTCAGCTCCCCGCAGCCCCGCGCCCGCCTCCCGAGCGGTTCCCGGGTGCGCGTGGGACCCGGCGAAGGCGCGGATGTACCGGCCGGCGCCTCCCACGCGGTCGCGCCGCCGGAGCCCCACGCCAGGCCCGGCCCGCGCCCGCCTGGCAGCGGCAGCGTAGGGGGTGTGCTTCGGGAAAGAGCGCCGCGGCGAGCGCCACCCTCCGGGGCCCGCAGGCGCTGGGCCCGGGAAGGCTGCCATCCACTAACGGGAGGCTCGATCCCCCGCCCCGCCGCGGGGCAGGGCCGGGACAGCGGCCCCACCTCCCCGCCCGCCGAGGCCCTCCGCTGCGCCCACCTTCCCTCGCCAGGCCTGGCCAGCTCTGGCCCCAGGCCCCCGGACCTCTGCGGCTCTGAGCGCACCTGTCCCGGGAGCGACACCACCCTCGCGCCCTAGAGCACTAAGAGCAGAAAACGTGTCGCCTGGCACGGGACCGGCCCCGAGCCCCGGTGTCCCCGGACGAGATACAGCGAAGCCTGGACGACCGCTTTGCAGAGCCGGCTATCAGCACACCGCGTGGCCGGGATCTCAGGCGCGAGGACCCCAGACAGGGAGAGCGTGGCCGAGCCGGGCCACCGCGCCCCATCTCCCGCAGACCCCGGCTCCGCTCACCCTCGATGGAGATGACGTGCTCCCGGATCTGGTTCTGCAGCGCCAAGTCCTCGATGCGCTCGATCAGGTCGTAGATGGCGTAGATATTGGGATGCACGGATTCGAAGCGTTGGATCTCGGCCCGGATGGCTGCCGAGTTGGAGAGCGCGAACTGCTGGGGGGGCCCGCCGGCCAGCTGCTGCGAGGGGCCGCCTCCGCCCCCGGCCCCCGGCCCCGCGCCGCCGAACTGCCCGCCGCCCCCCGCGCCGCCGCCGCCGCCGCCGCCGCCCCCCGGCGCCGCCAGGCTCGGCTGCTGCTGCGGGCTCTGCCCCCCGCCCGCCTGGAAGTTCATGGCTCTGGAGCCGCGGGGCCCGAGACGGGCCCAGCCGGGGCCCGGGGCGGCGCTGCGGCGGCGGCGGTGGCGGGCGGGCGCGCGGGGCTGGCGGGGCCGGGACTACGGAGCCGGCGGCGCGGGGCTAGCGCATGAGGCTGGAGGCCGGGGGCCGAGGCCGGGAGGCGCCGCCGCGCACGCTGTGGCCGCCGCTGCAGGGCGCTTCTCGGCGCCGCGATCCCGCTGCCTCGGTGAAGCCTCCAGCGGCAACAACAACGGGACCGGGAGCGCGCGGCCCGGGCCCTCCCCCCGCGTCATGCGCACGCACCGCCGCCCCCGCCAGCTCCGGCACACGCAGCCCGAGCCCCCCTCCCCGCCGCCCCCGCCCCTCCTGCGCGCCGGCCCCAGCGCCCCCGCCCCTCGCTCGCTCGCTGGCTCTGCAGCCTCCACCCCCCAAGCCGCGCGCTCCAGCCCCGGCGCCCGAGCCCCTCCCACCCAGCCTTGGCCCTTCCGCCTGCTCTCCAGCCCCCACCCACACCCGTCTTGAGGGCCACCGGCTCCAAGTGGACAGCTGCTCTGGCCTCCTCGCGGCCCCGGCTGTCTCTTTCGCCTCCCTGCTCTGGTCTGGGTGGGGTGTCCGATCTTTGGGCAGTGCCCGAGCAGTGCCCTGCGCCTGAGGGTGCTGATGAACGCGGCGGACGGGCAGAGAAGGGCCGCCAGCCCAGGCACAGCTGCGCCTCACTTACGGGGTCCTGCCTTTAGGACTGCACAGGCTCCCCTGTTCCCGCCCGAGATCATTCCTGGAGACCACCTTGTCCCCGGGGTTCTCCACTGCGGGCTGCGGCACAGAGCCTGGAAATCTGGGTCCCCAGCTTCTATTTCCACTTCTCCTTGAGGGCTTCATCAGCAGGGCCCTTGGAAATGGCGCTGTAAACAACAGCCCCTCGCTCATCTTCAGGCTTCTCCTAAAAGATTCCCCTCTGGGACTTGGATGGTTTACTGTCTGCCGCGCCCTGGACCAGCTGGTACATGGGCAGAGAAGAGAGAGGAATCTAAAAGGATACCTTCTTCCCCCACTTGCCCCATTCAAAAGATTCACCAGAGCCTGCATGGCTCTCTTACTTGTCCTCAACCCCTTGACCATCTTGTGTTTTTGTTCACTCCGGGAGGGGCCAGGGAGCTCCCTTCCATGTTTCGGTTTCTCTTCATCGCAATTGCCAAAGCTGTCTGCAGTCCTGCTAGTCAGTGGTCATCCTCAACCTTTGCAAAAATGCCTCTAAGGGTGTGTGCAGGGCCCTGGCCCCAGCCAGTCAGCCTCCCAGGGCTGTGCCCAGATGTCCTCTGACACAATTGACATATGTCAGGCTTTTTACACACACTTTCATTTCCCAAGCCAAGCTGAATCTTTTCCCAGCAAAGAGTTGCCCCCATCTGGCTACTCACACAACTCTGCCCCAGCACCAATGAGGTCACCCAAGTGCCTTGTACCGTCCAAAGAGCCAGGGGCACCTGGGTGGCTCAGTCGTTGGGAATCTGCCTTTGGCTCAGGTCATGATCCTGGGGTCCTGGGATAGAGCCCCGCATCAGGCTCCCTGCTCAGCGGGAAGTCTGCTTCTCTCTCTCCCACTCCCCCTGCTTGCGTTCCCTCTCTCACAGTGTCACTTTCTGTCAAATAAATGGGTGGAATCTTATTAAAAAAAAAAAAAAAGACAAAGAAACAGGTGTGAGCTATTCAACACCTGGGGCCTCCCTAGCTCCTAAGAGATTCAGGCTGTATCTACGTGTTGGACCTTACTGATGTCTTGTACCTTCTCTGTGCTTCATCTGCAAAATACAGTGATTGAGCAGAACACCTAGCTCTGACGCTGTTTAATTCTGAAAGCCACAGCACACATCTCTTTTAGATGCTTAACTAGAATCGACAGCAAGAATTTGCACCAGGTAGCTCCCAGGAGAAATGCTGAGGGTAAAGAGCTTCTCCTATGTGTTGTGTCAACAGCCAGCACAGGTCTGTGTTAGGCCCGGTGGGCTTGTCTACGTGTCTCTCCCCTATCATCATGAGCCATGTGAGGGCAGGGACAAGTTCACCTGTGTGATTCACCATCGTATTCCCAGCATCTTGCACAGTGCCTGACATATAGTATAGATTTAATAAATGTTTCTAGAATAAACGAATGAATAGGAGGGAAAGAACTAGAGAGAAGTTAGATCTGCATGTTATACATCTAAACGGACTCTCCCAAGGCAGTACCTGTTCCCACTTGGGGTACCTGCTCGGACGAGTAAGCATGAACTGTGGAAACACTAGGGTACATGGCTTTTCCCCAGGACTGGCCTATAAAACCCAGCACATGAGATCTCTGTGGCCCAGAGGAAGGAGGGAAAAAGCCATAGAAATTAGCTGGCCCAAGCCAGGCTGCGGATCCAAGTCCTCTACACAGAAACACACTAAGAATATAGTTTCCAAGCCCAGAGTATTGGTGTAAGACTAGGTAACTAAGTACTCGTGTAATACTAGGCAAACAAATACCTAGTGTGTAATGGCTCCCTTACACAGTTTTCATACTTGTTTAATAAAACGCTTAATTTCTTCCTTACAATTTCCTTATGAACTATGTTTTAGGAACAAAGCAATTACGATTCAAAGAGATTTCATGTGCCCCCAAGGTTACACAGTTAATAAACATGGGATAAGAGATCAGCATTTGTGCCAGGTTCCAAGGTCTGTGCTTCTCGCATAGTCTTACAGGGGCGGTGTGGTGGAAGGGACCAAGGAGACAGGGCAGCCCAAGCTACTGTGGCCAGCCCCTGCGATGAATGTCCTCAGCCAACCTGATGGGACAGCTCATGGGTACCGGGCTCTGAGCCAAAGAGTCAATTTAAGGGGCCCACAGTGCCTTTTGGCGTCCACTCTGACATAAGAACAGACCACGGTAGGGGTCACCTGAGCGCCCCAGAGCCTGCATCTGGAAACACGGGTGCTCTGACGTGTTCTCGCTGACGTCGGTTTTTAGAGTGACAGATGCCCTGGATGCCAGCGGGGGAGGTAGCGGGTCTTGCTGTTGCCTGGACCTCAGGAGAATGGCACAACCCTTAAGCCCGCCCCCGCGGCCCCTCAACGACTTGCGGTCACCAGGACTAGTCTGCGGATCCCGGCACGTGGGTCAGCAAGGCGGAGGGCGGGAAATGCGCACCGCGCAGGACTACAAGTCCCACAATGCTCCGGGAGGCGGCGGCAGGGAAGAAGGGGGTGCCTTCAGGTGTCCGCGACCTCGGCGCCTCCCGCCCGGAAGTGCCCGAGGGTCCGCTATGGAGCTGGCGGAGCCGGGCGGTGAGTCCCCGCGCGGTGACCGCGCCCACCCCACCGCCCCGGGCCCCAGCTGGCTCGCTCGCCCCGCCCGGGGTTTGCCGATGCCCTCCCGTGGCTCCGGGGGGCGGGAAGATGGGAGGGGTGATGGAAGAGTTGGGGGTGGGGAGGGCCAAGTCTCGGATTCCCGGGCGGGATCTCGGGTCCGCTTGCGGACTGGGTTTGGAGAGGCTTCCAGAGGAGGCGCCGAGTCTGGCCGCCGCGGGGTGGGACTTGAGTAGACCCGAGGGGCCAAGTCCGGTGGGGGGATGGCAGCTCTCGGACGCTCCGAATTGCCGAAGGGCGGAGATTGACGTATGGTGTGGGGAAGCCTTGGGAAGCAGTCCCCTGCCGCGGGTGCGGTTTGGTTAAATGGTAACGGGGGTGGGGGTGGGGGACATAGAACCCCATTTTCTTCCCCCTTGCAGAAACTTTAATGATGGAGGAGTAGATAAGCTTTGGGGTGAAATAGACGAAGGAGAAGGTGAACTTTGGGATAGTAGATGGAACATTAGGTAAGCTTTGGGGTGAAGTTTACTGAGAGTTGAATTTAGGGGAGAAGTTGCTTAGAAGATCATGGCCCTTACTTCGGGTTAGGGTTTGAATGAATGGGGGAGATGGTTAGGACCTAGAACTCGGGTTACAAAAAGGTAGGACTTGGGATCTGGTTATGGGAGGGGGCACTGGAGGGAACTTTGGGACAACCGGGTTTCAGAACGGTATGTGCCCTAGGGTGGAGTGTGGGTAATGGGGCAGAGCAATAAGGACTGGGAGAGTTTGGTGGGGTGGGGGCAGGAGCCTGTTGGAGTTAAGCTGGCCAGCGAGCCAGCCCCTCATGGGTTCTTTGTACCTCTCCAGCTCAGTAAGGTGGCAGGCAAGGCAGGTGCCATGGCCTTGATTGAAGGGGTGGGTGATGAGGTGACCGTCCTTTTCGCGGTGCTTGCCTGCCTTCTGGTGCTGGCTCTCGCCTGGGTCTCAACACACACCGCGGAGGGTACCGACCCACTGCCCCAGCCGTCAGGGACTCCAGCAGCAGCACAGCCCAGTGAAGCCATGGCGGTCACCGGCAGCATCAGAGGGGAGGCCCCAGGAGCCGAGACCCCCAGCCTGAGACACAGAGGTCAGGCTGCACAGCCAGAGCCTGGCGTTGGGCTCTCAGCGACGTCGCCATCGCCGGACTCCCCTCAGGAGCCCCTAGTGCTGCGGCTGAAATTCCTCAACGATTCAGAGCAGGTGGCCAGGGCCTGGCCCCACGATACCATTGGCTCCCTGAAAAGGTAAGCTGGGATGAGGACAGGAAAGAAATTCTAAACATTGGGGTGGGAGTCATTACAGACCCAGAAGGGCCATCAGAGAGATCTGAGACTTCCCCCTCCTTCTGCAGACGAAGGAACTGAGGTCCCCACGTCACACACTATCATTCCCCTTATAACAGGAGGGGACCCCCTTAGAGGCCACCACCTGAGTGCTGGGTGGAGGCAAAGGTGAGGGGTGGGAGTGTTGGTCTGGGCAAGGGACCAGGACTGCCTGAGGCCTGCTCTCTTACCCAGGTCCCTCTCTCCTCAGGACCCAGTTTCCCGGCCGGGAACAGCAGGTGCGACTCATCTACCAAGGGCAGCTGCTAGGAGACGACACCCAGACCCTGGGCAGCCTTCACCTCCCGCCCAACTGCGTTCTCCACTGCCACGTGTCCACACGCGTCGGTCCCCCACACCCCCCTTGCCCACCGGGGTCAGAGCCAGGCCCCTCCGGGCTGGAAATCGGCAGCCTGCTGCTGCCCCTGCTGCTGCTGCTTCTGTTGCTCCTCTGGTACTGCCAGATCCAGTACCGGCCCTTCTTCCCCCTGACCGCCACTCTGGGTCTGGCGGGCTTCACCCTGCTCCTCAGTCTCCTGGCCTTTGCCATGTACCGCCCGTAGTGCCTCCACGGGCTCTCGGAAGCATTGCTGGCCCCTCTGGACCTTGCTCCCCACGACACAGTGGGCGCTGTTGTCTACCCAGGCCCACCTCTCCGGCCTGCCTCTTCCCGCTACCCTGGAGCCCAGCCCTGCGCAGCAGAGCGCTCCGGGGGTCGGTTGACGTCCCCCCTTGTGACCTCCATGCCTCTGGGCCACCTGCTGGGGCTGCTGGCCCTCGGCCCCCGCTGACAGTCAGCTCCTCTGGGTCAGGCAGCTGCTGTCACTGCCTTGGCCCCGGGCAGAGCCGGGCTACACCCCTGGGTCCTTCTTAGAATTCTGCCCGAGGACCCAGCCACCTCTAGTCCCTAATAGCTCCTTGGGCTGATTTGAGGACCTAAGGACTGCGGGGCGCTGGGGAAGGGGAGCTGGGAGGGGCAGAGGGATTGTGTGGAACATGTGCAGATTAAATGACTGTGAAGTTTTCACTCGTGGTGTGTGTCCGGGTGTGTGGCCCCGTGGGGGGTGTTGAACAGGGACCCCTTGCCCTCTGGGAGGAAAGGCGTGAAGGACGCAGACTGGGCCCTCCCCGGGGATCCCAACATCACACCACCCGCCGCCGGCTTCCGCTCTCCCTTCGCTCCTGCCTCAGCGACCTGGCCCTTTGGCTCCGCCCTCCGCCTCCGGCACCGCCCCGCCCCGCCCCGCCCCGGCTCGGCGCGCGCAGCTTCCCGGAAGTGGGGGGCGGAGCGTGCGACGCAGGGGCGCGCGGGGCCTGACGGGAGCCACGTCTGTGCTGGTCGGGGGCTGAGCCGCGATTGGCGTCCGGACCGCGGTCCGGGGGTTGCTGGGAAGATGGCGGACTCGGTGGCCTGCCGATGAGGAGGCCGCGGGGGGAGCCCGGCTCCCGGGCCCCGAGACCGACTGAGGGAGCGACCTGCGCGGGGCCTGGGGAGCCATGTAGGGGTGGCGCCTACGGGGCGGGCTGCGGGAGGGCCGCGGGAGTTGGTGTTGGCGACCGTGACCGCGGTCTCCTGGCGTTGCCGGGCCGGGGTGGGTGTGGGGGCCCCTGACACCACCGACTCCGCGCCATTGCAAAGCTGCGCGCTCGGGCTCCACGGGCGCCCTGCGAGGTGGGCGCTGCGTTCTCGTTTCACGGGCGAGGAGGCTTGGGCAGAGAGACGAAGCCACTTGTCCAAGGTCATGCAGCTGGTAAGTGGGAGCGCCCAGCATGGAACCCAGGACCGCCCGGCTGCCGAGCCCGCGTTCCACCCTCCTTGCCGCTGCCGCCTCCTGCGGGAGGGGGAGGTGGTCGGGAGGGCGTATCGACGGGGCAAGCTGGGCTCCAGGCTGGGCACGACCACTAACCCGATCCGTGACCTCGGGCTTAACCCCTTTTCCTCTCTGGGCCTTGGTTTCTCCACCTGTGAAATCGAGGTAGTGCCAGCCCTGCCTGCCACCTCGGAGGCGTGTATGGAGAGCATCAGAGGAGATACGTAGTGCATGTGGACTTGCTTTGTAAATATCCCTGTGCTGAGTACACCGAAGGTGCTGTTTCAAAGGATGGAAGGAGGCAGAGAGGGGCGGGGTGGGGAAGAAGACGAGAGCAGCCACATGGAAGGGTGAACATGAGTGGGTTGCTCTGACCCCAGGGCCCCCTGAATGGGCAGTGAGGTCAGTAGATAGCCGGTTTTTCTCCTCTTTGGAGAAAACCTCACCCCCTTTTCTGGGCTGCCCCTCAGGGTCTCCACCCAACTCCATGCTTCGAGTCCTGCTCTCTGCCCAGGCCTCTGCTGCTCGGCTGTCTGGCCTGCTGCTGCTCCCGCCAGTACAGCCCTGCTGTCTGGGGCCCAGCAAGTGGGGGGACCGGCCTCCTGGAGGAGGCCTCCATGCAGGCCCTGTGCAGGGGCTACAGCGGCTTCTGGAACAGGCGAGGAGCCCTGGGGAGCTGCTGCGTTGGCTGGGCCAGAACCCCACCAAGGTGCGCGCCCATCACTACCCTGTGGCACTTCGTCGTCTGGGTCAGCTCTTGGGGTCCCAGCCACGGCCCCCTCCCGTGGAGCAGGCCACACTGCAGGACTTGAGTCAACTCATCATCCGAAACTGCCCCTCCTTTGATCCTCACACCGTCCACGTGTGTCTGCACCTTGCAGTCTTACTTGGTGAGGAGGGCGTCTGGGGGGTGGGTGTTAACGGAAGAATAGAGAAAGACCATAGAAGACCCAAGATCACTGACAGCATTCACCTCTTGGGCTTTGCCAGGAATGGCGCATGGCCGGGCAGGCTCGGTGCTGCTCCCCCGTATCCACAGCAGACAGCAGGAGTCCAGCAGCATTCGTTCCAGCTTAGCTAGGGGTGCCAGCCCTGATTCCTTCCAACGCAGTGCTCTAGAAAGCCACCACTGTTTGTCACCGTTGGCGTGCGATGAGAGCTTACTGCCGTGTTGGTGTAAGGTCTTTCCCCACAAACTGTTGTGAGACTTCACAGTCACGTGCTATTTCACGTTTCTCCAGTGCTTCTGCTCACACTGTAGCAACCCTTCCATCCAGAACACGGAGACCCGAAAGGTTGGGAATCCAGCAACTGAACCCCATGACTGGAACAGAGCAGCACCCCGTTACCAGGGCTGCCTCCTCTGACCCTCTCCCTCTCAGGCTTCCCGTCAGATGGGCCCCTGATGTGTGCCCTGGAGCAGGAGAGAAGGTTCCGCCTCCCTCCGAAGCCACCTCCCACTCTGCAACCCGACCTGTGCGGCGGGCAAAGATTGGAAGCTGCTCTGAGCTGCCCTCGTCTCCTGAGGCGTCCCCGGCAGCATCTCATCCGCAGCCTGGCAGGTGCTGGAGGGGACTGAGGGCAGGTGGCGGGAGGGGCTGAAGACAGGAGGCGGTAGGTGGTGGTGTCTGGGCTGAGTGGATGTAGTCGAGCACTGGCCTGTGGGTCCAGCATGACGGGCTGTTCTTCACAGAGGCCAGGCCAGAGGAACTGACTCCCAACGTGATGGTGCTCCTGGCCCAGCACCTGGCCCGGCACCGGTTGCGGGAGCCCCAGCTTCTGGAAGCCATTGCCCACTTCCTGGTGGTCCAGGAAGCCCAGCTCAGCAGCAAGGTGGGATTACCTCCCACCCTGCCATGCTCCTCTCCCAGCCCTCCTCAGTGTCGGGCCCGGCCCCCTGTTCAGCGTGACTGGCTGCCTCCTGCAGTGGACAACCAGCCAGGCTCTCCGCTCTGTTCCCTCCCTCCACCCCGGGGTTTCATCTTCGGTCACCCCCACCTGGCTTGTCCACCCACCCAGCGTGTATGCCTGGTTCTCTGCAGTTCTCCGCACTCGGCACTGTCTTAGCTTCGTCGAGCCCACTCCTCTAAGCCTTCGGGGCCAGACCCCACAGCGATGTCTCCATTGGTTTGATTAATCCCATGGGGCTCAAGACACTGGTTATGCTGTCGAACTTCTGGTGTGTACGTCGGGGTAGAGGGATTGTTCTGCCTTTACACAGGCGTTAGGAGCTCGCAGGCCAAGCCTCCCTGAGGTTCAGCTAGTGAAGGATCTTGGAGAACTGTTTCGTGCTGGGTGAAGGGCTGCTCTTCCTCCTTCCTCCTTCCTGCGCAGGTGGTGCAGAAGTTGGTCCTGCCCTTTGGGCGGCTGAATTACTTGCCCCTGGAACAGCAGTTTATGCCCTGCCTTGAGAGGATCCTGGCTCGGGAAGCAGGGGTCGCTCCCCTGGCTACTGTCAACATCTTGATGTCACTGTGCCAGCTGCGGTGCCTGCCCCTCAGGGCCCTGCACTTTGTCTTTTCCCCAAGTTTCATCAACCACGTCAGCGGTGCGCAGACGGGAGGGCTGGCTGGGTCCCTGGCGGCCAGTGGGCAGGGGTAACTGGGGGTGGGAGTCTGCCACCCCGCGAGCCTCAGTCCTGCTTTCCCACAGGCACCCCTCACGCCCTGATTGTGCGGCGCTACCTCTCCCTGCTAGACACGGCCGTGGAGCTGGAGCTTCCGGGATACCGGGGTCCCCGCCTTCCCCGAAGGCAGCAAGTGCCCATCTTCCCCCAGCCACTCATCACTGACCGTGCCCGCTGCAAGTACAGGTGGATGGGGCAGCAGGGGGGAGGGGAGGGGAGCAGCCTGTAGGAAGCACAGAGTAGAAGAGCCAGGGGGACGCTGAACTGTCCCGCGCTGACACTCAGGAAGAAAAAAGGGCGCGGGGTGGCTTGGGACATCAAAAGCATTTGCCCAGGGTCCAGCCTCCTGAGCTTTTCCCTATTGGTATTCGCTCCCTGACCCGACTCAGTCACAAGGATATAGTGGCAGAGGGGCTGCGCCAGCTGCTAGGGGAAGAGAAGTACCGACAGGACCTGACCGTGCCTCCAGGCTACTGCACAGGTGAATTCCCGCGGGCAGGTGGCTGGCGGGGATACAGAGCCTTGGCTGGAAGCCAGTGGCCCTTTCTCTCCCCCCTCCAGACTTCCTGCTGTGTGTCAGCAGCTCTGGTGCTGTGCTTCCCGTGAGGACCCAGGACCCCTTCCTACCCTACCCTCCCAGGTCCTGTGCCCAGGGCCAGGCTGCCTCCCAGTCCACGACTCACGACCCTGCCCAGAGGTAAGGGAAGAGGGCGGGGGAGCCTCCCTGCCTCTGTGGACACCCCCCTGAGCCTCCGTCCACCCCCTCCAGGGTGGTGCTCATGCTGCGGGAACGTTGGCATTTCTGCCGCGATGGCCGAGTGCTGCTGGGCTCCCGGGCCCTACGGGAGCGGCACCTGGGCCTGCTGGGCTACCAGCTCCTGCCGGTGAGAGACTCCCCACCATCCTGCCGCCCCTCTGCCCAGCCCACAGACCACGTGGGTAACCCGCTGCTCCCCTCCCC
Source organism: Martes martes (assembly GCF_963455335.1). NCBI lineage: Eukaryota > Metazoa > Chordata > Mammalia > Carnivora > Mustelidae > Martes > Martes martes. The sequence continues at coordinate 102,300,625 of NC_137899.1, read as the reverse complement.
TGCAGCTACCCTTCGAGGAACTGGAGTCACAGAGAGGCCTGCCCCAGCTCAAGAGCTACCTGAGGCAGAAGCTCCAGGCCTTGGGCCTCCGCTGGGGGCCTGAAGGGGGGTGAGGGGCGTGCACATGGGGCTCAGGATGACCCTCCCGATAGGGGGGCGGACAATTTGCACTTTGGCTCTCTATATTTTGGTTTGTCATTAAAGTCCCTTTCCTTCCCCATCGCGCATCTCGTTTCTGGGACGGGGGGGGTGGGCTGGGCCCCCCTTTTTCGTGCCCTCTTTCATGCTTCTCTGCTTCCTCCCCACACAGAGACAGAAGGCCAGGGGTAGGTGGGGGCCGAAGCGCTTTACTGTGGGGGTGGTATGGGGACTTTAAATTATTCACTTAAATAAAAACGAGGGAGGGGCTGGAGAGAGCCCCCCCCAGCCCCTGCTCCCTCTGTCCATCCGTCCCTTGGCTGTTGGTCCGGGCGGCAGCTACACAGGCATGGGCATCTCGTTGTACTCGTCCACACCCTCCCGCTCATCGAACACTGGCTCCGCCTCATTAGCATCCAGCTGTGGGGGGGGCGGAGAACAAGGAGGCTGATCCTGACTTCAGCCTGGGCAGGGACCCCAGGGGCGGACGGGGGGCCAGGGGAGGGGCAGGAGGCCTTACGCATTTCATCTCTCGCTCTGTGAAGATGCGCGTGAGCACCACCATGCGAAGGGGCACCGTGAGGATGAGGATGAAGGGGAAGGCCAGGGAGGCGGCTGTGGACATGACCGCCCAGAGCAGGGCCAAGCACAGCAGCTGCAGGGCTGTGAACAGGTGCATGCGGAGGGTCCGAACCTGGGGGTGGGTGCGATGTGACAGGTGAGCCCAGGCTTCTCTCCAGCGCTGGAGGGCCCTGGTCCCCGGAGGGCCATATGGTCTGCCACCTCCAGAAGACGGGTGACCCTTTCTCCCTCCGTGGGGATGGGGGTGGAAGTGCCTTTTTGGGTGCTTACCAAAGCCAGGTCCCCACAGACCAAACGGGGGCTGGAGAGGGACCCCCGCAGGCCAGGCGGGGGCGGAGGCGTGGGGCTCTTCCAAGTGGGGCCTTACCTTCTTGACGTAGGTCACATCTGGGTGGTGTTTGGGGGGCATAAGCAGCAGGTGGAGCCGCTCGTAGAACTGGATCCCATTAAGGGAGGTGACTCCCATGTACAGAAAAATTCCAAAGAGCACGGCCAGGGGGATCTGCCGGAGCAGATCCCCGATAACCAAGGAGAGACCTGGGGGAGGAAAGGGAGCGGCAGCTGGCCCCAGTGCTCCCCACCCCCGCAGACCGCTCCGGGGAAGGGTGGAGCGAGAGTTGAACTCACCTACAAGCAGGGCAACCAGCAGCCCAGTTACCCGCTGCTCCTTGACCTCCTGGATCTTGGGCTTGTCCCCAGGCGCCACAGCCTTGCTCATGACGGTGAGCGCATTGGCGTGAGTGACGGAGCGCACGGTGGCAGCAGCCAGCCAGGGCAGGCCAAAGAGGGCACAGATGCCGCCCATGGCCACGATGAGCAGCAGGTCCAGGTGGAAGCCGGAGCCCTTCTGCAGCATCCGCTCCTTCTTGGAGATGATCAGCCTGGTGGTGGGGACAGGCGCGCCCTGATGCCCAGCCCGGCTGACCACCCAGTCTTCCCAGAGCACCCAGCCAGGAACCTCTGTCTGCTTCTGGAACCCGGCGGTGCCTGCCCATTCCGTCAGGAAAAGAGTTCTGTCGTGGGGCAGGGCCCACCCTGTGCCACCCTCCCTGCGGTTCAGGACCGCTTCAGCCTCCACTGTGCCCATTCCAGCAAACATCAGTGGAACGTCCTGGGGGCACAGGATAAATTCTAGGGGCGCCTGGGGGGCGCTGCTGCTTAAATGTCCGACTCCTGGTTTCAGCTCAGGTCGTGATGCCAGGGTTGTGAGATCGAGCTCAGCACGGAGTCTGTCTGAGCTGCTTTCCCTCGTCCCCTGCCCCTCCCCCCCTCGTGCTCGCTCTCAAATAAATCTGTAAAAAAGTCAATAAATTCTAGGGGCCAGCTTGGCACCCTGGGCTTCCCTCACTCAGTTCCCCGCAGTGGCTGGCCTCGCTGGGGTTCCAGCCCTTCCACAAACGGAGCTGTTCTGCCTGCGGAGCACCCCCCCCACCCCCCCCACCCCCCCGGGCCAGGACCACTCACGTGGTGATCTGTGTTTCCATGAAGATCAGGATGAAAACCAGGATGGCCGGCAGCAAGCTGGCAACCATCATCCACACGGGGAAGGAGCTGTTCTCCCCTAGAGGGTTGATGACCCAGCCCCGCTTCTCTGGGGCTGTCACGGAGACTCCACTGGGCACGCTCAGCTTCTGGAGGGCAGAGAGTGGGGCTGAGGGCTGGTGAACTGTGGAGGGGGAGCCCCGAGGGGCACAGGGCAGGGCGAATGCCGAGGGCGTGCTGCAGAAGAGGCCTGGGGTCCGGACGGGTAAGAGGCAGCTCTGGGGTTGGGCCGGAAGGGAAGATCTAAAGCCCGACGCCAGGCGGCATCTCCTCGCCACTCCCTGTGCTCAGGCTCACCTGGGTATAGGTGTCCTCAATGCTGTAATCCACCAGCACCATGATGAGGATCGCGATGGGCACCCCAAAGTCCCCAATCACCCGCCGCACCTGTGGGCAAGCAGCGTGCTCAGAGGCCCCCTGCCCCGCTCCAGCCCTGATTCGGTCACCCCTTCCGGCCCCCCACTCCCCCCACCTTGCTCCCTCCGGCATTTCAGCCCACACACCCGGCCAGGGAAGAACCGGCTGTTCTTGAATTTGCGCAGGAAAAAAGCGATAAAGAAGGTGCCGGCCATGAGCACCAGTGACAGCAGGGCGGTGTTGGGCTGGCCCCGGGGCCTCCCCCGCCCAGCTGCTCCCGCAGAGCTCCCGTTCCCCGGTCCCAGCGCAGCTCCTGTCGCACGCCACGTGCTGTTCTCGCCGCTGTCCGCCTCAGAGCTGTTGGCGACCAAACAGCCGTGGAGGGGGTGCTCCTGGAAGATCTAAGGAGAGGACAGAGGGCTCCGTCAGCCCAAGCGGAGAGATTTCCGGGCGCGGACGTACGCTGAGTGGGCTAGGAGGGTAGGAGATGGCGGGCCTGGCCTCAAGGGGCCTTCCTCTTTGACACTTTTGGACCGTCCGCCACTTTAACAAAAGAACGTGTTACCTTTGTTATTAAATATGTGAGTTTTTAAGATCGACCTGAAGTCCCAGGATGCATGTTGGTGCCAGAGAGGGCGGAGAGGGGCCAGAAGGAAGAACCAGCCCGTGCTCCGTGGGCTCCTTGGCCCGCAGCCCAGGGGAGCTCCGGGCAAGCCTGGGACTTCCCACCCCAAAGCGAGAGTGAGAGTGAGGCAGAAGGCGCCCCGCCAGTCTCGAGGTCTCACCGCGCCTGACCCAGCTCTCCTCGCAGGGCCTGCTCACCTTAACCAGCTTGTAGAATGTCTCATAGATGAAGATGAGGGAGATGAGGAAAGCAAAGATCTCCTGGGTGAAACGGGACACGAAGCGCACCAGGAAGCTCCCCTCCAGGGCCACCATGAGCAGGGCCAGGAGCACCAGCCAGAAGCCGATCCACACGCGGCCCACCAGGTACTCTAGGTTGTTGCTGCTGCAGAACTGGGGGCGGGCGGGCGCCATCCAGTCAGGGCCCAGAGCCCGGGGCCTAGCAAAGCGGGCCCTTCTGGGGAATGGGGCAGGAAGAGCCAGCCCCCCACACCCTGTGGGCCCTTACCGAGAAGAAGGCTTCCTCGAAGACCAGCAAGGGCCCCGAGAAGCCGATCACCAGCAGCGGCTGCGCCCCCAGCAGGCAGAAGACCACGCCCTGGAGCGCCGTGGACATGATCAGCTCCGACACCCCAATCAGGTCCTGAGTCTTCTCTCCTGGGGTGGCAGGATGCGGCTAAGGTGTGGGCAGCCGGGGCCGGGGCGTGCCCTGCCCGCGTGGCCGGATCCCAAAGCCTTGCCTTACCCAGCAGCCCCCCGAAGGTGATGGCAGGAGACAGGGCCGCGAAGTAGATGAAGATGACAGCAGCCAGGCACTGGGGGTCGAGCGCGTCCCGGAAGTCGCTCAGGTAGTGGGGATAGCGGCGCCGCACATCTCGGATCAGGCCCCCGAAGGGCCGGCCCGTCCGCCGGAGGGGATCGTCTTCCACTGCATCTGCCACCTCTACCATCTGCAGGAGCGCTGCAACCCAGGCCTCCGTCAGGGCGCCCGCCGCGGGCCCTCCGTGCTCGGCCCCTCCTCCGGGTTCATCCAGACCACCCAGCCCCGAGCGCCCGCGGGCAGTGGCTCCCGGCCCCCAGGCCCGTACCCTTCTCCTGCGCTGACTTGGGCTCCAGTCCAGCCCCGGGAGGCAACAGCCGGCCCTGCTCCTCCCGCTTCTTGAGCATCTGGCGTTGGAAGTGGGCGACGGAGCGCAGCAGCTCCTCGCCCTGCACTTCCGAGGGCGGCAGCACCACGCTGCAGTCCAGGAAGGCGTTGATGGCGGTCAGCAGGTCCTCCCGCTCGTCGGCCAGGTAGGCTGCCTCGTGGAATTGCTGCCAAAGCAGGCCCGGGGCCGGTGAGGGTGCGGGGCGAGGGCCGGGGGTCCCGGAGCGGGGCCAAGGCGTGTCCCCACGGGCGCCGGGCAGGGCCTGACCTTGTCGGACATGAGTGTGGAGATGGAGCGGCCGATCTCGTGGTAGTCCATGTTGGCGCTGCTCGGGCCCAGAAGCAGGAAGAGGAAGCGCACGGGCACGGGTACCTCCAGCACCGCGTCCAGCTCCACGGCCTCCCGCAGCCGCACGAAGGCCATGGTGGGGCGGGACAGGAACTCTACGCAGCCTAGGGGCAGGGGTGCCGTCACGGGCTAAGGGAGGGCACAGACCAGCCCCCCCAGGCCCCCAGCTGCCAGCCCCAAGGTGGCACCAAGGCAGGCCTGGCTGTCGACACCCCCCACCCACAAGACCTGCCCACGTACCCACAAGGACCACCGTGGCCTCAGCGTTCTCGGGGATCTTCTCCAGGAGCTTCAGTTCGTGCTTGGACTTGGAGCGCGTGATGCCCGCCGGTGGGGCTGAGGGTGGCAGCTCCCGCTGGGGATGCCAAAGAACAGAGCTCAGCCCAGCCCGGCCCCCTACCGTATACTACCCCCCACCCCACAGTCCCCCCACCCCCCCGGCACAGTCCCCCCACCACATAGTCACGCCGGGATCACACACGCTACCTGGCCGCCCCTGCTAGCGGCCAAGACCTGAACCAGCCAGCGCTAACCCTCACCTCTCGTTCCACCTCTAGCCGAGTCTCGGGGACACCACCAATGAGAGGCTCGGTGACATGGGGATCACTCTCGGCCCCCTGGCCGTGGTGATGCCCCAGCAGGGAGCCGAGGGAGCCAGCTGAGATGTTTCGAGGGAAGGAGAAGTCCTTCTCGTCACTTGGGTGGCTGGAAGAGCAGAGGGCGGTGAGGGAAGGAGGGCAGTGGTCATGGCGTGGGGCGGGTGGGCAGGGGCAGCAGGTGCGGCCTCACCTGTGTTTCAGGAGCAGGGCCCGCAGCACGTTGGCTCTGTCCTCAGCCTTGATCTGGTCGGAGATGACCATTTGCTCCACCACCTGGTGGGCCACCCCGGGCAGGGTCTGCTGGTCCAGGTCCAAAAGCACGGCCCCTGGAAGAAGGATGGCATGGACGGGCCCTCCTCCCCAGGCACAAAGCGAGGGCAGGGGGTGGAAGGGAGGGAGAACCAGGGATGAGGGGGTGCCCAGGTAAGCACAGTCCAGGAACAGAGCACTGTGAGCGGGACTCAAGACCCGAGCCCCATCACGTCTCTGACCCATCCTGTCCGTTCCTTCTGACCCTCTCTCCCACAGGGATGTGGTGGGGCTCAGCAGAGGCCACCGAGGCAGGGCCCTCCCAGAGGTCCCTTCCAAGGAGCACGCAGCGCTCCGCTGGGGCGCGCCAGGCTGTCCACTCAGGGCTCACTCGGTGAGCCACATGCTACCTCCTCTAATGTCCACTCTAGGGTCCTAGTTCTGCCTTCCAAACATGACACGGCCCATCTGTGGCCTTGAGCCATCTGAAGATGTCAGCCTCTAGCCTGGCCTCCTCGACTTCCCCCAAGTCCAACAGCTGCTCATGGGACAGTTTCCAGATCTTTCCACTGGTCACTGCTCTGAATTACTATTTTATATGGAAATGGAAATCCTTTCAAAAGTGAGCAGATCATCTTTCTGTCGAGGTCAACTTGTAGGAACGCAGAACTAGACAACAAACAGAACCATTTATACAAAAACGGGGGGCACCTGGGGGGCTCCATCAGTTAAGTGTCTGCCTTCAGCTCAGGTCCTGATCTCAGAGTCCTGGGATCGAGCCCCTCAGCTGGGGGCCTGCTTCTCCCTCTGTCTCTGCCCCTCCCCCTTGCTGGTTCTCTGCGCCCCACCCCGTGGTCTCTCTCAAATAAATAAAATCTTAAAAAAAAAAAAAAAAAAAAAAAGGGTGTAACAACTAACAGAACCAAAGGGCCCTGAGCAGCCGAAACAGAGGTCACAAAGCCCAGCGACAAGGCATGTGCATGTTGGCATCTCACACAAAGCCTGACAGCTTCCCTCAGAGCCCGTTTATTCCTGGTTCCGAAGCAGTTCTGACAGCAGGTTTCTGAGTCCTCAGCTGCCTTCTCACAGCAACTGGGAGTGACTTCTCCAAAGGGAAGGAGGTAACAGACACAGACACAGAGCAGAAACATCAGAGACCTCAAGAGTCTGGTATCTTGGTCATAGCCCTGGGGGCACCGGGCCAGCTCAGTCGCGAAAGCATGCAACTCCTGACCTCGGGGTTGTGAGTTCGAGCCCCATGATGGCTGTACAGACGACTTAAAAATAAAATGCTAAAAAGAAAAAGACCAGAAACCAAAAAACCGCACTTTACATAGCCCTATAGATTAGATCATTTCAGAAAAATTTCCATCGACATTCTTCAAAAACATGTCACCATCCCGAACATACCAGCTTGGGTTATCTGAAAACATCACTTTAAGGAGCCATTTGCTAAAAATGCCAGATAAGAGAGCGGTGTCAACCCTGCCCTGCAGTCACCAATGACAGAGCCCAGCCAATGACAGGCTATGTGACGTCAGGAGACGAGGAGGCGCCTTCCCGGGCTAGGGTAGCATTACACACTGGGGGGCTCCGGTCCTCTGAGAACAGGCTCAGTCCATGAGATTTACCTGGGGCGGGGTGGGGGGCGGGCAGGGCAGGTTACCGTGGGCCAGGGTCCGGCGGAGCTCCAGGAGGCTGCGGAAGGAGAGGGAGGCCACATGGGGCTTCCCCCAGCGCTCCGTCTCCTCCTCCACATCCTCCTCAAATTTGATCCAGCGTGCTGTTTCCCGCCACTGAGGCTCCTGGTTTTTGTCCAGCAGCAACTCATTCAGCTCCACAAACACCTTGGGATAGAAGATCAGAGGGGACAGCAAGGTCAGAGCCAAGGGGCCCCCGGACTGCTCTCCAAGACAGCCAGCGTCGGGGTGGGCCTGTGAGCTGCCACAGCCCCAGGCACCACACAGGGCACCGGCCTCGCCAGATCCCAGCCAATCTGATTCTCTCCTGGCCTCATCTGTAAAACAGGAATACTACTAACCACCTCAAAGGCCTTTTATGGGGACTCAAAAGAAAGCATACAAAACACTCAGCTCCGTACATGACGTAGCACGTGCTTGATGAAGGATCACCGCACACGCGCGCACACACACGGGAATGCTGTATGCTCCCGCGTACATGCACTTGGTACACGTCGTACTGAGCAGGACACCAGAGCAGTCACAGCGGATGGCACTGAGCAGAGGCGTGAAGGGAGAGAGCGTGGAAAACGTTCTGTGTGTGGGCAAAGTTAGCCGGCTGTGTACACGTGCAAAAAGTCACCTGAGCCGCACACTTAGCCCCAGTGCATTTCACTGGATGCTGACAGACCTTGATAAAAAAGGTTAAAAAAATCCACTGGAAGGGGTGGGTTTGAGGACCAGATCGCTGGAGCCTACGATGGGCAGTGTCCCTAAGGAACTGCATGACCTTGGTCAATCACTGCCCCTGATGTATGGCTGACGTCCCCTGGGCTTTGAGCTCCTCTACAGAGCCACCTCTAGCCCAAAGGGTCCTCATGCTCCTCACGGCCAGCTGCCAGAAAACGGCCAGAATATAGAAATCAACAGTGTCTGAGATGTGAATCAGAATCCTAACACCCGAATCAACCATGTCAAGGACTCTTGTGCAGTGTACAACCTTCACAACTGCAGATAGCAGCCCTGGTATTAGAGATTATTGCTGTGGGTGGGGGACAGGGAGCCTGTGGGTTGGAAATGGACAGGGAGATAACAGAAGGGCAAGAAGTAGAGAACAGTACCTCATGGGGCTTGTGGGGGGCCCGGGGCCGGGACCGAGGCGTGGGGCCGGGCTCTCGCCCTTCCCGGCCGCCCTGCCCAGACGCCTTGGCATTCTTCCGCACTAAGTGCCGCCGCACTCCGGGAACGTCCTCAAAACGGTGACCTACGGGAAGCGGGGGCCAGGGTGAGGCTCCCGCTTTCTCTCACTCCTGCTCCCACCAGCCCTGGGCTTGGCCCGGCCAGCACTCACTCTTCATGAGGTCTAGGTCAGCGGTGGCCAGCGTCTGGGCCTCACTCTCGTCTGTGGGGACTCGGGGCAGCAGTGCCTGCTCGGCCCCAGTCATGCTCCCAATGCGTCTCCTCTCCTGCAGGTTATAGCTTCGGTGCCCAGGCTGTGCTTTGGTCAGGGGACGCGCAGACGCTCCCCCGTCGTCACCTCCTGCAGTGCCGCTGGCCATAGCCGTCGCCGCCTCCTCCACTGGGACTCTGGACAGACAGAGCCGCCTGTGAGCCAGAGTCAGGCCAGGGGGATGCTGGAGGAACCTGGGGAGGGGACCCCACCTGGACCCCACCGTCCTCACTCCCCCACTCGCGGTGGGCGCGCCCGGGGACCAGTGAGCCCCCCGTAGGCAGGGGCAGCCCTGAGACTGGGCTCTTCACACGGGCTGCCTCAGACCACCAGCCCCTCAGCAGCAAAGCAGAGCAGAGGCCAGCCCCCGGGGGCTGGGGGGCGAGGACGGCAAGAGCCGCCAGCGCAGGCCCTCCTTCCCTTCTGGCGCACACCCCTCCCCATGGGCTCAAGAGGGTCACGGTTCCCAAGTTTCTAACCAAATGGAAGAAACTTTGAAAGTGCAGACGGCTCCCGTGAGCTCGTCCTTACAGGTGCCTACTTTTGCTCCCGGCCCCAAACTGGGATGTCTCCTTCCTCTCGGTCACTGCGCCCAGCCACACCATTCTAAACTGCTCTCCCACAGCTCCAAGCCTGTGTCCCCCATTCACAACGAGAAGAGCCCCCGTCAGGCTTTCTTCCCCTACACCCACCCCCAGTGCTCTCGGTCCTGCTGGCACCCCTGCCCACAGATCCAACCCACTTTTCCAATGCCAATGCGCTCCCTGAGGCTCCACCGCCTGCCCCCGGCCCCTGGGCTGCCCGCCAGCAAGAGCTCCCTCCTCGAGCCCCTTCGTGTCTCCCCAGCGAGTCAGGCAGCCCATGCCCCACCCCCTTCCCTGCAGCCCTTCACGCTGCCTGGCACCCAGAAGACAGCAGGTCCACATAATGGTGACCTTGAGACCCAGTTCAAAGTGATTTCCTCCAAGAAGCCTTCTCTGGCTAGCACCCCCAAACTCCAGTCCCCCACTGATAGGGACCAAATCTGCCCTTCACCAGTGACTTTTGTGATACCATTTACCATGGTGGACTGGCAGCTCCCCAGGAGTGAAAGGGGGGTCTCCCAGTCTTCTCACATCTTTGGGGCCCCATGTTACCGATCGGATGTTATCCAATCCCCGATCTGGCGCTCGATGCAGCCCTACCTGACGTCATAGGTGGGGGAGGAAGTGCAGGGGCTTCGACTGCACACCTGTCCCGTGCTGGAGTAACCCATGCTGAAACCTTAGTTCACACCACCCTCTAATCCCTGCAACCACCTTGTAAGAAAGTTCTATTATTCTTGGTTTACACAGGAGAAGGCTCAGAGAGGTTATACTTGCCCAAAGGGGCAGGGCTCAGATTTGAACCCTGACCTGAGGCTCCCGAGGCTCATGCTTTTTCCCCCACATCACATCACTGACACCAGTAGGGGAGGTCTCTATCTGGGGACACCTACCCAGTCTGGGCCCCTCTGCTGGCCCGGGGAGCCGCCTCCTGGTGGGGCACTGGTGGGGGAGGAGATGGACTGGTCCTTTCTGCCTTTCGGTCAGCACCTTCGTCCTCCTGGAGAAAGAACTGGAACAGGAACCCACAGGGGCAAGTGAGGCCAGACCAGGGACCCCGAAGAGACCCACCCCCCTCCATGAGCCCTGCCCCAACTCACTTGCACAGAAGAGGGTGTGGAGGCAGGTGATGGCTGGGTGAGTGCCCGGGACCCCTCGGCCTCACTGGCCTCATCTTCATCTTCCTCCCCCTCCTCAATGGTGGGGGTCTCCCCAGTCGGGGAGGCTCCAGGGCGCCTGCGAGGCTTCCGTCCCGGGCCCTGGGGTGTCTTGCGGCGGCGGGTGTCCGGAGGCAGGTGGGTGGACAGTGGGTGATGGATGTGGTGGGAGGACTGGCGGTGGTCTGCGGGGAGGAGGGACCTGGCTGGAGGCGGGCACAGCTTCCTTCCCTGCCATCGTGGTCCTGAGCCCTTCCCACCAAACCCTGGGCCCCTTCCCTGCTGGACAGGCGACCCTAAGTGCCCTTGCCTCCCCCTCCCCATCGCCCCCTCACATTCAAAGTCTTCCTCTCCATAGCTGCGGCCTGGCTCCTCTCCTCCTCGGGACCCAGCCTCCTGCAGGATCTCCTCGAACCTCTCCACGCCCAGAGTGCGGTGAAGTTCATCTTCCTCCTGCTCAGGGAACCCAGGCGCTCCAGAGCCCAAGCTCTCCGGCTCCGGCTGTGAGGATGCAAGGGGCGGGGGGGGGGGGGAGACACACAGGGGCTCACCAAGAGTTGTACCCCGAAACCCCACCCTGTGCAGTGCTGGCGCTCCAGGACCCCCCCAGCAGCCTTCCCCCCAAATGCCAGGGACCCAGAGCCCCACCCCTACTGGCTTCACTCCCCAAGCAGCCTTCCTCTAGGTTCCAAGACATCTGAACCCTGTTCTAGGGCAGGAGGAAAGTCTCAGGAGGAATCCTGCGTCTCCAGCCCCGAGGTAAGGCGTGGGAACTGGCCAGTTCACATGGCTGACGGTGCACCAATTCCCTCTGCCTGGAGCACAACTACCGGCCTGAAAAGTAACTTCCGGAGGTACCCAAGCCTACTCACCTGAACTCTCCAGAGTCAAACTGAAACCTAGCCCCCGGCCAGGAATCAGGAATGCAGCACTTCCCCTTGTCAGGAATGCCCCCCCCCACGGCTGCACCCCACCAGGCCTGGGGCCCCTCGGCTCGCCAGCCCCGCCCCTCACCCCCCCCCACCTGAGTCATACTGCAGGAGAAGAGCGGCGGACTGCGGGCAGTGGTGGCGGCTGGCGGCGGGGCTTTGGAGAGCTCAGCCTAGCTAAGCAGCCTGCTGCCTGGCCACAGTCTCTGTCCAGCACACCCCCCCCTCCGAACCCCACCCTGCCGGTCTCAGGTCTCAGCTCCCGCCACCGCCAAATATTTGCTCAAGAGCTTCTGGACCTCAAGGGCATCAGGATCTCCAAGGGCGGGGTATGGAGCCCCCCTCCGTGGCGGTGCCAGTGGCCAGAGCAAGGAAGAGCCAAGGGGAGGAGGGCTAAGAGGAAGGCGGGTCCCTGGGAGACACTGAGGTGGGGACAGGAGCTGGGGACAGGAGCGGCAGGGAGTGGCAGGGATACTGGACACAAGATACAGGAGTCAGGGGCTCGCTTCCCAACCCCCCTCCTTGCTTCCCACCCCCCGCATCCCAGCAGCTCTAGCCCTCTTCCCCAAGCTCCCGCTCCACTCTCACCAGAATTAGCAGCGGGAGGAAGGCGGCGAGAGGCGGCTGAAGCGAGTGAGCGCGGGGAGCTAGCCAGGGTGGGGGCAGGGGGGTTGAGAGCCCCTCGCACCTGAGGCCGCAGGAGGAAGTCCATGGCCGGCGGGGGTGAACTCGGGAAGGAGGGGGAGGGGACCAGCCCGTGCCCCTTTCCCAGTCACGTGCCCTGCTGGGCCAGATGGCCAATAAGGGGCTGATTATGGCACTTGGGGTTAATCATTACACTCCCCAGGAAAATCAGGAGGGGGCCACGTGGGGCAGTGGCCACGTGGGGCCGCGCAGGGCGGGCCGGGCGGCACGTGGGGCCAGGGGCGGGCGTCAGTGCAAGCAAACTCTGCCCAGAACCGCTGTGTGAGGACGCTGCCGCCTCTAAGGCTGGGTCAGAAGGGGGTCGCCAGGTTAGAGACCCAGGTCCCCAAAGTTCCTTTCTCTCTGAGGCTAGAGAACCACCCGGATCTTCAGGAAACAGCCTAGGTTCCCTCCTGGAAGTTGCAGGACCGCCCCACCAATACCCATCCCAGACCCGTGAGACCCAGATGGGGCGAGAGGAGGGATGGCAGCACCCCTCCCCAATCCATCAGAGGCTCCCTGATGCTCCTGAGCTCGCTTGCTCGCTCTCTCTCTCTCTCTCTCTCACAGACACACACACACACACACACACACACACTCTCCAGTCTGCCAGTGGACCCTCCCCAAGAGCACCTGTGGTGGGGGAGGCGTGGTGGGGCGGCCAGCCAAGCCGGCAATACTCACAGTACAGAAAGGATCTGCGCCCGAGGCGGGGCGCCGGGGGGCGCTGCTCATGGCCAAATCTTAGCCCTTTTCACTGTCACGGCGGCTTTCAGGGCAACAAGGCGACGGCATAACCTGGGGGGGACGGATCACATGAGAGCAGGCCGCCGGGCACACAAGTGCCCCAGCCTTGCTCAGCGCCCACCTCCCCCCCCACCCCACCCCCGCCCAGCCCGGGGAAGGTCAGGTCTTGGGAACTTCCCGCCAGCGGGCACCGAGGGGTCTCCCTGCTGCTCAGGAACCTCTGGACTGTGAAGGGCTTTAGGATGCCCCATAGAGCCCAGAGAGCAAAGAAAAGAGTTATTTATAGGAAGAAAAGAAAAAAAGAGAGAGGAGATGATGGGGGGGGCCGCAGAGGAGGCCACAGAAGGCCAAGTGAGGTGACAGAAGGTGGAAGAGACTGCAGAAAGGGGGGACAGGAGTCAAGGCCCAGACCTACAGAGAAAGCAGCAGAAATCAGGGTGGGGAATGCAGGAGGAGGGAAGGAAAGGACAGGCTGAGCCAGAAACGGGAGCAGTGACCGAATTGTGGCAACCGAGATGGGCCGAACGGGAGGGAGAGGGGTATCCTGGGGAAAGGGAGACACCCCATGGAGCAGAGTGGGAAGGAAGGAAGGGAGAGACTGGAGAGAGCCCCAAACAGCCAGCACGGGGGTGGCAGAGACACCAGACCCAGGGCTGGGAGGAGACACAGGACTGTGCCCCCTCCCCTGATGAAGGAGGCTCCCTGGGGGAGGGGCAGGAGCCCAACTCCACTCACTCAGTGGGAGGGAGGGAGAGAGCGGGCACAGGCAGGACAGGCCTTTATAATGGGGGAGGGGCACGTGACGAACTGGGAGGGTGGGCACCGAAACCCTGAGGTTCAGCCCTAAGGGGCAGTGCTGATCTCTCCCCTCCCCTAGCCTGAGGCCAGGAAAATCTGAGTGGCGGGGCCGCTGGCCTCCTGACTGTGACTGTCGGGGAGTCTCCGGAGGGCACTGTGTGGGGTGGGGAAGCAGAACAGCTGTGCTTAAGGAACTTGCCCAGGGCAAATCGGGGTACTCATTCCTAGTGGGGGAAGCAGATGGGGGGGCACTCCAGGTTCTCAGGAGTACTGAAGCTCCCCAGTATGTTGTTGGGGGGAGGGGATCAGGGTTGATCGACTTAGGGCTCACTCCCGGAAAAGACAGGTCAGTGTAGGGTCAGACAACACAGGTCTGGGGGGTCAGTCCAGCGAGGGGAGCCTGGAGCAACACATTCCTGGCAAGCACTCCCGACTCAGCTGACGCTCTCTTCACCTCCCCCTAGCAGGCCTTCAGCCAGGTCACGTTTGGTGTGGGGGAGAGGGGTGCTGGGGGGAGGGACCCCGGTCTGAGAAGGGTGCCTGGTGTCTGGAGCACCTGTAGGTGCCCCACTCCTACTTCCAGGCTGTGCCCTCCGTGTACTCCCCCACCTCCCCACCCCCCCACCCCCGCCCCGCCGTCCCAGAACACAAAGCAGCTTCTGTCCAGAGCATCGGTGCCGATAATCCGGGGTGGGGGCACATTCCGGGGACCAGCCCCGACCGGCCCAGAGGATTAGCATCTCCCCCACTCCCGCCCAAGGGATTAGCACCCCGGACCCCCACTTGGGCATTAACCACCCCCCAAGTAAACTCGTACATTCCACAGCTCTTCGATGTGGGGCTGGTGAGGGTGGCGTGGGGGGCGGAGGGAGGAGGATAAAGTGGATTTCAGGCAGCGCCGCCCCCAACACCAAGCACGGGGCTTCCCACCTAGACAAGTCAGGCCCACCCCCCGAACCCCAGTCAGGCCCAACTCTCCCGACTCGTCTTTCCCATCCCCACCCAGTCGCTCCCTCTTCTGCCTGACCCCTTGTCCTGACCTGACCCGCCACCCCCTCCCTTCCCTGCTCCACCTCTCAAACCGGAGGTCCGAGGCAGCGGCCCGGGGGCACCCCCAGCCTAGGCACCCTGGACGGGCCTTAAGAATAGAATAGAGGGTCGTAGGGGAGGGGTGTCGTCTGGAGCCCGCCCAGGAATTGGGAAGGCCGGCGGCGCCTCCGAGACTACCCCCTCCTGGTGGCAGGGGGCGCGGCACCCTCACTTTAGGTAACTCTAAAAAGCGGACCCCGGATCCCGCTCCGAACCAGCAGTCCGCGCGCCTCCGCATCCTTCTCCCCGAGACCTCGCTTCCCCGCGCCCCAGTCTCCGCCCCTTCCTCCACTTCCACTCCCTCCCTGCTCCGAGTCCCGAGTTCCCCCCTTTCCTTCCCCCTCCCTTCCTCCCTCCGCGGCCCTGGCCCTCCTCCGCTGCCACCTCTCGGCTTACCCGCTTGCTCTGGACTTCGTGCCCCGGAGGTCTCGGGGTCTCTCCCCCTTGTTCGGCGCCCTCGCGCGCTCCCGACGACTCCCTAGTGCCCACCTCGGGGCGCACCCCCGCCGCTCCCAACTTCTCCCAACTCAACTTTCCCCCGCGCCGCGGGCAGGCCAGCCCCCTGCGTGCGCGCCCCCCGGCGCACCGTGCGCGGCCCCGCCGCAGCGGGTGGGGAGGCGGGGAGTGGGGGCTGAGACCCGTGGACGGAGGCGCGCTTCCAGGCACCGCCCGGCACCGGGAGGTCCGGCTCGGTCCCGTGAGGCAGACGCCCGGGCTTCCCCGCATGGGACTCGGGCACCCCGGGGACGCCGTCTCTTGGCCGCATTAAGCACTTCTGGGAGGAAAGGAGCCCGCCTCACGCTGGGTATCCCAAACAGGAAAACGGAGACACGAGGATGATCGGGAAATTCCGGGCGGAGGAACTTGAAATACGGATGCATCGGGGTCAAGATTCTCCCCCTACCCCCCCCAACTCCCCAGTAATCCCCAGTGCCTCCAGGATAGGCCCTGTCTTTGCTTGGGGGTTGGGAGGGCGGTGGCGATAGGGGTGATGGCTCCTGGAGGTTGGATTCCCATTACCCTGAGCTGACCTAGACTTTCCAAACCCGGGAACTTCTGCCTCAGTGATTCCCTGCGGCAACCTCCCTCCTCGAACCCTATTATAATCATCACCTGCCGCTAAAGATTTCTGTACTTCTGCTTTTCTCAACTAAATTACAAATTCTTCTAGATAAAGAGTATACTTTTTTTTCTTTTTTAATATGCCACTAGGTGAAGCACAGCATTGTGTATGCAGAGAACGTTCTGATATAAACAAGTTAATTGACAAATGTTTATCACCAACCATGGTTCTGGTGCTGAGGAGTGCTGTTTGGGGCTGTTTTTGTCCAGTTCACAACCCTCAAGAATGCAATCATGAGACAATTAGAGAGGAGCGCAAGAAAATCTATAATCAACTCCTTAAGGGATGAGGTCAAGGCTGCTCCGAGTGTAGCATCTGTCTGTACTTCTGTGTGTTGAGGGCGGTAGTCAACCTGCCAGCCCTCGGCCACACCCTGGCTGACTCCGGTGGGCCCGCGTTCTCCAGGCTGGTATGGAGGGACGCCCAGCGTTCCAGCCAGCTTGCCTCGGGACGTCACAGTGTTGCGAGCAGCAGCAGTCGGGTGGGCTCCGGGACGACAAACGGGGCCCAAAGGGCAGACAGGGGTCTCTGGTGTACGTTAAATCCAGGGGCACACCTGCCTCTCTTCCCAGCTCTGTGGTTCAGCTGGTCCCTGCGAAGTCGTTATCAAGGCATGGCTCGGAGCCATTCCCCAATCAACGCTGAGGTCTCCAGATGGCCTGAGGAGAGGTGGGAATCCGTACTGCTGTTGTCAAGAGGTCGTTGGAACCCCAAGGCCACCAGCCGGGTCGGAGAGCACCCATCCGGGCCGGGGATGCAGACTGCCAAACCCCAAACCCCAGACGGCGCCCCACCCCCACCCTACTGCGTTCTGGAATGTGTAGACCCAGAGAGGCCCTTTGCAAAAGAAAGTTGTGATCACAGAAAGGAATAACAAGAGCAGAGCACACTGGGAGCCGCGGCATTACCGCGGTGAGGCCCGGAAAGCGGACACGCGATGCTTTCTGGGACTTGAAGTCCAAGGTTTTCCTCCGCGGTCGAACCGGAGTCCTGGGAGGCGAGTGCTGCAGAAAAACCTCCGCGCAGCCTGCTGGGAGTTGTAGTCTTCCTGTGCCTAAGGCCCCTCATATTGCTGGGAAACCTGGCTCTCCTTGGTACTACATGCCCCAGAAGCTCATGCGCAGTCAGGAGGGCGGGGCAGGGCCGGAGGCTGGGGTGCCGCCTCCTCTGCAACGCCGGGGCCGGAGTCTTAGAACCCAGGGCCCGTAGGGGTCCCCGCGGCTGCCGCGATGCAGAAATACGAGAAACTCGAGAAGATTGGGGAAGGTAATGGGACTACGAGATGTTCCTGCCAGATCTTCCTCTGCAGACCCTTCGGCGTTCCTTGCAGCGCCGGCTCCTCTACCGTCAGCAATACCCATAGGCTCCGACCTCAGCCCTGGCTGCAGCCTTGGCCCCGAGCTCAACACTCCTTGCAGACACCTCTCCTTCCCGTTAGCATTTCCCGCAGACGCCCCTTCCCAACCTTAGCACTTCCTGAGACCTACCTGCCGACCTTAGCACTTCCCGCATCTCCTGCCCCGAGCCTCAGCACCGCTGGCAGAGCTTTCATCCACCACCACCGCCCCCCCCCGCCGCCCCCCCCCAGCCTCGGTGGTCCATGCAGACCTCCGACCTCATTTCTGCCGGCCCTCACTTTTCTCCCAGGCCTGCTCGCTATTTCCAGAACCCCCGGAAGCAGCGCCCTTATTACAGACCTCCCTACCCCGGCAGCTGCAGCCTCTCCCTGCTCCAGACACCCTTGAGCCGTCTGCAGGCACCTTCTCTGCCCCCACCCTCCCTCGCAGAGCTCCTCCATGCCGAGCCTTCACGCTGAGTCTCTCTAGTCCTCCAGGCTTCACAAATAACACACTCCCACGCTGCCTGTTCCCCCGACAGGGACTTCTGGGACCCTTGTCCCATCTTCATCCTCACCCCTGACCTTCTTCCCTTAGGGACCTACGGAACAGTATTCAAGGCCAAAAACAGGGAGACCCATGAGATCGTGGCTCTGAAGCGGGTGAGGCTGGACGACGATGATGAGGTAGGACTGGAACCTCAGGGCCAGGGAGGGGGTTGAGGGCCAGGCTGGGTGGGATGTGACCGTTGCCCGCCCGGCCCCCTCCCATGTGTAGGGAGTGCCGAGTTCAGCCCTTCGGGAAATCTGCCTACTCAAAGAGCTGAAGCACAAGAACATCGTCAGGTGTGTAGCTGGGCAGGGTCCTCCTTGCCTGTGTGGTCACTTGGAGGAGGGGGGCTTCAGAGAGGGGCTGGGCCGATACTGGGATCAGGGTTGGGCTGAAATAGGGACTTGAGGCTGACATTTGCAGACCTGCCTGGCTGAGTCCTTCCTCCTCCCTAGGCTTCATGACGTCTTGCATAGCGACAAGAAGCTGACTTTGGTTTTTGAGTTCTGTGACCAGGTGAAAGGGGGATTCGGGGGACAGTAGCCTTGGGAGGGTACAGGAGCCCAGACTGAGGTTAAACTCTGTCCCGCTCCCCACCCCCACCCCTTTCTAGGACCTTAAGAAGTATTTCGACAGCTGTAATGGTGACCTGGATCCTGAAATTGTGAAGGTGAGGGGCTGGTGTCTGGGAGACTCAGGGAGGCGGGATAGGAGTCTGTCTTCAGTCTACACACTCTAAGCACCAAGTTCGGGCCCTGAGCGGGGATAGGCTGGAGTGTCAGGGAATAAGCAAGCCCTATTTCTGTCCTCCAGGAGCCTCCCTCTTTGCAAGCATCTTCACGTGGTCTCTTTGATCTGACAGTAACACTCTGCTATCAGTGATGTGATTTGCACTTGAGAGATGAGAAGATGAGATTCGAAGAGATTCATTCATTCATTCAGCAAATACCTATTGGATTCTTTGCTTTGTGCCAGGCACTGTTCTAGGCCCAAGACCAAGTGCCTTGTCCCAGGTTCCAGGGGAAGTAGTGCTGATTAATAATAGAGCATAATATACACACTGATGGCTCCGGGGTGTGTGCTTACCCGAGGCCATGTAGGGGAGAGATCAGTGCGGGAAGGCAGGAAGGCCCGCTAGGCTGTAAGTTCCAGAAAGATTCGGATCAGAGCCCCTGTGCACTGTTCACTTATTAATACCTAGCCTAGTCCAAAGCAGGTCCTCCATCATCACTGAAAGATGGGTGGGGTTTTGAGGCAAAGCAGAGGGTGAGGAAGGGAGCACGGCCCATCGAGGGGGGAGGGCAGCTTCCTATCCAGAAGGTGTGATGCCCTCCCCTACTCCTCCCTCCCCGCACAGTCATTCCTCTTCCAGCTGCTGAAAGGCCTGGGATTCTGTCACAGTCGCAACGTGCTGCACAGGGACCTGAAGCCCCAGAACCTGCTCATAAACAGGGTACCTCCTGGGGAGAAGGTGGGAGATGGGGCAGGCTCAAGTCACAGGCCGGCACAAGTGATGAGGGGAGCCGTGCTGGGAGGCGGAGGCAGGGGGCCTGCCCTGAGACTGTTGCAAACTCCTCTCTTGTGTCCCTTCCCATCCCCCCCAGAATGGGGAGCTGAAATTGGCTGATTTTGGCTTGGCTCGAGCCTTCGGGATCCCTGTCCGCTGTTACTCAGCCGAGGTGAGCTGGGGATGTAGGGTGTGGGATATGGGGTGGGGGGAGGGGATCCCCTCGGAGCAGGGCATCTTCATCCCCTTCTCCAGGACCCAAAACATTATTCCGCCCCACCCCCTGCCCCTCGATGAGCCCCGCCTCCCCAGTCCTCTCAGCAGGGGGGCGCTGTGGGTGGGGTCTTCTCCAGGTGGTCACGCTGTGGTACCGCCCACCGGATGTCCTCTTTGGGGCCAAGCTGTACTCCACGTCCATCGACATGTGGTCAGCCGGCTGCATTTTCGCAGGTGACACGCTGGGGGTCTGCAGAGCTGCTTCCTCTCCCAGTCACGTGGACAGATGGGGTCCGGAGTGTCTGCTCTGGGGAAGGGAGTGAGGCCCTTGGGGATGGGGCTGGAAGGCACAGAGGGCACCGTGGGAAAGAGGGCTTCTGCGCATGCCTCCTTCTCTCACACCCTGCTCCTCTCCCAGAGCTGGCCAATGCGGGGCGGCCGCTTTTCCCTGGCAATGACGTAGATGACCAGTTGAAGCGAATCTTCCGATATCCTTTGACATTTCCCTTTCCCTCGAGCTCTCTGAAGGGGAGTGAGGGGAGGAGGCACCTGGCCGGCTCCATCCGTAGAGGATGTAACTCTTGATCTCAGGGGTCATGAGTGTGAGCCCCACGTTGGGCCTAGAGTTTATTTGAAAAAAAAAAAAAAAAAAAAAGGAAGGGGAGTCAGGAGCTCCTAGAGCTCCAGAGTGCAGGGAGTGAGGGTGGCGATGGGCTGGGCCAGGAGAGGGCACGGCTCTGGGTGCGGGGATGGAGGGCAGAGGGCGGTGGACACCCCGATGTTCTCAGGGCTGATTGAAGCCACGAGCATGCTCCTCCAGCTGAGAAGTGAATCCTTGGGACAAAGGACCCCAAAGCAGCCGCAGGATTATTTGTGGGCAGAGGAGGGGGTGACTGGGTCATCAGGAGCAGACATGAGGGTTGAGGTCAGAGTATGAACGTGTGAAAAGTGCCTGGCACGCCAGGAACACCATGAGTGTGCTGGGCCCCACCTCTGTCCTGAGTGGTGGGATAAAGTGAGGGGACTGGGGATGGGCATGTGAGGGACCCCCCCCCACCAGGAGGGGAAGAGCCCCTCACCTGCCCCTTTCCACCTGAGTGACCCTTGACCCCATGGACACGCTTCTGGGGACACCGACCGAGGAGCAGTGGCCTGCCATGACCAAGCTGCCAGACTACAAGGTGGGATGGGAGATGGGGGTGGGGGGACCTCTTTACTCCACAGCTCTAGCAGCTCCAAGCCCCCATACTTCTGGTCTGACTCTCCCTGCCCCCCCTCCAGCCCTACCCGATGTACCCGGCCACAACGTCCCTGGTGAATGTCGTGCCCAAGCTCAATGCCACGGGGAGGGATCTGCTACAGGTGACCGAGGGCAAGGGTAGAGGGTGGGGTCCACAGACATTTGTGGGCGGGGGGTGGGGGGAAGGACTGGGGGGGCGGGGGCTACAGACGGTTAACCCAGCCCGAACCCGCCGCGCCTTTCTTCCGCGCCTTCAGAACCTCCTGAAGTGTAACCCCGTCCAGCGCATCTCGGCAGAAGAGGCCCTGCAGCACCCCTACTTCTCCGACTTCTGCCCCCCGTAGGTGCCAGGACCTTGGCCAGGCTGGGGCCTGGCCAATTGCAGCCCCCTCCCGGGAGGGGAGGAAAAGCAGGGGAGGCACGGTGTGCTGAGCTCCAGCTGTGCTGGGCCTGGCCGGGGTGGCAGTGCTCTGGCCCGTGTTCGTCACTCCCTCCATGGACTTTAATTTCATAAATTGGCTCCTTTCCCACAGTCTGGCTGATGTGGTGGTAGAGTGGCTCCGAGGCGGGGGCGGGGCCAGGGCCGGGGTCTCTGCTCTGCCTTAGCGCCCTGCCCTCTACAGCCCTGCTTCCAGCTCAGACCCAGACCCGCTGTCCGGTCCTAACCCCACTACCCGAAGTGTCCTGAGACCGGGTGCTGGAGGCTCTGCCCCTCACCGCGATGGCCGGGCTCGGGGGCAGCAGCACCCCCGCTCTGGTGCTTATGCTGACACCTACACCCCTTTCTCCCTCTGCCCAGAAGCGCTAGTCCTGAGGGGGTAGGCAGCCAGTGTCAGAGCAAGGATGGGTTCCCACCGGAATGGGCAAAAGAGGACCGGGCCTTTTCCTCATGGTTTTCCCTATCCCACCTATACATTCCCCAGCCCTCCCTTTTTCATCACTGCCCCCCACCCCCGATCCCCAGGACTGTGGACTGGGACAGGAGAGATCCAGAGATGTGGTGAGATTAGGACCCCCCCTTCCCCAGCCCCCAGTTTCCCGTATTTGGGATACAGAGAAAGAACAGGGACAGTGGGCAGTAGTGAGGTGCGTTCTTACCGGCAGGGAAGGGAGGGTTAGGGTTAGGGGGGACAGCTGGGGGGACAGCTGTTCCCATGGAGACGGGTGGTGTGCTGGCCCTTGGTCCCAGATATGAGAAAAGAGGCCTGATCTTCCCAGCAGGACAGCAGCTTGTGTTCCTGGAAGTAGGTAGTTCCTCCTGTCCTCTCCCTGCCTGCTCCCCCTACTTCTCACCAGACTCTGCGGCAGAGCCTTCTTCCCGCCGTTCTCCAACATAAATGCCCCCTCCCTGACTCCTCTCTGCCTTGACACCTGGCTTTGGGCTCCACTGTCGCAGCTGTCATTCTGATGAGCCCATTCACACGGAGCCGCAAATGATGGGTGCCGTCCTACCACTCTTCTCCCAGAGAGATTTGCGGTGGTGGACTGCCATTCACCTACGTCTCGGACACTGCCCACTGGATGCTGGCTGGCAGAGGTCTTCTTGGGCCTGAGTAGGGCTGACATTGGCCTGACTAGTCTGCCTGTAAGAGAACCAGCCGAGGCTGATGCACTAGAACTTTATTTGGGGTGAAGACGGCAGAGACATGAGCAGGCAGGGCACGTCCTGGATGTGAGGGTTGCAGCCCTGAAGACACAGGCGTCAGGTCTAGAGCCGTGTGACGAGGTAGCAGGTGCGGTGGGAGGCAGACAGAGTCTTGGTGACAGCGCAGGGAGGGGTGGGAGGCCTGGTGGGACCCAGACCACAGTGCTGGGACAGGAGGCCTTGTACTCACTGCCTGGCCCTCCTGAACCTGAATAGCATCCTCCAGGTGGGACCTGCCCCTCCTCCCTTGAAATAGGGGGCCATTTCTTGTTACCTGGGGCCCAGGCTGAGGTGGGGACCTTGGGTTCGGTGGCTGCCCAGCCCTTCCTGAAGCTGTGGGAGGAGGGAAAGGGTCAGAGGTGGGGAGTCCTCCCTCCCAGGACCAGCCGAGGTCACTGCACGCTCCTCCCCCACCATTCTTTCCTCAGCTGGGTGGGGATGGGGCTCTAGGTTTCAGGGGAAGGGCTGAGTGCCCATGTTGGAGATGACAAAGGAGGGGTTGTTACCAGATTGGTGCTAGAATGCCTTTGGGAGTGCTTTCGGTTCCAGAAGTATCCCAGGACCCTGTCCCGGAACACCTGGGGGCAAGCAATGGGGGAAGTGGCCGGTGCACACCTTGCTCCAAGTCCTGTGGCCAGATTCCTTTCCCCTCCCCCAGCTGGGGCTCAGGCCCACCTCACAGAGGTAGTCCAGGATCTCGAGGATGGTGAGCAGGCTGGCTCCGATGAACAGCCCCATCTGGCCTCCAATGTCACCTGTGGAGCCCAGGGTACCCATCAGCTCACGCCACCTGCCCTGCCCACACCTCCCCAGACTCCTGGGTACCCTGTGTGGGCCCCCCCGCGTGCACACACCAAGCAGTTCTGACACTTCGTAGGCCTTCTTCTGCTCCACTGTCTCATAGTTGAGGGCCTCGAAGAAGATGTCCAGCACCAGCACGTTCTCTCTGGAGGAAAAGAGGGCAGGAAAGCTCTTTGGACACCCGCTGGGGCCGGCTGCTGGGAGGAAACAGGTGCGCGACCTGCTTCCCGTCTGGGACTCCTTTAAGAGCCCTGGGACCGGCGTCATGGACCCCGTTTGCAGGAGAGACGGTGTCAGAAGGTTAAACAGCTGGCCCAGGGGCCCAGGAGGCCGGTGGCGACGTGCACACTGGTGTGCCACCAGGGTGTGCGCACGAAGGCTCGCCCGCCGCGGGGGCCCGCCCCGCCCCCCCGCCGGCCCGGCTCACGCGATGTAGGCCTCGCTGCGGTTGTGTTTCCGGGCCAGGAAGCGGGCGGAGGCGCGGCTCGGGATCCGCACCATGGAGAGCTCCTTGGCGTAGCGCGTGCTGGCGCACGGGTTGGGGCAGGTGCACGCGTCCTTCCGCAGCATGGCGTCTAGGGGCCACAGTCGCCCGGGTCAGGGCCACCCGCCCGGCGGGGTGCGGGTCGCGGGCGGAGCGGAGCAGGGGCGGGGCTGACGGAGCAGTTCGCGCCTTACCGAGCGCCGGGTTGGCGCAGTCCTTGTACTGCTGGGGGCTGCACACTGGCGCGCCGCCTTGGGGTGGTGGGGGAGGAGACAGCTTCAGGAACTGCCCCCCTCTAGGCCCCTTTGCCCCCACCCGACCCGGACCCCCTCCTTCGCCCCCACCGGCCCCTTACCAGGCATATGCATCATTCGGCAGCCGCACTTCCGAGCCACATAGCGCGTCTCACAGGCTAGACGACACCCCATTAGACTATAGGGAGAGTGGGGGCCTGGGCTGGGGCTGGGGGAACCCAGGGGACCCGAAGGTTCCAGCTCAAAGTCGGGGTCCGGAGATGCGGAGCTGCAGTCGCCCCACGGTGGTGGCAGGAAGCTCAGCTGCAGTCGGTTGGTTAAGGAAGCACCAGGTACAATGTAGGGGTCACCGTGCTGGCGTGCAGAGAGGTGGGGAACCCCCCGACCCTCTGAGGGGCTGTGGGCGGAGAAGGGGGTTGGGGGCCTTGGCGGGGTGGAGGTAGGGATACTTGCTGCTGCTGGCAGGACACAAAGGTCTGGTAGCCAGGGGCTGCCCCAAAACCCAGCTGGTCGATGGTGGGCGGCTCCTCCTGGCTGTGAATCTGCACCCGGATCCCCACCTCAAACGGGGTCTCCTCTGCAGGGGAAAGGGGACCCTGACGCCTGTGTCTCAGGACACCCCCTGCTGCAGTCCTCCCTCCCCAGGACCGTGACCCACCAACCCTGCCCCCTTTTCACGCGAAAAAAATGTGCTCTGGGGCCCTTCTTAGTGCCTCCTCTCCCTCCCAGAGCCTTTCGTACCCCAACCGCGCCACCCTTCCAGCCTGACCCATGGGCCGCATACCCTTGTCCCTCCACACGGGCAGATACTCATCCTGTTGCACATCCAGCATGACCTCCAGCCCGTTGCCCATGCCGCCCTTGGGAGTGGTGAGAAGCTCTGCCCCGTCGGCGCCGGAATTAAAGGTGTAGCACTGACCCATCCGGGTGAAGATCTGTGGGTGAGCAGACACCGGACAGACCTCACCAGGGTACAAGGAGCCCAGCCAGCCCTTTCCCCCAGGCAAACATGAGAACCACGAGACCTCTCCTCTCCCTGCCCTCCATTTGGTCTCTTTGACCACTGAATCCACATCTCAACACCCCAGTCCGTCCCTCGTACTGGCACATAGAGTGGGACCCTCATGGGATCCCATCACTCCAGCCCCTCCTCCCCTTCCCCGACCTCCCACTCCCCAGCCCAGGGCACAGCCTATGGGACAAGTGTTTCTTTGGAGAACGGCAAGAAAGGAAGCGGGTCTCGGCTGCCCTCCTCCAGAACTAGCAGAACGTTGAAGAGGTAGAGGAAAAACACGCTGACTCCCCGGCACAGAGGGCTCTTCTGCCCTAGAGCAGTCCCACTAGATCCCCCCCAACCCCCAGGAGCAGGGTCTCTTCGGACCAGAGCTCGGGCCCGGAACCAGCCTGGGTGAGTGCCCTGTGCTGGGAGGCATGACCTTGCACACTGCGGTCCAGCTGAGTGACAGGGAGGGGACCCCAAGGAGCACAGTCTCCTGGGCTGAACAGAAAGGCCCGGATGGGGAGCTGTGGCCTGGCTGGGAAGGGAAGGATCCCCGGCATGGGTGTTAAGGTCCCCCGGCCTTGGAGGAGCCTGGGCTAGCAAGACTGGGGATGCCGGGTCCCGGATGGACAGGGGCTAGGCCAGTGCCTGGCAGTGCCGGGCTCGTGACCAGCTCACCACGGTGAAGTTCTCAGGCCCGCACGGCGAGCCTCGGTAGCGGCAGTCCAGCAGCATGTCCTCCAGGCTATGCCCGGCCCTGGCGTACAGTCGAGCCATGTCGAAGGTGGAACTGGGCATGAAGCCGGGTGGTGCAGGGGGCTGGCCCAGGGCACGCAGGAAGGCGGCATGGTCAGCGGGCTCCACGCCCAGCAGTGCAGGCCCGGCCCAGTGCAGGTCGTTGGGCGTGAGGCGTGAGCGGCGCAGCGGGTTGATGTTGCACAGGGTGACGGCGGGGAAGGTGAGCCGGTGACTTTCACGCTCGTCCAGGGCTGTCTCGTGGTGGAACTCCCCGTAGTAGCGCACCCTCTCAGCCACTTGGTAGAGGAAGGCGGCCAGGGACAGGAGCACGGCGGTGGCCCACAGCCCTCGGCGAGGCGTTAGGCCCCCGGGGCCAAAGATGTGGCCCAGCCCGTGCAGGGTGCAGCTGCTGGCGAACACGCGGATGTCCGAGGCCGGCCGCCGAGCCTCCTCTGGCCCGGGATGGGTCTTCATGGCCGAGGTCTGGGGCGGGGGACACTGAGAGGGCTGGGGAGTGGTGACCAGGCTGCAGGGGCTTGGAAGGAGGAAAGAGGGTCAGTCTGAGGACCAGGAGGTGCTGAGAGGATTCGGGTGGCCAGGTGGGGGTCACTGCGGGTGAGGCGAGGGGAGGACAGGGAAGGGGAGAGGAGCCCAGACCGGGAGGTGGGGAGGCGCTGGTGCAGCAGGTTTGGCTCGATGGTTCCGCTGGGCTGGGGTTCCGCTAGGCTCAGTGCTGGACTGGGGCTCCTGGGGCTCGGCAGGAGAGACCAGGTAGGGCGCAGCTGGTGTGGAAAGCAGGGGCCGCTGTGCTGGAGACTGCTCTGCTGAGCCGGAGCTGCCGCAGAGGATTGGGTTACAGCAGTGTGGGGGCCGGGGGCCCGCGGAGCAGTCTGGGGGGCAGGGAAGGTCCCTGGGGGGCCAGGCTGAGCCATTAGTGCGGTGAGTTGGGGGGGGGCGCGGCCGTGGAGACCAGAGGCGCCAGCAGAAAACCGCAGCAATCCTGGGTAAGGCTTGAAGGGATCCTGGAGAGAAGTTGGGGCTGGGGGGGTGCCTTAATGGCCCTTCAGACTCCCAGCTGCAGCCCTTATGGTTGGATTGAGGGTCGGTTGCTGACCCTGGGCCCAGGCCCTCCTTCCTTTTGCTTCTCCTCCCTTCCCACTAACCTCACTCGAGATAATCTGTTCCTTTACAGAGAGAGGAGCTGGCTCTTGACCAAGCTGGAAAGCGGTGGGAAGTTTGGCGTTGGCAGGCTCCTCTTTTTGAGCCCCCGGCAGGCCACACTGGACGGCCAGGGCTCTGCACATCCCATGCCCAGGGGTGGTCTGTCTCCAGGGACCCTCTTCCCGCCTCTCCATGCTGAGGCCCTCCTGGCTGAGAGGCTGGGCTCTGTCAACGTGGCTGTGGGCTCCCCTGCCCCATCCCAGGCCGAACATGGATGCTTACCTGCCTCCCTCCAGGGAACACGGGTGCCCTATAATTTCACATCTTTTTTCACTTAAAAACATATTCTGCATACCATGCAATATCTAGTACCTGGAAAACTTCCCCTTTTTAAAAAAATGGCTGTTTGATTCCATTATATGGATGTACCAATGTTCATCCAATCCCATCCCTATGATGAATACGGGGG
Organism: Martes martes; assembly: GCF_963455335.1. Classification (NCBI taxonomy): domain Eukaryota; kingdom Metazoa; phylum Chordata; class Mammalia; order Carnivora; family Mustelidae; genus Martes; species Martes martes. Next base: position 102,273,397 of record NC_137899.1, on the reverse strand, counting down.
GTTTCCAATCTTCCGTTGCAAACAATGGTGCTCTCAATACCATTGCACAGACGTAAATTCCCAGAAATAGAACCACTAGGTCAAGAGGCAGCGGTATGGGTAGTTTGGTAGATACCACAAGGTTCCCCACTGTGGGAGTTTCGCACCCCCGTCAGAAACAGGGCAGGCAGTGTATTGCATGGGGTGCTATTCTTTTGCTTTCCTTTCCTTTCTTCTTTTTTTTTTTTTTGAAGTCGGCTCCATGCCCAGTTACACACTCTACCCGCTGAGCCGGTGAGGTGCCCTTGCTGGGGTTGGGGGGGGGGGTTCCTCTTCCTAGAGGAAGAGATACCGTTTCAGCCGGGGTGCCTCGGGCCTAGATGACATGGTAATGCTGGCCTTGAGAGAGCAGAGCGCGGCATCTGATTGAAGACACTGCACAAGGTCAGCGGGGATGATGGGCTGGGTGAGGGTTGGACTCCCAGCAGCAGGAGCAGATGCATCCAGAAAAGCAGAGCGGGCATCTGCGAGGTTAGGACCGACGGGCCTGTAGCACGGGGCTGAGGGCCACGGGGGTCAGCCCAGACGCCCCATGTAGAGCACAGCTGGGGCTGGTCATCATCAGTGTCCGGCCCAGCATTTGGTTAAACGCTCACCTGCCTCCATGTATCTGGGAGCGGGGAGATGCTGCATCGTCGGCCCGAGAGAACAGGGGCTTCTCTCCGATGATTTATTTATTGAAGCTTATTTCTACTCCATCTTGTGGCCCAAAATGTGTGAGGTTGCCAGGTTCACATTGGCGGGCTCCTGGCCGGGAGGGGAAGAAACAGTTCGCCAGCTAACCATGACCACACCATGCTGCCATCACCTGTCCTCCCGTGTGTCCTCCCGACAAGACCGCAGCTCCGCAGGGGCAGGGTCATCTTGGAAGGAGGAAGTAGCTAAGTTTACTGTGTGGCTGTGACCAGCTTCTGAGGCCGTAGCATTGTGAGTCTGAAGTATTCTACCACAGATCATCCTGTTTATCTTTTAAAGGATTTATTTGAGAGAGCGAGCGAGGCCATGCACACACGCACGCATGAGTGGAGGGGGCCGAGGCAGAGGGAGAATCTCAAGCAGACGCTGCCTGCGCTGACCGTGGAGCCCAACATGGGGCTCGATCCCAGGACCCCGAGATACGACCTGAGCCGAAGCCAAGAATCAGACACGCAATCGACTGCGCCCCCCGGGCGCCCCGCAGATGACCCCATTTAGACTCTTAAACTCTTAGGATGAAGTACAGCAGGCATGTGACCCATGGCGGACAGTGGCAGGAGGTGAGGGCAAGGCTGAGGCCTCCCAGCTCACGGCTCCCACGGATCGCACTATTTCCTTAGCTGGGCGGGGGAGGGTGCAGGCTTCGGACAGGCCTTCTGAAGAGGTCAGAAGAGACCTGGAATTTTCTCGGGAGGCGGAGGCTGGAGCTGGTGGAGCAGGAGCTCGCCTCTGCTGCCTCTCCCTCGAAGAAGGGGTGAGGCAGGCCTGTGCAGGCTGAGGCTGGCTCTGGGCTGCACTTACTAGGGAGGTGTTTGGTGGCAAAGCCACGCAGAGCCCACGCTCCGCTCCCTGGGCTGGGGCCACCCTGGCATGCGACCTCTCTTCAGTAAGGAAGCAGGGCAGCACACCAGTGGTGTGTCCCAGTGGCCCTGGGACATTTCAGGTGCTTTGTCCCCAGAGTAGCATCTGGTCCAAAACCACACCCGGAAGTGGCTGCAGGGACTCTCGGCCCCAGCTCCGCACACCTGAGCCACCAATATTCTTCCCCGATGGCCTCCAGTCGCAGCTGACTCTGCTTGTCCTGCATATCGAGGCCACCACGGAAACATGGTGTTGTCCTTGGATATAGCCACAGGATAAATCCACCCGATTTTGTGTTTCATCGGCGTGGGGGCTAAGTTGTAACTCGTCCCTCGCAGTTTGGTGACTGTTAGCACTGTATGACCCGTGTGGCTGGAGTTGGGGGTACATGTCGGCTCCTCCTTTGTGTCCTTCAGAGCAGGGTGTCCTCACGAAGAGGGGCTCTCCGAAATCTCATGGGCGAAGAGTCAGGTGCACGGAGCCGGGGCCGTGGGAAGACAGCCTGTAACCTTCCAGTTCCTTGCGGAACAGACCATGCCACGCCCTGCCCTCCTACCCCTTTCCCAAGGGCCAGGGGCCGGTGTCCCGACCCACCTGTTCTGTTGGACAGGGGTGTGGGAGGTGGGGATGAAATCTAGAAAAAGGACCGTCTTAATGGAGTAGGAAGGAAGGGAAGTTGTTCTCAGAATGGGGACTGTGGGTTTGAGGGGCTGGTCCAAGGGGTGGGCTCCTTCTCCCACGGCTCAGAGAGGCAGTGGGGACAGAGGAGAGTGGGGCATCGGGGTCTAGGAAGGTGAGGTCCTGGCATGGGTGTGGACCACCCTAGTGTGAATTCCCATTCCCACTCCCTGAGCCTGATTTATAAAGATTCCCTGCAGCTGGGCCCGGACACCTTTAGGCTATCAGGTAGAGGGGAGACTTGGCAGGTTTTCTGAGAGGGGACAGGACGGTCTGGGCAGAGGGAGGGAACAGAGCAGGGGCCTGGGGACTCTGCCTCCTCCTCTGTGATTTATGGCTCCAACAGGAGGGAGGCAGCCTGGCGGCAGGAGCAGGGAGTGGATGGGAGCAGTCCCAACCTCCCCCACTTCAGCGCTAGGCCCAGGTCTCATCGTGAGCAGGGGAGAGCAGCCGCCTGGACCCTAGCACACTGGCCGTCCTGGGTGCTTGGTCCCTGGCAGCTCCTGGAGCTAAGCCTTGGCCCTGGGCACCAATGCTCGGCAGTGACCAGACCTCAGACAGCTGCCCTCAGGACTTGGGGTCGCAGTTCCTGGAGCTTCTGGGCATGTCAGGAGCTGGGGCATCCAGGGCCTGTCTCCGGATGAGCTCGGCATACAGCCCGCCTTTTGTCAGGAGCTCTTCATGGGTCCCCACCTGGAGAGAGGAAGGAGAGGGAGGTGATCACCCCAGCCCAGCTCAGAGCCCTAGGCGGGCTGGCTTCTTATCGGCCGTTGGGCTCACTGTCTCCTAAGCCAGTGTCCCTTCTGGGGACACTTTGAACCTAAAGCACGGTTGGTTACAGATCGCCACTGGCAATTCTGTATTTGTTAGCGCCTCCTCTCTATTTAGCCGGATTTTGGAAAGGCATCTGAATCCTTCTACCTCTCTAACAGAACCCAGAGACTCCAGCTTGTACTTGAACAAGCAGCTGGGTGCTAGGGACCAGGCCCCACGTGGCCTCCCGGCCTCCCTGCAGAGCCAGGCTCTGGAGAGCTGCTCCTGGCCGGCCCCGATCACGGTCCCTGGTGCTGCCTCTTCTGACCTCAGCCCCTAGGCCTTTCTGTTCAGCACTCGACACTTCGCTGAGTCCTTTCCCTTTGGTCCCGGGAGCCAGGTCGTAGCTTGACAATTCCCATGGGACAGAGGAAGCGAGACCTGAGAGACCAGGGCAGGAACTCCCGAATCCACACACAGTACTGCTTCCGGAATACGGCCCCAGGCCCCTGGGCCAGGCCACCCCCTCCCACGGCCCAGCTGAGCCACTTGTTCTACTCTGTCCACGGTGGATGCTGTCCCAGCCCACTGCGCCGCTGCCTGGCCCCCCGCTGACCTCGCAGACCCGGCCGTGGGCCATGACGACGATGTGGTGGGCCCCGCGCACGGTGCTGAGCCGGTGGGCAATGACGAGCACCGTGCGGCCGGCGCTGGCGCGGTCCAGGGCCTCCTGCACCACCTGCTCGGACTCCGAGTCCAGCGCGCTGGTCGCCTCATCCAGGATCAGCACCGAGGGCTGTTTGATGAGGGCGCGGGCGATGGCCAGGCGCTGCTTCTGGCCGCCAGACAGGGTTGCGCCCCGCTCACCTGGGGGGAAGGGGACAAGGCGGGGGCCTGAAGTGATCTTCACAAAGGGGCACTGGGGCCGCCTGGAATGTCCCATCTGCCCCCCACCAACACCAACCCCCTCCCTGGCGCTGTGCACACTTGTCCCGCCTCTGACGCCTCAGCATCCTGACCCCATAACCCTGTGCAAAAGCACGAACGCACTCACACCAGAGAGCGGGAGCTGCACAAGCGTGGGACTCAGTGCACCCAGAGTCACCGCGTGCCCCTCCCACACCAGCGCAGGGTCTTTGAGCTGCGCTGGGCCTGCCCTATTCTGGCCTGCTGGGTCTCCGCCGCTGGGCGGACATCCAGGACCTGGATGTGGGCCCTGGAGTGGGGTGACGGCTTGCCACGGGGCATTCTGGGAAGACCACCCTTGGGGTCTACAATGTCCACAGGAAACAGCAGAGGTGACTGCCCGGAGCTAGAGAGAGCACCACGGTGACCGCGGTCCGAGAGCAGTGGGGGCGGACCGGAGTCGCAGATGGGCCTGGGAGCGTGCTGGGGTCTGAGGTACACGGAAGGAGCCGCTCCAAACAGGTGTGGGGACAGCTCCTCCCCTTGGGGTGGTGTGGGAGCTGAGCAGTGAGCAGAAACGGCCGGAGCAGCCACAGCCCATGGACGACGGCTAAAGACGGGGCACGAAGGGGGTGCCACTTCACAGGTATGACGCTCAGCTAGACTGAGCCCTCGGTTCCAAGAAAAACTGAAAACCCCAGCTATGCCACACCTTGACGTGTGCTGGAACATTCCGCAACAGGGCCAAGACTCCGGATGAAACACCTGGCCCCAAAGGTTGAAAAAAGACCCCCTGAGATGAACGCACAAAGCTGTGAGCCACGTGGGGAATGTTCTAGTGTGAGGCTGGGATATCTCAATGTTCCAGGACCATCAACACCCGTTTCTGGGTTAAGTCAGAAGGGAGACCCGTTCAGCCACATCAATCCCTGTGGGTAACTAGACAGAAACATTTTCAAATTAAGGAATAAAGGAACAGGAATGACACGGGAGCCAGAAGCGTAAGGAATTTCGAGGCGGTAATACCACGGTGCTTCTGGTCAGGTCTTAGGATGTGGGGGCCCCTGGGAAGCTCTGAAGGGTCCCAATGCCACGGGTCCCTTGTGTCCCTGGCTGGGTCCCATCCCTGCACTCCCTGTGGTGTCCCCGTCTTTGCAGCCTGTGTGTGGTTGAACCACAGAACCATGTCCGCCTACACAGGTCTAGTGTTCCCTGATGCCAGGCCTCTCCTGGCCCCTGGATTCTCACACCACGGGCCCCGCAGACCCAAGGAGAAAACCGCCCTGGGACTCACCGACGATGGTGTTGTAACCCTCCGGGAAGCTGGTGATGAACTCGTGGGCGTTGGCCTCCCGGGCAGCTGCATACACCTCTTCGTCCGTGGCTCCCGGCTTCCCAAAGCGGATGTTTTCCATGATCGTTGTTCCAAACAGGACTGGCTCCTGCGGGTGGGGGATCCACATGGGACATTCTGACTTTGCCCTGAACCTCAGAGGGGTGCATCGGGAAGGGCGATTTTGGCTACACTGGAACTACCCTCTTGGAGGGCGAGTAGAGGGAGTTCAAAGTTACAAGTCAAATAAGAAAATCTATGAGTGTGGGAAGAGGCTGAGCTCCCCGCAGGGCACAGGGTCCCTCAGGAGTGGGATGGGAAGGTGGCTGGGAGAGCAAAGCCCCTCCTCTCTGGAGAGATGGGGTGGGAGTCTGCATTCTGGCTTTCTTTTGCAGGAGAAGGAGGTAAGGGTGCCTTCTGCACCCACTCAGAGGGAGAAGACGGACCCTTGCTGGGTAGCACCACCTCAAACAGAAGGAAAGGAGTAGGGCTAAGGGCTTCAGGTGGGGCCGTGGGACCTTGCCTCTTGGGGATGTGGGGGTCTCTCGACCTTTTGGACACCACAGGTTTATCAGAGAACCCAGGAATCCTCAAACAGCATCCCACCCCACCTGCTTGGATGGGTTTAGTTGAGAAGGGGAGTTCCTGCCCTGGGGACGAGGGCAGGGCTGCGGGGGGCTGGCCCGGGGAAGCCTGAGATCCCCTGACAGCTAGGGGACCAGTGAAGGCCAGAGCCCTCCCACTCCCGCCCCGCCAAAGAGAACAGGGGAGAGGGTCTGGGAGGTTAAAGACACATGTCCTAGGTGAGCCTGTGCAGAGGAAAGCCTCTCCTCTCCCCACCTGGCTGATGAAGCCAATGACGTGGCCCCGGAGCCAGGAGGGATCGAGGGTACGCAGGTCCCGTCCATCCAGCGTCACTACGCCTGCCGTGGGGTCATAGAAGCGCTCAAGCAGGGAAGCCACGGTGGTCTTTCCTGGGGAATTGGGGTCGGGGAGATGGTGCGGTTACAGAAGTGGCATGGTTCCTGGACATTGTGCCAGGAAAGGGGACCCCTGGGGAGGGTGAAGGGGCCCCTCCTCCTCCCTACAAATCATAGTGGGGGACGGTGGTGGGTTCGTCTCACCTCCCCCAGACTGGCCCACAAGCGCCACGATCTTGCCAGGGGGCAGGGTGAGCGTGAAGTCCTGTAGCACCTGCAAGCCGGGGCGGCAGGGATAGCTGGAGCCGAGAGAGAGCCTCAGTCAGACCGGGTTCCCAGCCCCAAACTACCCTTTTCTTTTCTCAAGTCTCACTGGACCTCGAGGTGGGGCTCGATCCCAGGGGGAACGCCACCGCCCCCACCGCCGATGCTGACCTGAAGCAGACATCGTGGAATGCGATGGCCCCGCGCAGGTGCTCTTGGGGGACGCGGCAGCCCCCAGACAGCGGGATGCATGGACTCAGAGTCATGTATTCGAAGACCCGGGCCCCCGCGCTGAGCCCCCGCACCACCTAGGGAAGGGGTTAAAGTCTGCGGTGAGGGAGGGCTGGGGTCTGAGGGAAGGGCCGGCAGCACTGCACCATCTCCCGGCCTCCCGCATGCAGGCTGGGTAGGGGCTTGGGGTGGCCCCTCCGCCTGACACCACCTTTCTAGAGCACATGGGTGACGTTGTTGCCGTGACTCCAGCCCAGGTCTGATGTCCACACCTGGGGGCCCACCCCCCGACTGCCACTCACCTGGCCGAACAGGATGGAGAGGTTGGCCATGGACCTGTGAGGAAGAGAGGAAGGCTGACAAAAGGGGACATAAGCCCGAGAGAAGACCAGCGCCAGAGGGGAGGGTATGGGTCTCAGCTGCACTTGGCGGGGAGGCGGGAACAGGCAGCCTGAAGGCGAACCCCGAGAATGCTCCTGCAGTCCGGGATGGCGGCAGCCCCGGGACCCAGCGACACTAGACAGCTCGCCAGCAAGTCGCTTCTCCTCGGAGCCATGCTATCGCCTTGTTCGCTCCTCGGCCAGATGAGGCTGGCGGCTGTCAGAGGCCTCAGGACTGGGGCTCGAAGGACAGGCCGCCTACAGCGTGAAGGTCGGCCCCGGAACACGAGGGATGGTGCCGTTGCCACGGGGCAAGGGCAGATCTAGCGCGATGGGACTCCCAGGGGAGCAAGGGCTAACTAAGGTGGAAAAACGAACAGGAATCCTTTCCCAGAAAGAAAACCAAAGCTACTGGACCATGGGTGGGGTGTGGGGGAAATCTGGGGGGACCCCAAGACAAAATTCCAGAGACTCCTTAGTGTGGGCTGGCCCTGCGTGGGGCATGGCGCGAGCGTGTCTGTCTAGACAGAGGTCGCCTCCTCTGGCCTGCGGGGCCGTCGGCCACTGGAAGGTGACTCACGCTTCTCGGTCACCAGCCCCTGACTGGGCCGGCCAGCCCGCGACAGTGCGCGCGCCTGTGAGTGTGCACGCAGGTCCTTCTCCAAGAGGAAAGATCGACTCTCGTGAAGAGGAAAGTCACTTCTTCCAGCTCCGGGGTGAGGAGGGGGAGGAGCCCGCAAGGAAGCGGTTCCAGCAGGCCCGCAGGGCTAGCGGCATTCGCCAACGTGTGCCCAGAGGCATCAGGCAGGAAAGAGCCAGGACAGTGACTGTCCGCGGATGAGAAGGGGGAACAAACCGCATGAGAGATCTGGAAGCCATTAGGGCCTGGCGGCGGCGCCCGGCAGCAACCAGAAACCAGATGCCCACGGCTCGGCGTGTGACGGCCTTGCTCTCCGAGAAGGCGCACATGGCAGGCACTGGCTCTCCCAAGAGGCCTGCCGGGTGGGCGGCCTGTTCCCAGCAGGGTCCAGGCCTAGATGCAGACCAGGCGGCCTGACCCTGACTGGGGTCCGTCTGGATGTCCCCCATTTCCTCCAGAGACCCGGTGCCACAAAAAGAACACCTAGAATGGGGTCTCCGGGTCGAGGCTGCGTCTCTTCCCTCCCTGCCCCTGCTGGACCCCAGGAGGAAATACACCAGCCTCCTTAATAACAATAGACCTAATTCCTCTAAAGTGGAGGCGACGGGGCCCCCAGAAGGATGGGCCTAAGGCCCGTGGCTGTGGGAGCAGCTCCCTCTAGCAGCCCGAGAGAGAGGGAGTGCGGACAGACCCCCAGGCTTTCCTGTTTGTGATAAAGCCCTGCTAACGGGCGAGGCAGCGCAGTGGGGAGGGAAGGAAGAGGTCTGAACTCAGGCCACGGGGGGACAGGGGGCCCAGGGGAAGGCGGGTCTGGAGGAGGAGGGCCAGGCTTGGGAAAGGGAGGCCCCCCACCCCCACGCCCGTGGAGGGCCACATGGTGACAGTATGAATAGAACCAGTGGGGCTCATCGGGGTCCTCGGGACCAGAGTAAGGGGCCAGGGCTCAGCCTGGGGTCAGGGCCACGTCCCATCTCTACAATAGTCAGGAGCCTCTTAGTCCCCAGGCTGAAAGGGGGATGAGGCCACTTGGGATCTGAACTTCAGAGAAAGTCTGAACGGGGCCCCGTTAGGGAGCACCGCACCGGACATAAGTGAGGCCGAGGGTGGGGCTCCTGGGACAGGCTCCCCCCTACCTGGGACGGTGAGGAGGCTGACGGTGAGGGATGCTGGAGGCAATGGGCGGTGAGACATGACGCACAGCCCGGCCACGCGTGCCATGAGCATCACGCCCCACGGGGATGGGCACGGAGGGCTGTCGGAGGTGATACTGTATTTCCTTGCCGTGGCTGACGGTAATGCCGGTCTCTACCCTTCGGTGATTTATTATAGCACATCCGCTCTTCAATTATTTATCGTAACATCTAGTTGTGCTTCCCGTACTTTTATATACACAGTGTGTGAGGGAGACGAAGGGATGAGAAACAGCAGCAGGAACCGCTCGTGTTTAGCTCAGAAGAGAAAGGGAAGGGGAGGCCTTGGGGGTCTTGTGCGAAGGGAGCCGAGAGCTCGGGGCAGGCAGACCTCAGAGCCATGAACACACCGAGGTCCAGGGTGGGCAGGGTGGGAGAGGGGGTGAGCTTCTCGTCCCTGGGAAGGTCAGGCAGAGAACCGCAGGCGAACTCTTAAAGAGCGACGTGGGCTGTACCACGGACGTGCCGGGGAGACACCATGCTGAGTGAAACAGGCCCGTCACAGGATAACCACTGTGCGGTCACACTTGTGGGAGGGACTCAAAGTGGGCAGAGCACAGAGCCAGAGGCTGCCGGGGGGGCCTAGTAGTTAACGGGCCCAGCCCTTCAGGTCTGCAGGACAAAGGAGGGCTGGTGACTGACGGTGTGACATGTGCAGAACACCACCTACGTCTACGCTGAAGACGGGTCAAGAGGGTACATTTTACGTTACGTGCATTTTGCCACAATTTCTCATTTTAAAAAAAGCTATCATGAGCACTCCTGAGCTGTTTAGGTGGCCGAAAAGGACAGCTGGTGCAGGACGCTGTGGGCGGGGCTGGGGGGCTCTCAGTCCCTGTTCCCCTGAGGAAACTGGGCAGCCAGGGGCCGGGCAGCAGTCCCCAGAGCAGGCTGCCACCGCCGTCCCGTGACCCAGCAGGCTCCTTCAGGAGGGGAATAGCTTCACACTCACCTCTGCACTGTCTGGGAGGCCACCAGGAAGGACATGAGGTCTCCCCCTGTCAGCTGCTGCCCAGCCACGAGGGAGCCCCCGATAAACAGGGTCCCCAGGACCATGCCTGCACGGGGAGAGGGCCAGGTGGTTAGCACGGAAGTGCCGAGGAGCTGAGGACAGAGCCCAGCCCAGGTGTCAGAGCCCAGGTCTAGTCCCTGCCGTGCCTCCAACTGACTGAAATGTCACCGAGTCACTTCAGTGGCGTCTTGCCTTTGTTTCTTCATGCGGAAATGAGTGCGTGCGTGTAGGGGGGGGCGCTCGGGCAGCTGGCACCGGACAGACGTCTGAAGGGCACCAAGCGCATGGAGGGCTGCCCCTCGCCTGCCTTGCTGGGACCGTCCTTTGCTGCTCCACGCTCCTCCCCAGCCATGACTCGGTGCTCCCAAACCCTGGGGTCGGGGGTGGGTCGACTTGCTCACTCACAGTTGAAGGCGATGTTGGAGAGCCCCTGGAACAAGGCAATGCCTCGGCCTAGCTCCTCTGCCTTACAGCGGGACTCCTCCAGCTCCGCTCCATAGCGTCTGGGGAGAGAGGCCAAGCACGGCTGTCAGGAAGCAGCCAGGTTGGGGTGCAGGGCTGGTGGGGTGCATTCGGGGAGTCCTCCCTGCTTTAAGACCTTCCCGGTCTGGGACTCACTCCTCCTCCCGGTGCTCCATGGCGAAAGCCCGCACAGTCCGAACATTGCCCAGGGCCTCATCTGCTACGCCCGTCGCCCTGGCAACCTGCAAGGAGTCCAGGAAATAGACAGCGAGGTAGGAGCCCGGGAGGGATGGCAGGGCAGAGAGAAATGGGGCAGGTGAGGGGGGTGGGCAGGAATGCCGGTACCTGCTCCTGACACTGGCGAGACAATTTTCGGAGAGCTGAGCCCATCAGGGTGCCAACTCCCATGAGGGTGGGTGTGGCCACCATCAGCAGCAGTGTGAGGCGGGGGGACAGCATGGAGAGGGACACCAGGCAGCCAGCCACCTGAGTGCAGCTTCGCAGCCCCTGGGGAGAGGAAGAAGGCGGGAAGGCCATTTGGCAACAGCACCTTGACGGGGGGACTTTACAAGGGTCTGCTGGCTATAGCATTACCCTCACAAGGCCAAGGCCATAGGTCTGAGCCCTGGGAGGCCAAATGGCAGTCTACCCAGTCATAAAATGGAACTCTTTCCCTACTAGCAGGCAGGAAAGGGCTAGGTGAGAATGTCTACAGACCACAGCATCCTCCCCCAGACAAATCCCAGTTGGCTTTGCTTTTTTGCTCGAGGAACTGAACAGAAAGAATTGAGTAGGGATGTCATCCGGGACCGCCAAGGGCCAGTGTCTGGCATGACCCAGCAGGCACAGTGACAGTGTGGGTGGATGAGGACAGGACATCAGCGATACAGTAAAAAGCCTTCACTCATTCCCCTTAACACTTGTCAGCGCGCCAGGCACTCTGGGAGTGAGGCAGGCCAGGGTGATTTTGCTCTTGGCAAGCTGGTCCAGGAAAGCTCTTGTCTGAGTCCTTGGGAAGGTTTTCCGGGGAGGTAGTATTTCAGAACAGGAGAGAAACAGCCTGTCCTGACCTTGGACGATGCCACAGCACCTCCCTTCTGTGAACTTCCCCATTCCCTCACCCACACCCTCACCAGACAGCAGGCTTCTCACTTGGTATGAGCCTAGGCTCAGGGCCCAATAGAAAGGCAGGATGCGGCTGGCCTGGTGTGTCGGCCCTAGAAAGAGTGTGTGTGTGCATGTGTGTGTGTGCGTGCGCGCATGCATGTGTACACACAGGGGGGCCTGGGGGACTGACCTGGGAGATGACGAGTTTGAAAGATGATTTAAACTCCTGCACATCAGTTGTCAACCGGCTCACCAGCTGCCCAGTCTTTAAAGCATCAAAGAAAGCAATGTCTTGTCTGATGGTAGGTCAAGGGTGCCAGAGGTCAGGAAAAAGAGAGAGACAGAGTTCAGGCTGAGCCGCCCCACCTCCAGGCCTTCAGCCACCCCGACCCACACCCTGTAGGCGGCAGTACTGGAGCAGGTTGCTGAAGAGGGCCCTCCTCATGTCCACAGCCATGCGCTCGCCGATGCGCGACAGCAGCACCAGGTACCCGAAGGTCAACAGCCCCTGGGAGAGAGGCCGGGGCACTCAGGACGCCTGGGTGGCTCCTCTGGGTGCCCCCAGGCCCTCCCCCGTGCTGTACCTGAACGCCATAGAGGATGAGCAGGTGGGTGCTGAGATGCCGGGACTCGGTCAGGAAGCTCCCCACGTGGTCCCGCGTGTACTTGGCCACGATCTCCACCAGTTGGCCCAGAAGCAGGGGGATCTGCACATTCACGAGGGCCGCACCCAGTGCCAGCTTGGGGAGTGGGGGAGATTTTAGAAGGGGCTGTCTTCTTCCCCATCCCTGGTCCTGACCTCGGCGCTCCCTCCCCTGCAGCTGCTCATGCTTTGGCTGCTTCTGTGCTTCTGATATGGCTGAGTTAGAGCCCAGGCTGCCAGCCCTTGGGGACCCCCATACCCTGCACACCCAGCTGCTCTGCAGAGGAGCTCCCGGTACCCCCCGGCTTCCAGTCCCCGAGGCCGGCCAGCCCTTGCTGCTTCCGGGGGTCTAGTCGGAGACTTGGTGAGGCAGACAAGCTGTGTCCCGACAGCTCGCCAAGCCCTGAGTGGCTCCTTCCCCGTCCCAGATGTGGGGGAAAGGACAGGGGCATCTCACCACGATGGCCGCCCCCAGGACCAGCAGGTGGGGGCGCAGAAACTGCCAGAAGAGCTTCCAGTTAAAGCGGGCCTCCCCGGCATAAGGTCTGGCGCGGGCGGGAGGGGCCTCTTCTGCCTCACACAGCGCCACGAGGCCGAGGCGGGGGCACTTACTCAACACCACGGGGCCCAGAAGGACTCCCCCAACCCAGCGCCAGGCGCACGGTCTTTGGCTGGGAGCTGGAGGTGCTCGAAGGAGGTGGACCCAGAGCCGGGACCTCAGCTGGGCTGCGGCCCTGAGGAGGTAGGAGCTGTGGCGGCCATGAGAGGACCTGCAGGGAGAGAACGGCACCGACGGCTCAAGGCCCCGACTATCCCTCAGAGGAACGCACACAGGCCAAGCAGTGGGGGACCGAGACAGCAGCCTGTCATCTCCCCGTGACACAGTGGGGCCTGCTCAGCCTCCACGGGCCCCTCTGGTCAGTGACCATCTCCGACCCATGCTTTTTCTGATCGCAGGACGTCATGTTGGATGCAGCTAGTCTACAGGCGCTCCTTTTCCAGATGGGGACACAGAAGTCCCGGGGGAACCCGGCTCGGAGAGGCAAGACAGGGAGAGCGTCTCCCCTGTGCCTGGCGCCGTGCTGGCAGAGCGGTCCCCCGTCCCACGTCCACGGCCCGCTGTGTTTAATCCTCCATTCCCTGGGAGGGAGCTGCCTTCCCCTCACTTGATAAAAGAAAATGTCACGGGGGCTGAGGGAGCTGGAATACTTTGTCCCCCAGCAGCAGAACGGGGACAAGAGGAGACCCCTGCTGTGCGATTCCAGAATCCAGGCTTGTTCTACTCCGCCACGTGTGCGGTGCCCAAGGCCATGTGTGGCAGGGCCTGGACCCGCCCCACGTTTTCTGCAGGTCGGGGCTCACTGCAGCCCTCACCCTGGCTCCTCTCAGGCCTTGAGGGCTTATGTGACAACGCATGGGGGGGAAATGGTGACACATTCCCTATCAGCTGAAGGAAAAAAAAAACAAATAAAAATCCAAATGATAGATCTTGTCACCTCAGGCCAAAATCACCTTCTCTGTTCCATGGTTTCCATACGGATCCATGGCCATGCCGGGCTGAGTGCCTACTGTATGCCAGCGCTCTGCTGCGAGGCACTGGGAACAGGGATAAACGGGACAGACCCAGTGATCACCCTCACCGAGTTAGGTTTTAGTGGGGAGGACTAGCAGCTAGTGACAAAGCTTGCTGAGTGTGGGAAGGGGCGCGACAGGGCCCTCAGGGAGCAGAGAGCACGCCCTTCTGTCTGAGGGAGTCAGGAAGGCCCTCCTGAGGAGGCTGAGGGTGAATGGGAAGGAGCTGGCCAAGTGAAGGCAGTGCAGCTGTGTGTGTGTGTGTGTGTGTGTGTAGAGAGTAGGGGAGAGTTCTAGGCAGCAGGAAGCGTGTTTGGAACAGATGCAGGTAGGGAAGATGGAAAATGACAGGAACAGAGAAGCTGAAGCCTGTGGTACAAGGGAGAGGAGGCGTGCGGTGGCGCAGGCGGGGCAGGCCTGCCAGTCCTTTGAGAACACCTGGACTTTAGAGGGCAATGGGGACCATGGTGGGGTGGGGGGCATTTAGGCTGAGGTATGACATAACCCAATTTACATCGTAAAGATCACAGCAGAGAGGAGAAAGCTGGAGAGGGACAGGATCGGCTACAGGGAGTTTGTTAGAAGCAGAAGTTACCTGGTCAAGGGTATATGGTGGGACACTCAAAGATTCAGACAAGGTTGGGGCGCCTGGGTGGCACAGTTAGTTAAGCGGCTGACTCTTGTTTCAGCTCAGCTTATGATCTCAAGGTCCTGGGATCGAGCCCCGTGTGCTGCGCCCCATGCGCTGGGCTCCATGCTTGGTGGGGAGTCTGCTTAAAGATTCTTTCTCCTTCTCCCTCTGGCCCTCCCCCCCATTTGTGCATGCTCTCTCTCTCAAATAAATCTTAAAAAAGAACATTCCCTTTGGGGGAAAAAAAGATTCAGATGACCTTATTGATGGGAGGGGCTTTTAAAAAATGAATAAAGGGGCGCCTGGGTGGCTCAGTGGGTTAAGCCTCTGCCTTCGGCTCAGGTCATGATCCCAGGGTCCTGGGATCCGGCACTCTGCTCAGCGGGGAGCCTGCTTCACCCCGCACTCTCTGCCTGCCTCTCTGTCTACTTGTGATTTCTGTCTCTCAAATAAATAAATAAAATCTTTTAAAAAAATAATAAAAAATGAATAGAATGAGGTTTTCCCTTTACTCTGATAGTCTGTCATATTTTCGGGCGCTGCTAACTGCATCTCTCCTTCATCCTTCCCTTGTTCCAGGGAGGCCTGGGTGGCTTCTTACCACCTCTTGTTATTCTCCTTCCATCCCACTCCAGCTGTCCAGTTTTTACATCTTGTTTTCCACTGTGTACTTTAGGTCTATCTTAAATTTTAGACAGGGAAGCTCACCCTGCTTCCGATTTCCCCATTAGACTTTACATTCCTTGAGGCAGAACCTCTACTCCATTCACGTTGCATTCCCAGCACTTAGCAGAGCTCTTGCACATAACAGATGTCCAGCAAATGCTTCTGTTTGTTGAGTGCACGCCCTCATTGGAAATGCAGAAGAGAAAAATTTGACCTGACCTGCTACTGTACTGTTTGCAAAGTTTTAGACTTACTGAGGCCAACAATAAGAGATACGTTGTGCACTGCCACCCAGGACAATAAACATGTCAGACAAAATTGAAATGTTTCACAAAACAATACTTTCCCTAATTTGTTGCGCATGTATCCTATTATATTCACTTAAAAAAAATTTTTTTTAAAGACTTTACTTGCTTGAGAGAGAGAGCATGAGAGGGGAGAGGGTCAAAGGGAGAAGCAGACTCTCCACTGAGCAGGGAACCTGATCCTGGGACTCCAGGATCATGACCTGAGCTGAAGGCAGTTGCTTAACCAACTGAGCCACCCAGGTACACCACTTTTTTTTTTTTTTAAAGGTAGGCTCCACACCTGGCCTAGGGCTTGAACTCACGACCGAGATCAAAAGTCACATGCTCTATAGGTGTCTCCTATTATATTCACTTCTAAATGGTCCTGACCTACTAAATTCGTTTTATGATCTCTTGTTGTGACTTGCACATTTGAAAGACACTGCACTTGTGAACACACAAATACTTGGATGTTACTTGACGTCTTTCCCTGGGTTTCTCTCTGGTTTAAATGATATCAACCCCTAACTCTTTTCCTAAGGACTGTTTTCAAACTTTTTAATAATTCACCATGGCTACTTTCCAGCTTCTCTCATCTTCTCCAAACTAAGACTCTAAGCAGGGCTTGGTCACTGCCAAGAACTGGCGGATTACTTCCCGGCAACAGTGCTTCTAGCTCCAGCTTGGCCCCGCTCCTGCTCTCTTTCAATCAGATAGGTTTTCCAAATGCCCCAAGTTCACATCCACCCACCACTGCCAGTCGGCTGCCTGGCTGGCCTGCAGGTTTTTCACTCCAGGATGCGAAAGGAATCAGTCCTTTCTCATAAAGCATTTACACTGGAGCCGTAGTTTCAGGGTCCACGTTCGTTTCCTCCCTGCGTCTGTCTCTCTCTTTGAACCAGCATGTGTAGAGGGAACACACAAGAACACACATGTACGCGTTTCTAGATTGACTTTATCTCTGCTGAACGTATCCAGATTTAGGAACCATTTATGTCCAGCTCATATTGAATCTCGGGAGCAGCCCCAATACTAAATGTCTCTGGACACTCATAATTTTTGTCCAAATTGCTAGACGAATTCCAAGAACCAGGACAGGAAGAGGGCAGGAACGGCGGCGACCCCAAGGCTCAACAGGTGCGGCACGGCGCCCTCTGGTGGGAAGTACGGACCTGGTGTGGTCACCGACCTAGAGCGTGCCCTCCGTCCAGCCCACACACGGATACAGACGCACCGAGTCTCCGGCTGGCACCTGGGTCGTCGCTATAAATAATTGAGGCCAAGCCCCGGGGAGTGACATTCCACCCCCGGGCCGGCCTACAACTTCCGGCAAGCCTCGCGCGAGTCCGGGACTCCAGCTCCCGGCGGGCCCCACGGACGGCCCGCCGGTCAACGGCCCGCGCTCCCAGGAGCTTTGTCACTTTTTACCTGACGGCCGAGAATGTCTGGAAGCAGAGGGGTGGTAGCAGCCTGCCTGGGACAGGGCCACCCCGAATCCCGACCCGAAATAAGTGCACCAACATGATGGGACGAGACTACACGAGCAGCCGGCAACGGCAGCTTCACCCTCATCCCATTGAGGGCTCCATGTTGGCTCCGCCCCCATCCCGACAACCCCTTCGCGCCTCGGCGACGACTGGCGGAAAGACGCGTCAATCCCGCCGAAGACTGTGATTGGAGGAAGCCTTTTCGGTCCTCCCCCTTCCGGAACTGTGATTGGAGACAGCCGCCTGCCTGCCCGCCCAGGCTGGGCGGGGCTGATCAGGTTGGGGCATTGCCTCCCGCCCACTGCCGGGGTCAGCTCTAGGGTGACCTTACGAATGTGTGACCAGTGCGTCCTTCCGCCGTGGGGTATCCATAGTAACGCCCTAGCCGCTGACCTCGGGGCTGTTCTATGGGTGCTGCTGGCGGACTCCAGATGTCCCGGGGTCTCCAAGGAGTGTGGAGTGCCGGTCCTAGGGGAGGAAGGGACAAAATTGGGGAATTTTTTCAAAATATCTGCACGCTCCTTGTCACCCGCCCCTTTCTCCCAGGCAGGTCAGAGTTCCAGGGGCGGCAGCCACGTGTATTTGGGAAAAAACTACCCTGATGATTCTGATACACGTCCCCTAATTAATGATTGAGAACCACTAGTGTGGAAGTCCTGTATAGCTTATGGAGGCGCGACCCCAGATCCCCCCCCCCCCAGATGCCTTCCTCACCGCAGTCAAGGTGACTTGCTTAAGGCTCCCACGGCACAGTTCTGTATCTCTGTTGAGCATTAATTTATTTCTTCTGTGTGATTTTTTGCATAGCTACAGCCCTCACGGGCTGTGATTTCTTTCTGGATAGTGGCTCCTCATTTATCCATACCCCCCTCCCCTCCAAGTGCCTGGCAGAGAAAAGTGCCCCCTCTTTTAAAAAAGATTTTGTTTATTTATTTGACAGAGGGAGATACAAGGAGAGAGGGAACACAAGCAGGGGGAGTGGGACAGGGAGAAGCAGGCTTCCCGCAGAGCAGGGAGTCCGATGCAGGACTCGATCCCAGGACCCTGGGATCATGACCTGAGCGGAAGGCAGATGCTCGATGACTGAGCCACCCAGGTGCCCTGAAAAGTGCCCTTTTTATAATAAATTCCCTTGAATTGGGGTGTGATAAGGGAGGCTGTCCATTGATGAGTCTGGGCTGGAACTGGGCAGAAGAAGATGCCAGATTAGCTTGAAGTTGGGCTGGGAGTACGGGAGGGGTCCTAATGTGAGTGTGGTGGAATATTGGGGTGAGTGAGGTTGAGGAGAGATCAGGCAAAGCCTACAAAACTCACCCTGGCAGCGGTCTCAGAGAGATGGGAATTTCCTAGCCTCTCTGCCATGTGGGATTCCATCTTGGGCACTAGGATGCCCCCTCTAGGAGGAGGGAATCTCGTTTTCATAGCTCTGCCTCCTGCGGCTCAGGGATAAAATGATGCAAGCCCTGAGCTACTATAACAATCCCCATCCCTGGAAGGCAGCACAGAAGGAGAAAAACAGGCGTGTCTGTGGACTCCCATTTTGTGGGCAATTCCATGATTGCCACCACATTCCTCCAGTGAACGCTCCTGACGCACTTTGTTTCCCTCTCTGTTTCACGGATACTGTCCCCCACAACAGCGCTCAGGCCTAAGCCCTGGAAGCCCTGACACCTGGGTGGCCGACTCAGCACCTTAGGAATGGCGTTCAGTAGGAAACCTGGTGATTCAGAGCCTCAGGAATGGCGTCCGACATGCCAACAAACTAGCTGCCTCCTCCTCCTGCTCCTCGTAGAAGTGGCAACAAGGAACTCAACTCAGCCAGCTCATGCCTGGGTATTCAAATTACCCTTCCAAACCCCGTCCACCCCCAGCTGCCCTCTGCTGGTTCAGCTCTGATGCTGCTCAGGGGCCCCCCAAAACTGGATCAGGCCTGGGGTTGAGGGTTTTCGGTGTTAAACGGGATGAAGAAAAAAAAATAGAACCCCATGGAGACTTTTCTAGTGTAAGCTCTCCAAACTGCTTCCCATATCCAGGATAGCTGCCTCTCCGTTCTCCTCTGCCTCCCCTCCTCAAGTTTCCTCCAGCCTGGCTGTGAAGGCGGGCAGTCTCCCGTCTTCCCTTCGTACCGTCAGACAAACGGAGCACCATCTCTTTCCTTTTTCTTCTTTTTGCTTTTGGTCTTAAAGCATTTCTCTGTTGATCTTTGGGGAGTGCGTTGGGGGGAGGGGAGACAAGATTTTAAGGAATCAAAGATTTAACATCTCGGCCTCATAATCTTATAATCCTTTGATAGGAGTTCCTTTTTGCTGTGTTATTTGGGCTGCTACTCTCTGGCCTCGCCTTTAAACCCACTCGAGGTCTGGGGAGGGGACAATTGGTGGTCAGTTGGGGGACAGTTCTCTGGTCTGCAGTATCTTTAGCCCCTGCCTCTTCGGCTTACACCCCTCCCAGGCACAGAGGCTTGGCCCTGAGCCAGTTGGCCGCAGATTGCCCTGGAAGGGTTGTGAGTGGTCAGACAGGTGACTGAGAGCTGGGACGCCTGAGGCCTGCCCTGACTGAGTCACTGCGCTGTTGTTGTCACTATCCTTGTTGAAGTCCCTGCTCAGCACCCCAGACCTCTGTGGAAGCAGCAGCAGCTCCGGTCCTTCCAAGCTCTCCAGAGAGGCTAGTGGCCTGATGGTGAGGCGAGTGGGCTGGGGGGGGAGCAGAGGGCGGCTGGGGCGGTGGGGAGACCTGGGGCCTGGATCGGTGCCTCTCCTCCCCATGCCGCTGCCTCCTCTTCCTCCTCCTCCATGTCGGGGGCCCGGCGGAGGGAGGATTTCCATCTTCTCTCTGTCCCCTGCCCCTCACACAAGAAGCTCTCCTTCCTCAGCTCCCCCTCTGGCCCTGGGACCCCCCTGCCCAGCCGTGCAGGCCCCAGGGGCCTCTCAGCCTCGCCACAGTGCCCTCCCCACCCCAACAACGCAGGCACAGCCCACGATGACCCCCACCTCTGCTCCCCCCTCTTGGGGCTCCCACTCCGCCCCACCCCTGGCCTCAGTGACTCCCCCTCCCTCACGCCGATGCCCCCAGGACCCTCCTGGGCTGCGGATAGGCCCTCTGATCCCTGAGCAGGATTATGAACGGCTGGAAGACTGTGACCCTGAGGGGTCCCAAGATTCACCCGTCCACGGGGAAGACCAGCAACCGCTGCTCCACGTGCCCGAAGGGCTCCGAGGTAAGTGTGGGTGTGGGGCCGTGAGGGGAATGCTGGGGAGGGACTGGGGCTCCTGAGGATGTGAACTGGTCACTCAGGGGACAGCCAAGTCCCAGCAGTCTCTCCTCTGTACCCAGGTTCCTGGCACCACATCCAAAACCTGGACAGCTTCTTCACCAAGATATCCTTTGTGCTCGGCCTGGCAGCGGTGGCATGGGGTGGGGGTGGGGGGCCTCGGGGATGGGGCCGTTCTTGGCGGGGAGGCTCTGAGCATGCTCTTTTGGGGGAGTGAGGGAGGGGTTCTCAGGAAAGGGCCATCTTGCCTCAGGTTTATTTCTTGACGCACCGCCACGTCTACAGCTATCATCAGAGGAATGGTTTTGCCTGTATCCTGCTGGAGGATGTCTTCCAGTTGGGGTGAGATGCTTGTCCCACCCCTAAGCTCTGCCATCTTGCTTCCTCAGTAGTGCCTGCTTCTGGTCCACCCAGCACAGCCACTCCCCACAACCCCCAGCAGCCCAGGGGGGCTCCGCAGGGCGGGGAGGACCCCCCAGGGCTGGCCTGGAGGCTGACCACTGCGCTCCTGTCACCCAGACAATTCGTTTTCATTGTCACCTTCACAACCTTCCTCCTTCGGTGCGTGGATTACAACATCCTCTTCGCCAACCACCCGAACAACCGGACGAGACCTGGGTTGCTCCACAACAAAATAACCTTGGCAGATGCCATCCTGTCCTCCTCCCAGTGTGCCCAGCGGTGAGTGACAGCTGGTTGGGGGAGTGGCTGGGGGAGATGAGCAGGCAAGAACCGCGCCCCGCCCGGTCCTTTTGTCCTTTGGTCTGAATCAGCAGTTCTCCAGGTTTTGGGTCTTGGGACACCTTTAATACACTTGAACTTGATCAGGAACACCCAAGAGCTTTTGTTTATGAAAACCGTATCTATCTATATTTACCTTATTAGAGATTAAAGCTGAGAATCACTTTACAATCTAAGAGTGCCGAAGCACACATTCCATCGGCTGATGACATGGGGTCACACACATAACTTCTGGAAAGGCCCATTGTACCCTCCTGCGGGAATGAGCGTGAAAACGGCAGAAAACCTCAGTGTTCTGGAAAAAGTCTGGACCTTGCAGACACCTGTAAGGGCTCACGGACTCCTAGGGCGTATACTTTGAGAACCACTGGTGTAGCTAGGTTCCCCCTCTCTGTGACTTTTCCATCTCTCCCCAAGTCTGGTCTCTCTTTCTATTGGGCCCCCACTTTCCCACTGCCATCTGTCCCACCCCACACAGGATCCGCTCCAGCCCCCTGCTGGTCTTCTTGCTGATCCTGGCTGCAGCCTTCTGCCTGCTACAGCTGCTTCGATCGGTCTGCAATCTCTTCAGCTACTGGGACATCCAGGTGTTTTACAGGGAGGCCCTGCACATCCCCCCGGTGAGCTGGGTGGGCGAGGCTGCAGACAAGGTGTGTGTGTGTGTGGGGGGGTGTCCTGTCGGGGGCAGGGGCTAGGCAGAGACTAGGGGAGGAGCGGGGGCTGGGTGCTTCCACCCAGTGGAAAGCAGGCACGTGCCCAGGCCCCGAGTAACGTTAGGAGGTGGTGGACCACCACTTAGAAAACATGGTCCTGACCCCAGTGGAATTTTGTTGATTTAGTTAGATTATAGAAGATATTTATAGTCACATGCTTGTGGTTAAAACAGTAGGTATTTAGAGGAAGGGTGGCCATCTGGCTTTACAGGGCAGAAGGAATTTGGGTGAGGCTGGGAAGGCTAGGAAATGGGAAGGCACTCGAAGCCCCCGTGCGGGAAGTGGGGCAGCAGTGAGATGGACCCATGAGCCGGCGCCGGCAACCGAGTGTCAGGCCCTCTCTGGAGATCGCACGCCCCCATCTGGCCTCACTCCCTAATTGCAGTGAGCCACTGTGATGACTCGGGTCACGCTTGGCCTTTTCTTTCCTCCCCAACTTGTCCATGCTCCTTCTTGCTCTGTTCCCGAGTTCTTTTTTTTAAAGACCCAACTCAAAGGCTACCTTCTGTAGCCAGCTTCCCTTTCCCCCTCAGAAGTGCAGAACCTTCCACACAGCTCTCCTGCACAGCCAAGGGAAGGGGTTTCAGAAAGCCCTCCAGGCAGAGCGCAGGAAGGATGGAGAGGGCCAGGGGAGCCCAGGTCAGGGAAGGCAGGGGTTCGTCCACTGCTCCTCCAGGAGGCTGCTGACCCTCCTCCTCCTCCCTTCTTTCTCCTCCTCCCCTATTCCTTCCAGGGGAAGGGGAGAGCCTGGGATGGACTGGAGAGGCTGGCCTGGAGGGACTTGACTAAGCCGGACTGGGGCAGCTGGGTGAAACTGGGCTAACGTGAGGTTTGCAGATGAGACCCAAGTGAGATCTGACAGCATCCCACCAGACACGAACACAGCCAGTGTCTTAGGCAGGTTATTCTGTTTGCGGAGCGGTATGGGGCTGGGGAGGGGGGTCTCAAAGCATGCTGAGACAAGGAGGTTTCCCGTCCTGTGGTGGCCGGCACCCTAGGAACGGGGAGAGTTTGCCTTCCCCGCAGCCGGTCTGTGCTGTAGGTGAAGAACTTCCGGGTAGAGGGGGAGGATCCAGACTATCTGCTCTTCGGGAGATCAGATCAGATACCTGAAGAAGTTAAATGATGAGGTGTCTGTCACTTGACTCATGGCCTCAGGAGAGGCAGGGGCAGGAGGAACACAGTTCAGAAGAGGATGAAAGGAAGTAAGAAACGTCCTGATTGTTAGCGACAAGGTCAGAGGAGGGCAAGAGAGGGCAGAAAGGGAAAGGTGGCAGGTCTGATGCCTTGAAGGACACCGGCAGAGCAAGGCGGGGAGAGGGCAAATGAGGGCTGTAGCTCGGGTCTAGGTTGAGTGTGGGCATCGCGGTGCCGGGGAATCCAGGTGCCTGGCGCTCAACGGTGCCCTCTCCCCAGGAGGAGCTCAGCTCGGTGCCCTGGGCCGAGGTGCAGTCCCGCCTGCTGGCGCTGCAGAAGAGCGGGGGGCTGTGCGTGCAGCCGCGGCCGCTGACCGAACTCGACGTGCACCACCGGATCCTGCGCTACACCAACTACAAGGTGGCGCTGGCCAACAAGGGCCTGCTGCCCGCCCGCTGCGCGCTGCCCTGGGGCGGCAGTGCCGCCTTCCTCAGCCGCGGCCTGGCGCTCAACGTCGACCTGCTGCTCTTCCGCGGGCCCTTCTCGCTCTTCCGCGGGGGCTGGGAGCTGCCCGACGCCTACAAGCGCAGCGAGCAGCGGGGCGCCCTGGCCGCGCGCTGGCGGCGCACGGTGCTGCTGCTGGCCGCCGTGAACCTGGCGCTGAGCCCGCTGGTGCTGGCCTGGCAGGTGCTGCACGCCTTCTACAGCCACGCCGAGCTGCTGCGGCGCGAGCCGGGGGCGCTGGGGGCGCGCCGCTGGTCCCGCCTGGCCCACCTGCAGCTGCGCCACTTCAACGAGCTGCCGCACGAGCTGCGTGCGCGCCTGGCCCGCGCCTACCGGCCCGCCGCCGCCTTCCTGCGCGCCGCCGCGCCCCCCGCGCCCCTGCAGGCGCTGCTGGCCCGCCAGCTCGTCTTCTTCGCCGGCGCGCTCTTCGCCGCGCTGCTCGTGCTCACCGTCTACGACGAGGATGTGCTGGCCGTGGAGCACGTGCTCACCGCCATGACCGCGCTCGGGGTCACGGCCACCGTGGCCAGGTGCTGGGGACCTTGTCCAGAGAGGAGGGGGGCCTGCCTCTGACAGGGGTTGGAGGGGCGACTCTCCCGCGAGTCCCTCCCCCTCCCGCCGGCGGCGCCGCCCAGCCCTGCCGCCGGTCGGTACGTCCTGACCGCAGGCCCCTTCTCCACCCCACCCCGCCCTTCAGGTCTTTCATCCCGGAAGAGCAGGGCCGGAGTCGCTCCCCGCAGTTCCTGCTGCAGGCGGCTTTGGCGCACATGCATTACCTCCCGGAGGAGCCCGGCCCCGCGGGCAAGGCCAGCGCTTACCGGCAGATGGCGCGGCTGTTGCAGTACCGAGCGGTGAGGGTCCGGCCCGAAGAGGGGCTGCGGAGACAGCGGTGCAGCCCGCGGGCGCCGCGGAGAGGGCTGGGGGCCAACGGGCTCGGCTCGTGGGCCGGGCCACCTCGGGAGCCGGGAGGCGTGTGGCTTAGAGGTTTCGGGTCCCCGGCCGGCGGCCCCGGGGATCTCTTGGTCCTGATCGCCAGCGTGGGACCCCTTGGCCACCCCTTCTGAGTCTCATCTTGCTTCCCCAGGTCTCCCTCCTGGAGGAGCTCCTGTCCCCTCTCCTCACTCCGCTGTTTCTGCTCTTCTGGTTCTCCCCTCGTTCTCTGGAGATCATTGACTTTTTTCATCATTTCACTGTGGATGTGGCTGGCGTTGGGGACATCTGTTCCTTTGCCCTTATGGATGTGAAGCGCCACGGGCACCCTCAGGTTAGAGCCCATCCCTGGCTGTGTGGGGTTGTGGGTGGGCAGGGCGGTGCTTGCCTCCCTCAGAGCAGAGCTGGGTTCCATGCCACGCTCATCGTTTGCCACCAGTGACCTTGAGCTAGTCACTTCCTCACACCTGAGTGTCTTTACCGGTCAAACAAGGACAGTGACTGTAGCTAAGGCACAGGGCTGCAAGGATTACAGAAGCTGACAGAGCTCTCAGCACATTGTAACTCCAGTACGTGGGAGGCAAGACTGCGGAGAGGTGGAGGTATGAGCTAGGCGTAGGTGGGGCTGGAAGAAGACAGTCAGGCCAGCCCTGGGGTCCAGTGTGCACAGGCTGGGAAGACGCTAAGCCCATGCCCTCCACTAGCGCTGGCTCTGGACCCAGGTCCTGCTTTGCTGCTGTGTTCTTGGGTGATCTTGAGCAAGTCCCCATCGTAGCCTCTGGTCTTTGACCTCTGGGAAGCGGCCGGTGTTTCCTGTCCCGCCTACCCCACAAGGCTTCCACCAAAGCTATAAAAGCAGTGTCCATAGCATCTGAATGACTGGCTGATTTTGTTCTCAGTGGCTCTCGGCTGGCCAGACAGAGGCCTCCCTGTCTCAGCGTGCAGAAGATGGAAAGACTGAGCTCTCCTTGATGCGGTTCTCCCTGGCCCACCCACAATGGCGCCCCCCAGGGCACAGCTCCAAGTTCCTGGGGCACCTTCGGGGCAGGGTACAACAAGATGCCGCAGCCTGGGGCGCCACCTCCGTTCGCAGCCCCCCCACGCCTGGGGTGCTCAGCGACTCTTCCTCACCTCTGGTGAGTTGCAGCCTGGCCGGCGCTTCTGTCCTGACCACCTCCAGGCCCTCCGGTCCATCTCACTTTCTGTATTAACACGCTCCCTCGTCTCCTTGCTCTCAGGCCTTTCCTAGGCCTCCTCCCTCCGCTTCTGTCCTCTCTTCTGATGCCCTCTTCTCTTGCTCCCAGCCCGAGGCCTTCCTGGCCAACCTCTTGGGGCAGCCCCTCCTGCCCCCACGGGACCTGAGCCCCACAGCCCCCTGCCCAGCTGCAGCCACAGCCAGCCTCTTGGCCTCCATTTCCCGCCTTGCCCAGGACCCGAGGTTAGAGCGGGGAGGTGGGAGAGGCACAGCAGCAGCGGGGCGGGGGGTGGGGGTGAGGGGAGCTGGTCCTCCAGGAGGAGTCTGCAGGGACCCTGGGAAGGGGAGATCAAGTCGGACTCTCATTGAGGGGTGCAGGGGGGAGGGGGCATGTCTTTGGTGTACTGTGTCCTCTGTTCCAGCTGTGTGTCCCCAGGCGGCACTGGGGGCCAGAAGCTGGCCCAGCTTCCAGAACTTGCTTCTGCTGAAATGAGTCTTCATGCCATCTACCTGCACCAGGTGAGCCGAGGGGGTGCCAGAAAGAGAAATGTGGGGAGAAAGCAGCTGAATGAAATGGAAATGGGGGTGTGTGTGGGGTGGGGTAGAGTGTAAGGAAATACTTGGTAGGAGTTGGAAGAGATCTGAAAAGCCTCTGCCCCTAGTCCAGGGGTTGGGTTTCCCACTGTGGGGCATGAGAGAGCCTGCCATTCCTCTTCCTTCTATTTAGCTTCATCATCAGCAGCAGCAGGAACTGTGGGGTGAGGCTTCAGCCTCTTCCCTGTCCAGGCCCTGGTCCAGTCCCTCCCAGACACTCTCACCTGACGAGGAGAAGCCATCCTGGTCAAGTGATGGTGAGGTGGTCAGGGTGTGCAGGGGACAGACCCTGGGGGGACAGTGGGCATCACCACACCGGCCGGCTGATGGCTTTTCTCGCCAGGCTCTAGTCCTGCCTCCAGCCCCAGACAGCAGTGGAGAACGCAGAGGACCCAGAATCTGCTCCCTGGAAGGTTTCAGGAGACCACGGACACCCAGAAGGAGCCTGGTCAGGCCCCTAGCACTGACTGAGAGGTCTCCTCGGGGTCAGTGTTGTCTAATAGAGTGAGAGGGTAGGGTGGGTGGGAGCTGGGGAATGAACAAAAAATTGGGTGGAGCCACACTTGGAGGGATGGGGGCAGTGGTGGGAATTCAGGGTGATGGGTACGGTCATCTTTGCAACCTAAACCGCTGAAATGCTTGCCAAGAGCCTTCTCCTCCCCCAGGTTCCCTGGCTTATCCAGCTGTAGGAGATCAGACAAGATGGAGTGGAACGACATGACGTCGAGCCTTCTTTAGAGACCCCCCCGCCCCAGACTGGAGGCCTAAGGAGGCTTTAGTTGGGCAGGAGTTGGGGGAGGTTGGTAATGAGCTCACCCCAGAGAGCAGAGGAAGGGTAGGAGGGGAGATGCTAAAAGATCTGGAAACAAGTCTCAGAGATGATCCCCACCTGGAGGGGCTGAGGGGACACCACCCCAACTAGCTGTTCTTGACCAACTGCCTGGGAAGCAATCACCAGGTATCCTTAGGGTGGAGGACAGGGCCAAGGTAGAGGCCTAGCTAAATGTAAGGGAAACAAAGAGAGATGGGGCCTGATGGCAGTGTGCTCTCCAAGCCAGCCTGGCCTTCAGGGTCCCTCGGGACTTGTGGAGGGGAGCTGTGGGGAATTGTGAGTGGAAAGAGTACGGAGGGCTGATGTTTTTGGAGTCCAGCACTGATGTGATGTCAGAGGAAGTAGGTGTGTCTCCTCTTCCTGCTTGAAACCAGCAGTAAAGGTTGCTCAGGGCTGTGTCGCCCATCTTTGTGACCTTAGTCTCTGGCATTCCCGCTCCTGGCAGCTGAGGGCTGTACCTGCTTCTCAATGAAGAGCAAGGAAGCCACGCCGTGCTCTCTCTGATTGGCTGGAAACCACATTTCTAGAGCGCTGGGTCAGAGTGGAGTATGTAGGCTAGGACTGCCTTCCAAAGAATTACCACGACCTCGATCTGCACAAATTAAAAGACAAAGCTTGTCGTTCTGTAGTTTTAATCGACGGGGCTGGGTTAGGCATCTTGGAAGTTCTCATAACATCTGGTCCCGTCTCTTATGGTGAATCTTCAATAATAAATATTTGAATCATTTAGAGATTAGGTTTCAAGATAAGGTACTCCTGAGAGAGATAAAGGGAATCTAAAACTCACCTAAGGAACACAAAAGGGGTGACAGTAGGCCCTGGGAGGGGGCCTCCGGACCCGGGGCAAGTAAACAGACCTAGAGAGGGACATTTCGCTCATTCCCGGGAATAAGCGACTTAGGGCAGCCTCCGGACAAAGATGGGAAGGCACCTCGGGAGGGGAGAGGTGGCTGGTCTGGTAACGCCGCCAGGAGAGCGGCAGAGCCGGAGTGGACTGAAGGCTCCTCTCCCGGAACTGGGATGGAAAACGAGGGCTCTTAGGGGCTGGAGGTGTCTGGCCCGGGCGGGTCGAACGCCCAGGGCACTGCGCCCCGCAGATGTCGCTCCTGCAAGGAAAAGCTCTGGGTGCGTATGCGGCTTGTCACCTCCTGGGTGCGCAGTGTGAGCCCGAAAATGTCCTCGTGATAGCGTTGCTGATCCTGCGGGGGAAGAGGGCCAGAGCAGAGGTGGGATCCAAGTAGGCGCGGGCCCCGCCCCGGGCATGGCCCCGCCCCGGCATGGCCCCGCCCCCCGCACCCGCAGCACGCCGATGACGTCACCGGCCTCGTCCAGCTCCATGTCGCCCTCCGTCGCTAGGATGCGCTGCACCGTCTGCAGAACGCTGGTTGCCATGGTGACGTCGCCGCACACAAACATGTGGCCCCGCTCGAGGCACAGCACGCGGTGCACCTCAGCAGCCAGCTCCGTCCGCAGGATGTCCTGCACGTAGGTCTGAGGGGAGCCGGGGTTAGGGGCGTGCTCTGGGGGGCTTCGGGGGGTGGGGGTCCGGCCCGGGTGCGAACAGTTTTAATGCGGGCCGGGCGGCGCCTAAGTGCGGGGCGCGGGGCCTGGAGAGGTGGAGCCAAGCCAGGGGCGGGGCTACGGCGAAGGTGAGGGAGCCCGAGAGGCACGCGGGAGGGGCCGTGTGGGGGCGGGTGCCTGAGTCCGCGGGCGGGGCGGCAGCCGAGGGGCGGGGCGGAGGGTGCGCCCTAGAAGGGGCGGGGCCGGCCTTGCGCACGCCCCTCCCCCCTCCCCGGAGCGCCCCTCCGCCCTTCCGGGGTGCCTAGTCTCAGGTTACCCCCGTTCCTTCAGGGTGTCGCACCTTAGGGCTGTCAGGCTCCCGGGAGAAGGCGGTGAGGACGCGCCCAAAAACTCCGCGCTGCTGGGCATCCTGCACCTCGTCGCGGTAAAGGTGGTCGAGCTGGGAGCATCGGCAGCCGAACACCAAAGTCATGGGGGCGGGCTGCAGGCCTGCGAGCGGCACTGCGGCTTGGGAGCGTCCTCTCCCCGGGCCGCAGCCCTAGTGACACCTCCCGCTGGCTGGCCTCGCCTAGGCGGGCAGCCCGTGCCTTTAGAATAGCCACTACCACTCATGGCCGGCTAGCCTCCAGGAGAGTGCAGGATGCTCTCAGAGACCCTGTCTGGCTCATTTCCAGAGAGGAGGCTCACAGAAAAGCAGCGCACAGGAGGTGGTGGCTCTTCCGGTGGAATGACCAGTGGTAGCATTGCACTAGAACGTGGGGCTTCTGACTTGGAATTCCAAGCCCTTGGCACCGGCTAACACAGAAGTTCCGGGACTCCATCTAGCCCTTTCCCCCACGTCCTCACCTTACACATCATCTGTCTTATCAGTCACAGCCCCTTTCTTTCGATTTACCAGCTGCCTTAAGCCCCTGTGTCCAGCCTGAACATCCTGTGGCTTCGTGAGTCTTGGACGCACCTAGCTGAACTCTGGCACAGTCCCAAGCACACTCTGGGCATTTCTGCCTTCTGAGTCCTAGCCCCATCCTCTGCAGATTTTCAGTTCCCCTCGTCCCCTTGTCCTTAACCCAGTCCCACACCTACTTTGTGTCTGGCTCCAGGAAGCCAGACCAACAGGGCACTGCCCTCCACTTGGTCTAATAAGCTTCTTTTCACCTCTGTGGCCCATTGCTTGCCCTCCTTCCTACCTGGCTTCTGTCATCTAGTCCCTGTCCCTTTCCCCCTAGATTGTGTGACTCCCTCCTGCCTTCCATTCATTCCCTCAGCCCCCAGTCTCACCTTTGTTGTCAATGTCATGCAGCCGCTCCTGCCAAAATCCCCGGAAGGGGGCAATACCTGTGCCAGGGCCCACGAGGATGCAGGGCAAGCTGGGGTCAGGCGGCAGCCGGAAGGAGGGAGCCCTAGTGGAGGGACACTGTGTCAGGCCCCTGTGCTTTCCCAGCTTCCACATTCTTACCAACGTGGACTGCGGGGAGAGAGGAGAACTCAACATTCGTGGGCAAATGGTTGTCAAATGCTCACAACACAGTCTAGCTCAGAGTGGGCATGGTGTGTTTATGCAAAGAACTCTACCTGCAGGCAGAAACTCCATGGACATGTGTTTCTGGAGGTTGGGTCCAAGGGAATATGATTTAATTTGAACTGAAGAATGTTCTGATATCTCAGTTTAGGAGATTTACAACATATGGGAAGGGAAGGACAGCTTTTGGTTCATAAGGCGTTCAATAAGTGTTTATTTTAAATCCTAGCCTTGATGTTGGTATTTGGTTTGTTCAGTGGATTGGTACAGTTTGGGATATAGCCTCCTGAATGGTTCGAGTTACTGGACATAACTGGTGTCTGTCCTGGGAATTCTTTTAAGTCCCTGCCACTCCCCCCTGCCCGCCCCGAGGCTTTGGGTCCTGGCTGCTGGATGAGGCAGCACCTCATGGTGCTTCTCCCTGGTGCTTCTGAACCCAGCACCAGGGAAGGGTATCCTGCAATCTTTTACTCTGAGTCCCCAGTGATGCTATGGTAACCTTACTCGTTCTTTCTGGACTAAGTGGGGACCTGACCTTGAAATAGGGCACAGTTCCCAAGTGCCACGCCTCCCAGTATCCGACTGACCTGAAGGATGTAGCGAGGGACATAGTTTACCTAAAAGCAGCAGGGCCTGCAGGTCGAATCCCAGCCCTGTCTCTGGGAGGGGAAGCTTTGGGACAGGGCCCTAAGTCCAAATTAGCGAAACACCCAAAGCTTAGTTGAAGTTCCCCGTTCTCATATGTGTTAGGTGGGTCCTCCCCTCTCCCCATCATACCCCTCACCAGAGCTCCTGCCCTCACCCTGTGCTGCCACCTGCCGATTCCTCCATCTGTCCCTGGCCATCCATGTGGCACTTTGTCCACCCCTGCTGGGACAGACGCTCTCTTCTCCATGCCCCTTCCACCTCCATCCCCCGCAGCCCTCACTTACCCCCTGATGAAGCAGGGCACAGGATCCCCGGCCTTCAGCTGGCTCA
The DNA here is from genome assembly GCF_963455335.1 of Martes martes. Classification (NCBI taxonomy): domain Eukaryota; kingdom Metazoa; phylum Chordata; class Mammalia; order Carnivora; family Mustelidae; genus Martes; species Martes martes. The sequence goes on along the minus strand of NC_137899.1, from coordinate 102,242,704 downwards.
GCCACGTGGAGCAGACTCCATAATGAAGGGGACCCAGTCCGTCTGGGGGTTGTGGAGGAGAGGGTGCCAATGAGGGGCCCGTCCCGGGGTCACCGTGTGGCCCTGGCCCCTGGCCCTCTGTCACCTCACCCTGCGTCCTGTATGCCAGCACAGCTACCGTGAGGTGGATCTCTCCTGGGTGGGCGCTGGGTGCCGAGCTGACTGAGTAGTACCGGGGCTGGAGCAGGGGCAGCTGGGTGAGGAGCAGCGGCGCGGGCAGGGCCACCGATGGGAACTGCTCCAGCACCTCCAGCAGCGTGGGGCAGCGGAACCACTTCCACTCCTCGTACCGCCGCGGGTCCTGGCGGGAGCAGGGCGAAAGGGGCTCAGACCCTCCCGACCCCGCCTGCTGACCTCCCTTCTTGATTCGTCCTGAGCCAAGCCTCCTGGGGTCTCTCCCTTCTCAGCTCGGGGTGACAAACATTTCTTGAGCACCGAGAATTCAGAGATGAATTCTGAGACCCAGAGCTGGGCCTTAAAGCCCGGCGTGTGCTAGCCAGATAGACCCCCTTCCCCACCTGGCTCATCCAGCCTCCCGAGCCCCCGCCGCCCGCTGGGGCTGCCCGCACCTGGCTGAGGCTCTCGAGCTCCTGCTGTTCGCTGGACTCTTCGGCCAGGGTGCTGAGCAGTCGAAGGAGTTGAGGACTGGGCGGGGAAGTGATGTCCAGGAAGAAGGTGAGAGCCTGGCGCAGCGTGCATGGGGGCAGCCGGGGGTCCCGAACCCAGCCGGGGGGCGGGCCACCTGGGGGTGTGATGTACAGGGGAGGTCTGAGGAAGGGGCCAGCCAGAACTACAGAGTCTGAGTTGGTCATTGCTTGGGGGTATCCCAGGACTGACCACGCCTTGTGTTTGATCGGAGACTTTGCCCTTGAACGGTGGTGGTGGTGGGCCTCTCTGGGAAGCCCCTGTGTGTGTGTGTGTGTGTGTGTGTGTGTGTGTTTGGGGGCCTCTGACTGGGTTCTTACTCTAACCCCAGGCATCCACGTGCCAGGAGGTAGACCCGAGGCCAGCTACGCTAGGCTGTCAGGAGGAGACCTTGGGGGGAGCCCAGAGAGAGGCAGCAGCCTTTTGTGGGGAAGGGGGCAGGTACTACTGAAAAAGGGGCCATGCTCTGTGGACCATCTAGCCACAAGGTCAGCCCCACGGGAGGGAGCACAGCCAGCTCTGAGCATAGGCATTACGGCTGTGGGGGAGGTGGCTGGCGGTCCTCTACCGGGTCCTCCACCCTGAGGCCAGGGGACGGAGCAGGCTGTGCCCCTGGCTGCTCCGCCTTACCCGGGCTGCCCTTCTCCAGCTGCTCCACAGCCACGGGCTCGCCGGGTGGAGGCGGATCCTCCACGCGGCTCAGCAGCGCCTCCACGAGGCCCGGCCGGTTGGGCGGGCAGATGCCTATGTGATCCCCGGGCTGGTACTGTAGGGCCTCCTGGCCTCCGGTGTCTAGGCGGACCAGGATGGTGGCCCGGCTGCGGGTGAGGGGTTGGGGCAGTTAGAAGCGGGCAGGGAGGGCATCCGGGGGGGCATGCTGGGACAGAGGGAAGGAGAGGCCAGGACAGGGGTGGTGGCGGGGAAGGGGTCCTCCTCACGTGGACTTGCTGCTTTGCAGGTTTTCCACTGAGAGGACCGTAGCCTGGAACATCTTTCTCCTGTGCACGTGGATCAGGCCTGGCAGGAGACTGGGACTGAGCCAGGAGCCCAGCCAGGCCCCTGACAGTGGGTCCTGGGACCCTGGGTGCCCAGAAGGACCAGCAGGGGTCAGGGGGCCGGCCAGAGCCTCACCTGGCAGCAGCTGGAGGCCCTCGGCCTGGGTGCTCAGCCGGTACCGCTGGCGCTTCCAGCTCCGTTTGGGGCTGAATATGTCCCGGGCAGCGGCCTTGGCATCCTCTCCCACGCAGAAAGTCTCACAGGAGGCCTGAGGGGCCAGGGGGTGAGGGCTGAGGGCCTCTGGTCCCCAGGGAGGGCCGGAGCAGTGAGGAGCTCAGGGAGGCTGAGGCAGGAGGTTGAGCTGGGCTGGGGGGTCCCCAGTGGCCCCCTTCTCTTCCTGGGACGGTGGGAGTATGTGTGTGGGGTGCCCAGGAGTGGGAGGCGCCCTTCCGAGGCCCCCTCCTGTGGCCGAGCCTGGCAGTGTCTGTTTGTCGTCCCATTTCATGGCTTGGCCACTGCACTAGCTCTTCCTTTGCACATTTTTACTTGTGTCACACCCACTGGTTCCTTAATCTGGTGTTACTCTCAGGGAGCGCAGTGCTTGGCACACGGTAGCGCTCGGAGCTGTGTTCAAATTCTGACTCCTCTATTTACCTTCCACGTGCCCCACTGGCCCCTCTTTCTGCCTCGCTAGGTCCCGGGGAGGATGAAATGAGATGCTTTATGTAAAGGCCTGCGGTGCCCCCGGAGTGGGACACCAGATTTGGGTGCTGTGGGAGGGGTCTCAGGCTGCTCTGTCCTTCTTGCTTTGCTCACTAGGGCTAGAGGACCCCAGGGCAGGACCCCTGGGAGGGTGCAGATCCTATCCGTCTCCATTCAGGTGGGAGTCCTGCAGACGGCTCGGCTGGCTGCTCCGGCCGGGCTTGAAACCCAGGGCTCACCCGTGATTGGTTGCTCCTTCTCCCAACATGGATCACCAGTCCTGCTAATCTTTCTTTTGTGTGTGTAAGGTCTTATATCTCTTCCTTCCTTCCTCGGCCCCCTCCCTTCCTTCCTACCCTCTAGTTCGTTCAGCGTCTTCCTGCCTCTAGTTGGATGTTTCTCTCATTGACTCTGCATCTCTAAAGCCGTGTCCCTAAACTTCACCTTTTTCTTCTTTCCTCGTTTCCAGTCGCTTCCTTTCATCTTGTTTCCTTCTTACTCTCCTTCTCCCGGTCTGAGCCTATCTATTCCTTCAGCTTCACTTTCTCCTCCCTAGCAAACCCTCCACCTGCTCCAGCTTCCTCCCCCACCCCCAGCTGCCTCCTGGCATGTCCCCACTCAGCCCCATCAAGCCAGACCCGCTCAGCTCAAGCCTGGGAACCCTGGATGGGCCAGCACTGCCCTGAGGGGGGCATTGGGACAGGGAGAAGGGGTCTGTTCGCCTCCAGACATAATCCCCAGACCAGGCAGAGCCGATTCTGGGGGAAGCTCAGCTCTGGGACCCACCCCTCCTTGCACTCCCCTGAGCTAGGACACCAACTGTCCAGGCACCATCCCAAGCCTGTCTGGCCTCTGACTTCCTGTAGGTTCTCTGCTGGCCTCAGCTGCAGCCCTCACCTCTGTCCAGCCTTCTCTTGGGCCTTCCCCTCTCCCTCCACCCTGCCATGCCCTGCATGCTGTCTTCCTAGGCTCCCACTCAGGGACCCCGCCTGTGCCTGGATGAAGCCCTGCCTGCTCTCCTCCGCCCGGAGGCGCCTCTTGTGTTGTTAGGGCCGCGTCATCCCCGCTGCGGTTGGAGCCAGAAGGGCTGGCTGCACAGGGTCGAGATGAGGACAGATTTTGGAAGGAACAGGATGGGAGCAGAGGACCAAACAGAGTCAGGGCAGCCGCAAGGCCTCCAGCCTCACGATTACATGTCTCGGGGGGAGGGCTGGGGGTGGGAGTGAGCCAGAATCAGGGTGGGAGGGGAAGCCTGGGTCACACGTTTGAACAGGCCCAGGGGCTCACCTGGAAGGCAGCCTGGGCCCAGCCACGGAAGGCTTCCTCCTGGCCACACAGCTCGTCTCCCTGGCCCAGCTGCAGTAGCCGCTCCCCGCCCAGCTCCTCCAGCCGTGTGTCCACCGCACGAGCAAAGGCGCAGAAGTGGGGGTATGCCCGGGAGCCCAGCCCGAACACACAGAACCTGGGGTTCAGGGAGCCGTCACTGGAGCCCATGCCTGTCCCCGCCCCCTGTATGCCCAGGCAGCTTGCCTTCCTTCCCGTGCCTCCCCACACTGCAGCTCCCACACCTGAGGGTCCCCAGGGCCCCTGCGCTGTCTGTGTTACTGGACTCCTTTCTCTTCCGCCTCCAAGAGGACACCAGCGGGTCTGAGCAGGAGACGCTGTTGAAGCGGATTTTGTAACTCCTGGCAAGAGAAGACAAAGACAGGGCTGTCGCAGAGAACTGGGAGCCTGGCACAGGTCCAGACACAGTGCGGGGACAGCGCTGGGGTCTCTACATCTGGGATAGGAAAGACCCTGCCCTTGGGCTTGGCTCTGTCGCCCGGGGACCTCTGGCCCCACTGTGCCTCCCTTCCCCTCTCTGAAGGGGACTGCAGGACTGATCAGCCCTCAGAGTCCCAGGGGCTGCGAGTGGCCAGGTCACAAGGAAGGAGGGCATCCTGAGGTGTAACGGGGGTCCCGGCCTCCTCACATCTGTCCTCCAGCTTGTTGGAGGCATGGAGAGAGAACATTTCAGCCCTCCTTTCCTCAGTGTCTCCAGATGCCTCACTGCCCTCCCTCCCACCTCCCCCCAGGCTCCCAGCTGCACTCACTTGTGCTGTTCTGGCCGAGGAGAGCTGTTGTAGGGGCCGGACATCTCCATCAGGGCTGCCGCAAAACTCTGGGGAGGGGAAGTGTTGGTATCACGGTTCGTTGTTTTTTTTTTAAATTTCAAACCACACAGAACTTTAAAACAGCAGTCGGCTGATCCTTATTGCTTGTAAATTCTGATTTTTTTTGTTTTGAAAATTTTAAAACCGGTATTGGCTTTTTGAAAACATGATAGCACCATAAAGGAATAAAAGAGAAAAATCGACTCTTACCTCTCCTCCAGTCCTCATCCCCAAGGCATGTGCCCTGTGGACAGGTGTTTAACCTCCCAGATATGTCTGGTTATACTTCCATATCGATCTGCATTTATAGTTTTCCCAAAAAGTAAAAATGGGGCCACACCCTACTTACCTGCTTTTTCCTCAGTAACCAATCGTGGACCTCCTTCCAGGTCAACACACCAAGACTGACCTTTTGAATGGCTGCCTAGTGTCCCCACATTTGCAGGGAGCATCCGTCTGACTCAGGGTATCTGGGTGGTGTGTGATCAATGCTCAAACCCTTGTATATATACATGCCCGCCTCCTCTCTTGCGTGTTTCGGGAGGGTAGTCCTTCAAGGGGAGTTTCTGAGTCAGGATTTAAAAGCAGGATGAGGCGAGTGGTCAGACTGCCCACAGCAAGAGGAGTGCTCTTTGCTCCCTCCTGCCAACACTAGATGTGGCCTTAATGTTTCAACCAGCTCGATAGGTGGAAGACAGCCCTCGGTCTCCCTGCATTGCCTCCATTGCTAGTCAGTGGCACCAGCCTCTTCTAGGAGGCTGAGACACGTCCTGTGCTGCCGCGAAAATAGCTACGAGCTACGAGGAACAGCTTCGTACAGCAAAACCCCAAATGGGGCAAGCCTGGCACACCCCAGCGATGGCTGCAGGTGCATTTGGGTGGTGGGGCTTTAAGGTCACCGTGATTAGTGTGTACTACCTTAATTTAATTTAATTTTCTTAATTTTATTTTTTTTGAATCTTTTGTTGAAGTGTAATACGTTCAGAAAAGCACACGTATCATAAACGCACAGCTTTCTAGATTTTTCACAAATGGAACCTGCCTGTGTCATTAGCGTCCTCTCAGGAAATGTCGCTAGAACCCTAGAATTCAGCTTCAGACCCCTCCCAGTTCCCCATCCCACCCTGGGGACCACCCTCTCCCAATTAAAACACCATGGATTCCTTTTGCCCGTTTCTGAACTTAATACAGAGCGAACCCCACAGTCCCAATTCTGTTGTGCTTGGCTTCTTTCCCTCTACCATATGTTTTCAGGTTCATCTCTGTCCTGTGGTTGTGATCCATTCACCCTTACTGCTGCACAGAATTTGAATAGACCACAATGTATTTATCAGGTCTGCTATGGACAGTCATTGGAATTGTTTCCAGTCTGGGGCTATTATGAACCACGCTGCTGTAAACATTCTTGTTAGTGACTTTGGTGAATATACCCCATTTTCTGTGGGCCACATTCCTAGGTTGGCTCCATTAAAAAAACAAAAGTGAAATTTACATACACTGAAACGCACAGAGCTTAGAGGTGCGGTTCAATCCCTGTGGCTGTCTGGCAGTTTTTTGTTTTTTGTTTTTTGTCTTTTTTGAAGTTAAAGATATATCTACCCGATGACCGAGCAATTCCACTCCTAGGTATTTATTCAAGAGAAATGAAAACATAAGCCCACAAAAGCCTTGCCCAAGAATGTTCATAACAGCTTTATTCATAATAGCCCAACCCTGGAAACGGCCCAAGCGTCCGTCAGCAGGAGAACGGAGAAACACCCGGCATGTTCACACAGTGAACGCGGCTCGCCGCTCGGCAGTAAAAAGGAGTGAGGCACCGAATTGCTCACCGTGAGATGAGCCTCAGCCGCGGCCCGAGTGTCTCTGTGGCCTCCCCTTTCTGTGACGTCCCAGAGCGGGCGAAACTGACCTGGCTGGCGGAAGGCATGGACTGGGAAGGGGCTGGCTGGGGGCACCGACAAGGGGACGTTCAAGGGCACTGACAAGGACGCCTGGGTAGTGGACGTGTTCTCTGTCTTCCTAGGGTGGTGGGTCACGTGAGTGTAAATACCACTTTTATACTAACAAAGTAATGGATTCTATTATTCTTTACAGGCAGATGAGAATGAGGGCTGAAAGGGGCTGCACGGTGGTGGAGGGGGGAGGCTTGCCTCAGGCCTCTGCTTTGGGCTGCTGGAGAAGGTACCTAGTGCTCAGGGGACATTTATCACCGGAAGCTGCAACAGCCAAGGGCACGAGCAGTGATTGTCACCGCGGTGGCCCCGGGGCAGAGAAGCTGGGAAGATAATGGCTGATACTAGTGTTCGTGGTGGCACTCTAGTTTGTTTCCTTAAAGATTTGTGCAGAAAGTGAAGTTGCCTAATCTGTTGAGGTCTGAGCAGTGCTCTGCTCTTTTGTTGAGGAAAGAAGAAAAGAGAAAGCTGAAATTGAGTAGTAAGTGGGGTATCGCTGTTTTTCTAACTCGTCAGTGCTTGAGAGCAGTCTGACCTCGCTGGCCAGCCAAGTGCCTTCCACATATTAAATACTTGCACAGATAATGGAAATGACCCGGGGACACACTGAAGCAGGTGTGTGGGGGGGTGGGGCTGGAGTCGGGCTCATGCAGGCTCTCGGGTCCCAGTGGAATGTTTATACTGGCACTCTGGGGGACTCTCAAGGCATCTCCACTCGCCATCGTGGAAGTGGGGGTCCTGCCTAGCCACCCCATTTTGAATCTCCCCTCATTTCCAGTGGCCCCTTTCCTGCTAGGCCTCACCTCTCCATTCTCTGGGGGGTCACCATTCCCAAATGTACTGGTCACCACCAACACCAGCGTCTCATGCTCAAGGGACACCACATCGTACTCATCCATGCACAGGACCTGTGGACGAGGAGAAGACCGATGTCCCAGGGACTTGGCCTCTGCTGTCCTGGCAGGGCACAGTTCAGACCCTGACTCAGGCCTGTACTCAATGCCTGAATCCATCTGGATCCTGGGCTTCCTCCTGGGCTCTGACTTGTGACCCTCTTCTGTCCTCCAGGGCACACCTGAAGATATGGACGGGCCCCTTCCCCCTTCCCCGATCCCCACTCCTCTGGGCTTAGCCCTACCCGGGGGTCAAAAGCCTTCCGGAAGAGTCTCCCCAGCTGCTGTGCGTAGCTCTGGGCCCGGCCGGTCTCGGAGCCATACAGGATGGTTGCCTTCACTCGCTTTGCCATCACGGTGCCCATGAGCGAGGCTGAGATCTTCACCGCACTGCGGGTGAGGGCAGGGTCAGGGTGGTCCCAGGCACACTGAGCTGGGGCCGCCTCAGGTGCATGGCCAAGCAAGGTCTTGGGGCCCTGAGTAGTGGCTGTGTTGGGGGTGGGGGCCTTCCCACTGCTACAGCTGGTCCCCTGGGTGTGGGGGAAGGGTGGCGCTCCTAGGGCACCTACTTGGCCACTTCCTTAAAGGTCTTCTTCCTGGTGATGCCGGTACCCTTGGATCCACTCCCCTTCCATGGGTCTGGCTGCAGGGGAGCGATGGGGGGAGTGGAGGAGGAGATAAGTAAAACGTTTGGAGGCCCCTGGGGGCTGCTTCGTTAGAGCTGGCCACGGCGGGCGAGAGCCAGCGGGGTGGGCACCTGATAGCGGAAGGCGGGGGACAGGACGTAGTTGACCATCTCCTGATGGAAGACAGGGGTGAGGCTGCCAGAGATGGGGGGCACGATCCAGGCCCAATCGGCAGGGCAGCCCCCCCTAGCCTTCTGCTCGTTCTCCAGGTGCTTCATGAAGGAGGCGGTGGCAGCGTGGTGGTCCACAATGGTCACCTTGGCCAGCTGGGGTTGGGGAGGCAGGGGCTTAGATGGCACCCTGGGTCCCCCCACACCTCACACAGGCTGTGTCCCCCCCACCCTGCCTTCATCCCTGGCTGCAGCCCAGGTGGCGTGCCTAAAACTCAGTGGCTGCTCCAGTCTCCCGTGTCCGTCTGTCCTGACCCTGGACCAGAACATCCTAAACTCTGGCCTGGTTCTCAGCCGGCGTGAGTTTCCTCAAATGACAATGCTCGACAGGCCTTCAGTCCTGCAGCTGGGGTTTCCAGAATCCAGGGGTCCCACACCTCACAATACCCACCCTGCCCCGGGGCCTGCATGACAAGCATGCCCCACGCAACAGGGCTCCGAGCACACACTACCCCCATACTTTGGTACCTGGAAGTCTAGGCACCGTGTCCCCAGAAGCGCGGGCCCAGGGCGCCCCCTGGACCGTGGTACTCCTTCCAGCTACCTCCAGCTCCTGCCTCCCAGCCCCCAGCCCTGGTTTCTAAGTGCCTCCCTCTCTCCCTGCCGCAGCCCCTCCCCTCCTGGCCAGCCTGGGCCTGTATACCTGGTAACTGTGCAGCACGGCCAAGTTGATTTCCACCGCTGCCTTGTCTTTCCACAGGGATGAGGTTGTCCTGGTGTCCAAGTCCATGCAGACCGCCACATCCTGGAGGGGGGGGGGCGCGTGGCATTGGTAGGGACAGGGTTGGGGGGAGTGGACGGAGTGTCTGGAACTCATGAGTAGAAGGAGTGCGGGTGGGTAGGGGGCCATCGAGAGAGGCCTGACTGATTAGTTTGGAGCCAGCTCAGGCTCTTGCCTGCAAGGTACCCCTGAGCAGAGATGGACTCTGGGCCCGTTACTTCTCAGCCCTGGATCTTAACTTCTCGTCTGCTAAAATGACATTGTTTTGCAAGATCTGCCTTGAGAATCTGAGGAAAGCTCTAGAGTTATAGATCCCAGAAAAATAACAGTGTGTTTGTACCAATGCATGTATACTCCTTTGCCCCCGATTTGCGGTCCCGGAGCTCTCCAAAATTCTAATGTGGGAGGCAGCCTGGATCTCGCTCAGGTTCTCCCAGTGGCTGACAGTGTGGGGACCTATCTGTGAGTCAAAGCCTCCAGCCCAGAGCCGGACGCCTTCCCTTCCCCGCCCGCGTGTCCTCACCTCCAGGATGTTATATCGGTGAGGGTCGCACAGGTTCCGTGTGCCGATCTCAGTGCTCATGTACCAGCCGCTGAAAGGGGCCGCGGGGAACTCCAGGCCCCCAATTTCCAGCAGCATGTTGCTCACCGCCGGGAGGGCATACCAGCGCAGGCCCAGGGCGGCAAACCACTCCAGCCTGGGGGGTTTGGGCGGGGGATCAGGCTGCCTGCGGGGCCTGGCCAGCCTGGCCACACCCGGGCCGCCCGTCCTCCATCTGACCCAGTCCCTCTCATGCTCACGTGGGGTGCTCCAGGGGCACCTCGAGGACCAGCTCGGGGGGCAGAACAAAGAGCTCTGGGGGCTCATCCGGGGCCTGGAGCAGGAGTGGCAGCACGTCAAAGCGGCCGTTTCCTGGGGTCCAGCCATGCTGGATGCAAAGCTGCAGGGAGCAGGGCTGGAGGTGGGTCTGAGGGGCCCCACCTCCTGGCCTCCTCGGGGACCCCCTTCATTGGCATCTCCCTCCTTCATCTCTGGGTCCCCCCTCCCTGCCCCACTGGCCACTCTGGCTGGAGCCCCACGCCTCTGCCAGAGCCCTCATTGGCCGGCCTCCCCCTGCTCTGCCTCTCTGTGCCCACCTCAGTGATCTCCACGTTGGCTGGGTCCCCCCGCACTGAGCCATCCTGCTGCCTGTAGCCCGCGTAGCGCACCAGCTGGCTGTTCCAGATTCGGAAGTCTCCACGGCCTGGGGCGCGCTGGGGGAACACTGTGATGGCCGAGCTGACACATGGGGATGACAGCTGTCAGAGCCCCACCTTCACGGCCACCGTGGGAGGGGTGGCATCTGGCCCAGTGTAGGGCACACTCACCGGAGGTTGCCCCGGTTGGTGGCGTACTTGATGTGGTTGCAGATGTAGGTGAACATCTCCTGGGCTGAACTGCAATCCCGGGCATCAAACACCTGAGCCAGCCGGGGCAGGGGAGACGGGGAGGGGAGAAGGGCAGGGCTCTTGAGTCTCAGCTCTAGGAGTAGGTAAGGAGGCAGAGGAGGGAGGAGCTAACTAGTCTGCAGCCTCCAAAGGCTGCCGGGGCCACTCGTCATGGTTCTTTCTCCTCCGGCAAGCGTCCCTGACCATCTGCACCCATAATGACCCCCTCTTTCCTGCCCTGCACCCCACACACCCAATGTAGCCTGGTCTGCTCCTCCTCTCCTGGCTGGGACATCTCCCCACTCCTGCAGAAGCTGCCTCAGTACCCGATACAGAAGAGAGACCCGGTCTCTGCCAAACTGATGGTTGGGGAAGGGCAGCAAGTGACAGGGAGGCCACCTAGGGGTGTGGGTGGTGAGTCCCCCATTGCCCACATGCTCAAGCAGAGGCAGGTGACCCCAGCCAGTCAGCAGACTCTCCTCGAGCATGCTGCTGATGGGAGGGCGCTTGGCTGCGTGAGGGGGCTGTCCGGGGAGTCTGCCCGTCCTGATGTTCTGAGGTTGGGAGAAGCCCCCTTGACTGGCTGAGTGGGGCCGCCAGCAGGAAGCTGGGAGGTCCCTTACCTACTTGTGTTAGTGACAGAAGCAAGGGGTTGGCAGTGGCTGGCTTGGCGCCAAGGGAGGGATGTAGCCGTGAGTGGGATCCAATATGGAAGCTCTGATGGGTTCAAGCTTGAGCTAGAGCTTTGAACAACTTCAAGGGGATGCAAGGGTCAGACAGGGTCGTTCTTTTATGGGAGACTCCTTTGGGATTTCCTGAGCATGTGGCTTTATTCCAAATTCTTTGATGGCCTGTTACAGCTAAGGAGGCCAAGGGCATGGAGTAAGTTCCCCGTGGTCAGCTTGCTTCTCCTGGTTCTTAGGCCGGTGCAGTGGTGGGAATGCGAAGGAGGGTGGGAGGCCAAGGTGCTGGAGGACTGGGCTGGACAAGCGAGACCCACAGGGAAGAAGCAGCGAGGGGCCCCTCCAGAAGAATGTTTCTGTTGCTCAGACAATACCCGCCCCCGGATTACTGCCCAGCCGTCCTCACTGCCTCAGTGTGTTTGGCTGTTTCTCTCCGTAGCCAGCCACGGCATCGCTATGGGGCTTAACAACCAGGCATTAGCTAGCGGACGGAGGGCTCCCGAGGGGTACTGATCTCTAGCAGAATGGGCGTGGATCTCCCCACGGCTTGGGACCCCCCAGGGAAGCCTCAGGAGCTGCCCTAACTGCTCCTTTCCTTTTTTCTCTTCCCCAGGCCCTCTCCTAGGTGCTTGCTGGCCAGCCCCACCTGCAGCTTCCCCCACTGGATCCGGCCCACGCAGCGGGGTGCGTTACGCCAGGCCTGCTTGGCCCCGAACACCAGCTCACTCTCCCGGAGCTGGTAGGTGCCCGTGGCTGCCACCTCGGCTTCCACCTCCTGAAGCCTCTGCTCATGGGCCTGGGAGCCGCTCCTGTGGCCAAGAGGGGAGCAGAAGAAGGTCACATGGAGGGGAGAGCTTCCCCAGGCTCTGTGTGGCTGCTGGTGGGGAGCTGGTGGGTGCTGGTGTCGGGATCGGGTCCTGGGGAAGGTGAGCTCCCTCTCGAGAGCTAGGCAGGACCAGGGCCCCAGGTCAATGGACAAGGGTGTTCTGAGGGCGTCCAGGCGTGGTCTTACCTCTTGATGGAGCTGTAGTACTGGTTGATGAAGTCCCTGGCCTGACTCAGCAGCTGCTCGGCGGGTGGGGGGTCCTGAGGTGGCCGGCTCTGCAGTTTCCGCGGGAACACCAGCGAGCCCAGGCAGCGTCGGGGAGTGCAGGGCCCATCCTGGGTTAGGGTGGAGGGCAGAGGCAGAGAGAGCAGGGAGCACGGAGGGAGGTCGGGAGCAGGTCAGGGTGCAGAGGCAGGGTGGGAGGCCAGAGGGAAGGTGGGTGTGGGCAGGTGTGGGTTTGGGGCTGGGGCTAGGACTGGAAATTGGGGTGAGGTAGGGCTGGGCTGTGGCAGGACTTGGGACAAGGGCTGGAGGCTAGGAGTCATCAGGGTCCCCTGTGTGTCCCTTAGTTCCTCTGGCTCTTCCCAGGGTCTCTTTGAGTTCAGGCGGGGGACTGGCCTTAGCCGACCCTGATATGGGGTTGGGGGGGCTCCCGGGCTTACCTGCTGTGACTGGGCACTCAGGGTATCGTAGGTGATGCTCCCCACTTCCCAGTTCTTCACTCGAGGGAACTTGGGCCCGTCCGGGGGCCGGGTGAGTGGGGGGCTGCTGGGACCCAGGGGAGGGGTCACGGGAGAGGAGTGTATTTCCTTCTGGATGTGCCCCCAGAGGCCCCTCTGGCCACAGCAATCACCCCAGGGATTTATTGCTCGCCTGCCTCCCGCTTCCTTACGTGTCCTCTGTCAACCCTCACCGGCACATTGCGGGTAGACAATATTGGTGCCCTCATTTACAGATGACGGACCCGAGGCTCAGAAAAGTTAGGAAGCTTGCCAGAGGCCCCATGGGCAGAACTGGTCCTTCAAAACCCGGGCCTGCCTGTCCCTTGTGTCGCCAGAGCCTGAGCTGCCCAGGGCAGCAGCGGAGAGCTCCTGAGCTCCGGACCTAAGGCGGGGTCCTCATCCCTGTGCAGGGCCCAGCTCTCCTCTTCTGGACACGGGGTGTCCCAGCCCCCAGAGTTGTGACGAACCCTACCTTGAGGGGGATGGAGCTCGTGGCCGCACTGAGGGACGCCCCCGCAGGGATTCCTCAGCCCAGATTTCCCTCCCCACTCACACCCCTCCTGACAGTAAGCGTCGTGTGAAGGGAAGCCTCAGGGCCTTATCACTTCCTCCCAGAGGCTGAGGCCTGCTGTGGGGAGGAAGGGAGGGCCTCGGGCCTCGGGTGCGCCTGTGCAAAGCCTTCCCCGCAGAGCTGCCTCCAGCCCCCCGCCTCCCTGCCCGGCCGGGCACCCCACCTGGCTTCCAGCTGCCCTTTCTCTCTTTTGAGGGCTGAGGATGCCAGGTAAGTTTGGGGGTTGATGGGCACCGGGAGGTGGGGCCTGTTTGTCTTTTTAGCCTCCCACCCCAAGGGCCTGAGTCTCCTGGGTCAGCTCTCTCCCCGTTCTGGGAGCGGGTCTTCTCACCCTCCTGTGACTATCCTCCCCAGCCCCTTTTCTTCTGTTAAATAATCATCAGTATTTGCTGAAGGCTTGCCATGAGCTAGAAGCTTGCAACAGTCCCATAGAGTATCACTGCCATGTCCTTACTGTATATACATGAAGGCTCAGAGAGGTTAAGCGACTTGTTCAAAGTCAAACAGCTCTTGGCAGCAGAGTGGCATTCAGAGCTGTTCAACTGACTCCCTTTACCTCCTGCTTTCACCTGCTGCCTGCTGGCCCTGATCCTGGTCTCTTATCTGAGCCTCCTTGCTTGTCCTGTTCTGTTGGTACTGATAGCCCTCTTGTGTGGGTGACCCAGCCCTCTTGGCTGGGCTACCGGCTCCAGTCCTTCCCAGCCCAGGGCTCCCGGGCTGGACACCCTCCCTCCTGCCCTCTGCTTCTAGCCACCAAGGCCCTTACCTGCGGTCTGGTGCGGGTGGGGGCGCGGGCGCGGGTGCCCTGCTGGGCTCAGAGGTGGTGGGGGAGGCCGGACCCTGCTTGCCGCACAGCCCCAGGCCCAGGCCCAGCCCCAGGCCACAGGGGGGCCCGGGCTCCTGGCCCACACTCTTCAAGTTGCCCATGTTCAGCCTTGCCTCAGCTCTGGCCCTCCCAGCAGAGCCCAGGCCTTTTCCTTAGGAAGGGGAGGGGGCAGTGGGAGGGGGCTCTCCGGTGCTGGCCCTTGCCCCGCCCCTGCCCCACACACAATGGGACAGGAACAAGGCAGGCTGGGAGGCTCTAAAGCCTCGGCTCTCTGCCCACCCAGAGGGTGGGGGGCCGGACGCCTGGGTTCCGCTCATAGGACTAGGACTGATAAGTGGGAAGCCAGGTGTTCTTGGAGCCCTGGGGCTGGAGTGCAGGAGCAGGGGTGTATTTGAGGGGGTGGGGGTGAGGATAGGGGGTAGGGGTGGAGTCAGCAGGGTGGACAATCAGAGGGTCAGAGAGGTCCTCATGTGTGGTCTGGCCAGAGCGGAGGACTTTCACCTCGCCCTTGCTGGCCTTGCTCTCAGCGGTTGCGGGGGGGTGGTGAGCCCCGGGTCAGCGGCAGGGGATGGTTCCCAGACTCTTAGTGACCACAGGGACCTCTACAGTCACTGCAGGTGCTCTCCTTCCCTGTCCTGTCTACATCTAAGTGCTCCTGGACCCCCACCTTGGAGTGCCATGGAGCTCTTGGGGACACAGTTCAGCAAGGATGCAGTGACCCTTTGTCCTTGACTCTGGCATTAGGGTATCCCTTCCCCTCCCAGCCCCAATTTCCTGGAACCCCCGCCCCCCATGACTCAAGTGGGGGACACAAAAGAGCAGGAAGCTGCCATCTAGGGCCTCCACCCCCACCCTGTCATCCAGTGACGCACGCTTCCCTGGGGGTGGTGGGTCAGCAGATAGACCCAGCAGTCAGCGCTGAGCAGAGACTGCCCACTGAGAAGATCTTGGAGCCCTAGCAAGAGCACGGGGCTGGGGAAACTACAATTCCCAGAGTGTAGATGGTGCCCACCAGCGCTGTTCCCAGCAGTTGTGCAAACTGGGGTTTGTAGTTCTAAGCCATCGGTGGGGGGGCGGGGGCTGGAGAAAGGCCGTGAGCTGGGGCATTCGGGTCTGCAGCGGTCTGAGCCTTGTGGATTTGAGATCACAGGGACTAAGAGACTAAGAGAAACTATGGGAAAGAAACGGAAGTTGAGAGACTGGAATAGGCAGAGACTGGGAGAGGCAGACAGGCAAGCAAACAAACACGTAGATTTGTGTTGGCTGGACTCCTTTGAAGAGCAGTGGAGGGTAAGATTGGGGTGGGCCTGGGTGGGGGCCGGGCAGGCGGATCAGCCGGAAGGAACAGGCTATGCTGTGAGCTCTGGGGTCACACCAAGAAGGCAGAGCCTGCCAGTTTGGAGGGAGGAGGGCGAGGGGACCCTGAAAACACGAAGAAGCCTGAGCTCCTGGACACCTGGAGAGATTGGCTGCCCCTCTCTCACAAAGGGGTGGGCGGGAGGCAGAAGCACAAGGCCTGTGCTTGGTCTGGACCTGCCCCTCAGGCCCCCGTCTCACCAGTCCCCTTTCCCAGCAATGCAGGGGTAGATCCCCTTACTCTTACCTCTCAAACATTTTCACCAGACCCCATATCTGGTTGCCATTCAGCCACTATCTAAAATGCTCAGAACTGGGAAGGACTCCTTTCCCTGCACTCCAGGAAATGGGGCGGTGGCTGGGCTCCTCAGGGACAGGTGACAACAAGCCTCAGATGCTGGGTCCTCGTGAGCACTCACTCGTCTGCCTCTTTTACCAAAGCCACTCCCTGTGGTCTCCTGACCTTGGGGCCTCCCCTCCGGTCTGTGCTTCATGCTGCCATCAGAATCATCTCAAAAGCAGGGCTTCCCTCTTGCCCCAGCCCTCCCTGAAACCGCTGACCCCAGGCCAAGGCCCAGCACCACCCAGGCCCAGCCAACGGTTCCCCAAGTGTGCTGCTCACACCTTCTCTTCTGGACAAAGGGGCTTCTCAGGGATCCCCAGACTGTTCTCAGGCCCTTGCCTGTGCTGTCCCTTGACCTCGCCCTTTGCCCTCTGACTAAAGAGACTCTCTCTTCCTCTTCCTCATGGGCAACCTGCCCAGGTCTCCCTTCCAGAGAGAACCCGCCACAGGAACCGCCTGCCTTCAGAACGTGCCCGGGGTTCAAGGCCACGTGCTGCCCCGGAAGCTGTAGTCTCTGAGCTGTGGGAGGTCCGTGGGCTCGCCATTTCTGCCCAGCGGGCACTCCTCTGTGGCCGGTCCTCCTGGCGGACTGGCAGAGAGCTTCTCGGCGCTCACTGCGGTCTGAGCCTCCTCTTCCTCCTTCTTTTCTCCTTCCAGAGATGTCGGTCCTGCCTCCTGTTCTGGACACTTCCCCCGCGTCCCCGTTATCTTTCACAGACACCATCCGCAGTTAATCTCTTACGCTTCTAGCTCCTTCTTGGTGTGCTTTCTGGAGGACCTGACCAACACACAGCTCCAGCCAGTTTCCTTGGGGAGAACCTCTCTGCGCTCCCCAGGCTACTCCGTCTCCTGGCCACCAGGCCCCTGGCAATATCTCCTGCTCGGGTTCCTCCCGGGGCTGGCTCGTGGGCAGCTTGCTCTGTGTCTTGGGTTTATCTCCCAAATGAGTGTGTGTGTGCTCTGGAAGGCCCAGACCAGGTTCTTCTCATCTGGGATCCTGCTGGGCCCGAGTACGCAGCACCCGGTAGGCGAGCCGTGAACTTGTTCAGCTGCAAATACATGCAGCCCCCTCGGGACGGGAAGCTGTGTTCTGGAAGCGGCGGAGAGGGGCCCCTGAGAAAGGAGTCGGCTGAGAGGCTGGACAGGTTTGGGTGAGCAGGGAAGGAGAGGGTCAGTCTGGTGAAGGATGAGACATCCAAGATGGGACACTTTCTGGCCACAGGAGATCGGGGACAGTTCAACGCGGTGGCGCTGGTGGTTCTACTGGGGTTGATCTGGGCAGAGATTTTAGGAAGAGGGGAAAGAGTCAAAAGAGAGACAGAGAAAGGCTTTGTCTGGGAAGGTTTTCTTCTTCCACTTTTCCTGGGACTGCGGCCAGCATTGGCCCGGGTGTCCTAACTTCCACTGAGGGACTCTGGCCTTCCTGAATCTTCCAGGCGGGGAGATGGGGCCTTTCTCTTTCCTCCCTAGGGGTCTGCCCAGTCTTGTCTCTCTCCACCTTGCTGTTTGTCAGTCATCCCTACTGGGGCATCAAGCCTGATGCAGTCAGTGGCTCATGGCTCTTATTAGCCACCGCACTTTGAAGAGTAACTTCTGAAAAGACAAAATTTTCAAGCCCCGCAGACGTGAAGTTCCACCGAGAGGAAAGCAATTTCAGTTTTGAACTGTGGGATTTCAAGCCGGAAGGTCCTTGGAGTGAATCTGTTTGGGAGCCCAGCCCCTGGGTCTCCGGCAGTGGCCGTGTTCTCTGCCACGGGGAGGGCTGCTCCAGACCCCAGCCCCATCTACCCCGGTCAGTGCAGGCGACAGACCCTTCTGTGGGTAAGCAGCCACGCCCACGTCTCCTCCTTTAGAAAGAAGCAGATCTTGTTCCTGTCTTCCTTCCAGAGCAGAGCCCTGGGCAGTGCTTCACATGGGATGCCCTGACCTTGGGGGAGGGAAGGCTCTGGCCTTGAAGGGGGGTGCGTGGGGCTGTGGGGGCTGTGGAGGGTGGCGGGGGACGGGAGCGGAAGGCCCTGACTCTTTATAGCCCAACCCGGAGTTGTTCAGTGTGAGTTGGAAGTGCCCCACCCTCCCCACTATGAGCAGCTTCCTTCCTGCCTGCTGGCAAGGCCTGGGTGGGGAGCTGAGGGGAAAGGAGGCAAGGGAAGGGGGGGAAGCCAGCAGAGGGAGGGGAGCAGCCCTCCTTTGGTTTAGGAGCCTCTGTCTGATGTAATTCACGCTGTGCTGGGAGGACGGGTTGGAAGCACAGAGGTTTGCTCATCTTCCCGATTGCGAGGTGGGAGCTGGATATTTTGGGAAAGGCTTTGGGCAGGGTCTGGGGTGTTTAGGACTCAGGCGGTGGGAGATGTTGTCGGTCTAAAAGGGGCTCCTGGGCTGGCACTAGGGAGCCGTCAGGCAGGCCCGACCCTTCTTGAGGAAGCCACATGGGGGCAGCAGAGAGCTGAAGAGAAGAGGCCGGAGCCAAGGCCGGGGCTCAGGGATCCCTAGAGGAGGATATCCAGAATCAATCCAGAAGTGGCACTTGCCTCTGGGCCCAGCGGTGGTGGGGGTCCACATTAACCCCCTGGGGCCCTGTAGTGGTTCATGTGCATAAGCCTGAAGGTCCTGATGATGGCTCTGACCCGCCCACTCCCGAGAACAGGGGTATCTTCTCTTGGGAAAGCTCCCTGCTTCTGCACAGACCACACCAGGGAGGGTTAATTGAAGGCACAGGGAGCCCTGCTCCCCGCAGCTGGAGGTGGGAGCGTCAGGGGCTGCTGGGGAGTTGTGGGAAGGAGTGCAGGGGGCTCCCTCTGGAGCCTGCACCTGCAGCCCTGGTCCCACAGGTGTGCTCCCGAGGGCACACTGACTCTTTTCTGGGTATTGTGCAGTCTCCTGGCTTTCAGACTGGTAGGAAAGTCAAGGGGCAGAGAGACCTCTGAGAATCCTGAGACCTTGCCCTGAGTGACCAGGGACTGTCAGCCTTTGGGGCTCCTGGGGAGTTGGCACTGACTTCCCGAGGGAGACCTGGGTATCTGCAGGCCTTGATTCTCCTGGAGGTTTAGACTCTTTCTGCTGAGCCACAGTCCTGAGCAGATGTTGTGCCCATGCCTCTGTGTATGTGTGTGTTTGTAAGTAGGAGAATATGTGTGTATGTGTGTATGTGTGCGTGTATGAGTGAATACGGATGTGTACGTGTACCCCTCCTTGACCTGCCTCCTCTTCTGGTTCCTGTCCCTTCAAAACTAATTTGGACTAAGCACATCAGGATGGATATGAATGTTTTCACATTCGTGGGGACTTGAAATTGCCCTTTGTTCCTGGGATCCAGAGCGAAAATGGGGAGATTTTAGGGTCAAGCTGAGGTCTCCCAAATGATGATCATGGGGACCCCCAAGTTAGGCTCTGGGGGCTCCTCATAGGAGGCCACAGTCAGGGATCAGTCTGACAGGTCTGCTCCCTTGCCCCCTCCTACCTCCCTCCCCTCTTCTCTCCTCCAGTCCTTCAGCCTGTCCCAGTTTCCTGGTGTGGTTGCTGTGGTGCTGGGTCTCTTGGGAACTGGGACTTTGAGCATCAAGTGTGCCCAGCCTGGAAATTCCATAGCAACCATCATGAGGACTGGTTGGGCAGAACCCCTTCTGCCTGCCTCTCAGGTTCCCTGGGGAGGGACCAGGCCCTTTCTTTAACCCAGGGTGAGAGGAGAAGCCTACAGATCCTATAGATTGATTTGTGAAATACAGAGACCCTGATCCCAAACTCCGATAGACCTTTAGCCACTGTGTTGTCTTTCTGCCCTCCCAATTGGATTATAAGCCCCTTGACTCCGGAAAACCAGATGTTCCTGGTATATTTGCTGTTGGTGATGATGTGGGCCTTTCTTGGGGTTCCCATTCTGTTCCCTGGCTTCCTAAATTCCAGCCTGGGCTGCTGTAAGAAATGGCCAACCTCAGTGCTTGGAGGAGTCTGATTTAGATGCTGTTCTGCCTCGTGCATCCAGAAGAGGGAGCACCCAAGCTTTTTCTTTTTTAGGGAAGAAAAATTGATACCCCTCTTCTTGGACATTCGGGCTCCTGTGCATAATCGGCTTCCTCTATCACCTTCACACCCTCACCAGCTCTATCTTCCTACAAGAAGGCCCCACTCTGGACTGCTATTATCCAGAGGGACAGAGATGAGGTGTCCTGACCACTCAGCCAAATTTTCCCTAAACCTCGCTCTGTAAAGCTTTCCCTTCCCCTTCTAGCCTTAAAACAGTCTCTTCTACTCTGAAGTCAAAGCATTTATGGTTTGCACCACTTCTTGCCACTTGGGATCTAGGACCATGTGGCATCTCTTGTAATTAGCCCCTGCAATAGATTATCTATTCACAAGTGAGCATTTTTTCTTCCAGACTAAGTACAAACTTTTCAAGGTCCAGAGGCTGGATTGTATGCCCTGTATTTCTCCAGGGCTCTCTCACAGCATGGGACACATAGAGAGTGACAGATAATAATTTGTGGGTAAACTGGGAAGATGACAAAGTGGAGGGCCTTGTTGGACCTGAGTTCTCTTTTCAGGTCCAACCTTCATGCTGGTTGGTGATTCATGGGGTGGGACAACAACCTTTCAGGATGTGAAGCTAGTGTGAAATTAGCATTCCCATGCTCATCCTCCTTCCAAAGCTGGGGGAGGCTCTGAATTCTGCCTGATGAGTTTAGTAGAATGAACAGAGAATAGTTCTGGAGAGTTGACATAGCCACCTCTGTATCTCGAATTCTCTGGGTCTTGTATCTTCTCTTTATCTCTCTCACACACACCTTGAGATCTGATTTCTTTCTCTTTTTTTTAAAGATTTTATTTATTTACCTGACAGAGGGAGATCACAAGTAGGCAGAGAAGCAGGCAGAGAGAGAGAGGAGGAAGCGGGCTGCCGGCTGAGCAGAGAACCTGATTCGGGGCTCGATCCCAGGACCCTGGGACCATGACCTGAGCCGAAAGCAGAGGCTTTAACCCACTGAGCCACCCAGGCGCCCCCTGATTTCTTTTTTTAAAAAGATTTTATTTATTTATTTGAGAGAGAACAAGCATAGGGGAGAGGCAGAGCAAGAGGGGGAAGCAGGCTCTGAGCAGGGAGCCCGAGGTGGGTCTTGATCCAGGACCCTGAGATTGTGACCTGAGCTGAAGGCAGATGCTTAACCCACTGAACCACCCAGGTGCCCCTAATTCCTGATTTCTTTCAGCTCTTATTATATGTGGTATATCAGTCCCTGACCTGGCCTGGTATGTGGGGTGGGAAATCACTTAACTAAGAACCAGGAGAGCTGCTTCTTGTGCAGCTCTGTTTCCAACCTCTGGCAACAAACTTGAGGAAGGATCTGCACTGCTCCGAATCTGTTTTCTCATCTAAAATATGAAAGTGTTCCCTTCTGGCTCTAATATTTCCTAAAGCAACACAAACCCCCAAGGAAAAGCCAAGGAATTTCAAATGTAAAGTTCAGGGGAGGATTCATATCTTTTCCTTGATGACTCGGGTGGGGGTGAAGGAGGAAAGCACTTTTTGGGCATATGGAAGTGCGACCTGAGGCTTCATAGCACCAATTGGCAAATCCAGATTTTCCTTCACCATATGCTGCCTCCTGGAGCTACTGTCCAGTTACAGATGCATTTTCATGGTTTGGGGTTGCTGTATAATTCACCGTGTCGGGAGAAGGGCCTCTCTCTTGCTCACCTGAGCTGCCCTCCCTGGTTTCCTGCCGAGCCTGGCATGGAAGGATTTCAGCACCTTGGACAGAGACAGGACTCCCGCCCTGCTGGACCTGAGCGGCCAAGAGCCAGGCCGGCTTCCCTGGCAGGGTGGCACCAAAGTGTAATTTGCTCCTTAATATTTTTTAGTTCTTCAGAACACCCAGAAACCCCCCCCCCCAGTCTATGTCAAACAGTGCACTGTTTCTGCAAACTCTGAGGGCCTTAGTTAAAAACAACAGCAGCAACAACCAAATCCTAGAACAATGTTAGGTTCCTAGTAGGTGCTTAGTAAATAATTATTTTAAAGGAACACCTGCAAATTCAGCCTCTAGACAAGTGCCCTAGTCCTCCCTTTATAATCAGGTTCTTTCTCCCCATCAGTGCTTCGTATATCGTAATTCTGGAACTTCTACTGCTCGCTAAGTTCTGGAGCCTCACCCAAGCCCCTGCTTGTGTCTGAGGAGGCTGAGCTGCATTCTTAACTCAGGGACAGATGGATGTTAGGTTCTCAGGCAGAAGAACTTTAAACTGACCTCCCTTCTTTGTTGTTTGGGGGTAAATAGATCGGTGGGAGGACTTTACATCTGACTCCTGTTGGGTTTTTTTTTTTTTTTTAAAGATTTATTTATTTATTTATTTGTCAGAGAGAGAGAGAGAGAGGAGTGAGAGTGAGCACAAGCAGACAGAGTGGCAGGCAGAGGGAGAAGCAGGCTCCCCGCCGAGCAAGGAGCCCGATGTGGGACTCGATCCCAGGACGCTGGGATCATGACCTGAGCCGAAGGCAGCTGCCCAACCAACTGAGCCACCCAGGCGTCCCTCCTGTTGGGTTTTTACTTAATGAAAATGTTCACTCCCTTCTTCTGTGTCCAAGAAAACCCTGCCTGTCCAGGAGGACCCAGCCTTCCCAGGAAGTCCTCCAGGCTGCCCTAACCCACTTAGAACCCTCCCTCCTCTGAACTCCCCTGTACCTATTACCAGCAGCACAGTGTCACACCAGATTGTTTTCATGACATTCATGCTCATTAGTTCTCCCCAGTCAAATGATGAACTCCTTGTAGGTGGAGTCTGTACCGTATGTCTGTCTGTTTTCAGGAGACCCTACAGTGATGAGCACACAGCAGGCTGCAGTGGGAGACTGATGGGTCATAGCATGTTCTCACCTACCCTTATGGGTCCCCCACTCCACTTATTTTTGATCTGCAATAAATACGCAGGATGGACCAGGGTTCTGTCTGTGAGTAATTGTCGGCCTCAAGGTCACCCGGATCAGACGGCAGAGGCAGGAGTTGGAGACGGAGGTGGAGATGGGCACTGAGGGGAGATGAGTGGGTGCGGAATGTGGTTGTGTAGAATTAAGGGAATCACTCACTGTTGGGGCTGGAAGGGATCTCAGAGATCAGCTTGTTTGGTCTCCTCATTTTACAGGTAAGGAAAGTGAGGTTTAGTGATCCTCCTAAAGTTACACAACAAACAGGCCCCTTTCCATCACCTCTGACCTCGTTCAAGTCTTTTTTTTCTTTCTTTCTTTTTTTTTTTTTGACCTGGTTCAAGTCTTTGACATCCCTCTCCTGGACTACTGCATATCTCGCTGTAGCAGATTGTAATTTTCCAAGACGGTCATGCCAGGAGATACCGCCAGACTTGTCTTTCTTATGTCATTGAGAAGTGGGGGGGTCTTTGTCCCTCTCTTTGCATCTGATAGGCCATGATTATGGCAGACGTTATTTTATGTGACTTTTGAGGCTACGTTAGTAAAGGTGATACAGCTGTTGCCTGGACCTCTCTTGGGACACTTGCCCATCAACCCAGCCACCATGCTAGGAGGAAGTGAGGCCAGCCACAAGAAAAGCCTTGTAGGTGTTCTGGCCCCAGTCCTAGGTGACAGTCAGCATCAATCACCAGATGTGAGCGAATGAGCTTTTCAGTCCTGATATGCATGGCACAGACACAAATGGTCCTG
Source organism: Martes martes (assembly GCF_963455335.1). Taxonomy (NCBI): domain Eukaryota; kingdom Metazoa; phylum Chordata; class Mammalia; order Carnivora; family Mustelidae; genus Martes; species Martes martes. The sequence goes on along the minus strand of NC_137899.1, from coordinate 102,219,326 downwards.
GCTGAACCTGCCCAAATGACAGGGACTTTGGCAAAATAAATACTGTCATCGATTTAAGTCACTGGAGTTTGGGATGGCTGTTATGCAGCAATAAGTAATTGAAATACCTCCTTTTCGCCTCAGTTTCCCCAAACTATTATGCACATTTCATTCATGCAAGAGACCTTTATCAGCTACTGACTCTATGCTAGAATTTATGCAAAGACAAATATGATTTCTGTGTTCGTGGACAGTTATGTCTGAGCTGCCACCACTGTCCCTGTGCACAGACAATAAAATCCATACTCCTCAGTCCTCTGCTCATGGCTCTGCCTATCGCTCCAGTGGCGACACACCAAACTGTTTTGTCCCCAGATCTGATCTTCATTCTCTGGTCTCGATGCCTTTGCCCATTGTTGTCCCCCTTCCACCTGCCGTGGTTCTGCCCTAATGAAGCACGTCTAGTGAAGCCTAATGAAACCCCATCTCGACCTTCAGAGACTGCTCTGAAATCGCCCCTTGCAGGCCCTCCCAGCCTCTTCCGGTTGAAAGTAAATGACACCTCCTTATAATAACCCCACAGCACTTAAGGCAGACTATACCATTTCTTTCTCAAGCCTGGTTAGACTGGGAATCCCTGGAGGAGGGAGCCTGGCCTATCCCTTCTATCCCCACTCACCGTGGGGTCTGGCGCACAGGGACAGTGTGCAGGAAGCCTCCGGTCAACATACGTTGATGGGGCTAGTAGGAGAACTGGAATTAGAATTCAGGTCTCCTGAGTCCTAGCGTCCAGCGCTTACTTGCTTCTTCTGATATCACCATGGCGGGGAAGAAGTCCCATCAACAGTGGGTAGCAGGTTTGCCAGGAGACCTTGATTATGGGCTGGGGGTTGACAGGATTGCGGCAGGGGGCCTGCAGATGGCGGTGACTGGAGGGACCTCTGGCCCCCGGGTAGGGGTCTGGGGTGGGTCGCCCTCCCTCCTCTGTCCCTCCCTTCCCATCCTTCCTTGCTTTCAGCAAGCTCCGAGTCCCTGCTTCTGGGGGCGCAATATGCTGTTACTCTGATCTTACTTTCCTCCAACCCCAGTTGATATCTGAAGACACCCCTCTTCTCAGGACTCAGTTGCACAGAAAAGTAAGCCCCCCCACCCCCCAGCCTAAGCTTCCCCTTGCATGGCAAGGGACTGCACTCTGTTCTACCTCCCTGGGGGGTTCTGAGGAACCATTCCACCATAAGATGTCTTTCCTGCGCCCATCTGACTGGAACTGTTTCCCAGTCCCTTGTGGATGTCACTTGCTCTCCTGGGCCCTATTTTGGCTGTGTCTTGCCTGACCTGTCCCTTGGGGGTCCACCAGGAAGCACAGACTTCAATTTCTTATTTCCTTTCAGGATGTTCTGGCTTGACTCGCTCACACTGAGCAGGAGCAGAGAGTGGGGTGGGCAGGATGTTTTCCCCGCAGACTTTTCTCCCTAAACTGTCTCTTTCTGGGAGCTGGGAGGAGCCTACTTGTCTTGCTGTCAATACAGCCTCTCCCTTCCCTCAGTCACAGACAGGCTTGGGGGAGGGGAGAGTTCTTGCCTGGAACGTCCTTGCAAATGGCTCTGTGGGCTGGAAGTGGGGTGGGTGGACTCTGGTTGCTTTAGGTTTTAAGGTTGGGCACTTCCCTCTCACTCTCGGATCTGGGGGTAGTGGAGGCGGGAAGATGGTGTGGGCGGGGGTGGGGTGGGGGGTGGACGGCTGCTTCCATCAGCTTCTCTGTTGTCCTTTACCTCTTGGTGCCTGGTACCTGTGGCCCCAAGAAGGATGTCTTCAGAGACACCTCACCCCCATGTCACAGCCTCTCTTGCACATCCTTATCCTTGGCTCTGGGGCGGCTCAGTGGGACTGCCTTCAGACCCTCTTCTCATCCTCCAGGAAGTCAGAAACTTGCATTGGGCTTGACTTCTGAGTGAGAGAGAGAGAGAGAGAGAGAGAGAGTGTGTGTGTGTGTGTGTGTGTGTGTGTGTGAGAAAGAGAGAGAGAGAGAGAGATTTGCCTCTCCTTAGCCTGATGGAACAGCCCTCTTCTCACCTGCCTCTATACTCTCAGGAGGAGGGCTGCTCTGTCTGGTCTCTTCTCTTTTGGGGAATCAAGGATCCCTCTGATTTCTGCATCCTCCCATGGGATGAGAGCAGAGGCCTGTCCCGGGAACGTGGTACCACAGTGTGGACAGCTGGTCAGGCCAGATGACCAGCTCCCTTCCTTTGGCCTTAGTCTGGAAATAAGGGAATGCTGCAGATGTCCCCCCCTCCATGTCCTTTCTCCTGGTGCCTGTCCGTGCTGCAGGCCCTTCTCGGCTCTCTCAATTCCCCAGCCTGGAGGGGAAGGCGCCCAACTCAAACCGGAATCAGCCTGGACTTAGGGCAGGCAACCCAGCATTCAGGAGTGGTCGCGGGGTGGGGAGGCGCAGGGCAAGACCCAGATGCCCCGTCACAAAGGAAGGGGAGTTGTGCTCTGGAAGGCCCAGGGCATCTTGGAGTGAGGGAGCTGCTGGAGGGAGGTGGAGAGGGCCGAGGGGATGACTGTACAGGCAAGAGCCTCTGGTCTTTTTTAGCATCAGCTAGTGGAGCCACCTCCTTCTCTCCCACTGGCTGCCTCCCTGAGTCACTGCCCACCCACCAGCAAATAAAAAGGAGGTGTCATCTGCTGGCCAATGGCCCTGTCTGGCCCCAGTGTTTGCATCTTTTTGCTCCTGGGTGGAAGGTGAGAGTCTGGGTAGGGTGGTCTCACCAAGACCTCTTCCTCTGGGCCTTTCTCCTTCCAGACTCTGCTGCTTCTTTGCCCTTTGTTCCTCCCCTCCCCCTACATCCCATGATGGTTCTCCCGGGTGACAAGACCCACCCCCTTGCTCCAAGGACAGAGGCAGCTGCAAGCCCTCAGGGGCCCCCACATGGCCCCATCCATCTAGCCGGGTCTCAGATCTGGGCTGCAGGGGAGGGGACCCACGGCGGGGCTGGCCGCTCAGCTGCCCACGCCTCCCCACCGGCCCACTCAGCTGTCAACACTCTGCCCCCCCTGCCCTGGCCTTCGCAGGGCCCTGCCTGGCTGCTCAGGCCGCGGACACGGCGCCCCAGAGACCCTCCCTTAGACCCAGGCAGGCGGTGGGCAGGCAGCGGGCAGACACCCTGCCTGCCCTTGAGCATCCTCAGGCCTCGTTGCCTAAATAAGGGAGCTGCAGCTGGAGCGAGCCAGCTGGCCGGGGGGGGAGGGGCCTGCGGCGAGGCCAGGGTTCTCCGAGGGGCTGGGCCGCCGCAGCGCCGCAGGGCCCCGAGCCCGCCGCGGATTGGGCCTGCACCGCGGGCCCGCGCTGCAGAGGGAGGGAGCACAAGGGGATCCCCAAGCTGGAACCTCGCGCTCAGGGGCCTATCTTTGATCCCGCAGCGAGGAGGCCGCAACTCGTGTCAGAATGTTACCTCTCTGTGCAGGAGGGCCCCCGAATAACCCCGGGGAGGGCTGTGCGTGCGTGCGTGTGTGTGTGTGTGTGTGTGTGCGTGCGTGCGTGTGTGTGTGTGTGTGTGTGTGTGTGTTGGGAGGTCGCCCCTGCTCAAGGTGCATGCCCCTCCGGCCTCACCCGTCCTTATTTCAAATCGCGCCCCACCCGGGGCCTATGGATTATCTTGCCCTTTGCATTTCCCGGGTCTCCCCTGGCCCTGGGCTTGTCCTCCCAGGGCCCAGGTCTGGCCCGTGTCACCCACATCAGACTTTGAGCGCATGTTGTGTGTACCCAGAGGGTTTTGGCGTGGTGGGCGACCAGGGCATTAAGGGACCAGCACACTCCAAGTCAGGTTCCTCAGCCCTTCCAGTCGGGGGTGGGGGTGGAACCCCCGGTCCCCTCCCTGGCCGTCTCAAGGCCAGTCGTCGCACCTGTCCTCACTGTTCCCCTACCTAGGGGCCCCTTCCCCCTCTGTGGAGCGCGCGAGTCCCGGGGGCTCCCGGGCTGAGCGAGGGGCTGGGGTGGGGGAGCCCTTGGCGCTGCTCAGCCAATGGGAAGGGCGGGAACGCGGGGTGTGGGGGGGGAGAGGGCGGTGCTGCGGGCGCGCGGCGGGAGGGAGGGGGCCGGGAGGCGGGGGCCGGAGCCCGAGGGGCGCGCGCCGCGTTAACCCTTCCGCCGCCGGGCCGAGCCGCAGGCGCAGCCGGAGCCTCGGGCGCCGGAGCGGCTGTCGGCGCGGCGGGCGGGACCCGGGAGCCCGGCGCTCGGGCGGGCGGAGCGCAGCGCGGGGACGCGGCGGAGCGGGGCCGGTGGCTCGGCGGGGGCCGGCAGACAGGTGTGCGGGCGGCCGGGCGGCCCGAGCTCAGGCGGCTCCAGGCCCGGCCCGCGGTCAGGAGCCGGGAGCCGAGCGGGGACCCCGCGCCCGCAACCCAGTCCCGGCCCCGCCCGTGCTCTGCTTGGCCGCGGGGTGCGGGGATCACGGCCGGGCCGGGCCACCCGAAGCCTGTGTTGGGCCGGGCCGGGCCGGGGTGGGTGGGGGCCCGCCCGGCCCGCCCATGGGCTCAGGATGCCGGTGCGGAGGGGCCATGTCGCGCCGCAGAACACCTTCCTGGACACCATCATCCGCAAGTTTGAGGGCCAGAGTGAGTGGGGGAGGGGGCCGGCGGGGAGGGGGCGCTGGGGGCGGGCCGAGCTCTCCCGAGTGTGAATGGAGGGGCGTGCCCGAGGCCGTGTGCATCGGGCTAGTGCGAGTCAGTGGGGGCCCTTGGCCTCAAGCCGCGGGCCAGGGGTCGTGAGGGCAAGGCTTGATGCCGAGGGCCGTGGGTTTGGGGCCAAGGGGACTGTATTGGGCTGCAAGGCGGGAGGTTCAGCTCAGGCTTTCGGGGATCCGGGAGTGTGTGTGACATCTCAAGTGTGCAGGTATCCCTAACTCCCAGTACCTGGGTGTGGATGGGGCTGTGTGGGGGCAGGGACGGGAGGAGGTAGAGGGTCCCAACCGTGAGACACTTAAGTACTGTGCCTGAGCCATCTTGACTGTGTTTGTGAGAGGCTGAGAGCCAAGAACTTAGAGTGAGCGTCTAACCTGCTCTCGGGATGTGTGTGTGTCACCCGCGAGTTCGGTCCTGCATGGGCAGTGGGGAGGAATCTTCAACAGAGCAACAACTGTGGACTCCCAGGTGAGAGTGTGTCATGGCCTGAAGCGGGGCTTCAAGGATCTAACAGGCCCAAGGCAGTGCCCCCATATTGCTGATTTTCTTGTCCTGAGCCCCTTTATGGGGGCCAAAGCACCCCTAAGGCTGGCCCAGTAGGGGAGGCTTCCAGAAGTGTCCCAGGCTAGGTGAATGTTCTGGCGTGGGTGTTTGATCCTCCCAGCACACGTGTGTCTGTCTCCAAGGCTGCATGTGCCGTGGTGGGTGTGACTGCCAAGGGCCCTGAGAGCAGGGAGCGGGTGACATTCCTTGCCCATGACCCCGTGAGCACAGCACAGTGTGTGCTTGTAACTGTGGGGCGGGGGGGGGGGAAGGGAGGGATCAGTTCGATGGGCAGCATTGTCTGAAGCAGAGGAACAAGGTGATCCTGAGGGGGAGGAGGAGACAGACCGTGGTGGAGGGCCACAAGTGGGGTCTTTCCTTCTCACCAGCTCCAGAAGGCCGAGGCGCTAGGTCTAGGAAGAATCTGGGCTAGGAACTGGGGGCTCGGCTTCTGGCCCCACCTCTGCCACTGACTGCCATGTGACCTTGAGTGACTCTCTTCCTTGTCAGAATCTCAGTTTCCACATCTGGAAAGGAGGGGGTGGCCGAAGGAGCCATTCGGGGCCCTTCTCTAGTGGTATTCCAGGAGCTCCGGGAAGGGGTGGGGGTAGGGCTTGCCTTCGAAGAAACTCGCTCTTCTCTCTCTGGGCCTGGGAGCTGGTTTCTCTTCTCCAAAGCTGATGTGTGTGGCTGAACTGCCTTGGGCTCAGGGGGAGTTGGAGGCCAAGTCAGGGGTCTTTCCATGGGACAGGGAACCCTGACTCCTGAGGTCATTGGCTGCCTGGGAGTTTTGGGGGCCTGGTGAACTGACCTAAAGATGACCCAACTTCAAAAAGTAACTTCCTGGAGCCAGGGTAAGGGAGGGCTTAGGAAAGCAGCCTCCCCGGGTTGGTGAGGGGAGGGGGGTTGCTGCTGTAGCTGCAACCCTTGCCCATGGGATTGCCCAGGGCTGCAGCCGGAGGGCTGTGTCCCCTGGAAAGGGAAAGGGCAGAGTTCCAGCTGCCACCCAAAGCCCCAGCATTAAAGGCCAAAGTGGCCGGAAACTTCTGTGTTTATAAAAAGCTCTTATCCCAGATCATCTTCCCTGGCACCAGCTGGGTCTGCTGCCTGTCTGCGGCTCACCTGCCAGCCTGGGTCTTGGGACAGGTGTTGGGGGGAGCCACGTCTAGCTGAAATGGGTCTATGGGGCACCTCTCCTTGATGGTGCCTCACTTCCCACCAGGCAGTCCCCTTTCCTGGATCTGTCTTCTTACAAGTGGACCACTATCTCAGGTCCATCCCTGGTTCCTGTATTTCCAGGGATTGGAGCTGCGGGTCCCCTTCCTTGCTCCCTATGACCTTGGGGTTCTGCCTGTGACCCTCAGTGTATTTCTTCTCCTGCCAGACCTAGCTTCAAAAGCTGGCTCCTTTAAAAGCTGCAGGATGTGGGCATGGCTCTGAACTTCTTTCGAGCCTCAGTTTCTTCCTCTAAGAAACAAAGATAATGATGAGTACCTTATGGGGTCGTCGGAGTATTAAATGAGAAGAAGCATCGCAGGTGCTCACGTGGTACGCCCCTCGTCCCCTTTGGAGAGCCCACTCTCCAGCCCTGACTGCCCTTGGAGGGGCGCGGGAAGTCCGGGGAAGTACTGACCTGCTGGGTCCGCAGATATTCGGGGGAATGATATCCTAAGGATCCCTCGGGGTAAGGAGTGCTCAGTGAGGGACCCCCCCGCCCCCCCCCCCCCCGCCCCGTGTCTAGAGAGCAGGGGTCAGGAAGAGAATCCGGAGGACCTGGTGCAAAGGGAAGGCTGTCCGCCATCTCTGGCCCTTCTCAGGCTCCCTCTCCAGGCCCAGTGTTTATCCGTCCGCCGCGGCTGCTGACACACGCGTTGCTGACACCCGCCCAGGCTGGCCTCGGCCCCGAGCGCGGAGGGGGCGGGGGGCCGCTGGCAGGCTGCCCGGGGGAAGCCACGCAGCCAGCCCGCGGGCCGGGCGGGGGAGGGGGCGAGTCGCCTGGCTGGGTCGGCCGAGGCACCTGTGTCGGGGGCACAGCTGCGCTCGCCCCCTGCTGGGGACCCCCGTCCTCGCGGTGCTCCCTGGAGCGGGGAGTCCCCGGGCGGGTGGCTGTGTGTGACAAGAGAATACGGGGAAAGGGCTGGGAGCCCCCGAGGCAGGGGTCCCTGCTCACGTGCCTGCTCATCCCCGCCCCCCAGGCCGCAAGTTCATCATCGCCAACGCTCGGGTGGAGAACTGCGCCGTCATCTACTGCAACGACGGCTTCTGCGAGCTGTGCGGCTACTCGCGGGCCGAGGTGATGCAGCGGCCCTGCACCTGCGACTTCCTGCACGGGCCGCGCACGCAGCGCCGCGCGGCCGCGCAGATCGCGCAGGCCCTGCTGGGCGCGGAGGAGCGCAAAGTGGAGATCGCCTTCTACCGGAAGGATGGTAGGCGGGGGCGGGGCCGCGACGAGGGGCGGGGCCGCGAGGGACGGGGGCGGGACTGTGAGGGACGGGGGCGGGGCTGTGGGGGGGCGGGGGAGAGGACAGCGGGATCCGGGAGGCTAGAGGGTAGAGGGGGAGACAAGGCGAGTCCCCTGGGGACGTGACCCCATCGGAGGCCACTGCTGTGGGTCAGGTGGCAGGCGCGGGCTGGGCATTGGGGCTGCAGGACGGCGTTGGTCTCCTCCCCTCACGCACTCTGGCGGGATAATTTTCGTGGTGGCGAGGGGTCTGTTTGGCTGTGGGTCTGGCGCCTTCGGTTTCTCCCTCCCGAGACAAAAGTGGGCAGGTTGAGGTAGGTGGGCTGGAGTTTGACGGGGCCGGGATGGCAGGTGTGTGGACGGAGTCAGGCTTAGAAGGTCAGGTTGGCAGCTGGGCGCCCACCTCCGGCTGGCCACAGGCCTCTAGCTACTCTAGGGCAGCCCCTCCCAGGTGATTGGTCTGGGAGATGTCACGGAGGGCGAGGCTGGGGGAGGGATTGCAGGACTCTGGCTGGCTCTGGGCTGCCCTTCTCCTGCCCCTCTCTCTTTGCTTAAACAGCGCCTGGCGGGAGGTGTGTGCCTCTCCCCACAACCTCAGTTCCCTTTGTCTCATCTAATGAGCGCCCGCCCACCACCCCCTCCCCGCACCAGGTGTCTCGGCTCAGCCGCCGCCTCCCAGCCCAGCTGCTGGGGGCTTCCGGACAGTGGATAAACAGCGCCCCGGGCGGGGCTGCTCCCCGCGCTGTCCCTGCCCTGGGTGGGGTGCGCTCTGCTCAAGGAGGGCAATGAAAAGGCTTTGGAAGCCTGGCAGGTATCCGAGAGCTGGGGAGGTGGCTCCCGAAGTGCCACTGGACTGGTCCCGGGCACCCAAACTGCTACTCACTGTGTGTAACTGACCAGCACTTACTGAACCCCTGTGAGCCAGGTGCAGCCTCAGGGTCTTTTAGATGGAGCAGTGGACTAGCCAGGTGAGGTTACTGTGGGAAGGGAGCGTACCTGCTGCACACGACACTCTCTGCCTTGGCGGACAAAGTGAGCCAGCCGTCTGCGTGCACCTGTCCTGGAAATATGTGCTCAGAGTCGCCTTGCGCTGCCCTGTAAAGGCTTGCCTCCCTCCACGGCCCTGTTTCCGCAGGCCTGTATGGCCTGTGACTTTCCTGGACAGCATCAGAGGGGGCACTATCCCTGGGGCCCTGTGAAAGAGAGTTTGCTTATAGAAAAGTGGGATTCTGGCTGAGAGGCAGGAGCCCGGGAGACCAGATGCAAACTCCGAGGGCAAGGCCTTCCGTCTGTGTTTTTTGTTTTGTTTTGTTCTGTTTTTTTCACTACAGTCTCCCCAGAACCATTATCAGAGCAGATCTGTTTTTATATCTGCGGGGCCGTGGAGTGCTAGCTAGCAGGGGTGGGCGGCTCCCAGTACTGGATGCCCGGCTAAATGTTTCACTCATATTATCTCGTGGAATCTTCACAACTCTGGGACGTACTTACTATTTTTATCTCCATTTTGTGGATGAGGAAACTGAACTTGGGGGAAATTAAGAAACTTCCCCAAAGTCACACAGCTAGAAAGAAAGCGGCAGAGCTGAGGGATGGAACCACATCTGTCCCGAGCAGAGCCCTTCCTGTTCTCACTCTGCTGTCACCTATGAGAAATGACCCCAAGTAGTTACAGGCAGATTATATATTGCACGTTACTTTATGTACAATTTTATTTTGGAAGTTCACAAACCATCGGTATAATGAAAAGAATGCAGATGCCTAAGTCCCGGGTTCAGGTCTAACACCGGAAAGTGTGTGATATGGGAACTTGGTTACTGCCTCGAGCCTGTTTCTACTTCTAGGATAGTGTGCCTGCCCAGCCCCTTGGCAATGGGGACCTGGGTTCTTCTGTCTTCCCCGTAGTGTTTGGGGAGCCCTCCTTCTTGCCCCAGAGAGCCTCTTTGGGGCGAAGATAGCCATGGGACCCCTCCTGCAGAGATGCTAACATGGGATCTTGGTGACCTCGAGGATCACTTAATCCAGCCCACTTGTGTTACAGACGGAGAAACTGAGAAGCAGAGGTCCAGTTACCAGTTAATCAATGGACAAAGTAGGATTAGAATCCAGGCCCCCGGCCCAAGCTCAGATTGTTTCCTTCTTCCAGTTACTTCTCCAAATGGGGCTGCCACCCAGGAAGTTATCTCCGCCTGCCCTCTTGTCTGCTCTCACCTAGTTTCTCCTGTTGGGCCACAGGCTGGCCTTGACCCCCATTTATCCTGGTACTTGAGGTCTGGGAGGCAGGCTCCCTCTGCCTCCCTTCCCTCTGCCTCAAAATGCTTAGTCCCTTGGGCAAATCCCTGAGGCCCTGCCTGTGCTATGTTTGCGCGTATGCGGGAGCTCACACCTTTGTGCGTGGGCAGAGGCCAGGGATGCCTGAGCGGCCCTTGTTTCCGTCCAGGCCTTTTTCTGGTCTCTGCCTGGGCCAGCCACAGGAGAGTGGGTTCCTGGGCTTCCGCCCCAGGGAGGTGGGTGGCTGGGAAGGAGGCGAGGCCTCTTGCTGGCAGGCGCCACTGTGGCCAGCTGTGCCGTGTCGGTGCCTCTGGTCTAGCTCTGTGCTGTATCAGGGCCTGGAGCCAGACAGCCCCATTATTTAGGTGCTGGGACTGCTGGGGGGTGGGGAGGCCGGACTGGGGGTGGAGGGCGGGTGTGAGCCAGAGGGAGAGACTCCTGGGCCCCGTGTCTGTGCCCCTTAACATCAGATCTGGCCCGGAGTAAGGTGAAACTGGGGACAGGGCTGGCAGGCAGTTGTACCCCCTCGGGGCCCTGGGGCCGGGTCTTGGAGGCAGGTGCTGCTGCCGCACACCTGTGTCCTTACCTGGCGGGAGAGGGGGCTGTGGGTCCCTTGGAGCAGGGCTCCTCTTCCCTTGCTCCCTCGTCTGGAGGTGCCCTACTCGGGTCCCTTTTGTTCTCTCTGCTCTTTGTTCTCTCCGCCCCGCCTCCTGCCTCCCCGCGGAGTCCAGCCCCAGAGAGCGAGTCCAGCCCCAGAGAGCGAGTCCAGCCGCCAAGTCCAGCCGCCGACTGTGCTCCTGGGGTCGGCTCCTCTTCTGTCTCCCAGTGTTGGCCTCCCCGCTGACTCCTGCCCCCTCGGTCTTTTATCTCCTTCCCCTAGCACCTGTCTCTCTTCTTCCCTCCCTTCGGCACCCCTGAGCCTTCCTTCTTGCCTCTCTTCCTCTGCCCCCCCCCAGGCTGTATCCGGAAATCTCTCTCTCTCTCTCTGCCTGTTCTGGCCTGGTCTCCTTGTCCCCGTGTCCCCAGGAGCCTGTGCGTGGGTGGGGATGGGGGTGTCTCTAGAGAAGAGTCTGTCGCTTCTCCACTCCAGCTGCAGGCCGGTTGCCATGGTAACAGGGTCAGAGGGCCCCCACTGCAACAGCTGAGCTGTGGGCTGGGGGAGGGGTGGAGACTAGGGGCCAGCCTGCTCTCCAGGGTCCCTGGTGCCCCTAGGGAGCCAGAGCCCCTGCGGTGGCCCCAGACTCACCAGTCTGTGGTCCCCAGACTCAGACCTCAGCTTCCCCGGGGCTTGGGCGGACGCTTCTGGCACCAGCGACCTCCCGTGTACCCCAGGCCATTTCCCCATTTCCTCCCTGTTCCCTGACATCAGACCCCTCACTGTGATACTCCCACACTCCGCCCTACTCCATCTCGGCCAACCCCTCCCCAAGCTCAGACAGCCACCCCCTCTGCCCCGCCAGGTCGTGATCCTCAGGCTCCCAGACCCCCATCAATTTGGTTGCCCGTGAAGGAGTCGCACAGATTGGGTACCTAAGCAGATCAGACGGAGGTGGGTCCCTAGGTGTGTCCCGTGTCCCTGCGATGGAGCAGACCAGAGTGATCCCCGGGGCAATGAGGGTGGACACAGGTAGCACCCTTCTCGGGGGTTGGAAGCCTCAGGAGGGCTCCCTTGGGCCTTCCATTCAAGGCCTGAGCGGCTTGGCGCTGAGGTGCCAGTGAGAGCCCCTGCCCCTTCCCCTGTCCCTGCATGGTTGCCAGGAGCCAGGCACAGGGGCCTGAGGGGCTCTGCTGTCCCCAGCCAGCACTTTCTCTCCAAGGGCCCCAGGGAAGTGTCATTCCTGTGCTGGACTAGGGTGCCCTGGACTGTTTGGGAGCTTCCTGGCCCAGCCCCAGTGCAGGGGTGAGTCGGTCTGCCAGGACTGAGGGTGTCCACCACTTCTAGCCTGCCCTGGGGTCTGGAGAGTGTCGGGAGGGCGGCTCCTCCATGTTGTGTCTGCCGTCGCCCCCGGAGAGGAGCTGTGTAAATATTTGTGCAGAACGTCGTCATCTGCAGTGAGAGCAAAGTTTGACGGTGGCCTTGGGCTCTGGGGAGGGGGGCTGTGGGCATCGGGAGGGCCAGAGTCGGGGTGTGAGATGGGGTGAGACTCAGCCTCTTTGCTGCCCTGAAGTGGCTTCCAGGGTGGTGTGACTTGAGAGGTTCCAAGAAAGCCCTTTTACACTTAAACATCTCCTCTGACGCTGCCCCAAATGCCTCTATCAGGGGAACCTTTGGTTTCGGTGGAGAATGAGCCTTGTTTGTTTTTTTTTTAAAGATTTTATTTATTTATTTGACAGAGATCACATGTAGGCAGAGAGGCAGACAGAGAGAGAGGGGGAAGCAGGGACCCCGCCAAGCAGAGAGCCCGATGCGGGGCTCGATCCCAGGACCCTGAGACCATGACCTGAGCCGAAAGCAGAGGCTTCAACCCACTGAGCCACCCAGGCGCCCCATGAGCCTTGTTTTTGAAAGACGTGTCCTCTCTCTTCACCCTCCCCTGTACGCAGGGAGGAATGTGGAAATCAGCTCTTTCCTGTGAGGGACTTTAAGAGAAATGTCCCTCCCTGACCTGGGCACGAGGGCCCGAAGAGGGTCTGTGGTGGGACACCTAGGACAGGTGACAAGACTGTTAGAGCCTCTGGATGAGCTGCTGTCCCTCCAGGTCCCCTTCTGTCCTTAGTCTGGGGGCCCATGCAGATCTCCCTGCTGTGAACTGTGGTTGGCCTCAAATGGGTCCCTTTTCCCTTCAGGTCACATGCTTGTGGTACTAGAAGTACCCTGAGGGCCAGGAAGTGTCTTCTTGGCCATAATCTCCCTCCCTCAAGTTCTGGGTGAGGTGGGCGTGTCCGGCTTCCCTCTGCTAGATTATGAGCTCCGCAAGGACAGAGAGCAGTCGTGTTTTGTTCTCTGTCGTATCCCTGTCTAGTGCTCGCTGGAGCTCCATACATACTTGCTGAAGGAAGGAAGGAAGGAAGGAAGGAAGGAACGAATGGAATGGATGAGGCGGGCAGTGCAGAAGCCCTCTGCGGGGAGTCAGGGACTTGGAACAGTGTCTGGCTTAGTTCCAGACTTGCACCTGCTTGGCCATCAGCCATGCCCTGCCCCTGCTCGAGACCCCTGCTTGCCTCTCCCTGTCCTTCTCCAGGCTTCTGCTGGCCCCTGCTCCTGCCTCCCCCGCAAATCGCTGAAGCCACGTTTGTGTTCCCTTTCCTGTTCTTTCTCTTTCATGTCACTTTTCTTCTTATCTCGTTCACCTGCCCTTACCCTTCCCTTAGGCAACCATTCGGATGTACTTGTTGGGAATGTGTTGTTTGCACTATTCTCGCAAAATGTGTGTTTTGTCTGGATGCATATAGGTTTAACTTGTGTAAACGAGACGTGCTATATTATATTCTGGTGTTCACTTTCCTTCCATGGGAGTGTGCCTTTAAGTCCATTCAGTTGTTACTCGACATCTAGTTTGTAGCTTCAGTCTTTTTTCTTTTTTTTTTTTTAAAGATTTTATTTATTTATTTGAGGGAGAGCACGAGCTGGGGGAGATGCGGCGGGAGAGGGAGAAGCAGACTCCCCATTGAGCAGGGAGCCCACATGGGGCTCGATCCCAGGACCCAGCGATCACGACCTGACCTGTCGGACGCTCAGGAGACTGAGCCGCCCAGGCGCCCCCACCCCCAGCTTCATACTTGATGGCGTGTGCTGACCTCCGTTTACCTGCCCGCTCTCTTGGGCAGCCATCTCCAGATTTCCTCCATAAATTATGTTGCGGTGAACATCCCCAGCCTCGGCTCCTTTTGGACTCCTGGGAGGATGTCCCTGGGACGCATCCCCAGGGGTGGACTTGCTGGGTGGCGGCGGTACGTGGACACTTAATTCAACTAAGTGCTGTCACACTGGGCCCCAGCATGGCGGCCCCGCCCCGTAGCCCTGCCACACGTGGCGTTATCCACTTTTCTAATTTTTGCCAATCTAATAGGTGAGAGTGATAATTTGCCGCCTTAACTTGCATTTCTTTGATACTGTGTGAGTCCGGCATCTCAGGCTTGATCGCCTTTCCTGTTGACTTCCCTGAGAGTGGTCTGCTTGTGTCCTGGCTCACTTTTCTAGTGAAGCTGCCATCCTTTGTTCTCGGTGATTTGCAGGAGTTGCTTCTGTATTCTAGAAATACAAATGCTTATAGTTAAATATTCAGCGCATGGATTCTAGATGTTAATTCCTGTTGACTCGAGATGTTGCAAGTATCTTTTCCCATTCATTCATCTGTTAAATTTACCCAACAGAGACACTTCATAATGATACAAGTTAGTATTCTTCAGGTTTGTTTGGGCTTTGGAAGTTTTGTTTGAGACAAACTTCACCATTCTGAGGGTGCAGAGGGGTCCGTTTTCTTCTATTAATTTAATTGTTTTTCCTTTCTCGGTTGGCTTTCGTCCATCCTGAGCCTCCCTCTGTGGTGTCGAGTACGGATCAAGTTGTATTTTTTTCCGCATAGTGAGCCAATGTTCCCAACACACCTGGTAAACAGCTTGTTCTTTTCCAATGGTTCGTGGGGCCACCTTCATGGTAAGCTAATTGCCCATCTATCCATGGGTTTGTCTTTGAGCTCTCTGTTCCGTTCTAAACATTTATTTGTCTGTTCTTGCACCAAAACCACACTAGGAGAACAACGGTGGCATTTAGTAGTCTTAATCTGAAAGACAAACCTTTCCAAATCTTCCCTCTTTCTTCTTCTTCTTCAATATTAACTTGGGTGTTTACAGACCTCTCTTCTTCCTTATGAGCTTTACAGAAAGTATCTCGAGTTCTGGGAAAGAAAACCCCCACTAGACTCTTGACTGGAATTAGATTAGTTTTATAGATTAATTTGGGGAGAATGGACATCGATATGATATTTGTCCCGTCCAAGAGCCTGGACTGTTTCTCCATTTATCAGATAGTTTCTGTGCCTTTATTAGTTTAAAGTCCACCCCCCCTTCCCCTGCCCAGCCCCGCAGGCCTTGTGTTTTCTTCGTCAATTCTGGTTACTTTACAGTTTTTGTTGCTATTACGGGAGAGACTTTATTGTCGACTACCTATTCTCATCGCTGTGCTGGTGCAAATACTGTTCCTTTGGTGGCTGACCTTGCATCTGGCAGCCTCACTGAGCTCCCTTATTTGTTCTAATTGTTTATCTGTTGATTTTGTTGGTTCTCTGGGGAGATGATCCTATCATTTGCAGATACTGCCGGTTTTCTCTGTCTGTGTTTGGGTCATTGCCACGTGTTTTGCTGGTGGAACGTTCCACGTGCACTTGGATTTGTTCTTTGGAACGTCCCAGCGTCCTGGGAGCTGGGTGAGTCCTGGAGGGATTACAGCTCTCCCCGTGATTGACCGAGGGACGGATAGGAGAGCTGGAATTGGGGTGGGTGTGCTCAAGGCATCCCCTGGCTCTCTGGGGTACGCTGGGAGCCAAGGTGGGTGCAGAGTTCTGGAGCCTTGCAGAGCCCTGAGGTGGGCAGGAACCCCAGGTTGTTTCCTGTTGGACCTTGGCCCTGTGCCCTTGTTGCCCTGTGGCAGGCTGTGTGGGAGTCACAGTGAAGAGTGCCGGTAAGGGTCTGAGAAGCACCATGTGTTTGAGGCTCCTGCTCTGGTCCCCTGTCCTGGTTCCTGGACCACCAGCCTTCATGTCCCATTCTTTTTTCTTTTTCTTTTTTTTTTTTTTTAAAGATTTTATTTATTTTTTTGAGAGAGAGAGCTAGAAAGAGAATATGAGCAGGGGAGAGGGGCAGAGGGAGAGGGAAAAGCAGACTCCCTGTTGAACAGGGAGCCCGACATGGGGCTCGATCTTGGGACCCTGAGATCATGACCTGAGCTGAAGGCAGACACTTAACTGACTGAGCCACCCAGGCACCCCTGCATTCTGTTGGTAAGTTTTAATAGCACTTCCACAAAAGACACCTTGATTGTCACCGTGGTTCCAGCCACTGTCTAGACTCAGGATGGGTTTGAAATGGGTAAATTCCATCGTGAAAGGCCAGTTAGTCTCCCTGGATCTGAAAGGGAGCTTGCAGGGTGGGGAGATCGCCCTGCCCACACCCACCTACGGGCAAGTCACCGCCCTGAGGACCAGTCCTTGCACACCTGCTTACCCCGCACCTCCTGTGAAGCCAGCCCGGCTCTGGCCTCAGGGCTCTGCCTTGGGTGGGGATGCTGGGAATAAGGAAGCTCACCCCAGAAGCCAGTACACAATTATCTCCGAAATTAGGGATATAGTTTTAGAAATTCTCAAAGAGAAACATCACGGGGGCCACATGGAGCAGGCAGTAATGTCTTTGTAGATGGGAGCCCTGTGGGTCCTAGCGGGATGGCAGGAGCCGGAGGGGAGAGGGCTGGGGCTCTGGGGAGTGGGAGGCCTGGTGAAGCTGGGGTGCACTGAAGGGGCTCAGGCAGCGCGTGGGCCCCAGCAGGGGTGGGAGGGAGGGTGAGCTGAAAGGTCTGAGTTGGCTGGGATCAGGGGGATTTCTGGAGGATTCTGGCGGGGTGGGAGTGGAGGGACAGACTCCAGGAAGTAGGAGGGGGAAGGTAGAGCTTGGAGGAGGAGAAAGAGCTCTGGAGAACGGAGCTGTTGAGCAGCCTTCCGCACGTGAACGTGGCCTGGTTTCACCTTCCCAAGGCCTCAGAGGTCATGGCTCCCAGCTTGTAGATGTGTGGCTGTGTCCCAGGAGGTGGATGGGGCTGGGACCCGGAACTTGTCTAGGAAGGACTCTTCTCTCGAGGCTGTTCCAGCGTCCCTGGGGAGAGGTGGCACAGGCAGGCCACAGGCTGTGGGTTTGCAGGGGCGGGGGTGGCGATTGGGACCACTGCACAGAGGCCCCTGAGGCCCTCTCGATGACCCTATGAATCCCTGGGAAGATGTCAGGCTGTAAGGGCTGGGGGAGGGGAGCCCGTATCGTGGCTCCCCAACCCTTGTTCTGTGGTGGGCATTGTGCTTTGCTCAGCTCCTGGAGTCAGGGGCAGAGGCCTCTCTGTCTCTGTCACACACACACACACACACACACACACACACACACACACACCCCGGCTGGCCTCTCAGGCTTCCCTGCACGTCCCCCGGGCGTGCAATGTCCCTGGCCTTCCCTAGACCCCCAGCTGCCCATGAGAGTGGTGTTAGTGACACGGTGGCCCCTGGCCAGGAGCAGCTCCTGCTGCATCTTCCTGTCGCCGCCACCAGGCTAAATATAACCTGACACTGCACAGCCCTGGGCCGCCGGAGACAGCCTCTCTGCCTGGGGGCGGACAGGGAGGACTGGAGCCCCAGCCTCCTGCCCTCAGTGTGACTTTGGGCCCAGCTCCTCCTGCCGGGAGGCGACTGGGGTGAGGAGGGCTGCCTCCCCGAGGTCACCTTCCCTGCAGGATCCCGGCACCCTGCCCCGTTACAGCTCTGGATGCTTCCACAAGGCCATCTGTCATGTCATCTGGCATCCAGGGCAGGAATCACTTATCCTTGCAGTGCACACGGGGAGACTGGAGCTCAGAGAGGTGGGTGACCTGCCCACCGTCACACAGCAGTTGCTCGGTCCCCCGTTGGGGCCAATCAGCTCAGCTCCGTGGGCTCCTCCCTCTGCCCTCTGCCTGTCCTCCCCCATCTCACGCTGGGCTCTGAACTAGGGTCCTTCTGAGTCCTTGACTCAGTGAGGGCAGGTGCTAGGGTTGTTTTGTTCGTGACACCCCAAATGTTCACATGCATGTGCTCAGGGAGAATTTGTTGGGGACAAAAAGCCATCCTCAAAAAAGCAGGGATGATGTCTGGTTTACAGATGACCAGCCAGAGCCTCTGACCTGAGGAGCCTGTCCAAGGACACTCAGAGTCACTTGCAGTCCTCCCTTTCCCCGTCCGCCTGGTGCCGCCCAGGAAGATAAGGCTTGCCCCTGTTGAAGCAGAACCTGGAGCCACACCAAGGCCAGGGGTGCCCAGAAGTGGGAAATGGGGTTTGGGACTGTGGGTGGGGTCCCAGAGCCTTGGATGGGTTGGGATGGAGGGCAGGGATGTTGTCCCTGGGTGCCCTGCTGGGCGTGGGGTGGCACCAGGGAAAGCCAGCCAGTATTGTGTTCTGGTGGGTGACAGCAGGGAGTCAGGAGGAACTGTACCTGCCGCGCTCCAAATGTGTCCCCTCCCCCACCTGTCTCTTCTCTCCTTCGTGTCTTGCTGGGAGCTGCATAACCTCCACGGGCCATTAGGATCCGAGGCGCAGAGGAGCCTGTCAGAGGGTGACTGTCACTCACCAGTGGACTCCCTGGTCCTCGGGTCCGTCCCCACAGGGGCCCGGGGCGCCCTGTGCTCCAGGAGGCAGGCGAACGCTGGACACCTGCCTTCCAGAGTCTTCAGCTGGGGCTGGGCGGGGGAGGATGTGAGCAGGCTATTCTGCATCAGCCACGCGAACCTGGCTGGCCCAGGGGCCTCTCCCTTTCCTCCTTCTCCCATGTATCAAGACTTACCTGGGGCCCAGCTCCTACTTCACATACATCAGGCCATTCATCCCTCAAGCCCCGTGGGGTGGCCGTGATCCTCCCGTGTCACCAAGGAGCCCCCGAAGGCTCGTGGAAGGCAGGTGACTGGCCCAAGGTCATTCGGAAGCAATGAATGGTGGCCACCTGACTGCACAGACGGTGTGGGGTTCCTACTTCTCCCCTCCAGTTTGTCCCTTCCGGGCTGCTCCTGGCGCCGGTGGCCCCGGGAGTGTGGGCCGTGCCTGCCACGGAGTGGCTCTAGGCGGAACTGCAGGCCGGCCCAGCTCTGGGTCCTGTCGGCCTCTGCTCCAGGGGGAGCTGCGGCCCTGGGGGCCCGCCGAGGTTGGAAGAGGAAGCAGAGCAGAGCAAGCAGAGCAGAGCGACAGGCAGGGCCTGGGGGTAGGTAGGCACGGGGCTAGGGGAGGGCGAGGTGCCGTCTTGTCCTGTGTGCGCAGCGCCAGCCCAGGGGTCCCCCGGAGGCGGCTGAGCCGCCGACTCTGGTCATTTCTTCTCTGCTGTGAAGTTGGGTGAAGGTCAGAGCCCCACCACGCACCGGCTGCATTCCACTCTGTGCTGATGCCCGGCTGTCCTGTCTAACCTTCAGCTGCCCTCAGTGACGCCCACCCCCCATCATGCCAGCCAGCGACGGGATGGGGGCCGCCAGCAGCTCTGGCTGGGGATGGGTGATGGGGCCATTCGTGGAGGACCCGACCGTGGAGGACCCAGCCGAGCTGGCTGGGCGGTGGGAGGCAGAGCCCCAGAGAGTCCTGGCTGACTTGGGGCCACCGGCTCTCCTTCTTCCTTCCATGGCCCCCTGAAAATAGCAGCTGGAGCCTACCCCCCCCCCCCATCCCCACAGCCCTCCGGCAGGACTCCAGTTCACATTTTTGGAATAACCAGGGCTTTGACAGGGTTATTTGAAAGGAAAAATTCCTTGAATGTCGACAAAGGGAGAGGGCCAAGGGGGCCTTGCGTGTGAGTGTGTGTCTGGAGTGGGGAGCTGGTCGGTACTGCAGGGGGGCTCGGGGCTGGAGATTCTGCAGCCCTGCAGGTGGGCTGGCAGGTGGGGTGGCAGTTCGGGATGCCAGCGTCCCAGGCTCCCTGCGATGCAGAATGCAGAGAGGCCTGAACGGAGTGGGCATGGGCCCTTGAGGGCTGGGGTTCAGACTCCTGGGGCTCTGTGTTGGGGGCAGAATCACCAGGCCATCCTGAAGGGTTGGGCTCATTTGGGTTCCAGACTCGTGGAGTTTTCTGAGACCAGTTTCCTTGTGAGGAAGGGGAATCAGGACCTGGATCACTGGGGGTGCCAGGGGTGGGTTTTGGGGGTCTCCAGGGCTCAGGTTTCCTGGTCTCTGGCCTCTCCTTAAGTCCTGATGAGGGCCAGTCCCTGTTCAGGCCGCTGCCGGCCATCACCATATTAGGGCATAAACTCTAGGCGGGCTGTGTGGGTGCCAAACAGTCTCCAGCTGGGCCCGGCCCCCGGCGGCCCCAGCACCACAGCCTGGCTTCAGCCAGGCCATGTCAGAGGCCGGAGGTCAGGGGACCGCTGCTGGAGGGAGACCCTGACAAAGCCCCCAGCTCAGGTCTCGCAGGCCAAGCCGGGAGGGCCAGGATGCGGTGAGTGGAAGGGCTTCGGGGTGGGGCGGAGAATTCCTGGCCAGCCCCTCCTCTGGCCCAGCCCCCCTCAGCCCCATGCTGTCCTGTCCCAGTTGGTTTCAGAGGATCTCCTTCTGCTAGCTCGATCCCACAGCCCTTAAAAGGGCCCATCTGCCTGCCTCTCCCGGCCTCCCCAAGCCAGGGAGCATCTCCCAGGACTCATGCCCTTTGCACCTGGCCTGCTCAGCTGAGGCTCGGCACTCAGGGCCTTGTTGGCAGGCATCAAGCAGTAGCCCAAGTCCAAGGCTGACAGCCCCAAGTTTGTTGGCCTCAGTTCAGCACCCACACTTGTTCTCCGCCCTTCTCCTTCTTGACCTCTTCCCCACTACGCTGTCCCTCACACCCGCTGCCAGGGCCTGCTCCCTGGGGCATGGTTCTAGGTGCTGGCCCCTTCAGAGGGGTGGTAGACACTGGGGAGTTAGGCCCCTACAGTTCAGAGAAGACAGATGAGCACGGGGGAGCCAAAGCAAGGAAAGAAGTCTCTGCCCTAGAAAGAGAGGGAGATGAGGAACTTGTCTGGTCCCTGTGGGGTCCAGAAAGAAGTAGGAACAGGCTGTTTCACCCAGGAGGGCTTCCTGTAGGTGGGGGTTCTGAGCTGGGCCTTAGGCAGAGGCTGAGAGTGCCAGGGTCACTTTCAGAAAGCGACAGAGAGAGGGGTGAGGGGACGGTGCTCTGGACGAGGAGCAGAGGTGGACTGGATGCATTTAGCCTGGGCGACTGACCTCACCCGGAATAGGGGCTCTGGTGGCCAGAGTCGGAGAAAGAATGGGAGGGGAAGAAAAAAGTCAAGGAACAAGAGAGAAAAATGAGTACCGGGAAGACGTAGAAGCAGTGCTTGAAAATTCGTTGTTTAAAGATCGCTTTCTTTATTTCTATATGTCATAGACCAATCCTTTTGTGAAGCACAGACTCACACGCTTGGCAATGGTGGTGATACCAAATTGTGGTAACGGTTTCGGGACCTGTCCTCACCTTCTGCAGCCACCTTGCAGTGGAGTGGCATGGCCTAATGTGGGGACGGAGGGACTGCTAACCCCTCTATCCTGTCCTGGCCACACCGGGGCCTTGCCCTAGGCACTTGGGTGTAGCGACTTGTTTCCTCTTCACAAGGGCTTGAGAATGAGTGATTGTCATTCCCATTTCAGAGGGGAGGAAGAGGAGGCACAGGGAGGCTAAATACTTAAGGGAGGGGGGAGAAAAACCACGAGTGACAAAGCAGAACTGGAATGGGAGCCCGGAGGTCCTGGGCCTGAAGTCTGCGGGCTTCCCTGCGGCGCTAGACTGCCTGGCACAAGGGATAGCAAGGAAAGATCGAGAGGCAAAGGAGGGACGAGCAGAGAGGCCCTGACAAGGAGCAGCACACTGGAGTGGACAGATGGAGGGCAGGAGCTCAGAGAGGCAGGCACATGGCCAAAGGAGGGGTCCGGGCAGGAGACACCAAGGAGGAGGGGCTAGGAAATGGAGATGGGAGCCGTGGGGCAGGCAGGGACCTGTTCCTAGTGCCACAGTGGCCATGTCCTCTGCTCTGCAGGGAGCTGCTTCCTGTGCCTGGTGGACGTGGTGCCCGTGAAGAATGAAGATGGCGCTGTCATCATGTTCATCCTCAACTTCGAGGTGGTGATGGAAAAGGACATGGTGGGGTCCCCGGCCCATGACACCAATCACCGTGGCCCCCCCAGCAGCTGGTTGGCCCCAGGTGAGTGTAGTCGTGCTCTCAGGTCCCTTCCCCGAGGCCTTGAGGCTCCCCAGGGCCAGTGCTCTGCAGGAAGGGGTATTGGGGGGTACTCCTTTCAGAGGCTGGGGAGAGAACACCAAGGATATGGCCCAGTCCCATCTGGCTTGGGATGGACAGACGGGTGGGGTGACAGATTGAGCCTAAATTCACAGGTCCTTGGGACAGGACTCTACCTGGTTTCCTAGCTGCCCCCCGCCCCCCGCCTTGGGTTCCTGGACTGGTCGTGTTGAGCCCCAGGAATGGGGGATTCAGCCTCCCCACATGGCTCTGGTCACCTCGGAGTGGCTCTCCTGCTCAGAACACTCTGTCTCTCTGGGACTCAGCTCCCTCTCCCTGTATTGCTTCTGGCCCCCAGTTCTTGGTCCTGGACTGGCCTGCTGCCTGCTCTGGCCTTGGCCGATTAGGAAGGGAAGAGGATTTGAAGGGAACACTCACCACAGCTAGAGACCTAGAGGCCTTGTCTCATTCCCCTGTAACACAAAGGCTCCCCCTTCCTCCATGATGTCCTTTTTGGGTTTAATTTTAATTTCCCCTCAGAGTCCTGGCAAAAGATTCCAGCTCTCCGTTTCTCAAGCTCCTCTGGCGGGGTACGGCCTAAAGGCCATGACGTTCCTCCTCCGTGCAAATGCGGGCCGTGCCCTGTACCGTGTGACCTCTGGCGCATCTTGAAACTTGAGTCTAAACTGGGGATAAGACACCCACCCGCACGGCTGTAAGAGCCAAGCATAGTTTATGTTGAGCCCACCGTGACCTGCGAGGCTCAAGAAATGGTAGTTAATTATGGTCAGAGCCTCAGATAAGATTGTATTCCGGAGGTCCTCTGAGACTTGAGTTCTGTGCAACCAGAGGTGGGGTGAAGGGCTGCCGGCCGCCAGGGCTCCCTCCCCAACCCCTCCACCTCCCTCCCGTGGGTCGGTGGCTGGGGCTCCGGCTCCCAGGCTTCCCTGCTCTGGGCTGCTCTCCTGGCGGTGGTCACATGCCTCTCCTCTCTCCGCAGGCCGAGCCAAGACCTTCCGCCTGAAGCTGCCTGCGCTGCTGGCCTTGACCGCTCGGGACTCCTCCGCGCGGCAGGGCGGGGCGGGCAGTACCGGCGCCCCCGGGGCTGTGGTGGTGGACGTGGACTTGACACCCGCGGCGCCTAGCCGCGAGTCGCTGGCCCTGGACGAGGTGCCGGCCATGGACAACCACGTGGCCGGGCTGGGGCCGGCCGAGGAGCGGCGTGCGCTGGTGGGCTCCGGCTCCCCGCCGGCCGGTGCGCCCGAGCCGCAGCCCTCTCCCCGGGCTCACAGCCTCAACCCCGACGCCTCGGGCTCCAGCTGCAGCCTGCCCCGGACGCGCTCCCGGGAGAGCTGCGCCAGCGTGCGCCGCGCCTCGTCGGCGGATGACATCGAAGCCATGCGCGCAGGGCTGCCCCCGCCACCGCGCCACGCCAGCACCGGTGAGGGCCCGGGAGCCCTGTGGGGGGAACTGCCCCGCCGCGTTCCGGCCCCCAGGTTCCCCCTCTCAGCCACGGCCACACAGGCCGGGAGATGGAAATCCCATTAAGCACTGACTTAATCCCATTAAGTGGCCTTTTACTCCATTAAATGTCCATTCATCCCGTTACATTCTTCCACTCACAGAGTTTTTGCTGGCTGGTGGAGCCGGCTCTCCCAGGGTGGCTGGATTCGGGATGTCGGTGGGGCATGTGTGAAGGGCAGGAGAGGCCTCTGGGTCCTGGTACCACTTGGCCCTCTGGCCGTCACCCAGTACTGTGGGTCAGACCCTATGGAGGATCTTCTTCCTCCCTCTCCTTCTGCCTGTCTCCTGAGTTGACCTCATTGACTCACGGTGTCCCGTGGCCTAGTTCATACAGGGCCTGGTCTCCACCTCAGCCTGTTCCCCGGACTTGGCCTTCCCCTCCATCCTCCGGTGGTGCGCCCCCCCCCCACCCCCTGACCCGACTTTCCCCTCCACTCCAGGGGCCATGCACCCCCTGCGCGGAGGCCTGCTTAACTCCACGTCTGATTCCGACCTCGTGCGCTACCGTACCATTAGCAAGATTCCCCAAATCACCCTCAACTTTGTGGACCTCAAGGGGGACCCTTTCCTGGCTTCGCCTACCAGTGACCGGGAGATCATAGCCCCCAAGATAAAGGAGCGGACCCACAACGTCACTGAGAAGGTCACGCAGGTAGGTACTTGGCTCCCTGGCTTTCCTCTCACCTTGGAGGAGCTTATAGGGGTGGGAGTGGGGTGATGGGGGGTCTGGTCTGTCCGGTCACTAAGGGCCTCTTGAGGGTGGGTAGACCCACTAGCCAGAGGTGGGGAGAGGGTTTCAGAGCTGGGGTAAGAGAGAACAAGTCCTAAAGGTCTTGAGAAAGGGAGGCTGCAGGGGAGAAGAGGGAAGGGGAAGAACAGAGAGGAAGGGAAGGGAACTTGGGACAGGACAGGTACAGAGAACAGGTCGATGGGGCACAGGGAGGACAGGGCAGTTGAGGCAGGGTGGGCCAGAGAAGGCAGTCCCGGGGGTGTGATGGGGTCTGCTCACAGGGCATGGTGAAGGAGGTATGGGGCAGGGTAGAGGCAGACCTATGGAAGATTTCAAATTAGAAGGGGCCCTGGAGGTCAAGATTAGGGTCCTTGATTCTTCTAGGCCAATGTGATAAGCTAAGTGGGGGGTGGGGATCCTGTGCTAGGGCCAGAATGGCTGGGAGGTACCCATCCCTGTCCCTAAACCATGGGGACATGTCGGGAGGGGAGTGTATGATGGGGGGTGCACACATACAGAGGGAACAGGTCCCTAAATCCCAGGCCAGAGAAGACTGCCCGCCTTTGGAGGCATTGCCCGGTGCCACCACCAGGCTGGTCTCCTGTCCCCTCCTGGCAGCAAGCTCGCTCGCACCATCCCCACCGCGCAGTCCATTCCAACTCATTCTTGATGTCCTGGCCTTGGGGGTGGGTCAGCAGTGGGCATCCCTGCAGTGGCGGAGGAGCCCGGGACCGCGGGGGGCCCTGCTGAGCCTCAGTCTCTGTGGCTCCCTCCTGCCCCTTGCACGGCCGCGCCCCGAGCTGGCCTGAGTGAGGGAGCTGCCCTCTTTCGCTCGCTGTGGTCGCTGCCAGCCTCCTTGGCCCTCCTCCTGGCCCTGCGCCCGCTGCCTCTGGCTCACTGGGCTCCTGCCAGGTCTCCAGCCCCTTGGCCTTGACTCCAGAATGTTCCCCCTCACCCCAGGCCCCCTGTCTGGCTGCCTACCTCGCTCCCCCTCCTGCCTCTGCCTCTCTTCCCACCTGGAGCCCCGGGTGTGTGCCCCGCTCCCGGGCCTGCAGCGTGTGCCTGTCGTGGTGTGGTCTTGGCGTGGTCCTGTGTGGCAGTGCGCGTGTGCGTTCCTGGCTTTGCCTGTCACCAGGCGGTCTCTCCATCTCTGGGTGTCTGTCTGACTCTGGCTGGCTGGGCACTGGACCGGCGGGGCGGGGGTGTCGGGGAGACCATTAATCTGCGGTGACAGGCCTGGCTGCCTGGGGGAGGGGGAGGGGCACGGGCTGCGGGAGCGGCTGCAGCAGGAGCCCTGATCGGGCTGCGGGGGAGGGGGCCGCTGGCCAGCACGAGGCGGGGCGGGGGAGCCCAGTGTGGCAGGGTGGGGGTGGGGACCTGGGAGGAGGGGCCGGCCGAGGAGCTGAGGTTCCGACCGCGGCGCTGCTGCTGGGCTGGCGGCGGGCAGAGCGCGGCACCCTGGCAGCGGGGCCCGCACTGGGGGGCCATGGGCAGTCCAAGCCAGGAGGGCTGCTGTCCACACTCACTGCCGGGGTGACCCTGGCCCTGGGGCCCAGCCCCAGCAACCCTGGCTTCATGCCAGAGGCTGTCCTGGAAGCCAGGCCGCCGGCCTCTGGGGCGCAGCCTGGGCTGGGACTGCTGCTGGGGTGCAGGTGAGGCGCTGGCCGGGCCCTCGGGCTCCAGGGCAGGCAGGCTGGGGGGAGCCAAGTCCTCCATGGCGGCCCCAGCAGGGAAGGCGAGCAGGACAGGGGCTCTGCAGCCCAGGGCCCAGAAAGGCCGGGTGAGGCGGGCCGTGCGCATCTCCAGCCTGGTGGCCCAGGAGGTAGGTGACCCCCCCACCCCCACCCCCAGCCACTTCCCCCTTCCCTCCCTGGACTGGGGCACCCAGACAGGCACTGGCAAGTTGGGTGCGGCCTGGAGGGCTCTGGCTCCTGGGCCGGGCTGGGAGAGGGCTTCTGAGAATCAGGACGGTCTGGGGAGCCTTGGGGTCCGCAGCTCTGCTCATCCCACTGCTGGGCCCTGCTCGCTCTCCTCTAGGCCTGCTGGGCCTGGGTGGACAGTGTTTTTCTTGCCAGGGCTTTCCTTCTTCCGTGGCTTCTGTGGCCCACAGTCCTGGCTCCAAATACAAAAAGGAGAGGGAGAACAGGAATGAAGTGCGTGCCCAGAGAGGGTGACGGTGGGCGAACGGGGAGGAGAGGAGCATGGTGGGACGGTGAGAGGCCTGCCAGAAAAGTTCCGGGTCCCTAAAGCTGCCCACCAGGTGCTGGCGTGGACACTGGGCGGTGGGGAGAGAGCCTCGGGCTGGTTCAGGGGTCCGGATTTAGAGGCTGAGGCTGAGGAGTGCGTGGGGTCAGGGGCCACCGGATGGTGGTGAGGGCAGGCTGAGCTCAGCCACCTGGGTCACTTCTTCCCTGGGGCCGGTGGCCGTGTTGCCTTCCCCCCCGGGCTGATTATTCTGTGGGGTGCTCCTGGGAGTCACCTCTCCTCCCCTAGGGAGCGGGGAGCAGGCTCAGGGTTGTTGGATGGAGGTGGTTTAGGAGTGAGTCTGAGAACCCCACTCCTCTCCCACCTGAACTCCCTGCCTTGGTTCTTGCACGCCTCCCAGCTGGGAACAGGTGTGTGTATGGGGGGTGGTGGTGGAGAATCCCACCCACGGGTGACGACCCAGGATTTGGCTGAAATAAGCTTCAGTATTCTGTGGGACCAGAAGTCAGGGCGGGCGTTGCAAATCTGGGCCAAGGCCATGCGGTGAGCTGGTGGTTGCCGAGCACGGCCTGGCCCCTGTTGGAGGGGGTCTGTGGATCCAGGTCTTGAGTCCCAGGTGTGTCCCCCGAGTGTGCATTTGAGCAGGGGCGTTGTGCTGGTCTTGCTGGTGCAGACTCGGGGAGGGGCATGGTCGTGCCAGGGTCGTGCCAGGGGTGTGGTCCAACACAGTCCCCAGGGGGCTTGGCCTCTCAGGCTTGGGGAGGAGCCCCATCCAGGGGCAGCTACCTTCTGCCCCCCTTGTCTGTGGGGGCCCTGGCTTGTTCTTGTTTTAGTCCTCACTTGACCCCTGAAAAGCCATTGGCTCACACTCTCTGCCTTAAGGAGCAAGCAGCTTGGGCTGAAGGCAAGGAGAAGTGGGGGCCTGGAAGCCCCCATGCTCCTTCCCCTCCCCCAGCCGCAGCTGCTCCCCCAGCCGTCAGATATCTCTGGACCTGCCTTGCCTCCTGCAGGGTGGCCAAATCCCCAACCATGGCCCGTGTTGTCTTCCAGTTACTTCTTCTAAGGAGATGCTCTCCAAACAGTCCACCTGGGGATGGTGGGTCCAGGGGATCCCTGGCTTGAGTGTGAATGGGCATCTTTGGGGGTTCTACCCACCCTGACTCTCCCGGCCCAGAGGCGCGAGGATGTGGGGACCAGGCACGCAGTACTTCCTGGAGTGGGGCCAGCAACCTTGGTTCTCCACAGTGTAGGTGAGGCCTCGGGCTTGGTGTCCTGGGGATGGCAGTGCCAGGCCTGGAGGACCTAGGGACAGAGTCTGGGGTTGAGTCAGATGTCTGTGGGGGAGGATTCCGGGGGGCAGAGGGAGGCAACAGGGGACAGCCAGGCTCCTGGCCTAGTGTGGGAAAGCTGGCCTCGGTTCTTCCTAGTTTTTGCTTGGGAAGAGAAGGGCACGGCTGCTGGCATGTAGTGGGGATGGCAGGCCCGCCTCTGCCTGACCGTTGAGCCTGTGCAGAGCTGGGTAGGACACTTGGGAACATTCGCTGGCTGTGTTCATGTAGGGACGTCTATGGCTGGCTTAGGGCTTCTGTGGGCCTTTGTAGGAGTGTGGGAGGGCAGAGCTTGAAGGCGGCCCTGGGTCTGAGGACAGGGGCTTGGGGGGGGTGGCAGGGGTCTGTGCCTTGGTCTCTCCCCCAGGGAAGCCAAGGGCCTGAGTCTGGGTGGCTGGTACCCTTGGGCCAGCAGCAAAGGGACCTTTAGGCTCTCAGTCCCTGGGACCCTGGGAGTGGCAGTGCCCACCACCATTTTATGTGTTGAAGTTATGCCTCCTGGGGTTGTCACCCAGGCTTGGAGTCTTAGCCCTTGTAGCATTTTCTATACTGGGATCATGGTGCGTGTGAGTGGTGTGTGTGGTGTTTGGGGTGGGGGTTGGGCAAGGTCGTCTCGAGGAGTTATAACCAGGGGGATGGGTGTGTGTCACTGGGGTGGGGTGGGTAGAGTGGGGAGAGCCGTACATCTGGGTATGACTGGCTGGTGTCCTGAGCTCAGGTGGCCAGACGGTAGACCCGTGGGCTGCATGGGGGAAGAGTAGCGCCCGAGCCCCCGGGCGGGCAGGGGCCACAGCCACTTGGTTGAGGGACTGGCCTCCTGACCGATGCTTGCTGGTGTCTCCCTTCCTCGGTCTGGAGGAAGTCTCTTGCTGGCTTGGTCTCTTCTCCGGAGGCCCCAGCAGAGGTGACGTCCACTCCCACCCTGGAGATCCCCGGCGCCAGCCTCCAGGGGGACATGGCTCCGTCACCTCTGCCCTCCCTGCCCATCCAGGTCCTGTCCCTGGGCGCCGACGTGCTGCCCGAGTACAAGCTGCAGGCGCCGCGGATCCACCGCTGGACCATCCTGCACTACAGCCCCTTCAAGGCCGTGTGGGACTGGCTCATCCTGCTGCTGGTCATCTACACGGCCGTCTTCACACCCTACTCGGCTGCATTCCTGCTGAAGGAGACGGAGGAGGGCCCCCAGGCCCCCGACTGTGGCTACGCCTGCCAGCCCCTGGCCGTGGTGGACTTCATCGTGGACATCATGTTCATCGTGGACATCCTCATCAACTTCCGCACCACCTACGTCAATGCCAACGAGGAGGTGGTCAGCCACCCCGGCCGCATCGCTGTCCACTACTTCAAGGGCTGGTTCCTCATCGACATGGTGGCCGCCATCCCCTTCGACCTGCTCATCTTTGGCTCCGGCTCTGAGGAGGTCGGTTGGTGGGGAGGCAGAGGCTGGGAGGGCACCTGGAGGGGGAGAGGAGGCGGTGGGGCACGGGGAGGTAGTGAGAGAAAGGGGGCCACGGTAGGTGCCCCGGCTAAGCCGTGGCCACCGCGCCTTTCTGTCTGTCTGTCCGAAGCGGCTGCCATGTTCAAATCACACAGAAGTGGCCTGGGAACCAGGGGGAGTTCTGGCCAGGTGCCTCAGGGTGGCTGTGGGACCCTTCAGAGTCCCCTTCTCAGCAGGGGACCCCATGAGCCGTCTGGTCACAGGGCTAGCGCAAGGATTAATGGGACCCTGTGCCGGGCTTAGGGAACGGGGGGTGTTTCGGTCATTAGGAGGTTCTGGGAGTAAGTTTGTGGGGATCTTACTTATAGTGAGCCCAGGGCTGCAGCGCCCCCCGACTCCTCCTTTGCCCCCACACTGAAGGTCTCCCCCCGCCCCGCCCCCGCCCCCGCAGCTGATCGGGCTGCTGAAGACGGCGCGGCTGCTGCGGCTGGTGCGCGTGGCGCGGAAGCTGGACCGCTACTCGGAGTACGGGGCGGCCGTGCTCTTCCTGCTCATGTGCACGTTTGCGCTCATCGCGCACTGGCTGGCCTGCATCTGGTACGCCATCGGCAACATGGAGCAGCCGCACATGGACTCCCGCATCGGCTGGCTGCACAACCTGGGGGACCAGATCGGCAAACCCTACAACAGCAGCGGCCTGGGTGGCCCATCCATCAAGGACAAGTACGTCACGGCCCTCTACTTCACCTTCAGCAGCCTCACCAGCGTGGGCTTCGGCAACGTCTCCCCCAACACCAACTCCGAGAAGATCTTCTCCATCTGTGTCATGCTCATTGGCTGTGAGTGTGTCCCTGGGGGTGGGCGGCGGGACAGTGGCAGGTTGGGGGGGGTGGGTGTTGTGTGGCGCCGACTCTGGGAGGAGCCTGTGATGGAGGAGAGGGAGATGCCACATGGGCTAGAGGGGGGCCATGGGACATGGAGGCAGCAGGGACGACCGCTGGGGCAAGTTTGGGGCATGTTTGGGGCACAAGGCAGAGCCCCAGGGCGCGTGGACCTGGGCTTCTGCGTTTGTGCAGCTCTTGTGTGTGCTCAGGCGGAGATGTGACTGCGCGTGTCCCTGAGCCGGGGCAGGGGCGGGCGGGGTCCCCGGCGCTGACGCCCGCTCACCCCCGCCCCCAGCCCTCATGTACGCCAGCATCTTCGGCAACGTGTCCGCCATCATCCAGAGGCTGTACTCGGGCACCGCCCGCTACCACACGCAGATGCTCCGCGTGCGGGAGTTCATCCGCTTCCACCAGATCCCCAACCCCCTGCGCCAGCGGCTGGAGGAGTATTTCCAGCACGCCTGGTCCTACACCAACGGCATCGATATGAACGCGGTGAGGCCCCGGACTCCGAGAAGGGCTGGAGGTGGCGGGCTGAAGGGAGCAAGGCCGCAGTGGGACTTCTCTCGGGGCCGGGAGCACCCTTGACGGCATCACACTCCGCGGTTCAGGGGTCCCAGTTAGCGCTGCGAAGGCCCCTGGGAGAGGCGTTCTCCTCCTCCTGATGATGGAGCTCGTTTGCCAGAGCGCTCTCGCCGCGGGGCAGGCCAGAGCTGGCCCTTGCACAGAGGCGAGGCTTTGAAACCTTCCAACAGCCCCAAGGAGGGATGGGTCTCGACACTTTACCCCAAAAAATGGAGGCTGAGAGCAGCACGGTGTCATCCCCACGGGTGCTTGGCTCGAAGGGGTGGACCCTCTGGTGCTCCTCCCAGGGTCTTGGGCTGGGCAGCGGAAGCTAGGATGCTGAGCCCGGCCCCCACCCCCAGGTGCTGAAAGGCTTCCCGGAGTGCCTGCAGGCAGACATCTGTCTGCATCTGAACCGCTCGCTGCTCCAGCACTGCAAACCTTTCCGAGGGGCCACCAAGGGCTGCCTGAGGGCCCTGGCCATGAAGTTCAAGACGACACACGCACCGCCGGGGGACACGCTGGTGCATGCCGGGGACCTGCTCACCGCCCTCTACTTCATCTCCCGGGGCTCCATTGAGATCCTCCGGGGGGACGTCGTCGTGGCCATCCTGGGTACGGGGCTGGGTGCAGTCGAGGGCGGGGGGACAGGGTGCTGGGCGGGAAGGGCTTGTCGAGGCCTGAAGAGGTCTGAACTCCCCGAGGGGACGGTTGTTGGGGCTGTGGACCCAGGCCTGCCTGCAGGGACCTTGAGTTCCTTTAATTTGCCAAAGCCTAGGCCCTCCAAGGGGGAGAGGGGAGAGGAGCCCCACATGGGGTGGGGCTGCTGAACTCTGGGGGTTCTTGGATTCTGTTCCCCCTCAACACTCTTGCTGCCTTTGAAGGCGGGACCAAACCGGTTACTCCTACGTGGGCAGTGGAGGGAGGTTAAGCATCTGATTTTACTAAGGAAATTTACTAAGTTCCCCGCAGCCTCATGTGACACAGCCCAGCCTAGCGCTCACCATCTCCAAAGCGAAGGGAGACTTGCCCCCCTTCCCCTCTCTTCCTAACCTTCTGTCCCATCTGTACACAGGGCAGGGGTGCCTGGCAGGGACTTCTGCCCTCCGCCTGTCCTTCCCTTGGCCCTGGACAGCTGCGCCTTAGGGCAGAGGCATCACAATGGGCCATACTCGATGTCTGTTTCTCAGTTCAGCACAAACACCTGTACTCACTCCGCAGACATCCCAGACACAACTAAAACCAAAGTTTCACCGCACAACGTGCCGCTATGTGTGACACATTCTGGGGTTACCTGCTGTGTGTTGTGGTCAGCTGTGCTGTGCTATAAACAAAATGTTGGTCTTGTTTCCCCACTGTGTTAGGATCTAAGCTTGAAAAACACCAAGGGCACAGTGATTGGCCAGGAGGGGGTTTAGGACATGGTGTTTGGAGGGTGGATACAAGATACAAGTGGGCTTAGAACCCAAGGAAGCCGGGACCGTGGGCAGAGTGGGCTTTCCAGGCTGGTCCCGCTGGCTGCTTCCAGTACGGGAAGGTGGGGAGACCCACGCTCTCTCCCTCCTCCCCTCATGCCTCACAAGTTCCGCCTTTGGGCGCAGGGGGAAGATGGGGCTGGTGGATGCTTCCCTGGCTGTGGGGGCTGGGGCTGGTGGGTGGGTACTCAGACTGAGGGGAGGCCCTCAGACCCCAGTCCGGGGTGAGAAGGCCAGGAAGACAGGTGCCCTTTGCCTGTGCTGCTGCCCAGGGGCTGAACCCCCACTCTTGGTGGCCTCCAGGGAAGAATGACATCTTTGGAGAGCCTTTAAACCTGTACGCTCGGCCTGGCAAGTCCAATGGCGATGTGCGGGCCCTCACCTACTGTGACCTGCACAAGATCCACCGGGATGACCTGCTGGAGGTGCTGGACATGTACCCTGAGTTCTCTGACCACTTCTGGTCCAGCCTGGAGATCACCTTCAACCTGCGGGACGTGAGTGGGCTGCCCTGGGCAGGCTGCACCCTGGTGGCTGCCCCCAACTGCGTGACCTCTTCCGGCCTCTTTCCCTGCCTGTCACATGGTGTCGGAGGTGGAAGTCCCAGCCTCACTCAGCTTTCCTTCTAGGGCAGAGGTGACATCTGTGCCGGGAGCTCCGGGCCCCACTTGCTGTGTTAATGAGGGGGTGTGGGCTGACCTGGGCAAGGCAGGTGGGTGCAGAAGGGAGCTGACACTGCTTTTGGTTCCAGACCAACATGATCCCCGGGTCTCCTGGCAGCGGGGAGCTGGAGGGCGACTTCAACAGACAGCGCAGGCGCAAGCTGTCCTTCCGCAGGCGCACGGACAAGGGTGAGGCGGGGGCGGGGCGGGGCGGGGCGGGGAGCGGCGGGCGGGGTCCAGGTGGGGCGGGAGGGGGGCGGAGCATGGGGCCAGTCGGCCTGTGGTCTGTGTCAGCTGCGCCTGGGCCCTGCAGACTTTTGCACCCCTACCGTCAGTGTTGCCCACTCTCACCCCAGCTGCCCAAACGTTGTCCGTTCTCTAATGTCCACTTGAACTGGCACCTCCTCCGGGAAGCCCTTCACCCTCCTGGGCCAGGGAGTGCTGGCCTCAGCTTCTTTGGGCCTCAGGTGGCTGGCGCTGCCTTGAACTGATGTCAGGGCGAGGAGACAGTGCAGAGTGGGGCGAGGGGCCAGCGATGGGGGTCTCAGAGAGCCCCGCCCATAAGTGCCACTGCCTGTGCTTGGGCAGTCGGCGGTCAGAGATGACCTGGTCCCGCTCCTGGGAGCTCAGTCCGCTTGAGGTGGGGAAAAGGGCAGAAGAAACAGCCAGGGACAGACCGGGGCGTCCTAGCACAGCCTTCCGCCAGGCCTGCTTGGTCCCCTCCCCTCCCTTCCCCTCCCCTTCCGTGCCTCCTTCCTTCTTTGAGGCCTGTTCTCTGTTTCCCACAGACCCGGAACAGCCAGGGGAGGTGTCCGCCTTGGGGCCGGGCCGGGCGGGGGCAGGGCCGAGTAGCCGGGTCCGGCCAGGGGGGCCGTGGGGGGAGAGCCCATCCAGTGGCCCCTCCAGCCCTGAGAGCAGTGAGGATGAGGGCCCAGGCCGCAGCTCCAGCCCCCTCCGCCTGGTGCCCTTCTCCAGCCCCAGGCCCCCCGGAGAGCCGCCGGGTGGGGAGCCCCTGACGGAGGACGGTGAGAAGAGCAGTGACACTTGTAACCCGCTGTCAGGTAGGGTAAGGGCCGTCTCGGGTGGGCGGGGCGTGGCAGCTGACGTGGCTCAACCCAGTTCTCTGGCTCCAGGGGCCTTCTCAGGAGTGTCCAACATCTTCAGCTTCTGGGGGGACAGCCGGGGCCGCCAGTACCAGGAACTGCCTCGCTGCCCTGCCCCGACCCCCAGCCTCCTGAACATGCCCCTCTCCAGCCCCTGCCGGAGGCCCCGGGGCGACGTGGAGAGCAGGCTGGACGCCCTTCAGAGGCAGCTCCACAGGTGAGGCTGTGGCTCCTGGTGGGCTTGGTGGGCTGTGTGTGATCGCTGGGTTCTCCGCAGTGGGACGCGGTGAAGGGAGGGTGCGTTCTGTGCGTGCGCCACCGTGCCCTTCTTCCATTCGGTGCCGAGACCTGGGCTGCACACCTAGAGACAGGAGGGAGGCTGGGCTGGACCCACCGGGCTGGTCCATAGGGCGGTCCCGAAGTCACAGCTGCTGGGGTCTCCCCACCCCCGAGAGCCAGAGCACCCTCCTCCTTCTTGCCCCAGGCTGGAGACCAGGCTGAGCGCAGACATGGCCACTGTCCTGCAGCTGCTACAGAGACAGATGACTCTGGTCCCACCTGCCTACAGCGCTGTGACCACCCCTGGGCCTGGTCCCACCTCCGCCTCCTCCCTGCTGCCTGTGAGCCCCGTCCCCACCCTCACCCTGGACTCGCTTTCTCAGGTAAGTTCCAAAGCCCTCCCCCTGCCCAGGGCACCCCGGCCTCGCCTTCTCTGGCCCAGTTCCGCCCCAGGCCTGCTCTGCTGTCCTTTGGCTCGGCACTGGGCCGTAGCTTCCTCCCGCCCCCGTTTCTGCCCTCGTCCCCGATGGCGCTCTCGGAGGAAGGCTTCCTCGGGAGCTGTGGGCACAGGGCAAGGCAGGAGAGCCCCCCCAAGCCAAAGCCCCCCAGAAGCGGGGCAGAGGAAACCAGCAGGCTGAGAGGTGTCACCTAAATGACCAGATCTGCTCAAGGTGTCTGTGTCGTGGCCACGAGGGGTCTCCCGAGGAGGGGGCTGGGTGGGCCAGACGCCCTGTGATGGGGCTGAGTGCCTACAGGGTCCGAGCTCCCTGCCGTGACGGGCGCTGCTCAGTTCTGGCTCTGTGGCCAGCCAGTGGCTGTCACGCTGGCTGCCTCGCAGGGCTGTCTGGAGGGCTTTGGCTAAGCCCCAGGGTGGCACTTCTGGCCCGCATCTCCTCTCTTCTGCTGGAGTGGGTCTCTGTTGCCCTTTGTCCTCTCCTGAGTGGACACGTGTGTTCCCAGTCTTCTGACAAGACAGCTGTGCCTGGGCCCCAAGAACGGGGCTCTTCTGGCTCCTAGAGGTCGCCTGGGATCTGCCCCCCCTTCCTCTGGCACCTGCTCCCCCTCCCATATGCTGCCTGCTCCTGTTTGCAGACACCAGGGCCCACGTCAGCAAACGTGCCAGTCTCCCTTCACGGCCTCCCCCGCGGAGATCTCCCAGCACAGTCGGCAGCATCCGCAAACCCCTCCCGCCCGCCCTGGCACTCTCCCTGGCCTTCTGAGGCCTGGCCGCCAGCCTGCCTCTGTTTCTGGGTCCCCGAGTTCTTTCCAAATGGGAGGAAGGAGCCTCATTTCTTTGTGTCCCAACTCAGGGCCCCGTATTCTGGGTCGGGTTTGGAGTCATCTGCTGTGTTCCCTGGGGAAGGGAGTGGCTGCAGCCTGGAGTGCTCCCCGGGGTCACGGATGGCTCCCCGGGCTCCCAGCTGCACAGCTGGGCTCTTGCCCACGGAGAATGCATTTCTCTGCTTGCGGCCTCCGCACCTCCCCTTCATGCTCCACGTGCTGCCCTGTGTGCCTTGGCCCTTCCGCTTGTCCCCTCCAACCCTCTTCTGTCCTCCAGTCCTCTGTCCCTGAATTCTCCTGGTCCTCTCTGCCGCATCCGCAGTCTCCCTCCTCTGCTCACGCTGTGTTCTCTGCAGGTTTCCCAGTTCATGGCGTTCGAGGAGCTCCCCCCGGGGGCCCCAGAGCTCCCCCAAGACGGTCCCCCTCGACGCCTCTCCCTGCCGGGCCAGCTGGGGGCCCTCACCTCCCAGCCCCTGCACAGACATGGCTCAGACCCGGGCAGTTAGTGGGGCTGCCCGGTGTGGACACGTGGCTCACCCAGGGTTCAGCGCACTGCCTGGGCCCCTCCCCTCAGAGGCCCTGCCCGGGAGGCCCTGGCCAAGAAAGGGGAGAGGAACGAAGGCACAGCCCCTCCCCCAGCCCTCGGGACCATCTCCGCCTGCAATCCCCTGGGCCCCCACAGGAGGGGCAGGGGCAGGGGCAGGGGACAGGGCCGGGCAGTGGATGGGGGTCTGTGGTCTCCCCACTGCCCTGGGGGCATTAGCTGGTCTAACTGCCCGGAGGCACCCGGCCCTGGGCCTTAGGCACCTCAAGGACTTTTCTGCTATTTACTGCTCTTATTGTTAAGGATAATAATTAAGGATCATATGAATAATTAATGAAGATGCTGATGACCATGAATAATAAATAATTATCCTGAGGAGACTCGTGCAGTGCTGGGAGACGGGTAGGGGGGCACATGCTGTATCCCATGTTCACACTCACACTCGTGTGCGCACATGCACTGGGGTCTCGGGGACTGGGTGCATATGTGCGCACAGGGCCTGCAGGGGCTGTCTGGAGCGTGCACAGAGGGTGTTCCCTGGGGGCTGATGTGGGTCACCTCCGGGGATTCCTGCTTCCGGTGGCCCTGGATTCGGGATAGCAAAGAACCACCTGGATTGTTTTGAATAGAGGGATCATCCTAGTGGAATGCCAGGCCTGGGTCTAGCCCCTCAGGGTCATGTTTTGCTGGGTGGCATCCTGGCTCCCAGAGCTGGCCCCGCTGACTGATAACACGGCCCTACGCTGGCCTGTTGCCTTACACACTTCACGGGCCCAGCCCACACTGACCCTGACCCAGTGCCGTATTGGTTCCTTCTGACTCACATCCCCAACCACCTGACTTAGCCTTATCTTGACCTTAACCCAGACTCACGCGGACCCAGTATAGTTGGGCCCCCACAGCACCCCAGTTCTGGGCACACTGCTTTTCTAGCCCCAGCCAGAGCTCCCCAGGTGTCTGGCTGCAGACGGGCCCCACCCTGGTCACAGTAGTCTCCTGAGCACCTGTGATCCTTGGCCACAGACTTGCTGCCTAGAGAGGGTGGAATTTTTTGAGTGGCTCATTGCTGTTAGCGGGGGAGCCAGTCACAGTGTACATCCCGGGGCCAGGGAAGGGTTGTGCGCGCACGTGCGCGCACACACACACACACGTGTGCTGCTGGGCTTGCGAGGACACAGCCTCCTGGAGCCGCGGCTGGCCGTGACCATGGCAGGCACCTGCTGGCCAGCAGGAGGAGCCGAGGGGCAGTGGCCGGCTCTGTTTACAGGCAACTGCAGCAGGCCTCTGGAGCTGACGGAGTGGTTCCCTACTTAACCCCCACAACTCCTGACCCTTGGCAGTGGGTTTGTTAATTGGCTTTAAAATCAAATGTGGCTGTTCTCACGGCCCGTGGCTGGGGTGGGGTGGGCGATGGGAGCAGAGAACCCAGTCTCTGAGCAGCCCGGAGGGCTCTTGCTGTGCCCAGAGCAGGGAGAAAATCTCCCTCTGTCCAGGTGACTCTGCCCCAGGGCCCTGGCTCCCCTCCTGGGATCTGCCACACATGCTCATCACTTGGGTGGTCACACACGGGACTTCCTGGTGGGTTGATGTATGTGGTGTAGGGGGTGGGGGGTGGGGGATGGTGGGGGTGGGGCAGAGACAGACCCAAGCGGAGGTGACCCTGAGGCTGCCGCTGAGAAGTGATGTACAGACAGCTCAGTGCCCCTGGCACACCGGGTCCGTGTGAGCTGGGCCAAGGGCCGGTGCGCAGATGTTGACTCGATCCTCGTTACCGTCCGCCCTTGGCCTTAGC
Organism: Martes martes; assembly: GCF_963455335.1. Classification (NCBI taxonomy): domain Eukaryota; kingdom Metazoa; phylum Chordata; class Mammalia; order Carnivora; family Mustelidae; genus Martes; species Martes martes. The sequence goes on along the minus strand of NC_137899.1, from coordinate 102,181,677 downwards.
GTATCCTCGTCCGGGAGCTCAGCTACGGTTCACACCACTCCGCCCCGGTGCAGGGGTGGAGGCTGGGGAGCCGGGGAGAGGGGCTGGGGCCATCCCAGTGAGTCAGGGCTGGTGCTGGTGGGCGCCTGGTGGGGAGGGAGCACCATGCCAGCCCCCGCAGTCGGCCACCGGCTGCATGTGGGCTTCGGCGCTTGTCTGCGATGAAAGCACATGGGTGTCCCGGGGGGTCAGTCTGCTCAGTCCGTACGGGGTTGCTGCAAGGGTGGCTCGGATGCCCCACGCCAGGTCCCCGCCGGCTGCCACCTGCTGAGGTTCGAGGGTGGGTGGAGGACAACATTTACTGGATCATTCTACCAGTCCAGGTGCAGCTAGGTGCTCAGTCCGTGTGATATTTAGCCCTCAGGGGTGGGATGATGGGTGACCGCACAACCTCAGACCGCACGGGAGGAGTGACAGTGACCCTCCGGGCGGCACACCGGGGCTGACACTCATTGGCCGCAGGACGCAGGCTCAAACCTGGGCCGTGTGGATCCTGAAAGGCAGGCAGGGCTGCGGTGACTGGGAGTGCACCACAGTCTGGGAGCCTCGCAGGGAGACACCTCCAACTCCCATTCCGAGCCTGCTCTGCCCCTTCCGGCTCCGGGTCGGGTGACAGCCCCTCCTCCTGCCAGCCCTGGGTCATGGTCTGCCCAACGCACATGAGTAGTGCTATAAACTACAGCTGTACCTGCAGCCCCGAAGGTCAAGTTTTTGGGCAGGGTCTGCCCAAAGCAGAAGGTGGCCATGACCATCCGTAGTGGGGCCCTGGGTCCAGACTGGCTGCACCTTACGGGGTCCTTGTTGCATCCCCGAGACCTGGGGGTTCTCAGGTGTGTGGGAGAGGGGTGGGTGCAGCTCTAGCTCCTGTCTTCTAGCTGGGAGTACAGCCTAGCGGCAGGCTATGGCCCTCCGGGGGCCACCCTTGCTCTCTGCATCACCCACTCTTTTAATGTCCATCTCATCTAATTTGTTATTTTATTTATTTATTTATTTATTTAATTTTATAGAAACCATCAGTATATATGCTTTGGAAGGGGGATGAAGGGCCATCAGAAGCCAGTAGTCTGGGAGCCTGGTAAAAGGGCGCTTTAGGGGAATCATTCCTGGAGCCCAGAAAGAAAGACAAGAAGGAGGCCCTCTGCACACTAGGCTGTTCCTCTCCTGGCCTGAAGCCGTAGATAGGGAGCAGCATGGGCATGGGGCCTGTTCATTCTGCGGGGCCTAGGACAGTACCTCGCACTGGGATATGCTGTGTTTCCTGAATGGATGGATGGACGGATGGACAGATGGACGGATGGATGGACGGATGGATGGATGGATGGACGGATGGATGGATGAATACAAATACTGCCCTCCTCCCAGGGACAGATACCCTTTGACCAGACAGGCAGGGGCTGGGGAAGGCCTCCCATGATTGGCAGAAGCAGAAAGAGGGCACCTTCCCAGGGCTTTCCTCTCACCTCACACCCTCCCCCGTCACCAAGTTCTCCCCCATGCCAGTCCTCATGTCTGCTCAGCACACCTCTGTGGCCACTGAACGCTGTCCCAGACCCGTTTTCTGGTTTCCCCTGTCACCTGGGCTCCCAGAGCCACAAGGACTTTGGTGGAGGGAAAGGCAAAGGTGAGGGTAAAGTCACCTCCTCTCCTGCAGAGCTGGGCTCCCAAGTGTGGGGGATTTGTGGTCCTGAGCTGAGGGTTCTTCCAAACCAAGAGGGCCAGAAGGGTGGGGTTGGGGCTGGAAGAGGCTGCGGTGGGCAAGGAAAATGATCTGGGCAGGCAGGCAGGCAGGCGGCAGGGCTTGGAGCTGGAGTGTGGTCAGGGGTTGGGATAGGACCTGATGACAGCACGGGACCAGGCTGCCTCCCCCGACCTCCACCTCTGCACCTGAAGGTCCAGGAGCTGAGTGGGGCCCTGAGGGTGTCCTCGCCTGGGAACGCAGCCACTGCTCAGGATCCAGGTGCAAGCTTGGCTCTGCACCTGTCCTTACCTGGATTCTCGCCCCTGCTCAGCCCAGACAGGGGCAGCTCTCACATTTCATGAACACATAAGAGTAACCGATACTCACTGAGCATGTCCTTAGTGGTGAGTGTTATTCCCACCGCCTGAAAGCAAAGCCCAAGAGGCTGAAGTCACTTGCCAGACATCAGCAGCTTCAGACTGGCATGGGAGTGTGGACCCACGGGGCCAAGCCTCCACCTGCTGGTGTAACTCTTGGGCACCCTGCTGCCCTTGCTCTAGGGACAGTGACTAGGAGACCTTTGCAAGAGTCTGGGATTTTGAGAACCTTCTCTCTCCTGCAGACTTGTGTAGCTTCTCCTTTGTCTGGAGGGCCCTTTGTTTGGTGAATTCCTGCTGGTCCTCAGGTGATTCTTGTAAGAAACGCTTGGATCACCCCCTCCCCGGAGCTGGGGGCTCCCTGTGCTACTCCAGCATCCTCTGCTCTCCCTCTCCTCCCCACCCCTGACCCTGAACTGCCAGATCCGGGGAGCTTATTGCCTCTGCTACACTGTGTCCCTGTCTGTTTCCCTCCAGCACCAAGCACAGTGGCTCTCCCAGAGCAGGCACCGAGCTATTTCCTAAAGGAACATTTCTGGATTTGGGTAGTGATTAGCAGTAAAATCCTTAACATCAAAAGGGTCCGCATGCTAGACTCTAGGGAGTTGTGTCTTCCAGGCTTGAGGCATGAGGGGTGAGCAAGTGGCCCAGGGTTTTTGGCACTCCCTGACTCTCTCCTGCTATGAGCAGACGTGGATCTGGTACCCCGGAGGGAGCCCTAAGGGCCTGCGTTCTTTACGTCTTCCACCTCGTTCTCTTGGCTCAACTCAACACTTGGGGTTGGGGCCCTGCTCTGAGTTACAATTAGAGACCTTGTCTTGTGCCCTCTGGAGCTGCAATCTCTGCTGGTGGGCATCTCGGGGCATCTCTGGACATCCCGGGATGGCCCCTGCTCACCTGGGCTTTGGGGAGCCCCTGCTCTACTTTCCCGCACCACCCTCTCGGGTGCCATGTCCCCAGCCTGACCAAACCTTCAGAGGCAGCCATATAGCCTGGCTGATTTTTCTAGGGTCTGTTCTCTGCAGGGCTGGGGAGAAGGAGGTCTAATATCAGGCCTTTTCTGCCACTCGCTTGCCCATCAGCAGATGGACCAGAGTGGGCCAGAGTGGGCCCAGGCCCTAAAGGGAGAGATGGCCTGTTTGCCTGCAGGACACAAGGTCCTTAGTCCTTTCCAGACTCACCTGCCCTCATACTTCCCCTACTCTGTGCCTGACACTCCAGCCACACGAGATCAGGGCCTGTTAACTATGCTTGTGTTCCCCCTGCTTTTGCTCCGTCCTTCCCTCTTCTTGGAAAGCAAACTCCGTTGTTCCTGCTCTGGGCAAATCCATCCATCCTTGAAGTCCTAGCTCAGATGTTGCCTCCTGCAGGGCACATCTCTGGGTGTTTCTGTGGATCTAAGCTTCCGTGTAGCTCTGGCCTCAGACCTGTGTTAGAGTCCCCACCACACTGCACCTGTTGTTTTGTCTCTTTTCCGAAAGGGGACGGGCTGAGTATTGGTCATCTTTACATCTCCTCCAAGACACCTCCCTCGTGGTCCTGGGGAGACTTTGCGGGCACTTTGACAGCATGTCTTGTTCCCAGTGTCCAGTTTCCAACTGGCCTCTGTGTATCGGGCTCCCACTAGTGCTCTCCGTGTGCCTGCCCGTTAATCCTCTGACGGTCAAGGCTGAGGGAGAGTCCTCTTAGGGCTTTTCAGTTCCAACTTCGGGTCTATGGGATACATATTTCCCCCAAGTGGTGGATAGTCCCTTGGGAACTGGAAAGTACTCAGCCTGGCTGCTCACGTGAGACCTTACCTGCTTGTATGGTAAGAGACATCTTCCTCGGTGTCCTGCTGGTCTCACCACATAGGGACCATATCATCTAGCTCAAGTCCTCAAAAATACTGAAACAAATTCAAAGTGCAGAGACTTCTAAGGTGATTATTTTGAGACACTTTTTTTTTCATTTTTTAATAAAGTTAACATATAATGTATTATTTGCCCTAGGGGTACAGGTCTGTGAATCATCAGTCTTACACAATTCACAGCATGCACCATAACACATACCCTCCCAATGTCCATAACCCAGCCACCCCATCCCTATCCCCCTCACCCCCCAGCAACCCTCAGCTTGTTTCCTGAGATTAAGAGTCTCTTATGGTTTGTCTCCCTCCCAATCCCATCTTGTTTCATTTTTTCCCTCCCTACCCTCCATGAACCCCTGCCCTGCCTCTCAGATTCTTCATATCAGAGAGATCATATGATAATTGTCTTTCTCTAATTGACTTACTTCACTCAGCATAATACCCTCTAGTTCCATCCGTGTCATTGCGCGTGGCAAGATTTCATTTCTTTTGATGGCTGCATAGTATTCCATTGTGTATATATACCACATCTTCTTTATCCATTCATCTGTTGATGGACATCTAGGTTCTACCATAGTTTGGTTATTGTGGACGTTGCTGCTGTAAACATTCTGGTGCACGTGCCCCTTTGGGTCACTACATTTGTATCTTTAGGATAAATACTCAGTAGTGTGATTGCTGGGTCATAGGGTAGCTCTATTTTCAACTTTTTGAGGAACCTCCATACTGTTTTCCAGAGTGGCTGCACCAGCTTGCATTTCCATCAACAGCATAGGAGGGTTCCGTTTTCTCTGCATCCTCGCCAACATCTGTCGTTTCCTGACTTGTTAATTTAAGCCATTCTGACTGGTGTGAGGTGATTTCTCACTGTGGTTTTGATTTGTATTTCCCTGATGCCGAGTGATGTTGAGCACTTTTTCATGAGTCTGTTGGCCATCTGGATGTCTTCTTTGCAAAAATGTCTGTTCACGTCTTCTGCCCATTTCTTGATTGGATTATTTGTTCTTTGGGTGTTGAGTTTGAAAAGTTCTTTATAGATTTTGGATACTAGCCCTTTATCTGATATGTCATTTGCTATTATCTTCTCCTATTTGTCAGTTGTCTTTTGGTTTTGTTGACTATTTCCTTTGCTGTGCAAAAGCTTTTGATCTTGATGAAGTCCCAATAGTTCATGTTTGCCCTTGCTTCCCTTGCCTTTGGTGATGTTTCTAGGAAGAAGTTGCTGTGGCTGAGATCAAAGAGGTTGCTGCCTGTGTTCTCCTCAAGGATTTTGATGGATTCCTGTCTCACACTGAGGTCTTTCATCCATTTTGCGTCTATTTTTGTGTGTGGTGTAAGGAAATGGTCCAGTTTCATTCTTCTGCATGTGGCTGTCCAATTTTCCCAACACCATTTGCTGAAAAGACTGTCTTTTTTCCATTGGACATTCTTTCCTGGTTTGTCGAAGATTAGTTTACCCTAGGGTTGAGGTCCATTTCTGGGCTCTCTATTCCGTTCGATTGATCTGTGTGTCTGTTTTTGTGCCAGTACCATACTGTCTTGATGATGACAGCTTTGTAATAGAGCTTGAAGTCTGGAATTGTGATGCCACCAACTTTGGTTTTCTTTTTCAACATTCCTCTGGCTATTCAAGGTCTTTTTTGGTTCCATATAAATTTTAGGATTGTTTGTTCCATTTCTTTGAAAAAAATTGATGGTATTTTGATAAGGATTGCATTAAATGTGTAGATTGCTTTAGGTAGCATAGACATTTTCACAATATTTGTTCTTCCAATCCATGAGCATGGAACGTTTTTCCATTTCTTTGTGTCTTCCTCAATTTCTTTCATGAATACTTTATAGTTTTCTGAGCACAGATTCTTTGCCTCTTTGGTTAGGTTTATTCCTAGGTATCTTATGGATTTGGGTGCAATTTTAAATGGGACCGACTCCTTAATTTCTCTTTCTTCTGTCTTGCTGTTGGTATATAGAAATGCAACTGATTTCTGTGCATTGATTTTATATCCTGACACTTTACTGAATTCCTGTATGAGTTCTAGCAGTTTGGGTTTTCCCCATAAAGTATCATATCATCTGCAAAGAGTGAGAGTTTGACTTCTTCTTTGCCAATTCAGATGCCCTTTATTTCTTTTTGTTGTCTGATTGCTGAGGCTAAGACTTCTAGTAGTATGTTGAATGGCAGTGGTGATAGTGGTCATCCCTGCCATGTTCCTGACCTTAGGGGAATAGCTCTCAGTTTTTCCCCATTGAAAATCATATTCACTGTGGTTTTCTCATAGATGGCTTTGATGATATTGAGGTATGTCCCCTCTATCCCTACACTGTGAAGAGTTTTGATCAAGAAAGGATGCTGTACTTTGTCAAATGCCTTTTCTACATTTATTGAGAGTATCATATAGTTCTTGTTCTTTCTTTTACTAATGTATTGTATCACATTGATTGATTTGCAGATGTTGAACCAACCTTGCATCCTAGGAATAAATCCCATTTGGTCATGGTGAATAACCCTTTTAATGTACTGTTGGATCCTATTGGCTAGTATTTTGATGAGAATTTTTGTATCTGTGTTCATCAAGGATATTGGTCTGTAAGTCTCCTTTTTGATGGGGTCTTTGTCTGGTTTTGGGATCAAAGTAATAATGCTGGTCTCATAAAATGAGTTTGGAAGTTTTCCTTCCATTTCAATTTTTTGGAATAGTTTCAGGAGAATAGGTATTAATTCTTCTTTAAATGTTTGGTAGAATTCCCCTGGGAAGCCATCTGGCCCTGGGCTTTTGTTTGTCAGAAAATTTTGGATGACTGCTTCAATCTCCTCACTGGTCAAGGGTCTGTTCAGGTTTTCTATTTCTTCTGGTTCAGTTTTGGTAGTTTATATGTCTCTAGGAATGCATCCATTTCTTCCAGATTGTCAAATTTGCTGGTGTATAGTTGCTTATAATATGTTCTTATAATTGTTTTTATTTCTTTGGTGTTGGTTGTGACCTCTCCTCTTTCATTCATGATTTTTTTAATTTGGGTCCTTTCTCTTTTCTTTTTGATAAGTCTGGCCAGGTGTTTATCAGTCTTATTAATTCTTTCAAAGAACCAGTTCCTAGGTTTGTTGATTTGTTCTATTGTTCTTTTGGTTTTTATTTTATTGATTTCTGCTCTGATTTTTATTATTTCTCTTCTCCTGTTGGGTTTAGGCTTTCTTTGCTGTTCTTTCTCCAGCTCCTTTAGATATAGGGTTAGGTTGTGTACTTGAGAACTTTCTTGTTTGTTTGTTTTTTTAAGATTTTATTTATTTGAGAGAGAGAGAGAGAGAGAATGAGCATGAGAGGGGAGAAGCAGACTCCCTGCCGAGCAGGGAGCCCTATGTGGGACTCGATCCCTACACTTCAGGATCATGACGAAGGCAGTTGCCCAACCAACTGAGCCACCCAGGAGCCCCCTTTCTTGTTTCTTGAGAAAGGCTTGTATTGCTATATACTTTCCTCTCAGGACCACCTTTGCTGTGTCCCAAATATTTTGAACAGTTGTGTTTTCATTTTCATTTGTTTCCATGAATTTTTAAAAATTTTCTTTAATTTCCTCATTGACTCATTCATTCTTTGTAGGATGTTCTTTAGCCTCCATGTATTTGAGTTCTTTCTAACTTACCTCTTGTGATTGAGTTCTAGTTTCAGAGCATTGTGGTCTGAAAATATGCAGGGAATGATCCAATCTTTTGGTACCAGTTGAGACCTGATTTGTGACCCAGGATGTAATCTATTCTGGAGAATGTTCCATGTGCACTAGAGTAGAATGTGGAGTGGTATAGTAGAATGTGTATATATATATATATATATATATATATATATATATATATAGTTTATATGTATGTAGTATATAGTAGTATAGAGTAGAATGTGTAGTAGAGTAGTATTCTTTTGTTTTGGGATAGAATATTCTAAATATATCTGTGATGTCCATCTGGTCCAGTGTGTCATTTAAAGCCTTTATTTCCAGGTGCCTGGGTGGCTCACTTGGTTAAGCCACTGCCTTAGACTCAGGTCATGATCCCAGAGTCCTGGGATCAAGTACCATATCCCTGCTTTGCAGGGAGCCTGCTTCTTTCTCTCCTTCTGCCTCTCCCCCTGATTGTGCTCTCTCTCTCTCTGTCAAATAAATAAATAATTAAAATCTTTAAAGCCTTTATTTTCTTGTTGATCTTTTGCTTAGATGATCTGTCCATTTCAGTGAGGGGGGTGTTAAAGTCCCCTACTATTATTGTATTATTGTTGCTGTGTTTCTTTGATTTTGTTATTAATTAGTTTTTATAATTGGATGCTCCAATGTCAGGGGCATAGATATTTAAAACTGTTAGATCTTGTTGGACAGACCCTTTAAGTATGATATAGTGTCCTTCTCCATCTCTTATTATAGTCTTTGGCTTAAAATCTAATTTATCTGATATAAGGATTGCCACCTCAGCTTTCTTTTGATGTCCATTAACATGGTAAATTGTTTTCCACCCCCTCACTTTAAACCTGGAGGTGTTTTTGGGTCTAAAATGAGTTTCTTGTAGACAGCATATCGATGGGTCTTTTTTTTTTTTTTTAATCCATACTGATACCCTGTGTCTTTTGATTGGGGCATTTAGCTTATTTACATTCAGGGTAACTATTGAAAGATAGGAATTTAGTGCCATTGTATTGCCTGTAAGGTGACTATTACTGTACCTTGTCTCTGTTCCTTTCTGGTCTGTTACTTTTAGGCTCTCTCTTTGCTTAGAGGACCCCTTTCAATATTTCCTGTAGGGATGGTTTGGTGTTTGCAAATTCTTTTAATTTTTGTTTGTTCTGGAAGCTTTTTATCTCTCCTTCTATTTTCAGTGACAGCCTAGCTGATATAGTATTCCTGGCTGCATATTTTTTCTTGTATAGTGCTTTGAATATATCATGCAGTCCTTTCTGTCCTGCTAGGTCTCTGTGGATAGGTCTGCTGCCAATCTAATATTTCTACCATAGTGTGATAGTGGACCTCTTGTCCTGAGCTGCTTTCAGGATTTTTTTCAGGATTTTCTCTTTGTCACAAAGACTTGTAAGTTTTACTATTAGATGACAGGGTGTGGACCTATTTTTATCAATTTTTGAGGGGGGTTCTCTGTGCTTCCTGGATTTTGATGCTTGTTCCCTTCATCAGATTAGAGAAATCCTCTACTGTAATTTGCTCCAATATACCTTCTGCCCCCCCCCTTCTTCTTCTGGGATCCTGATAATTCTAATACTTTTTTGTCTTATGGTATCACTTATCTCTTGAATTCTCCCCTCGTGGACCAGTAGTTTGTCTGTTTTTTGCTCAGCTTCTTTATTCTCCATCATTTGGTCTTCTATATCACTAATTCTCTCTTCTGCTGCATTTATCCTAGCAGTAAGCGCCTCCATTTTTGATTGCTCATCATTAATAGCTTTTTTGATTTCAACTTGGTTATATTTTAGTTCTTTTATTTCTCCAGAGAGGGATTTTCTAATATCTTCCATGCTTTTTCTGAGCCCAGCTAGCACCTTCATAACCATCATTCTGAACTTTAGTTCTGACATATTACTAATATCTGTATTGATCAGGTCCCTAGCTTTTGGTACTGCCTCTTGTTCTTTTTTTTGTGATGAGTTTTTCCACCTTGTCATTTTATCCAGCTAAGAATAGATGAGTGAGAGAAAAAAATACTAAAAAAGGTAGTAACTACCCCAGAAAAATATACTCTAACCAAATCAGAAGAGACCCAAAACCAGGGGAAAAGACAGAGGGAAATACACACACACACACACACACATATATGTATGTGTGTGTGTGTGTGTGTGTGTATATATGTATATATATGTGTATATATATGATATATAAGATATACGATATATATCATATATATATCATATATATCGTATATCTTATATATCATATATATATCATATATATATATGATATATATATGATATTTTAGACTGATGAATAGAACAGAGCCACACACTTGATTTTGGGTGTGTTTTGGTCTGTTAGAAGAAACTGCCTCCCAAAATTTTAAAGAAAAAAAAAACTTATATATACAAAAATAAGGTAAACACTATGAAGAGATGGAATATGACTCTAAAGATGAAACTTTAAGAAGATTCTAAAAAAGAAATTGATAAGAAGTTGATAGAAAAAAGAAAAAGAAAAAAGAAAGAACAAGATCAGGCTGGAGACTAGAACAAAGCCATGCAATAGATTTAGGGTATATTTTGATCAATTAGAAAAAATTGTATCCCAAAATTTTAAAGAGAAAAAACCTATATGTATACAAAAAATAAGGTTAAATAGAATGAAGGGATAAAATATGACTATAACAATGAAAATTAAAAAAAGATTTTTAAAAAGGGATTGATAAGATTAAATAGTTAAAAAACATTAAAATAGGAAAGAGGAAATATTTTTTAAAAATAGCATAAGAAAAAAGTCAAATTTAAAAATTTAACTTTGAAAGACTAAAGGATCATGGGGGGAGCCATGAATTCTACGTGTTGTTTTCCTCAGCTCTCGAGTTCCGCAGTTCTTGTTGGTTGGTGAACTTGGTCTTGGCTGGGTGTTCTTGCTGATCTTCTGTGGGCGGGGCCTGTTGCCATGATTCTCAAATGTCTTTGCCCCAGGAGGAATTGCACCGCCCTTGCTGGGGGCCAGGCTAAGTAATCTGCTCGGGTTGGCTCTCAGGAGATCTGTTCCCTGAGCGCTTTCCGTAGAGCTCTGGAGGACGGGAATGAAAGTGGCGGCCTCCCAGTCTCTCCCTGGAGAAGCTGAGAGCCCGGGGCCCACTCCTTAGTGTGCCCTGGGAGAAAAGCGCTCAATCCCTCCCGTCTCCCTGGTCTCCGGCTGTGCTCCAATCTCCCCTGGCCTGTGACTGAGTGTTTATGTCTCTGGTGCACAGCCCCGTTTTGAGTCTCCAAACCCACCAGATTCCTGTGATATGCTCCTTTGCCGCTCCTCCCAGAAGAGGAAGGTGAGTCTCCCCAGATCTGCTGCTTGTGGGGTCCCTGCTCGAAGAGCAGTGGTCCGACTGTGCCTCTGATCATGGTTTAAGGTAACCCTGATCTGAAAGCTCACTCTTCGGCTCTGTCTCTGCCACCGGCTTCCCCACCCCAATACCTGGCAGCTCTGCCACACTCAGGCACCACTGGTCTTTCTGTGACCCTGCGGGACCTGAGGCCACACTGTCCCCGTGAGAGCTCCACCCCCGCTTAGCCTCTGGAGGGACGTCCCTCAGTGCAGCAGACGTCTGCAACTTCCCATTTTGGCTCCGCTGCTCCACCGCTTGCCAGGAGCTGCCCCCCTCCCCGCGGTCTCTTTCCTGTATGTCACCTTGGATTCACTTCTCTGTGCATCCTACCTTCTGGAAAGTGGTCGCTTTTCTGTTCCTAGAAAAGCTCTTCTTCTCTTTGATCTCCTGTTGAGTTTGTAGGTGTTCAGAATGGTTTGATAACTGTCTAGCTGAACTCCTGGGACCTGATGATGTTTCAATCTCCTACTCCTCTGCCATCTTGCTCCTCCCCCTCTTGAGACACTTAGAGAATTGCATGTCATCAAAGAGTGGCTGGTGTGAAAGTTAATGATGATTTAGTAAAAGATTGGCTAGTAACAGTTTCCTTAAAGCGGCATGGGTGCATGATCTTAAATCCCCCCAAAACTCAATTTTTCTTGATTTATCAGTGCAGGAGCATTTTTAATAAAGTGATTCTTGATACCATATTTTCTTAAAAGTACAAGTACAGCTCAAGTTTTGTTGTTGTTAACTTTTGTCTTCCAAATTAAAAAAGAATATATTCCGAGACATTTGTTTAATCAGTTTCATTATTTTATAATCACACCTTATAAGTGAGTCGGAAATCTATAAGAGCCATTGCTAAGAGACCAGAGCAGAAGAATTTAGCACAACTGTCTTACCATTATTTTAAAATTAGCAATAGCATAAGGTCTGGCTGCAAAAGACTTAGATGCTAACTGGCAAGAAAACCAGTCATTAGGGAAGCAGTCTGGAGAGGGCTTGCACAACAAGCCACCATATGTATTGGCTTTGCTTCCTCTTCCTGCTCCACCAGGAGCTGAAAACTGGAGAATCAGAGGGAGCTTGATGATTAGGGACACTAGGAAGGTCAAATGGGGCTGTTCTCACCATCTTAAGCAGCCTAAGTGGAATAAAACTCTTGGCAGATGGGAAAATGACTGCGGAGTGCTTATTTTAATGTCAGACTGCCCTAGGCATCTTGCAATTGTGAACGTCCTGCAGAGAAGTTGGTTTTATGTGGGGCACTGAGTGACCATAAAGAAGATTATTCTTGGGGCTGGTGTGAAGAGTGTGGGGAATTAGGATTGGTTAAGAAGCCATTAATGACATGACTCAGCTGCCCTCTGTCCGCCAGCCCTCAGGGAGTGCTTCCCTTAGAATGATAAGAAATGGGTCATGTCCCATCCCACAGAGAAAAGGGTATGCCCAGTGCCTCCCCATGTCTCTGTGAAGGTCCAAGGGGTGAGGCTTCTGCTCTGGGCTAATGCCTCTGTGACTTGTTTCTCTGTGGGAACCTGTCTCATAAGCATGCTGTAGACCCCAATGTCTCCTGCCACCCTCTTCCATGCCACCCTGACTCAAGCCAGACACTTCCTTCGACCCACTTCATCGTCCCAAAGCTCCATTCATGAGAGGCTGTCATTCACAGTCTTTGATTATTGAAGATGTGGGCTTATTGTGGGTAAAGTTATCTCACTGCGCAGCCTGGAAAACACCCGAAAAGATGATCTCAGACATTCCAGTTCTAAATTCTTGGGTGTCTCCTCCCCAGTGTCTTTCTCATTGGCTGACCTCCTTCCTCCAAGACCTTCTTCCAAGACCCTCTTGGTTGGTTCCCATCTTTCTGAAGACAATTCTCTGCCTCTTCTTTTTCCCTACTTCTCTGGCCTGCTCCCAGACATTCAGATCTCCCCTCAATGGTTTGGGTGGATACACTCAAGTTTCTCCAGGCTCTTCTCAGCAGACATTGCCCAAAGCTCTACCCTTCTTCCAAGAGACCCTTCCAAGCTACTGGGATGTTATCCAGATATACATTGATGGACCCAGAGATGAACTAACCATGGCCCTACAAGGCAGAGGTGGCTGAGGAAAGCCCTTTCCTTCCCTCCTTCCCTCCCTCCCACCCTCCTTTCTTTCCTTGCTTCCTTCCTTCCTTCATTCCCTCTGTTCTTCCATGCCTGCCTGCCTTCCTTCCTTCCATGCCCTTCCTCCCTCCCACACTCCTTCTTTCCTTCCTTTCTTCCCTGCCCTCCTTCCTTTCCTCCCTGCCCTCCCTCCTTCCTAATTAGCAAGTCTTTTTCCCACAACAATTAGTGATTCCTAACAAGGCCTCTAGCTCTAGAGGTGGGCACTTAGAGAGGTAGTGAAGAGCAGGCCCAGCAGACAGAGCCTGGGAGAACAGAGCGTGGTCTGGATCTGAGGATGTCTTGGCTCCATTCACACAAGCAGTCCTGGAGGGCATGAAGATAGTGCTTGATTTCAGGCCAGGCTATTTAGCCCAGGTCTTAGGAAAATTTGTTCATGAGCCATTTAGCTTTCTTCTTGCAGAGGCACAAAGTACAACTCCAGCTGAGGTCACTCTCTTGGGACCTCACGCGTTCCCAGTGAAGGAACTGGGCCTGGGAGGGTCTGTAAGTGCCGTTGCTGATTAGAGACCCAAGTCGCCTCAGACCCGGCCCTGAGGTGGGGCTGGGAGCAAAGTCCTGCTTGCAGAGGACGGACTCATGGCTTCCTGCTAGCTTTCTGCCAGCTGACCGGCAAACATCGAATGTTCTGGGTAACTGTCAAATTTGGAGTTTGAAATGAATAAAATGCAGAAAAGCTGCAAGTAACTTTGGTAGAGAGGCAGCTCCTTTGACTAAATACTTGGTATTTTGGAAGTAACTGATCTGATGGGACCAGCACTCCCCTCTCTGCACGTTGTCCTCACTGGACAGCATCTCCCCGGCTCCAGACCCTGGTGTAGCCCAGTCGCTGGGACCAGTGCTACTGGACTTCCTGCCCTGCCGCCTCACTCTGGACTGAGCAAACTGGACTGTCTGCGGTGGTGGTCGCAAGCTCAGGCTCCAGTGTCTTGACTTTACAGCTCAACACAGAGCAGGATCGTTTTCAATTCACATCTTTTTATTGAGCTCTACCTAGCATGGCAGAAAGCCAGGAAAGGCCCGCAGAGAACAGAATTTATCCTTCTCAATTTTCAGTGGAGAATGGGGCCCAAAGTTGCCAAAGGCTGGAGGGTTAAGGGCGAGCCTGCCGCAGGCCAGTAGCTGTGTTGGACGCAAGGATGTTCGCGTGAGACCCAGCCATGCATTTTAGCCTCTTGCAGTTCAGCTGCGAACCCTGGAGGGGAAGGTGAGGGGATGGCCAAGCCCCCACTGCTGTGAGTGGCCGAAGAGCGTCTTTCATTGAGAGTTGAGTCCTCCTGTCTGTGACCCTCTGTGACATTTCTGCGACATGCCCTGCTCCTCTGTTCTGGGCCAGCTCTTAGTTGTGAGAGCTGTGTTGGCCAAGCAGAGCTGGAATTTAGGGGAACAGCTCTCTCGTGTGGATGGAGATGCTCTCCTTGATAATGACATGTCCACTCCACGACTTCTCTGCTGAACACAGGTACGTCTTTTCAGCCCTACTGCATAGAGGGGCTCCCAGTGGGGTTTCCATGGAGGGGGGCGGGGGCAAGCTGTCTAGAATGTGGCAAGAAAGAGCTGGTGCCCGTCCTTCAGCCTATCTGTCATGTGACCTATTCCCAGTTTTCTCAATTCCAGATTTCTCCCCTGGATGCAAGACATCTCCTGACTCTTAAGGAGGTGTCTCAGCACCTTGCCCCTTGCCCAGCTCAGTACTGGTCAAGCAAAGCTTGTAATCTGGGAGACTGTTCGCTCTCCAGTAGCGGAGGCTCCCCCTGACTGTGATGTGTCTCGTTCCAGTCCTTGTCATCCTTTCTCCCCACAAGGAAGGTGGAAGATGCCTCGTGTTGGACCAGGGGTCTGCACAAATTACATCTTGGCACCCAGGTAAACTAGAGTTAGGAGCCATCTCTGTGCAGAGCCACCCAAGGGCCCCCCGCTTACCTGAGACCCGATCTCACCTGTGGCTGTGCTCCCACCCCCCGGTGGTAGGCCCCAGATGACTCTTGAAAGGACTGAACTTGCATTTCTGGCTCAGGCTGGCTGGGGCAGGGGTTTTCCGGGCTGACACTCTTTGCTTCAGTAATTACAGCAATGGCCCATCGTTCTCTGAAATCTTGCCCGTGTAGGGGAGGAATCCACAAATTTGGGATCTGAACTTGGCAGGGTCCCATATGTCCCCCAGCCCCTCAGGCAGGGCCAGTCTGATGACAGTGCAAAGTAAGTCACACACTGACGCATGATAGCAACCTGCACAGTCGTGGGGGGCCACTAGGAGCTATGGCTCGGGGAGGGGGTTTCTCCAAGAGAGAGGGGCTACCAACAGGAGGTTAGGCTCCAGCCCCCAGAGGAGTATGAGGTGCGGGGGGAGTCTTAGTCCGAACGGGCTGTTGTAACAAACAAACCACAGGTCGGGTGGCTTACGAACAACGGAAATTCATTTCCCACAGTCCTGGAGACTGACAAGCCCAAGATCAAGGCACAGTGGATTCCGTGTCTGGTGAGGGCCTGTGTCCTGGTCCATGGATGGCCGTCCTCTCACGCAGAAGGGGCAGCGGGATCTCTTCTATCAGGCATGGATCCCCTTCCTGGGGGCCCCCACGCTCAGGTCCTGCTCCCCTCCCAACGGCCCCGCCTCTGAACACCGTCACCTTCAGCACTAAGTTTCAACATAGGAATTTTGGAGGGGACACAAAGAGCTCACCGCAGAACGGACCAGCCGCCGTGGGACACCCTCACGTGGACCAGAGAGCCACGCACCCTGGCCCAGACAAGAAAGAGCTACAAATTAACGGTGGGTGTGTCCTTTTCATAGTTGAGAATAGGATTTAAAAGCCCATGTTAAGGGTTAAAAATTATGAGCCAGACCTGATGTAAACGAGGTTATTTTGGGGATACATTTTACTGGTTGCTGTTGTGGAGAAGGTGGCATTTTTCACCTTTGACAAAATGAAATAGAAATCTGTGTTAATCTTGTCTTCCTAACACGACTATAAATTCCTTGAAGAAGGGGCTGAGATTGGAGCTGACAGGAAGCGAGGGCAAGTCTCTCACCAGAGAGGAGCCGCGCTTCCTGACTCCTCCTGCGTCCCCTGTCCCCGAGTGCAGGAAATAGAAGCTGAATGCTTTCACGTTGTCCATTTTTGTCCTTGTTACTTGTCGCGGACTGGCACAGGGCTGGGCTCAGGGCAGGCTGTTTGGCTGATTGAAAACGTCAGGGTTGGAAAAGTGGGCTGTGGGAAAACTCAAGTGATGGAGAAGGAGCCGGGAAAGACATGGAAACAGGCTCATGGGGCCACAAGGTCAGAGCTGGAAGACTGGGAGGAGGACTTGGCTCCACGCTTTCAGAGACTGAGCCACTGAGCCCCGGAGAGAACGTGGGGTTTGCCCGACGCCCCACAGATGATCAGTGTCAAGGCCAGGGTTAGAACACAGGGCTTCGGGCCTCTCTGTCTTACCTGATGCCCAGCTCATGAGCTTCCTACCTTTAGGGCAAACCCTCATAAAACCCAGGCTGTACTCTGGGCATGAAGGGAACGCACTAGACTCTCGTCACCTGTGCTGGGAGCCTTTCTCTGGGACTGGGGCAGGGTTGTGCTGAGCTCACTCCAGAGGTGCTGCTTGTCTTTGAGGAGATGGAAAGTGGAATCTATTTCAGTCACCACCCACTTGGATAATCTGCATCTCTTTGGGTATCTGTCATCTAACTTCAACAATTATCAGTTCATGTCCAATCTTGTTTCGGCCATAGCATTCATTCCCCTGACATCGGATGAATTTGCAAATCTGGGATGCAAATACTTACAGTTTCGTCTGTAAGTATTTCAGTATTTCCAAAAGATGAAGACTCTTTTACAAAAGCCCACAATAGCATAACCACACCTAAAATATAATAATTCTTCCATATAATCAAATATCCAGTCAGTGATCCAACTAAGCCCCAAATCCAGAAACCAAATAAAGCCCAAACCTTGCAATTGGTACTTGGGCTCTTTTTTAAAAGACTTACTTATTTGAGAAAGGGAGCCCGAGCAGGAGGGGCAGAGGGAGAGAGAATCCCAAGCAGACCCTGTGCTAAGCGCCCAGCCCTATACAGGGCTTTATCTCACGGCCCCAAGACCATGACTCTAGCTGAAACCAACAGTCGGTCACTCAACCAACTGCACCACCCAGGCACCCCATGGACGTGGGACTCTTCAGTATCTTTTAATCTATAGTATCTTTCTCCATATTTTTTTCCTTGCCTTTTTGGGTTTTGATGAAAGGATTTGGGTTGTTCATCTTTTAGCGTTTTCTACAGCTGGATTTTGGTAAATTCATCTGTGTGATGTATCTTAACATTAGGGTAACAGCCAACCCAGTGTGCTCAGTGCCAAAACTGGGGAAATCATGAGCAAACCAGGATGGTCAGTCACCCTACATTTTTTCCCCCCGTCACTTAATTAACTGTAAGTTAACTGTAATTATTTCAGTATTTCCAAAAGATGAAGACTCTTTTTCAACTCTTTTATAACTACCAAGTCACGGGAGTTAAATCTGGAGCCTTTATCAGTTTAGTTTTTTGGCAGGAATATTCCCTGGCTGGTGGTGTGTTAGTCCATCAGGAGGCCCATAAAAAGTTGGTTGCTTCTCTTTTCACATTATTAGCAGACATGAACCACCATTGTGCAAATCCATTCATTCATTAGGGTTGCAAAATGGTGACGTTCTAATTCTACTTCCCCTTTTCCATTTATTAGCTGGATTTTTTAACAAGAAACTTAGTCTCTGAGACTCTTTGGTTACCCAGAGCAGCAATTCATGTAATGAAGGCACTAGTGTTTGATTCTTTCCCTTGATTTGTTAGTTTTTCAAAATATGTTTCCTTGGCCATGGCTGAGGAGTGAAGGCTGAGTTTCCTTTAGCAGCGTTATAAACTCACAGATTGGAAAGAAATGTTCAGTCTTTTGTAGTTACTCTCCTTGCAATGTCTTCGTCTTTGGCTGGTGGAAACTTACTCAGGTTGGTTCCTGAGTTATTTTGAAGAGCAGTCTCCTTGTTCTATGATTTGACAAGATGTTCTGAAGCAGATGATTTTGTATGTGCTTGTCCCGGTCTTGAGAAGAGCCATTTCTCTGATGAGTTGTGGCCCTTTCTGTTGGGAAATGTATTCACAGACGGAGATGTTCCTTGCTCCTAGACTGCTCACTGTTTCTAGGTCCTTCCAGACCTAGCTATAGCCAGGAAATATGTACTGCTTTTTAAAAAAAATTATTTTTATTTTTTATTTTATTTTTATTTTATTTATTTATTTGCCTGAGAGAGAGAGAGCAAGTGAGCATGAACGGGGAAAGGGGCAGAGGGAGAGGGAGAAACAGGCTTATCCAGTGAGCAGGGAACCCGACATGGGGCTCAACATGGGGCTCGATCCTGGGACCCTGGGATCGTGACCTGAGCCGAAGGCAGAGGCTTGATTGACTGAGCCACCCAGGTGTCCCATATGTACTGCTTTTAAGGGATAAAATATATAGTGTGTTCATGCTGATATTACTAATTCATGCTCAGAACTACAGAGTTTTGCAGTGAACCTCACTAATCTCACGTCTTAATCTCCTTTCCCCCACACCGAAAATCCTGACTCATTATGGCACCACCATAATCACTCATTTGCCTTATTCCCAAACAAGCGCGCACACACACACACACACACCAGTCTCAGACTAACACCACGCACCACCACAGCTAACAACATGATTACAGGAAACAGCTTGTGATATTTTTGAAGTTTTTTTGTCCTTACAGCATATCCTACTAGGGATATACAGTCAAATTACTGTGTTTAAGTCACTGGGAATAATTCCTTGGTTGGTTATATTACAAACTGGTGGTTACATTACATAATTATGGTTTATTGGTATAATTTCCCTTTTCATTTTTCGGGCTTGCCTTTTAAGCTTTATTCCAAAGTTGAACAGAGAAGTCTAGCTTCTGTCCCTGTCTCCTCTGTTCCACTCCTTCCTCCCTCACTGATAACCATTCAGCTATTTTTGTCCTTCCATTTTTAAAAAACAATCAAATGTATGAATGTATCTAGTTCTCCCGCTTTAAAAATCGTTATTATTTATTTATTTATTTTAAGGTGGGGAGGGGGAAGAAAGAGGGAGGAGCAGAGGGAGAGGGAGAGAGAGTGTCTCGGGCAGACTCCCTGCTGAGCACAGAGCCTGATAAGGGGCTCCATCCCATAACCGTGAAATCATGCCCTGACCCGAAATCAAGAGTTTAACTGAACCCTCCAGGTGCTCCCCTATTTTTTTTTTTAGATGAATTAGAACATTCCAGACACAGTTTTCTATTCCTTGCTTTTCCACGTGCTCTCTGGGGAACACGCCACATTAGTAGAAAGAGATGGTCCTTGTTCCTTTTCATAGCTATATAATACTTCACTGTGTGGCCAGACTTTGTTTACTTAACCAGTCCTTGGTTCATTGTTATTTGTTTCCAAAGTTTTGTTGTTATTATAAAGTTGTGCTACAATACATAGCCGCGTGCATTAATCTTTCAAGTATCTGCTGGTTTGTCTATGGGATAGATTCCTAAATTTTCTGGGTCAGAGGTTACTGGTACGTAATTCTGTAAGATATTATGAGATTTCCCACCAGCAATGTGAGAGTACTTTAATCCCCCACCTTGCTGACAGAGTACGTTGTCGCACTTTTGGCTTTGTGCCCAATTTGGTAGGTGAGAAATTGTTTCTCAGTGCATTTTAAATTTGTATGTTTCCGTCACAGGTTGAATTCTTGGGGAGTAGTCTCTGAGACAGAGACTAGCATGCCAAGTGTTTATTAAAGAATGATCCTTGGATGAACACCTGTGGAAGAGACAAGAATGAAATAGGATTGGACAGAAGGACAAATTGAACAACTTCAACAGATTCTTCTGCCAAACCCATGGTGAGCTCTGGAGCCGGGATGGGGTGATGGACGGGCCCCTCTTGCCTCACGTTAACCCATCATTGGATGTGGGCTACTTGGAAAGAGACGTGACTTTGGACAAAGCAGGTTCTTCTGCTGGGGCAAACCCACATGAGGCCTGATAGCTGAGGGCCATCCTTTGAGGGATGTGCAGTAGGTGGGGAGTAAATTTTTCATTTCTGAAGGAAAGTGGGTGGTATGTCACAGCACCCACCTTTGTCTCTTATCTCTCTGTAAGGTCTGCCTTCAGGATTTTGTTTGTTAAGTTTTCTACCTACAACTGTCTATCTATCATCTATCTATCATCTATGGGTTTTTGATCTGTATTTGAGATACTAGATATTGTTGATAATTAAAAATTATGTTTCTGTATATTTCTCCTGTCGTCTCCTACAGTTTCTGCTTTATGAAAGTTGTTGCTAAGTCACTGCATGTAGGAACAGTATTACTGTTACATCTTCATCAGGAATTGCCAACTTCCGGCTTCAAAGTATACGGTGTCCTACTTTGGCTCACTTAATGCTCTTTGGCCTGAATTCAACCTAACTAGATATCAAGATGGCAACTCATGATTTCTTTTTTATTTGCATTTGCTTGTTCTTTTAAATACTTTTAATTTTTTTCTAACCATTTATTTTTAACATTTCTGAATCTCTTTGCGTTCAGAGTATCCCCGATACATAATGTGGTATGAGATTTTGTCATTCAAGCCAATCTGAATATTTTTTTCTTTTAATAGCTGAGTTAAGCCCTATTGTATCTATCGATGTGATTGGTATGCTTGGCTTCTGTCCGCTCACACTGGTTTATTACATACAGGTCTCTATGGGATCTATTTCATGTGTTCTATTTTGGTATTTAGGAAGGTTTGAATTATTGTTTTCATGTGTACATTGATTCAATACTATTACATGATACTGCTAGTGCCCTGGTTTTGCCTTTTTCCTTATGAGTTCCCTATGAGGAACAGTATTAAAATGAGCTAATAACTTCTTCTTGCTCCCCCTTTCTTCACGTGGCATGTAACATGAAGTAACACACTTTTCCTTCCTGCTCCTACCTGTGAGGCCATCAGCAAGCTGATTCTATTTTGTATGTCCCTTCCTTACCCCCTCCCTCCCCCCATTTCTCATAGTTGTATTACAGCTGCAACATCCAGACCCAGGCATGGCCTTCTCTATGGCCTCCCTTACGAGTGTCTCTTACTCTTGGCACCCAGCTTGTTGCCCACCCATACATTGCTGTCTTTCCAGTCATTTTGTTTTTTGAAACTTGTTCTCTAGCAGATTCTTTAGGAAGGGCTCATGAGCGTGATAGTCTCTGAGCTCTTGAGTGTCTCTCTATGGTCTTTGTCTTTCAAGGTTGGCTTGCTCACATGTTCTTTCCTTGAGTATCTTAAATATTTCACTCCTCTGTCTTCTGGCATATAATAAGGCTGTTGAGAATTCTACATGCAACCTGATATTCTGTCCTTTCTAAGCACCTTGGTCTCTCTAGCCAATGTACAAAGGTGGGTTTCTTGTTTTTATTAAATTAAATTAAATTTATTTTCGTGTGTGTGTGTTCCAAAATTCATTGTTTATACACCACACCCAATGCCCCATGCAATACGTGCCCTTCGTAATACCCACCACCAGGCTCACCCAACCCCCCATCCTCCTCCCTTCCCAAACCCTCAGTTGGTTTCTAAGAGTCCACAGTCTCTCATGGTTCTTTCCCAAAGCCCAACAGCTCTACGAGCAGGGTCTCAGCACACAGAGTGCCCATTCAGTCCACTTGTAGGTACGTTTAGTTTAGGAAAAGATGGTCCACACTTTCCTTTGGAGCAGTATTCTGTTTTATAGCTTTAGTTTTCCTCTTGGTAATTCCTGTTTTATAAGTGTTTGATCCTTGCCTGGCTCCTGTTACTTTCTCTGGAATTTTTTCCCGTTTCTCATTCATTCCTTTGGAAGGAAACATTTGCCTTTTCCATCTTTTGTTTCACAGGAGCCAGCATCCATCGTGTGTGTTTGCGTCTGTGATTCCCCTGTGGTACATTTCTAAGATGGTTTCTATTGGGTCGCGTCCCCCAGTCTTTTCACGATGCCCTTCAGTCTGTGCTTCTTTCAGGGCTGCCATCATTTTATTTGTTCCTGCTCATCTTGAAATATTACATGACTGGTTTTCCTCTGTGTTCTAGCTGTGTCCTCCTGGGCGCCTCCCTGGGCCACCAGGCCCGTTAACGGCGTTCTTCATCTCTTTTCTCTCAGACCAACTCGGCGTGATATTTGAATGAAATTCCTTTTGGCTGCTCATGCTTAAGTAAAATGAATTTTCTGATTGGGCCAAGATCACTTTTTGGAATGTCATGACTCTAGAGCTCTCGTTTCTGTTCTTTTCATAAAATTTAGAAGACATGGCCTCCTGCTCCCTGACATCTGTCTTCTCTGATGCCCTTGCCCACTGTGCAGGGCCTTATCTTTCCTTGCCCCCCACCGGCTTGGGCCTCTCAAATATGCCTCTTCTCTGAGCAGCTTCTTCTTGGTGCTGGGTTTGGATTTGAGATTGAGCTCTGCTGTGTTGGTCTGAGAGTCCCCAGGGCCGGGATGCTCAAGCCCAGCTTGACCACAAGGAGGCCCTTGTCCTTGCCCAAACCTGAGAACTTCAAGCCTCTCCCCAGTTTGGCTGCCGTTTTGTGATTCTCAGGCCCATCAGAGAGAGGACCAGCTGCCTTTCCTTATCTCTGTCCTGAACACTGGCCTCCAGGATGCCACTTCTGTGTCTGGGACCAGTTTGCTCTTAAACATCTGTGCTTTGGGTCTAGGGGGGTCCACTGTCCCGAGACTGTTGTGGATGTGGTTCATGGGCTTTGGGTTTTGTTTTCTACTTCTGGTCTCTTTTTATGGGGAGATTTGGGGGTGTTGAAAATAACCACCTTACTATTCATTAATTACTCATTAATATTCATCTACTTTTTATTAATTGAAATTATTAAGAAATTTGAAGTGTAAATATGTACCTGGTGGGATTAACAAAATGATACTCAATCACTGTGTCCTATGTATTAGAAATCTCCCATTCAGGGCAACGTGTCCAGGGGACACCTACTGAGCAAGTGTAGGAAAGATTGATGGTTGTATGACACTTCCTGGGGCTGCTGTAACCAGTACCACAAACTGTGTGGCTTAAAACAGCACAGATTAATTTTTCTCACTGTTCTGGAGGCCAGAATTCTAAAGGCATTCGCAGGCCATATTCCCTCCATAGGCTCCAGAGAAGAATGGTTCTTCCTTTCTGGGTTCTGGTGGCTGCTGGACTTGGGCTGGTGGCAGCATTGCTCCAGTCCCTGCCTCTGTGTCCACATGTTGTTCACCCTGTGTGAGTCTCTGTCTTTTCTCTTTTTATGAGGACACCAGTCACAACCAAATCCAATACCACCTTGTCCTAACTCAATGACATCTACAAAGACCCTCTCCCAAAAAAGGCCATGTTCATAGGTACGGATGGATGTGGATTTGGGGGACACTATTTAACCCAAGACAAGGGTATTAGGCCAGATGAATGTATCCTAGGGGGATTTCCTAGATAAAGAGGAACAAAAATGTCTCCAGAAAAGGAGTCAGAAGTGTGAAGGCCAGCTCTTCCCATCTCTGGCATCAAGCAGGAGGTATATGGCCTGTTGGTCGGCCCTTGGGCATGGTGACTGGTGGTGAGCACTCTCCAGTCAGCTCTGGGCTCCTCCTGAGGTATCACTGTGCCCTTGGATGACTCCTCTGGGCAAATACTCATGTGGACCTAGACCCAGGCTGTGGGCTAGGTTTGTTTCAGAGAGATCCTAATGCTCTGTCATCCCTTTAGGAGGCCTGTGAGCCTGAAAGCCATCAAAGAGAAGCCCTCTATCTCTGGACCCAGTGGTGGGGTGTGGAAAAGAAGGGCAGTGGTCTGATCCCTATTCTGACCATTGAATGCTTACAAATGAGCTTCTTTTTAAAAGCCTGAAACCCTCACACAGGAAACAAGGAGTCAGAATAGGTGCCAAGAGCTATACATTTTCTGTGTCTGTCTGGGGCCATTATTCCATTGCCTACAGGCACTCACTTGGCAGCTCAAAGTGAATCAGTCACATTCCCTGGTCCAGGTGGATGCACTGGTTATTTAATTAATTGGATTTACATAAGTTCAGGGTCCTACTTCTTGCATGGGGCATCTGCCAAATTCTCAGTAGTCTAGAAATATCGCAAGGAACTTTTCTGACTTATAAGGAGAATGGTTGCAGTCATACTCCCCTTGTTCACTCTTGAAGTCCACCCCTCACCAATCTATTACACCAGCGACAGTGACTCCCCTCCATTCTGGATGGTGTTTTGTCTGAAGAGCATTTGCAGCTGTTTCACAACGAGCATGGGAGAGATTTCTTAGCTAGCTGACATGGTCTTATACATGATTACTGTTCCCTTTGCCTGTATGTATCATTTTTAAAGGGTTGGAGAATCTTTTCCAGGAATTTTAATTCTGTTGGAAACCATGTGGAAGTTGTAATGTTGGAGACCTGAGATAGCCTGATACGGTAGAGTTGGTTGTTTATTTCCCAAATGTCCCAGTTCCCTGGTACACCCCACACCATGCTTCACTGTTCTCAACATCTTCAGTTCATTGTTCACTAGCATCACGCTGACTTCCTGTCACAACAAGTGACACAACTTGTCACAACAAGTTAGGCTCTCAGGTCCACACCAGCAACTGGCCACCTCCCAACCTCATACCAGTGTCCCCAGCAATCCAAGGCCAGATGAGTTATTGACTTCCTTTTGCTGTTAGATGGAACATTTTCTTGGGATGCGAATGAACAGTGCATTTGGACCTTTTGGGCATTTGCATCTGTCATGCACACGTATTTCCATTTCCATTTCTCTGTATCTTTGTCCATCCTTCGCTTTCCTTCTGGGATGTGGTCCTCGCCTCTTTGATTTCTCCTCTTCCTCTGGTAACTACATCTGTCTAGTCTACTTCCTCTCTTTTCCTTTCTCTAGTAGAGGGATCAGGCAGATGTAAGTTGCAGACAACAGAAACAACTAGCTATTTCACTTAGAAAGAGATTCAAGCCAGAGAAGCAGGTGCTTATAAAGTGGCTGCCAAGGTGAGAGATTAGGCTTGAGAATGAGTTTGCAGGCCCAGCTACCAGAGTAAACCTGGTGGAGAAACCCTATAGTGGAGAAACCTGGAAGACACCACCTTCACTAAATGTTCAAAGTTAAGATTGCAGTGATAAGTCATGGTGAGCTCATGTGTCTCCAGCTATGAGAAGGGCACTTTATCTCTGTGGTATTCTTCCCCAAAATGCAGATCCCCTGTCTAATGATTAGATGACATTGGACAAACCCAAATTGAGGGACATTCTACAAAATATTCAATCAGTACTCTTCCAAAGTGTCAAGATCATCAAAAAGAAGGAAAGTGAGAAACTCTCACAACCTGGAGTAGGAGAGTAAGGAAGTATGGCAATTAAGTGAAACGTGGTGTCCTCGATGGGGTTCTGGAACTGAAAAAGGGCGTAAATGGAAAAACTGGCGAAATCTGCATACAGACTAAAGTTTAATTCATGGTATTGTAACTACAGATTTTGTAATTTTGACAAATGTGCAATCTTAACATTTAAGATGTTAAGATTGGGGAAAGCTGGCTAAAGAGTATTTGGAACTCTCTGAATGATCTTTGCAACTTTTCTGTCAATCTAAAAGTACTCCAAAATAAAAAGTTTACTAAAAAGCCCGTCTTTAAGAGAGTAAAAAGCCAAGCCACAGAGTGGAGGAAGATATTTGCAACGTGTATAAACTGCAAAAGCCTCACATTTGGAGTATACAAAGAATCCTTACAAGTCAGGGGGAAAAAAGCAAACAAACCAATAAAAAAATGGCTGAAAGAATGAACAGGCACATTATAAAGGAGGAAAGCCAAATGGCCAAAGAACATAGGAAAAAGTGCTTTATCTCATTAGGGAAATGCAAGAGAATTATGTCTTTAAATATTTGTGTTTTGTTACTTTTGCTTCCCCGGACACTCCAATTATGTGTAGGTTGGAGCTCCTTTACCTTCTTTCAGATCTGCCATGTTCTCTCCTTCCTTGCTTTCATTTTGCTTGCCTTTCTAATGTATGTCCTTGGTCCCTATCTGTATTCATGGATGTCTATTCTCTCTCGTGCTGCTTCTGGTTTTCTCTTTGTTTCTGTGATGATTTTATTTCTGATTCTACTCTTTCCTGAATTTTGCCAGCTCACTTTTCATATCCTTCTGTTCTCTCACATCTTTCTTGAGTTGTTGCTTCATTGAGTTTAAAAAATTCATGGCAAAATATTTAGATATGATTTTCATCTGTTCATTGCAACACAAATTTTGGTAAGTGTGTCTTCGTCTGCCATTCTTTCTTTATTTTTGTGCTATGGAGTTTTTGTGTAAATTTCAGACAGATCTAAATATTATCCTTTCTTTGAAGCAAGCAAGTTTTCCTGGAACAGATATTTTCAGTAGGTTCATGAGGGTTAGGGTCCTGGGCCATTTCAGGCTAGCAAAAATTAACCTCGCAAACTTAAAAAAATTAATTTATGGGGCACCTGGCTGGCTTGATTGGAGAAGCATGAAACTCTCAGTCTTGGCGTTGTGAGTTCAAGCCCCAAGTTGGGTGTAGAGATTACTTAAATAAATAAAACTTAAAAAAATGACTTTGTTCAACTTTCTTTTTCCCACTCAATAGAAATAGGAAGTTGTGGAGGTGGGTTTAAGACAGGAGAAAGAATTCCTAGCAAAAAAATCATTTCAGGACTGTACTCTTCTAAGAAATGAAGTGATGGAAACATTTGCTTTAGAGGCAGACAGATTTGGGTTCAAATATGAGCTCCAACGTGTGCTGATTGTGTGATCCTGGAGATGTTGCTTAAAGTCTCAGAATCTCAGTGACTGTATCTATATTGTGGTAGAAATATTACCTCCCCACGTGTGGTTATAAGAATGCAATGGATATATGAAAAGCTTTGGCAAAGCATTGGTTAGGTTAAGCAATACTAGCTCTCTGAGCAGGCAGACTTGAAACTCTTGCAAGCATAAACAGGCAGTGGTTGATTTCTTGTTGGTTTGAAGTCCAGGCAGCTCTGCCCTGTGCAGTGACAGGGTCTGGGTTGCTTCCATCTTGTGGCTCCGTCCTCTACCAGATGGTCTCTACAGGTGCTGCCAAGCAGAGCTGGGAGAGGCACATCAGCTCTTGGTGCCTTGGTCGGAGCTAGCCGCATGGCCCCACCTAAACCCAGGAGGGCCGGGCAAGGAAGGGGGCATGAGCACTGACTGTATATACACATCTCAGTTCTTCACTCTGTCAACAAAATCATCTTGGCCTCTGCATTTCCCTTTGAATTATTATCTCATAACGATCCCTTTCTCATGCCCCAATGCTGTGTCAGCTGTCATATCAGGGAAGGAGGCTTTCACACCTTCACACTCAGGCCAGGATTGGGGGAAGGACCAGACGTCCCCGAGGATGTGGCAGGGAGGCTGGCAGCAGGAAAGGCGTTTCTAAATTTTATAGAAAAACAAAGGAAATAGAAAGAGGTTAGAGAAACTAAACTGTTTTTAAGATAGTGGAAAAGATCTGGGTCTAGTGTAAATATAAATTCCTCACTCTTGGAATATTCCATTGAATCCATACAAAACAAAAATCCCCTCTACCGCATCCCAGATCGGGCCGACCTCTGACCAGGAATGGGACATGTTCTCCTTCATTAGACAATATCTATTATAAGGCTAAATCTATCTTCTGGCAAGCTCCATCCATTGGTCCCGTCTCTTCTGTCGGCCACCACATACGTCCAACCCCCTGACAAGGACTCAGTGTGCTAGGCAGATGCTCGGTCTCCTCAACTTTTTCTTCTCCAGGCAAAAACCCTTAATACTTCAACCATTCCTCGTAGGACATGATTTTGAGACGTTGAAAACAAATGGCACTGCTGCCCTCACTGGTGGCCCGAGGTCACTGGTTTTATTAGTCTGCAAAGCTCCAACCCTTGGTCACCCCTGTAGGGAGGAAATAGGGGCCCCTCAAGATTCTGAAAGCTTGACCAATAAAATCAACACAAATCGTAAGAGACAGAGCAGCTCTGGGCCAAATGCAAGCCAAAGAGATGTCATTAACAGAGCTAAAGAAAGCCTGGGATGAAAAAAAAAGGGATTCGGGCATAGACATACCACAAAAATGGGGAGTGAGAGAGACGGAAGTTGACAAGGTCTGTCCGGTACAATCGGGGGACTGGGACTTTGAATCTGAGTGACATGAGCAATCAGGTCACAGAGAGCTGGTCTGCGTGGGCAGGGATAACCATTGGTTTACATAATAAAAATATCCTCCACTATTACCTGCCTGCCTTGGGTCTGATTCCATGTTCATCATGTTTAGATTAATAACTTTGCTTTCTGGTACCCTAATGTTCTGGTAGGAAACATTAGAATTTTGGTCGCTGGAATGGGATCCCCTGCACTGGGAATGAATACATTGGTGTCTGGATAATGCAAGTTGGAGAATATCAGCTGTTCCCTGCTAGAATGATTGCCCATGGGTACTGTGCATCACTGACAGTTGTCATCCCTGTCTATTTTCCATTATTCCTTATTAATTGCATCCCATGTGCACAGCTAAAAATACTCACTTCTCCAGAGTCCCTAGCTGCTAAAGGTAGACGCTGCCTTCTCCAGAGTCCCTGCTGCTAAAGGTAGATGGAAGTCCTTGGGGGGGCAGGAGGTTGTTCCTTTTCTGGATAGTGAAAGGAAAGTCTTACTAGGAGAAAGTGTTTTTACCCTTCCTTCCCTTTCCTTTCTACTTAGGACATGGGTGTGAGGCCTGGAAGTGCAGCAGCCATTTTGTGACAATGAGGATAAAAGTCATTCCCAAGGATGTCAGACAAGAAGCTAAAGAGGGGTCTGGCTTCTTGATGCCATCCACGAACTGGTGCGCCAGCCCTGAACTGCTTTCCCTGGGTCATTATTAGAAGAACAGGTCCCTATCTGTGTAAGTCAAGGTCGGCAGGACTTTCTACACTTTACAGCAGAAGAGTAATACAGTCCCTGATACAGTTTCTAAGTGGAGCTTCTGAGCTAGCAAGGCTGAGAGCAAGACTCTAGAACGTGATTAATTCACAAGGTGATGCAGTTACGATGTTTTTGGTGGCTGGTTACTTTGATTTCAGCCTGTACCTGTACCTCTCATTGATCCCTTCTCTTTAGCTTATCTCTTAACTCCAAGCGAGAACCCGGCAGGCAAAACATCCTGTGATGGGAACCGAAACTACCACGTCAAATGGTAACGGCTGCCCTGACGCCAGCAAGACCCGGAGTGACTGACCCCAAGACAATGATCCACCTGACCTTTCCTGCAAAGCCCCACACACCCACTGACCTTTGCTCTGCATTTCCCCTCTATAAACTCGGAGTCATTCCTAGCACTTTGGAGACAATTCTTGGGACATTAGTCCACGGTCTTCCTGGTGCTGGTCTCACTGAAATAAATTCCTTTCTTGTTTCACCACTGCTTGGCCCTCTGCCTTTGGATTTTGTTGGTGGCCAGTGGCTAAACCTGATCTTCTGGGAGTGCAGAGCCATGTACCTTGGGCCCTGGGAACTATCCCCTGAGGATACCTCTCGTTTTTTTCTTCCCATCCTGAATATAACTCATTCGTTCTATGAAAATTCAGTTGAAATAGTAAATCATGAAGAATAAAGAATAAAGAAAAAAAAATCATTCTCAAGTCTGCCTCCCAGAGATAACGGTAGTGACGTCTTCCCAAATATCCATGGGCCTCTCTCTATAATATGTTCTCTACATAAATGGGATTGCATTTTGTAACTTGCCATGCATTCCACAGTTGTGGACATCTTTCCAGCAATTTTGCTAAGAAAACCATTCTTACTCCTGTCTGATTATATATAGACCTGCATTATTAATTGTAGCTATTTTGATATTTAAATATTATTATTTAATTAGTTGTACTATAATTTAGTTAACCAATCCTCATTGGTATTTATTATTATTATTATTTAGAGAGAGTGTGAGTGGGGGAGGGAGGGCCAGAGGGCGAGGGAAAGAGAAATGTAAGCAGGCTCCAAGCCCAGCACACACCCTGATTCGGCGCTCGATCTCACGACTCTGAGATCATGACCTGAGCTGAAATCAAGAGTAGGATACTCCATCAACTGAGCACTCAGGTGTCCTGGTATCTCATTTTTGATGTTATGTATGGGGATGCGGTGAAAGCTCTTGGGTAAACATCTTTGAGGGCTTTTCTGATTATTTCTGAAGGAGAAATCCCTAGAAGGGGGTGCGTTCACTCTGAGTGTCATGCACAGTGAGTGAGCCTCACCTGGGCTCTCCAGCCACACCACTTCCCACTGTGTGATCCTTGCAACCCAAGGTCATTTGGACAAGGTCATGGCTCTCTCTACAGGTCTAAGCTCTCTCATTTGAAATGGGCGCTGACACAGCTCTGGGGTGCTCTCATCACTGCCTTTTCTCCAAGACATGCCCTAACAATTGTTCTAGTTTCCATGTTTCTTAAGCTCCTACTGTGGGCTGCACTTGTCCTTCCTCCCCCAGATTAATAGGTTGAAATCCTCATGCCCAGTACCTGAGAATGTGATTGTATTAAGATACAGAGCCTCTAATGAGGTAATTGAGACAAAACGAGATCATATGTGTCTGCCCTTAAGTCCAATATGACTGGTGCCCTTGTAAGAAGAGGTTAGGATCGAGACACAGGCTGACTCAAGGCCACGTGAGGGAGAAGTGGGCCATCTACAGTGCAAGTAGAGAAGATTCAGAAGAAATCCACCTGCTGACCCCTTGATCTCGGGCTTCTAGTAACTTCCGTGTATAAAGCACTCAGTCTGGGGAACTTTGTTATGGTGGCTGCTGGAAGCTAATAGGACCCCCGTTCCCCCCTTTTTGGGGACCACTCTCAGCAGAGGTCTCCTTCACCAGACCCAAATTCAGTTGAGTTTGGGCTCAGTTTTTTTTTTTTTTGAAAAAAAATTTTTTTAAGATTTTATTTATTTGCCAGAGAGAGAGAGAGAGTACACACAAGCAGGCAGAGAGGCAGGCAGAGGCAGCGAGAGAAGCAGGCTCCCTGCCGAGCAAGGAACCCGATGCGGGACTCGATCCCAGGACTCTGGGATCATGACCTGGGCCGAAGGCAGCGGCTTAACCAACTGAGCCACCCACGCGTCGAGTCTGGGCTCAGTTTATAAGGCAGTCTGTAAAAGGCTCAGCTTTCGGAGGGAGACAATGGTCAGAATGGATTTTCTCAAGAAAACCCCGTTATTTTCCAACTAGGAGCATATTAAGTAACAGTGGGATGTGGCCGTCAGGGCTCAGCTCCTCTGCTGAGGAGGACTCTGCCAGCCCAGGACTCCAGCAAACCCCACCCCTCCCCGCTCCGGAGAGGCAGACGGGAAGAGGTTAGTCTGAGGACCCTCTGTGGCTTTACCCACCGCTTTCCGCCAGCATGGCTAGCTGCCTACTTTCTTTCTGCCAAAGGTGATTGACAGTGGTGACAATGGATTTCAATGTCCCTGTCCTCATTAGGGAAACGGAGAAGCCTTCCTCTCCTCTCCCAGAGTTGTAGAGCAGCTAGCATGCAAATTTTTCTTTTCTTTTCTTTTTTTTTTTTTTTAAAGATTTTATTTATTTGACAGAGAAATCAGAGCTAGACAGAGAGGCAGACCGAGAGAGGGGAAAGCAGGCTCCCGCTGAGCAGAGAGCCCGATGTGGGGCTCGATCCCAGGACCCCGAGACCATGACCTGAGCCGAAGGCAGAGGCCCAAACCACCGAGCCACCCAGGCACCCCTAGCATGCAAATTTTTCTAATGACACAATGTAAAACATAAAGATGAAGAGCACCCCGTAGCCCTGGTATTCGCTCGTTCTAATCTGCCTTAGTATCTTGTGGAACATCCTAGGCGTAGGGGGTACCGGCCTCCCTACGTGATGGTTTGCAAAATCCATGCATCCGCGGGGGAAAGGAAACGTCATTGGCACTCGGCCAACGGCCATCCCGCAGCCTGTCCCTTTCGGCAGGATCCCCTGACCTTGGCGCCTCAGCTCCCTTCATTTCTTCCTGGATAAGAGGAAAGGGAGATTTTCTTCTCTCGTACATTTTCCTCTTTTTAAAAATTGTGATAAATTACACATAACATAAAATTTACCATCTTGAGTGTATATACTGCTCAGTGATATGAATGTGCAGTCGTCCCCACTCTCCATCCCCAGAACTCCTTCACCTTGTAAAACCGAAACTCTGTCTCCATTAAACTCGGAGTATTTCCTCCCCCAGCCCCCGGCAGCCATCATTCTATTTTCTGTGTTTATGATTTTGACGACTTTAAGTGCCTCATATAAGTGGAATCACACAATATTTGCCTTTTTGTGACTGGCTGATTTCACTCAGCCGATTGGCCGCCAGCTTCATCCCTGTTGCGGCACGTGTCAACACATCTTTCTTTCCTAAGACACGGTAACAGTTCACCCTACGTGTGTACCGTGTTTTGCGTATCCGTTCAGTGGTTGACAGTCGTTTTGCTGTTGTGCACATTTTGCTGTTGTGAATAACGCTTCTGTGAATATGGATGCCCACATTTCTCTTCCAGACTCTGATTTCGATTCTTTCGGGTGGGCACCCAGAAGCAGAATTGCTAAATCATATAGTAACTCTATTTTGAAGTTTTGAGGAAACACGATACTGTTTTCCATGGCGGCTGCACCATTTTACGTTCTCACCAAGAGTGCGTGGATTCCTGTTCCTCTACACCGTGTGACACCATGTGCTGCCTCCTGTCTTCTCCTAACAGGTGTGAGGTGGTTCCTCACGGTAGTTTTGGTTTACGCTTCCCTAACGCTTGGCGATGTAGAGCATCTCTTCACGTGCTTATCGGCCAGTCGTGTATCTTTGGAGAAACATCTAGATGAGTCCTTAATCCAAGTTGTTTGTTGTTTGGTAAGATTCTCAGTTTTGGGAGCTCTCTGCATATTCTGGATATTAACACCTCATCAGATATATGATCTGTAAATATTTTCTCCCATTCTCTGGAGAATCTTTTTACTCTGTGGATAGCGTGTTTCGGTGCACAAAATTAAAAATTTTTCATGAAGCCCAATTTGTTTATTTTTTTCTCTTGTGAACCTGTGACTTTGGTGTCCTGTCCAAGCAATCAGTGCCCAAATCAGTGCCGTGAAGCTTTTCTGTTTCGCTTGCACATTGGTTTACGCCGTTCCCCAAGCCTCCCCTTACTCCCTCAGCATCTTCAAGACAGTGGTTTTAAGGTCTTTGTCTAGTGTGTCTGCCTTTCGGTCTGTTTCAGGGACAGATTCTGTTGGGCTCCTCTTTTCCTTTGAATGGACTATACTGTCCTATTTCTTTGTACGCCTCCTGATTTCGTTCTTTTTTCCCCCTTGAACACTGGACGTTTGAATCTAATAATGTGATAGCTCTGGAAATCTCCCCCCTCACCAGGGTTTGGTGGATTTTGTTAGTGTTGTTTTGTTTTTTATTGTCGTAGGCTGTCTCTGTGCCAAGATCAGCCTGAGGTGTAAACTTAAAGTCTTCTCAGGTCTTTTCTGAGCCTTTCCCTGGACACGCACCACCACTCTCTAATTTCCCTGTATAAGCAGTTGTTTCTGAACGTCCTCGTCTTTAATGCCTGGCTCCGGAAAGGGGAAAAAGTGAAAAAATCAAGGGCGAGGGAAGGGGAAGGGGAGGGGGAGGTGAACCTACCATTTAAATCTCCCAAAGTCACTTCAGCCAGAGGGGGGCTGGGCTTGCAACAACCGGGGGAGGTCGCAAGCACTGCAGCAGTGGTCAGAGCACGGAGCCCCCGTGTTTGGAAGACTGAGCAGAGAGCCTGATGGGTGCTCCATCCCAGGACCCTGGGATCATGACCTGAGCCGAAGGCAGAGTCTTTAACCCACTGAGCCACCCTGGCGCCCCTCATGTACAGGTTTTAAAACTCATATGGGGTTTTACACATAGGCTGTCCCTACTCGTGGGAAGCATCCTCCATCCCTGTCCTGGAGGGACCCAGTTTAGCCCAGATGGAGAGAGGTGACACCTGCCTGTTGCACCTAGACTTCGTGGGCACACCTGTGGGGTACGGTGTGCAGACCGGGGGGCGGCCGTGAGAGGACACGGCTGTGCGTGGGGCTCTCTTGAGTTTAATACTGGGACTGCCATTTACTAGCTGTGCGACTGTGGCGCGTCGTATAACCCCTCCCAGCCTCGTCTCCTCGTTTGTAAAATGGGGGAAAGTACCAGCACCTGCTTCCTAGGCAAGCCCAGGGCAAGCTGTGAAATCCCCAAGAGCAGCTCGCTGGGACCTGGAGCTGCGGGCTATTGTCTTTGTAACCCCGAGAAGGAATAGCATTTGCGCACTGAGGTAGTAGTTTTACAGAACGGTTAATGATATGCAAAACGTTCTTGATAGAAGGTTAAGTGCAAGCTACGCGCACAGACGATGTCAGCGTTTGTTTAAAAACGTTCAGAAACTTGCGTAAGTAAAGACTGAAGAGAAGTGTATCGAGATAAGGGATTATAGGTGATTCTGAACGATCTGCTTGGTATGTTTCTTTGCATGTTTGTGTGTTTTCAAATTTTCCCCCAGTGAGGCCATGATTACTTTTATAATCTTTGAAACAGGTTTTATGGAAACAAACAATTCAGTGTGACTCAGCCGCCAAGGCTGCCAAGAAGGTTTATGCGTTCTTTGGCCGCGTTAGTGGGAATTGGGTGTCCAGAGTCGGAGGGACGCCCGCAGGGTTTGACACCGGCCAGACCCTGTCGAGATCAGCGTTCTGTTTCGCCCTGGGCAGAGGTAACCATGGGGACCTTAAATGTCATGGCCCAACAAAAATGTGCCAAGTGTACGAAGGCCTTTAAATCTAGAGGAAAGCAGGGCCAAGCAGGGACAGTGGCCTGGGAGCCGCTGGGGAGCCCCAGCCTGGTGGGAGGCCTGATGGGGGAGAGAAGGGAGGGACACAGAGATGGGGAGGGAGACGGAGAGACGGACAGAGGGAGGGAGAGGAACATCAGCTTGGGGAGGGGGCTTCTGTTGACGTCCGCCTGACTCTGGGACTCATTCATTGTTTTTCTCATGCCTGCTGCCGGACACGTACTTCCAGACACGGTCCTTCCCCACCCAACCTGGAGGGTGAGTCTGAGCCACTGAATTCTTATAGACCCTGCCCATTGCCCCGTGGTCCTCGGATCTGACCAATGGGTGTCCTTCCAGGGAGTGGCAGACCAGCACAAAGGGCAGAATCACCCCCTCTGAGCTGGGGCCCACCGCACCCTCGGGGCCCCGCAGCTGGACAGCTCCCTCCAGACGAGGATGAACTTCACCCCCAAGGGCTCAGGCACAAGGCCTGGGCCTCCACCACTGGCTGCGCCCCCGACCTGGGTCCAGAGGCTCTGTAAGTCAGAGCACATCTGTCCTTGTGCCCTGGCTGGTCCCATAACCTGCCTTCCCTGCGAGCGACGCCCAAATAGGTTTTCAAAGCAGTCTCTGCTTCTTAGCCTTTTCAAGCTGTTTCATCACTTGCAGCCAAAGAGGTCCTGCATAATGCAAAATGACAGATGGTAGAGGCGGACAGGAGCTACAGTGAGAGGCTCTGAGGAGAAGGTGGCCTGTGAAGGACCTTGTGAAAGATGTGTGCCCTAGAGGCCCAGCGCCTTGGCCAAAGTCTGCTGTCCCTGCTGGCTCTCTCTCTGTCTCTCTGTCCCTGTCTCTGCAGCTGGCTCTCTCTGTCTCTCTGTCCCTGTCTCTGTGTCTCTCCCCCATTTTCTCAGCCCCAGTGTCTGACTTTTGCCCCTCCCTTCAAGGTCCCTTCTTCGCACCTCTTCCTCCTCCCAAGCCTCCAGAGAGACGTCCCCTCGGTCCGCCCACCCTCGGTTCACCTGCCCCAGCCTACCTGCCAACCACCCTCCGATCCTGAGGTGCCCTTTCTCCCATCCGGGGGTCAATGCCCCCGCCCCATCCTCCCCAGTATTCAACGACAGGGCCCCCCCCCCGAAGGGTGCTGGCATCACCTCCAAACCCAGGCTGAAGTCCCACCCGTGTCTCCCCCTTCTCCCTTCTCTGCATCACCTCAACACACCCAGGTACCTTACCTCTTGGATTGTTCTGGAATTTGCCTCCCAGCCTGGCTCTGATTTAGTCTCATACCATCTCTTGCTTGACCATTTTCAGACTTCTAAATGACCTCTCAGCCTCCACTCTTGTTCCTCCCCAACCCACCCTCCTGGGTGAGATCACACAATCTCATCGTACCTCTGCGCCCTGGGAGGGGCCCTGCCAAGCGCCCCAACAGCCGCGAGTCAATCCCGAGACCGAGGCTGTGGGCCTCCCAGCCTTCACAGCCACACCACTTCTTGCAGTTCCCTGCTCAGAGTATGACATCTCTGTCCTCTGGGTCTCTGCTCAGGCTGTCACCCTCTGAGTCCTTCCCTCCCTGCCTGGTCCACTCCGCCTCATCAGTGAGACAGACTCTTTTCCAGACCCTCCTTCACGGCCATCTGCACCCCTGCCACATCCAAGCACTTGCGGAAGAAGAGTCTCTGCGTTTCCACATGATTTCTGGTTATTTCCTCCGACATCCGGGCTTCCCACTAACCCACAGGTGCATCAAGGGCTGGGGACTCTGTACTGTGGCTTAGAGCCAGGGCGCCCCAGTTCTCTGCAAATACCAAGGAACCCACGGGGTTCAGGAAGGAAGGAAAGGCCACCGAGCCCTGTGCGGCCGGGCGGGCTGTGAGTGCCAGGACCAGGATGAGCTCTGCGGGAGTTCCGCTGTTACACACCTGTCCTGGGTACAAGGCTCTTCCTCCTCCCCCTGGACCTGGGGGCCGGGCATTGTCTTTAGGGGTGAAAGCTGCCTGGTCTTTGGAGCGGTCACCAAACCTGGGACCCCCCTGTCCAGCCTGAGGTTCAGGAGCAGGTTGGGCAGCTCCCTCCAGCACAGAAAGGAGCTATCTTTCCCAGCCCGGAGCTGGAGACATCAGAACCAGGGTGGAGATGCATCACCCATTAAGTGCTTGCTCTGTTCCAGCCCTGGGAGGGGTCCCCCCGGCTTGGCAGAACGAGCCCTGGGCTTCAGCCTAGCAGGGCAGTCAGGTGAGCAGGCCAGGAAACGGGTGTGCCGAGTGGCGAGAGCAACCAGGCAAACCCAGCTGGCCAGGGAGCGCGGAAGACGGCTGGGTGTTCTCCGGGCCCCGTTCTCACACGGCTTCTCTCCCGGGGCGGGAGGTCCATGCAGACTGAGGAGACTGCTGGAGGCTAAGCGCTTTCCCGTGCTGAGGCCGAGGGAAGCAAACCGCTGTCACGGTGTGCCGTGGCGTGGCTTCCAGAGAAAGCCTCTCGGGAAGTGACATTTGAGCTGACACCTAAGGAATGGGACGGGATCAGCTACGAAAAAGGCCGTGAGAGGCAGACTCAGGGAGAGGCAACGGGAGGTACAAAGGGCCTGAGGTTCTGGTCCTGCGGGAAAATGCGGATGCTAACACCCACCTGCGCTAGGCAGCTATTACCATAATGATGCCGCGTAACAAGTAGTCCTCCGACTCAGTGACTGAGCCCAGAACCAGTCTTCTCAAACTCAAGGGTCTCAGACGGCTATTGCTCGGCTGAACCAGGATGGGCGTGGGTGGACTGCTAAGCTCTGGGCTGTGGGTAGCCTGAGTTTGGACTGAGTTCAGGTGTGCTGCACCTCTCTGTTCTGGGACACAGGCTGATAGACGTTCTGGGGGAAGGTCTTCGTACCTTGGCAGGCAAGGAGCGAAACCACACCGGCACGTTTAATGCTTCTGTTTATGTTCTGTCATAACCACTCGCCAACGCACGTCATGCCACTCGCCAACGCACGTCACGTGGTCCAGCTCAGCTTCAGTGGAGGAGGTGCCTCCTGGACAGACGTGACTATTTGCTACATCGTGTGAAAGATTGTCATGTTTCATGTTTGGATTTTTCCCCGAGGACAGTGGGGAGCTACTGAGGCTTTGATTAAAAGGGGTGATATTGTTTGATGGATTTTAGAGCGATCCTTCTGGAAGCACAGTTGAGGATGGGCTGGAGGGGGTGAGACAGGGGCATCCCTCGGGCTGGGATGATGAGCAGGAAGTCACCATGGGAAAGGCAAGGTGGCGTGAATTCAAGAAACATTAAAAAGGTGGTCTATGGGATGAAGAGACAGAGAGTGGAGGGAGGGACATGCTCAGGACGGCTTCCTGGTTCTTGGCGTGGGTGACAGGGATGCGATGATGAGATCCCCCAGCTGGAGAGCACAGAAGGAGCAGGTGGCTGGGAAAGGGGCAGGGAGGGACGAGCAGGCTTGGGCATGTTGGGGTGAGGTTCTTGTAGGACATGCAGGTGGATGGGCAGATCTTGGAGTTTGGGAGGAGAATCTGGACATGGGACATGCATCTGGGAGTTACGTTGACAAAACTAGCCAGTGAGGGAGTCCTCAGTCATCCCAGTTTCCAGGGGTTGAAAGATATGCTTTGCTGGTCTAAAGGAATTTTCAGTGGCATACAATAATATGTGACTGATATCGCTAGTTCCTTTCGGCTCTCCGTTCTCACATTCTTCTTCTAAACTGAACCCTGATATTATGTGGGGGTAGCATTGCTCAGGTAAAAGACTCCAGGCTCCAGCCTCCCTATGTAGCCAGTGGGTTGTAAGTGAAAGTATTGACTCTGAATTCTGGCTCCGTTCCTTAGAGCATAAGGCCATGCCTTTCTCTTCCTTTCTCTATCCTACAGCCTGGTAGTTAGATACGATGGCTGGAGCACTAGCAGCCACTTTGGACTGGGAAGCTGAGAGCTATATTTTAGGTGGGGGCGATTAAAAGAAAGGCTGCATCTGGGACACCTTCATGGAGCTCCTATCCCAGCTCTGAGCTGCTTTTTACCTAGAAACGAATAAAACCTCTCTTGTCAAGCCGCTGTTATGTTTTTTTCTGTTAAATTCAGCTGAATTTGGTCCTAATGAAAATATTATGATTCTGCGGTATTTGATGAAGCTATAGCTTGCACCTGGGGGCATTTCCAGTTTGCCGGGTTCGTCATTCACCTCTGCGGGGCTGACGGTGAACCGCCGGGCCCTGATGGAGCCGCCGGCGAGGGTGTGCTGCGCCACCTGGTGGACACACGGCGGACGGCACCCCTTTCGTTGAAGGCACAACGCGGAGTTAGGAGCGGCCGTCTGGCTCTTACCAGCAGCGAGCTGCATCCGCTCGCTAATTCGATCTCAGCCTCAAGGCATCTTTCAGCCGGCGACAAAGTGCGTGCTCCAGAGTCCTGAATGTCCGCGGACCTCCGAGAAGTCCCGGAATTCCTGAGTGTCCTGAGTCAGTCGGGTCAGGTGTGCTCTGAGAAGCCCCTGGGGGCTGATTCCAGCTGCCCAGGCTGGCGGTGCTCCCCCTCCCCCAGGTTGAGGGCTTCTGTACTAAATAAAGGGTTCCATGTGACCTCTCATTCCGCCGACTCTGGTCTCAGAGCAACAGTTAAAGCAGGAGAGGAGGGAGGGTGATGACTCACGGCCTCGAGGAGCAGGAAATGAACACCGAGGGAGCCTAACCTGGGAGCAGGCTGGAACAAATGGGTTTGCGGTCGTTTGAGCTGTTGGCAAAGGGGGCTCCTGTGGGCGAGCTTATTAATGCTTCCTTCTGCTGACCGCTGGTACGGACCCGAAATGGCCAGCACTGAGTTCAAACTGCAGAAACGAGTGTGAGAGTTTCAGAAATTCCAGACATTTGGTGGCAAGACCCCTGGCACCTGGGCGCACAGGTTTACTCCCAGCGGGGAGTGTGACCGGTGCCCCTTCCTTTCTGTGGGCTCCCCTGGGTACATAGGGTGGCCTTCCAGCCCTGACCGCGAGCTGCCGTAGGGGCCTTTGTAATGAGCGTGACCCTAAGTCACCAAGGGAGGCAGCAGAGGCTTTTGGGAGGAGCACAAGGAAGATCGGGGAAGACGGTTTCTCCAGCTTTTAGCCCAGAGCCCAGAGGGGAGGGCCTGCCGTTTTAGAGGTGGGTGGGGGGCTGGGGAGGCGGGTGCTGCGTGGGCTGTGGTGGACGGTAGCAGACTGATGAGCGGCCTTGGTTTCCCCAGGTGGGGCCCGTAAGGCCGGAGTCCGGTGAGCTGGGGAGGAGAGGAGCGGGGAGACCGAGCGGCCCAGGGTCACGGGGAGTGGGGCAGTAGCTGCTGAGAAGACTGACTGCAGGAGGAGATGAGATCGGGCTGGGGGCATGAGAAGCATCCCCAGTCCAGAAGCTTTGCGTCCAGGACCGGAAGGAAGGAGCTCAGAGCCAGCCTGGCATCTGATGGCTGAAGCAGGTCGTGGGACTCCCACAGATGTGCGGATGTGTATTGCAGAGCTGGGACCAGGCCTGGCCCGGCACCTGTCCAGGGCTGCTGGGGTTAGAGTCCTACCTCCCGGAATCAGGACCCAGACCACCGGGAAGCCCCTGCTGCCTACCTCTTTTTCCTTTTTATCCTTAAAATGACAACGATGAGAAAATTCTTAGAGGAAGCTTAGTATCTGTTGGCTCTGAGACAAGGGTTTCTATGTGCCCTCCTTCCCATGTCTCCCCAAAGCTCTCCTTGTACAGCTGAGGCTTGCTTTCCCTGAAAAGCCTCTAAAAGCAACAGGTTCTTCTTTCCCTGAATTTTCTAGCTTCCTCTGTGTTATATAAAGCAACTTAGTTCACTCAAGGCTTTCTCTATTTGCATCTCCACCTGGGAGCAGAGCAGCCACAAACAAAACCACATTCTGTTTTACTTGGGGGAGGAAATGTGCTTGGGCTGGAGCAGGGGGGAGGAGAGTGGGGGTGTAAATCCTGGTTTTCTCTCTTCTTTTCTCTTGGTGGGATCTCTGTAGTCTTTTGCAAAG
The DNA here is from genome assembly GCF_963455335.1 of Martes martes. Classification (NCBI taxonomy): domain Eukaryota; kingdom Metazoa; phylum Chordata; class Mammalia; order Carnivora; family Mustelidae; genus Martes; species Martes martes. The sequence goes on along the minus strand of NC_137899.1, from coordinate 102,140,669 downwards.
CAGGTTGGGGGCGGGGTGGGGGTGTCTCTTCCCACTCAGAACCCAACCCTGTGCTTCTCCTTCTGTCAGTGCTCTCCTGAATTGACAGCTTTGCCAAGCCTGGCATGGGGGCGCCCGCCAGCGTTTCTTCCCAGGAAGAGCTGTGACTTTGGTCCTGTCTTGGGGGAAAATGTACAGGACCAGCCCCCTTTTCCTAGGGTCCGAGCCTCTGTCAGGTGTGGGTGGATGGACGTGTGTATAACAAGGGTCTGTCTCTTGGGGACATCTGCCACTGTCCCCCATCCTCAAGAGAACACCATAGAGATGTCTGGGCAGCTCCGAGAGCTTCCCTGTTGCTGACCCTATATGCTAGGGTCTGTGAACTGTCAGAGGACCTTGGGTCAGCCTGACCACTTGGGAGGCAAATTACAGGACATGCCCATGATCTGGGTGGAAAGATCTGCTCACCCAAATGGGTGCGGTCTGGGCTCCTCCTCCAGGAGATTAACCCCAAGGACCACTGACTGGATGTGACTTTGGGTCCAGATCACCCTGGCATTATCTGAGCACCCCTGGTCCTGTTTCCTGGGGGGCCAGCAAGGCTAAGAGCCAGTTTACTAAACAGTTGGGGCTCAGTGGGGTGCAGAGTGGAAATGGAGGGTCCCCTCTCCATCTGCTGCCTTTCGACTTGTTCCACTGGTCCGGAGACCCCCCCACCCCGCCCCTCTCCTCTGTTCTGTCACTCTGGGGACAGGCCCTGTAGCTGGGGTTCCACGAGTGGGAAGCCCTGGTGGGAGACCGGGTGGGGAGGGAGAAGGTGGGTCTTTGTTCTCCTCTCTCTCCAGTTGGGGTCCAGCAGTCTGCAGGGGTCCGACTTCCACCACTGAGCTTGGCTGCTGGGTCTTTCCTCTCACTGTCCCAGCTCCTGGGCTGGGAGATTTTCCCTGTTACAGACGGCTGGTTCTTTCATCCTGGCCTTAATCACCATGGGGGCTCATTCTACCACTGCCTTTTGATTATGTGATTATGTTCAGGTATTAAACAGCCCCATCAAGTTAATTTAACATTTCTGTTGGACATCCAGTTCAGAGTTGTCCCCTCCTTCCAGTTCAGCCTGACCCCAGGTCCAAGGGTCCTGGCCTGGGGATGAGTCAGGTTGGGTTCCCCTCCCTGCCCGTTCTTCTGCCCAGGCTCCTGGGGGCCAGGCCAAGGTGGGATGGGGATGGAGAGAAAGTTGCCTGACTGCTGTGGCCTGTTCTGGCTGTCCTTGGGCTCTAGATAGCAGGTGGCGATGGCAATGTGAAACCCATTGGTTGAGAACCAGGTAGAGAGCAGTGAGCTGTATGGGGACCCTCTCCTCCTGGGTGAGGGGCTTATCTGCAGAGAGCAGGAAACTCGTGGTTGGATGCTTCGGGGTCACGTGATGCTCAAAGATGTCAGAACAGTACATGAAATTCTAGGTCTTATAATACACGGGGTCTTCTGTGCTCAATCTTGTCAGCTTTGGGCTCTACAAAAGATCCATAGACATCGAAAAAGGCCCATTCTCTTGGGACTTTTCTGGTCCTTGTTCTCATACTTCTTTTTAATGAATTAACTACTCCTGCGGCAAGGGCCCGGGCATCTGCTCAGGCCCAGGGTCAAGTGTAAATCTGGTCGGTTATGTCTTGGCCACACATGATTCGGGCAATGACCTGCCTTGTCAGCCCAGAGCCTCCTGCCAGGTCACCGACAGGGAGCTGCATCACTGTCCTGCTGACACTCCTTGCCTCTTTGATGTGGATTGCTTCCCGACCGCGCCTGGGAGTTCCAGTGTCGAAGCAGAGCAAATCCACTGTCTGGCTTATCCAGGGAATTTTCCATGTCAGGCATTGTACTTTTTGACTCCAGATTTTCCACTTGGTTCTTTTAGTTATTAATTTTAAAATATTTTATTTATTTATCTGAGGCGGGGAGGGGCAGAGGGACAGAGAAAGACTCTCAAACAGATTCCGAGCCCAGTGCAGAGTCTGATGTGGGGCTCAATCCCATGACCTGAGATCATGACCCGAGCTGCCACCAAGAGTTGGATGCCCAACCAACTGCGCCACCCAGGCGCCCCTCCATTATTTTTTTTTTTTTTTAGTAGTTTCTATCTCTATAGTGATAGTCTCTGTTTGCTGGGATCTCGTCACAGCCTCATTTACTTTTTCAACCATGTTTCCTTCTGCTCTTTGGATGCACTTCTAATGGCTGCTTTGATATTTTTGCTAAGTTCTCCATCTGGAACCCCTCATGGATAATTTGTTTTCTGCTTCCCCCTTGTGTATGGGGGTCACGCTTTCCTGTTTCATTGTGTGTCTCATAATTTTTTGTTGTTGAAAACTGATCCTTTTAGATGATATTCTTTTTGTTGTTGTTAACCTGTGGGTTAATAATGGAATTTGCCAGATGTTAGAATGATGTTAGGATATAGGATACTCATGATAGGCATAACTCAAGGAAAGTAGGATGAGGGAAAAAAGAGAATTTTTAAAGCACAGTGAACAGCTTCTCCAGTAAGGCTGAAGGTTAATTAAAAGTAAAAAGTTTCCAAGCAAATGCGCTTCCTGGCTCCCCTTCAGAAGGAGTTATTGTCTACTGAACTACTAACCCTTCTTACAAAGATTAGATTTTTTTCCCCCCAGTGCTAAAAAATTTGCTCTCTTCCTCTTTCTGTTGTGGACGTTCATAATCTTTTGTGTTTTAGTAGTTCCAAGGCTTTGAAACAATGCTGAGATAATTTCAAAAATTTAAGAAAATGGCTAAGATAAAAACTGTTGCTATTTTAAATATTGTATCCGTTGTTACCAAATGCTGCGTCCAATTCCTATGTTTGTCCTAACGGTGTTCAGATGAAAAGCTTAAGATTCACCTTCTTACTGCCGTACAAATAAAAGTCGTTTCAGTGGGTTCCTGGAACGGTAAGGCCAATGCAAGTTTTGTTCGCTTGGCTAACGTCCCGTGGGTACCGGGGAGCCCCCACCACAGCCACGCCTTCCCACCGGATTCCAGGGTAGGCACAGGCAATCCGAACAATGGCGGAGGAAAGCAAGGTCACGGGGAAGGGTAGCGAGGGGTGGGCCCCCAAGCGTAGTGGGCGAGCCCATCTAGACTACAGTAGATAAAGGAGGTGGGGGGGGGGGGCTGTGCTGTGAGCCCCTTTCAAGTCCAAACTCAAGTCTCAGATAGTTCCACCAGCGGGGTGCATGGTGAGGAGATGGGGGAATGATGGCCACCCCTCCCTCCCCGCCATTTGGGTGGATATAAAGAAGAACAGGGACGAGAGGGATAGGCCAACTCCGCCATGTGGGAATGGCACCAAGTCTTCATTCGGAAGTGTCATGCGAAGGGAAGAGAAAACCAGCCACATCTGTGGGCCGATTATTTTCCCCATGGCTTCTCTTGGGGATCGGAAGAGAAAGTCTGGGGAGCGGTAGGAACCCAGGAGGAAGCAGCCTGCCTTATCAGCTCCAGCCCAGAACAACAAGGGTCCCTCCCTTCCTCCCTCCCTTTCTCTTCTAAAATTTAAATTTACATTTTTTCAAATGGGTAATACATTCTCAGGATTAGGAAATGAAAACAATTCAGCAAAGGAGAGGAGAAGGCGGGGAGTCGGTGCGCTCCCCGGGGCTTGCTTTAGGTCGAGGACTCCTGCTTCCTCCCCTGGGTGGTCCACTGCCCCCATGACCTTGAGGCGCTGCTGTTTGAATGTGTATGTCACCCCCTCCCCCACCAAACACCTATTACAATCCCAACACTCAACGTCATTGTATTAGGACTTGGGGCCTTTGGCAGGAGCTTAGGTCAGGAAGACAGTCTCCCTCTCTGGGGTGTCTACATCCCCAAGCTCTTTCCCCACCAGTGCAGAGATGTCTCTGGCTGTAGGATCACCTGGATGGAGACCCGCACGGTCTCTCTTGTAGATGGATGTCTGGGTTGCCTCCAGACTCCGCTATTACAAATGGCACCGCAGTCCCTCACTGCTTGCTCATGTCTTTCCTCTGTTTGTAGGGAGACCTCTGGGACACAGTCCCGGGAGCCAGATCAGTGTGTCGCAGGGCGGAGGTGTGGGCGGTTTTGCCTGTTCTCTGCAGTGTCCTCCTTTGGCCACACGATTTTGCCTGCCCCTCAGTGACATCCCAGAGTCCCCGCAGACCCCGGAGAGGGAGCTGCTCGTCTGTTTTTTACAACCAATCTGACCGATGAATCTAGTACTTCAGTGAATGACACTTGCCTTCGTGATAGAAGTCTTTTCTGGGGTGGAGTAGACCAACGTGAAGGGAGGTCAAGGCTACCCGCCTTCTCATCTGGGTGTGTCCTCCCCCCAAGAAGCAGCACACGGAGCTGAGCCCTGAGGGCTTTATTGTCTGTCCCTGGGGGTCACCTGGGCTTCTAGGTGGGTTACTTGGGGGCAGAGGGTCCTTCATACAGGCCTGTAGGTTCCATTGTAGCTAAAAGGGTCAGGCATCAAGCAGTCCCTGTCCTCCTCCTTCCAGCGCTGGATGTAGTTGGGGCCGCTGTCCCGGGGCCATACGATTACGGGGTCTCTGGACGCCAGGGATGGGTCCTCAGGGAAGAAGTTGAAAGGCCGGAGCAGGAAGCCCACGGAGTTTCCGGGTGTGGCAGTGTTAGGGATGTCCTCTGAGTGGGGGATGTGCAGGAAGCCCACAGTGACCCAGGCCACCAAGTCCTGTGGGAGACAGGGACGGGCAGGCGCTAAGGAGGCTCAGAGGGGGAGGGGCGGGCAACCTCCCCCAGCCCCGTGTTTAAGGAGTGGAGAGACCTTTGAGCTCCCCCTGACACTGTGGGCTGTGCTCTCCACCCGGGACCCAGCACAGATCTGATCTCGGGCTCAGGCTGGAGCAAGGCAGGGCCAGTACCTTCTCTCTCTCTCTCTCTCTCTCTCTTTTTCCTCTTTTTTATTTATTTGAGAGAGAGAGAGAACGCACGCGCACACACACACATGTGCGAGCTGGAGGGAGGGGCAGAGGGAGAGGGAGGATTCAAGCAGACTCCCCACGGAGCACGGACCCCGACGCAGGGCTCGATCCCATGACCCTGAGATCATGACCTGAGCATAAATCAAGAGCCAGACACTTAACCAAACTGCACACCCAGGTGCCCCCCAGTACCTCGTTTTCAATGTTCTCATTGTTTTGAAGAAACTCCTCGAAGACCACAGGTGGGTCCCAGGGGTCGTTCTGGTTGTAGATGCTGCTGCTGCGCACCTCGGACTCCCGGTACTTGGTCACGGCGAGGGGGTACCTGCCGAGAGGGGGAGCCTGGTGGCTCTGGGTGCCAGGGGGCCTCTCAGCCCTCCCAGAGACACCCTCAGGGTAAACAGTGGGGGAAAGGTATTGTCGTCCCCCTATGGTGAGATCATCTCCGGGGGGTCAGCCAGACTCACCAAATGTCAGCTGAGGCTCAGGTGCTCGGTTCGGTGCTCCGCTCTCCTCCCCCAACACAGAGCCAGAGAACACACACATCTGTGTTCCCGGGCCCAGATATACTACCACGTAGACCCAGATCTCATAGACAGACACACGGACACACAGAAACCCATGAATACTAGCCCTCCCCCGCCTCCCAGGCCTCCCTTACCTGGCCCAGGTGACCGCCTTCTCCTTCTCCCAGCCCACGGGCAGCACCTGGTCGGCCATGGAGTGGATCTGTAGCCGGTAGCTGCGCCGATGGCCCCAGCGGTTCTCTTCGGGACTCGCGAACAGCAGGTATCTGGGCAGAGGCTGTCCGAAGCGGAAGGCCGCCTGGCGCTCCCGGTGGTAACTTGTCTGCTTCAGGGTTGGCTGTACCAGGTGGTGTCTGGGGCTCCAGGGGTTGGTGATGTTTTCTAGTTTCATCTGCAGGGTCTGGAAGCTGTTCTTGGTGCCTGCAGGGGTACGGGAAGGAGGACAATGAGAAGGAAGCCCCCTGACCTGAAATACCCTCACTTCTGGGCTGGGATCTCCAACCCAGAGCCCATCCAAGAGCAAACCATCAGGAGTGGAGCGAAGATGATGTTGGGGGTACGCACTGACTAGAGGGAAGGAACGAAAGCCAAAAAAACAACAGAGGAACTAGAAGACAACTCAGAGTCAGGCCTGTTCGGACAGCTAAAGCCTGTCATGATGTCCCTGCCATGTTTCACGGTGACATCATTAATCCAGGAGACGATGAGTGTTGCAGACGGCATAGCCTTAGGCAGCGACATTTCTTACACTCCTAGGCATTGTTCCCCAACCCCACCTGTGTACCTGCCCCATCCACCCCTGCAGGGGTCAGGGAGCCCCAGGGCCAGACCAGAGCCCACTGGCTGCATCCAGGGCCAAGGACATGCTGGTCACTTCCACCGTTCCTCAGGGGCGCGCGGGTGTCTGCACGGTCATTTGCAGAGAGGCAGGCTAGGCTCCTGATTCTATGCCTCCGGGGAGGTTTCGGCACCACCTCCCGCTGGAAGGCAGATGTTTGGCTGGGAGGCGGCTTCCAACCCCGGGTCCTACCTGCCACGTCCAGGTCCACGCGGTAGTGCACTAAGTGGGTGTGCATGTTGCCCAGCAGGTGCGTGTGCAGGCGGGTCCCATAGCGCAGCCCCTCGGGGGTGTAGAAGGTGGCGTGCACGTAGCCGGTGGCGTGCATCTTGGCCTCCATCACCCCGTTGGGGTAGAAGATGAAGTCCCAGATGTAGTCATAGTTGTAGACCGTGGAGGTGGTCCGCAGCACCAGCACCTGGCCTTTCAGTCCCGCGTAGAAGTTGAAGCCACCACTGAAGTTGGAATTAAAGTGTCGCCGAAGCGGCACTCCCGTGGGCATCTCAAAGATGCAGAGGGCGCGGGGGTAGCGCACGGGGCCATCGGCGTCGTAGTGGTGGAGGGCATCCAGGAAGGTGGCCGTGTCCGGGCAGTCGATGCCGGGAGCTAGCTCGTGCGTGACGCTGCCCAGCCCCCAGCCCACGTCGATGTAGTTGGTCTGCATGCCCGCGGGCGTGTGCCCCCCGTACAGCGCCACGGCCTCCTGCACGCTCACTTCGTAGGCCACGCGCTCGCCGCCGAAGAGCACGTTGAGGACCTGCAGCCCCGAGGACGAGCGCAGCCGGAAGGACACGCTCCAGCCGCCGTAGAGCACCGTGCTGCCCTCCAGCCTGTAGCGGCGACCTTGGGGCTGGACCAGGCGGGGGCCATTCCAGGGGCTGGGGGTGGGGAAGTGCCCGCGCGGCTTGTAGGAGGAGAAGAGGGGTGTTTCCTCGGTGCCTTCCCCGCCCGGGCCCTCGGGGGGCAGGTCCTCCAGAACCACCACGTCCACCTGCCCCTCCTGGTACTGCCGTGCCAGCTCCCCCGGGCTCGGGTAGAACTTGCCGTTGTACCAGACCAGCTCCACCGTCCAGTCCTGCGCGTTGGTGCTGCTGTGGTCCAGGAGGAGCTCCAGCCCCGTGGGGTGCAGGAAGTAGCCCTCCACGAAGCGCTGCAGGATAAACCACGAGCGGCGTTGGCCGGATTGCACGCCCCGGGGTGCCACGTCCGTGAACGTCAGGCAGCGTGAGTGACAGTCTTGGAAGGAGAAGCCTGTGGTATCGAGAAAAAACTGGTGCAGGGGCTTGGTGGCCTTCTGCAGGGCCTGGGCCAGGAGGGCGTACTCGGCCCCGGTGATGGGCCTGGAGGCCCAGGTGGCGCGGTGCCCCGGCCTCGGGGGCAGCTCTTGCATGTAGTAGGGCCGTGGCAGGGGCCCCACCACGAACTCGGTGACGTTGGGGTGCTCCTGGGCTCCGAAGAAGATGACGGCTCGGGCCTCGCGGGCGGGAGGCCTCCCGCCTTTGTCCAGAAATTTCAGTACGTGTTGCTTCTTGGGTAGCAGCATCTCAATGAGGAACACGGAGTTCTTGGCCACGGTGGGTGCTCCGGAGGGCTCCAGCCTCAGCTCCTCCCGCGACCAGAGGAAGCTGCGCACGGCCTTCAGCTCTTGGGCGCTCAGGTCCTCGAACACCCCAGCCTTGCTGTGCAGGGTCCTCGAGGGGTGCTTGGCCGTGGCCGTCGCCTGCAGCACCAAGATGGCGGCCACGGCCCAACCGGGGGCCAGGGTGGCTGGCCGCATGGCTCTGGAACGCAGTAACGGAGGTGAACTTAGTTGGCTTACGGAATTGGGTTTCCACTAGGCGGGACCCTTGGACAGCGAAGCCCCGCCCCTTGGCATGGTGGTTTTCCAACAGACTCGGCCCTCGACCCCTTCCCTTGGCTGTCCCAGCCGGAGGCCCTAACACTGTTCAGATCTGGGCTTCCCATCGATTTTTAAAAAAAGGATTTTATTTATTCATGTAAAAAGGATTTTACTTATTCATATGGCAGAGACAGAGAGAGAGAGCGCGCGCGAGCACGAGCAGGGGGAGCAGCAGGCAGAGGGAGAAGCAGGCTCCCCGCTGAGCAAAGAGCCTGATGTGGGGCTCGATCCCAGGTCTCTGGGGTCATGACCTGAGCTGAAGCAGCGGCTGAGCCAACTGAGCCACCAGGTGCTCCCTTCCCACTGATGTTAATTCTGCTCTCTCCTTACTTGTCTGCCTACCTCCAACACTCCCTGTGGATTTTCTTGGCTATATAAACTCATTTTGCCTTTCTCTATGTATTTTCTCAGCCCAATTAATGAGACAATAAGGATAACACGTTTAGAGCAATGTCCACCTTCTACGAAGCACTCAGGAAACGCTAGCTACTCTCTTTTTCAAGTCAGCTATGAGGATGTGGTCTGTGATGCCAACACGTCGAAAAATGCAAGCGAGGCGAAGTAACTGGTCTGTGATTAGTCTGTAGTCCTGTGGCTGTGAGGACAAGGATGGGGTGGCCAGAGGGTTTTGGGGCTTCTCTGGTGGGTCCCTCCAGGTGTGGCTACTTGACCATTCAAACAGGGGGGAGCCATCCCAGGTGGCGGGGAGATGCCCTTTCCTGTCCATTTTGGGGGCTGTGGACAGGGTCTTTGCCTCATTTCCCACCCCCAGGGCTGCCAACACGATCCCCTCTGACTGTCCTGTCTCCTCCGCTGGCTCTGGTGGGAAGTCCCAGGACTCATATGACCTTGTGTTCTCTAGCCCGAGGGGCATGGGGGCACTTAGGGGCTGCTGGGGTGAACCCAGAGCCAGTAAAAGGATATGGGGTGAGCGTGTGTTCTGCTATGAGATTTTGTCAAGCCTCCTTTAAAAAAACACACACAAAGATTCTGCTTTTTAGAGCATTTCTAGGATCACAGCAAAACTGAGAAGATGCAGACATTTCCCAAGAACCTGCCACCCCCACTCACACACCACTCCCCAGTGAACAAATCCTTCTCCCAAGTGGGACTTTTGTTACTATCTATGAATCCAGGCTGACACATCGTTGTCACCTGGAGTCCGAAGGTGCCATTAGGCGTCAGTCTTGGTGGTGTACGTTCTGTGGGGTTTGACAAACGGACCGTGGCATGCGTCCATATTGATATATCTATATTATATTGATATTTTTATACTTATATTTATTATAGGATCATACAGAGCAGTTTTTCAGCCCTAAAAATCCTCTGGGCTCCTCCCGTCTACCTGTTCAGGCCTCCCTTCCCTCTAACCCCTGACAACCATTGATCTTCTTACTGTCTCCATAGTTTTGCCTTTTCCAGCATGTTCTACAGTTGGAATCACACAGTATCCAGCTTTTCCAGATTGCTTTTCTCACTTAGTCATATGCACTTAAGTTCCTCCATGTATTTTCATGGCCAGGATCCCTGTTTTACAATCTTGTAATTCCAAATTTCTTTCTGCTTTGCTAAGGAGGGAGGGAGATGTGCAGGAGGTTTGTGATTCTATTAACCTGAACTTGGCTCTTCCTTTCACGTTTACCCCTCCTAGTACAATCTTTATTCCAAAGTCCAAGCAGGCAGCAGGTGAGGTGGACGATGTTGATGAAGCCACATGAGGAGGGAGAACTTGGCGGCTAGCGGGACCACACATGAAACATGCCCTTCCTCCCCAAGTCTCATCCCCAGCACCCCAAGAATGGCATCCAGGCCCTGGCTGTGCCTTTCCTATCTCCCGCCTGGGTAGTTTAGACCTGCAACCCAGCGTGCTGTGCCCTGCAGTTCTTCCCTCTGGGTTCCCACCCCTTGCATTCTGGCTCCCCCCCACTCCGTGTCTGTGTTTCTCCTTTCCCTCTCTCCACGCCCGTCTTCCCGTGGTCCCGTCCCTCCGGCCCCCCTGTCCACCGCCCCCAGCACCCCCCATCAGAACTCACCTGTGTGTTCTGCTCTGGGCTCACCTCTGCTGCCAGCCTTTGTGTCTGACCCCTTGAGCTTTATGGCTCTACTGACCCCGCCCTGGAGGGAGGGACAGGGTGAGGCGTGGGCTGACCAAGGAGGGGGACCTAAAGGGGTTCCCCAGTGGGCAGGGGCATGAAGGAGTGCAGGGGGGCCCTGGCTGCTGCGGTCTGGGGGGCTCCTGTACCCACGTCTGGAAACTCCCCAGTCCTTCACTGCTTTAGTGACCAGGGTCCACTTCTGTTTTTCCCTCTGATTCCCTCTCCTCCCGCCGCAGGGGCATCTTCCGAAAGAATGGCGTGTGGTCCTTCCTGCTTCAAGCTGCACGGTGCCGTGATCTGTTACAGCGGGTGGCGGGTTGCAGAGGCCAGAGATGAACATGATGGCACCTAATTTACCAGCAAGTAGCTTCCCCTGGAACAGATCGCAGGGCAGAAGCAGGGGCTGGTACAGATAAACAGCAACACCCACAACAGAGGATTTGACCCACGTGTAGCAGAGGGAACCAGAGACAGAACGGCTGGGGAGAGGGAAGCCACTGGTGTGGGCAGAAGGTCTTCTTAGCCATCTCTGTGGGGAAAGGAGGGAGGAACCGGCTGGGGACAAAATCAGTCCGGATGGCTGGGGCTTTGGCTCAGAGAGGGGGGAAGAAGGGAAACCAGGAGGTGGGGGTTGGGGGGGGTGCAACACTGCAAGTCGTTCTGGTATTTAGTGGCAGCTAGTTGAAGGAAGGAGAAAATATTAGTTAATCCGTTACCCGTTTGCAATTCCAGAAGGCCTTTGACATCTTCAAGGAAGCGGATTAGCTCTAAATGCTAAGATGATGATTTATATAATGACTTTGCTTACATCCTGCCTCCTTCATTGGTCCGAAGAGTTGAGATTTGGTTTTAGTCTTCCTTAGGGGCTCACCAGCTCTTGAGGATGAGACTTGAGGATGCTGGATCCAAAGAGAGTTATAGGAACAACTTGACCTTGAGAAGCGCAGCCTGTTTCTGTTCCACCAAAGACATCATACCCAAGATAATGGAGTGAGGACAGATGAGGGGAAGATACTTGTGATGATTAGAAGAGAAAGGGACCACACAAAAGGAATGAAGCCTGACCCTTAGCTCGCACCATACACAAAAATTAACTCAAAATGGATCGAAGACCTCAATGTAAAAGGCCAAACCATAAAACTCTTAGAAGAAAACATTGGAATAAATATTTTCGACCTTGGGTTTAGAAGTGAAGGAAAAAACACAAATCAGACCCCCCCTCCAAATTAAACTTGTCTATTTCAACAGACACCATCAAGAAAGGGGAGACACCCCACAGAATACGAGAAGCTATTTGCGAATCATGTATCTGATAAAGGACTTGTCTGTAGAATATATAAAGAACTCTCACAACTCAATAATACAAAGAGAATACAATGAAAAAATAGGCCAAGGATCTGAATATGTATTTCTGCAAAGAAGAGGCACAAGTGACCAAAAAGCCCTTGAAAAGGTGCTCACCATCATGAGTCATCACGGAAATGCAAATCAAAATCACAGTGAGCTGTGACGTCACATCCGCCCGCGTGGCTAATGTCAACGAGTCAGACAGCGAGTGTCGGTGAGGATGGGGAGGAATCCGAAAGCTCACGCGCTGCTGGCGGGAACGTAGGTGGGGCGCCCGCTGTGGAGAACAGTCTGGCACATCCTCCAGCGGTTCCGCACAGAGCTGCCGTCTGATCCAGCCACTCCACCGCTAGGCAAAGACCCAAGAGACTCGGAAACAGGCCTCAGCACAGAAACTTGTAACAGAGGCTCAGCACAAAGGTGGAAATGACCCAGAGGTCCTTCACCCGAGGGACAGATAAATGGTGGAATGTTATCTGGCATTAAAACAGAGTTAAGTCCTGACTCACGCTACAGTGTGGATGAACCTTAAAACCATTCTCCAGGGGCCTCCTGGGTGGCTCAGTGGGCTAAGCGTCTGCCTTCGGCTCAGGTCATGATCTCAGGGTCCTGGGATCGAGCCCTGAATCAGGCTCTCTGCTCAGCAGGGAGCCTACTTCCCCCCCTCTCTCTGCCTGCCTCTCTGCCTGCTTGTGATCTCTGTCAAATAAATAAATAAAATCTTAAAAAAAAAAAAGGAAAAAAAGACTCACTCTTAAAAACAAAACAAAACCCATTCTCCAGGGCCACCTGGCTGCCTCAGTCTGTTAAGCATCTGCCTTCAGCTCAGGTCATGTTCTCAAGGTCCTGGGATCGAGTCCCGCGTCGGGCTCCCTGCTCTGCGGGGAGTTTGCCTCCCCCTCTCGCTCTGCCCCTCTCCCCGCTCATGTGCTCTCTTTCTCTCTCTCCCTCTCTGTCAAATAAATAAATAAGATCTGAAAAAAAGACATTCTGCTAAATGAAAGAAGCCAGTTAGGAAAGACTACATATTATATGATTCCACTTAAATGAAATGTGCAGAGCAGTCTAATCCACAGAGACAGAAAGCAGGTTAGTGGTCGCCCAGGGCTGGAGATCTGGGTGGGAGTGATAGCTAATGGACGTGGAGTTTCTTTTTGAGGGGATGACCGTGTCCTAAAATGGACAGTGGTGAGGGTTGCTCATTTCTGTGACACACGAAAGTCCGTTGATTACTCGCTTTCTGGGTGGATTGTATGATATGTGAATAACTCCAGAGAGCTGGGCTTTTTTGTTTTTTTGTTTTTTTAAAGTGAGAGGGACTCTATCTAGAACACACAAGGAAAGTCTATAAATCAGCCAAAAAGAGGAAGCAATCCCACTGGAAACATGAGCAAAGAATTTCAAGGCCACTTACACAAGAGGAAACCACGAGGGCCAAGGGCACAGGAGAAGGTGCTCCCATGTGGTGACTATTAGAACAACGCTGTTGTTTGACGAGATCTCATCTTACACCCACCGCCGGCAGAAATGAGAAAGCTGGATGATACCCAGTGCGGGCAGCGATGCGGTGAGATGGGAGGTTCAAGCTGGGCTCGCGGGGAGGCAGGCCGAGGGTTTGGCTGTCTGGATGGCCGGCCCAGCGTGTGGGCCCTGAGCCAGTCGGACGCCCCACAGGACTGAGTCATGCTGCTTCGGACATATATGGCAGACAGAGTCTCATGCAGCGGCACCAGACACGCACCGCGGTGGAGCTGGGGAGCCGGAGCCCGTCCGGGGGCCCATCGCTGGGCCAGGGAGCCAGTGCGGCGGGCAGTGCACACCACAGATACAAAAAAAATAAAGGATGTGCACTAATACATGAGAAATTCTGCTGGGGAACGGTGGGAATACACACACACACACACACACGCACACGTATGCATACATACATGTGCACATACGTGCGTACAGACACCTTCGTGCCTCCATGCATAGATGCATGCGTAAGAGGACAGGGAGGCCTGGTGTGGCCGGTGATGCTTAGGTCCACGCACTGAGGTACACGCTGAATTCTGCAGTGGATATCTGGAAATCCATAGCAGAAGGGACTGAGAAGAAAGGTGAGAGAGGCTGCAGGATTTCACCCCCGGGTGGAGATGGCTCGGAAGCAGGAGCCACAGCAGGTGTCCCACCGAGGGGGTGGGGAGGAAGGTAGTTTCACATGCAGGCAGGCCGGTGGGACACCCAAGCATGGATCTCACTTTTTTTTTTTTTTAAGATTTTATTTATTTATTTGACAGACAGAGATCACAAGTAGGCAGAGAAGCAGGCGGGGGGTGGGCGGGAAGCAGGCTCCCTGCGGAGCAGAGAGCCCGACACGGGGCCCGATTCCAGGACCCTGAGATCATGACCTGAGCCGAAGGCAGAGGCTTTAACCCACTGAGCCACCCCGGCGCCCCAGATCTCACTTTTTATCTAAAGGGACACCGAACGAGTGCTTTGAAAGAGCAATAAGATTCAAGGTAACTGGAGTAAGTGCGACATGAGCTGTGCCCGAAGGAGAGTCCTGCCCGACGTTGGCAAGAGATGCCCCTCAGGACTGGAAGCTTGTCCAGGTCTGGGGCTCTGTCTCCTCTGTGCCGTGTTTCCAGGCCGCCATAACCAAGCACCATAACCTGGGGGGCTGAAAACAACCGAATACTTTTTTCTTACAGCAGTGAAATCTGGACATCTGACATCAAGGTGTTGGCGGGGCAGGGCTCCCCCTGAAGGCCCTGAGGGTGGGGGTGTCCTTGCTGCCCTCTTCTAGCTTCTCCTGTTGCTGTCAATCCTTGGCGTCCCTTGGTTCCTTGCCTGGTAGCCCCATCACCCTGCCTCTGCCCCCGTGGTCCCACGATGTTCTCTGTGTGTCTGTGTCTCTGTGTGTCCCTCCTCTTCCAAAGAAAGACACCAGTGTCTGAATTCAGGACCTGCCCTACTTCATCTTAGCTAATTACAGCTACGGTGACCCTATTTCCAAAGAAGGTCACAGTCTGCAGCTCCGGGAAGGATATGAAATTTGGGGGAAACGATTCAACCCTGTACAGCCTCTTTACGTGTCCCACCTTGCGCGTGCGAGTCCACGGCAGGTGAGTGAATTCTGAGCCCGGAGCTCTGGGCTGGGACCTGCAGGTTCCCAGAGAACAACCTGCGTGGAGGGGAGGGGGCCCTGGGCAGGGGCAGGTGGGAGCAGCCACAGGACTGAGACAGGCCGTGTGTCCCCGCGACCCTGAGCAGGGCGGGTTCTGGGTGGAATTGGGCACCGGGCACCGTGCCTGGAAGGCGGAGGGGGAGACGCCCTGGAGGGCAGGGACAGGGGGAGGGCCATGCTGTGCGCTGCGCGCTCCTGTAGAAATGTGGGGATGGGGTGGAGGCTGGGGAGGTGCCGCGGACACCGCGGGGGTGGAGAAGACGGGCCTTTAAGAATGACCCCAAGGAAACAGAGACAGAGGGAACTTTTGGGGGCAGAAGTTTTGACTCAGGCGGGGGAATGGAGGTGTGAACTTCTGGAATTCAGTCTTGTGGCTTTGCTACGAGCTCTTCTTCTAAGCGCCCTGTGCTCTGTCTGGCAGCCGGTCCCTCCTTGTTGTGGGGTGACCTTGATTACTGAAGTCTCTCTATTCTTGGGGTTAATGATTGGTAACAGTTACAGATAACACTTGGGCAAAGACTGTCCCTTAAGTTCTGGGCCACCTGCCTCTCTTAAAGGGGCAGGTCTTGGGGGATGATGTTGTAGGGAATGGGAAATCCAGTCTGGTGGGGGTGCAGAAGGATATGGGAAGCTGGATCCAGGGCCGGGGCTGGTAGGCCAGAGATCACAGCTCGCAGTTTTCCCATCGCCAAGTCTTGATATTTTGGCTTCAGAAAGTCACAGCACTCCAGAGATCACTGGAGACCATCTAGAGAGGGGGATTGTTTCCACAGGAAAGCCGGAACTCCGCACGGGCCAGCATCCCTGGCGGGACCCCTGCCCACCCAGCTGTGACGACCCAAAATGCCTTCAGACATGGGCAAGTACAGGCCTGTTTGCTTTACTGCGCTCGGCTGGGTTGCCCATCCCAGACGGCCCGTGTTTCACACTCTGAAGGCTTGCCTCCGGCCAGTCCGTTGGCGTCATTTTTTCTAAAAGGCATTTGCCCACTTTGTGTTTCTGTGTGCGACTTTGGTAATTCTCACAGTATTTCCAATGTTTTCATTATTGTCCTATGTGCTACGGTGATCGGTGGTCTTGGCTGTTACTCCTGGAATCGTTTTGGGGGCGTCACGAGCTGCCCCCACACGCGATGATGGATGTGGTGCAGAGAGGTCATGTGCATTCTGGCGGCTCCACCCAACGGCCCTTCCCGCATCTCTCTCCCTCTCCTCCAGCCTCCCGAGTCCCTGGGACACGACACTACTGAAATCAGGCCAGTTTATAACCCTGCAACGGCCTTTAAGCGTTCAAGTGAAAGGAAAATTTGCAGGTCTCTACATTTATTTATTTTTTTTTAAAATTTTACTTATTTGTTTATTTATTTGAGAGAGAGAGAGAGACTGAGAGCACGGATGGGAGGGGCAGAGGAGGAGAGAAAGAATCTCAAGCAGACTCCCCACTGAGCGCAGGACCTGATGCAGGGCTCGACCTTATGACCCTGAGATGGTGATGTGAGCCCAAATCAGGAATTGGACGCTTAACCAACTGAGCCACCCAGGCACCCCATATCTCTCCCTTTAAATAAAAAGCTAGAAATGAGTAAGCTCAGTGCCCTGTTGTTGGCCTGGAGACAGCGGCAGTGGTCTGCACGGGAGACCACACCAGCCACCCATTCCCTTCAGCCAAAGCCCAATCCAGGGCAAGGCCTGGACTCTCGTCCGCGCTGGGTCGGCGGAGAGGTGAGGCCCTGCGGAAGGAAAGTCGGCAGCTGGCCGGGGCGGGTGCAGGGGGCTCCCGGACAGAAGCCGTCTCCGCAACACCCAAGTGCAAGGGGAAGCAGCCAGGTTTCCAGACGCTCCAGCTGAGGTCACCGATGGGGGGGGGGGCCCTAAACAACAGGTTTCCGGCGCAGACGGAACAGCCTTCCCTGGGAGAAGATGCCAGCTGGGGCTCTCACAGCCCGAGAGGAGAGGGCAGCGCCCGGCTTCGAAGCGTCACGGCGGGCGACCCTGTCGCGAGGGGCTAACGCGGCCGGTAACCCGGAGCCGAAGCCGGTGCCACGGGACCGTTCTGAGACCCCGCGGCGCTTAAGAACCAGGCCGAGTCGGCTCTGCCCGGGCTCTGGAAACGGAACCACGAGGAAACCGCAGGCGACCAGAAGCGGGAGCGGAGCCCGAGGAGGGGACGCGGCAGCCGCAAGCTCGGGGTCCGCCGGGATGGCGCGGGGGGGGGGGGCTTCCTCGGGAGGAGCAGAGCGAGGGGCTTCCTGAGCCGCCGGGGGGGAGCGACGGGGGGGGGGGGGGGCTCGGCCCACGACGGGGCCGCGCGGCTGAAGCAGCGGCAGGGCTCGGGGGCACCGACTCCACTTCTGAAGGCAGTTCCGGGGGTAAAACGCCATCGGGCAGCACCGCCGGCCGCCGAGCAACCGTTCGGGACGGAAGAGCCATCGGTGCGACAAACCGCAGGGCCGTGCGGCCTCCAGCGCCCAGCACCCCGACGGGTCAGCAGCGGCAGCGCCGCCGAGACCCTCCACCGGCAGAAGGACCAACCTGCTGTCGCATGTTTTAGCAATAAAGTCTTTTTCAGTGAAGGCATGTACATTGTTGTTTTAGACACAGCGCTGTTGCACAGTTCACAGACTGCAGCAGGGCGTGCGCAGAACATTTGTGCCCTGGGAAACCAAGCATGCCTTGGATCCGCTTTATGGCAATATCAGCTTTACTGCAGTGGTCTGGATCCCAGCCTGCAGTACCTCCCAGGTGCGCCTGTATCTCCTGGGGGGCAAAGATCCCCTCTTGCGGAGAACGACTGGCCTGTGTTAAACACTCCTGATTTGTACCTGGAAGTGGGGACAGCCTCCCTCCCCCCCTCACCTGGATCTCCCACCCTGTCTTCCACCTTTTGTGAGAACATCTTCTCGTTTGTGGTATACCCCCATCTCCCAGGCCCCTCCAGGCCCACCTCTGCAGTGCAGTCATGCCCGGCTAAGGGGGCAGTTGGGGAGCGCTCCTAGCCTCTGCCCCCGTGTTCCCTCGCCTGCAAACCTCTCCCTCTTCCTTCACTTACCCGCCTGCTGCGGGCCAGTCTCAGCACCACAGCCCCTCCCCCACCTTGTCTCACACTCTCCAGGTGCTGGGTCCGGCTCCCGCACCGCATTCTGTTGCCACTTTGCCACTGTCTGGCCACAGGTTTGCCTTCTCTACCGGGTCCTGGAGGCCAGGGACTCAAGCAGGCATCCTCATTTCTTCAAATAGACAGAAACCAGTCCAGTGCCTGGCACACTATGGGGATTCCTGTTTTGTCTTCAGATCGTGTGCATCAGGGGGATGGAAGAGATGTTAGAAACCCAGACGGTCAGAAGAGTTTTGACGAATTGCTGTTGGCAGTCGACGAAAAAAACATGCTACATGGTGAGGTTTCAACCAGGTTACTATTTTCCCCCACTTTATTGAGATATAATTAACATACAACACATTGTTATCTACAATCACAGGATCCCCTGAGAACTTATTCATCTTTTAACTGGAGGTTTTTACCCCCAACCAATATCTCCCCATTCTCCCTGCCTCTGACAAACCCCATTCTACTGTTTCTATGAGTTTAGATTTTTTCGTATAAGGAAGATCATACAGTATTTGTCCTTCTTTGATTTATTTCAGTGAGCCTAACGGCCTCAAGGTCCATCCATGTTGTCATGAATGATCGGATTTCCTTCTTTCTTGTGGTGGAAAAATATTCCATTGTGTACACACACACACACACACACACAGAGGAATATAAAAATATTCATGCACACACATACCGCATCTTTATCTAGTCACCTGGTGATGGGTATGTGGGTTGTGTCCACAGCTTGGCTCTTGTGAATAATGGTGATAAAAAAAGAGGGTGTAAACATGCCTTCCAGATCCTGGTTTCATTTCCTTTGGATTGATACCCAGAAGTGGGATTGCTGGATCATAAGGTAGCTGTATTTTTTATTTTTTTGAGGAGTTTCCATGTTGTTTTCCAAGGTTGCACCAACTTACCTCCCCGCCAACAGTGCACAAGGGGTCCTTCCCGACACCTGTCTCTTGTCTTCTTAATGACAGCCATTCTGACAGGTGTAAGGTGGTATCTCCTTGTGGTTTTGATTTGTGTTTCCCTGATGTTGCGCACTTGTTTAGGAAAATTTCCATTCAGGTCCTCTCCTCATTAAAAAAAAAAAAATATATATATATATATATATATACACACACACACACATATATATATATATATATATTTGACAGAGAGAGAGAGAGAGAGGAACTGGAGTGGCAGGCAGAGGGAGAGGTAGAAGCAGGCTCCCCACAGAGGAGGGGGAGTCTGATGTGGGGACCGCAGGATCATGACCCGAGCCAAAGGCAGAGGTTTAACCCACTGAGCCACCCAGGCGCCCCTTCTGCTCATTTTTTTATGTGAGATTTGTTGTTGTTGTTACTGAGTTGCGTGAGTTCTCTGTATATTTTGGATATTAACCCCTTATCAGATATATGATTTGCAAATAATTTCTCTTCTTCCTTAAGTTGCCTTTTCATTTTGTTGTTGGTTTCCAAATGCTTTTTAGTTTGATGGTCCGTCAACCAGGTTACTATTAAGATAATCCCATGGACGGAGAATGGGGTGATCAACTGGGAGAGGAGACTTTCTATGATGTCACAGGCTCCTGAGGGCGAGGACAGCTGAGAGTGGTGCACGTCAGCTTGGGCTTCAAGGACATATGACCCGTGTGGTTCCCCAGGGTCTCAGCCTCAGAAGGACTCTGCACTTAACCTAGGCTCTACTGGCGTGGTCTTGAAATTCTTAACTTTTGAACACAGGCCCTGCATTTTCACTTGATGCTGGGCTGTGCAATGTATGTAACTGTTCCCCGGCTTTAGAAGGTCAAGGTTTAAACCTGGATTCAGAAGGCCAAAGAGGGGTAGGGCAGGGAGACGGGGTGGAGGGCAGCCAGGCGAGCACAGAGCAGGAATGAAGGTGGATGATTGGGGTTGATAAGATCAAGGGGTGAGGCTGAATTGCAGAGGGACCCAGGTCAGGGGTGAGGAAGAGAGGCTCAGGGCAGATGGTGGCAGTGGCAAACGGAACATCTAATGAGGCCAAAGTCTCAGACACCGGCTTCTGATCTGGCCCTTGCTGGCTCCAATTCATTACCTCGGCTGCTTCGCTCTTCTCGCCCCACCCCCCCTACACCACTTTCCATTTGCTGAAGCAAGGGGTGCCAGGCTAGCAGGCACCCACTTGCAAAGTTACGGCACGTGAGTCTGGAGGGGGCTGAGGGCTGAAGGAGTGAGGGGGAAGACGCCGAGCGCATCGCAGGGCAGAAGGCAGTGGCCAGGCAGGAAGCCCTGGGGTGACCAGAGACCCCACATTGCAGTCTGCGATCCCCACCATACAAGGCAGGAGTGCTAGTCAGGCTCCTCGGCCACTGACCTTGTGCCCTAGGAGCTTCCTTTCCAGCTTGGAGACGTCTTCTTTTATTATCATGGCCACTGCCCTGTTCTTATTGGCTTTTTGCTAAAGGTGAAAAGATGATAAATAATCATACATTTCCACGTCACTGCGGGGCTGGAGGAAGCCCAGGCAAGCAGCTCAGACTGACAGCCAGACCACGAGGCAAGCCCCGGGGAGGGGGCTGGTGGTGGTGCTGGGCTCAGAGAGAGCAGAATGAGAGGGGGCGCTCCACGGGCTCTGCTCCTGCGGGACCAGCACCCACGCTCCGCACACCAGCCTCTGTCCCTGTCCTCTCTTTGGTTTGTTTCGCACTAGGATCTGGCGCAGTTTTGTTTTACAAAGTTCCTTGAGTGAGTTGTGCGAAGGGGAAGGAAGGAAGGATTCATGCGCTCTCGTTGAAGGGAGGTGGGCTTTGCAGGTGGGGAACCAAAAGGAGGGGACCCCCAGGGGATTAGCAGAGGCCACGGGTCAGCTCTTCCTCCACAGTTAAGAGGGTCCCTTTCACGTAGTGTGGGAAGCTGTGTGTCTTACTAAGGAGGGAGGACCCGCCAGCATGCCCGCCACTCTCGGATGCCCAGGCACCCCCGTGGCCGGGACCCTATGTACACCGGCCTTACTTCACCCTAGACGCAAGCCTGCCAATAGGCAACATCCCAAGACACAGCTAGATTTTCACTTGGGTCTGTCTCTGAAACCTTCAGTCATCCCTGAAAGACATTATTACTTCTCCTCCTCCTCTCCCTCCTCCTCCTCCTCCTTCCTCTTCTAAAGATTTTTATTTATTTATTTGAGAGAGAGCAAGAGTGAGAGCACAAGCAGGGGCAGAGGCTGAGGCAGAGAGAGAAGCAGACTCCTTGCTGAGCAGGGAGCCCAATGTGGGACTCGATCCCAGGACCCTGGGGTCATGACCTGAGCCGAAGGCAGACGCTCAACCAACTGAGCCATCCGGGCGCCCCAGGACATTTCTTCCTTTTGACAAAGTGGTGTCAAGCCCTGTAAGGGGCAATGGGGCACCATCCTGTACGAGAGTCCAATCCTGAGCCCTCTTGGACAGCATGAGTATCCCTTCCAAGTCTGTTTCTGGAAAGAAGCTTTTGTGTCTATGTTAGGGTGAGCCTGAGCGAGCCCACTGAGCTAGGAAGCATGCTCCTGCCTTTACTTGTACATAGTTAAAAAATTCTTCAGATATTTGAGTATTTCATTTATTCAAGTATATCTCTTACTATCTCATTAGAATTTCTCCTGGAAGGCGGGCCCCAATTCTGAAAAATTAGCTCTTCTGGGTAAAGATTAGACGCTGTCGCACCTCAACGGGTGCTTCATATCTGACTCTTAGGCCATCGGAGTCTGTCCCAGTTAAATCCAGATTCCACCCATGGGAGGTCTCCTTTTCAAGCTTCCGGTCTCCATTCTGGACCCCGTGGAGCAGGCAGCTGAAGGCCCTCCCCGCAGGAGGGGTCTAACGGTGCACCAGCAGGAACTCCTGGAGGCCTGCCTGGGAGAAGCGTCCTCACTCAGACCAGTTGGCTGGACCTCTGGCTTGTTGCCCTGAGGGATGGTGCTGACTTCCCAGTGCAGGAGCGGAAGGGTCCGCCCAGTGTGGGTGTTCAGGTCTGTTAGCAGGCGGCCTTTGCTTTGGACACAATTCAAGGCTTTTCCAGCATTGTAGGGGCTGATCACTGGGTTTTTCTGTTGCTCAGGAAATGCGCCACAATTCTGCTTTTTCCTGGGTTTGCCCTCAGGCTGTCCCCGGCAAGGGCCCAGGATGCTGAGGGGGTCTTCCTGTTCTGGGGGCCTGACCTCCTCGGTGGCCCCCGATCTCACGAGAGACTGTCCAACCCACTTTGTCCTTAAGAATCCCTCCCTGTGTCCACGTTCTTCAGGGTTTTGGTTTCCAAACAAGGCAGCCACAGCCTGGAACTCCCCTCGGGATAGTCACTGACCGGGAAAACGGTGACCGAAGGCAAACCTAAGGCGTCGTTCTATGTGCAGATATGAACACCCCGGCCCAGGCTCTTGGGGATGTGGTCCTCAGTGAGGACAGAGGGGCCTAGAGACAAATAAGGGTCACATGGGGTCAGATGCAGAGAGCGAAGTGTGCCCAGGGTACAGAGGAGGGACGTCTGTCCCCTGGTCCGGGGTTGGGGCAGGGCTTTATCCAAGGCTCCCGAGGGGGTAGCCTTTTGTGCTGGACCTTGAAAGAGGACAGTCCTCTCGAGGCCAAGGAATGTGGGGCTGATTGCGTGAGAAAGGAGTAGATGGGGGTGGGGGAGGCAGCTGCTAGGCTGAAGGATCACGGTCAGCAGCTGGTCCGAAAGTACAGGCAGACAAAAAAAGTGGAAACAGCTCGAAGTCCATCAACAGATGAATGGATAAACCGATGGTGGTTGATTCGTATGATAGATGATTACACAGTAATAAAAAGGAGCAGACTGGTACCGACCCCTTCCACACAGGTAAGCCTCAGTAGCATTGCTCGTGTGAAAGAAGCCAGATACAAAAGGACAAAATACCTTACAATTCTGTCCATAGGAAGTTCTAAAAGGGACCAAACATCTGAACAGTGGTTGCCTCTGGGCAGTGGCAGCGGGAGAGGGCACTGGCCAGGAGGGGGTATGGCAGAACTTTCTGGGGCTGGTGGGAATGTTCCATGTCTCAACGGGGAGAGGGGGTTGGCTTACATGTGTGTATACACATGTGTAAGGTGTATGCATTTGGAAAAACTCATTAAAGGGTGTATGGGCTAGGCTGAAAAATGGCTCTCTGAGGGGACCACATCCTAATCCTCAGAACCTGTGAATAAATAACTTTATGGAGCAAAAGGAGCAGCACGGCTGTGATGCAGTTAAGGGCACCCAGATGGGGGCATTTTCCAGGTGTAACCACGGAGTCCTCAGAAGAGGGAGGCAGGAGGCCAGGGGAGGCAGGGCTCCGAGAGCAAGAGGTTGGAGCTCTGGGAGGAAGGGGGGGGGGTCATGAGCCAAGGAATGTTCTAGAAGATGAAGAATGCAAGGAAGTACATTGTCCACTCACAGCCTACAGAAGGAACGAACCGCTCATACCTTGACTTTGGTCCGGTTTGATTTTGGACTTCTAACCCCCAGAATTCTCTATAGGAGAATACCTTTGTTTTAAGACACTAAGTGTGTGAGCATTTGTTCCAGCAACAAGGAAACCAATACACACAGCTCTGATCTGTACATTTCCTTGCATGTTAATTCCATCTCAAAGGGGAAAAAGGAAGAACCAAAAACCAATATGGGACTCTACTTAATAAGACGTGTGCTGAAGTGTATACTTGTATACAGCTTACCTTGGAATGCATAAAAAAATGGAAAAAGGGACGGATAGGTATGCGTGATAAGGCAGATCTTGTAAAATGTTCATAGTAGAGTCTAAGTGACTGATCTATGAGTTTGCACTGTAAATTCCCCTCCAACTTTCTGTATGTTTGGCAGTTTTCACAGTAAAAGACTGGGGGGCAAGGTGGAAACTTGACCCTTGTTGGAAAGTTCCAGAATGGCAAGCAGTTCTGCACGGCAAGGTTGTCTGTTTTGCGGAGGGAGTGGTGGGCGCAGCTGGAGAGACAGACGGGGGCCAGTTGTGGAGGGGATGGGGACTTCTTCCTGGAGGCACTGAGGAGCCGAGGGAGGGTTGTTAACAGAGAGTAGCAGACATGGGTTTGCCTCTTTACCTCTCATGGCACAAGTCACACCCCAGCTGGATTTTCTGCACAGCTGTTTACCTGACTTAAAATGCCAGTCATCTGGAGTGGAGTTCAGAGAGGACTTGGCAACTAGCTGAAGGGCTCCGTCCGCCTGTGTTTGCATCAGCATTAGTGGGGGTGGCAAAGCTAGGGTGGTCTAGGTCTGAGAGCGCACAGTCTGTAGGAAGAGGGTAGTTAATTCTAGCCTTATCTTTATGGCCTGCCTGTTCCTGGAGGTAAGAAACACGAAGAAATAAAAAGAAAATCGTGGTACAGACTGAGTCATGGAGGTGTCAATTCAGCAAAATGATGAAGACAAAGCCCAGGGTCAGGAGTTAGGCTCTCTCGATTCAACAACTAGTTATTACAGTTTCCTAGCTGTGTGACCTTGGGCAGGTCACTTAACCTCTCTGAGGTTTGTTTCCACTTGTAAAATGGGAATCACACTAGTCAGCGCCTTCTAGGGTTGCTGGGAGGATTACCACAAGTGAGGGAAAGGGACTCACCATGAAGTACTTGGTATAATGCCTGGCATGTAGCCGGTGCTGGAGAAACATCCGGCATTGTAGCACTGTTCACTGATGACTTCTCAACAAACAGCGCGGAAGCAGGAAGCTTGTCAGGACTCCTGGCCTGTGCCATTTCTCCAATGTCTCTCTCTCTCTCTTTTTTTTAAGTGTCCAGAGTGGAACCCAATGTGGGGCTTGAGCTCACGACCGTGAGATCAAGATCTGTGCCGAAATCAGGAGTCAGATGTTTAATGGACTGAATCACCCAGGTACCCCTCTCCAGCGTGTTTCAAAATGATTAAGTGCCTAACTGTGGTCTACACTATTTGGAGCTTCAGATCTACACTGCATTTCCTCACGGGTATTTTCATTTCCTGATCCCATCAGAACCTCCAGCTCAACAAACTCCAAGCAGAACACAGGGTCCATCCAGGTTTCTTGCCTCCTTGGTCACGGGGATGCCAGCGCCGTCCACCTAAATCGTGCGGCCTGACGTCTGACAGTCCTGGCAGACCGGGACTTCCTTCTCTGGCTGTGACCGTCCCCAGTCCCGCCCACACCACTGAGTCCCCTTCCAGAACAGCTGCTTCCTCTCTCACCAGTGCTCCACTCCCCCTGCTGTGGTCATCACGGTCCCCCCCACTTCCTGCAGGAGACCCTTCTCGGCCTCCCTGCTCCCAAACCTGCCTCCTCCAATCTGTTGGTCTCTGCCAGAATGACCTTTCCACCACGGGGATCTGACCGCTCCTGGTCGTGTCCAGGTCCGCCGCAAGGGCTCCCACAGGTTGGCTCCTGTTACGGTAGCTGCTGTGGCCCCTGGGACTCCCACTGCACCTTGGGACGCGGCTCCCTCCCACGTCTCTGCAGGCTGCCTCTGCTCAGAACCGGTCCACCCCGTCCCCCATCTTTGCCTCATTGCCTTTGACTCTGTGGTTTCCCCCTTGACCATCTCCCTCCCAGGCTATGCCCCTACCCATACCAACCTCCAATGCAGCCCTCATCATCCCCGATTTGATTCACTGTAACCTCTGTCTTTCGCCCCTGCCTCCCTGGTGCATAGCTCAGATCTGGCGTGTTGGAGATATTCTATTTGTATAGTGAGTGAGGTTAATTCCAGGGTAAAGTTGAAGTAAAAGAAAACTCAGCATGCCACCTAGGGTCCTGTTAGGAAACAGATGGCATTCGCACAGGGGGAATGAAGAGGGTTTAAGGAAGGGACTATTTTCCAGGGCGATCTTATTGTCAGGGCCACCAAGGGGCTGAACTCATGGTGTGAGGGAGCCCGTGAATGCAGCCCATAAAGGCCAGCCTGCCAGGGCACGGGGCAAGGTGGAAAGGTTGAGAAATACGACTGGAGAAGCAAGAACAACGAGCACATTCAGGAATCCTGGTGTCCTTCCCATAGACTGGGCCTGTGTCCCCCGGTCTGAGCACAGTGGAAGGGAAGTGCTCACATCCATAAGAACGTGGCACTTCCTTGCTTCTTCGGCTTCCCCTTTGTCAACCAGAAAAGCCATAGTGGCAAGTAAGGAAGTCCGGAGCCGTTCCTGGTCCCTGGCAGGGCGGTCACCGGAGCCCTGCAAGACGGACACCTGGTATCCCCCGTATTCTTCGGCGGCCTTCATATGGCGAGCGCCGGTTCTCTTCTGAAACCACACGAAACCGCGGGCTCGTTTCTGTTGCTCGCGGCCGCCACGAGTGAGTCCGTCTTCTACTGCAAACGCAGTACAGAAGTACCTCGCTTTTATTTCTGTCTTCAGGTCTGGCCACGGGCTCTGTTAGGAAGAATGCTCCCAGACCAACCTAATTGGCTTCCACATCTATTCGGAGCACCCACATTCAACCGACGTGCCTCCGGCGGACTCAATCCGTGCGCCCTCCGGCAGAGAACATGGTGCTCGGGATCATGGACAAGACTGATCTGCAGTATTCCGGATCCCAAAGCAATTCTGTACCACCTGCCATCCTGTTTCCTTTCCCAGGTAAGGGAGTGACAGGAAAGCCTCATTCTATTCGGATCAGGCAAAGGAACCAGCATCGTCCTAGGAGTTAGGCTGAGCTGGGCAATGTTTAAAGAGGCCCTAAAGATGTCCCTGGGACATCCTCTAGTAAGGACTGTAGGGAGATGCAAACACGCCTGAGCCAGCCCTGACTTCAAGGCTGACGTTCTAGTTGGGGAGGTCAGGCCGCTGCAAAGAACACGCAGGGTAGAGTGTCCGATGGGGGCTTTGGAGCGAGGGTAGGTCGCCTATTTGAGAAAGGGTTGCAGACGCGGCTGGGCAAGTCTGTCGAGGTGGGGTCAGCGTGATCGCATCAGCCAGGGCTGTCCCTTCTCCCGCGCGACCCAGGACCGGTGGGTGCTCCCGGGGCAGCCGTTGGAGGTTCCGTCCGGCAGGGCGCGGGCGGTCAGTTCGGGCGGCGGGGGATGGGGCTCGGGAGCGGGGACTCCCTGCAAGGCCACATCCCTGTGCGCCGGCCCCCGCTAGGGTAGAGAGGGTACCTCGCTCCCGGGTCGGAGTAAAGGCCCACGGTGCGTCGGGGTGGCCTCTCCGCCCGCGAGACCACCGCTCCCTGCTCATTGGCTGTTAGAGAGTGAGCGGCAGGCAGGTTGCCCATTGGCTACGAGGATGTGGCCACAGCGGCGCTCTTAGCCCCGCCTTCCCACCCTGCAGTGATTGCGAACGGCGCCACCTCGTGTCGGGGTAGCGCGGCTCGCGGAGTTTGGAAACCCCTGTGCGCTGGTTTCGAGGCGCTCAGCAAATGTTGCGCCGGTGCCCGCGTGGGCAGGCACTATGCCCGGGGCTGATTTCCCCTCCATGGCAGAGACAGGCTTGTATGTCCCGGGGGGATAGCACCACCTGTTATGTGGCTTGTCTTCTTGTGTTCTTCATTTTTTTGAGGGTCAGAAGTTTCTAATTTTAATGTCTTTGGATTATCGGTCTTTTCCTTTATGGTGGATGCTTTTTGTGTCCTGTTTAAGAAATCCTTCTTGTCTTTTGAGCCGATGGTGCCCAGACTGTGGGGGCTTGGAGCGATGTTCTCAGGGCGTTCTGCTTTGGGACCCGGGTTGCCCTGCTTCCACGGCGGGGGTGGGCAGATTCTTTTGTGGCCGAAGACCTGGCTGGGCGGGGGAGGGAGAGGCCACTCCTGAGGTCCTTCTGCTCTGGCTCGCGGTTTTCCAAGAAGAGCTTTCATGAAGATTGCTTCCTGACCATTCTTGTGAGTGTGGAAGGCCTTTCAATGAGTCGGCAGAAGTGTGCGTCGCGGGACCAGGGTGGGGCAGGATCCAGCTAACATCTCTGTGGATGCTCAGGCAGGGTGGGCTGGGATGGGGTGAGTCCAGCTCAGAACTGGGATATCTGGTTCCTGAACTGTGTCCCTGGAGCAGATGAGCTGGGGCAGGGAGGAAACTTACTGGAGACAGTGGAGCTGTAGGAAGCATCCCACCTGCCCTCTACTTTTGGAGTTCTGGGGGTATAACGACATGATTGTGACTAATTGCGTCAGGGCATTCCTGGTGGAGGCGGGGGAAACGTCATGATTTATTGGCTGTTTCTCTTCGGTGGCACCTGGGTTAGGCGAAGTAACCTGTTCATGGTTTCATTTCCAGCACCCACAGTGCCTGCCACATGGGGGTATTAGTAGATATTTGTTTAAAAAAAATGCGTTGATCGTCCTCAAAGAATTGTTACGAAAAAGTTATTTATTATTATTATTTTTTT
The DNA here is from genome assembly GCF_963455335.1 of Martes martes. Classification (NCBI taxonomy): domain Eukaryota; kingdom Metazoa; phylum Chordata; class Mammalia; order Carnivora; family Mustelidae; genus Martes; species Martes martes. Next base: position 102,112,458 of record NC_137899.1, on the reverse strand, counting down.
TTCCTTTTCTCGTTTCTCCGGAAGAAAACTTATAGTAGCCACTAGGTGGCGAGGTTAATCGCATCTATGTGGCTTATAAGGGAGAATTCAGGGAACTGGAGATTTGAATTTAAATGGAATCTTGCTATAATTTTGTTTTTGAACTCAATCATTAAGTTTAGAAAACATACTGTCCTAAGAAATGTTTGCAAAATTAAAATAAAGGCCCTGGTGGGTTACTTCCTCAAGCTAAAGATGGTATGGGTTTCTCTTCCATCTCCTTTCTAAATCAGTCCTTTTATGGCTTGACTGGTTATAAATTCTTTCCATTCTTCATTCAGATAAACGAGCGCCAATTCAGTTCACCCTTCAGCTCAGAAGTGGTGTTTTGCTGTCAGAATCTGGCAACCTCCTTTGTTTATTGCATCTGGCGGATCTGAGCCTTAGAGAAAACCTGTCCCCTTCACAAGCCCCGCCCACAGCTCCCCCTCCGCCTCCCTGCCTCCCCGCCCTCCTTCCCAGAATCCGCAGAGTCCCTGTCTAGGGTTTTCTCTTCTGCAGGAAATTAGATGTCATGCCATCCCTGTTTTTTCTTAAAAAACAAACACCCCCCCCCAAAACCTCAAAAACAATTTATTTGAAAATACAGCTAAGATCACAATCTTGAGGTATCTGTTTTGATGGGGAAAAAGAAGATATATATATAGATTTAGATATATAGGAATGACTCTGAGATTTTGAGATGGAGATAGGCAAATAATCCCGAATTTACCTCTTTTTTTTAAAAAAAAAGATTTTATTTATTTATTTGACAGAGAGAAATCATAAGTAGGCAGAGCAGCAGGCAGAGAGAGGGGGGGAAGCAGGCTCCCCACGGAGCAGAGAGCCTGATGCGGGGCTCGATCCCATGATCTGAGCCGAAAGCAGAGGCTTAACCCACTGAGCCACACAGGAACCCCTCAAATTTATATCTTTATCATTATAGTAAAACTGATCTTCTTGTTTGTTCCATGAACAGTTCTGTGAATTTTAATACGTGCATAGATTCACATAACCAACGCCATGATCTAGGAACAGTACTATTGACCCCAAAACTCCTCGTGCTACACCTTGTTCAGTCACAACGAGATGTTTCTGTACCACATTGTGCCTGTACTTAACAATTACAAAAAATATTGTGCCACTTCCTCTGGCTATCACAGCTTCTGATGAGAAACCACAGACATTTGGATCATTCTTCTCTATAGGTAACGGGTCATTTTTGTTTGGTTGTTTTCAAGATTTTTTCTTTGTCTTTAGTTTTTAGCAGTTTAGAAGTCTATGCTTGTACTTCTTTGAGTTCATTCTGTGTAGAGTTTATTGTGCTTCCTGAATCTTGATGTTTATGTCTTTCAACAAATCTGGGACTTTTTCAACCATATTTCTCCACATGAACAAAAGTCATTCTTCCGGATACCTTTCATTTGCCTCTCCAGTCTTTCTACCTTTCTGTAGCCTACTCTGTGCCCCCCCCCCCAAAGAGTCTTGTTTTGATTACGTCAGTAAGCTCTCATGTTCTATGATGTTGGGTTTAGGGAACACTAGCAAGAGATAAGAGTGGGGTAGCTTGGGTATTCACTCCCTAAGATCCCTCCCTGAAAGGTCATCACAGGCTGGCTGTGTTTCTCTTTGAAGGAGACAGCTCAAATCAGCTACCATCTCCATCAGCTTTCTCCGTCTCTGGCTGAAACACAGTGGTCTCTTTTTCCTCCCATTGTCTTTGCCTGCTTTTGATCCTTTTGATCCTTTTCCAAATTTAGGCATCCTGAAGGAAAAAAGCTTTACTTGATTATCACTGATAGGTTTTATACCAATTGATATAATTAATGACTTTTACACTAGTCATTGTTTTATATTGTTTTGAAATTAACTCAAGCAAAGAAGTCCTGATGTGTACTTTTTATTGTGATTATTTCATTCATACAGAAGAGGGTAGAAAATGGATATGTGCAGTTTTCATCATCATAATCATAGTGTGTCCACCATCTAGGTTAAGAAGAAACTCTGACCACTATTGTAGACCTCTATGCAGTTCTCTGTAGACACACCTTCCTCTTCCCCTTTCACCCCTGCTGGGAGGAAACTGCTATCCCGATTTTCCCGTTATCCAACTCCCTGCTTTTCACTTTAGTTTTGAGATATGTAGGTATAAATCACACATTCTTCAATTTTGAAGAATCCAGGAGCAAGCACAAAGCTAGGTATGTCAGGAATGGTCAAGACGGATGATCCTCTGGATGAAAATCAAGACTGGGTTGCCCTCCTGCAAGTTGTGGGAACCTCTCCTGGTGGAAGTCGGGCCAGAGCCAGGAGCACATCTAGGGAAATGTAGAACTCACCAGAACTCACTGGCAAGGCTGTATTGTGGGCCAGAAGGAATATGGTCAGTGGGTTGACCCACAATGGGTTGAGTGAGGTCAGTGGCTGACCACCCACTCACTGGACTCGAACAGAGCAAAGCAGAACCCTTCTGTGGGATCAATCTATCTATCTATCTATGACCATCCTAGGCATGCCCAGGTGGTAGGATTCCAAGGGAACATGCACAGGATCCAGACAATTCAAGTAAAAATAAGAGTCTGACCATCTCACTCTTTGGTCTGATATTGGTTGATCATACCTCAGTTTTTCTTCTCTGACTCTCATTTTTCATGTAGGCCCAAATGATGCTTCTTCTTGGAAGGAATCCATATTTGTTTGACAAATTTATACCACGAGGCGTCCAATTTTTAGACACTGTTTGATTTATATTTATCACTCAATCCTCCCATTATCCCTGGGTTTTAGGTGTAATTGCTTCTGTTTTAAAAGTGAAAAGACTGGGGTGTCTGGGTGGCTCAGTCGTTAAGCATCTGCCTTTGGCTCAGGTCATGATCCCAGGGTCCTGGGATTGAGCCCCGCATCGGGATCCCTGCTCAGTGGAGAGCCTGCTTCTCCCTCTCCCACTCCCTCTGCTTGTGTTCCCTCTCTCGCTGTGTCTCTCTCTGTCAAATAAATAAATAAAATCTTTTTTTAATTTTTAATTTTTTATTAATGTATAATGTATTATTAGCCCCAGGGGTACAGGTCTATGAATCGCCAGGCTTACACACTTCACAGCACTCACCATAGCACATACCCTCCCAATTGTCCATAACCCAGCCACCCTCTCCCCACCCTCCTCCCCCCAGCAACCCTCAGTTTGTTTTGTGAAATTAAGAGTCTGTTATGGTTTGTCTCCCTCCCGATCCCATCTTGTTTCATTTTCCTTCCCTGCCCCCCAAGTCCCCCATGTTGCCTCTCAAACTTTTCATATCAGGGCGATCATATGATAATTGTCTTTCTCTGATTGACTAAATAAATAAAAGCTTTAAAAATTTTTTTTAAAAAAGAAGTGAGAAGACTATTGCTTAGGAGGTATTTGTAACTGACCTAACGTTGTGCTGAGATCCGTTCTCTGGTCTTCTGACTTCAGACTCAGAACTTGTCCAGAGGACGGTGCCTGCTTCATTCTCCCTGCTGTCTCTGTTTTGGCTCTGCCAGCTGGGGAGCTGCCTGGTCTGAATGCCTGCCTTGTCCAACTCCTTATTTGGGTTTCCCGGGACAGTGAGGTTGTCTTTGCTCTTCTTGGTCTTTTGGTCTGTATCACTTGGAGAATCTGGTAAGCAAGTACTAAATCTGTTGAGATTCTAATTGGAATTGCACTGAATTTATGCATCCATTTGAAGTGAGATGCCGTCTTTACAGAACTGAGTCCTTTCTTCTATGGACGTGTGTATGTATTTCTATTTTTTAAGATATTTGTAAACATTTCCTAATAATCTTATTAATGTCTTGATTTATACAGATTTGATCATAAGTAGCTTACAGTTTCATTGTTATTGCAAATGGCTTCTTTAAGAAGTTATTTTCTCCTTTTTAAAAAATCAGTAAGGAATTAATTTTTCTCATATACATATATTAAGAGGTGAGCAATCCAGGGCTGGTTTGGCACATGCAGTGATGCTATAGAAGGCACAGGGCTTCTTTGGGCTTCCTTTGAACCATGTCCAGCCCATGGATGGTACCCTTCTGGCTATAAGATGGCTCCTCCAGCTGGAGGTACAAGTTCCTGCTTCCAGGAGGGAATGGATGAAATGGGAGAAGGAAGGAGAGAGTGCCTGCTTCATTGACCACAGTGGCTTCTTCATGTGTAGGAACGCTCTCTGCGTCAAAGTCTGATTTTAACAGAGCTATAGCAACTTAATTGTTATATAACAAAAATATTTGTGTTCTATATAAAATATGTAATTTTTTATATCCTCTTACCCTCAAAATCTTTCTGTACCCTTGTTTTAGATGTGTTTCTTGTAAACAGTATATGGATGGATTTTATAAAAATGCCATCTATCGGGGCACCTGGGTGGCTCGGTCGGTTAAGCGGCTGCCTTCGGCTCAGGTCATGATCCCAGGGTCCTGGGATTGAGTCCTGCATCGGGCTCCCTGCTCGGCAGGGAGTCTGCTTCTCCCTCTCTCTCTGCCTGTTGATCTGCCTACTTGTGCTCTCTATCTCTCTGTCAAATAGGGGTGCCTGGGTGGCTCAGTGTGTTAAAGCCTCTGCCTTCAGCTCAGGTCATGATCCCAGGGTGCTGGGATCGAGCCCCGCATAGGGCTCTCTGCTCAGCAGGGAGCCTGCTTCCTCCTCTCTCTCTGCCTGCCTCTCTGCCTACTTGTGATCTCGGTCTGTCGAATAAATAAATAAAAATCTTAAAAAAAATGCCATCTATCTTGGGGCGCCTGGGTAGCTCAGTCGGTTAGGCAACTGTCTTTTGCTCAGTTCATGATCCCAGGGTCCTGGGATGAGGCCCCCCATCTGGCTCCCTGCTCAGCAGGGAGTCTGCTTCTTCCTTTCCCATTCCCAGTCCCACTCCCCCTGCTCATTCTCTCTCTCTTTCTCTGAAATAAACAAAATCTCTTAAAAAAATGCAATCTATCTTTGCATTTTAAAGAGATTATTTAGTCCATTTGTCCTTATTGCAAATACTCATATAACTTAATTTATAGCCCTCTTCTTTTGTCTGCTTTCTATTTGTTTTTCTCCTTCTCCTCCTCCTCCTCCTCCTCCTCCTTCTTCATCTTCTTTTTTAAGGAGGCTCCATGCCCATGGCCCTGAGATCAAGACCTGGGCTGAGATGAAGAGTTGAACACTTAGCCAACTGAGCCACCTAGGTGCCCCTGTTTTGTTTTTTAAAATGTCTCTTTTTAATCTTTTCTCTGTTCTTATTTTGCATTAATTGAATTTTCTCATTCTATATTTTTCTCCAAACAGAAATTGAAAGTTTTAAGATTTTTTTCCCTATTCTTTTAGTAATTACTATTGAATTACTGAAACACTTAAATTTAGGTGTTAGGTGAATGAACACATAAATGAATGAGCTGACAAATGTTGAATATAATCAACATCTTTAACTTCTTTTCCAAACAGCATAAAGACCACATACCCCTTTAATCTACTCATTCCTTGGCAGGAGGGATGTGATATAATACTGCCCTTGACTGCTTTTAATACATTCTTTATGTTGTCTGAAATTTAACTCTGATGTCTTTAAAGATTTTATTTGAGAGAGAGAGCGAGAGCAAGAGAGAGCAGGAAGAGGAGCAGAGGGAGAGGGGGAGAATCTCAAGCTGACTCTGTGCTGAGCATGGAGCCCGACACGGGGCTCGATCTCACCACCCTGAGATCGTGACCTGAGCCAAAACCGAGAGTAGGATGCTTAACCAACCTAGCCATCCAGGCATCCTTTACTCTGATGTGTTTAGATGAGGATTTCTTTTTATTTATCCTGTTTTGTGTTTGTAGTGCTTCCTCTATCCAAGAATTCTTGTGTTTTATTAATTTAGAAAATTCTTCAGCCATTATGTTTGATATTTCTTTTCTATTACTCTATATCTTCCTCTTGGAATTCCGTCTATACCTCAGATCAAAGTGTCTCTTAAATTGCTATTTTCCATCTGAGCTGCATTTCAGATAACTCCATCAGAACTATCTTCCAATCTACTATTTCTCTCTGCAGCTATGTCTAATCTGTTTACTGAGGGTTTTATTTTAATTACTGTAACTTTGAATTCTGGAGGTTCTCTTTGGGATTAAAAAAATCTGTCTGATAATTTTTTGCTCTTATTTTTGCCAATACTTTAACTGCCTTTTTTTTTTTTGAAAGATTTTGTTTTTTGACAGAGAGAGACACAGTGAGAGAGGGAACACAAGCAGGGGGAGTGGGAGAGGGAGAAGCAGGATCCCTGATGAGCACGGTGCCCAATGTGGGGCTTGATCCCAGGACTCTGGGATCATGACCTGAGTTGAAGACAGACACTTAATGACTGAGCCACCCAAGCACCTCTTCAGCATGGTTATTAAATGCAGTTTTGGGTTACAGAATTTCACAGACACCTCCAGAGCAGTGAGCAGGAAAGCATTAACACAAAGGCTGCTCTTTACCAGGCCCTGCTTGGAGGACTGGCTCTTGTCTGCCTTCTCAGAATTTGGCTTTTGGAGTGTTCTTATGCTGATAAGTTTTTTGTTGTGTGCTTGCAGTGCTGAATTGCACCAAATCTGCTTGCCTAGACTTACAAACAATGTGATTTCAGGTGGACACTTGCTTTTCTTCTGAGAATCTGTGTTGGTTGTGCAGGTGGAGAAAGTGCCTATGTGACCAGCCTCCAGTAAAAACCCTGGGCTCTGGGTCTTCAGTGTCCTTCCCTGAGCAGAAACACTGCATATGTGTTTGTAGGAGTACTGACAATACTGCTTCGTCCTTGAGCCCCTCCCCACCCCCTCCATCTTGTTCATGTTTGTTAGATTAGAAATGCTGGCCAAGGTCGGGATGGGGGGACGCTTGTTTTAGAGATCCTCTATCTGTTAGAGATAACATAGTCTTTCCCTTTTCTGATGCACAGGATTGTCACGAGCTCTAAACAAAGGGTCGCTGTAATTAGGAACACGCAAGCTGTCTGATGTGCGTGTGAACTCTTTGATCTCACGACAGTGCCCTTCTTCATGTGTGATCACTCCGCAAGATCTGTGGACTAAGGTCTGGACGTTGAGGAGAGTAACTCTGCAGCTGCCAAGCACCCATCCGTGAGCCTCAGTCAAGCTCTATATAAATTCTATGGAGTGGCCTCTTCGTTTTCTGGTCTCAAAGTGCTTCTCAGTTTGGGGAAAATTTACTGTCTTTCCCCCACCTTTGAACAGTGTTACTATGCGACCTCAGTGGTGGGAGGACGTAGGACACCTGGACCCAGATTCCTCCAGAGTCCACCCAATATGCCCTTGTCTCTTGCTGACACCGCTGCGGCTAAATGTAGCTGTGAGTACAACCCTGCGCAGAGTCCTATGGATCCTTCCAGTGGAACACTGAGTGCGTGCATGCTTGCAGGACTCGCAAGCAGGTGGATACGAATTTCAGGACTCAGCGCTCTGAACTCATGCTCCTGCTTCTACCGGGGCCTATTCAAGTTAGCCATGAACCTAAACATACACAATTCATGCTGTGTCTGGCAGTCGTGGGTACTTTCTCATGGGACAAATTCAGGGTTTTTATGTCATCGTCTGTCTTTAACAAAATAATTTCCAAAGTGACGGCATCTTGGTGTTATGTCATCTATTTCTCACTATTTACAAACAACCAAAAAAAAAAAAAAGTCCAATTCTCAGTTTGCCCAGCGTTCTGTCTCTTACATCTGAATTGTAGGGAGAGGGGCTCAGAGTCCCTGCCCCTTTCACCGTTTCTGCCCAGGCATTTGGACCTCCAGTCCCAGAACCAGCCTCCAGGAGAGTTTACTTTCAAGGTTGGCAACTCCAGACCCAGATGGGGGGCTGGGAGATGGAGGACCTTGGTGGATTTGCACTGACTCCCCCTCCACCTTGCCCAGCCAAGAGAAGTCCCCCAGAATAACTAAGCAAGAAGCGGGGAGAAACAGCAAGAGAGTATATTGTCGTCGCTGCTCATGCGGGGCTGTGAAGCAGGGTGGGATGGTGAAGGTGAGCCAGAAATGGGCAAGACTGGTATCATGATTGGTGGCCGTGGCCGTGGCGGGGTTGGGGGTGGCGGAAGGACAACCGGAGCCAGTGCAGTCTCCTTCCCCAGACCGGTCCTTCTCCCAGGAGCCAGAGGCAGGGATGCCCAGTCCAGAGAGAGTCCAGGCATGAACACTCAGGAGAAGCACAGCTGGGTCTCCCTCACTTCCAGCAGTTTTTTCTGGTCTGTTTCCTAAGGGAGGCAGAGGGGCCAGATGGCGTGGGGAGAGGTACAAATTCTTTCTTTCAGAGCAGCCTTGTTCTGGAGCCCACCAGATCAGCACTAGCCTCAGCGTACCTGATGCCAAGACCCCCACCGTCCCCGCATGGATACAGACTTTCCTGGCTTCCTGGGGGTCTTAGTCCTGGAGGACACTTGGTCAGGGACAGGGGCTCTCTTGGCCAGGCCCCCACTGGGGTAGAAAGACAGGCACGATGCCCCTTGGGACTCACTATAAGGGTCCTTTTCCCTCCCCAAGCCACGTCTTCTCCATCTCTGCTCCTCTGGACACGCCTGCCGCCCAACACACAGACACACACACTTTCGGGACTCACCTTCTTACGTTGGGACCTTCTCCAGCAGCACAGACAGAGGGGGACCAGAGATGCCAGAAACAGCAGAACCCAGACACCCAACAGCATGGCCTGAAAGCTTATGAACAGGGCCTGGGGACAGAGGGCCAGTCACTGTGCCATCTGCTCTGTGCTCTTCCTCATTTCCAACACAGGGCCTCTCTCCCCCGCTTCATCCTCACACCCGTAGCTTCTGGCGGGACTGAGGAAGGAGCCGTGCACGAGGGAGGGGGTGTTCACGAGTCCAGCACACAGAGAGCAGCCAGAAACCCCTCTTCTCGGGCCTCGGTGTCCTCCTCGGAACAGAGATGGGCTCGGGCTACGATTCGGTGCCCCGGCAGCCCTGAGGCTGGAGAGGACCCAGGAAGGATGTGCATGTAATCCCTCTGCAGCACTGCGCACCCCTGCAGCGCTGGTTCATTTACGATTATTTCAGGGTTTGTGTGTCCCACGAGTCTGGAACACCCCCAATCACGGGGACTGTTTCCAGTCTGTTCAGTGCCGCGGCTGCGGTGACAGTAGTCCAGCTGGGTGTGCGGAACAGGGGACCCGGCCTTGCTCTCGTATCTTGGCCCTCCCTGCCCGGCGCCCACCGCGCCCCTTCCTCTACCCACCCCGCACCTACCTTCAGCATGCTCAGGTAGGAAAGGCACAGGTGCCGTCTTCTGGTTTCTTCTGGACTTGGAGTGGTCCAGGGCGCGGCGGCCCAGGACAAACCCGTCGAGGAGACTTGACAGATGTAGTCTCTAAAATGAAACTTGTACTCGTGGAAATAACGAGCCCCAATGACGACGGCGGCAATGGTCGTGGAGAAAGTTGCCAGGGCGAGCAGGGTCCTCAGCAAGGCCTGGTGAGGAGAGGAGGCAGAGTGAGACCTGGGGGACTCCGTCTCCAGGAGCCCAGCCGGGGAGAGACGGGCACGCTCCGGGCAGGAGGCTGGGCTGGGGTGGCCTCCAGCTTCTGGGCCTGGCGTCCCGCCCCTGCCTTTCCCCAAACTCACCCAGTAGATGCCACCCCGTTTCTCGTAAATGAAGGCGACGGCTCCAGCCAGCACAGCCTGGGGAGAGAGGGAAGCAGGACCGGGGTTAGCACAGGAGACACAAGCCCTCCAGCTGCCTGCTTCCGTTTCCCTCGGTAACCCCCCCAGACAGAGCCAACCATCGGCCCGTACTTCCTGGGGACACTCCATGTGGACCCAAGGTTTTGAGCTAAGCTTTGTTGTCTGTAGGTAGGCTTGGGTCAAACTCCAGAGGTGTCAGGACCCTCTGATTTAGTGACATTGAAGAGCCCTCCTTCCCTTCTCCTTCCCTTCTCCAGAACCGTCCTTTTAAAGCAATGGTGCTTTATGGGGGTTCCGATGGGGGCGCAGAAGCCCTAGGTTGTTGGAGAAGCTCTCCGTGTAGGATGGGTCTGTGGGTGGCCTCTGGTCCAGGTGCCTGTCCAGGCAGTGCCCTCCAACTAGGCTGACAGAACAGGATGTCTGGTGCATCCTGGAGGACGGACAGATCTGAATCCCATTCGGCGATGCTAGAACTAATCTGAGTGTTTTGCTATTGGGTGGACGAGGATGGTTATTCTGGCTCTTCTCTCCATCAGTATTCTGTGAGAACGGGCGTCCTGAAGGGCCTCTCGGTGCTACCACGACCTGCCCCCGAGCCCCTCCTGCAGATCGCGCACACGCATCTGTGGACGTTCGCCACTGTTGTTCCGTGGCACCCACTGGATTCCCCCCACGTGGAGGACCCGCAGAGGACAGTGGGAAATGACCAGGAGTTGCCCTCATCTTGTAGAATATACGCTCTCCAGTACGTTCTGCCTGCCCAGCTCAGGGCAAGTGTCTGGAAATGAGCTGGGTCCCAGGTCTTTGGTTGATGTGCGCTGCTGAACGTGGCGGGGAGGCGGCCAGGCTGGCGGGAAACCATGACCGCTGGCCGGGTGGCTTTGGTCAGACCACCGTTTCCCTCGGCTATTTTCCCATCTGTAGAAACAGGGAATCAGCCTCGATAACTTCGGGGCTTTTCGACTACTGACACATTTTACAGTATCCTGGTGATGGCGGTGATGGTCTGTCCCCTCTGACAGGAGGCGAATCTGCCCCTTCTTGGCCCGTCCGCCATCCGCCCGCGGGACTCACCACAGCCCCTGTCCAGACGGCAGCTCCGGAGCCACGCAAGGTGCACAAGTGGAAGAAGTAGAGGAAGCCTCCCAGGGCGCCACTCAGCGCCCCCAGCACGATCTGTACCACCTGGAGGGAGACGAAGAGCCTGAGGATGTGGCTCCCAGACTCCTGGGCCCAGGAGCCGGCTCCAGGTGTGAACAGCTGGAACCACAAGAGGGGGGGGCCGGGGGAGGGGGGGCAGCCCACACTGGGTCAGGCAGAGGGAGAGGGTGGCTCAGGGCTCCACCGGCTAGGCCACCGGCTAGGGCTTTAAGTGGCCATGGCTCTCCTGCACCCTCCTAGCCCAAAGCCCACCCTCCTTCAGCTTTTACTGAGAAGGACAGTGAGGGAGTAAAAGAGTTGGAAACGGAGCACAGGCGATCCGGATTTCTAAGAAGATAAAACTGGCTGAGTTCCCAGTTCGGAGAGGCTGGCCATGGGTGTGCACAGCAGAAGCAGGGTCCTCCTTCCCTGACACAGGGAGCCCGAGGACCCTTCTGGGCTCCTACTCACCCAGGAGGCCACCAGCAGCCGGCTCCGGCCCCCGGTCCGGGAGATGGCGTCCGGGGTGGGGGACCGAAGCTGGGAGCACGCGCGTACCAGGAGCGTGGCCAGAGCTGACTCCTGGTGGATGTGCACGTCGATGCGGGTGGGCTCTGGGGCCCCAGGGGCCACCTCACCGCTGTCAACTGTCTCCATGCTTGCGGACATCTGTCCGAGAGAGAGGAAGGGGGAGGGACGGCGAGAAAAAGTTGGCAGGACTTGTTCAAAGATCCCATTGGCCTTTGAGGCTGGTGGGGAGGGTCCCTGTCACAGAACAACGTCGCTGGCCCTTCTCAAGGGTGTTGGGTCAGGACAGCCTGGCTCTGCTGGTGCTTTTGCGACGGCCGAGCCCGCTGGAGACCCCCCAGGTCTGCTGTCCCCTCATCCTCCCACCGCGTCAGGGTCCGGACCAAGCAGTGCCCCGCGGTCCTCACCTCTCCACCCTCTTCCGCCAGCCTGCCGTCCCCATCCCCACCCTGAGGCATCAGGCTATGGGGCTGAACCCCAGGGTCCTGTTGCTGCAGCTACTCTGCAGACGGGCCTGGGGACACTCCTCAGCCCCTAAGTACCTCCCGGTCCACCAAGAGACACGGCTCTGCCTGGCCAATTCACGTTGCCCTCCGCCCCCACCCCCCAGCAGGTGGAGGTGGAGGACGAGGCCAGGCGGACTGGGCATCAAGCAGGGACACGCTGGCCTCTGCTCCTGACGCCTTCCCGGAGTCCGTTCTCCACTGGCGGTTGGTTCCTCCCTCCCTCCGTCCCCAGCAAGCTCTGAGCCAGGCTTTGGAGGCCTGTGAGGGGTTGGGTGGGGAGTCCCGTGAGGACGGATCCTGGAAAAGGCCTGCCTGGCTGTCACCCGCCTCACCTGCTCTCCTGAGGAGCCCCTGCGGCTGAGTGTGCCTACAGGGATGCGGCTGGGCTGGGCTGGGCTGGGCTGGGGCTGGGCTGGGAAGCCAGTGGACAGACGGAGCAGGAGGTTGGTGGAGCACCAGAAGGGCAGGGTGGGGGAGGGGCGTGGTGAACTTCAGCATCCTTTCGAGAAAACAGCCTGGCAGAGGGGCCCCTGTGTGGGGGGTTTCCAGCTGCCTGCCCACCCCTGGGCTCCAGCCTGGAGCGTGGGTGAGAGGTGGGAGGCCTGGGAGCCTGCAAAGCTGAGGAGCCCTGGGAAAGCCCGGGGAGCTCTCTTCTCCCCCATGACCACTTGGGCAGGTACTTTCTGAACACGGGTCTGTGGCTGCTGTGGGTGTGGACCTCATCTGTGTTGTGAGAGTCAGTAGGACTGTGTGTGTGTGTGTGTGTGTGTGTGCGCGTGTGCACTCACATGCGTGCGCTCTGCTTTCTCACCAGCCTGGTCATCAACTCAAGACGGAATCCCCCTAGAGGGGCCCCGTTGCCCCAGCTGTTTTCTGGGAAGTTGCAAAGCCAAGGTCAGACCTTCCTCCCTCCTCGCCTTCCCTCTGCTCTTCTCTTTCCCAACTACGGGTCCTCAGCTGCGGGTGGATCCTCCCAGTCCTGCTCTGCTGAGGCTCCCAGTGGATGGCAGGTGAGCAGGGCCCCCACAGGCCCGGTGGCCCCTCCCAGGAGACTCTCACCCTTGGACCTTGCTCTCTTGAGGAGTCTCCAAGGCCGGTCCCCAAAGCCCCCACCCTATCTCCCAGGATGCTGCTCTCTCCTCATTCCCAGTTCCCACAGGACTTGCTAGGGGTGCGGCGGGATGCCCTCGACAGGGTGTGACCTGGGTGGGGGGGCGTGTGTCTGGCTGCAGAAGCCTCACCAGGCCTGCCCGGTGCAGTGGCTGATGCTCCGGCGGTGGGGTGGTGAGAGCTTCTTCAGACTGAAGCTGGAAGGTGGAGGGCCCCGGATGTGGCACGGGTCCTGCTCCCGTCTCCCCAACCCCAGGGGCACTGGGAAGAGCAGGACAGAGAGAATGGTCAGAGCAGCAGGGACAAGCCTCGTACTGTGGAGCCCAGGGGGCATGGGAAGAGAGTCCTCATGGGACCGGCCTGGTCCAGCAGACAAGCAGGGGGCTTGGCTGAGCCTGGGTTGGAGTGTGGTGGGGGAGGTGGTGGTGCCCAGGGGCTTAGGGAGCTGGAGCCCAAGGCACATTCAGGGCTGCCCCATGATGCTGGCTCCTGGAGCCCAAGGGGGAGATCTGGCTGGAATCCAGGACGCACATCCTTGAGTGTATCAGTGAACAAATCTGAACCTGCTTGTGCATCTGCAGAATTGTCCAACACCTGTGCTTTATACCTCCGAGGAGCCCAGGTGGGTACAGGAATGACACTGCTCTGAAAGACACAGAATACAAGGGAAGACTCTAGGGTCACCATCTTGCTGATGTTAGAATTGTTACAACGGTCATGATTTCCATCAGTGATGCTGAAGGAGGATGCCCGTTAGAATTACTGCGGAGGATTGCTTTTGGGGCTGGGCAAGTTGATTCCAAAGTGCATATGGAGAAGTAACCTAGCAAAAAAGGCGATGAAAGAAAAAATGACATGGGGGTCATGAAATAGTTCAATTAAATATTAAACTCCATCCTCGTCATTAGAATCGTGGCGATGGTGCCTAACTCACCACACTCAACGATAGAGACAGAATATAAAGACTGGAATAGATCTGAATTCCCAGGAGAATTTTGGTTTTGCTCAGGAGAACATTTTAAATCAGTAGGAGAAAGATAATATATTCCTCGAACAGAACATAACCTTCAGAAGTTAACCATCTGGGGAAAGAAACCCCACAGCAACTTGGATCTGTACCTTCCAACTTACAAGATAAACCCCAGATGGATCAACATGTAAATGTGAAAACTGAAAGCATAACCCTACTTAGAGGAAAACAGGGAAGAATTATTTTATAATCTTGATGTGGGAAAGTCCTTTTTAAGTATGATATAAAACCCAGAAATCAGAATAAAGATGGAAACTGGTTAACCAGAAAATAGATCACAAATTGTAAAGAAATATCTGGAAATCCTGTCACAGATGATAATTTTTCGAATACCCGAGATCCTATACAAAACATAACAGTAAAACAAGAAGGACTTGGCTATGAACAGAGAGCTCACAAAAGAATTAAAAAACGGTGTCTTAAACTATGAAAAGATGACCAATCCAGTATCACTCATAGTAAGAGAACTATGGATTGAAACGATACTGGGATAGTCACAGAAAGCAGATCAGTGGTCGCCTTGGGCCAGAGGTCAAGGGGTTTATTGGGGACAGAACTTTAGGGATTTTTTTGCAATATAGAAATGTTCTCTACCGTGATGGCGGTTGGGGTTGTACAAATGTATGAATTTGTCAAACCTCACTGAGATGCCCTCTGAAAAGGGGGCATTTTGCTGCATAAAACTGATTAAAATCAGTTTAAAACAATAGGATGTAATTTTCCTGATAGACATTTGAAAAAGATTAAAAAATTTGCTGACACCTCTTGCTGGCCATGGAGAGAGGCAGTGAACGTGCTTTGGCCTTGCTTCTGCTTGTGGATGGCATGGGGTAGCCCCACACAGGGCAGTATCTATTAAAAGGACACATGCATGTTCCCATTGACCTGGTAATTCCCCATTGTTTGCAAGAGGAAATCCATATCTATCGATAGGGGTTGACTGAGGGGCACCTGGGTGGCTCGGTTAAGCCTCTGCCTTTGGCTCGGGTCAAGATCCCACGGGCCTGGGATGAAGCCTCACACTGGGCTTCCTGCTCTGAGGGGAGCCTGCTTCTCCCTCTCTCCCTCTGTCACTCCCCCTGTTTATGCTCTCTCTCTCCTCTCTCTCTCTCAAATAAATAAATTAATTAAATCTTAAAAAATAAGAGCCTGCCGAAAACGATCATGATGCATTCAGATAACGGAACCCTGCGCAGCCAGACAAATGAGTGAGAAAGCATTTTATGGACTGTTGTACAATTATCTTCAAAACATAGTTCGGTGAACAAATCATGTTGTAGATGGTGTGTTTAGTCTCCTGCTCTTTGTGGGAAACAGGGGAGGAGAATATATTTTATATGCTTTTCTATACAAAAAAATGTCATTGTAGGATATATAAAAAATGGTAAGTTTAGTTTCCAACGAGAAAGAAACGAGGTGACTGGGAAAGAAAGATGGGAGGGAGAGTCTTAAAGGTATATCCTTTTGTATCTTTTGAGTTTTTTAACCATATGGAAGTATTATGTATAAATATATATACTAAGCGCCTGAACTAATTCAGATTCCTTTCCTTGCCCAACCCGAGACACAGACAGACTGTGTCAGACCGTTCTGGGGAGAGGTCCAGGAATATATGTGCTAAAGAACTCTAGAGGTGATTCGGGTTTGCATCCCAGATTAAGGCCACTGTGACACTGCTGCCTGCTCTGGGAAGACCCTTTGGATCTTGACAAGGGACTGTTCTCTCCCTTTACTCATGCAACATATTCCTTTTTATCTTTGCTGGTTCCCAGACCTCACTTTTGTATATCTTCTTCCCAGCAGGCAGGATGACCCAAAACGTGGTGACCGTGAATGGGGTCGATGTGGCCTCTACGCTGTCCCAGCCCAGCCACATCAACATCCACATCCACCAGGAATCAGCTTTGGCTCAACTGTTAAAAGCTGGGGCTTCCCTGAAGGAGGTCTTTTCTCACCCTCGGGACACGGCCCCTTCCAAGGCCAGGATGAGCTACGGGCAGCTGACATTGGGGGTAAGAGGAGTGGGTGCTACAGAGGATGGTAACTCCCTTTCAATGGGATGAAAAAAAAGAGTGGGTTGAGTCCTCATGAGAACTTGCTCTTTGTATCTCATCTTTTTTGGGAAAAGAAAGTTTTGGTAGGTTGCCCCACACATTTAGATGGAAAAGAACGATGGGCCTCTTCGTTGGTACAGTGGGGGTGGTCCCAGCTGGAGGTGGGGGACAGGTGGCTGTTAGCGGAGTTTCATGGAAGCCATGTGGACTGAGGGCCCGCAAATGCGAGGCAGCATTATAGGCACTTCGGGGAAAACTACAGAGATTCCCTAGGCTATAACCTAAAAGAGCTCAGCATCCGGCAGAAGGGATCACACCACCATACACATGCCTAGAATGAAAGGTAGAGCAGGTAACCTCCCTAGGGTTCGACCTGCAGCAGTTGACATCTGAGCCAGACCTCGTGTGGAGGAAGAGTATGTGTAGACAGACAGAGGTGAACGGTGAAAGGAATGCCAGGTCAAGGGAATGGCAGGAGCACGGGTGAAGGAGCCAGAAAGCACTGGGCAAGTTCTTTCAGAGTAAAGAGAATGGGACTCAGGGCAGATCGGACTAGAAATGCAGCCCAGGGCCCTACTCCTGAGAGTCTTGACGGACAAGGTGAGAAGTGTCCTAAATCAGCGTCAGTAGTGGGAAGGCTGCCTCCCTGTTTACAAACCTGCCTCCCAGCCAGGAGGTGTTCGGGGAAGAAGGGTGGAGGGTTTGCGCCTGCCTGGGCCCAGCAGAAATGACAGAGAGAGAGGAGTCTCCGTCACCTGCAGATGACATCTCCATGACTTGGGGTGAGTGGGCTTGGGGTACAAGGAAGGAGAGGAATCCAAGAACATGGTGAGGTTTGGCGTGTTGGTGACCAGGAGCCTGGGGGCCTGGAAGGCAGGCAAGACAGACACCGGACGTGCGGGTGAGGAGTGGAACTTGGATGTGACAGATCTGAGGTGCTGGTGGGCTGAGCAGGTGGTGACCGCCAAGAGGGAGTGACAGCCGGGTTCTCCGGGAAGCAGACGTGAGTCAGAGTTAAATGTGCCAAAGGTTTGTTGGAGGGTCACGCCTAGGAATGAGAAAGGAGGGAGCAAGATTGGGCAAGGGGAGCCACCAGATCCTGACGCAGGCCTGACGAGGGCCCGCGGGGAGCTCGGGAGCAGGGACGGCCTCTTCATGGGAGGGCTGCGTTGGGTGGAAATGACAGTTGAAGTCACTGCCTGCTTCACCGAGGGCTGGGTCCCCAAAGAGCGCCTGTGGCTTGCAAGGTGAAGGGACCCTGGAGCTGACGCGCACTGAAGGCTGCCCGCTGACACTGCTCCTTGAAAGGGGTCCTCTCGGCTTATCCTGGACCAGATGGTGGGATCCTTAAGGGGGAACGAGGAGAAAAAAGTGGGACTCATCCAGTGGGATGACCAAGAGTGGAACTGAGGAAGAAGTAATGATAAAAAGCCAGTCATGTCAGAGGGAGGGGAAGAGAGCCGCGACATGCTGCTCCGTGGATGTGAAGGGGACAGAACCTTCCATAATCAGAGTTGCAGAGAGGTCAAGACAGGAAAAGGAGAGGAAAGCCAGCTAGGCGGGAGCTGGGTGGCCTGTCCCGGGGCGTCTGGGCTGGGGGGGAAGGGAGTTGGCTTCTCACTCTGTCTTGCAGGTGATCCAGATCCTGCTGGGGGCTGTGAGCTGCGCTCTGGGAGGGCTGCTCTCCTTCGGGCCCTGGACGAAGCTGCGTGCCTCTGGCTGTGCCTTCTGGGCAGGGTCTGTGGTGAGTGAGGAAGGGGCTGTAAGGCTGGTGTCAGGCAAGTGGTTATGGGCAAGGGATCTGGGGCAGGGATTTGGGGAAGAAACCAAAGACCCAGATCCGAACGCCCTTTGCCATGACGAAGCGGCCTTAAGGGGCGAGCGGATCCCTGTCGCTCCCTTCTTAAGGCCAGGCCGGGCAGGCAGGGCAGCTGTGCTGGAGTCCTGTCCATATGCTCCGTGTCTTTGCCAGTCCCTTGGGTCCTGCTTCGAATCGGCTGTCCTGGGAATGGGTGGGGTGGTCACTTCAGGAGAGTAGACTGGAGGCCTTTTCTGGCATCTTCTCTCTTCAGGCTGTTGTAGCGGGAGCTGGGGCCATCGTCCACGAGAAGCACCGGGGCAAACTCTCAGTGAGTCTTGGGTGTCCTCTGCCCCCTCCTATTCTGTTTTTCTGCTCTATTTTTCTGTCTTCTTCCCTTTGGTTTGTAATGTCTCAGGATCTTATCTGGAGGGCTGGGGAGGGTTTCCTGGGTCAGGAAGTAAGGAAGAAGAGATGGGTTTGGGGCCAGGACCTCGGGGCTCTCACTAAGGAGGGTCTGTACCCTGCACTTTTCCCTTCTAGGGCTGTGCATCAGGTTTGCTTACACTGGCCAGTGTCGCCACGGCTGTGGCTGCCCTTGTCTTCTGTGTGAACAGCCTAACCATGCCAAGTGATGGTTTCATTTACATCGACTCCGTCTGTGACTCCCCAGAACTTCCCAACACGACTGCCGGGTACAAAGAGAGGTGGCAAAGGACTCGCATATCATGGTGGGATGAAGACAGTTGCAGAGCCTACATGCTAATGCTGGTGGTGAGAACAGGGTCCAGTCTTCCAGGGACCCACACAATGGTCTGTTCCCAAGGAGCTGGGGCACCGGCAGGCAGAGACGTAGATTCTTGGAGTGTGGGCCTCATCCTAGTCTGTGGTTCAGGAGGTTTTAACTTAAGCTGGAGATATTTCTCAGACCCTCATGGCATAAGAATTTCTGACTCAAAGAGGATGACGTGCAAAGAGCAGTTAATGAGGATGTCATGGAACATCCTTCTATCTTTTCCGGTATGCGGCTGTCCTAGTTACCTACTGCTGCATAACACAACACCCAACATGCTGTGGTTGAGGATCGTCATATATCATTACTTCTCCCAGTCTGTGGGCTGGCTGGGCTCAAGGCAGTCTTCCCTTGGGTTTTCTCATGCAGTTGCAGTCAGACGCTGGGCGGGGGGGTGGTGAGGCCATCTGAGAGCTTGATCAGGTTGGATCTTCAAGATGGCGGGATGTCCAAGATGGCACTCACATGGCTGGGAGCTCAGCTGAGGCTGTCCACCAGAGAGCCTACGATGGCTTCTCCATCTGGCTTGGGTTTCTCCTGGCACGGCAACTAGGTTCCAGCAGGAAGTCTCTCACTGCGAATATTTCAGGAGATGGGAAATGGAAGCCACCAGGCCAATGAGAGGCTACCCCTATGACTGGCTTAGTGTCACCTCCGCTGTACCTTGTTGTGCCAAACAGTTACAGGCTGTTCCAGATTCTAAGGGTGGAGAAATAGACCCAGCTCTTCACAGGGTGTGGTCAGGTCACATGGCAGACAAGCCAATGGGGTGGACACTATGGCTGCCCCATGGTTGGAGAATGCCATCTGCTTCGGTGGGAAGTGGTCAGTTGGACAGAGTCTGGTACCTGGCCGGGATGATAAGGTGGTAGCAAGAGTAGAATCAGAGGAGCAGACTCCTGACTGTGTCTTTTTGCTTCCTGCATCTCCAGAATTTGTTCCTAGGCATCCGTGCTCTGCTCCTGGCTGTCTGTGTCCTGCAGGTGATCACATCCTTGGCTTCCCTGAGCATGGGGCTTCGAAGCTTGTGTGGCCAGAGCTCCCGGCCCCTGGTGAGCTGTCGGGAGGCACGGGGAAAGACTGGGTTTGTCTGGTGAAGCTCTGGGAACAGGGAGGGACATCAGGGCCAGGAGCATCACTCAGCTTCTTTCCAGCACTCAGCTGTGTCCTTTGCCATTTGGGGAGCGTGTGCCAGCACCGTGTTTGGGTTAGCTGCTGCCCTCCGCTCCTTCCGGACCTCCTTTGTGCTTCCTGTCCCAGATCTCGGGGTAGCTCCCCCTCCCCTGTACCTTTTCCTGCCCCTCCTTCTTTCTTGTACCTGATTTCAAGTTCTAGGAAGCTAACTAGGCCCCATCTTTTCTCCAGCAATGACAGATTTCCCTTGTTTTTGGTTTTGTTTTCAGAATGAGGAAGGGTCAGAGAAAAAGCTACTGGGAGAAAACTCAGTGCCTTCCTCCCCTGCCAAGGAGAAGACTGTAGCTACCATCATCCTGTGAGCTGCTGCAGAGCCTGCCTGGGCCTCCACGTGCCCCCGGCCAGAGTAGTCCAGGGCCTCTGGAGAGGACAGAGTCCCCTCCCCAGGACCCCTCACTGCCCTGCCCCTCACACCTGCCTGTCCTTTGGTCACTGTCCCAGCCTCCTCCTCTTCCCACTCTTCCCACCCCAATGGCCTCAATTCAAGGAACAGGTGTTGTCACCTTTTCTCCAATGCTGATTAAACAGAAACAACAGGAAAAATAATTTTGGCCAGAAAAGAGGTGGTGTCCCTTGCTTCTGCTCATGGTGTGCCATGAAAATGCCTTTCTCTGTGCTGATATGTTTGGCTTTAAATGAGGGCCAGTTTGTGACATGGAAACAAGGTCCCAGTAAGACTCAATTTAATTATGTTCCACTCTATATCCCAAGTGGCAAACTTCCTTTTTATGATTTCCTTGTGTTCAAAGTAAAGTGAAAGTAACTCTCATACACTTAGAATCTTTTTGCCTGCTGAGATTGTCTTTAAGCATCTGTAATTTTGACTATAACTTTCCAGGCGGGGGTTATAGAACCATGTGAGGCATGAAACAAGACTGTTTCCTCCTGCCCGCCCTCCCTCCCTTCCTTCCTTTCTACAGTAGAGTTCATTCGCTCTCTACAACTGCACACACGCACACACACACAAACACACACATTCTCACACAGCCCCGCATTATTCTTCACTTTCTTTTTAAATGATACGAAGAGTGTAAAAAACGTTTTCCATTTTCTTCATGCCTCTATTAATATATACGATACATATACAGATATTAGCATTTCTGAAGGGTAAGAAAGCAGGTTATGGTCTTTAGAATTAACAAGCGATTGTTATTCTGGCTTTTTTTTTTTTTTTTCTTCTGATTCCAACATCGTCGACAGGCTAGCATCTCCGTGTGGCTTCATGAAGTTTCCGTGAGGTAGGGTTTAACCCTCCTTGGCAGACCACAGGGGAAGAGCTAGTCTTCAAGTCCAGACAGACTGCCCCCGAGGCCCCACCTTCACCCACCGCACAGAGCTGCCTCACGGGGCCGCGCTGAGCAGGTGCAGAGCCGCTAGAATGAGGGGGGCGTGGCCCTGTGGGCGGGGCCTCAGGATGCGGGGCCTGCGTCTCTCTCCCCAGGGCCCCCTCGCCGCCTAGTCCGTAGACAGAGGTTTGTAAATAAGCTTGTGTAAGCAAAGGCCACAGAGATGCCCCAGAAGTATGTTCAGAGCACTGGAAAGGGGTTGGTAAATTTCACCCTGAGGGTCAAATCCGGTCTGTCCCTTATTTCTGTAAATAAAGTTTGATTGAAACACAACCACAGCCATTTGCTCACACACTGTCTATGCTCCAAGGGCAGAGGTGAGCAGTTTCAACAGAGACTGAATGGACCGCAAAGCCTGAAAGCTTTACTACCAGGTCTTCTGGGAACCCCAGGGGGTTGGGGGGGAGTGGCTAGATTTATTGGGTGATTGACGGGAGCCTCAAGTGTGAATCTGTCCCAGGTGCGCTGGCCTGTGACATAGGCAACTCGGGGCAACTTGGAGAGCTTGCTGGAGATACACACTCTGCTCCACCCCAGACCCACTGAATCAAAATTTCCATTCTCACAAGATGCACAAGGTGGTCCTTCCTGTGCTGAGTGCAGTTTGAGAAGCGTGGGGATAGATGATCACACGTGGCTGGCTTGCTGGGCATATTCAGATATGGAACGAGCCCCTTGCATTTAATCATTTCGTTTTAATTCTTTGTAAGAACTCGGTAGATGCTATTAATTTCTGTGCACCAGTGTTTTAAGCCAGTCCATTTATGGCCAGATCAGATAGAAGTGTTTTTCATTTTTCATACTAAATGTCATGTAAATAAATGTCAGCTTGGTAGTGTTTTGGTTTTGTGTTTGTTTGTTTGTTTTTGTTTTTGTTTTTTGGATGTTTCTGCATGAAATAGTCTTTCAATGTCGGAGTCTGGCAACTTCTTTTGTCCCCCTGAAAGTTGCTAAGTCTCTGAGGGAAGGTGGTGCTGCTCCCTCTCTCTGGCCCTTTTCTCCCCATCCCGTGACGAGCCCTGGAAGTTTCTGAATCTTGTCCTTTTCTGTAGGAAATCAGATGCCAAACCCTTCTCTCCTGGCTTTTGTTTACTCAGAAAAGCCCACAGTTATCGGTCTGTCTGCTCGGTTCCATCTCGGTGTTGAAACTGTGTATATACCGATGGAAACAGACTCGGGAACCTGACCTGGGGTCAGGCAAATAATCCCAAGCCAGTGTGTATTTGTTGGAGGATTTAAAACCAGAGTATAAACAAGAAATGGCTTCATTCTCTACTCACTGCTTTATTTTGTTTTGAAGCCCAACGCAGGGCTCGAATTCAAGATCAAGACCTGAGCTGAGATCAAGAGCCAGAGGCTCAATTCCCTGAGCCTCCCAGACACCCCTCTCATCCCTGCTTTTAACTGTGTTTTGTCAACTCCCCATTTTCTTGTTGGATATGGGGTCCTTTAGCATCAGGACCAGATTCCAGATTCCATAACCTGGAAATGGCCTCACATTTGGTGATCAAGAGTGGTGCTGTTCATTTTTAAAACTGCACTGGTCGGAGCTCGACTCCCCCTCTGGCGTGGACTGGGCTGCTGGACTGGGAGGGCCTGAGAGCTGGAAGAGGGATGAAGGGCAGGGCCTCCTTGGGGACCAGGTTGGGGCTTTCTTGGCTCAGCTCCATCGTGTGGGTGTAGTGACGTGGGTGGTGTCTGTCCTTGCTCCGTCTGGGAGGCACCAGGTGATTTCCCCACACTCTGCTCCGTTAGCTACCCAGGGCGGGGGCAGTTGGGCAAACTTCCTGGGAAAGCATCCCCGCGTTCCTTCACTATTTCTTGCCCCAGCGAAGAGCACGGTCTCTTCAGATACGCTTCTGGATATCTGACTGGTAAAACCCCATTGTCTCAAACCCAACAAAGAAGGCCCTGGAGCCTCTGATCCAAACAACTGTTCATAAAAATGTGCAATGAAGGTGTAGGAGTAACTGTCAACTCTTATTTAAAAAAATTCCTTCTCAGGTAAGAAGGAGACGTCACAACAGTTCGTTTTCAACGCTAGGGGCTGCTATGAACTTCTTCGTATTTACCCGCTGATTTATTTCTCTCCCAGCCCCTTCATGAGGATTTCTGATTTATTATTATTTTTGATTAATTATTATTTTATTATTATTATTATTTTATTATTTTTGATTAATAATTTTTTATCCCCTTGATATCTTAAAAAAGACACCTGTACATTTAATCAAGCAATTCTAAAGGTAATTGATATCCTATCCTCTACCTGAAAAATATAATGCCTTTAGAATGCTCCTTGTTATATGATCTCCTTGCCTTAAATCTTGGTTTATTTTAACCTCTCAGATTAGATATCTTATTTTTGTGTGGGTACTCAATATTTGCTTAGATTTGCTCATGTTTTTATTAAGAACAAAAAGCTCTCCTTTTCTTCTTGTAATTCTGGCTTCTTTCTGATACTGCTTTTTCTTCTTCCTTAAGGTCTATCCTTTCTAATTTCTTTAAAAGTAAAGGTCTCTTGGTGGTAAACCTTCTCACTTTATCTTGACCAGAATACTCTTTATTATGCCCAGCTTGAGAGAAATAGTTTCACTGGATAGACAATTCTTCCTTTAACGAAATGTAACCAATTCTGGGATGCCTGGGTGGCTCAGTCGGTTAAGCGTCTGCCTTTGGCTCAGGTCATGATTCCAGGGTCCTGGGATGGAGCCCCGCATCGGCTCCTTGTTTGGCAGGGAGCCTGCTTCCCCCTCTGCCTGTTCGGCCTGCAGCTCTCTGTGCTTCTGCTCTCTCTGACAAAAAAAAAATAAATAAAATCTTAAAAAAAAATGTAACCGATTCTGACGGCTTTTAAGATCTTTCCCCTTTCTTTGGTGTTTTGAAGATTTACTTCTGAACGTGGGTGTGTATGAATCTATTTTCCCTTAAAAAATTCTTCCTGAGGAATTATTTTAAAGAATTCTGAGTCCCAGAATTCACACTTTTGTTTTTAAAGATGTATTTACTTGAGAGAGAGAGGGAGCACATGCACGCAGAGGGGGAGGGCAGAGGGAGAGGGAGAGACAGTCTGAAGCCGACTTCGATCTGAGCGCGGAGCCGGAACCAGGGCTCGATCCCACAACGCTGAGATCAGGACCCTGAGCTGAAACCAAGAGTCAGACACTCAACTGACTGTGCCACCCAGGTGCCCCCTCACTTTTGTTCGTAAAACCTGAGAAACTCTGCGTTACGTCTGTGATCAGTCCCTTTCCTGCACTCTCCCCTGTAATTTCCTGCGAATTCTTGGGCAGACCTGAGTTGGACCTTGTCACTCCAGCCTCCCGATCTCCTCGTTCCTTTTCTGTTTTACACTTTCCACCTCTCTGTTTCTACCTGCCGCATTCCGGATAACTTCTTCATAATTATTTGCCGAGTTTACTCATCACTCCCTAGTTATTATAATCTGATCTTAAACCTTCTGCGCAATTTTAGTTTTTTGTTACACGTTTCTGGACGTTATCGTTGCGGTTTTTTCAAACCTTCTCTCCCCTTTGACCCTCTCTTATTCCCCAGTCACGCTGCGGAGGGTCTATTTTATTTCTTTAAACTTCCCGCATTATTTGTTGTAGTTTCTGTAGGAAGTAACACCAGAGTTAGAAGTCTTTGTTGTTTTCTGCTACCTACTCGTGATATTTAATTTATTTTTATGTAATTTTTTTTTTACCATTTTAACCATGTTTAAATGTAAGTTCAGTCACATTAAGCACATTCCCACGATCGTACAGCCATCACGTGTGTCTAGAGCGTTTTATCTTCCCCAACTGAAAGTCTGTCCCATTAAACATTAACTCCTCCCGCTTTCCCTGTCGCCCCTGGTAACTCCCTTCTACTTTCCGTCTCTGTGAATTTTATGCTCTAAGTACCTTATACAAGTGGAATCACACAATATTTATTCTTCTGTGACTGGCTTGTTTCAAGGTCCTCCTGTGTTGCCGTGTGTGTCAGCTCTCTTCCTGTTTAAGCACGGGCCATCTTCTCGTGTAAGCTTGGAGCACATTCAGTGGGCCAGTCTCCTGTGGATGGCTGATGTGGTCTGTAAATGTAAGTTTGGAAGTCAGCAGTGAATTGCAATGGTAAACAAACCCTCCCGTTTGTATATGCAGGAGTGACATTAGGGAGACTTGGGAGGACACCTTCTAAATATTTGTTGGGTGAATCAATAAATGGCACGGATTATTTTTTCCAGCTGTGCACGGAATGTGTCTGAGCCATTTACACTCCATTCGCATTGTGATTAATGGCACGTATTTGGGTGGTCACTGAGCAGGGCTGCGATTTCCAGCGTGGGATCAGGGCATTCCCACTAGGAGATACATCAGAACCGTTTGGAAACTTTCTCATGGTACCTATCTTTTCTTGGTTGAAATGTGAAATGTAGGGGGGTGGGGAAAATGCTTTTTGAGAACCAATGGACTAATGTTAGCATGGGATCTCATAACAAAGTAGCCTTGGCATTCATTCTCCCCTCTTTTCGGAACAGCCCCGGGTTTCCGTTTCCTCTCCATTTGGGAGATCTCTTTTCCCCACTGTCTGGCTGTGCGTTCATGGTGGGGCTTCAGCCTCAGTTCCAGGGATAAAGGATGCGGCCCAAGCTTGGACCAAGCAGCAGATCATTTCCCCCAAACCATGGTTGTTGTTTCAGGAGTGGGCACACCTAAACTCATCCCATCAGAGTGTACCCCAAAGACTACCAGAAAAGGCTCTGGCTCTTTAGGCTGAACTTGAACCTGGAAGGCTGTAGAGTTGGAGGGGTAACAGCCATACTGCCACTAGGAGAGGCCTTCCCGGAGCTGCCGAAGACCACCCTAGGGGCTCTAGAGTGAAGACGAGCTGTGGAATCAGAGCGGAGGTGGGAAAAACCCACTGCGGGGGATATTGTAACAGCGCCTGAAGCAGGAGTGACCCTTGCCCATTTTAGTATGTGACCGAATAAGTCATCTCTTGCTTAAGTCACTTGCAGTTGAAACCGTTCTAATTAATATGTGGAGAGACAGAGATACCGACCTGGCATTTGAGTTGATGTCCAGGAATCTCTAGGTCCCAGACCCTGGGGTGCTGTTCTCAAAGCATCCTGAGATGGGAGTGAAACCAGGAACTTGCTCAATTGTTGTTACTTGGTGGGATAGAATGTCCTTCATGTGCAAGGATGAGCAGAAAGCCTAGGATGTGCGGGTATTTGCGGAAAATAGATGCTAAATGAGCTGAGAGGAAAACAGGCTATAAGAGGAGAAGAAGGGAAATTAAGAACATCCAAACAGCTCATTTAGCATCCTTTTTATTTTTTTTTAAAGATTTTATTTATTTATTTGACAGAGAGAGATCACAAGTAGGCAGAGAGGCTGCAGAGAGAGAGGAAGGGAAGCAGGCTCCCTGCTGAGCAGAGAGCCCGATGCAGGGCTCGATCCCAGGATCCTGAGATCATGACCTGAGCCGAAGGCAGCGGCCTAAACCACTGAGCCACCCAGGCGCCCCTAGCATCCTTTTTAAAAAAGATTTTATTCATGTATTTGAGAGAGAGAGACAGCATCAGCAGTGGGGGACAAAGGGATAGGGAGATGCAGGCTCCCCACTGAGCAGGGACCTCCCCCCCCATTTGGGGCTTGATCCCAGGACCCCAAGATCATGACCTGAGCCAAGGCAGAGACTTAACCGACAAAGCCACCCAGGCGCCCCTGTTTAGCATCCTTTTAATGGCTGCATAACATATTTCCAATCTCCCCCCTGATGAGCTTTGACTTCATTTCCTGTATTTTTGTCCCTGGAAACACGGCTGCGGACTGCACTGACCGGACCTTCTATTGCTACGAGAGGAAGTCTTTGGATAGGGTCGCTCATTGGAGCGTATAAATATTTAAAAAAGCAATAAATGTCATCAGAGAGCTTTCCAAAAAGGCTGCAATAATGTACACTTCACGGGCAGTGCATTAAAGCATCCTTCGTACTTCTCCTTAACTTCAGCGCTAACTTTTGTCCGTGGTAGATATATAACTTTTCCCAATTTTTGCAAGTTGTTATGTTAATTCTCATCTCCTCTCCTGTTCATGAAGTTGAGTATCTTTTCGTACATGCGCTGGCTGTTTATCGCCACCTGCCAACAGTCTGCACACATGGTGCACACTTCCTGGACTTTTGTGAGCTCTTTTGGTAACAGATTTAAACTTTTCATCTTTTTTCAAATCTGGTAGGTATCTTTTTTCTCTTTTCACTTCAATTATGGCATCTTTGTCATAATAAAATGTTGAAAGCTATTTTTTTCTTTGATAACTTCTGTCTTCATGTCTTGGTTAAGAAAGTATACCCAACTCTTGGATTGTATGTCTAGTTTCCCATATTTTGCTCTAATATTTTTGTTTTATTCCTTATAGATGAGAATTCAATTCTTCTTAGATTTGTATATAGTGTGAGGTAGGAGCTCAGCTTTTTTGTCTTCTAGTTAGAAAACTATTTGGGGGGCACCTGGGTGGCTCAGTGGGTTAAAGCCTCTGCCTTCGGCTCAGGTCATGATCCCAGGGTCCTGGGATAGAGCCCCGCATCGGGCTCTCTCTCTGCTCGGCAGAGAGCCTGCTTCCCTTCCTCTATCTCTGCCTGCCTCTTTGCCTACTTGTGATCTCTGTCAAATAAATAAATAAAATCTTAAAAAAAAAAAGAAAAGAAAACTATTTGGGTGAGCAACACTGACTAATTAAACTGTTAATTCCCTAGTCTTTGTCATATATTAAATTCCATTATTAACTGGGATTCACTGTGAATTATGTATTATTTTATTAGTTTGTCTATTCTTAAGTCACTATAAGACTGATTTGATTATACTTAGGCATTTTTCATCCCATGGGAACCTTAAGAAAGTGTTATCTGGGACACCTGGGTGGCTCAGTTGGTAAAGCTGTTGACTCGATTTTGGCTCAGGTCATGATCTCAGGGTCCTGGGGTTGAGCCCTGCATCCCTCTGGCTCCAGGCGCAGTGGGGAGTCTGCTTCGGGATTCTCTCTCTCCTTCTTCTTCTGCCTCTCCCCTTGCACATACATGTGCTCTCTCTCTCTCTCAAATAAATAAATCTTTTAAAATAAGAAGAAAGCGTTACCTACTTCTGCACGTGACAAGTTGGGATTTCAGTTGGAATTAAATTAAATATCTATCAATTTTGGAAAATTGTATACTTTTATAGTATGGTATTTTCATGAGAACATAGCACATTTTTCTATTAGTTCAGATCTTGTTTCATGCTTTTCAGTGTGGTGGAATTTTTTGTAGTTCAGTATATCATATGTATGAGTGTATGTACGGTGTAAAGAAGATCAGTCAAGTAAATATCCCGTTGAAGAGATAGAGCATTGACTTTGAGGTTCTCCACTCTGTCCCCATCGCTCCCTTCTTGACCACATCGCTCTTCCTCCCTCTCACTGTGGTGTAATCATACAATTTTACTGTAAAAGTTACATCTGTTGCCCTAAAAAATACCTATTTTTAGTTTTGTCCATTATTAATCGCAACAAAAATGGAATCAGACTCCGTGTGCTCCTGGGAATTGCTCCTTTTGTTCAACATAATATATTTGAGATCTGTCCATGTTGATGGTGGGACCTGTACTTCACTCATTTTTACTGCTGTGTATTTTTCCATTGTATGAGCTTTCTGCAATTTGTTCTTTGAGTCTACTGTTGATGGATATTTGTGTTGTTTCTAGGTTTTAACCTTAATGGGCTTTAAAAAATATTTTATTTATTTATTTGACAGAGAAAGATCACAAGCAGGCAGAGAGGCAGGTAGAGAAAGAGGAGGAAGCAGATTCCCCACTGAGCAGAGAGCCCCGATGGACCCCGAGATCATGACCTGAGCCGAAGGCAGAGGCTTAACCCACTGAGCCACCCAGGTGCCCCCTTAATGAGCTTTTTATTTTTATTTTTTTTAAGATTTTATTTATTTATTTCACAGACAGAGACCACAAGTAGGCAGAGAGAGAGGAGGAAGCAGGCCCCCCCGCTGAGCAGAGAGCCCGACTCAGGGCTCGATCCCAGGACCCTGGGATCATGACCCGAGCCGAAGGCAGAGGCTTTAATCCACTGAGCCACCGAGTTTTTTAATAAAAATATCATCATGCATTTATGTAAGAGTTTATCTCAGGCAATGCTTTTGCTTTTATATTCACTAAAAGAATTTTAAAAATCTGAATGCTCTCTTTAGCATTTTAAAAATGTATTTATTTTTAAGATTTTATTTATTTATTTGGCAGAGAGAGAGAGATCACAAATAGGCAGAGAGGCAGGGAGAGGGGGGAAGCAGGCTCCCCGCTGAGCAGAGAGCCCAATGCAGGGCTTGATCCCAGGACCCTGAGTCCTGAGATCATAACCTGAGCCGAAGGCAGAGGCTTAACCCACTGAGCCACCCAGGCGCCCCTCTCTTCACCATTTTAAACTGAACTTCTAAAATTTTTTCATGAATGCTTGCAAAGAATGCAGTTTCTAGCACATTGTAGATATTAAAAAATAATATAAAAACAAATTGAAAAGTAATCAGAAGCTATTTTAAAAACACATGAGCAAGCTCCTTCCTAATAGTCTGTTTCTTTTTCTCCTTCACTGTCCATTTACCTCTCCCACAGAATTGTATTTTATTATAATGGATTTTTGTGCCAGGAAATTCTTATCACCCTAGTCACACACATTTCTGTTTTAAAAATATATGTGAAAATTGTAAAAAATTATATGACCATAAAGCTTAAAGTTTGAACAATCTCTTCTGTGTTTGGTTATTACTAAGGTATTATTAGTATACAACTTATCAAAGCAACACAAATGTATCACATTTCTAGAAAAAAAACAGTAACTTTTTTATTTTGGAAATGCGTCTCCCAATGAGACAAAGGAGGCTTTTTCCCCCCCATTTATTTCATATATACATGCACGATTATTATTCTTTGCTAGAATGAGACAATGTTCAGATTAATTCCATTCCCATATTTTGTTTTAATTGGTGAAGGTGTAAGGGCCTACTTAGCCAGAGCGACTCCATCTCGGTAAAACAGCCATTTTGTTGTGCAGTAAACTTAAAAGGACCCTACTCCCCCAGAGGAATTTACTTAGAAACAAGTCTGGGAAACCAGTAAAGTGTAGCCAACCAGTCCCCGATAACAGAGCCCAGATACAAGAACGGGTCAGGTCAGGCGGAGATAACAGAGACCAGATGCAAGGACGAGTCAGGCCAGATGGAGGCATCCAATCAGTAAAGCACACACACTACCTCCCTAACCACCAAAGAATGTGGGCCCTGCCTTTTCGGGCGCCAACTTGAGTGCCAATTCTGATCAAAGTGATAGACTAGTTCAAATAGCTACTATAGGATAAGTTGTAATTCAGTTGGCCACCCGTGTGTGACCTAGCATGACTATGCAACTTTCTCTGCGTATTACAATCTCATTGGCCAGGCTCGACCACATGGCTTTTGGTCTATAAAAGCTACTCTGTGAGGCTGGGGCGGGTCGCTCTCTCTGTAAGAGATGGCCCCGGCCGGTCGGTTTGATTCTCGATACTGGCATGAAATAAATCCTTGCTTGACCTTCGCTTTGTATCAGTCTCGCTCCTTTGATAACGGACCCCAACAAAGGTAATGAGAAACCTCATTCACATAAATAAATAAATAGGAATGGAAACACTTTTGTTATGGCAATACCACTTAATTCTTAGTACTCCTTCCAAGATAAATGTCAAAACCATAATAGCAATCTGTCATTAATTTTTAATTGTCTGTTAATGGATACATCTGCCTTCCTTTTTGTTGAAAACAAGACAGTGTATACTGCTTGACTTCCAAAAGGATTTATTAGCCAGTCGTTGGAAACATTAGATTTTGCAATCTCTGGGAAGTATACCAAAAAGGCTTTTCAAGACCTATCAAATGACTGTACTATATTTCTAACTCTTTCCCAGAGAGGCTGGAAGTTATCCTGTTTAACCCAATATATCGAAAATGTTTGGAAAAATGGAAATATTGTGAACTTTGACAAACCTTTGTCAATATATTTTGAATGGGAAATTCTATATAGAGAGAAGCTAAAAAAAAAAAAAAACAGTGTACTGAATTTAATGAATCCATCATTAGGAGTCCAGCATTATCATACGTGGCAATCTTTTTTTCATCTAAACCCCATCCCTTTTTCTCCTGATTATTCAAAAGCCAATCTTTGATATCATCATTTTATCTGTGAACATTTCAGTACATAACTCTAAAGCAGTAGGACTCTCCTTTTTGAAAAAATGGTTTTTTTTTATGTTAGTCACCGTAAAATACATGATTAGTTTTTGATGCAGTATTCCAAGATTCATTGTTTATGCACCACACCCAGTGCTCCATGCAATACATGCCCTCCTTAATACCCACCACCAGGCTCACCCATCACCCCACTCCCCTCCTCTCTAAAAGCCTCAGTTTGTTTCTCGGAGTCCACAGTCTCTCATGCTTCCTCTCCCCCTCCAATTTCCACCTGATTCACTTTTTCTTTCCTTTTCCTAGTGCCTTCCGTGTTATTCCTTATGTTCCACAAGTAAGTGAAACCATATGATAATTGACTTTCTCTGCTTGACTTATTTCACTCAGCATAATCTCCTCCAGTCCCATCCAAGTTGATGCAAAAGTTGGGTATTCATCCGTTCTGATGGGAGCATAATACTCCATTGTATATATGGACAATATCTTCTTTATCCATTCATCTCTTGAAGGGCATCTCAGCTCTTGCCACAGTTTGGTTATTGTGGCCATTGCTGCTATGAACATTGGGGTCCTTATAGCCCTTCTTTTCACCACATCTGTATCTTTGGGGTAAATACCCAGTAGCGCAATTGCAGGGTCATAGGGTAGCTCTGTTTTTAATTTCTTAAGGAATCTCCATACTGTTTTCCAAAGTGGCTGCACCAGCTTGCATTCCCACCAACAGTGTAAGAGGGTTCCCCTTTCTCCACATCCTCTCCAACACTTGTTGTGTACTGTCTTGTTAATTTTGGCCCTTCTAATTGGTGTAAGGTGGTATCTTAATGTGGTTTTGATTTGAATCTCCCTGATAGCTGATGATGAACATTTTTTCATGTTCTGCTAGCCACTTGTGTGTCTTCTTTGGAGAAGTGTCCATGTCTTCTGCCCATTTTTTGACATGATGATCTGTTTTTTGGGTTTTGAGTTTGAGAAGTTCTTTATACATCTTGGATATCAGCCCTTTGTCTGTAGTAGTACTCTCCCTTTTATTCAAATCACATTTAGGAGATGAATATTTACTATTAAATATCTAGGCAGTGTTCCATCCTTCCCAGTTGTCATGCATTTTTTTTTTTACTTTACTTTTTTAAAATTTGAATACAGATCCACAAAAGGTCCATGTACTGCAACTTACACATTGTGTGTGCACTTCCTTCTGGAGGCATATGATGTCCAGTTGTGTCTCTTTTAGTGATATCTAGTAATCATTGATCATCATTGCCTAGATCCATTCACTTATTAGGGGTTGCAAAATTCAAATACTTTATCATTCCTCTGTGTTTATTAGCTGGAGTATTTCTATAAAAAGAAGGCTTTGGTCATTGGGAACTCTTTCATGTTGCCTCTTGTGTCCTTTTGATATGCCCCCATATACTCCTATATCTCTCAAGGACATTAAATCCATACTTTAAAACATTCCCAAAAAAGGAAACTCCAGGGGCACCTGGGTGGCTCATTCTGCTCCGCCTACGAGTCTATCCTTCCAAACCATGGCAACCCACTAATCCTTTACTGTCTCCATAGTTTTGCTTTTTCTAGAATGTCATAGAGTTGGAATCACAGAGTACATAGCCTTTTCAGATGGACTTATTTCATTTTGAAATCCACATTTAACTTTCCTCCATGTCTTTTCATAGCTTGAAAGCTCATTTCTTTTTAAGATTCCATAATATTCCATTATCTGATGTACCACTGTTTATTTATCCATTCACTTATTGAAAGATATCTTGGTTGTTTCCACATTTTGGCAATTACGAATAAAGCTGCTATAAATATTTGTGTGCAGATATTCAAGTGGACATAAGTAATATATATATTTTTAAATTTTATTTATTTATTTGACACACAGAGAGAGAAAGAGAGATCACTAGTAGGCAGAGAGGCAGGCAGAGAGAGAGGGGGAAGCAGGCTCCCTTCTGAGCAGAGACCCCGATGTGGGGCTCGATCCCAGGACCCTGAGATCATGACCTGAGCCGAAGGCAGACGCTTAACCCACTGAGCCACCCAGATGCCCCGAGATTTTAATCTTTTTTTAAAGTAACTTTTACCAGTTGTGGCTTCTCCACAAGTAAGAAGTCTACTCGGTTCCTTACATTGCGTTCTAGAAGCGGAACCCTGTCAGTCATTTCAGACAATCCCAGCCCCCTTGGTAGCTCCCCGCTTCTTCCTTCCTCCCGGATGCCTGGATTTTTTATAGTCCATTGTTGTTCTCTGTTGTAGCTGAAGAGCTCTCGCTGAATGGGGAGCCAGGTGGCGGGTTTATGAAGAGTCCTGCTCTCCCACTAAGTGCAAATATAAGGTCAAAGGAGGAAGAAGGCAATGGGATGGAGGCAGCAGAGATTGGGGTGATGTGGCCACAAGCCAAGGAATATTAGCAGCTTCTGGAAGCTGAAAAAGGGAAGGGATAGAGTCTCTCCTGGAGCCTTCAGAACCATCTCTGCTGAGACCTTGATTTTAACTCCATAAGACAAATTTCAGGCCCTTGTCCTCTAGGACTGTAAGAGAATACATTTATATGGCTTTAGGCTACTCAATTTTTGGTAATTTGTTAGGGCAGCAATAGGAAACTGACACACCAAGGTGAGGTAGTTAATATGGTTAATATGTAGACGTTGTGAGGAGCCATTATCTTACTTTATTTTACTTTTTTTACATTATTTTACTTTTCCTTATTTCTGCAATGTCTTCATAAATTGAGAGTTGAATTTACCTAGTTCCCATTAGCAGAAAACACCCTGAGCCCCACAAAGAAAGACTCCCATGGATTTAAAGAAATGTCTTTTAATGACCCCACAAACTTTTGGAAAATTCATTATATATACATTGCCGTGTGTGTGTGTGTGTGCGTGCGTGTGTGTGTGTGTTTGGTGTGAAGAATAGGAAAATATAAACCAGGGAGCTGTGGCTTTCTGCATGTTCGTCTCTCTGCTTCTGACTGTGCAGTGGTAGCAGCATCCTGGGGGAACAGGTCTGCTGCAGGGGGATGCACGTGGGGACCAGCAGCAGAGAGACAGGTGGCTCACAGCACAGTTGTGAGTGGAAGGGAGCTTTCAGCAATGAGGAGTGTGGCTAAGTGAGCAATACAGCAGAGATATGGGTGACCCTGCTCCTTGCCCAAATCTTCCGGAGGGAGATCACTCCTAAGTCAGGGTTCAGGACGGGACTGCTATGTGCCAGATTCTCCTCTTTGGCCAATGGTCTCCATGCTGTTACCATCTGAGACCTGCATCCTGTTCCCTATGGCATTCATGGATTCTGCCTCAGCGACTCCCCTGTTCCCTCTAGGGGATATACCTGAGCATAATACCTGGAGAAGCAATTAGCTGACCAGGAAAACATCCAAGGCGGCTCTGGCTAGGCAAGTTTCATTCAAGGAATATGTAGAATGCAATGAAACTGGGAAATGGGAGAGATCGTTTGAGCAGGAGATACTGTATTGGGTCTCCTCTAGATGCCTATGTATGCAACCTTACCCAGATCTACTTCATGGGTAGGTGGCCTGTACAGAAGCACAGGGCCCTGTGCTCAGTAGGGTTTAACCCTCTATTGATGTCATCTTGAAATTCTTTTTTTTTAAAGAAAGGGCCTGGCATTTTCATTTTGTGCCAGACCTTGCAAAATACAAAGCTGGTCCTGATCTGTGCCTTTATTGGAAGTTGGAAGACAGTTACCTGGGCCTCTCCAAGTCATTAACACCAATAATTGGCCCAATGATAAGAACCAATAATATAGTCATTAACACCATAATTTCCAAATCTAGCTTCTTCCCTCCATGGGTAGTTACCCCATTGTCCACTATTTCCTGCCACGTTTAGTCCTCTTACTACCTGCCTTCAAGCCTGAGCATTGACTAATCCATTGTCTCTATGTAGTGAACCAACGTGTATAATCAAAACCGTAATATTTTTGTGGTGATGCAACAGACAATTGGAGCAGTTTGTCAGTTAAGCTTTGACAATCTGCCTCTCACCTCACAGTTGCCAGAGAACATTGGATTGATACCCTGGGTAAATCTGGGGGAAACCGATCTCTGCCTGGGTCTAGGGAAGGGAAAGGTAGGAAAGTTGGAGGGGCAAGTTGAGTCTGCTCCCTGCGCGTGGCTCCCTGCACGTGGCTCCCTGCGTGTGGCTCCCTGCGTGTGTCTCTCCTTGTCAGGTCATGCATGTTGTCAGGCTCAGAAGAACCACATGAAGAAAACTAGGGCTGTGTGGTCATTGAAAGACTTTTTCCAGGCCACACGTCTTCTTTTTCTTTTGGTTCCCAAAGATTTAGACTTTTGGCTTTGTACCTGAGTGCTGTTAATTTTTGAATGAGTAACTCGAGATCTTCATGAAAGACTCATAAAAACCTATATCATACAATCCCTGGGAAATATCCCCAGACTCTCAATTTGTAAACACTTAGCCACATGTCTGAGTTCCTTCTTCCCAAAAATCACCCAAAAGTCTCTCCCTCTATCTGGGGAAGATGATCAGACACTGTGGCTGGCTCTGTGTGCCTTGATTTGGGTCATTTAATAAGGGCCTTTTGGATCCACCACTATGACACAAAGCAACAAATATGGTTTTGGAAATTTTGGCGTGATAGCAGACACATGGGGGAAAGGTTTCAACTTGACAAACTAAAGCAGCCCCCAAATTGTGGGGCAGTATTTCTGTCTCTTTAAAGGCAAACTCTTCCTTCACTAGCGCTGCCCAATCAGAACTTCCTGGCTCACGGGTTTCAAAGGTACAAACCCCCTTTCCTTACAGTTAAAAGCAGCAGCTCCAACAGCTTCCTTGGAGAAAACCTGTGAGCTCATCAGCTCTTCCAAAGGTGAGTCTGGCCTCAGAGCAAGGAGCTGTGAGATGCAGCGGGACACAGGGATATGCTTGGGGACAGACTCTGGTCTGAGAGGGGACCAGGTACTGTGCCAAGCAGCCCCACAAGGAGGGGTCGTGGTGGAGGATAGGGTGGGAGTAAAGAGACTGATTGGCCCAAGGTCCACCTGTCTCATATTTAACAGGACAGACTTGCTGAATAACGCACCTTCCAACAGTTGCTCTTGTGACAGCACTGAATGCGCCTGACAACCCATCCATTTCCCTTAGCAGGAAGTCAGCGTCCTCAAGGTAGGGCTTTAGAGCCGGAAGGCAATTTAAAAACCACCGGGTCCAAATTTTTCCTGAAAAAGAATCTGAATCCCTGCCTGTGTGAATATGGTTTCATTCATCTACCTAGGGATACCCCAGTCACTAATGGCACAGGAAGCCAAAACTCAGTTTGCTGGGTCCTTGCAACATTTAAGGAGACAGTTGTGTGATTAATAGTGTCACACATGAGGTAAGGGGAGGGGCCATGGGCCTGGAGAGGTAGCCCTTCTACAGACACAATTGTGTGCGAAACCCTTTTGTTGCCTTCCCTAATTCCAGGCTTACTACCAGTTTACTGTTTCTGGAAAAAGTGTGCGCTATCTCCCTGGGTCTCCCCTGATCTATTTCCTTCTTTTTTTTTTTTTTTAAGATTTTATTTATTTATTTGACAGAGAGAGAGAGATCACAAGTAGGCAGAGAGGCAGGCAGAGAGAGAGAGGGGGAAGCAGGCTCCCCGCTGTGCGGAGAGCCCGCTGTGGGGCTTAATCCCAGGACCCTGAGACCATGACCTGAGCTGAAGGCAGAGGCTTTAACCCACTGAGCCACCCAGGCGCCCCACCCCTGATCTATTTCTGATTCAGTGTAAGCGGAAATGTGGAATCAAGGACCTGAGAAGGAACCAGGAAGAGGCCATAGTGTGCAGTGGTCATGCATGAGCATGGTGGTCAGACAGACTTTGAATTGGATCCCTCCTTTGCCCAATGCCCATCAGCACTGGACCTTGGGCAAGTCTCTCGGCATTTCTGAGCCACATCAGTTTCCTCATTTAAGTGATTAGGATGGGGTGCCTGTCTGGCTCCGTCAGAAGAGCCTGTGTGTGACTTTTGATCTCAGGTTCATGCCCCACGTTGGGTGTAGAGATTATTTAAATAATAAATAAATAGACCTTAAAAATTAGAATAATAAAATTAGCTTCCTTGCAGGTATTTTTGAGGAGTAAAGGAGATAATGTACAAAACCTATTTATCAGGGGCTTGGTATATAGTATACATTCAGTAAGTGTTATATTAAGAACAAGTTAAATTTTTTATTGTGGGCAATATTTTTTATTTCTTTTTTTTTTTTTTAAGATTTTACTCATTTATTTGATAGAGCACAAGCAGGTGGAGGGGCAAGTAGAGGGAGAGGGGAGGGGGTGGGAAAAGCAGGCTCACCACTGAGCAGAGAGCCGATGTGGGGCTCGATCCCAGGACTCTGGGATCATGATCTGAGCAGAAGACAGACGCTTAATGGACTGAGCCACCCAGGCGCCCCAGTTGTGGGAGATTTTCAACTCATTCAAAGATAAAGAGAACTTGGGGAGCCTGGGTGGCTCAGTGGGTTAAAGGCCCTGCCTTCGGCTCGGGTCATGATCCTAGGGTCCTGGGATCGAGTCCTGCATCCGGATCTCTGCTCAGCGGGGAGCCTGCTTTCCCCCCCTCTCTCTCCGCCTGCCTCTCTGCCTACTTGTGATCTCTGTCTGTCAAATAAATAAATTTAAAAAAAAAGATAAAGAGAACTTCCATGTACCTTCAACAATTACCAATTTGTGTCCATCTTGTTTCATCTATAAACCCCTCCCACTGATCCCAGATTATTTTGAAGCAAATGTCAGACACTGTATTACTTATCAGTAAATATTTGAGTATGTATGTCTGAAAGATAAAGACCATTAAAAATATGACTTTTTCAAACTTTGAAAAGCAGTTGGAAATTTTTAAAAAATCACCAGATGTATTCAGATTTCCCAATGGTCTCATAATTTTAAAAATTGTTTGAAACCAGATCCTAATAAGGTTCATAAATTGCAATTATTTGATATCTCTTAAGTTTAGCTTAATGGAAAATCTCTACCTTCCTGTTTCTGTCTGTGAAATTGTTGTTGTTGTTGTTGAAGAAAGGGCCAGTCTTTTGTTCAACAGTTGGACAGTGTACATCTTGTTGATTAAATCCTCCTGATGTCCTTTAATGTGCTCATCTAATTTCAATGTTTTGTATGAATTTATATTTAAGGAGAGGCTTGATCAGATTAAGGTTTGCCTGTTTTTTTGGGTGGGACTATTTCATGGGAGCTGTTGTAAACATACATCAGAAGGCACGTTATGTTCCCTTCTCTCTCTTCCTGGGATTTAGCAGACACTAGTGACAGCCTAGAGTAAAATTGTTTCATCGAGCGTCACAAATCATGATATCCTAATTCCATCAGTCTTTCTTCGTTTATTAGATGGAATAACGCTATAAAAAGAAACTTCCCCTCAACGGTTCCTCCCTTTCCAGGAGGTACAGTTAGACAACACAAAAGACATGCTTGATTCTTTCCCTTTATTAGTCCATATTTAGAATGATGAAA
Source organism: Martes martes (assembly GCF_963455335.1). Taxonomy (NCBI): domain Eukaryota; kingdom Metazoa; phylum Chordata; class Mammalia; order Carnivora; family Mustelidae; genus Martes; species Martes martes. The sequence goes on along the minus strand of NC_137899.1, from coordinate 102,073,531 downwards.
TTATTTCCAGGCATACCCTGAAGGGAAAAAGTGACTTCTTTTAAGATGATGATATTATGAAGTTGTGGATCTTAGCATATTTGATCGATTTCAATCCATTGGAAATATTATCCTGTGGATCGTCAATTGCCCCATCTCTGCCAGAGCCTCTTCAAGCTGACTCTTTAGTCCTTTTGATAAGATTCGGGCAATTTTTTAAAGTCATCTCTATACCCAGCATGGCCCCGAGATCAAGAGTTGCATGCCCTGCTGACTGAGCCATGCAGGCGCCCCATGGTCTGAGTAATTTTTTTCACCTGTTTTTATTTTTTTTATTAAATTTATTATTATTTTTTTAGAAACAATGGAATACTATGCAGCCATCAAAAGGTCTGAGTAATTTTTGATAGCATCCTTGCTTTATAGTGTCACGAGACAGACTAGAATCCACTTGCATGTTTCCTAGACCAGACCTGGGATCAGTACTTTCTCCTAAGAGTCCTAGTATTTTTAGTGGGAAATGGCATTTGAAGAGCACAGTATGGGCACTCAGGATGCCCATTGCCACTGGGCTTGTCACTGGCCTTCAAAACTACACACACACACACATACACATACACACACACATACTGCTAAGAACAGAATAGGATTCCTGAGAGCAATTTCAGATTATTTTGGCAAGTTTTTTCCCTTTTGACCTTATGGTATATTCCACTAGGGATGGACAATGAAATTACTGCATTTTCAAATTTCTTTGACCAATTTTTTGTGTGGTTTGTCCATCACACCAAATACTATATGTGTCATTTGCTTTTGACTTTCACGGGTAGTTTTTAACCCACTGAGCCACCCAGGCACCCCCTCACGGGTATTTTTAAAAATATGTATGTATGTATGTATTTAAAGAAGGGCTGCCTGGGTGGCTCAGTCGGTTAGGCATCTGCCTTCATCTTGGGTCGTGATCCCAAGGTCCTGGGGTTGAGGCCCACATCGGGCTCCCTGCGTAGCGGAGAGTCTGCTTCTTCCTTTGCCCCTACCTCCCATGCTCTCTCTCACTCTCTCTTCCAAATAAATAGATTAAACAAACAAACAAACAAACAAATAAAGTGTCTCCATGCTGAAGCCTAATGTGGGGCCTGAACTTAATCCTGAGATCAAGTCCTGAGCTGAGATCAAGAGTTGGACACCTAACTAGCTGAGTCCCCCAGGTGCCACTTACTACTAGTGTTTTAAAATATGGTTTTATTGTATAGTTATATAAACTATTACAGGTTTCCCCTACTATCTGAAAGCAGAACGTTCCTATAAAATCTTTCACAAACCAAAATGAAGAGAAACAATTACCATTAATGTATATGGAAAAATTTGGGGGGTATTCCCAGATCCCCCAAAGTCGCCTCCCTTATACATTTCTAATAGCTTTAGACACAACTTGCTAATAAATGCACAAAATCAATTGACGTAAAGTCCACATGTGCACATGGTTCAAAGCTCTGGCAGCTGGATGCAGAGATGCTGTGTGGGGTTCTTGGGGCTTGGCAGCATCATTCTCACAGCCCAAGATGTGTGCTGCCTCTCCAGTGGCTCATCTAAATGTGAAACAAATGCTGAACACTGTTTTTGCTTTCAGCATTTTTTGTAAAAATGAAAATCCTCTTTGAATTTACTTTGACCTGTAAAAACAAGTTCATGTGTAGGTCTTTCATAAAAGCAAAGTGGTGTGATTCGGCTTTATTTTTTTTATTTTTTAAAAGATTTGTTTGTTTGTTTGTTTATTCGATAGAGAAATAAACAGAAAGCACAAGCAGGGGGAGCAGCAGAGGGAGAGGAAGAAGCCGGCTCTCCACGGAGCAGGGAGCCCAATGTGGGGCCTGATCCCAGGACCCTGGGAACATGATCTGAGCTGAAGGCAGAGGCTTAACCAACTGAGCTCCCCAGGTGCCCCAAGTAATTCAAACTTTAAAAAAGCAGGGAATACCGGTACATGCTTTCAAGATCAAATCCGTGAAATCTAAGTATATTTAAAGAAGTGCAGTTTCCAGCTTCTGTCCTTGTCCCCTCCACCTGTTCCAGCCCCACAAAAGTAGATTTTTTGTTTGTTTAGTTTTCAGATTTTCTTGCTACTGGTTTTTCATGTACATGAAAATAAAAATATATATATATAAAATAGTTTATACATACACTTCGTGTTCCTCCTTATTAGAGAAATGGTAGTAAACTATGCTTTATTTTCTTCCCTTTGCCTTTTTTTTTTTTTGCCTAATGGAATATCCTGGAGATCTCTCCATACTGGCATATAGAGAAAGTTCTCGTTCTCCTCTACACTTCACAGTGTGAATATACCTTCGTTTACTCAACCAGTCCCCTATTTATGGGCATTTGATAGATATTTGGTCTTTTGCTATTACAAGTAGTGATGCAGTGAATAGACTCAGGCATTATTTTTTCCCTGTATTTTTGTCAGTGGAGCTTTGGGATGTAGGGAAGGAAAAACTCCTCCTCTACCCTTCAACGACCTCCAGCTGGACTAAGAATTACACTTACTTGGGACAGATTAAGAGGAGAAAACAACGACAACAGAGTGTGCAAGGAGGCCCAGTAAGGAAATTGAGACCAAAAGAAATGACCAAGGCAGGCAGTTTTTATACTTTTCAGACCAAGAGACAATGAATCTGGGAGGAATTGACAAAACAAAGAAAGCTTAACTGGGAGCTTCCATTAATAAGGAATTCTAAACAGATTTTGGGTTGTGGTTGTAAAGGAGTAAAAAGTGACAAGAGTTGGCGGTACAGCCTTCTCTGCTCCAAATCTCCCATCTCTGGTCATAAGGATGTCTCTTTAGCTCCTGGGACAGGGTGGGCATCCTTCACCTAGAAGATTAGTTTCCACCTTGCAGGGGGACAGAAAAAGGTCTGAGTGTTCCTTCTTGCACAGGCTGTCTCTTTAGTAACTTTTATTTAAAATAATCAGCATGCCAAAGTGGCACATTTTGGGGTGGCCTCTTCTCATATATAGGCATATATCCTAAAATTGGGACTAATACTCCAAGGGTAAATGCACATGTACTTTTCCAAGATAGTACTAACTTCTCCTCTCTAGGGTTTGGGCTGTTTTTCCATTCCCATTAGCCATGGAGAAGAGGACCTCTTTCCTCTAAACCTTTACCAACAGATTATACCAGCAAATTTTTGGATTTTTGCAAACCTGTTAGGTGAGAAATAGTATCTCAGTGTAGTTTGAATTGTTTTAATTTAGTTATCTTATCTTATCTTTTCTATGTTTGATTTCTTTTTCTCTATTTTGAGTGAGTGTTAATATCTTTTAGTATATTCAGGGGTCATTTACTCTTTGTCCTTTGAACTGTTTACTCCTATGTCTTACTCCATTTTCTATCAAGCTGTTGGTCTTTGGTTTCTCTACTTTTAGGAATTCTCTATAAAATAGGCTAATTTTCTCTTTTATTCATCATTATTCTTTTTATAATGGGAAAATTAACCCTCTCTGATAGCGGCTGGAAAAATTTTGCCGTATTTTGACATTTGTGTTTTTATTGCCTGTAGTGTTCTTTGCCTCACATTATCTTTTAGATTTTCATGTAATCAAGTTTATGAGTCTTTTCCCTTACTCTCTTTAAAATCTTAGAAATATTTTCCCCACCCCAAGTTATGCAGAATTTGCCCACATTTCTTCTAGTATGTATATGGATTAATATTTTATGTTTAGATTTCTAATCTATTTAGAATTTGAATGGCATAAGAAAGTGGATGCACTTTCGTGTTTTTCTGTATGGTTTTATAGTTATCCCAGCGCTGGTTATTAGTCTGTCTTTTCCCCCACTGATGTGAGATGCTGACTTATTGAATATAAATGTAGCATAATATAATTGACTTGAATATTCATGAATACAGTATGATTAACTTGGTCTGTTTCTGAATTTTCTGGTTTGGTTTCACTGTTCTGTCTCTGCATTCATGCACTGATGTCACAGTGCCTTAATTAAAGAGGTTAAAATGCTCTGCTATCTGGTAGAGCCAGTCCTCCCTCATAGTTCTTCTCTTTCTTGATTGCCTGGGCTAATTTCCTTTTTTATTCATCCAAATGAATTTTATAGTCAACTCTTTTAGCTGCAGGGGAAAAAAAAGTGATGACAAAAATTTTTAATTTATATGTATATAAGATCACATTAAAGAAGTATCTAATAACTTAAATTTTATGAAATGCTTTAAACATGAATCAGTATTGCATTTGGCGAGATGTCTTTTTTTTTTTAAGATTTTATTTATTTATTTGACACAGAGAGATCACAAGTAGGCAGAGATGCAGGCAGAGAGAGAGGAGGAGGAAGCAGGCTCCCTGCTGAGCAGAGAGCCCGATGTGGGGCTCGATCCCAGGACCCTGAGATCATGACCTGAGCCGAAGGCAGAGGCTTTAACCCACTGAGCCACCCAGGCGCCCCTGGTGAGATGTCTTTTCTGCATGTAGGTATTTTCATCTTAATGTGTTCATGGGAATGTGTTGTTATAACACTTTTTCTCATATTGAACCACCCTAGGACTTCTGAAATAAATCACATTTAATCATGGTGTATTACTTGTTAGTGTCTAATAATGTATTTAGGATTTTTGTATGAGTTTCACAAACGGGACAGGTCTGTAGCTTTATTTACTGGTGAAATCTTTGTTAGTCTTCGGGATCAGTATTACACCTATGTCGTAGAAAGAATCGAAAGTTTTCCTTCTTTTTAAATCATCAGGAACAGCGTTAGAAGCATGGAGATTCTTAGCTCTTGAAGGGCTGAAGTGAGTTCCCCATGAAACCATGTGGACCTGATTTTCTTTGGTGTGGAAACTCTTTAACTCTTTTGTTGTTTCTTCCACGGTGTTTGAACTGTTTCATCTTTCTGTCTTTGTGGGATCACCGCGGACAGTAGACTATGACACATGTTCAAAGAGAAACAGAAAGGAGAAGAGGGGGTAATGTTTTCCACGTACCTTCACTGACCCTTTTTCTTCTCCTTCCCTTCCTTCAGGTCTGTGGATACCTAAGTCCCAGATCCTCTTGATATTGACATGGCCGACCTGAAGGACGACACTGAGGACGGTTCTGGTAGGGAAAACTGGAAATGGGAAGAGCGCAACAGCAAACACTCTCCTTGGGAGAAAAGCATCTGACTCTAGAATGCCTCCCCGTGCTGTTACCAAAAAGTGTCAAAAAGCATCTTGGGAATGGAAGGGGAGGAATCTTCTTGTTGTGGACCCCCCGGGGCTCTTTGACACCAAGGAGACCCCGGAAACCACCTGCAGGGAAATCAGGCAGTGTGTCCTCTACTCCTGCCCTGGGCCCCACACCATCCTCCTGGTTCTGCAGCTGGGCAGCTCCACGGATGAAGAGCAGAAGACCGTGGCATTGATCAAGGCTGTCTTTGGGAAGGCAGCCTTGAAGCACATGATCGTTTTGTTCACTCACAAAGAGAGCTGGGAGGATTTAGCATATATGACTGTATAGTAGATGTAGATCCCATCCTGAAGGACATCATCAAGGATTGTGGGAACCGCTTCTGTGCCTTCAATAACAGAGCCACAGGAGCTGAGAAGGAAGCTCCAGTTCAGGGGCTGATGGGGATGATAGGAGAGATGGTGTGGAGCAATGGTGGGGCTTACTTTTCTGATACCGTTTACAAGAACATGGAGGAGAGTCTGGGAAAAAAAAGACAGAAGTCCTGAAGAAAATCTACACGGATCCATTAAATAAAGAAATTAAACGACTAGAAAAGGGATATACTCATAAACCACAGCAAGAACAAGAGGAAAAAATAAAAGTGCTGAAGATAAAGTATGATGAACAAATAAAAAGTCTAAGGGAAGAAGCTGAGACGAGTGCACTTTCAGAGGAATTAAATGGGATCATGAGGTTGTTTTCAAAAATATGGCATATGTTTTGGTAGTCCTGTCAATTTCACTTTTGCTTCTGAATTTACTGACTTGTGATAACAGTGGACTGTATTTTTCAAAGATGGCTGTGACAATGCGTTCTAGCCTACTTATTCTTCTTACCATCTGACTTCTTTACTTCTCCCACCGAGATGAGGGGTCTATGTCCCCTACCTTGGAATTGGACAGATTTTGTGACTGTTTTGATAAATAGCACATGGCTGAAACAACCCTTTGGGACTCTAAGCCTAGACAAGGAAAATGGTCCTGGCCCTGCTGGGATGCTTGCCCTCAGAACCCGGCCATAATGTTGTGATAAAGGCCATGTTGCCTGTTGAGTCTCCCAGCTTGACATTGCTGACCAACTTCCCTTCCCTCTTCCTTTCTCTCTCTTTTTTTAAATATTTTATTTATTTATTTGACAGACAGAGATCACAAGTAGGCAGAGAGGCAGGCAGAGAGAGAGGAGAAAGCAGGCTCCCTGCTGAGCAGAGAGCCCCATGTGGGACTCGATTCCCGGACCCTGGGATCATGACCTGAGCCGAAAGCAGAGGCTTTTAACCCACTGAGCCACCCAGGTTCCCTCTTCCTTTCTCTTTTACCTTCCAGCTGGACCAACTCCCTAGCCGTACAAGCGAGGTGACACAGAAGCAGGTCTCTACCCGCCCCACTGCCTCGGACAGAGTTGCAAAGGGCAAAGATGAGCAATCCCCACTGAGTCCTGCCCAAATTGCAGATTGATGAGAAAAAAATAAATGGTGGTTGTTGTTTTAAGCCACTGAGCTTCGGAATGGTTTGTTCTGCGGTGACAGCTGACTGGAATGAAACCTCTTCCCAGCTTGGTGCCCCTCACCTCCCATTATCCCATCCCTCTTCCAGTGTTGACAAATTTAAGAAGTTACAAACTTGGCGTTCTCAGGCAATGATATATAGACTCGAAAGACTCAATTTAGGAAAATTCAAATAAGAAATGCTGCATCCATTACATGTTAGCGCCACTGCTGACATGTGCTGCTGCAGGGCTGGTCTATGAGTGATTTGTTAGAGAAGCATTGGGTTTCTCTGGAAAGCTGGTTCTGTGGTTCATGGAGATCTCTTATTGCTTTTCTCTCCTCTTTTTTAGGTCCCATCCTAACGTAAAATGTGTCTGATTGTAGCTTAAAAATGTCCTCTGTACCAAATATTTTTCATTGACCTCTGCAGACCCACACTTCAGCCTTCTTCACCCTAGATCTCTGCCCCAGGAGGCTGATCGCTATGGACTGACTACATCGGTGGGATCTCTTACTCTCTGACTTCTGCTTGGTCTGGCCAATGGGAAGTCCAAGTAGGAGACCCCATGGGAGTAGAAAAGCAAGGCTGGGTCTTCTTTCTCCTGCCTCTCTCCCTGCAGGGCCCTCTCTGACCAGCTGCAACCCTAAGCCAAATGCAACAGCTCCTCTCATGGTGGTTCTGGGTTCCATTCTTTGTTCACCCCCCTAGGATTGGGGTATCATTTTCTCACTGTTACTAGCACTCCCCTTTGTCATTTTCCAAAGCTCTGTATCCACAGTTTGTAGGAAGTCTCTTATCTCACCTTTCCCCCAAGGACCCAATGAGAGTAGACCATCATTTTGCTACTAGAATTCTGATTGATAAATCATAGGATTCCCACTTTACTCTGAGAGCACTCCTTGGTCTTTATTGCTGCTGTTGGTTTGAAATTCCCTCTGGTGTTTTCTGCCACCAGAAAAATCTCTTCCTTTCCTTTCCAAGCTGTGACATTGGCAGTGAGTATTTGAAAGGTTCTGTCTTGCTAAAATAATTGAGAACCTGGGATGCCTGGGTGGCTCAGTCTGTGGCGCGTCTGCCTTCACCTCAGGTCATGATCCCAGGGTCCTGGGTTCAAGTCCCACATTGAGCTCCTTGCTCAGCAGGGAGCCTGCTTCTGCCTCTGCCTACTGTTCTCCCTACTTGTGCTCTCTCTACTTGACAAATAAATAAATAAAATTTTGAAAAAATAAAATAATTGAGAAACTTCAAAGTTGGAGGGGTGACTTTCTATCATTTACAGTGATTGCACACATCCAAAATTCAAATCATTAGAATTTTTACAGTCATCCTTTGGTCTATGAACATGACTGAGAGTATTTACTGTATCAGTGAATTTTAGGGAGATGGATTAGAGATGAAGTCTGGAAAAAAATAAGATCCTAAATCCCTGCTTGTTCTAAGCTTCATCGCAAGTATCACGATTGGAGTTCAACACAAGAATCACAGAAGAAAAAGACTCTCATAAGTAAACATATTCTAAACATATGTCAAAGGACACTGCTGGACCAACCTGCTCTTTGCCATCATGCAATTCTTTTTTTTTTTGTAAGATTTTATTTATTTATTTCACAGACAGAGATCACAAGCAGGCAGAGAGGCAGGCAGAGAGAGAGAGGAGGAAGCAGGCTCCCCAAGGAGGAGAGAGCCCGATGCGCAGCTGGATCCCAGGACCCTGGGATCATGACCAGAGCCGAAGGCAGAGGCTTTAACAAACTGAGCCACCCAGGCGCCCCTACCATCATGCAATTCTTATATTCAAATGTACTTCTTGAGAACGACTCATCTGTGTGGTAGTATTCGTGCTGTGACGTGATGTTTTCATGCAAGAACCATTTAAAAGATATTTTCCCTCAGAGATGTGCAGAAACATTATTAATTCAATTAACCTGTGTTAGGGCCTACTGAACATGGAACTTCTGTGAGCTGATTTCTCTCAACCTTATATTCTATTTTGGAAAGGAAGACATACCCAGAGGAAAAATGAGCAAATCAAATAAATCGTTGTCTTTTTTCTTGACAAATGAAATATTGCTCACTCAATTATCTTACCATATTTTATATCCCAGTTTTCTCTGAGTCCTGGGGACTGGAACTTCCAGCCTTTAATGTGTGCATGGTCCCCGTTACTGAAATATGTGATCGTCATGACCCATAATGCAGAATTTAAACTAGGATTTGTAGAGGAAGACCTGAGGAAGAATTCAAGACTTGAAGTCTACTGTTAAGGATGTGTGGGATGTGTCTGTGTGGGTGATGGGTACGACGATCACACTTCATTTCAGAAACAGGAAAGTTAAGCGTGACAGGTAAGGTTGTCAGGGGAAGGGTAGAGTCAGGAGCAACAGCGCTTTGTCTTCCTGCCAAGGCATCCCTTTTGTACCCTGTGAGGACGGGATGGGTTGTAGAACCCGCCTACCTGGCTTCTGGATGCAAAGAAGAAAAGTTCCATTTTGAATACAAACTGGGGGAGGAACTCCCACGGAGATGTCCCAAAGTCAGTTTTCGAGTTACTTCCTGCATTGCTCTTATGAGGAACAGCTACTCATGACAGCTCAGAATTCTCTTCTTGAACTCTTTTGTTTCCACTTCTGTGGGCTACTTTGCTAAAAAGGCAAGAGTGAGAAGCTCCATGGAATCCTGGAAAGTCCTTGGACCTTCCCCACATGCTGCAAGGGAACATCAGGCTTCACGAAGACTGTCAGCAGGCTTCTGTAGAAGGGCGTCCGTAGTGCTCCTATGAGTGCAGAGGTCACGCACGGGAGGGGAGCCCAGGGCCAGAGAGGAGGAGCGTGTGAGGGGAACAGGAGCCCTGGTGGGGAAACGGCCAGAGGTCCATCCTAATGCTGTGGCTTTTGTTTCCTGATGTCCCAGGGCTTGAAACCCAAGACCGCAGAGATTCACAACTGAGACTTGTCTTAGTGGGTAAGACTGGAGCAGGAAAAAGTGCAATGGGCAACAACATCCTTGGGGAGAAAATGTTTGCTTCCAGTCCTGCAGCAACATCGGCCAGCAGGTGCCGGGAGAGAACTTGTCGTCGTGGATATACCTGGTGTTTTCAACACTGAGATACAGGATGCTGACATAAGGAAGGAGATTGCTCACTGTGTCCTCCTGACCTCCCCGGGGCCTCACGCTCTGCTCCTGGTGGTCCCGCTGGGCTGGTACACACAGGAAGACCAGGAGGCCATGGAGAAGATTCTGCAAATGTTTGGACCCCGAGCTAAGACATACATGATTCTCTTATTCACCTGGAAAGATGCGCTGGAGGACATCGGTTTCCATAAATTCTTAGAGACGCCCCAGACAGCATCTGAGAGCTGGTGCATGAGTTTGGGGATCGCTACTGCCTATTTAACAATTGGGTGATATGAGCTGAGCTGGAGGCCCAGAGAGCACAGCTGCTGGCCCTGGTCCAGCACATGGTGATGGAGAACAAAGGAGGCTGCTACACCAATAAGATGTACCAAAAGGCCGAAGAGGAGATTCAGAAACAAGTCCAAGTGACACAAGAATTTTACAGAGCAGAGCTAGAGAGACAGACGATGCAGATCAGAGAGGAGTTTGAAGAGAAAATCAGAAAGCTGGAAGATAAACTGAAGCAGCCGAAACAGAGTGAAAGGAAGAAACAGAGTGGGAATTGACAGAGAAGGAGGCTTTCTATGCTCTAAAGCAGCAAAATGCCAGAGAGGAAGTTGAGAGTAAAAGTGGGATACTTGACGTAATCATGCAAGCATGGAGCTGGCTTGCTTTATTTTCTCACTTCTGTTTAAGGAAGATTGAACAGAGTGCAAAGATCTATTTTCTGGTGGTCCTGCCCCCATGACTCATTCACCAAAGTCAGAGTGCTCTCAGCTGCGTCTCCCAGGCTCTCCCAACGGATGTAAAAGTTCACTGTTAGCAATCCCTAGAGGATTGGTTGACTTAGCAGAGGAAGGACAAATTGTCGATTGGTGGAACTCCAGAGCAGAAAGTATGGATGTTCTCTACCTCGTGAATTCTTCCAAGAAGATGACCCCAAACTTTCTCTGTTTCTCCCTAGTAAAACTTTCTTCTCTAGCTTCTTTCTAGTTTTCTGGATCATCTCCCTCTGTGACTTCTACTCCCTTATTTTTGCCTTCAGGATACAGTGATCACCTTACACATATGGTTTGTTAGAAAGATTAGTTCTTTGTGTTGCGTAATCTTTAGATGGAGATACTTACAGAATTCTTTCCAGATGATTGGAAATGTGTTTAATTACACTTTTACAGAAGGACTCAAGTTGTTCCTTATCATCTGCCCATTGAAGAACAAAGACTCATCAGGAAAATAGATCTCTTAGAACTCAACTAAGTGAAATGCCAGAGAGAGTGGATGACAGACAAAGATTCAGCACATAAGGAAACAATGTTTGCTGTGTTCAGACATCTCCATAGCTATTCTTTGACCAAATTCAATGCAAAATAGTTGCTGAATTAACCCGTCTTCTCCTTTTCTTGTGAAACTAACTGTTGCTACCACAACTTGATTACTTACTGGTTTGAAGGTCCTCTGCACACTATTGTGCCCCACCCAGTTGAACTGCTTGGTTCTTGTTATTATAATAAAACTTCTCTGATCTCTCATACTCATAAAGAATTGAAGTCCACTTTTTCTTGGAAAATAACATTGCTCCTTCTTCTAAGAACACAGGGATGAGTTTCACTTTTTGGATAAAAGCTCAAGATGATTTGGGAGCTAGTCTTGGTCAACCTTCAAGAGATCTCTCCTTCTTTATCTTGGAAGATTCCAGCCACATTGCCAACCCCTCTGCCAGTCAACTACCACATTCCCCTTGGATTCATTCATTCGGTGCCAGTAGAAATCATGTGTAACCCAGGTTTCAGAGACCTTTCTTGTTTTCCCTGTGCAGAAATTCCCCTTTAATATATGGACAACAGTAGGAGATGTCTCTATTCCTTTCTTCAGGGTACTTCTCACCTAATCATTTCCAGGCTTCCCAAAGCACATTTCCAGCTTCCTTGTGGTCATATGTGATTTATGTCAACTCTCCTTGCTCTGCCATCTTGAAATTGGCTTTTCCACGCTCCAAGCCATTTTGCCCCAAGGGCCATATACCTCTTGCTTATTTGCCCAAAACACATATGAGTTAAGACTGTACATTTTATTTTGTTATTTTTTTAAAGATTTTATTTATTTATTTGACAGAGAGAGAGTGAGCACACAAGTGGGGGTGGGGGTGGCAGGCAGAGGGAGAAGGAGAAGCAGGTTCCCTGCTGGGAGAGAGCCCAATGCAGGACTCGACCCCATGACCCTGGGATCGTGAGCCAAGCCAAAGGCAGCCACTTAACCAAATGAGCCACCCAGGTGCCCTAGACTGTACATTAAAATATATATATATTTTAGTTATTTATTTGAGAGAGAGAGAAAGTGGAGGGGGAAGGACAGAAGGAGAGGGAGAAGCAGACTTCCCATTGAGCAAGGAGCCCAATGTGGGGCTCCATTCCAGGACCCTGGGATCATGACTTGAGCCAAAAGCAGACACTTAATCAACTGAGACACCCAGGAGCCCCTAGACTGTACATTTAATAAATGTTAGCAAAGGCTTGAGGATAAGAGAAGCACAACACAAAGAAGTTTACAATTCCTTTCAAAACCATCACTCAGAGTGAGACAGATTTGATTTTACTCTATAGATGTGGGTGCACTTTGAATCTACTATTTTTATCACTGGAGTTTCAGCCGGAATCATTGTGAACTTAACATTCTATTGTGTTACGATCTTCTGTAAACAAATTGTTAGGTCCATGATCAAAGGAGAGAGACTGATACAAAGCAAAGGTCAAGCAAAGCTTTATTTCGCGCCAAGCATGGAGAATCAAACCAACCGGTCGGAGCCATCTCTTACAGAGAGGGTAACCCCTCCCAGCCTTACAGACTAACTTTTAAAGGGCAAAGGCCATGTGGTTGAGCCTGGTCACACACAGGTGGCCAATGAGATTGTAACACACAGAGAAAGTTGCATAGTCATGCTAGGTCACACACGGGTGGCCAATTGAATTACAATTTACCCTATAGTAGATATTTGAACTAGCCTATCACCTTGATCAGAATTGGCGCCCAAAAGGCACCCAAAAGGCAGGGCCACACTCCTTGGTAGCTAGGAAGACAGTATGCAAGCTCCACTGGTTGGATGTCTCCACCTGACCTGATCCGCCCTTGTATTTGGGCTCTGTCACCAGGGACTGGTTGACCATATTTTACTAGTTTCCCAGACTTGCTTTTAAGGGTCAGTTTAAGTTTTACTGCATAAACAACAAAATGGCTGTTCAACTGAGATGAACCTGCTCTGGCTAAATAGGCCCTTACAAAATATTTAATGAAAGAGCCACATCTACCTCCTAAGAAAAAGGAAATACAGGTTCATGAGATGGGAGGCCCAAAGGAAGTACCCTGAGAGCAGTGTTGCCCATTTGTCTCTCAGAGCAGAAGGCAGGTAGAGTGTCCTTGACATATACTACTCATTGTGGTTCATACAGTAGAAGAATGAGACATGTGGCATATTCCCATCTCTTGAGGTTTAGGAGCTTGTATCTATTCATCCATTCATAAACATTTCATAAATTGTTTGACTTAGGGTAGATTTTATACCATAAGAAAACAGGGAGAATCTCGAGATAAGTAAAACAAAGTCTCTTTTGAGACTGGCTTCGCTCAGCATAAAGATTCTGAGAACCATCTAAGTGGTGTGTGTCCGTAGCTTGTCCTCTTTTATTGCTGACTAGGATTCCATCTGATGGATCCACCACACTTTGTTACTCCTTCTGTTCTTAGTTTTACGTCCCTAATTGATGTCTCTCATCTCATTGCATTGGCTAAAACCTCCACCATGATGTTGAATGGCAGTGGTTGGACACACTTGCTTGGCTCCCAATATGTCTTCAGTGATTCCCAGTGAAGTAAGTGAGATACTCGACCATGGTAGTCTATGATTTGTGTGTGTATGTGTGTCATTTTCAGCAAGTATTCTCCAGCCACTTTTTTCTTGAGTGAATAGCTATCCTATTATTAATCATGAATAGCTAATAAATTTTGTCAAAAGCTTTCAAAAATCATCTATGGGAATAATATTTTGATTCTTTTTCCTTCTATTAATAAGGTGAATGGTAGTAATAGATTTTCTAATAACAAGTTGATTTTTCATTTCTGTTCTGTCCTCCTTGGTGAAGCAGCCCAGCTGCATCACCAGCAGCACCACGTGCTGAGCGCCCAGAAGGCCACCGCCTCGCAGATGGCCCAAATGGCCGCCTCCAGCCCGGCCAGTGGGGACAGGATGTCAGGCGTGTCGATCCCTCGAGCTCCCTCCCTGCCCAGCCTCAGACGCTGCGCTGGAGGGTAAGGGTCCCCGGGCCCTGCTGAGCTTAGACTCGAACTCTCTCCTGCCCAGGGTGCTGTTTCCAGTGGTGCTTTTCCCACTGCCCGTTTTCCCCACCAGGAGCAGCCTCAGCGACCACGGGCTCCGTGGGTCCTCCTCCGGCCTAGGAGCACCGAGCCAGCGAGGCAAAGCAGAGGGAGCCGGGTTAGATCCAAGCGGGGTGTGGGTAGCAGAGTGGAAGACGTGGAGTGTGCCCCGGAGACTGCAGGGCTCACGTTCTGTCTTGCTTTTTAAAAGCTTATTATTATTATTATTATTATTATTATAAAATACAATATACAATTTGCCATTGAACTCATTTTGAAGCGGGCCACTCAGTGGCGCTCAGGCCGTTCACCATGTTGCACAGTCATCTGCGCTGTGCATCTCGAGCGCATTTTCATCATCCCAAGTTGTAATTGTATTTGCTTTTCTGTGTCTGGCTTACTTCACTCAGCAGAATGTTTCTGGGTTCATCGTGTTGTAGCTCACGTCAGAATTCCCTTCCTTTTGAAGGCTGAATAGTACCCCGTTGCAGGTATAGAGCACTGTTCGTTTCTTCACGTACATCCGTGAGCAGCTGGGTTGTCCCCATCTTTTACTACCGTGAATGGTGCTGCCGTGAGCCTTAGAGCACACGTCTCCGAGTCCCTGCTCCCGGTTCTGTGGTATCTACCCAGAAGGGAGGTTGCTGGGTGGTGCCGTTTGGAAACTCCCTCTCAGGGCCTCTCTTCTCACCTAGCTGGGAATGAGCCCGGCACGAATATGGGAGCCTGAGCTTTGCTGAACATCCCTGATGGAAGATCCTCCTCAGTAAGAGAAGGAAGAAGAGAAGAACGTGGCCTCTGCGTCTGCGACTTCCCCCTGAGGCGACTGACTGCATCTCCTTCTTCAGCCTTTCCCACTGGGAATGCTGCGAATGCGGGACCACCTCAGCCAGACCCCAGGCTCCAGGCGCAGGGCCGTGCTGGGTCCACGTTCTTGGGCAACACCTTAGAGATTGGGTTGGACGTTCTCATCCAGCAGATAGAAGAAACATGAGCTGAGAGAGATGACTGGGAGATGCCAACTGAGCATCGAGAAATCCAGTGTCAGTGGGGCTGAGGGACGGGAGAGGGAGCTCCCTTCTGGCCTTCCAGACCCCAGACCCAGAGCACAGAAATGCCAAACAGCGGCAGGTTTCCGAGTCTGCTCCCCACCGAAGAGACTGGTGTGGCTCAGCGACAGAGCATCAAGCCTCCTGAAGGCAGGATCGGCATCGTCTTCCTCCCGCTCTCCTGAGCGGCCACAGGCTTCTCTGCTGCCTGCGATACTGCCCATGCTGACCGAATGGCTTTGCCTCCCTCCGGCTTCCCCCGGCTGGCTCGAGAGGAATGTGGGTGAGTGGCTGGGAGCGTCAAGGAAGCACGGAGGGCGGAGAGTTCCTCCCTGCCCTCCTCGCCAACGCAAAGCGGGACAGCGACAGCAGCTCCCGTCCGGGCCGGCCCGGAGCTGGAGCAGGCCGAGGACTTTAATGTATCACTTGGGCTCCAGGGAGAACTTTTCAAGTAACGGTTAACCTTGGCTGCTGCAAGAAAACGTACATCAGGGACGCCTGGATGGCTCCGTTGTTAAGCATCTGCCTTCAGTTCAGGTCATGATCCCAGGGTCCTGGGATCGAGCCCTGCATTGGGCTCCCTGCTAGGCAGGAAGGCTGCTTCTCCCTCCTCCTGCTTCTCCCTCCTCCTGCTTGTGTTCCCTCTCTCTGTGTCTCTCTCTGTCAAATAAATAAATAAATAAATAAATGAAACCTTAGGGGAAAAAAACAAAAGAAGGAAAGGAAAATCAGGTGTCAGCACTTATATTGACAATATTCTTACTCGGTTTAGTAAAACGGTGCTCTCCTGGTGGCTCGGTCTATTGAGGTTCATAGAGTAAAAAAACAAAACAAAACAAAAAGAATTTGTGTTAAAATACATAATGAATCACAAGTAATTTCTGTTGGCCAGGAAAACGGGTGGATTTCCAGCATTCCCAGATTCTCTCTCTCCGGGTTAGACGACAACGTTGAGCTCTTGGAAGTCCAGCGCCTGACCTTGATGCAATAGCTCTTAGGGGACGGAGCCCTGTGGGAAGGCAAGCCCAGTTCTGAGGCAGCGGTCGGCCGAGGACATCCTGCTTGTTCCCGTAGTGCTCGGCAGCCCGTAGGACCCCACGAGCTCTCACACGGGATCCAGCCAAGCGCCTGCACAGGGTCTGTCGGCTTCAGAGACTCAGACCCTGGTGAACCTTTGGTCACACTGACCGTCAGCACATCCTTGCAGAGGACAAAAGCCCAGAACGCACAGATCCTTTTCCTTGGTCCTGGCACAGAGATTTAGTAAAGGGGGGAAGTGGCACTATGTCTCCCCTTTCTTTTGCCTGCTCTGCCTGTCAGGGAGCTTTCCTTTGGCTGTGGTCAAGAAGGGCCTTCGAGGGGCGCCTGGGTGGCTCAGTGGGTTAAAGCCTCTGCCTTCGGCTCAGGTTATGGTCCCAGGGTCCTGGGATCAAGCCCTGCGTCGGGCTCTCTGCTCGGTGGGGAGCTTGCTTCCCCCTCTCTCTCTGCCTGCTTCTCTGTCTACTTGTGATCTCTGTCTGTGAAATAAACAAACAAAAATCTTTAAAAAAAAAAAAAAAAAAAAAAGAAGGGCCTTCGATGGTGGCCCAGGGACGCACATCTCTGACCGGGATGAGCCCCGCTGCGGGTCCCAGTGGACCACCTGCCCTCCGAATGTCCCGTCCACATCCCTCTCACGTTCATTTCTGCTAGAAAGCAGTTTACCTCCTAAAATGTCTCGTCTAGGATCCTGACACAGTGCTCCTTCGGGATTGTCCTCAAGAACATGTCCGTCGTCTTCTTCCTCTGCCTAGAGAAAATCATAATCTGTCTGATTAGTTTTTCAACAGTTTTAACACCTGACTTTTGCCTTTCTCCTGCCAGAAGCATTGGTTTGAGGGGGAGCAGGCTGAATGAGGAGAGGGAGGTCTGAGGGAACCCCACTTCCTTCGCTCCCCTCTCCCCCGCCCCCAGAACTGTGGTCTCACCTGCCATTCTAAGAGATTTCCTGGAGAAGGAGAGTGGCCCTGGCCGCTCAGGAGCAGGTGGCGTGTGGACGGACAAGGACCTGGAGCCGTTCTGCGAGGACGGAAAGGAGCAGAGAGCTGAGGCCGCTCTGACCCTGGGTCCTGAGAGCGATGGAAAGATCTGGAGGGCACGGGCAGGAAGCTGTGGCGAGGGGCTGGCGTGGCTCGGCGTGGTGAGCCACAGGGGTCTTGGGCTACAAAGAGCAGCGCAGGCCTGACCTTGGGGAAGGTTCGGCAGTGAGGATTGCAGAAGGCAAGGGGTGGGTGGCTGGTTTCTGCGGTGAAGATGACAGGGAGGGGGCCTTCAGGGTGTGGGGCAGAGACCTGCTGGGAGCCAGGGGACCTCAGGGCTCATGTCCAGCCACCACCAGTTCGGACAGCCACACTGCCTGGGCCTTAGTGTCCCCAGGAGTGTGAATGCTGGGCCCTGTGGTCTCTTCCCCTGGGAGATTCCAACACACTTTATGACATTTTCTAGAACAACTCCTAGTCCTCCTTGCCAAGTAGGGCCATGTCCCTCCAACCAGGAACACAACACACGCTCACACTCACAAACATACAAACACTCACTCACAAACATGTACACACAAATGAAACACACACCCACACTCACAATCATGCAAACACACCCTCACAAATATACGCACACCATCACACTCACAAACGCAACACACACTGACACAAACACAACACACACCCATACTCACAAGCACAATACACACCGACACTCACAAACACAACATGCATTCAGAAACATACATGCAAAACACAGCACACACCCACACACTCACATAGACAAAGAAACACAACACAAACCCACACTCTTACAAATACAACACACACCCACACACTCACAAACACAATACACACCCACACTCACAAACATACAAACACACACTCACAAACATATACAGAAACCACATACACACCTACTCTCAAAGCATACCACACACACACTCGCAAATATATAAACACATATAAACATACACACAAACAAATGCATACACATAAACACACACATACACACAAACACATCTCACACGCTCCATCCAACAACTCCCAAACACAACACATACTCACACAAACACAACACACACGGAAACATACATACTCGACACATACACAGAAACAACACACACGCACAGACACACTCCCCCACACACTCGGACTCACCACTCTGTCAGCTGTTGGGCAAGAGGAACGGCGGTGTTTTCCGTCTCCTGGGGTCACGTGCTCTCGTGAATTCTTTGTTTTTCCCTTTGGGGCCGACCCATCCTGGACTCCTGGGGATCTTGAACGGAGGAGGTAGAGGAGAGTGTCTGCGGCATATGAACAGAGGAGGGACATGGCTTCTGTTTTTCATCAAAATGGGGTGGGAAAGCTCAGCTCCAGAACTGCCCTTGAACGAGCGGCAGTGGCCATGGGGGAGGAGCAGGAGGTGACCGGGACACCCCGGCCAGGATCCTCTGCCGTTCGCTTTTTCTCTGCAGCTGTGGTAGCATGAACAGGAGAAACAAGAAACCGGTGTTGTTATTATTTTGATCCTGAAGGAGGACAACGAGATCTCAGAGGCTTAGAAAGCAGCAGCAGATCCTGCAGGAAATTTTGTGCCAGGGGCGGGATTTTGTGCGGATCTCCGTTTTGTGCGAGTTCCCGCTTCCTACAGATATCCCGTGTGTTTCACCATCGTGGCAGATACCTGTTGTCTCCTCCTCCCTCCTTAATTCCAGCTTCCTTTAAGTATTTTCTCTCAGGACAAGGACTGGAGCAGAAGAACTGCTCCTTCCTGGGTCCTGAGCCGCCCCCGTCCTCAGACTGGAGTTGCCCCAGCAGCTCCCTTGGGCCTCCAGTCCCTGGCGCTGTGGGCCTTGGGACTTGTCAGCTGCACAACAATTGAGCCAATCCCTTAGAATCAATCATGTTGGGGCGCCTGGGTGGCTCAGTGGGTTAAGTCTCTGCCTTCAGCTCAGGTCATGATCTCAGGGTCCTGGGAGGGTCCTGGGATCGAGCCGGGCATCGGGCTCTCTGCTCAGCGGGGAGCCTGCTTCCCCCTCCCCATCTGCCTGCCTCTCTGCCTGCTTGTGATCTCTCTCTCTCTCTCTGTCCAATAAATAAATAATATCTTTTTAAAAAAAGAATAAATCATGTAGCCAGTTCTTTATAATAAAACTCTTTATGTACGTGTAGACACACACACACACGTCTGACAATCCCAAAATCTGAGTCCTGTCTGAGTCTGGTTTGCTCCGCGTGTCCAGACTGTCCTTCTTGCTTCTCAGCACGCCTTGTGCCGATGTGCCAAGCTGGACACGACCTACGGGAATCCGGAAGTGAGGTCACGAGGGCTGCAGCACGAGCGTGTGTGTTCATCTACTCCTGTCTCATGTCACTGTTGCCTGTGGGTTTCCCTGAGAAGCCCTTGCTGTTCTTTGGCTTTAAGTCACTGTTTTTACACCAAAGCCCTGTCGGTGTGGTAGCAGGAATGGGTGGGGGAAGCACGATCTTGAAATGAGATCACCCTCTCTTAGTGGGTCTGTGATGGGCGGTGATCATCACAATTTATTGAGCTTTCCCTCCCCCCATCCCCACTTTGGATGAAATGGATGATCTGGTCACTTCCCACCTGTTTCTCCTCACTTGATTCCAGCCTCTCTCTTCCTCCCTCTGCTCTGGTCTCGGTGGACTTCCTTTATTTATTTACTTGAATGCTTCATCCCATCTTCTTTCTCAGAAGCTGCTGTGATGAGCTGGAACCCAGATGCATCTCTGGGAAGGTGCTCTATTAATAAAAAGATTTGGCTACGCATTTTGGAGGTTTAATGGAGATTTGGAGGTTTCAAAGGTTCATTATTAACACCATTTTCAATGTTTAAAGGAAATATACACTAAAACCATGAAAGACAAATAAATTGCATGTATAAAAACGTAAGGTGGATGTAAAATTATCATTATTTGTAAATGCTATGATTTTATATCTAGAAAAATCAAAAGACTAAACCAAGGGGCACCTGGTGGCTTGGTCAGTTAAGCATCCAACTCTTGATTTCAGGTCAACTCATGATCTCAGGGTCCTGGGATTGAGCCCCACATCGGGCTCCGTGCTCGTGCTGGAGTCTGCTTGAGATTTTCTTTCTCCCTCTCCCTCTGCCGCGTCCCCTGCTCTCCACACACACACACACAGACACACACACACACATTCTCTCTTTCGCTATTTAAAATAAATAAATAAATCTTAAAAGAAGGAAAAAACCAATAAGCTCCTATAATTTATCAGAGAACCTGATAAATTAATGAATGCTATTTAAATAAAAACCATAAGAACTGACTAACATACAAACTATAACTAATTAGACATAACCTGTGATATAAAGGATAACAATCCCCCCCCCAGCAACAACAAAAAATAAAATGCCTAAGAATAGACTTGAAAATTGTGCAAACATTCTGTATAAAGGAAACTTCTGGGGCTATGGAGCAAATAGAACTCTCATGTGACGTCTGGTGAAAATGTAAATTGGTAGGACCCCTTTGGGAAAGTCTGTAGTACCCAGGAAACCCAAGTATTACACATAGTCAGTACTGAGCTATCCTCCCCGGAGGAACACACCCAGCAGACATATGTGCCTCCTTTCCATGCAAGGAAATGTCTGTGATATTTATAGTGGTTGTACTCAGAATAGCACAAAAACTGGAAACAATGTTAGTGCCCACCGAGGGGGCAAGTGTTCTCCCAAAGAAAGAAGGAAAAATGGTAACTGTGCGAGGAGTTAGATTTGTTAATTAGCTTGACTGTGGTGACTATTTCTTAGTGTATGCCCTTATCAAATCATCAAGTCATGTACCTTCAATAGATACATTTTTTATTTGCCAATTTTTTAATCTGTCAATATATGATTTTTATTTTTCAAAGTTATACCTCAATATAATTGGATATATTGCTGGAAATATAGCTGGAAAATAAAGTAAAATACAATGTATATATTTAACGTAACTCCTATCAAAATGCCACCAACTTTTCCACAGAGCTGGAACGAATAATCCTAAAATTTTTATGGAACCAGAAAAGACCCCAAATAGCAAAAGGAATGTTGAAAAAGAAAACCAAAGCTTGTGGCATCACCATTCCGGACTTCAAGCTCCTTTACGAAGTTGTCAGCATCAAGACAGTATGGTGCTGGCACAAAAACAGACACGTAGATGGGTGGAACAGAATAGAGAGCCCAGAAATAGACCTAAATTACTGAATGCTATTTAAATAAATAAATTGACCTCTATGGTCAACTAATCTTTGACAAAGCAGGAAAGAATATCCAACGGAGAAAAGACGATCTCTTCAAGAACAGGGTTCTCCCCTGCATGCTGATGTTCAGGGTAAGGCAGGGCCAAGACCTTTTCACTGTCGTGTCACCAGCTCTTTGGACCTTGCCTGACCCACCATAGGTAGTTACACCTATTTGATAAATGAAAGAAGGAAGGAAGGGACGAACGAATTGTGTTTGGGACTCTTTCAGGCAAGCGTGGGAGGATGGAAGACGGCAAGGGATGAAGAAAATGCCTATGGGCAGCATGTGCTTCTGGTGCATACTGGGCCCCAGGTGTCAGCTCTGGGGGACAAGGGGAAGGACTAACTCAAGACTGAACAGACACGAATCCCAGAGGCGTCTCCATGCTGGGGGAGACAGCAAGAGCCCTGATTTGCCTCTGCCCCGCATCTCTCCCCCTGCCCTACCGTGAGATAGTCAGTGATTTGACCAGTCTGTGCCTCCACACCCCAAGTGTAAACCCAGGATAAGAAATCTACTCTGACCCCCACAGACTAGGAGGTAGAAGGAATGAGATCATGAACTAGAGGGAACACGATTTACCGAGTAGAATGTGCTAGAGAACGAGGATTGGGGCTTAGCAGGTATCTTCCTGGCAGCAGGTGTAAGAGGAGGAGGAGAGGAAGGCGAAAGGCAGGAGGAAGGGTTATCTCTGAGCGACCCCGGAGAATCAGCTGTCACCTCTCCCATCCCTGCAGAGGAGGTTTAACACTCCGATGAGGCAGCTTCCCCCAGAGGCGCTCGGCGGGCAAAGCTGGGGCTGTGATTCCAGCCCAGGATGGCCGGGACTCCAGACAGCCCTTCACTCGCGGGCCTCGCGGGCCCTCCCGCCCCTCCTCGCCGGGGCGGCATCCGGGAGAAGCAGCCCAGAGGCCGGGGCAGGTGCACGGCGTGGATGCCCAGAGGCTGTGTGTCAGCAGAAGCCAGGGCCTGCCATCGTGGACGGGGGCCCTCCGGAGAGATGCGCAAAGCTGCTGGAGCGGGTACAGGTGCGTGTGCTGCAGCCGAAGACGAGAGAGACGGGGACAGACAGACGCCCGGGAGCGGAACAAGCTCAGACCAGAGCCCCCAGGAAAGGTTCGGTTGGAGGAGCAGAAGCCCACAGGCGCTCCACAGGCACCCCCGAGGCCCGGGGGAGCGGGAGGCGGGCTCCCCTTCGCTCCGAGGGCTCCGAGGCGGGCAGCCCACGCCTACTCTGTCCTCACGGGTCCCCAGGACTGGGACGACGCGCCGCCCGCGCATGAGCCCCTCCTCGGGCTCATCCTGGCCGGCAAGACCGGCGCGGGCAAGAGCGCCACCTGCCCCCTGCGGCAGCGCCCTGGGCCGCACGCGCTTCCCGTCCAGGCTCGCGGCCGCCGCGGTGACCAGGGCCTGCGCCCTGGGGAGCCGCCGCTGGGGCCGCCGGCGCCTGGAAGTCACCGACACCTCGGACCCGTTCGGCGTCGAAGGCGGCCGCGCCGACCCCGACTGCGCCGGCCGCGTGTGCGCCCTCGACAACCGGGCGGCGGCCGCCGAGCGCCGGGCGCGGGTGGACGAGCTGCCGGCGCGCGTGGAGCGGCTGGTGCGGGAGCACGCGGGGGCGCCCTTCCCCAACGCCGAGTACCGCCTGGCGGGGACCCTGCGCCACGCGCCCCCCGACGACAGGCTGCGGCAGGTGGCCAGGCGGCTGGCGACCGGCCCGTGGGGGCGGGAGCGGGGCGGCGCCGGCTGGAGAAGGCGCAGGCGCAGGGGGCTGCGGGCGCTCCTGCTGCTGGGGGCTGCGCTGCTGCTGGGCTGCGGCTCCCGCGCCCCGGACCAAAGGCCTTGCAGGAGGTCAGTCCCCACTTGACATGGGTCAAGGTCCCGTGAACTGAAGAGCACTTCACCGCCGGTGATGTGTACCTTCAGAGTCCACGGGCTCTTCGGTCCTCCTTCCTTAGCCGTAATTACCGAAGCAGAGTCCTGCCAGGGCCCGTCTCCCGCAAAACCTTCCCCTGGGACGTGGCCCTCCCTGCGCTCTCCTTTCACTGAAGCCAGACATCCAGAGCTGCCTCCGTCTGTTATCCCTGAGCTCAGGCTGCCCTTCCCTGTCGTGGGATTGTCTTCGCTCCTGTCTCTGCCCTTTTGTCTCCCGGACTCCCCCACGGCCCCAGCGGGAGGAGCCAACAGAGCAGAGCCTCAGCCCATCCTCCTTTACTTGAGTAGAATCTGAGTTGAATAAATAAATATATGAAACCATCACATTGTGTTAGAGGAAATGGGTATTTCCTTTACATGGTGGATGTTTGTTCTGCCTTACATTCCCGTTGAACGGACACTAAGTCGTGTCCTTCCTAACGGAGTCTGCAGAAGCCATCCGCCCCCGTGCAAACACACCCACGCCCACGCAGGCAGGTGATCCGAAGGACAGAATACGTCGGTGTAAAACTGTCCATCCACCGGCAAGGCGACGTGTCCCCCCATGTGGCCATTCCCACTCCTCCGCGGCTTGAATGCAGACCTAAAAGACCACTGACTCGGCTTTTAAAGGGGTAAAAAAGTTGATTAGACATTTCTCCAAAGAAGATACACAAATAGTCAGTAAACACACGAAAAGAGGCTCCACGTCATGAGGCAGCGGGAAATGCAAATCAAAACCAAAATAAGATGCCACTTCAGATTCACAGGATGGTTATAATTTTAAAAAAAGAAAGCAAAAAGGAAAACTAACAAATACCAGCGAGGGTGTGGAGAGATTGGCCCCTGATACATTGCCCGTAAGGGTGTCACATGGAGCGACCGTTCGAAACAGAGTCCGGCAGGTCCTCAAAACGTTAAGCACAGAGTTACCGTGTGACTCAGGAGCCCCACTCCTAGGTATGCACCCAAGAGCACTGAAAACATGTTCACACAACAACGTGTACGAGAACGTTCATAGCAGCGTGATTCAAAATCACCAAGAAAGTGGAAGCAACCCAAACGTGCATCAGCCGACGGGCACATACACAAACTAGGGCACATCTAGAGAAGGGAATATTATTTAGCCATCAAAAGAAAGGGAGCACAGATCCAGGCCACCGCATGAATGAACTTTGAAAGCATTATGCTAAGTGACAGAAGCCAGACACACACAAAATCACATAAAGGTATGATTCCGTTTGTACAGAATGTCCAGCCACTGAGGTGGGCTCGTGAGTGTCTGTGAGAGGGTTTGAGCTTTGGTTCCTTGTACTCCGTCAACATTTATATTCAAGTTCACTTTTTGAAATGTGGTGGTGGTGTTGTCATTTTAAGTAGGTTCCACGCCCAGCCAGGAGCCCAACACGGGGCTTGAGCTCACGACCCTGAGATCAGACCTGAGCTGAAATCGAGGGTTGGGCACTCAATGAATTGAGCCACCCAGGAGCCCCTTGCCTTCACTTTTTAAGCTTTTCTTCCCTCCCGTGGGTTGAATCGTGTTCCCCCCAGAAAGATACGTTCAAGTCCGAATCCCCAGTACCTATGAATGTGACCTTATTTAGAACTAAATAAGAGGCGGGAAATGTGGCCACGGACACACACGAGAGGGAAGACAGTCCCCTAAAGATGGAGGCAGAGATGGGACCATGCTGCCAAGGAGCCCGTGGGGCCACTGGGACCTGGGAGAGGCAAGGAAGGAACTTCCCTTCAGTCTTCACAGGGAGTGTGGTCCTGCGACCACTCTCATTTTGGGTTTCTGGCCGCCAGAATTGTGAGAAAATAAATTTCTGTATAAGCCACCCAGTGTGTGGTACTTTGTTAAAGCAGCCCTAGGAAATACACAGTTGATGGTTTGAGCAACTCGACAGGGGCACTGACCTCCCCCGCCCCCGCCACAACTGAATATGGAGTGTAACTTTTTTTCCAGATACAATTTTTAAAATTTTATTATTTATATCCAATATCTGAAATAACTTTTGACTCCCCCCAAACTTTACTTAGAACGTACATGGTTGATGAGCACATATTTTGTTTGTTATATGTATTATATGTTGTAGTCTTACAATAAACTAGAAAGAAGAAAGTGTTATTAAGAAAATCATAAGGAGGAGTGCCTGGGTGGCTCAGTGGGTTAAAGCCTCTGCCTTCAGCTCAGGTCATGATCCCAGGGTCCTGGGATCGAGCCCCGCATCGGGCTCTCTGCTCAGCGGGGAGCCTGCTTCCTCCTCTCTCTCTCTGCCTGCTTGTGATCTCTGTCTGTCAAATAAATAAATAAAATCTTTAAAAAAAAAAGAAAAAGAAAATCATAAGGAGGTAAAATACATTTATAGTACTATTTTGCTATTTTTTTCAAGTTTTTATTCATAGGTAATTTTTAGGGTGTAGGTAATCTCTACACCCTACATGGGACTCAAACCCACAACCCTGATATCAGGAGCCACATGCTTCAGTGACTGAGCCAGGAGGCGCCCCACATAGTGCTGTACGGTATGTATTAAAAAAAAATTTTCGCATCGAAGTGGAGCCACACAGTTCACGCTGACGTTGTTCAAGAGCCTGCTGAACATCCTTCATGCTGTGATTCTCTCTCGTTAACCCTGGTCAACACACAAGAATTATGTGTTTGTGCCATCAAGGAGATGAAATGGCGGGTCGCACATAGATGTGAGTAGGCAGGGCAGTAAGGGAGTGTGGGCTGCCCCCAATTCACCCTTCTCTGAGGAGGGCCCAGTGGTGGCAGTAATGACCTAGGGAGGACATCAGTCCCAAAGGGGCAGCTGTGGATAAAACCAGAGCAAGCTGAGGCCCACAGTGAAGTTGGGTGACATTCAAGCACCAGGTGATCCTACATGAGGACAGATTGGAAGCCCCTGGAAAGATACCTGCCCTGGCCCTAAAAACATAGTGGGATGGGGGCTGGATGCCAGGCCCCTACCGTTCTATAGACAGGGGCTATAGAAGTGGCAGACCCTGGAGAGGTACAGGGTCATCTCCAGACTTCTCATCTGGAACCATGGATGTCAGAAGGAAGTGACAAAGCATTTTTCAAGTGTTGAAAGAAAAGGACTGTCAACCCAGAATTCTGTTGCCAGAGAATATGTTCCTCAAGAACAAAAGGGGAATCATGACATTCTCAGGTGAAGGAAAACTAATTAAGGGAATTTGTCACCAGGAGACCTTCTCTAAAAGACTGAGGAGGATTTGAAACAGAAAGGAAACAATAAAAGAAGGAACCTTGGAACGCCAGGAAGAAAAAGAACCAAAAATGAGTTCTAATTACGTTTGATGATGGAAGAATATATCACAATATCGTCTGATGTGGTTCTAAATTTATGTAGAAGAAATAAATTTAGGACAATTATATTGTAGACAGGGGAGGTCCAGTGTTGTAAAGGGAGGTTAAGTTCACACACTTCACTCTGGCTGGTAAAATATCACCAACGGATGGTGGTAAGTATATATATATATATATATATATATATATATATATAACCTAGAACAACCTCTAAACCACTGATTAGTTATTCAGAAAGGGACACTTTAAAATAGGGTTTCTTTTTGAAAAACTATTTCAGTGGTTGTTCTAAGTATGATAGTGCAAAAATAGACACATAGATCAACAGAACAGAATAGAAAACCCAGAAATGAACCCACAACTATATGGTCAATTTACCTTTGACAAAACAGGGAAGAATATTCAGTGGAGAAAAGACAGTGTCTTCGACAAATGGTGTTGGGGAAGCTGGACAGCCACGTGCAGAACAATGGAAGTGGACAACTGTCTTACCCTATACACAAAACTAAATTCAAAGTGGATGAAAGACCTAAATGTGAGACAGGAAACCATTAAAATCCTAGAGGACAACACTGGCAGCAACCTTTTTGACAGTGACCGTAACAATGTCTTACTAGATCTGTCTTCTGAGACAAAGGAAACAAAAGCAAAAATAAACTACTGGGGACTTCATCGAAATAAAAAGCTTCTGCACAACAAAGGAAACAATCAATAACAGTAAAGGTAACCAACAGAATTTGAGAAGATATTCGCAAGTGACATATCTGATAAAAGGGTAGCATCCAAAATATAAAGAACGTATAAAACTCAACACCTCAAAATGAATAATCCTGTTAAAAAATAGGCAAAAGACATGAATAGACCTTTTTCCAAAGAAGACAGAGAGATGGCCAACAGACCTATGAAAACGTGCTCCATCATTCTCTGGGAACTACAAATCAATATGACAATGAGCGATCGCCTCACACCTGTCAGAATGGCTAAAATCAACAACACAGGAAACAGCAGGTGTTGGCGAGGATGTGAAGAGAGGGGAACCCTCTCACACCAGGGGGGAATGCAAGCTGGTGCAGCCACTCTGGAAAACAGTGCGGAGGTGCCTCAAAAAGTTAAAAATAGAACTAGCCTGACTCAGCATGCTAGGTAAATGCTAGGTATTTATCCAAGGAACACAAAAATACTAATTCAAAGGGCTACTGCACCCTGATGTTTATAGCAGCATTATCAACAATAGCATATATATATATATATATATATGGGCCATATATATAATGGAATATTACTCAGCCATCAAAAGGAGTGAAATCTTGCCATTTGCCATGACCTGGATGGAACAAGAGAACATGCTAATCAAAATAAGTCAGAGAAAGACAAATACCATATGATTTCACTCATACGTGGAATTTAAAAAACAAAACAAATGATCACAGGGGGAAAAAAGAGGGAGGAAAACCAGAAAACAGACTCCTTTTTATTTTTTTTATAAAGATTTTATTTATTTATTTGACAGACAGAGATCACAAGTAGGCAGAGAGGCAGGCAGAGAGAGAGGGAGGAAGCAGGCTCCCTGCTGAGCAGAGAGCCCGATGTGGGGCTCGATCCCAGGACCCTGGGATCAT
Organism: Martes martes; assembly: GCF_963455335.1. Taxonomy (NCBI): domain Eukaryota; kingdom Metazoa; phylum Chordata; class Mammalia; order Carnivora; family Mustelidae; genus Martes; species Martes martes. The sequence continues at coordinate 102,045,161 of NC_137899.1, read as the reverse complement.
GACCTGAGCCGAAGGCAGAGGCTTTAACCCACTGAGCCACCCAGGTGCCCCACAGACTCCTTTTTAAAAAAGATTTTTCTTATTTATTTGACAGAGAGAGAGATCACAAGTAGGCAGAGGCAGGCAGAGAGAGAGGAGGAAGCAGGCTCACCGCTGAGCAGAGAGCCTGATTTGGGGCTCGATCCCAGGACCCTGAGATCATGACCTGAGCTGAAGGCAGAGGCTTAACCCACTGAGCCAACTAGGCGCCTCCAGAAAACAGACTCTTAACTATAGACAACAAACTAATGGTTACTGGAGGGGAGGTGTGGCGTAGGGACATGGGTTATACAGGTGATGGGGTTAAGGAGGGCACTTGTGATGAGCACCCGGTGTCGTGTGGAAGTGTCAAATCACTAACTTGTACACCTGAAACCCATAGTCCACTGTATGCTAACTACTTGGAATTTAAAGCAAAACTAAAATAAATGAATAAATACAAAAACACTATATTAAAATCAAAATAGAATTATAAAAGTGTTCAAGTAACTCATAGGAATGTAGAGGAGAAAATAAAGACGTGAAAACAGGAGAGAACAAAGGAAAAAAAACAAAATAAAAATGGCAGACTTGTGCCCTAAAACCTCAATAATTAATTATATTAAATATAGGGATCTAAATTAAAAGGTAGAAACTGAAGAGTAGATTAAATCATATGATCCCACTACATGCTGCCTCCAAGAAAAATAATTTTGGCTGTTACTGTACAAACAAGCTGAAAATAAAAGGATAAGAAAAGATAAATAGTGCCAATATTAAAAATGCAAAGGAGAAAAAGAATGGCTATATTAGTATCAAATAAAGTCACCTTCAGAACAAAGAAAATTACCAAAACCAGGAATGGACATTAGACAATGATGAAAAGGTCAGCCCATCAAGAAATAAAGCAATCCTAAATGTGTTATTTCCAAAGACAGAATTGTGGAACATGTGAAGCAAAAACTGAAAGAATAGAAATAAAAATTGACGAATCCACGGTTCTGTTCAGAGACTCCATATCCCTCTCTCAACCCCTGACAGAGCAGCTATAAGAAAATGAGCAAGGTTAGAGGAAAATTTGCCCCATAAAACTATTAATCAGCAGGATCTAACGGATATGGATTGAAACAAGTGGAGTGGACACATCCTTTTTGAGTACACACTGAACACGGGCCTGGACAGACCACGTCCTGGGCTACAAGACAAATCTCAACAAATACAAGAAAGTTGACACTCTGTGGAGTGCATTCTCCGGCCACAATGGAATCCAGCTAGTAATCAGTTATAGAAGGTACCAGAAATGTCTTCTTGTCTGCGCTAGCAGCTTCATGACTCCCTAAACCATCATTGGAACCTGAGCAAAGCCCTTATCGATGGCCCTCCCGTGTCAAAGTCTAAGGCTGAAAAGGGACTTTTCTGCATTTGGTAGACACTCAAGACTCTGTCACGAAGGATGGAAAAGTAAGTGGTAAAAACCAATTTCCTCTTTTTTCCTACCCATTGCTAAAGCCAACCTCCTTTGACATTGAAGAGAAGAGGGGAGAGTATTTTCCCTACTGAGTATCTGTCCAACACTCACTCCTTTCCACCTTGAGCGCAGATGACTTTGCTCAAGAATGGACGCAGGGCCCACCTCTGCCCGTGTTCCGGCTTAGCCAACCTCTGGGCATGATCAGCTCCACTGTGCCATTTAGCCCCTTGGTGAAAATTCTGAGAGTGGCTGCCTGGTCTGGGCAGACACCTTCCAGGCTGTGTGAGAACAGGCCTTCCAGGATGCTGGGCACACCACGGCTCGCATCCCTGGGGCACTGACCACAGTCTCCTCCACCCGCTCACGGGACTTCAGGGACTCCAACTCTCTCCAACACAGGAGAAAAACGATTCTCTTTTTTCGACAAGAGCGGACCCTGAGGCCCGGAAAGCTTAGATAGCATATACCAGACCACCGCGTGTACCAGACCTAGAACCACCATCCGAGTCCTACAGTTCACCGGCAGCCTCTAATGTTACAAAGTTTGCTTGGGGCCCAGATGAGGGAGGAGCACAGCCTCACGGCTGTGTGCTAAGAATGGACGCAAGATTTTGCATTATACAAGTGCCTTCCTGCACAAGAGTCACGGGCCATCAAACGCAGAAATACGGCTGCGTTCTTAGCAGAAAGCTTCGGACATAGCATCTCCGGTGCAATCAGTCACTTCTCAGGCAGTTCTAAGCCAAGTCGCCAGTGAAGAGCCAATGTGGGAACGACTTTCAGGACCCCAGCCGACAAAACAAGTCCCTGCCGTCAACCGGCCCGAGAAGACACCCAGAACACGAAACCACGAGAGCAAAGTAATGAACCCCTTACGGAAAACCGCTCCTAAAAGGCAAAGGAAGAATGAGGCCAAAGCTGCAAAGCCAGATCGTAGCATAAAACATCTCTCAGGCCACATCACAGGAGCCTGAGAGAGAGGGAGGACCAAGAACCTAGAGAAGGGCCCGGGAGCAAACAGCCGAAAAACAGGCAGAGAGACGAGCAAACAGCCAGAAACCAGCACAGCTGGAGAAGGCTCCGAGAGAGACGCCCCTCCCCGAGAGCTGAGCCGAGTCTTTTCACTATTCATAGAAAACGAGCGGGAGACCAAGAATCAGTACAAACCTGTCTTCCTGCTGAACTCGATGGCGCTCCCTGCACGTGTTTGGGTCCACACTCGATGTTTATCTAAACTTTATCCAATATTCTGAATATGTGGGAAATTTTTAAATTTTAAATTAAGTTTATTAAATTGACTTTTCCTACCTGTCAGGATAATGCAGGGCAGGGTTGCTGGGTTGGGGGAGGGTACCGGTGAGGGGCTTTTGTTCATCAGAGCTTGGCAGACTGGAAGAGAAATGTCATTGTTGTCCAGGAAGGGACAGGAGCTCATGTACATTAGTAAAAGCATCTTAAAAAAATTTTTTTAAAGAGAGGAGAGCAAAGCGAAGAGAGCCATCAGAATGAGAGAGGAAGGCTGTGAGCTCACGCTTGCACTCGGCGCAGTCTCCAGTAAAGTTCCTAAAGTTAAAAAAAGAAAGAAAAATCTGAGTATGAATAATTGTGTTCAAAGACAGTGTTTTAAAAAGAAACAGTAACACTGCGTTTTCGGCTTTCAGGGGGCATAGCCTGAAACAGAAACCGTGCATAATTTCATAGAAATGAGGAAACAGAAAAGGCTGAGGAAGAAGTGAAGGGAACTCAGAAATAGCAGGGGGGACTGGAGCCCTCACGCATTATGCAACGGTGGATTGGACCAAATGTAACCATTCACCAAGGAGTGGGGCATACCTGACTGACAACTGAGCGGCAAATTAAACACTGCGGGCCTTGGACATAGCAAGTACCGGAATGTGACTTAACAATAAGGAGTTTCTGTCACCGAGGATTTTATAACGTCCTTGGATCTATAGACAAGAAATAGGAAGCCATGGGTCTGGGCGCGCAGAGAATGTCACAGAATGGAACAGGAGAGGCGCTTCCGCCAACCTTGGCTCGATCAGAAAACTTTACTCAAGAATATGAGATGTGTGGGATGCCTGGGTGGTTCAGTGGGTTAAAGCCTCTGCCTTCGGCTCAGGTCATGATCCCAGGGTCCTGGGATCGAGCCCCGCATCGGGCTCTCTGCTCAGCAGGGAACCTGCTTCCTCCTCTCTCTCTGCCTGCCTCTCTGCCTACTTGTGATCTCTCTCTCTGTCAAATAAATAAAATCTTTAAAAAAAAAAAAAAGAAAAGAATATGAGATGTAGGGCACCTGGATGAATCAGTTGGTCAAGTGTCCTCAAATATGAGATGTAAGATGACTCCTTAAATCGAAGTGATGAGTTGGAGCGGCCATCCACAGCATGCGTGTGTGTCTGGGGAGGAGGGGAGGGCTGCGGCAGGAGGACAGGACCTTGCGGTGTGCCCACGAGAGTAAGAATTGTGAGCGGAGAGTTACATGGAGGCCATAGAATGAACAGCTTTGCTTAAACTACCGATCATGGTTGTGAAGCACACCATGATTATATTTCTTCCTAGTTTATTGAGTGTTTCATCATACAAGGGTTTGACTCTTGTCAAATGTTTTTATCTGTATCTCTTGAGATAATTATGTCCTTCATTCTATTAATGTGATAAAACACACTGATGGATATTTACGTATTGAACCAATCTTGTATTCCCAGGGTTAAATCCCAGGTATACGTATTTCTAGATGGTCCTTACTTCTCATGGCCTACAGTTCTTTTTATAAGTTGTTGTATTCAATTTGCTAGTATTTTGTTGAGGATTTTTATCTAAGTCAAGTTCTTGGCGTGGGCCTCAATGGAGTGTGTCACCGTTTCCAATGTAGGTAACCTGGGGAGGAAGGGGGTGAGTGGCCAGCAGAGTCAGCGGTGGTGCCCACAAGAACCTCGTCGTTGCCCAGCAGAAACACCGGAGGTGTTTGGCAGATGCTCCAGTCCCCAGTAGACCTGGCAATATTGAGAACCTGAAGACGTGGTGACCAGTAAGACTGAGAGTCATGCCTGATGATAATAGGGCCTTCCAAGCAGTTACTCAGCAGAGGAGTCATATCAGGAAAAGAAGAAAAGCATGGCAAGTACCACGTGGCAGGTCACAGCCGTTTTCAGGAGCTTATACAATTCATCCTTTAGGGAACCTCAGAAATACACCCAAGGAAAACAAACAAGAACTTGCAGGGGCTCTGGAGGGCCGCATAAGCAGGAAGAGCGTACTCTAGGAAAACATTCATGATGTAAATGACCTCATTTTAAACTTACTGTAGCCTTAGCACAGACAAATTACAAATATATTTCCAAAGACTGTATTTGGGACATAACACCTGACCCAGGATCCACCCCTATGAATCTGGGGATGAGGAAACACAGACCCGCCACCACAGCACCCACTAGCATTTACGAAGACGGGGTTAGATGAGAAGAGGAAAACAGGAAATGTTTGTAGCCGAAGTATCACGTTGTTCACAGGTAGATCTCACACCAATCTGGTAAGCACATCTTGTGTCTGTTCTCAGAAATAAATGCGAGAATTATAACCACGAAGGCTCCTCGTTAGCATCTCATTGTCCCTCCTGGAAAACTGGAGGGTGAGTGTCTCCGTCTGCTGGGGAGAAGCGGCATATAGCAGCGGGGAGAGCTGGGCCCATGGGTTCATGGCACCAACCGTTGTAACGATACAATAGGAAGATGAGGTTTTTTCAGATTTTCTGTCTTCGTCATCAACACACTTTCTTTTTTTTACTCTGGAAGTTAAACTCACCACATATGCCACACTCTGCACAAGGTCTTTCCCAGGGCAGGAAGAACGAGAAGAGGAAGTGAAAGGGGTCCCTGTGAGGAAGGAGAGGCTGGCGGGGAGGCTGGGGACATCGGATGACCCCATGTGACAAATAGGTACATATGCAGGGCATCCGGGCAATGGAAACACTGTGAATAAGGAAAAACCACCTCCTTAGAAGTTACTTCTCCCACTCTACTCCAGAGACAGCTGGAACATCTGGACATCCTTCAATACGCCACCTTGATCACTCCATCAGGGTCTCTCAGTCTGCGTCCTACTGGCATAGGGGGCCCGAGCATCCTTTGTTAGGCAAACTGTCCTGTGCAGTGTAGGACATTTAACAGCTTCTCTGGCCCCTGCTTACTACATGCCAGTAGCACCCCCCTGTTGTGACAACCAAAAATGTCTCTAGAGATTGCCAAACCTACCCTGTGGGGCAAGGTCATTCCCAGTTGGGAGCCAGCCCACTGCACACCTCACTGAACAGGCATGATGAGCAACTCATGGCCAGCCTTTAGTGGCCTTGCTAAGACACACATGTTTGAGAGACTCTTAGAGTCTTACCAGGGTCTCAGATCCGTAGGAACCAGAGTGTGGGTCACACGGACAGAAACAGAAATGAAAGCCAAGGCAAGGGAAATGAGAAGGGACAGTGGAGGAGGAAGACCGAGTTGCACGCAGCCCGAGGTTGAATGCAGTGACAAGGGCCACAGTTCATGCTAGAAATCTTCCTCTTTTAGTTGTCTGGCAGGAAGAGGGCCCAGTGGAAACCTGCAGGAGCTGATCTCTGAAAATATATGGACAAAAGGCTCCACAGGGAGCGTGCCAGCCAGCTGTGACAGCTACGAAGGTGCACCACTCTCGAAGGTTCTCCCTTCAAGAAAATTTAGTCAAGGGATGCCTGGGTGGCTCAGTTGGTTAAGTGTCTTCCTTTGGCTCAGGTCATGATCCCAGGGTCCTGGGATCGAGTCCCGCATCAGGCTCCTTGCTCAGCGGGGAGTCTGCTTCTCCCTCTGCCTGCTGCACCCCTGCTTATGCTCTCTCTCTCTCTCTTTCTGACAAATAAATAAAATATTTTAAAAATTAAAAAAAAAAGAAAATTTAGTCAAGTAATCTTTGACAAAGAAGCCAAGAATAAATGGGGAAATGATCGTCTCCTCAATAAATGGTGTTGGGATACCGGATATCCGCATGCAAAAGAATGAAATTAGATTCTCATATTATTCAAAAATTAACTCAAAATGAATTAAAGATTTAAATGCCAGACCCAGAATGGTAAAACTACCAGAAGAGAGCTCAGGGAAACACTCCCTGATCCTGGTCTGGGCAGTAAATTTTTTTGCACAAACAACAAAAGCAAACAGACAGTGGGATAATGTTAAAGTAGAAAGCTTTGGCACAGCCAAAGAAGCAATTAACAAAATGAGAAAGGGACCTACAGAGTGGGAGAAAATATTTGCTTATGATATATCTGAGAAGGAGTTACTACCCAAAGTTTATGAGGAACTCATACAATTCAACAACAACAACAACAACAACAAAAAGCAATCTGATTAAAACACGGACAGAGGTCCTGAAACAATATTTTTCCGAAGAAGACATACAAATGGCTAGCAGATACATGAAAAGATGCTCAACGTCACTGATCACCAGGGAAATGCAAATCAAAACCACAATGAGATATCCGCTCACATCTCTCAGAATGGCTGTTACCAAAGGGACAAGAGAGAACTGGTGTCCATGAGGATGTGGAGAAAACGGAACCCTACACACTGAGGCAGGGACGTAAATTTGTGGAGCCACTGGAGCAAACAGTGTAGGGGTTCCTCAAGAAATTAAAAATAGGGCTGCCTGGCTGGCTCGGACAGTGGGGCGCGCAACTCAATCTCTGGGATGTGAGTTCAAGCTCCATGTTGGGTGTAGAGATGACTTCGGAATAAAATCTTTAAAAAACAAAAAAGAAATTAAAAAGAGAACTACCACATGATCCGTCAGTCCCACTTCTGGGTGTATAGCCAAAGAAAAGCAGATCAGGATCTTGAAGGGATTCTGCACGCCCCGTCCCCGCCACGTTCACTGCGCGTTGTTCACAAGAGCCAAGATGTGGAAGCAACCTCAGTGTCTGTCCACAGACGGGTGGATGAAGAAGGTGTAGTATATGGAGACAATGGAATATTCTTCAGCCATTTAAAAAAAAAGAAAAGGAAATCCTGTCCTTTGTCTCAGGATGGATGGATCTTGAGGACATTACGCTCAGTGAAGTCAGTCAGAGAGTCAGACGAACACTCTATGATCTCGCTTACACGTGGAATCTAAAAAAAGTCTAACTTGAAGAAACAGAGTAGGACGGTGGTTGTTGGGAGCTAGTTAGGGGGGCGGGGTGGGGGGTGGGAGGTTTTAGTCCAAGGGTGCGAACTCCCGGCTATAAGATGAGTAACTTCCGGGGGATCTAACATGCAGCGTTGAAAAAAGAAAAGAAGGGAAACTTCCACTCTGCTGCGAGGAGGACGATTAGCCGGCAGCCTCCAGCTGCAACCCTTTCAGGACCCGCTTCAGCTTCTGGGCCAAAGCCATGCCCTTCCCAGGCAGCCCCCAGCCAAGGGCTGAGCACCGCGGAGCCGCCAGTGTCTGTCCATTGCAGAACGCCGTCGCTATGCACCGGTCTTTGCCCTAGAACTCGCGATTCAGATGGCCCCAGCTGGTCCAGGGTGCCGCTCTCCCTACTGGGCAGCACCTGCCCCCTTTCCTTGGACAAGTGTCAGATCTGCATCACAGTATGAAAGCTCTCAGCCCCGTTCTGCTTCCTCCTTAGTCTTTAACAGCTATTACCTTGTCCCCTGCCCCCAGAGAAACCTCTTGCACTCCCAACTCCCAGCAGGTGCTCCCTGGGGGAACCAACATAGTGTTGTCCCGCCCCTCTAATGGGGTCCTAAAGGAAAGGGGAGATGGATGTTAGGTCTTACCTGGGAGAAGATGTCGCACGGCTTAGCCCACACATCCCCTACCTCGTGCAGCTCCCAGTGCCACCTGATCAGCTACGGGTAGCGCCCTGGGCTCCGTGCCTGCCTTCCAACAGAAGGGAAGTTCTGGGAAGGGCACAAAATGCCTTCTAGACTTTATTGCTTCCATGCTCCTGGTTCTAACGTATTTGTCCTTCCTACACTGAAATGCCCGGACTGGGGGGTTCCTGAGCTGTCACCCACTCCGAAAGTCCTCATGCACCAAAGATGCAAAAACCTCCCCAAGGTCAAGGTGTCTATAAACATCTGCATTGCCTCTCCATGGCGGCGGGCTCTTCCCCCAAGTCAGAAAAATAGCAATCAGGAGGACATGAATTTATAGAATAATTCACCTTTATTATTTCATTCAACCGTATGTATTTATACACACGTTTCGCAGAATTTGTCACATGCAGGGTTAGGGAGAGTACAACAGTATTAATGGTGACAGTCCGGGCTCTGATGAACAGGTTGAACTTGAAGGCAGCTGATATCTTCAAAAAGCAATAGCAGATGACAGATCCTGTCCTCAAGACATACACAGAACAGTTCGCAGTGATAACATCTGACCGCTTACCTGGGAGGAGACCCCACAGTTCTCCCCTTGCTTATTGCCCGCACCAGGCAGCGCTCAACATCGTCCGCTCAGCCTCAGTGGGATACCCCCATCCCGGACCCAGAAGCAACTGGAAACGTGGAGGCCAGAGAGGCCTCAGACTCCCTCCCGGGGGACTTCCTGACGTGAGACTCAATAAGCCCTTAATGTGTTCAAGACATTATTCCTTGAGCTCTCTGAACTTTACCCTAATTTCTAACCCTTGGGGATTAAAAAAAAGAGAAAAGTTCAAAGGAGTTTTCTTTTCTAAATAGTTAGTTAGTTAAATTCAATTAATCAACATAGAATGTATTATTTGTCTTAGGGGTACAGGTCAGTGATTCCTGAGTCTCATACAACACCCAGTGCTCGTTACAACACATACTCTCTCCAGTGTCCATCACCCAGGACAAAGGAGTTTTCGATAAACCTTTCTAGAGGCAATCTAGACTCCTACTTAGAATTCTGGAAATTTGCAAGATTGGCTAATCTTGGCAATTTCACCATGAGTCTGAGTTTTGTCCTGCTCTGTTTCACGGCGAGGGTTAGCAAGAAAGTCTTTTGAAACCTCCCAGACTCATGTTTATTTCCTAAGGGACGAGAAAGAAGAGTAGACAGGGTCCCACTTTCCATTCAGGCCTGGAAAGAGGGGAGCCCCCTGGTGAGGAAAGGAACAAGCTGGCCCTGAGTCATCTCGGGGGTGGGGGGCGTAGCAGGGGCTCGTGGAGGTTTGCATGAGTCCAGCTTCTCCATGCTGCCACGCCGGGAGTTGTCTGGATCTGCATCCCCCGGTCCTTGGGCAGGTTTCTGTATTTGACCCCAGACTGGACTTGGCCTTGGTCACATTGTCTGTCCTGAAGCCACTCTACGTACGCAGGTGAGGTGATTCATGTGACTTAATTCTGACCCTCAAAACCACCCAATCTCTGAAGCCTCTTTCTAGAATTCCCCACTTAATTTCTTCTTTCTCCTTTAGAGAGGAACCTGACGATTCGTTTACCCACACAGAGCTGAAGCAACATGGGCTGAGCTGTACGTGCCTGCCGGGGTCCCGGAGCCTTCTCCCACCCCACCAGCCCTACCGCGTCCCGGCCCCAAGTGAGGGTGTCTCTACCTTAGAGAGACCCCCACGCACGTCAGCTGCCTACGATAAAATCTCTTTCAAATTCTTCAGGAAATTTGTGGGCTTGTGCTTTTCCTGGGCATTTTTTAAAAAAGATTTTATTTATTTGACAGACGGAGATCACAAGTAGGCAGAGAGGCAGGCAGAGAGAGGGGGGGAAGCAGGCTCTCCGCCAAGCAGAGAGCCCGATGCGGGGCTCGATCCCAGGACCCTGAGATCATGACCTGAGCTGAAGGCAGAGGCTTAACCCAGTGAGCCACCCAGGCGTCCCCTTCCTGGGCATTTTTAATGGTTTTGCTGACTTTCTCCCATTTGTGGGGACCACCTGCCCTCCGTGGCTCTTTATCAGCTTCTCGGCCATTTCGAGAAGATCTGTTGCCTGGTTTTCCCTGGCTTAGCCCATTTCTCTGTTTTCAGAAGCACAGACTCGCCCCCCCCCCACACACACACACCTTTTAATTATGTTCTTAAGAGTTTTGTTATCTGCGTTCTGGACGGACTCTTCAAGGTCCCCTGACTCGAGGTCTTCCTTGCAAGTGAACAGCACGTCGTGTACTTCTTCTCCAAAGATGCTCTCCAAGCCCTTCACTGCCCTTTTGTCCTCCTGAGTGAACCGTCCCAGATGGAACACCGGGACCAGAACCTTGTTCCCTTCACAGCAGGACAAACAGCTTCTGACCTCCTCCTCCAGCTGGGACAGACCTCCCTCCGCGCTGGACATCGGGTAGAGTGAAGGCGTGTCCGCAACCACCCCCTGCAGCCTGCCCCACATCCTCTTGCTGCTCTAGCTCGTCTAGGTCACTGCCTGTGCTTGGGAATGAGAGCAGAAGTCAGGGTTCCCAAGGATGGTGTTCCCGGTGGTGCTCTTCCCAGGGCCGCGCCTCCCCACCAGCACAACGCTCGGGGTCTCTGTTGAAATGAAAGCAGGAAAGATGGGTGACCGTGGGCTGATCTGGGGGCAGTTTTCAAAGCGCTGCCGGATGTCATGGCAGAGGATGCTCAGAGAGCACCCGGGCCACCCTCTGAGCCGGCAGCTCTCTCCCCGAGCATGGTTCCAGGCATGAGCTCTGGGAACCAGAAGCATGACTTGGGCCACCGTCTCTGCCCCACGCTCACCCACGACATGGCACTGTTCCTACCTCTGAATTCACCCCCTCCTTCTGGTAACTTCTCTGACTCCCTGGCCCCTTGTGAGGGACCCCGGCTTTACCTCCTGTCATCTACTCAGCTGCATCCAGACTCCACATCTCATCCGTTGGTCTTCTGTTCCTGCTGCAACAATGTCCTCCTATTTCCAACGAACGCTAACTGCCTCAAAAGCTCCTCGATGCGTCTGAGAAATTACTCCACGGAATTGACTGTTCGTGAAAAAGCAACCACATATACCATTGACAGATTCCTCGTTCCTTCATTTGGATCACCAAAAATTCATTTCTCATTAAAACCACATTAAACTGAATTGTGTCTTTCACGGATGCGTCAAAAGGCACTTCGTGGTTATAATAGTGAACGCACACTCACGCTGCTTTGTGTGGTGATGATGGAGAACAGATGTCCCTAAAAATTGAATGACAGATGCTAGAGACCTGGCCGTGGGCGCTCGTGGGGGCTCCTTATGACTCTCCACCTGTACTGTGGTCTTTCTCTTCTGCACTGGCCTTTTCACAGTTCTCTCGATCATACGTTCTTTGCCAATGTACCCATATCCGCCTTACAACAAAGAGGGAGGAAAGCCTACCCTGTGCTCTTCTAGGGCAAATTACTGCATTGCGTATCCTGAACCCACAGTCTCATAGTTATGCTTACAGGATTCTAGAGCCATCTTCCAACAGTCTCACATTTGTCATGGATTTCAGTCCCCGCTTCCTCACCCTCAGAGCGGGTGGTTCTCAAAGACCTCCACGATCTGGTCTATGATGGCCGTTCCACACCCTACAGAGGTGTGAGCCCTCCGTCTCCATCATGGCCGCTCCCTCGGCCGGCCCCTCGAGGGGTAGGCTCAGTCCCACCTCCCTATTGCTGGAGTTTTCCCTGCGGTGTCTCCCAGCTTTCTGCCAGCCGCCCAAACCCTGCCCACCCTCCAAAGCCCATTACAAACTGGGCTCTCTCCACACAGACCCTCCGGACCTCCCTGCATGTTCTTGAGCAGGCTCCCGAGCACCCGGCCCTCTGTGAGCGCTGTGCAAGGGCTCCTAAGCAGACACCATCTTCTGAATCTGTGTTCTTCTCAGGGAGGGCGTTTGACGTGAAGGCAACGGGTGAGTCATGTTGACTTGGAAGAATCTCAGCTCAGGGCAATGAGCAAGTAGCACCGAGTGCACGGGGACGTCTGCTAGAGCCGTGGGTGGTGTGGCTGGGCTGAGAAATCCACCTAATGCCATGTGAGGACTCGGGCCGCCAGTCCTCATCCTCCTCTCTTCAGAATGGCCTCCCCTCTCCAACGAGCGAAGAGTAAGGAACCAAGAAGTCAAGAGAGGGAGAAGGAGGGAGAGTGTCAGAGTGGGCTTAAGAGAAAGAGAAGAGTAAACCAACTTTCCAGAACCATCTATCTCATCATGAGCACTGAGTCTTGAGCCGCAGGCAACAGATACACTGTGCGGAGAAGAAGAGATTGGAAAAAACTCAACAAGAGACCTTCACCATCCCATCGGAGAGAGGGGGTAAGGGTCAGGAGAGAATTAAAAACAGTGGGCACAGAAAGGCTCATAACTTCAGTAACCTTGGAGAAAGAAAAGTTAGTCAGTAGACTGGACCTGTCCTTTCCCTCTTCTCCCCACCCTTCTTGTATATTTCATATCTAGTTTCTAGAAGCATCTAGAAAATGATTTTACACGCTGTGTACCTTCCCCTCTGAAGCTGCAGGGCCTGCCCCCGTTCTGTTGCACCAGGCCCACAACTGTTTGCAGGAGCTTGTCCACCTGGCGCAGTTCCTTTTCCCCCATCACTCGGCAGTTGAAGACAAAGTACCAGTCACTGCACACGTCAGTGAGGTTGTAGAGAGCTTTATTTCTGTGTTTCAGGAACATCTCTAGATTCTGATCCCTGAGGTCTTCTTTCCTGGTGGAGAGAATGATCAGGTACTTCACGAATTTGTCTCCGAAACTGGCTCGGATGGCATCCAGGACCGCCTCATCTTTCTCGGTGAAGGAGCCCAGCGGCATCATCACCAGCAGGAAGGTGAAGGGGCACCCAAGGACAGGTCTCTGGAGCTCCGCTGTAAGGTCCCTTGAAGATGAGATGTCTGGAGCATCAGCGATCACAGCTTTCCTCTCTCTCCAGACTCTGCTCTCAGACACAAATCTCTGGGTGACTGACCCTTCGCTGAATTTGGTCTTAAAGACTCGATTCCCCAGAAGGCTGTTCCCAGCTGGATTTTTCCCAGCTCCACGCTTGCCTACAAGCAGGACCTTCAGCTCTAGTGGCCCAGGGTTCAGCTCACATCCTGGGGCCTGAAGCGGCTTCTCCCCTTGCCCTGGGGGACAAAAGAGCAGATTCAACGTCTCCTCTTGCAGCTGAGTTCAGAGATGGGGACAGATGCTCTGCTTTCTCATCCTTGTCAGTTTTTACAGAGAAGGCTGGTAGTGTTCTGAGCAGCAGGACGCGAGTCCCGGTCAGGAGCTACCTCTCCGAGTCAAAGCCACAAAGGGGCCCATGAATAAATGAAGAGATAATGTAAAAATGGTCAAGATTTCCCAGGAACGTGAAAATGTTAAACTTGGCCTCGTGTGGTCTTGGTCCTTAGATTTCCTTTCATTTTGCTACCAAAGGTAAGTGCCTGGGCTGCGAAGTCCACGGACTGAAGCAGGACAAGGGAGACTGAGTTTAAAATGGCCCGGTGGGGGGGGGGGCGCCTGGGTGGCTCAGTTGCTAAGCGTCTGCCTTCAGCTCACGTCGTGATCCCAGGATCCTGGGATCGAGCCCCATATCGGGTTCCCTGCTCAGCAGGAAGCTTGCTTCTCCCTCTCCCACTCCCACTGCTTCTGTTCCCTCTCTCGCTGTGTCTCTCTCTGTCTGATAAATAAAATCTTTATAAATAAATAAATAAATAAATAAAATGCCCCTTGATAGTATATTTATAAAATGTTATACTGCTCAGCAATCAGAAACAAAAACAAAAACGAAAGAATGAATGGATGAACTATTGATATGCAACATGCATGGATCTTCAAAACATGCTAAATGAAAGAAGCCAGACACAAAACACATGCTATGGGGTCTCACTCTATGAAGTTCGAGAACAGACAAAATTAGTCTATGCTGCCAGAAGTCTGGATACAGTTCTCTTTGGGGAGACGCAGCAGAAACTTGGGAAGTGATGGAAATGCTCCAGATCTTTTTTTTTTTTTATTTGCTATTTTTTGAAGATTTCATTTATTTATTAGAGAGATACAGAGAGAGCACAAGTAGGCAGAGCAGCAGGCAGAGGAAGAGGGAGAAGCAGGTTCTCCGTGGAGCAGGGAGTCCGATGTGGAGCTCAATCCCAGGACCCTGGAATCATGACCTGAGCCAAAGGCAGATGCTTAACCGACTGAGCCACCCAGGCGCCCCGGAAATGCTCCAGATCTTTATCTACGTGGGGGTCACAGAGCTATACACTTAAGATTTGTGCCTTTTACTCTATGTTAATTGTATGTCAATAAGTTACTGTAGAAACCTGGGCCACAAAACTATCTCCGCACACGTGCCCTGCCGCCACCACTTCTTCTCCATCCAAGGTCAGCTCCAGACCTTCAGGCTGAGCAAAGATCAGCCACTCCCGGGAATATTCAGAGGCTGAGGCATCCCATCCGGGGCACTATCAGTGTGGACCATGCCTGGGCCTCTGAGCCGCAGGTCTGGGAGGTGGAATGAACACACTTTTAAAGAAAACCACCAAAACGCTGGTGACAGCTCATCCTTGTTGTCTTGAGAAAGCTCCTGCTTTCCCCCAAATCAGCTCACACAAGTCTGCATCCTACCAAGATAAAGTCGTCCCTTCCAATGCCCTCATTCTGAGACACCTCCCGGTTCTCCATGGCGTGCTATTTCCTCAGGGTCACAAGGAACCCTTTGGGAACATAACAGGCAAGTTCCTGGAGGTCTTGACTGAAGGGCATTAACAGAATTTTAAATCCCTACTTCCGCCTGAGGTCACATACCTCTGGCTAAGTTTACTCCTCTGTAAATGAGAATAATGACAATACCGCCCTCTTCATAGGGCTGTTAGAGGAATAGAAGTGTATGGTTATCATGAGAATTATATGCTGGGAAGATTGAATTATTTATATATATTTTCCAGTACATAATGTCAACTGTGATTATCATTAAAATTGAAATTATAATAGTTATTATTATTATTATTATTTGGGGGAGTTATATGAGGACAGAGATCTCAGCTATTCTTTTTTTTTCAAGATTTTATTTATTTATTTGACAGACAGAGATCACAAGTAAGCAGAGAGGCAGGCAGAGAGAGAGGTGGAAGCAGACTCCCCACTGAGCAGAGAGCCGGATGCGGGGCTCGATCCCAGGACCCTAAGATTATGACCTGAGCTGAAGGCAGAGGCTTTAACCCACTGAGCCACCCAGGCGCCGCAGATCTAATCTATCTTATTCACTGCTCAATACTCAGTTCTTGCACAGAGCTGGCCCAGAATAATCTGAAAGTCCATCAATAAAGGGACAGTTGACTTAGTCGTGTACGCCCCTTACCGTGGACAAAATTGCACCTACTAAACAGAACAAGGAGGCTCTTATAGGGACTGACTCGTGAGGTGTGCAAGATGTATCGTTAATGGGGATCATTACAAGGATCCTGACCTCCCCCACTGAACTCCGCAAAGGAGCGGAATCACCATGAAGGTGATTTCTGCTTTCCTAGGGGGAGTCAACATTGTATATTGCTGGATCCAGGGCCAGAAAGACAAGGCTGAGTCAGGAAAGAAGCCACGGAAGGCAAGCATACCTCCATAACATTTCAGGGAAGGCCCAGGACACCCACACCATGTCCAGAACCTACTCCCAAGTGTTAGGAGTTCCCTAGGGGACAAGCTGTGGACACCAACCTGAGCTAGGCTTCCAGAACACATCTCTGATCCTACTTATCTAATTTTTCCACCTCATTTTGACTCATGATGCATTCAAAAGGATACAGATGTAAGCTTAACATTTTTAAGGATCATCTTATCATATGGCTTCTCCTCCTTCTGGTCGTGGCTTCATTCATATAATCCTAGAAAATAAAGGTGGAAATGATGCACAGGGACCTAAAATTTCATCTTTTTGCAAAGTAAAGAAATGGAGACACAAGTATATAATTCAGAGTAATTTGATGAGGACGATGTGGTCAGATCAAGGCCATGGTCATGTTCCTTGTTGGCTTTTGTAGAGCCGTCCACAATGTCAGTCGGTCTTCAGACCTCACTGCTGACACCACAACAGGCTTCCCAGAAGTATGAGGATGGAACTTGTTCTCGCTCAGAGGAGCCCCCGCAAATGCCATCTAACCAAGGCATTGAATCTGAAGCTCTAACTTTCCTTCTCCCCAGTCTCCCAACAATAATGGCAATTCCTTTCCAAGTCTTCCAGAGTTTCTGCTGTTCCTCGAGAAAATCCAGAGGCTTAAGAAGAGTTGACTTCCCGGAAGAAGAAACTAGCCCAATGATGTCTGGAATGTCCATCTGAGGGACCGGGGGAAAGGAGGAGATCGAGTGTGAAACTCCTACACATCTCTGGTGACTTCTCCCCACACTGCACCCCTGGGATAGAAATGAAGCTGCTTCTGACCTAAGAACCAGGGACATTTGCAACTTTCCCCATCCAGGTGGGCAAGTGGAACCAAACACACAATTGGTATTCCCTTCCCCTGCCTGGCAAAGCAGACTAGCTCCCCAAAATTTAAATTGTCATGGAATCAAAAGAGAGGGTAAAAATTATATACAATCCTGATGAGTCTGCTATTCCTAGAAGCTTCCAATACTTTATTTTAACCCTATTTTTGTTAAATCTCCATGCCCACCAAGGAAATTTTCCCTCTGCTTTCTTACCTGGCCTTACCCCAGGCCGTAGGTCCCTTCTGCCGTCCCTCTCCCCGGATCCTCTCCTCTCAGCTCTGACCCTCTGACTTCTTTCTTCTTACCTGGCACAACTCAAATTCTTTCACGTGTTTTAAATGCCAAAGGTTGTTGCAGTGCAAGTGTGTATGATCTAAAAAGTAATAATTTTTAAATTTCTCACCCACTGTAAAAGGAGCAGCTGCTAATTAACATACATCCTTCTGTGTTTTTCTAAGTTTATACGCATACACACAAGCATATATGAACACACAGGGAAACTTGGTAGGCATCTTGCTCTGCAATCTGCTTCAGAATATGTCCTGTACAGCTGTACAAGTCAGTACCCATAGATCAGCTCCGTGTTTTTAGGAGATGCTATTTGCTCCAAGACATGGACATGGAACATTCCACCCTAACATAACAGTTCCTTTACTGGTAGACTGTCAGGTTATTTCTGGTTTTACTCTCTCAAGAGGTGCCATGATAAGTATCCTTACACATACATCTTTATATATGGGAATGTTTTATTTCTGGGTAATAGTCCTAAAAGTGGGAATCTTGCTGAGTCTCCGGGTTGTTAAAGTCCTTAATGTCTCCATAACTTATGTGAACCTTATACACATCCATAATAATGCTAATAACTGTAAGGTTTTTTTTAAGAAAGATTTTATTTTTATTTATTTGTCAGAGTGAGAGAGAGAGAGAGAGAGAGAGTGAGCACTGGCAGGCAGAGGCAGAGGGAGAAGCAGGCTCCCTGCCGAGCAAGGAGCCCGATGTGGGACTCGGTCCCAGGACGCTGGGATCATGACCTGAGCCGAAGGCAGCTGCCCAACCAACTGAGCCACCCAGGCGTCCCAACTGTAAGGTTTTATAGGCGAGATACACACAACACCAGGCAAGATAGGTGCAAGGCAAGGTTTATTAAAGGCGCTCTCGGGGGAAGTTCCTAGACTCAGGAGAGGAGAGTCAGGGAAGTCGCGCCCAGGAGGGGGTCGAATGGGTCTTTTATTTGGGTTAAGACAGGGCATAGGTTCACAGCCATATAAGGTAAGGTGTTCGGGGCGTGGGTTCACAACTATATATGATAAGGTATTTAGTGGTTGGAGGGTAAGGGGAGTCCTGATGTTCCTGTTTCCTGCATAGGTATCGGTTTACTTATGGTGACGTGTCCTCGGCATACGTCCTTCCGGCAGGAGAGCCGTGGGTAAAGGAAGAGGGCGGCCAGGAGGATGGCGGCCCGGCGGCCATTTTTATTGTTCCTCCTGCATTCCTGGAGCCGCCGACCCAACAATCACAATAATAGAGGCAGCTGATAATCCCCGAATGCTTACACCTCAAGTATTTGCAAATATTTTTGTAAGCATTTATTTCATTGCATTGTCACAGAAATCTCTGAGATACATATTATTATCTCTGTTTTATGGAAGACAAAAATAAGATCCTGGGTCAACAGAATGAACGTGAGTTCTGTCCCTCAGGGAGTCCGTGGGGAGGCAACCACCACAAGTATATTCACAGCAATCACTTGACTCGCCTGCTGGTGGCCACGTGAGCAGCGCCATGATGGAAGGAGGGGCCGGTGGGGAAGATGCTCTGAGGAAGTGAGCTCAGCCGAGGGAGACGATTCACAAAAGCAGACCTGGGATGGGGTCGGATGGGAGAGGGGAAGTGTCCAGGTTGGAAGCTCCAGAATGGACATGGATGCAAGTTAAGGACCACTGGGAAGACCAGTGAGACCAACACCTCAAGAGCAAGTTAGAGGGTGAGGGACCAGCTCAGGTTGGGGATTCTGAACTTGATCTGAAGATCAGCAGACAGTCACCGCAGCATTTCATTTTATATATATATATATATATTTTTTTTTTAAAGATTTTATTTATTTTTTTTGTCAGAGAGAGAGGGATTGCAAGTAGGCAGGGAGGCAGGCAGAGAGCGAGGAAGAAGCAGACTCCCCGACAAGCAGAGAGCCCGATGCGGGGCTCAGTCCCAGGACCCCGAGATCATGATCTGAGCTGAAGGCAGAGGCTTAACCCACTGAGCCACCCAGGTGTCCCCACCATGGCATTTTAAACAAGAGGGTGTCGTGTTCAGGGTACAGTGCAGAGAGTTCATCCCGTGCTCTGATCCTCTCTGCAGACATCCCTGTTCCAGACAGCCTTCAAGAGACAGAAAGAAGGTTATAGGGGCGCCTGGGTGGCTCAGTGGGTTAAAGCCTCTGCCTTCGCCTCGGGTCATGATCTCAGGGTCCTGGGATCGAGCCCCGCATCGGGCTCTCTGCTCGGCGGGGGGCCTGCTTTCTCCTCTCTCTCTGCCTGCCTCTCTGCCTACTTGTGATCTCTGTCTGTCTAATAAATAAATAAAATCTTAAAAAAAAAAAAGAAAGAAGGTTATAAAGGAAAAAGAAGGAGGGCAGACCTAGGAGATAAGAGAGCAACAAGTTCTCTCGAGCCTCAGGGTCCTCATCTGTAGAACAGGGTACACAGAGCACTTGTGAAGACGTTCCCATGTCTGGGACTCAGTAGGTGCTCAATAATTGTCGCCTTCCTTCTCACCTCCGTCCTGTTTGGGCTTCACGCTCATCAGTTCTTAAGAGTTTACTCTGACCAACACCGTTCCCCACGCTGGATTTTTGCTTGCTTTACCTCTTTTGGCACTTGTGTTATGAATCCTCTGTACCAACATCACTTACCTACCCTGATTCAGGAACTGTTTTGTGTCTTATGCATGAGTCACTCAAACCCAGGAGTAAGCTCCTCAAAAGCAAAAGCCTGAGTTTTCATATCTTCTTTAACTACAAACACATTTTCTATTCAGGTTTAGAAATTAGGGCACCTGGGCGGCTCAGTGGGTTAAACGGCTGCCTTTGGCTCAGTTCATGATCTCAGGGTCTTGGAATCAAGTCCCACCTTGGGCTCCCTGCTCAGCAGGGAGTCTGCTTCTCCGTCTCCCTCTGCCTCTCCCCCTGCTTGTATGCTCTCTTTCTCTGTATCAAATAAATAAATAAAATCTTCAAAAATAAATAAATAAATAAGGGCACCTGGATGGCTCAGTTGGTTAAGCCTCTGCCTTCAGCTCAGGTCATGATCTCAGGGTCCTGGGATCGAGCCCCCTATCGGGCTCTCTGCTTGGCAGGGAGCCTGCTTCCCCCCCCCACCCCCGCCGCCTGCCTCTCTGCCTACTTGTGATCTCTTTCTCTCTCTCTCTCTGTCAGATAAATAAATAAATAAAATCTTTTAAAAAAGAAATTAAATAAAATATGACTCTGGCTCTTGTGTATGAAACTGATTGAAGGTAAGGCACAAGAATGAAAGAGGGGAAGGTTGTTTGTAAGACAGGACAGGCGAGAACCCAGGCTGGCTTGGATTGGATGGGGGGGGGGTGCAGATGGAGAGAGGTGGGACTTTTGACCACAGAAGACTTGATGAATTCTCAGATATCAGCAGCCAGCCAGTAGTGGCAGCAAAGCTGACCTCTGGGTTTAGGTTCTGAGAGCCTGGTGAGCAGCACCACCATTTACCCAGTTGAGAGGAAAACGGAAGTTTACAGATTTCAGTGGGAAAACCAAAAGTCTGGATGTGTGAAGTCCGAGGTCCTCTACGAGAGCTAAGTGGACATGTCGAGGAGCAGTCGGATAAGGGAGCAGGAATGAGAGGAGAAGCCTGGACGACAGTGATGAATCTGGAAACCGTTAGCGACCGACGGAGCTCAGAGCTGGAAGGCAGAGTTGAGGAAAGCCTAGACCCATGCCCTGAAGATGTGAGGGCCTATTTAGCCAGAGCGACTCCATCTTGGGTAAAAGCCATTTTGTTGTTTGTGCAGTAAAACTTAAACGGACCCTGCCCCCCAACCCAGAGGAACTTACTTAGAAGCAAGTCTGGGAAAGCAGTAAAATGTGGTCGGCCAGTTCCTAATAACAGAGCCCAGAATACAAAGACGAGTCAGGCCAGGTGGAGACATCCAATCAGTAAAAAACACACATATTGTCTCCCTAACCACCAAAGAATGTAAACCCCGCCTTTTGGGCGCCAAACTTGAGCACCAATTCTGACCAGAGTGATAGGTTAGTTCAAACAGCTACTATAGGGTAAATTGTAATTCAATTGGGCACCTGCGTGTGGCCTAACATGACTATGCAATGTTACAATCTCATTGGCCACCCATGTGTGGCCAGGCTTTTGCTCTGTAAAAGTTAGTCTGTGAGGCTGAGAGGGGTCGCTGTCTTCAGAGACGGCCCTGGCCGGTCAGTCTGACTTCTAATGCTTAGCATAGAATACAGCTTTGCATAACTTTCACATTGTCTCAGTCTCCTTTCATTTAATAAAGGACCTAACGAAGATGCCAACTTTCAGAGGCCACACGAGGAGAGCTCAGGAATCTCTGGAGAAGCCAAAAAGGGCAGGAGGAAGAAAACAAAGAGTGTAGTTGTATTGAAGCCAAGGGAAGAGACAGTCCGTTTGTGTGTCCAATGCTGTGAGGGATAAAGTCGGGTGAGGACTTAAATGTGTCCGTTGATTTGCCAAGAAAGTCCCAGCTCCAAAGGGTAATACGCAAAGCCCCGTACCGCCTGGTGCCTCATGTTGGCAGATCACAGATAAATAGCTCCTTAAACAAAGCCTATGGTCCATCCCATGGTGCCACACCTCCCGTATCCCTGCCCGTCATCCACCCAAGAGCTCTAGCAAGAAAGATCCTTGTAGACCCTAAGAATGTCTTACCACGAATTCACGGCTTTCGTTTCTGAAGTTCACAATTTCTGGTCCTCCATTTTCATGCAACAAACACTGGACCTGGCACAGGAGCCCCCTCACCTGACTGGCCGCTCTGCCTCGCTCGCCCTGTTGGTCAGAGCACAGTTCTGGCCTCCGTAGTTTTCAACCAGCTCCGGGAGGTAGCCCTCCCCACTGACGTAAGCTTGCAGCAAGTCACCCTCCAAATCATCCTCCCAAGTGAAAACCATAACGTACTTCTTGGCTTTGGTTCCAAACAGCTCGTGGATGCCTGTGACTGCCTCCTTGTCCTCCACCTTGTAACAGCCGATGGGAATGACCAGCAGTAGGACATGGAGGCTGGGCGCAGAGAGGTCCAAGCAGCTTTCAATGTTGCGTTGCTTGTCCTCAGCGCAAGAGATCGAGGAGAAAATGTCGGGGGTGTCGATGACCACAACCTTCCCCTCTCCTGTGGCCCCACTCGCTCTCTGGCATGTTTTTGTCACCATCTGGCCACTACATCTGGACACAAACACAATTTTGCCCAGAATCAAGTTTCCTGGGGCACTTTTTCCCACACCACTCCTCCCCAAGAGGAGAAGACTCAACTCCGGCTCCGGCTCCTGATACAGCCCCTGTGGGCTCCGCTGGACAAAAACAACACACCAATGTGGAACACATGAGAAGTCAACGCAGGGGCAGCAAGAAAATGCATTCTCTTTCTAGTTCCTCCCAAAGGACTGGGGCTACTGACGTCAACTCAGACTAGATTCGGATAAGCAATCCTGTTTCCCAGGATCCTCTCTGTGCTCTTGTCTCTGAACTAAACCTGTATTAAGATGTCACACACAGCTGGCTAAACGGATAACCCCTTCTCTCTCTGTTCCTCCCCCACTATACACACTGGGGGAAATGCAGACTCTACGAGAGAATAAGGTCCCCTCCCCGAGATGTCCATGTGCTAATCCCCAGAATCTGTGGCTACGTTATGTTACATGGGAAAAGGGACCTTGCCAATGTGATTAAGGATGTTACGATGGAGAGATAATCTTGGATCATCCAGGTGGACCCAGTAGAATCACACTGTAAGAGGTCCTTCTGAGAGGAAGGCAGGAAAGTCAGAGTAAGAAAAAGGAGATGTGAAGACAGAAGCAGAGGTCAGAGAGTGAGAGCGATTTGAAAATGCTACACTGTTGACTTTGAACATAGAATAAAGGGCCATAAGTCAAGGGGGATGGGGGCGGCTTCTAGAATCTGGAAAAGGCAAGGAAACGATTCTCCTACACAGCCTCTGGAAGGATCCAGCCCAGCACCTTGATTTTAGGACTTCTGACCCCCAGAATTATAAAATAATAACCTGATGGGTTTTTAGCAACTGATCGTGTGGCAATTTGTTACAGCAGCAACAGAAACTAATACGCACTCTTTCCCAGCTTCCTTTCAGCTGGAGTGGCCATGTGACCCAGTTCTACCCAAGGACAATGAGGGAACATTTCCTTGGGCTTTCTTCTTATTTGGAATGTAAATGTGATATCTGGGGGCCCCTGAGTGGCTCAGTCTGTTAAGAACCTCCTTCAGCTCAGGTTACAATCCCAGGATCCTAGGATCAAGCCCCAAATCAAGCTCCCTGCTCAGTGGAGAGGCTGCTTCTCTCTCTCTCTCTGCCTCCCATTCGTGCTCTCTCTCTTTCTCTTGCTTTATCTCAAATAAATAAATAAAATCTTAAAAAAAAAATAAATGTGTGGGGTGCCTGGGTGGCTCAGTGGGTTAAAGCCTCTGCCTTCGGCTCGGGTCGTGATCCCAGGGTCCTGGGATCGAGCCCTGAGTTGGGCTTTCTGCTTGGCAGGGAGCCTGCTTCCTCCTCTCTCTCTCTGCCTGCCTCTCTGCCTAGTTGTGATCTCTATCTGTCAAATAAATAAATAAAAATCTTTTTTAAAAAAATGTGATATCTGGAATCACAGCAGATATCACGAGGCAATGAGGTAACCGAGAACACAAGATCAGCGTGTGCCATCACACTGAAGGACCGAAGACCAGAGAGATAAAAGAATTCTTGACGACATCACTGAGCTGCCAAAATGTCCTTGAGATCACCTTTTTTTAAGGTGATTTATTTATTTATTTATCTATTTGACAGAGAGAGAGAGACAGAGAGCCAGAAAGCACAAGTGGGGGGAGTGGCAGCGTAAGAAGGAGAAGCAGGCTCCCCGCCAAGCAAGGAAACTGACGCAGGACTCGATCCCAGGATTCCAAGATCATGACCCGAGCCGGAGGCAGACACCTAACCGACTGAGCCATCCACCTTTTTGTTAAGTAAACAGCTGATATTCTAAAGATCTAGCTGCTGCTACTCAAAGCGCGGTTCACAGGCTGGTGGTACTGCCAGGAACGGAGACCATGTCAGCAGTGCAGAATCTCAGTCTCCACCCAGACCTCCTGAATGAGAATCTGTAACTGAACAAGCTCCAGATGCTTCTCACGGACACTCAAGTTTGAGAAGCACTGGTGTAAGCCACCATTAGTTCAAGATTAGCATTCCCAGCTGAATCCGGACCCACTTGAGGAGCCGAGTTTCCCAGCACCATTTCTTGAACAGTCCCATCTTCTTCCAAATGATTCTGTCAGATACCATGTGCCCGGATTTCCACGAGTCTGTTCCTAGGTTGTCTGTTCCGTCCATTAGATGCTCACTCAGTCTATTCCTGAACCAGAGAATGTTATTTACTAAAACCAAAATGATCTAATATTATCCTACTTAAGATATAACTTTAAACCTTCATTGTGTGATCGAGGAGGGAGGTCCCAACACCTCGCTATTGTTCAAAACTGTCACACTCTTCTCGGCTTTTTAATCTCCTGTAGGACTTTGAAAATCATTTGTCCTTGTCTTTAGGAAACCCCTGTTGAAATCTAGAATGCCATTGCATTGAATGTGTAGCTTAGTTTTAGAAGAACTGACATGTTCATAGGTCATTGGTTCATGTTCATTGGTCAGTTTTAAACATATTCTAATTTCAACCATTACTTCTTTTTGATTCATAAATTAGGAAAGGTGATTACCAAATTTAAAAATGTTTTGGGAGAATTGTTATATTTTTATTTATTTCTAATATTATTACTCTCTGGCCAGAGAACAACATTTGTATAAAATATTTGTCACTGGTCAAGATCTACTTTTTTTTAAAGATTTTATTTATTTATTTGGCAGAGAGAGACACAGAGAGAGGGAACACAAGCAGGGGGAGTGGGAGAGGGAGAAGCAGGATCCCTGATGAGCAAGGAGCCCAATGTGGGGCTTGATCCCAGGACTCTGGGATCATGACCGGAGCCGAAGGCAGACGCTTCATGGCTGAGCCACCCAGGCGCCCGAGATCTACTTTTTAACACAATAAAATTTTAGTAAATGTTTCACGCGGGCTTAAAAAGAATGTGTAGCCTGCATTTGGGGATGCCTTTCCCAATCAGAGACCCTACCTCAATTCTACCACCTGGGCCCCAGGTATCCAGAAGTTCCAGCATGTCCTTCCCTGCACCAGTCTCCATCTGTCTGGAAAACTCCTCCCCTTCCTTCACCACTTAGCTGAAGTGTCACCTCCACGTCAAGCCTGTCATCGTTTTTCCAGATTGAACTGATCATGAGCTCGTCGCTGGACTTCTGCAGTGCCACTGTCACCGGTGCCCTGCTTCCATCCTTCCGGAGCCTACTGTCCATCAGCAGCCAGTGTGCTCCTACCAAAACAAGAGACAGGTAATGTCCCCCGTCACTCCAAAATCCCCCAACGGCTTCCCAAGGACTTGAAGTAACGGGCAAAGCCTTTGCAGTGGTCGACAAGCCCCTACCCAACCTGGGCTCTAGCTGCCTCTGCGATCTCACCCCCCACCCCCCTCCACCTTGCTTTGTCTGGTGCAGTCACATCAGCCTCCCTTCTGGTCCCCAAACATGCAACCTCGGGGCTCTATGCTGATTATTCATCTGAATTAGAACATTCTTCCCCCAGGGTTGTGCAAGGCAGCAGCCCCTCCTTTCGGTCTTTGCCATATTGTCCCTGTAATGCAGAAGGCCTTCTGCAGTCGTCCTCTAATTAAGAGCAGCCCTCCCTGCTGCCCCACCGGCCCTTGCGTCCCCCTCCCTCATTCTATTTTTCTTCCCAGCAACCACCTTTCACACTGTTCATTGACTTGCTTATTGCTTTCTTTTTTGTCTTGGGGGGGGGGGGTTATTCGCCACATCTACAGCTTAGAGAAGGCATTTGCTGCTAAGTACCTGCTTGGGACGGAGTGGATGGCTATGAACTTGAAGAACAAAGACCAGCAGCTGGAAGAACTGAAGAGTGGGAGTGGGCCGGGAGAGCCCTGGCTGGGAGAAGCCTGGAAAGGCCGTGTGCAGACTCCTCCTCCCAGAAGCCCACCATGTAGAAAAGGCAATGGACTGAGTGAGGATCAGAGAAGCTGCCCCGGATGGAGGCCTGGGCTGTTCTCTAGATCCGTGTCTCCGGATCTCCACAGGATGCAGGAGGCAAAGCTGCCTGACCTGGACGCGCACCTCAGAGCTGTCACGCCAAGGAGAAACAGACTTCTTGGCAGCTGAGGTCCGGTCACTGTTGGGACGCTCCTGAGAGTACCCCGACATGTGTCTGAATGAAGAGACCCTCCCCCTAACTCTCCATCCCCCTTAATCTCCTTGACTTTGCTCACGATGCTGTTCCTATCTGATAGTATCTACTGTGTCTAGCTTCTATGTTCTCTTTTCTCTCTACCGCTCTTGATATGAAACTCCTTAGGCGCAGAGACCGCTCCTGTCTTGTTCTGTGTCCCGAGGTCCCAGTACTGTGCCTGGTAGAGAGCATACACTCCATAAATGTTGTTAAATGAATGGTCATAGGGGAGCGGAAGGAAGGAGGAAAGGAGGAAAAACAGTTGTTAGGAACGAAGAGGGAGATAAAAGTGACGTCACTTTTTAAAAATTTCCATTCTGCTTTATTATTTATTTTATTGTATTTTAATCTTTTTAAAAAAGATTTTATTATTTATTTATTTCAGAGAGAGCATGAGCTGGGGGAGGAGCAGAGGGAGAGGGAGAAGCAGACACCCCTCAGCCCATTAAGACTCTACCTTTGGCTCAGATCAAGATCCCAGCGTCCTGGGATGGAGCCCAGCATCCTTCTCCCTCTCCCTCTGCCTGCGGCTACCCCTGCGTGTGCTCTCTCTCTCTCTGTCAAATAAAATCTTAAAGAAAGAGAGAGAGTAATCTTATATTGTATCTCAAGCCAGTGAAGTGGTATTTTTTTGTACATCAATTTTTTTAAGTAAAAAAAAGAAAAAAAGACACTAGTGGGTAAATAGGTGAAGGAAGCAGACACCTCCAGCAGATCTGAAGAAGAAAGGAATATATTTCCCACCTAAGCTCCGCTGTTTTACATGATTGCCCATCCTAGTGACTAAATTAGTGCTTGCTAAACTCCTAGCCAGGCTGCCATATTGAACCAGGACGCCACTTCCCCATGTGGACAGTTGCCAACCTGTAGCATTTTCTCCCCAGGATAAAAACACTTTTTTTAAAAAAAAGATTTTATTTATTTATTTGACAGATGGAGATCACAAGTAGGCAGAGAGGCAGGCAGAGAGAGAGGAGGAAGTAGGCTCCCCGCTGAGCGGAGAGCCCAATGCGGGGCTCGATCCCAGGACCCTGGGATCATGACCTGAGCCCAAGGCAGAGGCCTCAACCCACTCAGCCACCCAGGGGTCCCGATAAAAACACTTTTAAGGACAAATAGGAGCCAACATACCCCCTCCCTCAGTCCTCCTTTACCCACGCTGCCCTCCATCATCTCCCAGACCCGTCTGCAGACCCCAGCGGGTTACTGGAGAGGGGAAAAGCGAACTTTCTCTCCAGAACTTCAGTTGCGACTCCCCATCAGCCCTCAGGTCTCAGGACAGAGCCCGGGGGGGCGTGGCTTCAGCCATCGGAGCGAAGCTCCCAACCGTGTGGGGACCTGTCCCACAGGAAGGGGCAGTTCGCACGCACAGAAAAAGATGGCCAGAGACGCTTCCAGAGCTCAGCGTGGGGAGGACTCCGTCCCAGCCCAGCAGGTCAGTCGTCAGGAGGAGGAGACAGTTCAAAAGTGAGAGCCCGAGAGGCTTAAATGGAGGTAAAATCAGTCTTGTTTCTCGCAACCACCGGCACCTTCAGTGCAGGGGAAGTTAAATACTAGAAAAGTGAACGTGGAAGGCCGGCGTCCCACCTGCTAGCTTCGCAGGGCGGCTGGGCGGCCTCCCGCGGGCTCCCTCTGACCCATCGGCCCCTCGGTGGGGTGGGGGCGCCCCGCGAGGACGCCCTCCCCCTGGAAGGCCGTGACCCGCGGCCCAGCCGCCGAGCCTCCCCGCCCCCCACCCCAGGGCCGGGCCTGACCTGAGCGGCTGGTGGCCGGGGAGCCCGAGCCCGCCCTCCAGGGGACCCCGCTGCCCGCCCTGGCCGCCACGTGCCGCGGCCTCGACCCCCGCGCCGGCGCGCACGCACCTCGATCGGGTCCCCGCGCGCGTCGCAGGCTCCGTGGCTCCGGGGAGGCCCCCGAGGTCCCCGCGGGCAGCGTGGAGAGAAAGCAGCGGCGAGCACCGAGAGGCCTCCGCACTGCTGTCGGCTGGGGTCGGGGGTCGGGGGTGGCGTTCGCACCGGCGCCAGCTCCGCGCCACCGCGGACCCACGGGTAGGGGCGGACGCGCGCACGGAGGCTCGGTCTGGAGGGGCGGCGCCGGGGCTGGAGCCCAGGCCGAGCTTCGGGAGGGTCCCCAGAGAGGGTCACTGTGCAGGGGCTCCCCCACCCCGGGACGGGCTCGCGGCGCCGGCAGAGGCCGAACCCGGCCAGGGCGGGGACGGCGCCCAGCCGGCGGCTCTTCCCCAGGGGACCTCCGCCACCGCGACACCAGACCCCTTCCCGGACTGCGGAAACCAGGCAGACGCTGCTTTCTCTCTCCCTCTCCCACCTCCAGAAACTCCTCACACCGTTCCAGGGGGACCCTTCGGCCCGACCTGGGGAGCGCGCCGCGTCCCGGCGAGGAGACTCCTTCCTAGAGCCGGGGAAGCGCTCGCGATGCTAGAGCTGCCTTGCTTCCCAGTCGTTTGTAAAAGAAATTTTTTTTAAAAAAAGCTCTTATTTACTTGTTTGACAGAGATCACAGGTAGGCAGAGAGGCAGGCAGACGGGGGTGGGGGGAGCAGGCTCCCCGCTGAGCAGAGAGCCCGATGGGGGGCTCGATTCCAGGGCCCCGAGATCATGAGCTGAGCCCACGGCAGAGGGTTTAACCCACTGAGCCCCCCAGGCAGCCCCGTAAAAGAAACTTCTGCCAGTGATAATGGTTTCCAAAAGCCCCCTACTGCAGAAGGCAGTCGAACAGCTGAGCCTTACTTTATTATGGTTTTTTAAAAGGCAACACACGCATAACATTACATAAATTTACCATCTTAGCTATTTTTAAGTGCACAGTTAGGAGCCTCAAGTATATTCCTTGTTGTGCAAAGAGCTCCCAACTTTCCCATCCTGAGACAGTGAAACTCTGTACCCATTAGCCCCTAGTTCCCCTCCCCCAGCCCCTGGTAACCACCTCTCTACTTTGTGTCTTTTCTTTTCTTTTTTTTAAAGATTTGATTTATTTATTTGAGAGCGGGAGAGCTTGCTGGAAGCGCAGAGGGAGAGGGGAAAGCAGGCTCCCCGCTGAGCAGGGAGGCCCTGGCAGGCACCATCCCCCTGAGGGCCCCACCCGAGGACTCTGGGATAGAAACCAGAGCCAAAGGCAGATGAGTCACCTAGGGCCCCCTCTCCTTTCTGTTTCTATGATTTTGAGGGATTTATATACTTCGTATGAGTGGAATCAGACACTGTTTTTGCCCTTTTTAGGTCGCGTCCTGGAGGTTCATCCCTGTGACAACACGTTTAATGGGAAGGTAGAAGCCGATGGTCCTTGGACTGGAGCTCCCGCCATCACACCAGGCTTGGTCTTTGAAATGTCTGAGGTGGTGCTGAGACTTCCAGAGGGAGACTGGGGGCGGGGCCCTGGGCAGGTTTTGAGGGGCTGCTCTGTCCTAAGGGGTCCATCTCCGCTCTGGGCTGGTCTTCACGTTCCCCCTCATTAAGAAAACCTGGAGATGTGGCCCTGCCCACCAAGAACTTGGGTCTGCACAGGCCACATCTTGGTGAGAAGAGTCTCTCCCAGGGACTCCTTCGTGGCTCAGTCAGGTAAGTGTCTGCCTTCCGGTTTAGGTCAGGATCCCAGCATCCTAGGATCGAGCCTGTGTCAGGCTCCATTGGAAGTCTGCTTCTCCCATTGCCCCTCCCTGCTCTCTCTTTCTCACTCAAAAAAGTAAACAAAATCTTAGGAAAAAAGAAAAAAGCAGCCTCTCCCCTTCCCCACCCAATTTACGCCCCTAGTGAGAAGGACCTTTATAGAAACAATCCCCACCCCTCTTTGGGGTGCGAGGTCACTTCACATAAAATCAATTCATTACCCTTGGGGCAACTAATACATTATATGTTAATAAAAGCAATTAAAAAATAAAAAGTAAAAAAGTAAATATGTACTGTCGGGGGGGGGGGGGAATCAGTTCATTAAAATAATCAGACAAAAGCCTTCAATCCCACCTTGTGATCATCCCAGCTGTGTCCTTCCAGGAGTGAAGGTCAGTTCAGGGGCACAGAGTCACAGCCTCGTGGACTATCATTTCCCCATAATAGAGAAATTAGGAAACCGAGCTCAGGAAAAGCTCACTTCTTCTGAAACATGAAGCATTTGGGGAGCGTTCTGAGTAAAACCACGACTTCAAATAATTCCTCACTGATTTAGCAAGCTATCTGCTGAGCTGACCATTTTTGCAAAATGATCTTTCAGCACACGGGCTCTTAGAAAATTGAATTCTGTGGGGAAGGCTGGTTGGGCTGGCATCTAGGGAAGGATGGGGGTTTCCTGCCCCCTAGTGGCTTTGTGGCTAATGACGAGGGCGGCAAGACCACTTCCAGGCACTTCTCCCTTCCTCTCAGAGGAGGTGAGGAGGGAGAGGGCTGGCCTTCCTAAAATCGTATAAAATCATATAAGCCTGGAAGTCACAAACTCTGCAAACATCTACCAGGCCGGGCACCATATTAGACACAGGGGCTCAAAGAACCTGCAAGACAGATCTCCATTGAAGGAGATCAGTCAAGTGATGGGAAGAGGGACTGAACCATGGTTACGGAACAATGGGACAAGAACTGTCATAGGGATGTGTTCGGGGTGCCACGGGATCAAAGAGGAAGCTCCATAAATCCTACCAGATGGAGAAACAGCACAGTGGGGAAACCAACTTAGAAACAAATCCATAAACCGTTCATTTTCTGCGGCAGGTTACCATCATGGAGAACATTAGCAGACTCGTGGGAGAACGAATCCACACAACAGAGCCTCTGCCTATCCGAAGTCATGAAGGGCGTGTAGAGATGTCCCTGCAAAAGACACTCGGGCAGAGGGAGAAGGGAAACCCCGCAGGCGCTGGGCATGCTGTGAGCAGCTTGGGCGCGTGGGGAGGCGGGGTCGGGCTGGAGGTAGGAAGACCAGCTGGAGGGTACTGCAGTGGTCCCAGCTCGATGTGCAGTGGAAAAAGGAACAGATCAATGATATATCTAAACGATGGAGACCATGAAATAATTTTTAAAGAGGCTAAT
Source organism: Martes martes (assembly GCF_963455335.1). Lineage (NCBI taxonomy): Eukaryota > Metazoa > Chordata > Mammalia > Carnivora > Mustelidae > Martes > Martes martes. Next base: position 102,013,703 of record NC_137899.1, on the reverse strand, counting down.
TCAGGGCTGCTCTGGCGAGTGTTCGGGCTGCCACATCGAAGGGAGGTCTGTTCATGGCACAGGCAATGCCTTATTTCAAAAAGTTGTGTTATATGTTGTTTAACTTCATTGATGGGAATTGTATGTTTACTACAACTTTGGCAGATGGTAGTAAAGTGTCTTGTAACTAAATTTGCATATTTTGACAGTTTTCTGATGGAATGAAATGTCCTTGTTTGTTACAGTACTTATTAAGAAGTAATATGCTCATTCGAAATAAGTCAATCAGAAAAAGACAATGATCATATGATCTCCCTGATATGACGAATTTGAGAGGCAACGTGGGAGGTTGGGCGGCAGGGAAGGAAAAAGGAAACGAGATGGGATCGGGAGGGAGACAAACCATAAGAGACTCTTAATCTCACAAAACAAACTGAGGGTGGCCAGGGGGAGGGGGGTCAGGAGAGGGTGGTTGGGTTATGAACATTGGGGAGGGTGTGTGCTATGGTGAGTGCTGTGAAGTGTGCAAACCTGGCGATTCACAGACCTGTACCCCTGGGGCTCATAATACATTATATGTTAATAAAAAATAAAAAAAATTTTAAAAAGAAAGAATATGATCATTTATAAATGTTTCACTTGGAGAAGAGACACCATTTTCTCATTCACATAAGGGCTGGTGGCTATCCCAGGCCGATTGGCTGTGGAGTGTCTGGGGTCACAGCCCTTCTGGTGGCCTTCTCGGAGACAGAGCTGTGGGAGACCCATGTTTGGGAGGGGTGGGGGGAGGGAGGAGCACTTTAGCTTGGGGACAGAGTCTCGGGCACCAGAGACAGGATAGGCAGAGAAGTCCCAAAGGTCATGACTGATTCCTCCTTCCCTTTTGTATTCATGTCAACCCCCCATTGGAAGCAACCGAAATTAGGCAGGATAAAAATGTTGTCTTCTCAAAAGCCTCCAGGAAGCATTAAAGCAATAAGGAACTACAAGGCCAGAGCAAGTACTGGAAAGCCAGGACGATGCGTTCCCTGCGGCCTGTGCCCCACCCCACCCCACTCCCGGAAAGATGAGAACTTTGCTTTGCAGCCTTCCTGGGAGAGCGGATCAGAAACCAAAGCCCCAGGGGGAAGGGTCAGAGCAAACCTTTCCTGGACAAAGCGACCCCATCAGGGAAGACAGCTCGGGGCTCTGGTGGCCGCACGAGAGGCCACGTGCTGAAGCTTTGTCAGGGACTTGAAGGATTCGGGTAAGCTGGTGGCAAAGTGCTGGAGGACGCGAGGGGCACACTGGTCACCGTGATTAGGCCATGTGTGTCCGCAGGGTGGCGACCCATCAGTTAGGCGTCTACCCGCCCACAGAGACTGGGAGATGGGCCACTCCCTGGACGGGTACGTTTCAAAGGGATGACACCCACATCCTTGAGAATGACAGCTCTGGGTTGTACGACTGGGAGGAGGCTTTTTAAAAGATTGACATCTCCAAGGTGTGGAAAAGAATTGTAATTACAAGGTTTCTACAGCAGATTCTCTAAGAAGGGGGAGATGGGGGGGCAGGAGTCGAGACAGACCAGTGTCAAGTTTGAACACACCTGGTGACACCTGTGTCTGCGTGGCGGGAGTGGCTGGCGGGAGCACACACACCTGCTAGCAGGCTTCTCTTCACCTTCCTGTTACCGTCTGGTCCGGATGGGCTCTGAATTATGGCTGTCACTGTCGCAGTCGCAGCCCTAGCCCCTCCCCACTGCCCCAGCTAACTACTTCCTAGCTTCTCCTTTCTTCTAACACTCTCCCACCTCCCCGTCCCGGCTCAGTGGGTGACCTCGCCTTCTTCATTCTTAAGGAAAACAGAAAGGGTGGGTCCAAGCACCCCACCACTAAGTCCCACCCCCCACCCGTGCCCACCCCACCTCCCCCCACCACCTCCACTGCCCCCCCTCCCCGCCTTGGGCTGTGCCATGGACTCCACCTGCCTTCCCAATACCTCGACTGACCTGTCCTACCTGGCCTGAGCCCAGCTCCTCTGTACACCAACCCCTCTTCTTCCCCCTTCTCTGGTACCCGGCTCTGACAAGTGCCCCTCGCCCGAAGCCATCTGTGTCCCCTGTCTCCGGGACCACTGCCAACAGCAAGCGGCCAGGCGTGTTCTCTCATCCTCAAAAAAGAAAACTCCCTTACCCCGCTCTCCCCTCGGACTTCCACCCAATTTCTCTCCCCTTTACTGCAGATTTTGCCGGTGTCGTATCTAGACTCAAGATCACCTTGGGAAGAAGCAATCTTTCCAAGTAATTACAATTTCCAAGTAATCTCTACGCCCAATGCAGGGCTCAAACCCACAACCCAGAGATCAAGAGTCAAGATCAAGAGTCGCAGACTCTAAGGACTGAGCCAGCCAGGCGCCCTGTCCCTGGCTTTAATCCCATAGGCCTGGGGTGTTGGACAGGGAGGGCGGTGCCACCTGCAAATGACTCTGCGGGCGCCTAGCAGGACTTTTTCCTGGGGCTGCGGGCTGGAGCAGAAGCAGAGCACGAGTCCCCCTGGAGCGTCGGGGCTGCTGCGCTCTGGGCTGCAGCCCCCAGCCCCACTCTGTGATTCCCCCAGGGAGCTCTTAGTATGTTTTCTTTCCTGTGCTTTTTGGTTTGGGGTTTTCTGAGCGGTTTGTTTTGGTTTTGTTTTTGTTTTTTCCGCTAATGTTGCTGCTATTTTTGGTTTTGTTTCCTGAACCCTTCGTTTTTCTGTCCCGTCTCCTCCAAAGGAGAGACTCAGCAGAGGGGGCGAGCACCAGGCAGCGAGGCTGGCATCTGGCAGGACCAGGCTGACCTTGCCCTCTGGCCAGGAAGCAGGAAGCCACGTCCCCCGCCCCCCCGCAGGCCTAGGAGAAGAGCCGCTCCCCGACACCCCGACACCCGGTGCGCGGCGACCAAGAAATAAGGCCAGAAACAGACCCTTGTGCTCCTGCTTCTCTACTTCCCGAGGGAAAACAGTCATGAGACACTCTTCTATGACTTCTGCAACTGGGAGAGCGCCCCGCCCCCCACCCTCCACCTCCCCACTCCGTAAGGCCCACCACGGCCTCTTCCAGCGAGGTTCCGGAGCTCAGGGCAGGGGGAGCCCAGGGCAGGGAGAGCCGTGCTGGTCCCTTGCAGTGAAGGGCCACCAAGGGCCACCTGCAGGCTGGCTGGCTGTGTCCTGCGGCGCTGATTGTGGGCAAGACAAAGGGCTCCCTTGTTGTTATGGCGATGGTCATTCTCTCCCCACCTCAGCTGGCAGCAAAGAAAGGGAAGAGCCGAATTGCTTCTGGAAGGTTCTAGAGAAACCCGGGCCAGACACAAGAGTCCTAGAGACCTGAATCAGTAGTGAAAAGAGAAAGTTCTTAAACCGCAAGTGATCGACAATGGTAGGGAAACAGCTTTTCGGAGGTTAAAAGCGTGTTTGTATCAGACCTCGGAAAGGTCAAGAGTGGTTAAAAGCTAGTGAGAGACCGGATTTTAACGTAAAGAAAACCACCCAGAGAGAAGGAACGCGTCAGCCTAAAGGGAAGGGGAATTTCTGTGCCGGCGGAGCTTACAGCGTCCCAGGGCTTCGGTGAGGGGACACAGCTTCACACTGGCTCTTCTCCCAGAAGTTTCTCCAAATTCTTCAAATTTGTTCACCTATAAAAAGCAAAGCTTTCGGGAGAGGGGAATGGGGGATTATGGTTCGACAGACACGGAGTTTCAGCTTTACAAGACCAAGAGCGCCCGGGATGGATGGCTGGGATGGTTGCACATGTCCTTGACTGCGAGAACCCTGCCGAACTCGAGATGGAAAGGGAAGGCTTTCGGCCGTGACGCGACCTCCACAGCAAGCTGTTCCTCCGGGGTGTCTGGGTCGTTCCCCATCTTCGGAACACCCCTGCGCACCAGGAGAGCTCCCGGCAGGCAAGGACCCCGCCGTCTGGCTTCCGGCGGCATCTCCAGCTCCCGCCCCTATCTGGGGATGAATGAATGAGGGAGGGAATGAATGAAGGAGTAAATGAGAAAAAACCCACACTCCTCCATTCCGGGTTTCTGGACATATATCCCAGGAGTTACACATTCTCTGCCTCTGGCTTGCCTTGGGATCCTGGCGCGGGGCCAGCTCCCCCGAGCTGCAGACCCAGCACAGCTCCCCCCCACGGCACCCCGAGCTGCTGCATGCAGGGACCCCGGGAGCACACGTTGCCCTCCAGTGCCCAGCTTCCTGGGCTCCCACCAGACCCGCACCCCTGTCCCCAGAGAACCCTTCCACAGTGGTGTCCGGGCCCTGCCGCTGGGACCCGGGGGACCTGTTCTGCAGACACGGAAGTGGACATCTGGCTGCCAGTGTCGGCTTCCTGAGCAGACGACGTCTCCTCTTAGGGCCGGAAGGGGCCCGGCTCCTGGCCCTTTAGTGGGGACCTGAGACTTGAGGAGATGGTGGCCAAGGGAGGGAATTCGAGGTGGAGACTAGTGGCCGGGGTCAGCCCACCCTCCTGCGTGCTGGGGAGCCACGCCGGCCCTCGGGAGGGACTTGGGGGCCCTGGTGAGGCTCTCCTTTAGCAGGCAGCGGGCCCGGGTCAGTGCTTGAGACCGATGCAACTGTCACCCCAAAGTCCTCGGCCATGCGGGGTAATCAACTGGTAGCTTTTAACAGACACTCACAAGGGTCCCCGCATCTTGAAAGGAGTGTCATGGGCCCAGAGCCCCCGGGGACAGCAGAGGCGGGAGATCAGGGCAGAGTCACGCGCCCCCGAATCTGAACACCAGTTCTCTCTCACCACCGGTGTGAACCGGAGCCCGTGCTAGCCACCCTGGGTCTCGGTTTGTTCGTCTGCATGACGGAGATACAGCTCTTACCTAGCCCATCGGTTGTCAGGGGCCAGAGGACCCTGTCCGTACGGCACTTACCCACTGCCTGACCAGGGGCCGCGAGACGTCCGGGTACATCACTGAATCAATTTCCGTGGCAGAAAAGCTGCCGGAAGCAGGGCTTGGGGGACGAGTGGCGGGTGTTGCTGATTCGGGCCTGCGGGGACCAAAGCGAGGGGGTGGGTCAGACCTCCACAGGTCAGGGCTGAGCCCCGTGGGGCAGAAAATGAGCATCTGCAGGAGAAGGGCTACGAGAGGAGAGTCCAGCTTTACCCAGAGACTGTGAGACCCAGGGGCCTCCCTCACCTCCAGCCTGAGGCTCTGCTGGGGAACCAGACGCTGAGCCCTGGGCCTCAGCCTGGAGACTGTCTGAGGTGTCACGTCTACTCTGACAGCCTGGCCCAGGTCACTGCCAGCGCAGGGCCCTGCCCCAAGCACCCAGGAAACGAGTCCCCTCTGACCGTGAGCCCCAACCTCTTGGCTGTGACTCTCTCCGTCACAGCCCTGACCCCAATTTGGGGGTGTAGATCGGTGATTTCGTGATTATTGCTGTAATCGTGGACCACCCTGGTGTTCTCTAGTGAATGTAAATTCTAAAGGAACCAGAAAAGGCCAGAAAGCCAAGAAACCCAAAACACATACGTAGCAGGTCCCCAAACCAAGCCTGGCAACTGTCAAATGCCAGTAGGCACTGTGGTAGAAACTGACGCCTCCCACCTTTCAGCCCCGAACCTCTTCACAAGGCCTGTGCCACAGGGGAGCTCCCCGGGACTTCGTGCCTCAGACAGAGACAGAGGAGCGGAAAGACAGAGGGACCACTCCACTCACCTCCAAGCGCAACTGTCTCCCTTCCCCCAAGGACACAGTCCCCTTCCTGCTTCCCTACCCCATCCTGCTGTCTTCTTCCCTCCCCTCCCCCAGTATTTTTGACCTTTTGGCCCACGATGTTTTCTGCCACGCCACACCCGTATTTGATGACATGTGCTCCAGAAGCATAACGAATCCTTTCTCGCCTGGGTTCATCACAATTTGATAATTATATATGTGTCCAGAATAGCATTTTCTGATATCAACCCATAGATATTATCCTCCTGGTACCCCCAGTCCCAGGGAGGCTGGATGGTAGAATCCAGCTCGCCCGGCCATGCAGCGCCATGCGGGGCTTTGGGGACCAAGGACATGAGTGTGAGCATTTAAAGAACCACCCCCCTCTCCATCCCAGCTAGACGTTACCCGAAGGAAAGCTACACCTTCCTCCTTCCCTGTGAAATATCAGGGCTGGGCAGATCGGCAGGCATCTAGCCCCGGGCCAGCTCTCCTGGAGACACCCCTCGCAGTGTCAAGACCTTTAGGTCTGCTAAGGGGACATCAGCAGCAAGCATTGGGGTGGTGGGGTGGGTGTCAGCCGCGAGCCAGAAAGAACCTCAGCGTCACTTGCCTCCTGCTTCTCAAACTCGGGTGCTCCTGCTCCGTGGGCTAAGGGCTAGTGCTCAGGCTCCGACGGACCAAATATGGGTAGATAATAAAGAATCACTCAACACGAGAACTCTGAGCTAAATAAAAATCCTCCTTTGCAGGCGGTGGCCTTGGGACGCCCTGCCAAGCCTGTCTGGGGCCAAGGACTGAGTCGACCCTTTCCAAGAAGCAGAGTATAATCAAATTACACTCTTGAAAGTTGCTAAGAGAGTAGATTATAAATGTTATCACCACACATACCAAAAAAAGAGAATTATGTGAGAGAAAGAGTGTGGTAATCATTTTACAGCACACACAGGTATCAAGTCATCCGATTGTACACTTTACTTATGTATGTTAAATGCCAATAATATCTCAATAAATCTAGAAAAATATTTTTAAAGTTTTAAAGTCCGTTTCTTTTAAATAGATTAATGAATGAATGAATTTAACCACAAAGGTGTGACATCCGGGTATCGTGACACCTGGCCCACGATGTTTTCTGCCACACCACACCCATATTTGATTATATGTGTTCCAGAAGCATAACGAATTAGAAGCATCAGGGCCATAAAATTCTACTTAAGAGACAGTGCAACGCGGCGGGAAAGGCCACGAACTTTCAGGGCAGGTAAAGCGGCACCGAGTCCCATGTGGGAGGACTCTCTGCTGCCACCTGCTGGCCCTCGTCAGTTACACCAGCCTGTCATCCTAAGTTGGTCAATTACATTTGTAAGATATTTCCCCAGCGGGGGAGTCCACTTCTCCCTCTCCCTCTGCCTCTCCCCTCTCCCACCGCTCCTGTGCGCACTCTCTCTCTCTCAGATAAATAAATAAAATCTTAAAAAATAAATAAGTAAAATAAAAGATACTTTCCCAAAAAACAAAGGCATCACACACACACACTCTCTCTCTCTCTTTCTATACATACAGATAGAGCAACATATGCTGACTGTACCAATATAACACATACCAATATGTCTTATGAATACAGATACACAAATCTGCAGCAAAATACAGACAAGCAAATCCTCAGCAAAATACTAACATACCAAATCCGTAAATATACAAAAAGGATTATACACCATGAAAAAGTGGGATGTATTCCAGGAACACCAGGTTGGTGCGACATCTTAAAATCAAGTCACCCAATATGCCGTATCACTGGAATAAACAACAAAAACCACAGGATCAGACACAGAACAGCGTTTGACAAAATCCAAAGCTCTTTGGTAATAAAAACTCTCCCTACACAGGGAATGCAGGGGAATGTCCTCAGCCTGCTAAAGGGCATCTGTGAAAAATCCACAGCTAAACCTCAGGTCGTCTCACCCCGGAGCGGATGCACCTTCCACTGTGCAGGGAGGCAGATGAAGGTTGCCCGCTGCCCATTGTCCCCCAGGTGTCTCTTAGCAGAACCCAGGACACGACAGCCTGAGGGGTCACAAGTAAGGTCTCTCTCCCCTAAAGTCTCTCTCCCCCACATCCCAAAACCACACTGTCATGGGGCCTCTGGTCTAAGGCATTAAAAGCCCAGTTAGAACGTTAATTTTTTTAAAAGATTTTATGTATTTATTGGGGGGGGTAGCATGAGAGGGGAGAAGGTCAGAGGGAGAAGCAGACTTCCTGCTGAGCAGGGAGCCCGATGCGGGACTCGATCCCAGAACTCCGGGATCATGACCTGAGCCAAAGGCAGTTGCTCAACCAACTGAGACACCCAGGAGCCCTAGAATGTTAATTTTATGCCAGAGGGTTAAAACATGAAGCCACTGTCACTTGTAACCCCTTGGCCTGAATGAATTTTCATGAGCCCTAACAGGGGGCTCAGGCATGAGTCACGAGACGAGTATATTTCGGTGAGCGGAGGAAGGAGGAAAGCTGGATCTCAGGGGCGCTGAGAGCAGGCCAGGCGGGCATTGGGGGCGCAGATGCAGAACGCTGCAGGTAAAGCTGGAAGGGAGGAACGGGCACCGAAAGCCAGCTGGCCATGTCCAGGGCCACAGGGCAAGGAGCCCTGCCTGCCCCAAGTGTGGAATCCCAGATGGGAAGGACAGAGCAGGCGAATGAGAAAGGGCAGAGAAGCACCAAGGCTCGCAGAATTCTCTGAATTCGCAACGGCTCCGCTCCGGAGTGTGGGCAAGCCGCGGACTGGAGAACCAAGGAGGAAACCAAGGCTGCAGGAAGAGGCCCGACCCCAGCTCTGCCTTCCCGGCTGGGGGCCTGCAGGACTCTGTGCACCTGCCCAAGCATGGTCCCCCCTTCCTAGAAGGGAGGTGAGAAGACCTGCTTCCTGTGTTCCTCGATGCACATGACGACAGCTTGGTGGATGGAGGTGTGCGTCCTGCCTCTGCTGTTTGGACGGCACATCCCTGGCTAACTGCTGGCACTCTGCATGCGTCCGTCATCTCCCATAACATGGGGTATGTGGAGCCCACTTCAGAGATGCGGGGGGGGGAGGACTAATGAGACCAGGCTTGTAAATGAGCAAGTACCCATCCCATGGGGGTCCCTAATAAATGCTAGATTGTAACCCAAGCCCCAGGAGTGGGAAGCAGGCACGGAGGGGCTGGGGAAGTATGCAGACATCGAATTTGAGGAGGGGGTCCCTGGTGCCCCACAAAAGCCAGTGAAGGCAAAGGACGGAGCAGAGAGTGGGAGCAGTTCTCTCATCGTCTGCCTCTGAGCATTCCTCTCATTTGCCTCCAGATCTCTCAGCGCCTCCCACCAGTGGAACCACCAGCTCCAGGCTCCAACAGGTAGATCACCTGGAGTGCCAGGGGACACCCTCCATACCCGAGCCAGGCAGGGATCGGCGCTCCCCCCAGACTCCCAGCCTTTAGGGATGGCTTTGCAGAGCCTGCTAAGGACTCGGCGCTGGAATGGGCACCCACCCGGCTACTTGAACCTTCACCAGCAAATTACCATTTCAAACAGGCTGCGAACTGTGTGTGCTGGCTGCTTGACAGTTGCTCTTTTCAAGAATGGTCCGGAGCCTTCCGGAACCTTCCTTCCGAATGGTGGGCAGAGGTTGAACTCCAACATTTCTTCTCCCCCACCAACACTAACTTTGCTAGCAGTCTTAAGAGGGGAAATTTCAAAAAGCTGGAAGGATTGAGTGCAAGCACTCTTTAAGCTGTTATTAAGAAATCTTCCAACACATAACAATGACAGAATGAATGAGAGGAGGCCCAGGTACCTGTCACCCGACTTCAAATTGTCAACACCTGTTTCCTGTGCTCCACCCCACCCCTTGCCCCCAGTCCGGGTCAAAGCAAATCCCAGACAGCGTTTCATTCCATACATATCTCTGAAATTAAAGATCCTTTATTAACATAAGTACAATAACCTAATTATAACCGAGAAGAAGCTAATAAACTACATTATCAAATACCCAGTAAGCGCTCAAACATCCACACTTTGAAGAGTTATTTACAGATGAAAACAGCGCACAGCTCTTGAGCTCGTCCCTGCTTTCCCCACTCTCATCGCAAGCTTCCCTCCCTCGGGTCCTGAGGCTGGGCACCAACCCACGTCACAGCTATGCCCTCTTAGGTCGTGTTGAGCTATTTGGAGCAAACTTTGATTGCTGGTTTTTGGGGCTAATGCTCTTCAGAAAGTGACTCCAGTTTCCATCTTATTTCCTCTTGAAACCAGGAAAGAAACACGCAGCAAGAAGAAAACATGTCTGTCCTTGGAATTTTTCCCTTCTCTCCTCTCTTAGCCATCAACCTTCAGTTCATCTCTAGGGGGACAACTTACTTTGACAAGTCGGCTCTTTTGACCCATTTCCAAGGAGCCTTCTGAAAAACCTCATGGCTCTGTTTATTCATTCAGGAAATATTTGTTGACAGCCTCCGTGCTCTCTGACTTGCGCCTTCTTAAATGAACGTGGCCGGGGTGCCTTGCGGGGAAACAGCCCTCCTTGCTAAGTCGAGGGCGCTCAACGTCAGTTCTCCAAACGTGCACTAGAGGGCGCCACTCTCCCATCGGCCTCTGCTACGAAAGCCTGGCGTGTTGATGCCAAGTTCGGGTTATTTTCTTACTTGAATACATTTTACGCATAACATGTGGAAGCTGAAGATGTACGATGTGTTGCTTGATATATTTCCATATTTTAATATGACTGCAGTTCTACGATATCTATCACATTCCATAACTATAGGACGATATTGCTGTCTATACTCACTCTGCTGAGGGTTGGATCTCCGTGGCTCATTCACTATGCCTGGCACGTTTATACCCGTAAACAAGGTCAGTCTGGTCCCCTTCATCTCATTCAGGTTCTCGATAGCTAACCACATACTCAGCCAAATGACGCATCTCACACATCTTGCACCTTATAAAGGAAATAACTCCATTCATGGGATGCACAAAGATGGAAAGATAGGAACTCTATAATTCCCCGAAAATAGGTCTGGGTACCCATTAGCCATTGGTACAACACCCAGGGCTTATGGGTTTTGTAAAATTACGAGGACGCCGAAGACTATTTTTAATTTAAAATACCAAAAGAAATCTGCCAAGTCGAAATCAAGAAATCTTCGGGGAAATGTCTACAAGCAGTCGCTAACTTTGAAATGTAGTCTCGAAAAGATTTCATTACATATGAAACAATTCCTAAGAACAGACAACAGACAGAACTATGAAAGATGTGTTTGGGTTTGGTTTTGTCCTATTTACTTATTTTTGCTTTGGGTTTTTAATTACAAATACATTGAATCTTAGCTAAAGCTTTTTCTTCATCTGCTGAGATGACCATGTTTTTTCTCCATTTATCTGTTGAAGGGTATATTTCTTTAACAGATTTTTTTCCAACGTTGAACAACCCATGTCTTTGTTCAATAAAATCTTCTTGGCCATGACATATTTCTCAATAGATTTCAGGATTTGATTTGCTAATATTTATTTTGGATTTGTGTGATTATATTCCAAAGCGACATTGACCTAAAAAAGTCCTCCATTGTGTTGTCCCCATTTGGTTTCATTTTCAAGGTTTTGCTTGACCTCATTAAGAGTTTGGAACTGTGTCTCCCCCGTTCTCTGGAACTGACTGTAATGATCCTCTCTTCACGAGGGGTTGACACACCTTCCCAGTTAAAGCCACCTGGGCTCCCCGTCTTGAATTGGGCGTGGGGTGGTGTAAGTTGATGACTGATTCAATTAACCTTAGACTCACGGGGATATCCAGATTGTTTAAGTCTCTCTGGGGAATTTATGTTCTTCTAGAAAATGATCCATTTTCTGTGACTGTAAATTGACATAAACTGTGATTTTTTTGTGTGTGATTTTTCAAAATCTGTGTTGTGCCCATAGCTACACCCTCCTTCCCGTTTCCAGCATCATTTATACGTGACTTCTCTCTTTTTAGCTGGAGATTTTTCTATTTTATTTGTCTTTTCAAAGAATGGGTTTGGGTTTTATTGAGTCTCTAATAGTATTTTGTTTGCGACCCTACCCACGTCTGTGCTCTTCTTCAGGCACATTCTATTGTATATTTTCTGACATTGTAAGCTGAGTTCTTCATGTTTTGATTTTCGAAGTTTCTTCTCTTTGAATGAGTACCTTTAAGGCCAAAGTTTCCCTCTAATGACTACTTTCATTATACAGCACAAGTTCTTTGTTTTGTTTTTTAAGATTTTATTCATTTATTTGCAAGAGAGAGAGAGCATGAGCCGGGTGAGGGGCAGAGGGAGAGGGAGAGGGGGAAGCAGGCTCCCCGCTGAGCAGGGAGCCCAGTGCAGGGCTTGATCCCAGGATCCTGGGATCATGACCTGAGCTGAAGTCAGATGCTTAAACAACTGAGCCACCTAGACCCCCCCTTTTATTTATTTACTAATTTGAGAAAGAGTGTGTGATCTGTGGGAGGGGCAGAGAGAGAGGGAGAGAGAGAGAGAATCTCCAGCAGACTCCCCACTGATCACAAAGCCCCATGTGGGGCTTGATCCCGCAGCCCTGAGATCACCACCAGAACCAGAATCAAGAGGCAGACGTTCAACCGACTGAGCCACCCAGGCGCCCCAGTACAGCACACGTTTTGAAATGCAGTGTTTTCATAACCATCCGTTCATAAATATTTTGCCATGTCCATTACACTGTCTTCTGTGATCTGTGAATTATTAGTGTTTTTTTAATTAGTGTGTTTTTAAGTCCTTGAATATACAGAAACTTTAGTTATTTTGTTATTAATTATTTCTAATTTTATTGCATTGAGTTCACAGAATATGGTGACCATAAATACTTTCCAGCTAGGGGGGAGGCAACAGGAACCGAGAGAAGCTCCCCAAATGATATTTTTGTTCCCTCCCCAATGCTATACCCAGAGCACAAATCCAATCGAAGCCGACATTCCGACATTCATGCAACCAGGCCATCGACTTGTTCCCTGGGGTCCCGGGCTCAGACACCCCAGTCCCAGACCTGCAAATTTCCCCTGAGTCTTTGAGGGCTTTACACACAAGGAAAGGAATCATCAGATGATGTTCAAATGCTGTCATTGGAGATCAACCAAAAACATGAGAAATTAAATCTGTTCTTTTTAAAGATTTTATTTATTTATTTATTTGAGAGAGAGCACAAGTGGGGGTTAGTGGCAGAGGGAGAGGAAGAAGCAGGCTCCCCAGTGAACAGGGAGCCCGACGCAAGGCTCGATCCCAAGACCCCAGGATCATGACCTGAGTTAAAGGCAGATCTTTAACCAACTGAGCTACCCAGGCACACTGAGAAATTAAATCTTAAGAAAAAAAGGGCACAAGGCATATGAATAATGTGCCAACTAAGAGTGAGGGAGAGGGGCGCCTGGGTGGCTCAGTGGGTTAAGCCGCTGCCTTCGGCTCAGGTCATGATCTCGGGGTCCTGGGATCGAGTCCCACATCGGGCTCTCTGCTCAGCAGGGAGCCTGCTTCCCTCTCTCTCTCTCTGCCTGCCTCTCTGTCTACTGTGATCTCTCTCTGTCAAATAAATAAATAAAATCTTTAAAAAAAAAAAAAAAAAAAAAAAAAAAAAAAAAAAAGAGTGAGGGAGAGTAGTGAGAGGAGAGTACTGGTTGGACAAGCAAGACAGCCCACTGCCTGTCAGTTCACCCCCGTCCGGGGACACGTGCTCGGGCACGCCCTCATAATCCCCCACGACTGACACTGTGGGCACCCCCGCCCCGACCGACACTGGCCATAGGGACCCGTGTGCCTGTGCCACAGGCACTATCCCAGGGCTCACTGGCAATGTCGGCAATGCCGGGAGAATGGACTGTATCCAAGGGACTCCCTCAAGGGACAGTGGCTGGTCACACCAAAAGCCACCTTGGGGACTCTGCGTGTGAGACAAAGAGAAGGACACCCCGGGCAGGAGGCGAGGAAGCCAAGGGCAGTGGCAGAAAGCGGCATTAGCGACAAGGCGGAGGGCGCCGCAGCCAGCACCAGACAGGAGGTGGGAAACTGGCCAGTGTGTCCTCCTTCTTACGTTCACATCGAGACGGAGCCCTCCCCGATCCCAAGAACTCCCCACGCCACACACCCCCCCGGGGACTTCTGGGAGCGCTCACCTGCGGAGAAGTCCGCCTGTCCCCTCCGTCCCTCAGCCTGTGTTTTCTCACCTCCCAGGACCCCCTGGGCACCCCACGCCACCCACCTCCAGAGCGCCTCTGGCCCCGCACACGGACACAGTTCACGCCGCTCCTAGAAACGGAGGCTCTGTTGAACCCACGTGCTTTAAACTTAATGTCCGTGGGGCGCTGCTTGTCCCTAGAAGACAAGGAGAAGGACCAGCTCGTCCCCTCACGAATGAAAGAATTTCAGGTCCTTCCCACGTTTCAGAGGCCCCTATCCCCAGGGGCTCTGCCTAACAAAAGCTTTTACAAATGATTATTGTGAGGGCGCCTGGGTGGCTCAGTGTGTTGCACATCCAGCTCTCGGGCCGTGGGGGGGATCGAGCCCCGAGCCAGGTCCCACACTCAGCACGCGCTCGCTCTCTTTCTTTCAAATAAACAAGCCTTTAAACAACTAAAATAAAAATAATTATAATTAAACACAACAGATAACATGCTGTCTTGAAGCATCTGACTCTGAAACTGCCCAAGTCCCAGGCTAGTTAGGGACGAGCCGGGAGAATTTGTTTTACATGGGTTTAACCGATGACCTTCCAGAAACAAAGGGCGGCTCCAAGGGGTCTTTCTGTCTCTGCCGCTAGAAACTGCAGTCATCTCGCCTCAAGAAAGAAAAAAAGTTCTAGTCCTACAAGCATCTCTGGAGTAGAGGAGGCAGCGGCCACACAAGGCGGAGGATTCTGCTCCGGGCAGCCCCAAAGAGCCCACACAAGCGGTACAGAAGCGACTATGGAATTTCATCCCTGAAAGAAACTTCAGAGGGTGGCTCGTCTGCACGGCTCACTTCCTGCATCAGAACTAACTGCCGTTCAAAATGGCAAAGATCTTGGGGCACCTGGGTGGCTCAGTGGGTTGAGCATCCAACTCTCGGTTTTGGCTCAGGTCACGATCTCAGGGTCGTGGGATCAAGCCCCGTGTCAGGCTCTGTGCTCAGCGGGGAGTCTGCTCCCTGCTCTCTCTTTCCTTCTCCCTCTTCCCCTCCTCAACCTCACTTGTGCTCACTCTCTCTCTCTCAAATACATAAACAAATCTTTTTTAAAAATATTTTTTAAATTGTAAGGGTCTTGCAAAGCCACATAGCAATACTAGACCCCAGCCCTTGACCCTTGATCTAGATTCTTGGGCCTTGCCTCCAGTTGGGAGGGGCCTCAGAGCAGCCTCAGGCCTGGCCCCCCCGAAGGAGATGGCTGTCCCAATCTGTTCATTTACTGGCAGTTTTTTGCTGAAAATCTACAGGTAACTGGCCCCACACAGAACTGAATAAAGATACTTGTGATCTCTTGCATGTGCAAAGCGCTTCAAGCCTGTATTCCTCAAGATATTTCCTTAGTCTGGGGTCTTCCTAGAAGCAGAGCCTGAGACAAGGATTCCGTCCAAGGGGAATAAGTACTATTGAGACGTGCTCTCCGGAGAAGGGGAGTGGGAAGCAAGACTGGGTGGGGAAAGAGCCAGTGATGGGGTCTTGGCTGGAAACTGGTGTCCTCAGATCCCCTGGGGGGTTTCTGAGCCCAGGC
This sequence comes from Martes martes, assembly GCF_963455335.1. Lineage (NCBI taxonomy): Eukaryota > Metazoa > Chordata > Mammalia > Carnivora > Mustelidae > Martes > Martes martes. Next base: position 101,998,294 of record NC_137899.1, on the reverse strand, counting down.
TGCATTCTAGAGCTCACCCCCTGCCCAGGTCATCCTTAGTGGGGGTTGGCTGGGGCAGCCCCATAGCCAACCAGCTGTGAACCATCAGCAGCCAATACTCACGATAGCTCGGAAAAGGCACCTGGTGTGGCGCCAGCAGCATCCATAGCAGACATCCTCTCACTTGGGCGTCATTCCCGTGAAGGCACTGAGGCCTGGCCATGTTTGGAAGGGGCTTAGACAAAGGGGAGAGGCGGACCCACGGAGTGGGGGGAAGAACTGCTCTGTGAGCCACCTGCTTCCTCACCCAGGACTGGTCACTTTCTGGGCCCTTCTGTCCAGGTCAGGAGAGGTGCTGCTGGCAAACATCCCTAGGATGGGGTGGGGACCGCTGCCACCGGGGTCCTGAACCCTGCTGGAGGCGGCATCTTGTCTCTACACCCACGAGCCAGCCTCAGAGGAATGCGCATCTCCATCTCCTCCCAGAAGGGTGAACGGAACGTCTGAGTCAAAAGGCCAGCTGGGGCGGAGGGAAAGCGACAGTGCAGAGTGCCTACACACCCAGTTGTCTGGGGATCTCACTGACATGCAGCTCCTGACTCGGGTCCTGGAGTGAGGCAGCCACTGTGCATGGACAAGGTCCCAGGTGGCTCGATGGTGCTGGTCGGAGCAAGAGCGACGTACTACCCACCGGGAGCCCACTCACTGCTTCTCCTTCTGGTTGCCCCTGGTGAACCGGCCCTTCACTGGCTCGCGGACCACGGGATCCAGGAGGCACTGACCCCTCGGTGGCAGTGCGGGGCCCGGTCTGGCCATTCAGATCACTGCCCTCCGCAGAAGGGCTCGGGCCTTTAGGGCAGGAACCGAGCCTCAGCAGGCCGAGGGCTTCTTCCTGTCCTGTGTGCGAGCTGGGCTGGCAGCCCCCAAGAGGAAGGGCAGAGCCAAAGACGGGCTGGGGACCTGGCTGTCACCATCAAGTCCCTGCACGGCTGCCCCATGAGCCGACACGTCCCCATTTTGGCACTCGTCACTTTGAGTGGGACGAGAGCGCTGCCTGACTGAGCCCCAGCAGACCCAAGTTCCAAAGTCCTCTCCTTGAGTCACTGCCCCTCAGGACCTTCCTTGGCTGATAGAAACAATTGACGCGGCCCCAAATCTGACTCAAAGAGCAGAACACAGGGGCACATGGTGGCTCCTCAGTTGAGTGTCTGACTCTTGATTTGTTTTTTAAGTTTTATTCATTTATTTGACAGAGAGAGACAGAGATAGCAAAAGAGAGGAGGAGTGGGGAGAAGAGGGAGCAGTAGCCCCCCCCCCCCCCCCGCTGAGCAGGGAGCCCAACGCGGGGCTCAATCCCAGGGTGCTGGGATCATGACCCGAGCTGAAGGCAGACCCTCACGACTGAGCCACCCAGACGCCCTTGACTCTTGACTTTTGGCTCAGGTCATGATCTCAGGGGCAGGAGATAGAGCCTGAAGTCGGGGCCCGCACTCAGCGGGGAGTCCGCTTGAGATTCTCTCTCGCCCTCTGCCCCTCCCCTCGCTCCCGCTCTGTCTCTCAAACAAATAATTGTTAAAAAAAAAAAAAAAAAAAAAAGACTAGGACACGGAAGCAAGGTTCTGGGGTGAGCCTTGGCCGTGATCAGGGCCCGTGCCTCGGCGCCAACAGCAGGAGGGAAGTCGCTCACGCACGGGGGCAGGCGGCCAAGCTACTCATCGCTGCGATGCTGTGGCTTTTGAGCTGTGCTTTCTCCAGCCTTCGGCCACCACGGAACATAACTCCTCGAGACAGAACGGAGGCAGAGCTAGAAGCCACCGCCCGGCTCCCAGCTGAGGCCCAAATGACCACAGGTCACGCCAGCTGATGTCGAGGGAACATTTATTCCACTTGGTCAGCCCCGGCCGGTCTTAGTGGCCAACGGAAATATCCAGCCCCGACACCATTGCCACGCACTCCTGCGTAGCCACGTCGGGGGTCCCTCCTGCCCCGCTGCCCCAGATAGGGGAGGACCCGAGGGCCCCTACGGCCATTACTGCCCCGGGGGGAGCCAGCTCATGACCCAGCAAAATGCACCCATGCGGAACTCACTCACGGCTCCTCTCCTCCTCACCGCCAGTCACCGCACAGCCTCCAGCACTGGACCCATCAGCCAGCTGACAAGTATTTCCTGAGTGTTACGAGCCCCGCCCCGCGCCGGACCCTGCTGGGGCTTCAAGAAGACACGGCCCATCCCCGCCCTCAGGGGGCTCACAGTCTAGCTGGAGACCCAGCACACGCACAGCCACACGCGTGCGCACGGACGACTCGGGGTCCCCGAGGGTGAGGCGGCGTGTCAACACAGGTACTGTTCGGCGGATGAGGATGGAGGGCCTGGCGGAGAAGAGGGACCGGCAGGGTGGGGGAAGGGCCACAGTTTGGAGCAATTCCAGGGAAGACAGAGAAGGCAACAGCGGATGTGGGCGGCACGGTTCCAGGGAAGGGAGAGGAGAGGACAAGCAGCAGAGGAGAGAGGGCATCTGTGAGGCTCCCTCCAGGCGGGCCAAGGGTCAGATCACATGGAAGCTTCTAGAGCACAGATTGCCTCCTCTTCCTCTGCTCTCCCCCTGAGCAGTTTGATATCAGGACGAGGAGGATGGCAGATGGCCCGTAAGACCCTCTGTGCCAGACCCCATGGGAGACAAGACCAGCAAGGTCCTGGGCCAAGAGCCGGGGAGGCCTCCCGACAACCCTGACCAAACCCAGCTTGGCCCTGGGACCTCCCAGCAGAGCAACTGCACTGTGATCCACACAACTTAACACTGCTGGGCTTGGAACCAAATCCCATGGCTATAGGCCTCTCGCTACCCCCAAGGATTGCACTAAATATAACGGCATCATGATCGATGAGTTGTCAACAAAAACCCATCCCAGCCCTAATCGCCAACATCTTTTCAGGTCGAGTGGTTCATTCTGAGGAGGTCAGTGAGCTCCAGGCCAACCAGCTCAGGGTGAAAACCAAAGTCGTCACCCCTGTCCCACTGTCCACGCCGGAGCACTGGCAGGCCGCAGGAGTGAGGCTTGGTCTCCCTGCCCAGCCGTCTCCACCCCATGCCCGGCTGCGGCTGAACTCCTGGTCTGGCAGGGGACGGCCCGCCGCGGCTTGGCTGCTGAAAGCAGGATCCCTCCCCCAGGTAGACTCGGCCCAAGTTCATGCTCACCCCACATCCACAGAAATTCCAGCTTTCCCCGCCACCTCTACAGTGAAATGGGAGTCCAGGCTGTGCGGCAAAAACCAGCAGCCAGGCAGCCACAACCAGCAGCCCCGAACCAGACAAGAGCAAACCCAGCCCGGGGAGCCTCCAGCAACGTCCGCAGAAGGGAGGAAAGGTTCTAGAAGCCTGGTGCACGGTCAGGCCTGGGAGAAGAGAGTGGAAGGGTCCCCTCCTCAGAATCCTTTATTCCTGAACGAGGGCAGCAAGCTCAGCCGGGGGAAGGAAAAACGCTACTTGTACCGTGACCCAGGCTCTATGTCCGGTGAAAAACGAGTGGCGGGTTGTGTCCGGGAGCTCTGAACTTGCTTGTAGATTTTTGTGTCTACGTGAGTATGCGTGTTTTCCTGGGGAGAAGGTTCATAACGTTTGTGAGATTTTCCAAGGGTCCGTGCCTCCCACAGACTAAGAACGGTCGCTCTGAGAGTGCAGCCTGCCTGCAGGTATGGGTCACGCCTGGGACAAGGCTTTGCCTCTAGAACCAGGTCTGCCACCGACTTGCCGCGTTCTCTTAGGCAGGCGCAGAGAAGCCGGCTCTCCACACAGGCATTGTCCCTGTGGCCACAGGAGAGTGGACAGTGGCCGGGCCGCCAGGACGAGCTCTTCTCCAGCTGTGACTCCCACCAGGGTGGGGGAGTTTTTCCACCGGGGCACAGAACCCGCCTCCAATTCCAGGCTCCGTGGATCGCCTCTGCAGGACACCTCCCGAGGTAGGTCTTCTTAGGGGACGTGTCCTTATGCCAGCGGGCAGGCCCCCCAGGGGTCCCATTCCTCATCTCTGGGCCCGAAGGTGCCTGACACACCGCTCAGAGGGCCTGCCCACTCCACATCTGTTCATGGAGACAAAGAAACCAGGGTCAGGTCTGGGGCTCTGACGCGGCCCTACCCAGCGCCCCCCCTCCACTCCCTCCCCCAACCCTGTGGCTAGGTGGGAGCTGTCAGCTGGGCCACCCTGCACTTGTCCGGAGCTTCGAGCCAGTCCTCTTAGCCCCCTACCAAGTGCTCTGGGATTATCGGTCTATTTTACCGCTGAGACAACCTGAGTTCAGTGTATTCAAGCTCCAGATGCCCCAGGTCCCGGTTTAATCTCATCATCTCTGCCACTAAGTACTCGTCCACATAGCAGCAGCCACCTGGTGGCAGGCCGAAGGCCACGGACCCCCAAGGAGCCACGAGGCTCTAAGAAAGGGTAGAGGGTGGGGACAGGTCTCCGGCACCTAGCAAGGTGGTGGCACAGGCTGGGCACAGAGCAAGGGCTCTGTGAGTGCAGGTCCCCTCCAATCCCCCAACTCCCTTCCTCCCAACCCACTACTGCGGATGCCATGCCCCCCCAGACCCCCACACTACCCAGGGGCACCCCTCCCCGGGATCCTACTACCTGGTCTCCAGTCCCAGTCCCCCACCCTTGACCCTCCACGTTCCCACCAGCAGGAGCCTCCCTCGCAGGCAGTGCCGTAGAGATGAAAGGTCTTGGGGGCCAGGCTTGCGCTGCTCCACCACTAAGCACTTAGGGAGATTTGGAGCAAGCTTGGCTGAGCCTCAGTTTCTTCATCTGCTAAATGGCTCAAGAAGCCTGTGCTCTGGAACACTGACTTGGAATCGGGGACCTGGGGGCCAGACCTGGCTCTCCCCTTGGTCAAGCCTCTTAGCTAGGGGCCTCGTTCTCTCTTGCCCAGATAACCCCACAACCCTCAAGGCTCCTGCTCACCCCACTCTGACCTGTCCCCACAGTGCTTCCATTTCTCCTTGAGCCGCATGTCTGAGATCACCATGCTCTCCTCATTAAACAGCTTGGTGTCCTCTCTCCCTGGCCACAAGGTCCTTTGCAGGGCAAATACGAGCCTCCTCTATCTGACCCCTGCCTCAGAGACCCTCCACCTTCGCTCTCCCTAGAGCACTTCTATTCATCCCCAGAACCCAGTTTAAGCCATCAGACTGCCTTGGGGACACCAATCCCCTCCCCCACCTCCCAGAGCACTTTATAGTCTGTCCCTTAGGAGAGCCTGCAACCCCCGTGTTGGTAACAAGTGTCCCCCCCTCCAAGGTTTTGTGTCTGTACCTCCTCCCAAGAGCACAGCACTTAGGACACACCGCGGTGCTCAGTAGAAGTTTCTGGAGCAGTGAGGTCATCCTCTTTTATCTGGTAATGTTTAACTACAATCCTCACACTATCCCAGGGAGAAGTCCCTTGTTAAATGCAACTTACAGATGAAAAAACTGAGTCATGAAGTGATGTGACTTCTCAAGTACGCCAGATAGTAAGTGATGGGGCCAGGAGGCCGTGGGGGCTGGGGGTGGCCTGGGCATTGTGGAGAGGGGCCCTCTCCAGGTGGCTTCCAACTCTGACATTGTGGGAATGAAGATCTAGTAAGAAGCTAGTCATAGCCCCAGAGCCCAGGGCATCCCACCTCTCCTGCCTGTTCCCCGGCCCCACCCCACAACCCCTGCCCAGGCCTGAGAGGGGCTCCGGGTGGCCCTTCGATCTCACCTACCCTAGGCCGGCTGAGCATGAGGAGGAAAACCAACGCAGGGGCCCAGAGGCCAGCCAGGGGGTGGAGAAGACACGGGAGGAGGCGTCCCAAGCCGGGCAGCGGCCCACTCCTTCCAGACCCCGAGCCAGCCCTCCCCGTCTCCAGGGGTCGCGTCCAGAACGGGGGCCGCGGCCCAGCGCCCTCTCCGGGAGTCGTGGACGCGGCCCCGGGGCCGGAGACAGGCGGCGGCGGCGGGCCCGGGGCGCATCAGAGCACGCGGCCTAAGTGGGCCGCCGGGCCGTCGGGCGCGTGGCCGTGGCTGCGCTGGTGGGTCTTGAGCGAGCCCTCGCGCGCGAAGCTCTTGCCGCAGCGGGCGCAGAAGTAGGGCCGCCGCTCCCCGAACACGCCGGGCCGGCGCGGGTGCGGCGCGGGCATGCGCGCGTGCGTGCGCTGGTGGTTGAGCAGGAAGCGCGGCTCGCGAAAGCAGCGGCCGCACTGCGCGCACTGGTGCGGCTTCTCGCCGCTGTGGATGCGCTGGTGCGTGAGCAGGTTCTGCTTGAGGCTGAAGCAGCGGCCGCACTCGGGGCAGGGGAAGGGCCGCTCGCCGGTGTGCGTGCGCTGGTGCACCTCGAGGTTGTGCTTGACGCTGAAGGCCTTGCCGCACTCGGGGCATACGAAGGCGGCCGCGCGGCCGCCCCCCGCGTGCGCCTTCTGGTGCCGCACCAGGCTGGGCTGCTGCGAGAAGGTCTGGCCGCACAGCGGGCAGCGGTGGGGCTGCTCCTCCGCGGGGTGGTGGATGACCAGGCCTCGCTCGTCCCCCAGGCCCTCCTCCCCGTCCCCCGCAGGGGACCCGCCCCCCGAGGACGCCAGCTCTGTCATGGGCGCTTCCAGCCGCGGTCACCAGCCCCTGGGGAGGCAGAAGCGGAGAGAGAGGAGTCAGAAGAGGGGCGGTGGGGGAGCATCCAAGGGTGAGCCGGCCCCCAGGCTCGGGGAGGACATTGCACTGGCTGCCCTCAGCTTCGGCATCGGCCCCCTCTACCGTCTTGTTCAGGCCAGCGTCTCCCGGCTGGAACGCCCCTCTTTCTCCTCTACCCACTAATCACAGCCTGCCCCTCCTTAAGGCCTTTATTAAGTGCCACCTCCTCCCCAAAGCCTTCCCTGACCCCTCCGGCCCCTGCTGAGCCCTATGGCCCAACCCTATGACCCCGAGTCACCACAGGCATGCAGGTCAGGCCCCCTCTGTCTCCTGGCCCTGTGCCTGCCGTAAGGACAGAGCCGTCTCCCTCTCGTATCTCCCCCACCAAGCACTGTGCCCGCCACACGACATTGGATAAATGCCGATAGGTAACATTCGGGGGCTTCTAGTGTTACAACTTAGACTGCCCCTGGATAGGTCTTATCTCTCCAACTAGAATCTCAAGGAGAAGGGTGCATCCCCAATCTGGAGGGAAGGGTGGGGTCACGCTGTGGGTCGAAGATATTTTTGAAAAGCTTAAAAGAAGAAACAAAACAAAAACCCTGTGAACTTGAAAGTGATCTCAATTAAACATTAAAGGCAGCAGCTCTCTGTTTATCTGAATGAGGCTTGCCCCTGAAAGGTTTGCAAATCCCTGAAAGGGAGTGTAAGCTCCCAGGAGCTGGTCTCAGCTTGATTCCTCTTGGCATCCCCAGGATACAGACGCCTGGCCCAGTGCTCCACAAACACCCGCAAGTTCTGCTCTATCCCATTCATGCTGGTTCTGCTGAGGCTTCTCTTCCCCAGGGCACTGTGTTCCTCTTGAATAGTTTGCCACTGTCCTCACAGCAACCCTGGGGAAAGAGCAGGGCCTTTCTCAGCCCTGCTTTCTAGATGGGGTAACTGAGGTCAGTTTACTCCCCCAAGGTCACACAAGGTGAGCCAGGACTAGGCCCTAAGTTCCCTGACTCAATGGCAAAAGCTCTTTTCAATGAATCAGCTGCTCATAAACTAAACTCCCCTCAAAATACACACACACACACACACACACACACACACACACACGACCACCACCACTCTCCTGGCCGCCACAGAGTTAGAGACACCCAAAGCACCACTGCTCCTGGAGGAGGTCACTGCCTGCCGCCACCACCTCCCTGTCCTCCCAAAAACCTAGGGCTCCTGCAGAACACGGGGGCCTGTTCCAGAGTAGGCTGGGGCCACTCCCCTGCAGCCCTCCATCCCCATCAGGGACCTAGACATCCACGCAGGCCTTCTCCACGCTTCCAGATCTCACTGCTTGCTACAACCTCAGTCGACCTATCTGCAGAGTGGGATCTCCAAGATCCCCCTTTTGTCTCCCTCTCCCCTCAGGCCAGCGTGGAACACACACTCACCCTGGAGAAGGGGACAAGTGCTACTTGCAGCAGACCCCACCCACAAGGCTTTCCCCAGCCAGCTGCATTGACATTTGCAAAGACAGACCATCACAGTCCTCTTGGCCAGACTCAGCAGGGCCTTGTCTCCAAGCAGCCTCCGGGCTCTCCCCAGCCAAATCCCTGAGTAAGGCCCCCCACTACGGAGAAGGTCTAAAGCAAAGGCCCCCCTTTCTCCCCCAAGTTCCTCCATCCCCTCCCGCACTCACAGCCCAGGCTGCGCCCCTGTTTCTCCGGTCTCCAGCAGTGGCTCCTTCCTCTAGAGTCTGCGCTGCCCAGCGCAAATACGGTAACTCTCCCGCAGCGACTCCCGCGCCCCTTCTCCCTCGCCCCCATAAAGACGGCCAGCCTCCCGCACCGCCGTTTTTATGAAATAGATGCATGAATCAAAACAGCTGACCCCACCCACCCGACCTCCGCACACAACCGTGCAAACTCCCGTGGCCCGAGCGACCCTGGAGAAATATGGTAAACTCTGCGCCGCAACCTCGCCCCCACGAAAATACGAAGGCCTCCCACCCTGCTGCCGCAACCCACCCCAACCGGCTGCAAGCCCCGGCTCCCTCGGGGCGCGGATGCAACCCACCCCCCAGCTCCCGCAGCACCCCCGGGAGGATCACGCAACCCCGGATAAATACGTAATTAAGTCGCGGCGCTCCCCGCTCCAGGAAAGGGTCTGCGCGGCTCCCGGCAAATACGGTAGCGCGCCCGCAGTGACCCGCCCCCAAGGGTCCGGCACCGGCCTCGATAAATACGGTAATCTCCCGCCGCGGCCCCAGCCCCGGCGGCCCGGGACTCACATGGCGCCGCCTCCCGAGCCCGTCCGTCTCCTCCGCAGCGCCGCAGTCGCCAGCGTCGCCGCAGCCGCACAGCAGCCCCGTGAGGCTGGGAGGTCTAACTCGCCAGCGACCTGGCTGGCGGAAGAAGCAGGGCTGCGAGCGCGGCGCCCGCCCGGGCAGGAGAGGGAACCGGGCAGGAGCCGGTTCGGGAGCAGAACGCCCCACCGGGCGAGACACCCCAAGCTCCCGGGCCCCCGGCCTCAGCCGTTCCCATTTCAGGATCGTCCGAGGCCCCAGGCCGGCAGGTCGAGCCTCTTCCTCACCTCCCTCATCCTAAAGCCGCTCTGGCCTGGCCAGGCCCACGCACTGGCCCGCCGAGCCCAGGAAGCGGGGTGTGGGGGCGCTGGCGGCCTAAGCGGGGGCGGGAGGTGAAGGCAGGCTGCTGCGGAGCCTGTGGGAGCGGGGGTCGTGGGTGGCAGACAGCCATCGCGGGGGCAGAAGAGCAACTGCCCGAACTGACCGTGTTGCCAAAGCCTTCCCCACCCCACCCCGGACCCTCTGGCCCGGTTTATGCCACCAGGACGCCAGGGGACACGGAAGAAGTAACACCCCAACTGTCCCTGCCTTCTCTGCACTGGACCCATTCCGCACAAGCCGAAGATACCCCACAAAAGAGCTTCCGATGACACCCCCCCGGGACAGGGCTGGGCTGAATCCCAGCTTCCACCTGTCCTTCCATAATAACACCCCTTACCTATACCTTACTTGTCTTTTTACAAAGCCGTTTCCATATATTATCTCATGGGAGCCTCCCAATAACCAGGAGCCATCTAGGTTGCAGGGGTATCATTATCCTATTTTATAGATGGGAAAAGAAAAGAAAATTGAGACGGCGCGGCTTCCCTGGAGACCCGCAGCCCTAAGTGGCCGAGGTCGATGGGAAGACAGGCCCACCAGCGTGCTCACCCCTCCCAGCATCACTCTGGTGCCTAGACCGCCAAACAGAAACAGGGTGCCATGATCGTGGCTGGAAATAAGCTTGTCAAGAGTTTAAAAAAAAAAAAAAGTGCTTCCGAATTTACACTTCACAGATAAAGAGGCCAGAAGGGAAAGCGATCTTTTTTAAGTGGAAAGTACTAGAGGAATATCAAGTAGCCTTTTTCTCTGTGGCCCCTGGTAGCTGCCAGGTGGTGGGCAAGGCAGAGCATCTTACAACAGATGGTGGACATGGCTGCTGGGGTGGCGTCCACCCTGAGGAGGGGCTTGGGGAGACACAGGCCTCCTGGCCCCATGAGGCAGCCCCCCACCCCTCGGCAGGTTTCAGTGGGCCCTCCTGGGAACCGCACAGTTCCTGGCAAGGTCCACCTAGAAATACACTCAATCCCTTATTCTCAACGCCAGACCTGAAAATCGGCCCTGCCGGCTCGCACCTCGCTCTGTGAACCAGTTGATCCCAGCGGGTCCGCGTCTGGCCCTCTCAGGCCTCTCCAGGACCCCCCAGGCCACCCCATCCATGCTGCTCCTGTGGGGCTTCTCGAGCTAGACATCCCAAGGAGATTGGTATTTAAAATAGAGGCACCAGGGAGGGAATTCTGAGAAGCCAAAAGAAATGAACCCACCAGGACAGATGTTCTCATGACATTACCAAAAGGAGCCCCTAACCCCTGATGACACACAGCCCCCCTCTGCCCAGGTGCTGGAGCTTTGCTCACGGAACAGCCACGCCTCGCACCTGCCCAGCTCCTGCTACAAAAGTCGTCAGCTGCCGAGAGCCACCGGCCTCCATCCCTTCTACAGGCTACAGGAGAAATGGGGACACTCAGTCAATGACTAGGTTTTTCAAAAACAAAACCAACAATGCACCCGAAGATATCACCCATGCTTTTAGCAGCATTTTCTAAGTAAGCTATGCCAAAGCCGCAAGGCACACAGCTGGGGGACGGGCGTGGGAGGGAGGCGACAGCCCCTAAACCCCACCCCGTCTCAGTGGGCGATGCCGAGGGCCCAGGGCTCCCAGGGCCCCCAGGCTCCGGGAGGCCTCCAGTCTCTGCTCTGCCAATGATCGAGTTCTTCTGAGTCACTTCATCTCTCTGGTTTCATACACACGCACCCCCCGCAACACACGCGCACACACACACACACATTTCTCCCCACGGTTCTCATGTGCTGTGGTGGATACAACTGAATGGAGATGGGGAGCCTTTCTGCAAACGAAGCCACGCTTCTTCACCCAGGTGGGGCCCTGGATGGCAGTCACCATGGCATGGCAGTCACCACCACTCCACGAGCCTCATGTGACAGCTGGATGTTGGACCCTAACAAAGGCCTAGGTTGCTCCCAGCCAAAGCATCCCAGAGAACAGCAGGCGTGTGGCCCCCTTGCGGACAGAGGTGTGGACAGCTCAGCGGAGCCCTGGTGGGGACCCTGCTCCTCTCTCCCACACGCGGGGTGGTGGAGGCATGCTAGATGGACAGTCTCCCCCGCACCTCCGTGTGCTTCCCCGGCCAGCCCCAGACTGCTGCTCCTGCACATCCCAGCCTGGGCTTCCTCCAGCTCCTCCTGTTTTGGGCGGCATCCCAGGGTTTTCCGCTCAGCTGGGTCACCCCTTCCCTCCTGACTCACTCCTCCCATCTCCCCTAATTGGACAGGGATCACTACACGCCCCCTTCCAAAGCACGGTGCTCTGGCTTCAAACTGCAGTTTAGCACACCTTTGTTTTCCCACCAGGTTGTGGGCTCCAAAGGGCAGGGACTGTGTTTCTGGCATCTCTGGATCCCAAGGGCCCAGCATCTAACAGGCCCTCAGCCGACCCCTGGCAAATGAATGAACACACATCCGTAAGCCGCAGCTGCCAGCCGTCAGCCAGCATGCCGATGCAGCGTGAGGAATGAGGGGTTGCAGGCAAAGCCACAGCCCTGGCAGCGAGGCCTGGGAGACTCGACCGGCGACGCACGGTTGGAGACGTGGGGCTGTGCTGCGAGGTCTCATCTACTCCAAAGTTCTCTCTCCTTAACTTTAAGACCCAAGATGTGACCTACGATCAATTCAGCCGAGTCCTTAAATTTGCAGCTGGCCTCCTAACACAGGTGGAGACTTCCTTTTTATGGGATGGAACTCCATTGGGAGAAAACCCTGTGCTTCTCTTTCCATACTAAACTTGCACCCACATAAATTCAGTTCCGCAGCTTCTCATGCCACACTTCAAGTACTCAGTAGACACATGTGGCTGATGGTCGTGGTTTTGGACGGCACATTTATAGAACATTTTCCTCACCCCAGAAAGTTCTCCTGGACAGTGCCTATCTAGGGCACTGCCCCCTTCCGGTCCGAGTAACCTAGGAGGCACTACTCTCTTTTTTAACCCAAGGGACAACCTACGGGATGCTGTTCATTTTCCTCTCTTCTCTGCCATGATCCAGTGAGAGCAGGGACATATGAGAACATACTGTTTCCGGCCCCAACACTTCTCCTCCTCTTGCCAAAAGGTCAAGGGTATATATATATTTTAACCAAACGACTTAAAGAATAAAAGGAAACGTTCTCGGGTGCCTGGGTGGCTCAGTGGGTTAAAGCCTCTGCCTTCAGCTCAGGTCATGATCCCGGGGTCCTGGGATCGAGCCCCGCATCGGGCTCTCTGCTCAGCGGGGAGCCTGCTTCCTCCTCTCTCTCTCTGCTTGCCTCTCTGCCTACCTGTGATCTCTGTCTGTCAAATAAATAAATAAAATCTTTAAAAAAAAAAAAAAAAAGGAAACGTTCTCAGAAGCATCCTCCACTCCCCCAGGTGCCATCTGCTAAGTCTCCGCTGGTCCCGCTCTCCCCCTCAACCCCATCCTTGTACCTGCCCATGGGCCTCCCAGCCTCTTCCTCCAGCAGCTCCCCAGGGCTGGGGCTGAAAAGCAGGAACCCCCATCCTCCTGAGGTGGCCGCCAGCTTGCTGGCCGACTCAAAGCTTAGGTTGCTTGCCAAAGAACCACTGTTTCCCCAGTTCCTCAGTCATTTTTCTTAGCTCCCAGCCTGCTTGTTTGTTTGTTTGTTTTTTTAAGATTTTATTTATTTATTTGACAGAGAGAGATCACAAGTAGGCAGAGAAGCAGGCAGGGAGAGAGGGGAGGAAGCAGGCTCCCTGCGGAGCAGAGAGCCCGATGCGGGGCTCGATCCCAGGACCCTGAGATCATGACCTGAGCCGAAGGCAGAGGGTTTAACCCACTGAGCCACCCAGGCGCCCCCCGCCAGCCTGCTTCTAACAAAGGAACACACGGATGACGCCGGCAGTTCTGGGAACCCCAGCTCTGCCAAGCTCATCTGGCCCGTGGATCCCACCACAGTCCCGCACTTACCTGGAGGTGGACAGGACAGAAGGCCTTTACGATCTTGATCTGCTTATGTTTGTTTCCTGTTCACCTGTGAAACCCTTTTCTCTTGGCATGTTCTAGAGTATTCGGGATTGTAAACCCCTGAGACAGATCTGACCTTCCTCTCTGATTTTACGACATGCCTCTTCCCAAGCATTCCCTGGCCTAGTTTTACTATTTTACAATGAAGGAATATGAAAATTAAAGTCGACAATGCCAAGCCACCCTTGGAAAAGCCGTTGGTTGTGGCAATGGAAGGAGCTTGGCTAACAGGAGGCCCGGGCCTGCCCTGGGTTTGTGACATGACCTGGTGGGCCGCAGCATCCCCTCTTCCCTGGAGTACTCCCCGGCCACGGTCACTGACCTCACAGTGAGGCTAAGTGACATAGTGAACAACAAAGCTTTGTCAGGGAGCTGGAGCTGCGACAATTTATTCAAGAGCTGACTGAGCTACGTGTGTATTAGTGACTTCCCACAAAGGTGCCTCAACTCCTCAAGGTCAGGGACCATGGGTGCTATTGGCTGAATTGTGTCCCCCGCCCCAAATTCATATCCTGAAGCCCTGACTCCCTCCCGACAATGGAATGGCATTCAGACCTGGGTCCTTTGTGGGGGGGCAACGAAGTTTCTAGGAGGTTGTAAGACTGGGATCTTCCTTGAAGACATTAGTGCCCTTACAAGAAAGGGAAGAAATACAAGAGGGCATGTTCCCCCGTCCCCCTGCCAGGTGAGGACACAGGGAGAAGGCGGTCACGGGCGAGCCAGGAAACAGGCCCTCACCAGGAACCGGATCTGCCAGCGCCGTGATCTGGGACTCCCCGCCTCCAGACTGTGAAAAAGAAATATCTGTTGCTTAAGTCCCGTTTGTCGCGGTGGCCCAAGTATCTGGCACACAGTAGGCTTGTTAGCGAACCAACGTGTTACCACCCCCTGACCTGGCCAAGGGGACACGAGTCTCAGTAATTCTTCGCTCTGATGGATGTGGCCCCGTCCACCCTGCGACCCAAAGCACCCATCTGTGACATCAGTCACTGTGAGTCAACCAACCTTCTCATATATTAGCACGGGGAAGAAAGCTTCGTTTAGGCCTCATTAACCCCAAGTCCTGCCAACACAGCTGTTGGACTGCTTTGGTCATCAGACAGAGGCCATCTGGGGATGAGGACACCTCCAATGGTATAGAAAGTCCCACCTGACTGAGATCTTCAGTGGCTGTCTGCGCTGCCCCTCAGGCACCCGAATCCCCGGGGCTCCGGGGTCTGGCAGGTCTATCCCTGCGGCCAGCAGCTTTCCGACGCAGGAGTGGTACTCTGGGACGCCTTCCTGGAGGATGCGGGCTTGCTTGACTGGGTCTCAGGATTTGCTCAGCGGCAAAGTGGAAGATGCAAACGGCCCATGTGTAAAGCAGGTTGTGCTGAGATCCGGGGCACTGGGCCTCCCCGAGGGGGGGCAGCCTGGGAAAGGAGCTGCAGGAGGGGGCAGGCATTCCAGGAAGGTAGGAGAGCACCTAGGGCCTAGCAAAAACCTCGCTGGACCTCGAGCCCAGCTCTCACACGGACGGCAACCACGGGGCACAGCGGGCCCAGGGGGAGAGTTCACAGCAGGGCTTGTGATGTAACCAAGCCCAGGCCCAGGAGTGGGCCACCCGGCTGAGCGCTAACCATTCCTGGCACTGTGTCCCCTGGACAAACCGGATCACCCCCGCAGATCTTTCTGTGCTGTTACAACAAGGAGAGCCCCTGCCACATGAAAGGAATTCAACAGAATCTGAGAAAGTGGTGACCAACCAACCAGAAGCCAGATGAAATCTGGCAGCTCCTGGAGGAGGCAGCTGGGCCCCTGGGAGGGGCAGGCAGGCTCGGTTCCTCCTCCCAGAGAATGCTACAGCCCCCCCTTTTTCCTTGCACCTCCCAGCCAGCCAAACCCTAATACCCCCACCGCCCAGCTCTCTGGCAATTCCCTCCCCTCCTATGGGAGGACACCAGCCAAGGACACAGGCCCACCCTGGAGCCATGGGTCCTCCTGTCAGAGCCAGGGCCCCAGCACCTTGCTTTGGAAGGGGCCTGGGAGGCAGCGGTGGGGGGGTGGGGGTGGGTAGAGGTTGAGGAGGGATGTGGGAAGATACCAGGCTGGTTTGGAGAGGGCAAGAGAACACTGCCGTCCACTCCCAGCAAGAACCGGGCGTGAGGAGCTGCTCGGCTCGTGCCTAAAGGTCGCTGGCCTGGTCCTGAGGATACCACAGCGCGCGCACAGACTTGGGGTTCCAAAAGGGAGGCTTATAAAGGACAAGGAGACCACGTGAGACAGTCAATCCTTCATTTTTCTCTTCTGCAACACTGGCATCGATAAAGACACAAATCAGCGACAGCCGTGGGGAGCGCCCCTCGGCTGCTAAGTCGGAGCAGCACACGTGGCTCTTTCCTGCTGCAGGGCCCTCCCCAAGTTACCAAGCCTCAGCTGCTGCCGCCCCTCTTACACTCCATGCGTAAAGGCCCCAGGGCCCGCCTGCCATGATAGCACCCTGGGCTTTGGGGCACTCAGGGTGAAGGACGACCAGGGAACCATTCACTCTCTCCAAAAATACACAGTGAATGGCCATTGGGCATTGCCCTTGGCACTGGGACTATGCTTGGCCCTCCTCAGCCACCACCGCTGGCTTCCATCCTTGCTATCAGTCTGTTAAAACTCCCATGGAGCCTGGCCTCTGGCGCTGGGCAGCCTGCATGAGACAGTCTGGGGAGCCTCTCCCAGAGCCCTCACAGCCCCTCACCCTCTCCGGGGTCTGAGGCCTGCAGTTCCACGTCTGAGGGACCGAGGGCCACATCCAGGCTCCAGAGTGAGATCTGCATCTTCCTACCTCCTCCCTCAGCCCCGCCGGGGGCTGTCCCCTTGGGGATGCCTCTGGAATTCTGTCCTCCAGCCTTCAGCGCCTTGAGGAAATCACCCTTTCACCGGGTTCTACCCCCGAGAGTTGTAAAAACCACCATTCGTGGCCCCCACGGCCCCTCAAACATGCCCTCCCACCCCCACCGCGCATCCGCTGCGTCCTGCGCACTAATGCGCCTGATCCTTGGCGTCCGGGGTGGGCGCCAGGGCGCCCCGGTGCACACGCTGGTGCTTGAGCAGGTGCTGCTTCTGGCTGAAGCCACGGCCACACGCGGGGCACAGGTAGGGCCGCTCGCCCGTGTGGTTGCGCCGGTGGCGCGTGAGGTTGGGCTTCTGGCTGAAGCGGCGGCCGCACTCCGGGCACGGGTAGGGACGCTCGCCCGTGTGGATGCGCTGGTGGATGGTGAGCGCCGACCACCACGAGAAGCTCTTGCCGCACTCATTGCAGATGAACTGGCGAGGCTCGCCCGGCGCGCTCAGGCCGGCCCGCGCCCGGCCCCACGGCACGCCCCCCGGACCCCGGGCCGGCTGGGGGTCGCCCGGTGGCTGCGGCGGCGCCGACAGGCCCGAGGGCGCCTCGGCCGGCGGCTCGGAGCGCGGCACCGCATCCCGCAAGGCGGGCCCCGGGCGCGGCGGCTCGGCGGCGGGGGCGGCGTGTGCGCGCTGGTGGGCCCGCAGCGCGGCGCGGCTTGGGCAACTCTGGCCGCAGCTGGGGCAGCGCGCAGCCTGGGCGCCGGGCAGGTGCGTGCGCTGGTGCTTGAGCAGGTGCTGCTTCTGGCGGAAGCTGCGGCCGCAGTGCGGGCAGGGGTGCGGCCGCTCGCCCGTGTGGTTGCGCAGGTGGCGCGTGAGGTTGGGCTTCTGGCTGAAGCGGCGGCCGCACTCCGGGCACGGGTAGGGCCGCTCGCCCGTGTGGATGCGCTGGTGGATGTTCAGGGACGACCACCACGTGAAGCTCTTCCCGCACTCGTTGCAGATGAACTGGCGCTGCTCGCCCGCCCCCGCGGCGGCGGCGATCGCGGCCCGGGCCCCTGCCTGGCGCCACCAGCCCTGGCAGAGCCCCAGCCAGGCCCACTCGGGGCGGCCCCGCGGCGGCCCGGGCCGCAGGCGGCAGCCCCGGCGGGCGGCGGCGTCCCGCAGCAACTCCTGCAGCCCCGTGCGGGCGCCCTGGCGGTCCCGGGCGTGCGCGCGCTGGTGGATGCGGAGGCCCACCTGGTGGCGGAAGCAGCGCGCGCACTCGGGGCACGAGTGGGTGGCGGGCCGCGAGTGCGTCTTCTGGTGCTTGAGCAGGTGCTGCTTCTGGCTAAAGCGCCTCGCGCACTCGGGGCAGCAGAAGGGCCGCTCGCCCGTGTGGTGCCGCTGGTGGCGTGCCAGGTTGGGCTTCTGGCTGAAGCTCTTGCCGCACTTGCCGCACGGGTACGGCTTCTCCCCGGTGTGGGTGCGCTGGTGGATCTTCAGCGACGACCACCAGCTGAACCTCTTCCCGCAGTCCAGGCACACGAAGTGACCTTCGCCGGCAGAAAGAGCCCGGCCCGCCAGCCCCCCGGCCTGCTCAGCGGGAGGGGCCCACCGTGGACCCCCAGTCTCCTCCAGTCCCCCCAAGGCCCGAGGCTTCCCCATGGTCTGGCATGGCGGGAGGCCCCGATGCTGCTGCCGGAAGATGTTTTCTTTATCCTTCTCGGAAAGCACGGCCTGCGGCCCCAGCGTCTGCAGCAACCACTCCGGCTTCTCCTGCTTGATCTTCATCACCAGCCCATCTCCTGCCAGAGGCAAAGGGAGAAAGGACGGGGAGAGTCATTCACTGCCCCCTGGGCTGGAGGGAAGGAAGTGCCGGGAATGAATGAATGAATGAATGAAAGAGAAAATGCGGTGGGAGGAAAGGATGAGGAAGAGAGTGTAGGAGGACGCGAGGGGGCAGAAAGAGGAGAGTACGGAAGGTAGAAAGGACAGAGAAAGGCTGTTTGGGATGTGTCGAAGGAAAAGTACCAGAAAGGAAGAGAAGCTGCTGTTCCAAGGCCACACCCCCTGCCCCGCCTTCTCCACCCGGAGGCCCGGAGATGCAGGGAAGGTCTTCCCACCCAGGAACAAGCAGAAAATGGCCGAGCTTCAAAGCTTCTCATTCTTTTTCCAAAAGAATCCACGCGCCGGGAGCTTGGTGAGCGAGTGCATGGCCAGTGCCCCCAGGGTGGGGTGACCACGCCCCATTTCACGGCCACGCTCACTGTGGCAGCAGCCACCGGGCCCAGCGCCTCACCCTCCTCCACCTTGGCTGTTTGGCAACTCCACCTTTCGTCAACAAAACCACGAACAAGAAAGTAGGTCGGAAAGGTCCGTGCACCCAGGTGCTGTCCTGCCCTAACGAAGCCCCGCCCACTTCAGTCTCGGGAGCGCCCCTCACCCACTACCGCGAATCTACCTCTCAAAGCGAGCTCGGTTCTACTGGGGTGCTTTGTCCCCCTTTCTCACCGCCCCACACTGTGATGGGAGAGGCCTGCTACGGGCACAACAGACAGACTGTAGGATCTGTAGGAAGGTTAAAAGCTGGCGAAACTAACGGAGGAGTCAGAAGTCAAGATAACGGCTGCCCTAGAGGCGGCGCTGTGGTTGGAAAGGAGGTCTGGGTGGGGGCGGATCTGGCAGTGTTTTTGTTTTTGTTTTTTTAAGCAAGAGAGAGCCCAGCAGTGGAGGGCCGAGGCAGAGGGAGAGGGAGAGAAACTTAAACAGGCTCCACAGAGCAGGACACAGGGCTCGATCTCACCACTCGGAGATCAGGACCTGAGCCGCAATCAAGAATCAGAAGCTTAACCCACAGAGCTGCCCAGGGGCCCCATTGCTCCCCCTCTCGATCTGGGTGCTGGTTTCACGCACATGTTCTCTTCATATGAATGTATACTGTGATCTGTGCACTTTTCTGTTATACTTAAACTAAAAGTTTACATTTAGTAAAAAGTAGGTGAAATGAAACAGTTGGGAACAAAAAAGAGAAACTCTAAATAAATTCTGGTATTCAAAAGACAACAAAATAAACCCAAGGGAGGTAGGAAGAAGAAATTAATAGATAAACGCAGAGACTACAGGGTAAAGGAAATATGGAGATATAAAAAGGATTCTGAAAATCATAAAATACTAATGCATAAATGTTGCATGAATTTGAAAAATCTATATAAAATGGATGATTCTGTGAGACCATATAAATTAACAAAACTAACTCAAGAAGAGGGGGTAAAAAAAAGAAAGAAAAGTCCTAAAGGAGACAGAAAAGAAAGCTAGCCTTCTACCTTGAAAATGGGAAGAAGACCCTTAAGTATAAGAACAGTTTTTACAGGGGTGACTCAGTGGGTTAAAGCCTCTGCCTTCCGCTCGGGTCATGATCCCAGGGTCCTGGGATCGAGCCCTGCATCGGGCTCTCTGTTCCTCGGGGAGCCTGCTTCCTCCTCCTCTCTCTGCCTGCCTCTCTGCCTACTTGTGATCTCTGTCTGTCAAATGAATAAATAAAATCTTAAAAAAAAAAAAAAGAACAGTTTTTACTAAAACTCTAAGTGAAGTGTTATCCCAAGCTTACAGTGACTGTGGGGGAGGAGGAGAGCCCACAAGCTAGCATGATCCAGTGTCAACAAGACAAGGGCAGAGCAGGCAGGAAATTATAGGTTTAGCATTTGAAAGCAGACACCAAAAACAAACAAGCCAAAACATTGGCAAAGCAAGTTCAGCAGCATTAAAAGAACAACATATGACCTTGCTGGGCTCTTACCCAGGAAAGCAAAGATGGCTCAATATGTTCATGACATTGACTTTCTAAACAGGAAAAACCTGACAGTCTCAATCCATGTAAAAATGTCATGTGATCAAGTCCAATATCATTTCTGGGGGGAGAGACGGAAGAAGGGAGGGAGGAAGAAGTTCTCAGCAAACCAGGCCTATGAGGAAACTCTCTCAGGCTGACACAGAACCTATACTAGAAACCCCAGCAGATATTATAGCCCAAGGCAAGGGATTAGAAGCCCATTCAGGTTAGGAACGAGGTGATGGCTCATGGTCACTGCCACTCTTCAACACTGTCCTTGAGGAACTAGCCAAAGCATGGGGGAGAAAAGAAAAATATATATAAATATTGGGAGGGAAAAATAAAGTGTCCTTTGCAGATAATTATTAATATAGAATGTGTAGGAGAATCTACTGACAAAATATTAGAAATAAAATAGTTTTGCGGGGTGCCTGGGTGGCTCAGTGGGTTAAGTGGGACTCTCGATTTCAGCTCAGGTCATGACCTCAGGGTTCTGGGATCAAGCCCTGCATCGGGCTCCACTCTCAGCAGGGAGTCTGCTTCAGGATTCTCTCTCCCACTGCCCTCCCCGCCCCCTCAAAATAAATAAATAGATCTTAAAAAAAAAAAAAAGTTTCAGCAAGCTTGCCAGATAAAAAACATATAAAAACTCATAACTTTTTTTAAAAAATGGCAATAAAAGCTACAAAAATAACTGGGAATAGACCTAACATACACACATAACTTATAGCAAGTAAACTATGAAACGTTATTGAAAGGATAAAGAAAATGTAACTAAAAGGGCAGCTACATCACATTCCTAGAGAAGGAAGGAAGCTCTTCACTCCAAAACAATGTTTAAATTCAGTGCAATCCTAATTAGGTGAATTACAAAATTTCTGATGTGCATACACCGTCCAGAAAACTCTAAAAATGAGAAAGGAAGATTTTTGGCTCATACAACACTGCAAGCTAAAACACCACCACTACACACGTATGAGGATGGTCAGAATCCAGAACACCGCCGGCACTGGATGCTGGCGAGGATGCGGAGACGCTGGAACCATCAGGAATCATCAGGAACCCTCAGCTGCTGCCGCTGGGGAAGCCGCAGGGGCAGCCCCTTTGGAAGACAGTTTGGCAGTTTCCGAAAAAAGAAACGTACTCTTTTCCATTCGGTAAGAAATCACTCCCCTGGGTAATCTCGCCAAGGAGCTGAAAACTTTTGTCAACACAGAAACCTGCACACAGGTGTCCCTAGCACCCGGAAAGAACCGAGGAGAACAAGTGTGTACGTGCGTGTGCTGGGGCATGAGCTATTTCCGACTTCTTGGAGAACAATTTGATGGTGCCTATTAAAATTACAAATGTATCGAAACTTCCACTTCCTCCACCCAACAGTTTCCCTCCGGGTGTTCATCCTAATAAAACACTTGCAGAGAGGAATGTCCACAAGTTTTTACTGCAGTACTAGTTGTAATTAATTAACAAAAGCAGGAGGCAGTCTGATTATCATCAGTAACAGTTCCACAAAATGATCTCTCCCTTCGTAAGAAGGAATAGTAGGCGGCAACTGAGAAAAATGCCAAAGAGCCATATACATGCAGATGTGAAGATTCCCAAAACGTGTTAAAACAAACAAAAAATGAAAAACAACGATCAGTCGTCTGACCCAATTTATGAAAAATAACACGCTGGGTCTCCACGTCAGACACATGCACACTCCAGACGACCCACACCGAAGCCTGGCGGTGGGCACCCTGCAGACGATAGGGACAATAAAGGGCTAGATGGGAGAAGGGGACCCCCACTTTATCTGCACTGTTTGAATTTGTATGAGGATATTCAAATATTAGAAGTTTAAAATCTTTTTTAAAAATTTTATTTATTTATTTGACAGAGAGAGAGATCACAAGTGGGGGGGTGGGCAGACTCGCTGCGGAACAGAGATCCTGATGCGGGGCTTGATCCCAGAACTCTGAGATCACAGCCTGAGCCGAAGGCAGAGGCTTAACCCACTGAGCCACCCAGGTGGCCCCTATAAGTTTAAAATCTTAATATCTGCATTGTTCAAATTTTTTGAGAATATTCAAATATTAGAATTTTAAAATCTTTAAAACATTTTAAGAAATAAAAAGAAAAACCTCACTTAGAACCTGGTGGGTTCCAGGGCCAAAGAGCTCAGCAACCCCTCCACAGCCTCACTGGCCACCATGAGGACGCGGAAGATGGGGTGGCCCCGGGGATGGGGTGGTAGGGTGGGGGCCCAGAAAGTACCTGTGAGGGCCAGTTTTCCTCCTGGCAAAATGATCCCGGGAGGCCTCCCCAGGTGCTTGGTTGTGAGAAATCACTTTAGCAGGAGTCATCATCTGAAGATCAAAGTAGTGATTCAAACTGCACATTGGCAGGGATTGAATACCCAACTGTAATGAGTGTACTTGACTATCAGCGGGTTTTAGACGCCCTGAAGTGTTGGCCAGAGCAAGTACTTAACGGGCTAGGTGTCCACACTAGCAATTGGGTAGTGTGGCATCAAAATATACTCAGGTAAGCGGGGCATCGCTGTCCCCAAGTGACAGGCTCCCAATTATGTCCCAGAGCCCTACAAAGTCCCTGCCTTGCTCTGATTAAACCTGACCTCGATGTTCATCACGGCGGCTGACGGCTGGGACGGCTCGCCGTCTTTAGCCAAAAAGATGGGCCTGGCTGAAAGCCCAGAGAACGGTCCTGTCCACTGCCATCAGGCCCAGAGAAGACACGAGTGACTGGGTTGTGTGTGTGTAGGCCCCTCTGACACGCGTGCATGGGGACTTCGGTCCTCAGGGATACCTTCCCTCAGGGCTCAGCTATTAACACAAGGAAAACAGACCTTGGCCTGCCTGCTGAAGGGAGTCCTAAAACAAAGGTTCGGCTCCTCTGTCATCATAAAAAGGGTAATTTTTTAAAAAATTCTAAATGGTGGGGCACCTGGGTGGCTCAGTGAGTTGAGCCTCTGCCTTCGGCTCAGGTCATGATCTCAGGGTCCTGGGATCGAGCGCTGCATCAGGCTCTCTGCTTAGTGGGGAGGCTGCTTCTCCCTCTCTCTCTGCCTGCCTCTCTGCCTACTTGTGATTTCTCTCTCTCTTTGTCAAATAAATAAATAAAAATTTAAAAAAATTCTAAATGGTTCAGATAAAACACAAAGGTGCTCAATGGGGAGCTCTTGCTCAATGGGGACAGTTTCTGGGGCGACGGAAATGTCCTGGAGATCGTGGTGGTGCTTGCACAACCTCGTGAAGGTACTTATGCCACTGGCTCCTGCACTAAAACTTGGTTAAGATGGTCAATTTCACATTGTGCATATTTCACCACAATAAGAAAAAACACATAAAATAAATAGAAATTAAAATGTGCTTAAAAGAGGTAAGCTCATAATTATCTGAAAAATTTGGCCATCCAGAAAGAGTCCCTCCCTCCCTCTGTAAGGCTGGCCGGCAGGTGCTGGGAGCGGCGGAAGGCCTGGAGCTGGCAAGAACGTGGCCGCGACCCCAGGGGCGCCCAGCACCCCACTGCCTCCGTCCTCCAGGGTCAAAGCCAGTGTTCTTCCACATCTTCCCTATGACCCCAGGGCAACTTAGAAGCTGCCAGAGGTGGGGAAGAGGGCCCTGCTGACCCCATCTCTCATGCCTGAACTAGGAGTCTACTTAGGTTTCCCTGGGAAAAGGTTCCTTCTGCTAAAACGTCTGGAACCACCTGTCCTCGGGTTTCCTCTAATTATGGTAACATCAGCCTCTCTCGCTCTCTCACACACACACCTGGAGTTCCCAGGCTTCAAACTGACATTGCAGTGGTGGGGAGCCGGCCTGGGAAGTGGGGTGACTATGCTCCCTGAAGTCTGTGTCGGGACCTGGCCCCCAGGATGCGCGATGTCCATGTCTGGCCCCGCCCTCGCCAAGCTGGCTGACTCGTTCCTTTGTTCCCCTACTGCCCGATGCTTGTCTCCATCTTGGGTTCACTGTGGGGATTATCCTGGGAAGGCTGGGGCTCTGGGGTCCCTGGGGCAAGGCCCCTGGAGCGGAGGGGAAGTAAAGAAACCAGAGTCACTGAGCCAAGGGGCGGCATTCCCAGGGACGGGCCCTGCCCCCTCTCCCAGGCCCAGGGCCTTTCGGCAGCAGGGTGCTGAGGGGGCCAACGATGCTGGGGGCTGGGGGGCCTTGTGCCCAGAGCACAGGCCTGTCCGCTCACAGCAGCACCTGCCTGGCAGTTTCCTCCCCACGGCCCATGAACTCGGAGTGACCCCAGCAAGCTCCCATGGACCAAACCGAAGGTGCTTTCCTGATCAAAACCCAACAGGGACCGTCTTACCCAGAGGTCTGGTTTTCAGTGTTAGATCAGCGTGACTGCCCACAGGTAGCAAACGCCTCCCTCGCCCTCCCGGCCTGGCTTTCTGCACAGGTGTACGCACACCCTCTGCCTAGCGAGGCCCCCTGGCCTTTGGTCATTTTCTTGGCCCCCGAAGTCTGTCTTCTTTGCCTCCTTCAACATCACCTTCTACCTGCTAGTCCCGCTCTGCAATTCAGCGGCGCACAGGCTCCTACTGAGGGCAGCACCTCACACTCAGGGGGAGGACAGGGCACAGGGCGGGGAAGACGGGCCTGGCAGAGGAGGCCGCAGCGGGATCCCACCTGTCCCTGCACTCCCTTACCTGTGCTCGCACCAGCCAGGCCACACTCCATCGGCGGAGGCCTCCCGGGCACCAGCGCTTGCCTTGCTCTCTGTGGGGGAGAAGGGGGCAGAGGAAGGACAGCTGGCCAGTGGGACAAGGACCAAATGTCCCTCCCAACCCCCCGCCGTCTCACACAACATGTTCCCTCTTTATCAAGAGCTTCTCTGTCCCCGACCTGGTCAAAAGTTCGGGGCTTTTGTAAACTTGCACACATACCTGCTTGGCAGGTCAAACAGGCATTATTCCCATTTTAGGAGGAGGAAACGGAGGCCAGGGAGAGCCCCTGACATGCCTCGAGTCACAGAGGCAGCTGAGTGGTGGCGCCCCGGAGGCCCCCAGCTCTGCCAGCCCCCAGAGCACAGCCTCACGCCCGCAGGCTCCACATCAGCAGGGTGGGGGTGACATATGCACCCCAGGAAACTCAGCTAAGCCTGGAGACCCGCCTGAGTGGTCGTGGAGATGCCCGGAAAGGCAGGGCTGGCTCTCCAAAATCACCAGCCCCTCTCCTTCAAGGTCCCCTCCGGTCCCTATTGCACGCAAGATCACACACAGGCCATCTGGGGGACCCCGGGGAAGGTTCGTCCATCCGGGGCTCACCTTTTTTCCTTGTTTTAATGTTCAAGGTTTTGGACACGTCCTAACTGGCTCATTGTCCAGAACAGGTCAGCTGGGGGGGCCAGGCTCTCCCCCAGATCCCTGCATGGCCCTCGCCTTTCAGTCTCCGCCTCAATGCCACCCCCTCCGAGTGGCCCTCCCTGTCATAACCCTAACCCCACTTTGTATTCCGCCGCAACGCTTTTCGCCACCTGACACAGTATTTACTTGTCTGCGTACCCCCTGTCATCTCACTGCTGAATGCCCTGGACCTGGGAGACAGCCCCCGCCCCGAGGGCGCTTCCGGTGTAGTGTGTGGCCTGACCGCCTGGCCCGCTGACCTGAACCGGCGTGGGGGGCAGGGGCATCACTTTCTGCACTTGGTGCTGTGGACTGCCTCTCCTGAGGTTGTTTCACACACCTGTACCCCCTCGTGCCCACACTCGCCAAGGCCCAAGTGAGGACCCGAGGCAGGTGTCGCCCACAGCCCAGGTGCTCAGCTCCCCCTGCTGCTACCAAGGGGCTCCTCCGGGTCCCTCGGGGCTTGCAGAAAGCCGTCTGCTCTTGCTGTCCACCTTAGGCCCTCAGGAAACCCCATCCCAAGGGCAGCCCCCCCTCCCCTTTCCCAGGTCCCCTTCCAACAGCCACTGTGGTGGGGGGGGGTGGGGTGCAGGGACCCACGCCAGGAATCTAGGCCCTACCAAGATCAGGGCATCAGGGCAAATATGAATTTTAAAAAGAGAGAAATCATCTTCCCTGGGGAAAAAGGGAAAGAAACTCCGACCCTTTCTTTTAGAGCATTTACTTGAGAAAAGTTGTCATCGTGAATTTCTCTCTGCCCCTTTGAGAGAGGCATGGAAAGCTTTTCAAAAGCTACACAAGCCTCTTGCCAGCTTTACAACCCAGGCCTCTGCCCAAGGCCCTGACATAAACACCAAGGGAGAGGGTGACCCAAGGCCAGGGGTGGGGGAGGGGGCTGACCTCCACAGGGCGCAGGGCTCCAGGCTGCAGAGCCATCTCCTGTCTTAAGCACAGGAGACCGCACTGCTCCCTGGGAGAAAGGCAATTAGCACACAGAGGCGGCCACCCCATGGCCAGGTGAGTTGAGGATGCACTCCGGGTGACAAACGGCACCATCGGGGGAGTCCTCTTGCTTGAGGACGAGTTCCGCTCTATCTGGTGGCAGGCTGTGTCTGGTCTGCTGGGCTGTGTCATGGGGGGGGGGCGGTGGCAGGGGACCTCCTCCTGCTTTCCTAATCTCTTGTGAGCATCTCTATCTGCTTTCATACTTATTTGATTTAAAAAAAAAAAACACAAAAACCAAAAAACTTCTCTTTCTCTTCTCCTTTTGTGGGGAGCTTTCCAGAGCTGGGAGGAGATTTTGTTTTCAATTCTATTTCCCCACCAGGGGTCTGCTCTGCACCCCTACTGTGGTTTCTTATAGACGCTAAAAGCTGCTTGTGGTGCAGAGAAAAAGCAGGCAGGGAGGAGAGGGGAGGGAAAGGCCCGGCAGGAGGGCCCTGGTGCCGCCTCTTCCAGCCAGGTTACTGTGTGTCCCACACCTTGGGGAGGCCTCTCTCCCAATGGAGATTCGATGTCCTCCTAAAGAGGCTCAAAGGACTGGCGAAGGGGGAGGCCACCTTAATTCAGGAAAACTCGGAGGGGCCAGAGGCCGGGGCCACAGCCGGGTGAGGACAGAGGGTAGAGCTTGACCCCACTCACAAAACACCCACACGCCACAACAAGGGGCCTCTTGGGCCCAGTCAGAGGGGCCCTGCTTGATCCATTCTGTCTTCCCGGGGGTATTACGACCTAGAAGTCAGCCCTGGTGGCAGGAAGGCTTCAATTCCCCATGAATAATTCACTGTGAGCTACAGAGCAGCTCCCTGTGTCCCTGGGCATTCTGTCCCCGCCACACCAGGGCTCAGGCTGGTCCCAGTCAGCACAGGAATGGGAACAGAGGGGAGGGGACCCCCGTGGGCCCAAGGAGAAGAAGTAAGAAATGAAAGGGCCGGGGACAGAAGCGGCACAGAGGACAGGAATGGGGGGCAGGCCCCCATGTCTTGAGGGCACTTCCCGCTGTGTGCTCAGGTGGGATGCCTCTAGAAGACGGGCCAGCAGGTGTCCTACGGGTAAAAATCCTGAGAAAGCTGAACAGGGGGGAGTGTCTGCATGTGGCCACGTGTCTGCAGGTCAGCCAGGCCACCCTTCCCTCTTCTGCCTCTGCCCTCTACGCTGCCCTGCAGGCCCCTTCTGGCTGCCACTCACCGCCCCCCTGACCCATGGCTCCCCCGACCTGGCCTGGCATGCAGGCTGCCCAGCAAAATGCCCCTGCCGACACGGAAGGCAACAGGGCCAAGCCGGCCCACACTGAGTCTCCGAAGGCTGCCTGGCCTGTCACCCCCGTCTCCTGTGACCTCTCCCCTCCTGGCCCAGCAAGTTCTACGGAGGGTGGGACACACACAGGGGCTGGGTCTTGGGACAAGGCCCTAGTCACTTCCCCCTTCCCGGCACCTGGCTCTGGGCCTGGGCCTGGGCCTGCCTGCCCCGGTGAGGCTGCGGTTAGGGTGGGAGCCCCCTCTGAGAGAGGCTGGGGGGCGGGGGGCAGCTGCTGACAAACCTCTCAGTGTGCACAAAGGGAGGACTGTGCCCGGCAGCAGGTGGTGAGGTCTGGGGGCAGGGGAAGGTAACAAAGCGGCTTTGCTGGAGCAGAATCCTGGGGGCAGGGAGGGGAGCGGACAGCAGCTGGGGTGCAGAGAAAGGCCACAGGCAGGAGGGGCAGCACAGGGACGCGTTCACGTCTCCCCACACCCTCCCAACCACAGGCCCCTGGAACTTTTCCACCAGCCACACACGACCTTCACAGAGCAGGCCGCAGGCGGGGCAGGGGAAATGGATGACACCTCATGTGTCCTTTGTCACTGGTGGAGCGGGGACTGGCTCAATGCCCCCACCAGGAGCTGAGGCTGGGAGGGGTAGCATCACCCCAAACCACGGCCCACAGGCCCAGCTCCCAGGCCCTCCTCAGCCACGAGCTCCCACTGGGCCCACACCCAGGTCCTCAACAGCCACCAGTGCTCCCCTACAGGAGCAGCCCCCTTGCCCCCACAGGAAACCGCAGGCAGGGGGTCCTCTTCCCCAAGTGCTCCTTCCATGTCAAGCTGACCACCTTTGCCACACCAGCGAGGCTGCCATGTGTCCCGAATGGCCCAGCTTTCCATTAGCCACATCTTTCCCACCCCTCAGCTGGTCTGACCCCATCTTGTCCACAGCGCATGGCCCATCCCCCAGCCTCCCGCCCCCCACCCCCATGCTCTAATCGCTCTAATCTGCCTGGCCCACTCCCAGCTTTCTTTCCTTGGGAGTCCCTGGTTCCCTGCAGGCAGGCCCTGCTTCTCATCTCCTTGCCCTGACCCACCGCGCTGGCTCACACAGGTCAGATGCCCAGGGACCCAGACTCGAGAGTGTGGCTCAGGACAGCATTTGTAAGTGGGTGGCCCCACTCAGGCTTGACCCCGGTGGGGGTTGCTCTCAGAGTGCTCCCTAGGGACCCAGGTTCTGCCGCTCCTAACCTCACTTACTGAGGGGCATGGGGGACACAGCCCCGAGATCTTGATATTGATCTGGCCATGGAAAGAAGGGTGCTCAGCCAAGACCCCGTACGGACAGGGAGAGAGTCCCTAGCCGCTGCGCACCGCTGCGCACCAAACACTTAGCAAGCATCGCCCATTTCCTCCTTCACAACCAATTATGGCTGAGGAACCACGGCTCCGAGAAGTTAAACCATTTGCCCAAGGTCACACAGCTGGTAAGAAAGAGAGCCAGAACCAAACTGGGGTCAACCTGGCCCCACCAGAGCTCCTTCTCGGGGACCACGTCCCCTCCTAGAAGAAAGTATGGGACTTACCAAACCTTAAACAACCCATCCCTTGTTTTCGGGAGGCTGGCTTCTACACCCACACGTGATTATTCAAATTTACATAAATTAACTTTTAAATTCTGATTCTCCATCACTCCGGGCAACATTTCAAGCGCTCAACGGCCTCACGGAGCGCGAGCTACCACAAGGACAGCCGAGGACGTTCCTAGGTTCCTGAAGCCCCACGGGACGGCGCTGAGCTAGACCGTGGACTCCGGGCAGACAGGGGCCTCGCTCCATTCACAACCACACCAGGCTTGCACTTCGCAAATGCTGCATTTTTTTACAAACTGAAGGTTTGTGGCCGGTCTGCGTGGAGCAAGTCTACTGGCACGATTTTTTCCAACAGCCTTTGCTCACTTCCTGTCACTGTGTCACATTTTGGTAATTCTCACACTACTCCAAACTTTTTTGTTATTACTGTATTTACTAGGGGGATCTGTGATCAGCGATTATGACCTACGGAAAGGCCAGATGATGGACAGCACGTTCGGACAATGAAGTATTTTTTAACGAAGGCATGTACGTTGTCGGTGTAGACATATGGCTGTCGCACACGCAGCAGTTACTGTATCGTGTAAATAAAACTCGCATGCATCGAGAAACCCAAAATCCACTTGATTCGCTTTAGCGCAGTATTTGTTTTCCTGCAGGGGTCTGGAAACGAACCTGCGCTATCTCCAAGGTGTATCTGTAGAATGAATGAATGAGTGAGTGAGTGAGTGGAGGAGTGAAGAGAGGGCTCCTCTGGCCCCAGTCCTTGGTCACTGATGACAACCATCTAGGGACAGGGGGGTGGTGTTTTCCGCCGGGGAATCCAACTGCAGTCACTGTCAGGGGTGTTTCAGGTACAGTATGCAGTGATGGGCATCTGAGAAGAAACGGGTGTGAACGCTAAATGCACAGACACACCCGGAAACAATCCTAGCTACCATCGAACGCAGCTAAGGAAAGCAAGGTTCAGAGTGGCAAACACACAGAGACGCTCCTACGTAAGGGAAGAGCTGCAAAACTGTATGTAAAGTACAGAGAAGCTGAGACCTTCAGAAACCCACAGACCCACCTGCAGACCCGCAGACCCACAGACAGCAGCGCGCGCAGGCGCGAGCCACAGGAGCACAGCACTAGCCGTGCGCCAGTGAATGCGGGAACGTGCATCAGCTCGGGACTCCGTTACGCTCCCAGCTGCCCCCTGCCCCAAGAAAGGGAACTCAGGGAGCCGGAAGCGAGGCAGTGTGATGGGGGAGAGTCACCTGTTAGGTGCCCCAGCTGCTTCGGAATCTTCAGAGGCCCCCAGCACCTACACAGTCACCCCAAACTCTGCTCCCCGATGGGAGCGGGCCTGGCAGGAGGAGGAGGGTGTGTGTGGACTTTCCTGTTGGGACCGTCTCAAGGCCACACACAGCTCCCTGTATAGGTCACTGGACCCTCAACAGCCCTGGGGGGCGGGGGTCTGGGCTACATGCGTGTGCCTAGCAGGGTAGGAGTGGAGAGGGCCGAGTGGACGGTGGTAAGGAAAGCAGGGCTGGAGGCTGGGGGAGCTGAGCACCGGGCAGGGGGCCTGGACTCAAAGCTCTGGATGCTTCTGCTGGCCTAAGGCTCAAAGCCGCAGCTTCACGGAGGGGAAGGAGGCAGTCTGTCCTCTGTCATGCCCCTGGACATACCACACCTCCAACCTTCCTCTCGTTGAGGACACACATACCAGTGGCTTTAAAATGTTATCAGAAACACAGAGCAGCTGCCACCGGGGCCCCTGGAGAGCTGCTTCCCGTCTTACATGGCCCCTGGGCCCACAGACAAACAAGCAGGCCCAGAGGCCCTAGCTCAGACCAGGGAAGTGTTGCCGCCACCATCTAGAGGCCCACCTTCACCCCTCACCCAAGCACGGGCATGCCCAAGGTCCTTCTGGGCCTCCCACAGGACTCCCCACCCCCTCCAGGGCCTCTACCCCATCTTCCTCTCCCCTCACCCGCCCTGCTCCCCCAGAACACCCCCGTCCTCTCTGGCTTCCCCCAGACAGCACTCAGCACTGGACCAGGGGTCCCGCGCACCTCCCACTACGGCCCTTCTTCCGAGCCCCGCCCCTTCTGCTCCAGCACCTTTAGACCTCGGTCTCCCAAACACTGCGGCCCTCAGTCCTAGGACAGGGGTCAGAGGAGCGAGGGGAAAGGACGGGCCATCATTCCATAGAAATTCTTAAATTATTATTTGGAAAATACTAACACATATTCCTACGGATAGACTGGTGCTCTCAAGCAAGGGGGGAAAACAGTGGGAAACATTCACAAAGTGCAAGACGAATTACTTCTAGGTCACCCCCTCCCTGCCGCCCACATTATAAGAACTGTACCTCAGGGTTGCCCTGGTAAGGACAGCCCAGTTCAATGCCCTCGGGCTGCTTCCACCAGCATCACCTGGGAACCGGGTGCACCGACAGCAGGGGCAGCTGCCTTATCCTACCATGCCTGCCCCCCTCCCAGAGGTCCTTGACGTAACCCCAGGCCCATCTCCGAGGGACCCCTTTCCAGCACCTCTGCCTCCCCACGTCCAACATTCACCCCTTTGCTAGGACTGCCCCACCTCCCCTCCCTACCCCTGTACCTGTCCCTCACCGGTGGCCTCCACATCCCCAGGCTCTGCTCCCCCGTCTCCCTTTAGAGGAAAGAGCGGCACCCACACTCCTCGGCCCCAAGGTCCAAGATTCAGGAACCCACCAGGGCCTGGGGACCCCTATGACCTGATCTGAAGGCAAGATATGAAACTAACTGCTGACAACACTTTGAACAGATGTCACCTTCTCATTCATAAACACTTTCCAATGCCGTAGAGCTTAGAAAGGGTAAGGAGAGTCCTGCCCCCAAAACCCCTCGCTTGCCAGATGATCCCCCTTGCCTCATAAAGAGTTAGACTAAGGTCTCCTTCTGCACACTCTGACCACACTCTTCCCTACCAGCCATCGCTGCACTAGGAAATCTTGGATTCCTCAGCTTAACCCTCATGGGGAGCAGGGGGCAGGTGCATGGGGTTGGCCCATCAGCACCAAGTTCAGAACTTTGTCCTGGGTACCCCCTGCCTCTCCCAGGGGGACAGTGGTCTTCATCAGGCCTCTCAAATCCACCACCCCCTCTCACTGTCCAGAATACAACTGTCACAGCGCACACCTGGATAAGGTTGTACCAGTGCTGTTTTTAATATCTCCAAGATCTCCCACTGGCCCCCCCCCCACCCAGTTCAGGCCTCACTTCTTCTTGCCCATAGACTGTACTAGTTTTTATAGCTTATCTTGCCCCTCCGTAATCCATTCATCACCAAGAACTCAAAGCAATTTCCCCCAAATTACAATGAGGACATGTTACTACTTTGCTCAAAATACTTCCCAATGGGTCCCCAGCACTTTCAGGTTCAGCTAGAAGTTTCTTGGCAAGACCATTTAGAACCAGCCTCTGCTCGCTTCTCCTGCCTCCCAGCTCCCCATTGTCCCAATACGTGACTCTCTGACCTTGCAGCATCTTGGCTGGCCTGTGACCAGTCTTGGAATACCCTTGCCCAGCTCTTTTCTGCCCAGCCTAGATCAGGGATCGCTCTGAGCAGGAAGCCTTTTTTGGATATGCCAGGCTCAGTTAGGGGCCCTTCTCTGTTTGACCTGTGTACCCACCCAGTCTGATGCCACATACATGGTATAATAATAATTTATGTGTCTTCGCAGCAAGACCATAAACATCTTAACATGGAGTATTTCTCTCTCCCCAACACCCAGCCCAAGGTCCCGTGTGCTGTAAACCATTAACAAAAATTTTAGTAAAGAAACACAATACAGAAATTTAAGCCCAAAACGGATTAGAAGCACAGAATCATGGAACCTTAGAGTCGAAGGGAGACTAACACCCTCTAATCTCTTCATTTTACAGATGAACCCAGGGACCCCCAAAAGAACAGCTAGCCTGGAGCCTGGACGTGAGCCAGTCTCAAGCTCCTGGGCTCTGACCACACCCAGCCCCAGGTCTGACGGACCCCGACACACTCCAGGCTCCACCCTGCCCAAAGGACTGGAGGAGGCAGCATCTCTGTTAGCCTCCACCTTTAGGAGGAGCCCCCAGCTCCTACCCCCACCCCCACTGAGGTCTTGACTCCTGTGCCCATTTTCCTGGAATGGAGTTCCCCCAACACACGCACACGCACTTCCAATTTCTGTGGTGCTTCCCCCCTCATTGTTCGCCCTCGCAATCTTCATGCCCACTCACTGAATCATTTATTAAGCAGCTACTCTGTGTCACCGTGCGGCGAGCCCTGGGGTTCCTGCCCTCCAAAAGCTCGGTCTCTCCGACACAGCTGACACAGCCCCGAACACAGGGACAGCGCTTGGGCAGAACGCGCCCGAAGGGACCAGGGGTCAAGCCCTCGGCTCACCACCCCGTCCCTCCCGGTCTCACCGCCCCCTCCTGCTCTCTGCCCGGGCCTGCAGCCCCCTCCCACGCACGACCCGGGCCCCTTTCCCCAGGGGCTGTGTGGGGGGGTCGGGAAAGTTCGGGGCCGCAGCGCCAGGAGCTCAGGGGACCCCGAGACCCCCGAGGCCGCCGCCAGCCCGAGGGTGGGTGGAGGCAGCGCGGGAGGAGCGGGCCGGGGGCTGGCCCCACAGCACCGTCCGTCCCTCCGCACGCCCCTCCCGCCCGGATTCGGAGGGACTCGGAGGGAGGGGACGGGAATAAATACCTTGACTTTGTGGTTAAGGTTAACGGGAACTGCCACCCCGGGGCGACTTGGGCACTGGGCTCTCCGGCCCCGCCAGTCCCGGGACAGGCGGGGCGGGCGCCTCCCTCTGATTGGCTAGCGGGCTTAGCCATCCCCGGGGCCGTCCCGCGGCCTGATTGGCCGCGCCGCTCAGATGACCAGCTCCGCCCTATCGGGGAAGCCCGCGGGGCGGCCCCTTTGTTCTCCTGAGCCAATAGCCCTGGTGGGCGGGCTGACCCCGCCGCCCGCTGGGCCTCGCGGGGCCCCGCGCGGCGTTAACGCTTTGACTGCTGGCGCGCGAGTGGAGTCCAGGGCTCGGAGGGGCGGAGGAGCGAGGGCGAGGCGGCGTGCTGGTGACCGGACAGCGCCGCGGCACCCCGTACTTCCCCTCCGCCGCGCTCTCCCTCCCGCTCTGGCCCCGCGGACGCGCACTCAGATGGATCCCGTCGTTCCGCAACTCTCCGTCCGACTCAGGACGCGCCCGCACCGCTCTTGGTGCCGGGATCCGGGAGGACAGGACGCACGAAGCCCGCTCTGGCGCTGACACTCGAGTGTGCATGTGACATGGTGGCACTTGGTACACCAAGTGTTAGGGTGAGAAACTGTTGTACTGATCTGGCGCGACCCGAGAGAAATCGCCGTCCGCACCCCGCGCGGCGCCGGGCACGTCGTGGGCGCCCGATAAACGATCCCGGGGTCTCTATGAGAGAGACACACCGAGACCTCGTTAAACCCACCCCCCTCGCCTTCTCGTCAGGAAACAGCGGTCTGAAGAGGTCACGTTCCTGGGTGGAGTGTCCCAGCAGGGGACACTCCAGGGAGGGTCTTGACTGCTCCGGGAGACCTCCGGAAAAGAGAATTTTCTCTGCTACCCGCACTAATTGGAAGCAAATGTTCCTTTATGCCAACAAGGCTCCTCACACTGCTCGCTCCAGCCGGCTGGGTCAGCTCCCACTGGCAGGATTCTCTCTGGAGCTGCTGAGAAACTGCCTTTGGGACTGGGAGTTGATAAAGACAGAGCTGGCCTCTCTCTCCCTGAGACACCGACTGTGAAGCTGGTGGGCCCCATTCTAGCGAATCGAATCAGTAGCCGCCTCCGAGGCATTGCCTGGCCCAGCTATTGTTTGGCTTCAGGACAATAGACACTGTCGGACTGAGATTCTGTCCGGTTTGCCACTAACTTTTGTGCAGTTTTTCTGTCTCTGGACTTTGACTTATCTGTAAAAGAGTAATTTCCTAGTTACATACTTACCTTTCCTGACTTTTGCAGGACCCAAATTGGTTCTATTGTCTATAGAAATATGGGTGAAGTATAAAACCCTACACAGAGGCCAGATACCACTAGGCCCTCAACTTTTTCAAGAATCCGGTCCATCTCTTTATTTTCTAGAGCACCTACTGGAGGTTTACCAAAGGCTTGTGGAATTCCGGTGTTCTGGTCCCAGATCTGTCACTGGTCATGAGTGAGAAAACCCACTTGGCTTGGGCATGTTTTCCTCTACAGAGTGAAAGACTTCCTCCAGATTGGCATTTCATGACCAAGGGTATTTCAAGGACGGAAAGAATGAAGCACATCTGGGATCTGATTTACATTAAGAAAAAAGAGAAAAGACAGAACGGACTGGGGAGGGGAGAGAATGAAAGACTTCTGCATTTAAAAAATATATGTCCGCATTATTAAATTTTGACAAGATAATTGACTTCTTATAATTGTATTAGAAAAAGTGGGGGGGGGGGACCTGGACACCTCAGAAGTGTGGCTTCTGTCAGCAGAACTCTGACCTCTCCAGCCTGAGCAATTCCTCCCTCAAGACTGTTGTCAGCGCGTGCCATGCTGAGCAAGGACTTGGGAACCACCAGGTCCTCCGAGGGACCCAGGAAGGACCCATAGACAAGTTCACTCTGTCCCAGCTTGACCAGCCCCCTCAAGGCCACTTCTGTGACTTCCCCTGAACTTTGGACCTCTCCTCATCATCTCTGCCCAAAAGCAGGTGCAGCACAGAACGAATGGACACCCAATGCCGGCCTTCCCCACCCGCAAGCATTTCCTTCAAAGGTCATCTTTCAATGTCAGAAACCCTGGTCAGATTCCCTCGTCCTTATCCTTTTCCCCAACCCCCAAGTACAAACCTTAGATGCCTGAGGACCTGGCTCCTGCTCCCTGCCCATCAGCCCCAGACCTTGACCTACCTGCCTGCCCCCCAAAAACCATTGCTTTCCTTCCCTTGAATCCCTGGGGTCTCTTAAAGAGACATACTGATGTGTGGCTTTCTTGAGTCAATGCTTCTAGTCTCTGAAAGATAATTTGCCATTAACTATAGAGGGTTGGTTTTTTTTTTTTAAGATTTTATTTATTTATTTGGCAGACAGAGATCACAAGTAGGCAGAGAGGCAGGTAGAGAGAGAGGAGGAAGCAGGCTCCCTGCAGAGCAGAGAGCCCGATGTGGGGCTCGATCCCAGGACCCTGGGATCATGACCTGAGCCGAAGGCAGAGGCTTTAACCCACTGAGCCACCCAGGCGCCCCACTATAGAGGTTTTTAAGTGGCTCCATGAAGGCATGAAGTGGCTTCAACCAATATGAAACTTGGAAACTATCTGCTTCCATCCTACACAAGCCACTCACCCCCATCTCCCTCCCTCCGCTCATTATTTGTGTACACAGATATGTCCAGACTTGGGCCTCGTGGAGGTAAGGACAAGGTCTCATCTTGGTAAACCCCTAGTTGCCATCACAACATCAGGCATGGTAGGCATTTAATAATTATTTTCACCAAGGGTGCCTGGGTGGCTCAGTGGATTGAAGCCTCTGCCTTCGGCTCAGGTCATGATCCCAGAGTTCTGGGATAGAGCCCTGCATCAGGCTCTCTGCTCAGGAGGGAGTCTGCTTCCCTTCCTCTCTCTCTGCCTGCCTCTCTGCCTGATTGTGATCTCTGTCAAATAAATAAATAAAATATTAAAAAAAAATTATCTTCACCAAAGCAGCAGCATACTCCATTCACCCAGCAAACACGTAGTGGTGGTCAGGAGCCTAGGGTCCAGGAGTCAAGAGATCCGGGTTTAAATGGCCTCCGGTGATTGCCAGTTACATGACCTTGAGCAAATGTTTTTATCTGTAAAAGAGGAGTACCTCCCAACCGGAGATTATGTGAGATCGCTTAAGTAAACTTTGCGTGGTGCGGCTCCCATAAACCATGGTGGTTATTATGCATGGTGTGCACAGGCTGGATCTATGCAGAAATCACTAAAACTGGCAGGAAAAGGGCCTACGGATACCTGTCAAGAACAGGCACTCTGATGTGTATGAAATGGTGCAGGGAAGCATCAGCGGGCCAGCCAGGAAGGCACTCTAGGACATTCGGATCAGACTTTTTCCTCCGGATAACTGGCCCCTGCCCGGTCGGACTTGACTCCACAGAAAGCTAAGTCCCTGCAGAACTAGCCCCACCCACAGGGTGCACCCGGCCTCCCCTGGGAAAGAACCGGAAGTAAGGTGCAAAGGAGCTCAGGTGGGGGCACTCCTCCCCTTACCAACACTCTTCCTCTGCCCCTCTCCCCCTTCCCCAGAGCAGAGCTCCCTGCTTCTCTTTCAAACTACACAGCTTCCCAGGAGCAAGGAACACTCAGCCACCAGCTCTAAAACCAAATCTTTATTCTCTAGTTTGAAAAGGAGGGTAAGTGGTTGTTCTGTTTCATTCCAGAGAACAGAACAAGGCCCAACAGGTAGAAATTACAGGAAAGCGGATTCCATTCATTATAAGGAAGAATTTCTAACAATTAGAATTATCCTACAATAGAAGAGGGCCTCAGGAGGTGGGAACTCCCTGTCACCTAAGTGTTCAAGCAGAGGCTGGGCATCCATGACCTAGAAATGTGAAAAGGGAAACTCGCCCCTTTCTGCCTGTCAGCCGACCCTCCAAGATCAACGGGGCAGTCCTTCCCACCATGTTGAGCTCTGCAACGAGTGGAGGGTTGGGGTGTTCAGACAAAAGCCTGGACATGGGGCTGCTGACAGCCAGGGGATGGTCTAAGTGATGGGAGGGTGCTGCGTTGATCTCAGGGAGGGGGAATGGAGCTGAGCACTAACAGTAAATGGGTCTCTCGGAGTCCCAGTGCCTACGCAGGGGCAGGAGGAAGGGGACGGGGTGGGACAGGTTAGAGCAGCGCGGCCTCACCTCTCCGTGCTGGAAAAGGCCCAGGTGCTGTCTAACAAGGCCAGCAGGTTCTCCCGGGTGTATCCAGCTGGTCCACTTTTCTTCCCAAGAGCTCATTTACTAGGGGACTACGCCACACCTACTTCCAAAAAAAAAAAATGAGCTGAAGGAACTCATAATAAAAGACAAGGACATTAAGGCGTTAACACCAGAGGGGAAGGGTCTTCCTGGACCCTGGTGGCCCCTCCAGCAGGAGGGCTCGAAGGGGTAGGTGGAGCTGCTATTGCTACTTTTCCAGGGCATGGGACAGTCAGGACGGAACCTCAGCAAAAACCAGCTGGAGGCCGGAATCCCGTGCTCTGCGAGCCCCGCTTCCCTGGTACCCGGTGAGGGGGGGGGGGCTGGGGGGCTGGACCTCCCTCTCCAACAGGGCCCAGCTCACTGGCCGCTCTCCCATCCCTTGCCTCCACCAGCAGCAACACAGGCCCCCCCACCCGCAGCCCAGGCCCACGGCAACACTCTCCCGTCAGTGACGCCCAGTACTCCCCCACCCCCCTCGGCCTCCGCAGCCCCCCTGCCCGCTCAGACGTCATGCTTCTTCTGATGGGCCAGGAGCTTCTCCTCATCGTCGAAGGTCTGGCCACAGATGGCGCAGCAGAAGGCGCCGTCCCGGATGTGGCTCTTCCGGTGGGTGATGAGGTTGGACTTCTGGCTGAAGCTGCGGTCGCAGTCGGGGCAGGCGTAGGGGCGCTCGCCCGTGTGGATGCGCCGATGGGACACCAGGTTGGACTTCTGGCTGAAGGCCTTGCCGCAGTCCGGGCAGACGTAGGGCTTCTCGCCGGTGTGGATGCGCCGGTGGGCCGCCAGGTAGGGCTTGTGGCGGAAGGCCTTGCCGCAGTCCGGGCAGACGAAGGGCCGCTCGGGGGCGTGGTCGCGCCGGTGGGCCGCCAGGTGGCTGCCCTGGGAGAAGCGGCGCCCGCACTCCTCGCACGCGAAGGGCCGCTCGCCCGAGTGCACCCGGGAGTGCGCCACCAGGTGGGTCTTCTTGCCGAAGTTCTTCCCGCACTCGGCGCAGGCGAAGGGCCGCTCGCCGCTGTGCTGCCGCTGGTGCGCCCGCAGGAAGCGCTCCAGCCGGAAGCTCCGGCCGCAGGCCTCGCAGCTGAACAGGGACGGGGGCGCGGCGGCGGCGGCCGCGGCGGGCGGGGGCGCTCCGGGGTCCTCGGGCGGAGGCTCTGGCGCCCGCTCCCGGGCGGGTTTCAGCGCGGCCTCGGTGGCGGGGGGCTCGGACGAGGCCTCCAGGGGGCCGGCCGGAAGCTGGGGGCTCCCCGCGCCGGGGACGCCCGGGGCCGACCCTTCGGACCGCTTGTGGATCTTGCTGTGGGACAGCAGGTTGGGTTTGTGGCGGAAGCGGCGGCCGCACTCCGTGCACGGGTAGGGCTTCTCGCCGGTGTGGATGCGCCGGTGTGAGGTCAGGTAGGGCTTATTGGTGAAGCGCTTCCCGCATTCCGGGCACTGGTGGGGCCGCTCGCCCGTGTGCACGCGGCGGTGGGCGATCAAGTTGGGCTTGTGCCGAAAGCGCTTGCCGCAGCAGGCGCACTGGAAGGGGCGGTCGACCGCGTCTCCACCAGGCCGTGGGGCGGTCACGGCCGGACGGCCCCTAGGCCGGGGCCCCAGAGCCTTGGCCGCTGCCTCCTCCAGGGCCTCGGCTACGTGAACCCGCTTGTGAGCGACTAGCTGGTCCCACTGGGCAAAGCTCCGGCCACAGTTGCCGCATATGAAGGGCCGGGCCTCCGGGGCCGGGGGGTGGCACCTCCGCGCGTGCGCCCGAAGCTGCTTCGGCCGCCAGAAGCGTCTCGCACATTCAGGACACGCGATGGGCCGCTTTGCCGCCGAGTGTGCCCGCAGATGCAGAACAAGGGCC
This sequence comes from Martes martes, assembly GCF_963455335.1. Lineage (NCBI taxonomy): Eukaryota > Metazoa > Chordata > Mammalia > Carnivora > Mustelidae > Martes > Martes martes. The sequence goes on along the minus strand of NC_137899.1, from coordinate 101,958,409 downwards.
ACCCAGCCTCGGAAGCTCTGCCTGCAGAGGTGACAGGCGAAGCCCAGATCTGGGGTGGCAGCCGCGTGGACCTGGCAGTGCAGGGCCAAGAAGGGCGCGTGCCGGAAGCGACGGCCGCATTCAGGACAGGGCAGCGGCAGCCGGGCCTGGCAGTGCCGGCTGTGAAGCCACAGGGCCACCCAGCCCGGGAAGTGCCTTCGGCAGTGGGCACAGCGATGGGCCCTACTGGGGGCTTGGCCGCCCGACTGGGCCACGGAAGTGCCTTGTAACCTCAGCCCATGGGGCTCCTTCTCCAGGGTCTGGGGCAACTTCTGGGAGGGCCCAGGGACCTTGGGCTGGGCCGGACCCATGGCCAGGGGGCCCTTGCAGCGCCGTTCCAACATGGGTTCTTCCTCTGCGGAGGGTGGAAAAGCAGTGTCACTCTGGAGATCAACTTACCCTGCCCGGGTTCCTCCCTGGCAGACCCTAGGCCCGAGAGGAGCTCATCCCTCTGAACTCCTAGAGCCCTTGAACCTGGACTATTCTGTTTCCTTGTCTGTTCTACATCATTTCAATACTGCGCTTCTAGATACCATTTCAAGTGCATTTAAGTATTTACTAAGTATTTGCTAACCCTGGAAACTACCAGAAGGGAGGAACTCTGACACGTCTTGGAATCCCCCTCATGCCAGTCACCCCGTGTCTGGCATGGAGTAAACACTCCAGCGTCGGCTGGACAAATATTCCTGCCTTGGGACTCATCAGAAAACCTGGTCACCTCTCCCTGTGGTGCTTTTCGCTTTCTACATGCGCTTCCCTGCTGCCCCCTGCTCATTTCTATTTCCTGCCGCTACATTTGAGCTTCCCAGCAACAGTGAGGCAGGACAAGACGCGAAGCTCCCAGTTTGACAGATGAAGCAACTCTGAGGCATAAAAAGGAGAGAGGGGGCTTGCCCGAGTGGACACAGTAAACCAAAAGCAGAACCCAGACCGAGGAACAGGCCTTCTAAACGCCCAGTCCAGTGCTCCTGCCTCTGCACCTGGGTTTGTAAAGTTCCCACAGAAAGAAACTCCCAAGGCCTTTATCCTATTTATCCTCTCCTGGGCCCTGATCCCACCACAGGGGAGCGTTTTGGGCCTCTGTGACCTCAGTCGCTCAGGGTGGAAGAGGGAGAGCAGGAGACAGCAGAGCTTCTGGGGAACAGGAGGGGAGTGCTAAATGCTAAGGGTCAAGCCACTGCCTGTCCAACTGCCCACACTCTGCCTGCCTGCCCTCCTCTACCCACGCACGTGATTAGGACATCGAAAGAAGGAGAGCTCTCCCGAATCCAAGGAACACCCACAGCTGGCTACCCTTGGGGGCCCAGATCCCTGCCTCCCCTGGGGTGGTAGGGATCACTACCAGGTAAAGAGAAGGAGAGGCAAGACAAGACTATAATCCCCGTCCGCCAGGTCATGCCCCAACCCCACCAGAGGCTGCCCCACATTCCACTCTTCCGCGGTGCCCGGGAGCCCAGATTCCTCAAGGAGAGCTTCCTGCAGCCACTGAGGGCTGGGTGGTGCTGAGCCTCCTAATGGACCTTCACTGCCAGCTTACAAGCTCCAGACACATCCTCCTCAATTCCCTAGCGCCGGACTCCTCTCCAGGAGCTCAGACATGACTCATTCCCCATGGCCAGACTGAGCACAGGGAAGACGCTGGTATGGGAAGGGGATCCTTCCCCCCTACAGGTGACTTCCTTCCTCCAGGATGAGGAGATCTGAGCACTGGGGCTGTGGAACCGTTTAGGAACCCAACAAAGAAGGCCAGACTCTACCCTGGAGACCGTGGAGCTGGAGATGAGGCTTTTTCCAGCCCCTCCTGGGGATGTTCCTGGGGATACTTCTGCGGCTGCAGTGCCGGCTTCGGCCCACACTCTGGTAGCCCCCAGATGTCAGAGAAAACTGCAGCAGTAAAGACACCCCTACCCCCATGGCAGAGCTCAGACCTCTGAGTGCAGAGAGGCCAGCCTTACCTGCGGGGAGGGGAGAGAAAACACGCATGAGGCTCTGAGCTCCTCCAGGGCAGTCATCTTTGTGTCCTCGCCAGCCACCACCCCCTCCCCCACCCAAGCCCCACACCCCGAGCGGCCGAGTGACCTTAATGGATACTGGATTAATCAATGAATGTGCCCCCTTCACCAAGGAAGTACACGACAGCGTTTGGGGGTCATTTCCTCCACGGGTAAGGTCACAGCATGAATTCTCCATGCTGATGGCCAAAGGCCGGCCGATGGCAGAAACTCTGGAATCCCTGCTGGCTCCCCTTCCCCCACCCTCCTCCCAACAGGAATTCCAGGCCCGGTTCCCAAGGGGCTGCGTAGGGCGAGCTACTGTGGCCAGGTCTCGGGCACAATCCCCTTGCGCCTCTGGATGGCAAAAGGTCGTGGAGACCCCACACGCCCCTTTTGTTTACGCGCGTGTCCCCCGTCCACGTCGCGGACACACGGCTCCGCGCACTCCGAGTGGGCCCTTTCGGGTCCCCACGCAGAGCGCACCTCGCGGAGCCTGTGCGCAGGTGCGCGGGCTCGCCCCCCCATTCGGTCCAGCACTGCCCCCCCCCCCAACACAGCGCACACACAGTCACGCGCCCGGCAGGTAGGGCCGCCCGCCTCGGGCCCGCGTGGAACCCCGCGCCCTGCCCGGGACGAACCTCTCCGGCGGGGTGCGCGGCGGCGCGTCGCGCGTCCATGAGGCCGGAACGCCGGCGCCGGCGGCCGCGCTCCCCACCCCGCGCGGCGACAGCGGCAGGTTCGAGTTCACAACTGCCAGGCCCGGGCCCAGCCCCCCCGCCGGTTCCCAGCGCCACGTGACTACAGGAGCTGCCGAGGGTCAGTCGCGGGCTGGGGCCGGCGGCCGCGGCCGGAGGGCGGGGCGGGGCGGGCGGCGGGGCCCGTCCCCTCCGCGCCCCCCTCCCACAGCCCTCTCGCAGGCCGGGCCGGGGGCGGCCGCCCGGATCCCGGCTCCGTCGCCATGGCGACCGCAGCCCGGATTTTCCGGGACGGGCCCGGCTCAAGTTTCCCGACCCTTTGTCCCTACGGAGGACGCGCGTCCCTGCGCGACCGCGTGGCCGGACCGCGGTGCCTCGGCTGGGCCCGGCCTCGCTGGCTTCCTCCGAGAGGGCGCCCGCCGCCCTGGGGCCACCCGTCCACGGGTGCGGCCGCCGCCGCCGGCCACCTCGACCCCCGGCCGCGCTGCAGCAGGGAGATGCCCCCGGCGGGGCGCGGCGCGGCCGACGCGAGAGTCTGTCTTCCAGCTTGTTCTCAAGCGGAGAACGGAAAGGCCCGACCGTGTGAACTTTAGAAAGAGAATGCCCCTGTTCCAGAAATTACCGCGAGCAGGCGTTCCCGGCTTCCCGTGGCCGGGGGCGCGGGCCTGGCCCGGGGGCCGCCCTGGCCGCGGGCCATGTCGCTTGGAACCGCGCGGCCGCCGGGCGGCGAGCGGGGAGGCAGGTGCGAGCCCGCGCCGGTGACTCACCGCCGAGCAGGTGGCCGCGGCTTTACGAACCGAACGCTCCCTGGGTTTTCCAGGCTAGGACGCTGTCATGTACTTTTACACTTTTCAACAAAATCGATGCTAATCGTGCATTCATTTTTAAAACACTTAGATCTGTTGCACCAGTTCTATCGGAAGTAGAATATAAAAATCTCTCATGCTTTTAGTTCCTGGAGTCACTACATTTCAAATTTTGGTATGTCTCCTCGGTGTTTTTTTCTATAGTTATCTATGCATGTTTGACGTAATTGGGATAATATGTTGCAAAAAAAGGTATTCTGCCCTTTTCACTAACAGTATTGTGACTTTTTTCCCGTTTCTTAAGATATTCTCTTGTAACATGATTCTTAATGGCAGCATAAATGTACAAGTAAACTTTCTTGGTTTTCTATATCATTAGAGATTCATCTTTTATTGCGCATGGCTGATTTTAAAATCCGAGGAGTGGGGAACTGACGGATCACAGGCAAAGTATATTTTTAAAATGCTTTCTTAATTATCTTCCAGGAAAATTTATTAGCTTTCTCTTGAGAATGCCCATTTTTCCATATCCTTGACGACTGCAGGCTGTTTTTTCAAATTTAAAGTCATTATTTCCCATTGTTTTGAATTTCATTTCCTAGATTACTAGTTAGCTGTATTGTTTTTTTCACATATTTATTGCCTTTTTGTATTTTCTTGCGGATTTGCTTATGTCCCTTTGCTCACTTTTTGTCCATTTTTTAAAGTTGGGAAATTGGCTTTAGTTCACATTGTTTGGGGGTTCATATCTTATAAAGTAAAGGGCTATTATGATTTCTTCCTTTGGTGTCATATATAGTGCAGCCCTGCACCCCAAATTAAATTGTATGTGTGTATTTTTATCACAGAAAATAAGTATTAATATAGTGTAAGTACTCCCCCTCCACACACATTCCTCCCCCACCCCCAAATAAATTTTCTTGGCTACAGTCACTCATTTCTTCTTCTGAATAAACTTTAGAATTTGCCAAATATTTTAAAATATTGGCAATATTTTAAAATCCATTTGAAGAGATTGAAGATCCCTGTGCCCCCCCCCCCCATTTGTTCAGGTCTTATTTTATCTCTCACAGTCCAGGTTTCTATTTGTAGATTAAATGTATAAGTTGTATACTTTTTATGTGATAAAATTGACAACCGTGAGAAGAAAAACTTTTGTCAGATCATGTCCATAGCATATAGCATATTGTACGATGCATGTCCAGTTTGATGGCTACAGAAGAATGCATTTGTCTATGAGCGCATTCAGAAGATACTTTCTTTGTTTGTTTGATAAGTAGTTCGCACACTCAGCGTGGGTGGAGCCCAGCATGGGGTCTTGAACTCAACAACCCTGAGATCAAGAGCGGAGCTGAGTTCAGGAGTCAGCAGCTTGACCAACTGTGCCACTCAGGTGCCCCTAAGATAGTCTAGTTTTTACCTAAATACTTAGTAAGATAGTTAATATGTAGGGAGTCCTTCTGTTGAGTCAGACATGGTGATAAACTCCTCACACACACATTTCAGTTAAACCTCTCGACAACCCTAGAAAGCCTACTCTTCTCTTCATTTTACAAATGAAAAAACTGAGTTTCAGAGAAGCGGAGGAATTTTCCCGGGGCCACACAGCTAGATAGGGGTTGATAGGAAACCGGCCCTACTCTTCACCGCTGAAGCTGTACGTGTGAGAAAAGCACGGAGTGCTGGGCCCAGCGCAGAATAAATGTGAGATTCCTATCAGTTCACGAGTTAATGTAGCACATCTAACGCTTCCTTCCCGCAGGCCCCCTCCAAAGGGAATTGCTTTGCGGACCCCCTGAGTATCTTCATCTGTTGGGAACCTGTCTCACTTAAGCCCACAAACTACTCCCTTACTCTCCCGCCCCCACTAGAAGTGTCTTCCCCTCCCCCGCATCAGGAGTTAGCCACCTGCTGTAGCTTCCTTCCTCTTTTGGCCAAAGCAAGTGATGGGGCCTTCACTCTGCAGAAGGGAAAGGAACACAGGAGTCGGGAGGGATTCCCAGGCTTTCATACCAGCCAGGAATTCCAGGCCTTGGTATTTGGGACTCTGCCCTTCAGTATCCCTTAGAGGAGGATATGGGGGGATGGTACAGCAACCACAGAACGGCCTAACCCAGTGGAGACTGTCCCAGCTCTGACCTGCTTGCCAGAGAACAGTAGGGCTGTACAGGGTAGAGGACCTACCAGGCAGCAAAAATGGGCAGGGGCTCTGGGAGGATCCTCTTCCCCTCCCACCGTGCCTGGCCCCCACGACTGGATTAGATGGCAAAGTAGGTGGGCACGCCAGGGGATGAGGGGAGTAATGTCTCCAGAAATTCTTTATGAAGAGGACCGAGTACAGCTTAGAAGCAGTCCTGTATCTGCAAGAGGGCAAAGCGCACCCACCCCTCGCAGATACACGGTCCCAGGCCTCCCCATGGGACTCCCTCACTGCACAGCCAACAAATACTGAGTCAGTGCCCGCCCTCTGCCACCGGCCATGTGCGGGGCCTCATCGTGAGCCACACAGAAACGGTCCGTGCTGTTTTCCCACAACGTGAAGGGACATCCAGAGGACTTCTCAGCCCAGTTGAGCGATGGAAATCTTTCTTGGGGTAGGACTTAATATGAAATAAAACCAAGCATTTGTTGATAAACTTTGAGTGGATGACTGTTGAAAAGCTGGAGGAGAGCAGGAAGCCAGAAAGAAGAGAGAACTTCACTGTAATGCTACTAACAACTGTTGAGTCCGGCTTCAGAGAGCATCCTGAAGGCGGACGGGGAGCCTCGCAGAGCTCCTTCCAGGAGTTCCCAGGCAGTGGGGGCGGGGGAGGCAGAAGGGTCCCACGCTGAGCTGCGTGGAGGCCACGCCTGCTGGCCGCTCGCAGGGGCTCAGGCAGCGCTCCATCCTGAGCCCTCCAGGCACAGACCTGGGGAGAAAGCAGCTGCCGCCTGCGCTGAGGAAAACCCCAAGTGACCCCGGCCCGCACCTCTGGCGAAGGGACCTTGCTGGGTCATGTGGAAACTCCTCAGGAAAAGATCCCAGCGCTCCTCCTTGCATGTGGCAAGGTCAGCCTGTAAGAGCTGCCCCAGACTGAGAAGTCACCCCAGACGGCTGCACCTGACTCTGCTGTCGCAGAGCTAGCTCCAGGGGTCTTTTCATAAAAGGAATAGCACGGGGGGGGGGGGGCGCCTGGGTGGCTCAGTGGGTTAAGCCTCTGCCTTCAGCTCAGGTCATGATCTCAGGGTCCTGGGATCGAGTCCCACATTGGGCTCTCTGCTCTGCAGGGAGCCTGCTTCCTCCTCTCTCTCTCTCTGCCTGCCTCTCTGCCTACTTGTGATCTCTATTAAAGAAATAAATAAAACCTTAAAAAAAAAAAAAAAGGAAAAGCGCAGGGTTGGTGGAAAGGAAACCAGGTAGAGATCTGATTTGCTGCAGTGAGGCCAGTGCCTGGGCGCCTCCCAGCTGCGCCCCCCTGCCCCCAGCCCTGCGCAGCCCCACCGGCCGGCCCAGGCCCATCCCCACCTCCTCACTCCCCACCCCAGGGCCTGCATGGCCCTCCGAAACACGGCACAGTTCTGTTCAAGAACCTTGCAGACGGCTGCTGGGACCTCTGAGGTTCCAACTGGTCTGACTGCACCCACCTCTATACTGGACGCCCCGAGGTCACTGCCCAGCCACGGTAGCCAGGTCTCCCCAGAGGCCTTCGCAATGGCTGTTCCCTCTGCCTAGAAAGCCCTTCCTGCTCATCTTTATATGGTTCGCTCATCACTTTCTTCAGATTCGGGCTCAAGCATCCTCTTCCCAAAACGTGCTTCCCAGTGAGCCTCTCTCCTCTCCGCACCGCCCACCTGCAGGAGTTTCCTGTGGCTGTGGTGACAAACACCCATAAATCCAATGGCTCAAGACCGAACCATTCATTCTCATCCAGCTCTGGAGGCCGGAAGTCCAGAATCAGTCTGGACAGAAACAGAGGTGTTGGCCAGGCTGCATTCGCTCTGGAGGCTCTTAGGGAAAATCTGGTCCCCTCACCTCTTACAGCTTCTAGAGCTGCCTTCCGTGCACCCGAGCCCACGGCCCCTTCCTCCATCTTCCAGGCCAGCGCGTCCCTTCAGTTGTGCCCTCTCTCCCTGCTGGAGTCCCAGCTCCCCACCTCTCCCACTCATGAGGACACTTGCGATTACATGTAGGGGCTGCCCAGACAATCCAGGCTAACTCTGAGGACAACTATAAATTAAAACTAAGACAAATGTTTTAATTCTCCTTGGTGCAAAAAGGAAGAGACTCTCTCTCCCACCCCTTGCTTGGAGCATTTACTTGAGAAAAGTTGTCATCGTGAATTTCTCTCTGCCCCTTTGAGAGGCATGGAAAGCTTTTCAAAAGCTACACAAGCCTCTTGCCAGCTTTACAACCCAAGGCCCTGGGAGGTGCCTCCTTGAAATGTAAACACCAAGGGGAGAGGGTGACCCAGGGCCAGGGGCGGGGGAGGGGGCTGACCTCCACAGGGCGCAGGGCTCCAGGCTGCAGAGCCATCTCCTGTCTTAAGCACAGGAGACCGCACTGCTCCCTGGGAGAAAGGCAATTAGCAAACACAGGCAGTCACCCCATGGCCAGGTGAGTTGAGGATGCACTCCGGGTGACAAACGGCGCCATCGGGGGAGTCCTCTTGCTTGAGGACGAGTTCCGCTCTATCTGGTGGCAGGCTGTGTCTGGTCTGCTGGGCTGTGTCACGGGGGGAGACCTCCTGCTTTCCTAATCTCTTAGCGGATGGCCCGCGATGTGGGTCCCTTTCTCCTTTCATGCTTATTGGATGATACAATGGCTTTCCTTCTCTTCCACCTTTGCAGAGAGCTTTCCTGGGTTGGTAGGAGATCTTGTTTTTCATTATAGTTCCCCAACATGATCTCCCCATCTCCAAGTTCTCAGCCAACTCCCATCTGCAGTGCCCTTTGCCATATAAGGTAACAACACAGACTGCAAACATTTGGACCCGAGCAGGGCTTAGGGTCGTCATCAGCCCACCACCCACTCCTCCTGGCTCCTCTTCTAGCTCCCCTACCCGGCTGTACTGTCGTGCGTGGCTCATGTCACCGGAAAGCAGGGATCTGGCCTGTCTTTTCCCCTGCAGCCAGCCTCTAGAAAGGTGTCAGGTCCACAGGGAGGGGAACTCGGTAACTGCCTGGGGCCCAAATGGGTAAGCAAATGCGAGACCTCGAGCCCACCGGGAGCGAACCGGATTCTGCGTGAGGTCTGCACCATCGTTTCCCCACAAACTTCAAACTCTCCTCCCTGCTTGTTAAGCGGATGATGGGAGTCTGACAGAACTTAGGGCGAGAGAAAAATACCACATTTCCTCATAGGAAAATTCCAGTCGGTATGAGAGTGAGGCAAAGAAGAAGACATTTAGAAGAAAACTTGAGTCTGTAACTCTCCTCCCTTGAGGACTTGGACTGTAGGGAGCAGTGCCTTCAATATGTTCTTTTATCTGGAACAGTATTCTAGAATGACAGGAATGTGAGGACCTTTGAGGAACCTCTGCTCAGAGGGGGACCGTTGCTCAGGGGAAGGAGGGCACCCAACACTCCCAAGACCACGTTTACCACTGCTTGGTGATTTGCTCTCGGGACCATTCACCACCAGGAAATGCGGCAACGAACCATTGTGGCATCTCAGCCAAGAGAGAAGGCACTTGACTTTACCTCAAGATCTCCATGTTTACCTGTTTGAGGTCAAATCTCTTCTATTCTTAGGATGCTATGTCTTTTTCTACTCCACTCTGGCTTCGGGTTGTATCTTCTTCAACTTAATTCTAAAGTTGGGTTAGAAGCCCCATGTGTATCCATTCTTGGTTTAAAATCTATGAAAAACCAAGCTTAGGGGCGCCTGGGTGGCTCAGTGGGTTAAAGCCTCTGCCTTCGGCTCAGGTCATGATCCCAGGGTCCTGGGATCGAGCCCCACATCGGGCTCTCTGCTCAGCAGGGAGCCTGCTTCCTCCTCTCTCTCTGCCTGCCTCTCTGCCTACTTGTGATCTCTGTCTGTCAAATAAATACATAAAATCTTTAAAAAAAAAAAAAAACAACCAAGCTTGATTGGGAAACACCACGAAAATTCTAAAACCGAATCTCTGCGAAGCCTTCGCCGTTTAGCAGAAGCAGGCGTCTGCAAACGTGTTGTGCCCGCCGGTGGCACGTGCTCCTGTGCACGAAGGCCATCCGGCCTAGTTCGCCGGGTAACAGAGACGCCACCTCCGACCGTAGCTCATTCCTACTCAGACATTCCTCCTCAGATAACTGCACGTGGGCAGGCAGAATGCAACCTCGGTTTCAAATAACAGAGCCTCCGTATGGGTCCCAAGGCCAAATCAGGCTCACAGTTACATGCGCTGCCTCCCCAGTCAGCCGGTGCTGTCTCAGATGTTCTCAGAAGTGGTTTGCCCCAGCTGTCTTAAAACACGAGTAGAGAGTTGCCGCTTACGTGGTTTAAGAAGGTTTATTTGGGGGACGTTATTAGAAATGATAACAATACCTGCTACACGGTAACATTCTATTAAATGACTAGAGCTGACAAATAATATACAAAATAAAATTAATTCTAAAACACACATTTGGAAAGTATTTGATTTCACGGCGTCTGAACTGCCCTAACTGCCTTCCCCTGGTGGGGATGCTCCTTCTTACCTGTGCGGCTCTGGTGTGCGGTTCTAACCAAATGAGCATGATCTATGGGTCAGATGGAGCTAAAGAAGTTCTGTGGTTAAACTAGGAATCAAAAAGCAACTGTAGGATACCACAAGTATGTAAGAAAGATAATTCCTGGGATGCCTGGGTGGCTTAGTCAGTTAAAGCCTCTGACTCTGGCTTTGGCTCAGACCATGATCTCAGGGTAGTGAGACTGGGCCCTGCTTCAGGCTCGGCACTGGGTGTGGAGCCTGCTTAGGATTCTCTCTCTCCCTTTCCCTCTGTCCCTCCCTGCTCGCTCGCTCTCTCTCTCTCTCTCTCTCTGTCCCAAAATAATAATAATCCCACAGGCTGTTATTTGAAAACACTGGCTGAGAAACCAGGCACTTGAAGGGCCTGGGTTGTGCTCACCATCCCCATCTAGTGGTGGATCCCCCAGGATGATTTACTGGACTCCAGGAGATCTGACGGACCTCCAGTCTGGTATCTATCTGCCTTCCAACCACTTGGATTTAAGAAAATACTGAAAAAAAAAAAAAAAAAAAGAAAGAAAGAAAGAAAGGAAGAAAGGAAGGAAGGAAGGAAGGAAGGAAGGAAGGAAGGAAGGAAGGAAGAAAGAAAAAAAGAAAAGAAAGAAAAGAAAGAAAGAAAGAAAGAAAGAAAGAAGGAAGGAAGGAAGGAAGGAAAGAAGAAAGAAAGAAAGAAAGAAAGAAAGAAAATATTTTTACATCCATGAAGCTGTTTAAATGTACTTCATAAAGATGCAAATTCCTTTTATTACTTTGCTGAATTTTCTTTTTTTTTTCCTTTTTTAAAATTAACATATAATGTATTATTTGCTTCAGGGATACAGGTGTGTGAATCATCAGTCTTACACAATTCACAGCACTCACCATAGCACATACCCTCCCCAATGTCCACCACCCCACTGCCCTATGCCTACTTCCCCAGCCCCCCGGCAACCCTCAGTTTGTTTCCTGAGATTAAGAGTCTCTTATGGTTTGTCTCCCTCCCGGTCCCATCTTGTTTCATTTTTTCCCCTCCCTACCCCCCACGACCCCCCGCCCTGTCACTCAAATTCCTCTTATCAGACAGAGCATATGATTATTGTCTTTCTCTGATTGACTTATTTCACTCAGCGTAATACCCTCTAGTTCTATCCACGTTGTTGCTAATGTGAAGAGTTCATGTTTTTTGACGGCTGCATAGTATTCCATTGTGTGTGTGTGTGTGTGTGTGTGTGTGTGTGTGTGTGTGTACCACATCTTCTTTATCCATTCATCTGTGGATGGACATCTAGGTTCTTTCCGTAGTTTGGCTATTGTGGACATTGATGCTATGAACATTGGGGTACACATGCCCCTTCGTATCACTACATTTGTATCTTTAGGGTAAATAACCAATAGTGCAATAGCTGGATCATAGGGTAGCTCTATTTTCAACTTTTTGAGGAACCTCCATACTGTTTTCCAGGGTGGCTGCACCAGCTTGCGTTCCCACCAACAGCGTAGGAGGGTTCCCATTTCTCCACATCCTCGCCATTAATTTTAGCCATTCTGACTGGTGTGCTGGTATCTCACTGTGGTTTTGATTTGTAATTCCCTGATGCCGAGTGATGTGGAGCACTTTTTTTCATGTGTCTTTTGGCCATCTGGATGTCTTCTTTGCAGAAATGTCTGTTCATGTCTTCTGCCCATTTCTTGATTGGATTATTTGTTCTTTGGGTGTTGAGTTTGATAAGTTCTTTATAGATTTTGGATACTAGCCCTTTATCTGATAAGACATTTGCGAATATCTTCTCCCATTCTGTGAGTTGTCCTTTGGTTTTGTTGACTGTTTCCTTTGCTGTGCAAAAACTTTTCATCTTGATGAAGTCCCAACAGTTCATTTTTGCCCTTGCTTCCCTTGCCTTTGGTGATGTTTCTAGGAAGAAGTTGATGCGGCCCAGGTTGAAGAGGTTGCTGCCTGTGTTCTCCTCAAGGATTTTGATGGATTCCTGTCTCACATCGAGGTCTTTCGTCCATTTTGAGTCTATTTTTGTGTATGGAGTAAGGAAATGATCCACTTTCATTTTTCTGCATGTGGCTGTCTAATTTTACCAACACCATTTGTCGAAGAGGCTGTCTTTTTTTGGACATTCTTTCCTGCTTTGTCGAAGATTAGTTGACCATCGAGTTGAGGGTCCATTTCTGGGCTTTCTATTCTGTTCCATTGATCTATGTGTCTGTTTTTGTGCCAGTACCATACTGTCTTGATGATTACAGCTTTGTAATAGAGCTTGAAGTCTGGAATTGTGATGCTGCCAACTTTGGCTTTCTTTTGCAACATTCCTCTGGCTATTCGAGGTCTTTTCTGGTTCCATATAAATTTTAGGATTATTTGTTTCATTTCTTTGAAAAAAATTGATGTTTTTTAAAAAAGATTTTATTTATTTATTTGACAGACAGTTCCCAGGACCCTGGGATCATGACCCGAGCCGAAGGCAGAGGCCTTAACCCACTGAGCCACCCAGGTGCCCCAAATTGATGGGATATTGATAGGGATTGCATTAAATGTGTAGATCGCTTTAGGTAGTGTAGACTTTTTCACAATATTTGTTTGTCCAATCCATGAGCATGGAATGTTTTTCCATTTCTTTGTGTTTTTCCCCAATTTCTTTCATGAGTACTTTATAGTTTTCTGAGTACAGATTCTTTGCCTCTTTGCTTAGGTTTATTCCTAGGTATCTGACAGTTTTGGGTGCAATTGTAAATGGAATCAACTCCTTAATTTCTGTTTCTTCTGTCTTGCTGCTAGTGTATAGAAATGCAACTGATTTCTGTGCATTGATTTTATATCCTGACACTTTACTGAATTCCTGTATGAGTTCTAGCAGTTTTGGAGTCTTTTGGGTTTTCACGTAAAGTATCATCTCATCTGCTAAGAGTGAGAGTTTGACTTCTTTGCTGATTCAGATGCCTTTTATTTCTTTTTGTTGTCTGATTGCTGAGTCTAGGACTTCTAATACTATGTTGAATAGCAGTGGTGATAGTGGACAGCCCTGCTGTGTTCCTGACCTTAGGGGAAAAGCTCTCAGTTTTTCCCCATTGAGAACGATATTCACTGTGGGTTCTTCATAGATGGTTTTTTTTGTTATGGAGTTATGTGCCCTCTATCCCAACACTGTGAAGAGTTTTGATCAAGAAAGGATGCTGTATTTTGCCAAATGTTTTTTCAGCATCTATTGAGAGTATCATATGGTTCTTGTTCTTTCTTTTATTAATGTATTATATCACATTAATTGATTTGCAGATGTTGAACCAAACTTGCAGCCCAGGAATAAATCCCACTTGGTCATGATGAATAATCCTTTTAATGTACTGTTGGATTCTATTGGCTAGTATTTTGGTGAGAATTTTTGTAACCATGTTCATCAAGGATATTGGTCTGTAATTCTCCTTTTTGGTAGGGTCTTTGCTTTGGGGATCAAGGTATGCTGACCTCATAAAATGAGTTTGGAAGTTTTCCTTCCATTTCTATTTTTTGGAACAGTCTCAGGAGAATAGGTATTAATTCTTCTTTAAATGTTTAGTAGAACTCCCCTGGGAAGCCGTCTGGCCCTGGGCTCTTGTTTGTTGGGAGATTTTTTGATGCCTGCTTCAATCCCCTTATGGATTATGGGTCTGTTCAGGTTTTCTGTTTCTTCCTGGTTCAATTTTGGTAGTTTATATGTCTCTAGGAGTGCATCCATTTCTTCCAGATTGTCAACTTTGCTGACATATAGTTGCTCATAATATGTTCTTATAATTGTTTGTATTCTTTGGTGTTGGTTGTATTCTCCCCTCATTCATTCATGATTTTATTAATTTGGGTCCTTTCTCTTTTCTTTTTGATAAGTCTGGCCAGGGGTTTATCAATCTTATTAATTCTTTCAAAGAACCAGCTCCTAGTTTCATTGATTTGTTCTACTGTTCTTTTGGTTTCTATTTCATTGATTCCTGCTCTGACCTTTATTATTTCTCTTCTCCCGCTGGGTTTAGGCTTTCTTCGCTGTTCTTTCTCCAGCTCCTTTAGGTATAGGGTTAGGTTGTGTACTTGAGACCTTTCTTGTTTCTTGAGAAAGGCTTGTATTGCTATATACTTTCCTCTCAGGACCACCTTTTCTGTGTCCCAAAGATTTTGAACAGTTGTGTTTCCATTTTCATTTGTTTCCATGAATTTTTTCCGATTCTTCTTTAATTTCCTGGTTGACCTTTTCATTCTTTAGTAGGATGATCTTTAGCCTCCATGTATTCAAGTTCTTTCCAACTTTCTTCTTGTGGTTGAGTTCTAGTTTCAAAGCATTGTGGTCTGAAAATATGCAGGGAATGATCCCAATCTTTTGGCACCGGTTGAGAACTGATTTGTGATTCAGGGGATGTGATCTATTCTGGAGAATGTTCCATGTGCACTAGAGAAGAATGTGTATTCTGTTGCTTTAAGGATGGAATGTTCTAAATGTATCTGTGATGTCCATCTGGTCCAGTGTGTCATTTAAAACCTTTATTTCCTTGTTGATCTTTTGCTTGGATGATCTGTCCATTTCAGTGAGGGGGTGTTAAAGTACCCTACTATTATTGTATTATTGTTGCTGTGTTTCTTTGATTTTGTTATTAATTGGTTTATATAGTTGGCTGCTCCCATGTTAGGGGCATAAATATTTAAAATTGTTAGATCTTGTTGGACACACTCTTTGAGTATAATATAGTGTCCTTCCTCATCTCTTATTATAGTCTTTGGCTTAAAATCTAATTTATCTGATGGAAGGATTGCCACCCTAGCTTTCTTTTGATGTCTCTTAGCATGGTAAATTGTTTTCCACCCCCTCACTTTAAATCTGGAGGTGTCTTTGGGTCTAAAATGAGTTTCCTGCAGACAGCATATCCTGCAGATGGATCTTGTTTTTTTGTTTTTTTGTTTTTTTAAGATTCCATTTATTTACCTGACACACAGAGACCACAAGTAGGCAGAGGCAGAGAGAGAAGGGGAAGCAGGCTCCCTGCTGAGCAGAGAGCCCGATGTGGGGCTCGATCCCAGGACCCTGAGATCATGACCTGAGCCGAAGGCAGAGGCCTAACCCACTGAGCCACCCAGGTGCCCCTGGATCTTGTTTTCTTAATCCATTCTGATACCCTGTGTCTTTTGATTGGAGCATTTAGCCCATTTACATTTGGGGTAACTATTGAGAGATATGAATTTAGTTCCAGTGTATTGCCTGTAAGATGACTGTTACTGTATATTGTCTCTGTTCCTTTCTGGTATGTTACTTTTAGGCTCTCTTTGCTTAGAGGACCCCTTTCAATATTTTCCATAGGGCTGATTTGGTGTTTGCAAACTCTTTTAATTTTTGTTTGTCCTGGAAGCTTTTTATCTCTCCTTCTATTTTCAGTGACTACTAGCTAGATATAGTAGTCTTGGTTGCATATTTTTCTCCTTTAGTGCTTTGAATATATCATGCCAGTCCTTTCTGGCCTGCCAATCTCTGTGTATAGGTCTGCTGCCAATCTAATACTTCTATCATTGTATGTTACAGACCTCTTGTCCCAAGCTGCTTTCAGGATTTTCTCTTTATCACTGAGACTTAAAAGTTTTACCATTAGATGATGGGATATGGACATATTTTTATTGATTCTGAGAGGGGTTCTCTGTGCCTCCTGGATTTTGATGCTTGTTCCCTGTAACCATCCCTCAGAACAATGTATTACTTAAAATACAACCCATAAGAAATTAGCTAGTCACCAAGCATGCTTAAAGATAGCCTTAAGAAAAACATGTACTAGCAACAAGCTTCTGTGGGAGAGGATGACACGTCCTTGAAGCCGAGCATCTAGAAACACCTGGCCTGCTCAAGATGGAACGCTGCCTGCTTCATCTTTCTGTTATCTCCCCTTCCCCAGAGAGCACCTGCAGTTAGTCAGACAATTCTTTTTGTCTGGTCTTGCTCAACTATAGGTCATGTACTACGTGACCAGACATATTTTGCCTTTCTTCTGACTTATCTACAAGACTCGTTGTTAAAAGCAGTCAGTCCCTCCTGTCTCCCTGTCTCTGGCCGTGTTCCATGCTCACCTGGCCTGCAAACTAGCATTTCTATCTCTGGCACACGGTCCCATTTGGAGTCTCCAAATCCAGCTGATTCCTTCAGTGTGCTCCCCCACCACTCCTCCTGGAGGAGGAAGGAGGGAATCTCCCCGGATCTGCACTTGTGGGGTCCCTGCTTGAAGAGCAGTGGCCCAACTGTGCTTTGGATCACAGTTTAAGGTAACCCCGAGCTGAGAGCCCCAACCTCAGCCCGTCTCTGTAGTCAGCTTCCCTGCTCCGAAACCTGGGAGCTCTGTCACCCTCAGACACCCCCGGTCTTTCTGTGACCCCACAGTTCCTGAGACTACACTGTCCTGCGAGGGTTCCATGCCCCACTTAGCCTCTGGAGCGACATCTCTCAGTGGAGTGGACTTCTATAAGTTCCGATTTTGTGCTCCACTGCTCTTCCACTTGCCAGGAGCTGGTCCCCACCCCCCCCACAGTCTCTCTTCCCGAATGTTGCCTCAGATTCACTCCGTGCATCCTATCTTCCAGGAAGTGGTCGCTTTTCTGTTCCTATTGTTGCTGCTCTTCTCTTTGATCTCCTGTTGAGTTTGTAGGTGTTCAGAATGGTTTGATAACTATCTGGCTGAACTCCTGGGACCTGATGATATTTAGGTCTCCGATTCCTCCACCATCTTGCTCCTCCCCCAGTTTGTTGAATTTTCTTGAGTTATTATAAATTTTAAAATGTTAATGGTACATTAATGTTTTTAAGATTTTATTTATTATTTGACAGAGAGAGACAGTGAAACCAGGAATACAAGCAGGGGGAATGGGAAAGGGGAGGCAGAGAGAGATAGAGGGGGAAGCAGGCTCCCCGCCAAGCAGGGAGCCTGATGCGGGGCTCGATCCCAGGACCTGGGATCACGATCTAAGCCGAAGGCAGACGCCTAACGACCGAGCCACCCAGGTGCCCCGATAATGGTTTTTGGGTTTTTTTTAAAGATTTTATTTATTTATTTGACACAGAGAGAGAGAGATCACAAGTAGACAGAGCAGCAGGCAGAGAGAAGTGGGTAGCAGGCTCCCCACCGAGCAAAGAGCCCGATGTGGGGCTGGATCCCAGGACCCTGAAACCATGACCTGAGCCGAAGGCAGATGCTTAACCCACTGAGCCACCCAGGCGCCCCCCTGTTAATGTTAAGAAACAGCCACTGATTAAAATCCAAGTTTCATTTCCTGCCACCTTCAAACATTACAAAAGGCATCCTGATTTCTTATATATTTTTTCCAGATAAAATACAGGATTCATATGTTGATTCTCAAAAAGGCAATTTAGATTTTTTTTTCAGCTTAGTATTAGCCATTCTAGCTAATTCTTTGATCACAAAGCACCTGACTAGTCTTAGGAAAGGATTTCCTGTGTGTGTGTGTGTGTGTGCAGGTTTGCTAGGACTGTCCACACACTGGGTGCTTTAAACAATAGAAAATTATTCTGCCAACTCTTGAGGCCAAAAGTCCAAGATCAAGGTGTTGGCGGTGTTGGTTCTCTGAAGTTCCTCTCCCTGGCTTGTAGGTGGCTGTCTTTTCCCTGTGTCTCCACATGGTCCTCCCTCTGTGTCCTAATCTCTTCTTAAAAGGACCCTAGTCAGGGTGCCTTGGGTGGCTCAGTGGGTTAAAATCTCTGCCTTCGGCTCAGGTCATGATCTCAGGGTCCTGGGATCGAGCCCCGCATCAGGCTCCCTGCTCGGCGGGGAGCCTGCTTCCCACTCTATCTCTCTCTGCCTGTCTCTCTGCCTACTTGTGATCTCTGTCTGTCAAATAAATAAATCAATAAATAAAGGGCTGTAGTCATATTGGATCAGAAGTCCCAACCTCCCCATGTGACTTCATTTTTCCCTTAATTACCTCTTTAAACTCCAACCCTCCAAATACAGTCACATTCTGGAGGTACTTGGGGTTATGACCTCAACATGATGAATTTTAGGGGCACACAACATATATATATATATATATACACACACACACACACATATATATATATGTGTATATATATATGTATATACATATATATATATATATAGTAGTGAGATAGTGATTTTTCTTCTTTAGTAACTCATAGACTCTGATTAAACATGACAGATCACACACACGTGTTTATCCCTACTCCTTCCCAAAACGCCATCAGAACAATGGTGAATGAATAAGATGGTATAAATTCACAAGGAGAAAGAAGATGGGAGAGGAGACAACCAGGGACGAGATACAGGACGTGTTCTACAAGACGGCATGGAAGGAACCATGGTGGCTGTCCCAGCTCCCTGCAGCCCAGGGTCTTTCTGGTGCCCCCAGAGCACATTGCAAAGGAAGCTGCCAGCTCCGTGTGGAGATCCATGGCGGGGAGAATAGGGCTGGGGAGAAAATCTGTGCCAAACACTGGGCCACCAGTCACTAGGGATTTGGGAAGGTAAACGAGACCCTGTTTTGGGCAATTAGCTTAGGGCCTGGGGCTGGAGAAATGGCCAGGCTGGTTCCCGGCCCACCGAGTCCCGGAGCCCACTCATATTTGCTCAGGATGCACGCGAGTTGAGCAGTATTTGGACAGTTCCCCCCGCATCCCATACTAGCTTTGTTAATTCCACCACACCCTTCCTCTGAGCCTGCGGGCTCCCAGGAGCCCACATGGGAGCCCTGAATTTCTCGCCAGCAAGGATGGGGCACGCAGGATCAAGACTGACCGTGTGTGCTTGTGATACAGGGGTTGCTGGACACCAGAATCCACTCTGACCGAGAGGCCTTCCTTCTTGGTGTGGTTTTAGGGCTTGAGAAGCAGGGGAAGGGGTCAAATGACTCCTCAAGGTCCCATGGGGTTTGAAGATGTCTGTACTTCTGGGAAGAATGTCCTGAAATGTGTGTCTGAGGATCCTGGGGACTGGTCACTCAGGAGAGCCAAAGAAGAAGGCGGCCCTGCAGAGGCGGGACTGGGGCGGGGGTGGGGTGGCAGGCAAGGCAGCCCATATCCCATGGAGGAGAGACTGGGCCAAGACCACTAGATGCTTGGGCTCCTTGGTCAGGGGGAGGGGGAGGGGAGGGCGGCTTGGCCAGGCTTGGCCAGGGTCAGCCAGAGTCAGCCAGGGTCGGGATCAAGGTCTGGCGGCAAGATTGCAGCTGGGAGGCCTGTGGGTGGATGGGAGGGAGGTCTCAGAGGGCTGGCTGCCAGGAGGCCGGTCCTAACGGGGTGGGGAGGAGCCTTGGGCAGGCTGGGAGCTGGAGGGGCCCAAGGGGTGGGAGTGGGAGGAGATGGGGGCTGACCAGGAGGAGTGGAGGGGGCAGGAAGTGGCTGACAGCCTGGCCTAGAGTCAGCCAGGGGAAGCAGAGACCCCGAGGCACAGAAGAGGTGAGGAGGGGAGAGAGGGCCAGGGAGGCAGCCGGGCGGAAGGAGACCAGCCAAAGGGAGCAGCTCCAAGGGTGAGATCTGTCAACCCATCTGTAAGTCCTTGTTTTAAGGCAACATCCCGAGATCTCTCCCTGAGGGGACCTCCGTTTCCACATCTGTAGCTTTCTGGTCCTAAGACCACCAGTACACACAGAGTTTTTGTGGGGAGTCCATGACTCAGGCAACCCCAGTCACGGATAAGGGGACAGGATCAGAAGGTCTAGGAGAGGGGTGGTGGGAAGGCCCCAGAAAAGAAATTAAGGGAGGGAGGGGCCGCCTAACGAAGAAAGCCATGGTGCGGCCGAGGTGAGACTCCGGGGTCTGGGGTCAGGGGTAGGGCTGGTGATCAGGAGCGCCCCAGCACAGGGAGGGTTAAGCATCCTCCCGGTTCCCACCCCACTCTGGGCCCCTCCCCTGTGTTTGCGTCCTCCCAAAACTATTCGGCCTCCAGCTGGCCTCCATTCTAAATCCTGCCCCTCCCCCTTGAGTTAGCCTGGGGGAAGAAGGGGGTGCCGGGGCCAGGGTTCCCAGGACTGGGAAGGAGCCCGCAGGCTCAGAGTGCTGAGGGAGAAGCAGACCTGGAGAGGCTGAGGTGGGGAAGCCGAGGGGGGCTCTGAGAGCAACGGGCGGGAAAGGGGATCAGAGACAAAGTGGGGGAGAAAGAATGGGCCAGAAAGGGTTGGGGGAAGGGTGCGAGTGGGCAACAGGAGGGCTTCCCAGGCTGTTGGCCTGAGGACAAAAGCCAACTCAGCACCTACCTGGGAGGAGGCCAAACATGGGCAAGGCTGGGCCCAGGGAACAGTGGGGGGCAGGGAGGCATGCGAGGACCAGGGGAATACCAGGGGGATCTCGACTGACCGAAGGGTCACCTCCTGGCCCTCCAAGCCCAGCCCGGAGCCCTGTCAGGCACCCCCCCCCACGCTCCCTCCCAGCTCCAGGGCCAGGGAGCTGGCGGCGCCGCGGGCTGGCATGAAGAGCTGAGGACCCAACACTGTCGGCAGGGCCGGGGAGACCGACGCGACGCCATGTGGCAGCTGCTGATGCCTCTGGCCCTGTGGCTGGGCGCGGTGGGCCTGGGCAGAGCCGAGCTCTCGGCAGCGCAACAGCGCGGCCTGCAGGTGGCCCTGGAAGAGTTCCACAAGCACCCGCCCGTCCAGTGGGCCTTCAGGGAGACCGGCGTGAACAACGCCACGGAAACGGTGAGCGGCATCGCCGAGCGGCGTCGCCTGGGGCGGGACGGGGCTCAGGGCCGCAAGCTCGTTCCCAGGAAGCAGGTGCCCAAGCCCTCCGGCTCGATGAACACCCAGTTCTCCAGGGAGAGGCCAACACCCCAGCCCCCTTCTCAGCTGTTTCATGGGGGGCTGGGGAGGAGGGACGGGTCACACCTGGGATTGCTCTGTGAGCTCAGCCGGCTGCTGGCCCTTCTCTGTCTGCGGGCAGCCCTTCCCTGCAGGGACCTTTGTGAGGCTGGAATTTAAGCTCCAGCAGACCAGCTGCCGGAAGAAGGACTGGAAAAAAGCGGAGTGCAAAATCAAGCCCAACGGGGTGAGTTGCAGGCTTGTGTGTGTGAGAGAGAGAGAGAGAGGGAGAGAGACAATGAGAGAGAAAGAAAGAGAGAGAGGGAGAGATGGGGCATTTGCTCAGGGCGGGGGTCTGTTTAGGAAGGGGTTTAGGAAGGGGGTTTAGGAAGAGAGCCACGAGAAGCCCCCGGTCGGAGCAGCGGTCCCGGTCGGAGCAGCGGTCCCGGGGGAGCGGCCTCTCCGGGAGCTCACCTGGCCCAGTCTGAGCCGAGGCCTGTGACGCTGTGGGTGGCCAGGGCTGGGCTGCTCTGAGAACATCTGTTCTTCAGAGAGAGTCCCCCCCCCATCCGGGCTCCTCTCTCGGGCTTCAGGTCTGTGGTGGAGGAAGCCCAGGGCAGGGGGTTTGGCTGCCCCCGCCCCAGGCCTGGTGAATTCCCCACTCTTGGTGAGGCTTCGAGTAGAGATGGCCCAGCCGAGGCTGACTCCTCACGGGGCTTGACTGTAACTAGCCCCCTTGGGGGCACACCTGCGGCTGTGCGCAGTCCCCAGTCCTGCTGTTGCAAGCACCAGCCTGTGACTCGGGGGGCTGCTCTGAGGGCCTGTTCCCTCCCACTGTTAAGGGACGGACTGGAGTGTCTCAGTGACTTTCCAGACTTCATGTCAGGACACTTGCGTCCATAGCAAGCCTTTTAAGAACACGCAAATAAATGTAACAGAGCAGCGAAGTGGTTCGAGGTGGAAGTCAGGCGGGGAGAACCCATCTGGGGAAGGAGTTCCGCCCACAGACACGTTCCCGCCTGAAATCTCCCAGTCCCCAGGGGGGCTGCGCCTGGAGCCAGCTGGCCCGCATGACCCCTCACCCCTCTGCTCCAGGACCCACCAGGGGAGCCGGTCCCCGTCGCAGGCAGCCCCCAGCTTCCACCCTGGTGGGGCGGCACCCCCGCCCTGACCCCCTTCCTCTCCCGGCCCCATGCTCCCCTCCCCAGAGGAAGCGGAAATGCCTGGCCTGCATCAAACTGAACTCTGCAGATAAAGTCCTCGGCCGGATGGTCCACTGCCCCGTACACACGCAGGCTCTCCGGGTAAGAGTGGGCAGGGGAGGTGGGGAGGCGGGGGAAGAGGCTGGGAAGATGGAGAAGCTGGTCCCGTGGGAGAGGTCAGAGCCCGAAGCATAGACTGAGGTGCACAGAAGGCGAGGAGGGTGGGAGGGGTGAGGAGGGTGAGGAGCAGGCAGGGGGTGAGGAGGGGCATGGGGGTATGTGGCGAGAGGAGGAGATGAGGGGTGAGAAGGGGTGAGGAGGGGGGGTAAGGAAGCTGGGAGGGGCAAGGAGGGTGGGAGGGGCCAGGAGGGGTGAGGAGGGGCAAGGAGGGGCTCTGGGCCCCGCCCCGCTATTCCCCAAGGGATGTGGAGGTGGGTGCCACAGAGGACGCAAGCACCGTCCCCAGGGGTACTCTCCACGGGGACACCCTCCCTGGGACCCGCTGGCGCCCCGGGCCTGAGCAGCTGCCGCCGCTGGCAGGAGGCCGAGGAGCACCAGGAGGCTCAGTGCGGCAGGGTGGAGCGCGCGGGCGAGGACCCCCACAGCTACTACTTCCCAGGACAGTTCGCCTTCTTCAAGGCCCTGCCCCCGAGCTGAGGCCCGAGGGTAGGTGCCCAGGACAGGGTGGGGAGGGGAGCACAGAACAGAGCTGGAACAGCACTTGCATGTTTGGGGCTGGTGACTGGGCCAGTGTGGGGCTGAGGGCGGCGGTGGGGGAAGGATTCGGAGCCTGGGAAAAGAGCTTGGACCGACCCAAACAGCCTCCCTCACGTCCAAAAACTTGGGTTTCTTTCTCCTTCCCTCTAGGATTCTGTCCTGCTTCCCGGACAGCTGCAGGAGCTGACCAGTGCAACACCGACCTGCCATCCCCCAGCCCAGGGAGTACGAGCCCATTATCCCCGAGCCAATAAACTGCTCTGCCAGACTCATTCTGTCCTCTTGCATGCCCCCTTCCCCTGAGCTCGGCTGCAGGAGTGAGGTCTCCAGGAGCAGCAGAGCCGTGGCGGCAGAACTCCAGTCCTACGCCCGGGCAGCAGGAGAGACCAGGGACCGCAGAGACCTCGTCTTGCCTTCGGGTGCTTGCGCTCAGGAAAGCAAAGCTCACCCACAGAAAATGACAGGCAGTGATGCTTATTAGAACAGAGAGATTTAATAGGGATCCGCGTGGGTGAAAACAGGCAGCGAGGGCTCCAGGGTGACACAGGATGGGCCACTACAGCAGGGGGTCACCAGGACAGGCAATGTCGGAAGGTGGGCAAACGCCAGCTTCGGGGCTCTGCCACTTCCTCTCCCAGGACAGGCTGGGCCAGCGTGTACCCCCTCCCTGCCTTTCTCACCTCTAGCTTTAGGAGGAAGCAACTCTCTCCCACTGAGCCTCTGGCCAGGGGTGGCTGCGGCTGGAGACCGTCTCCTCCAGAGGCCTCCTCCCCAGGCTCACGGTGGAGGTGGGGGGACGGCCTCATGCTGGGCGAGCCGCTTGAGCAGGGCCCTTACCCCTGCTAGAGGCCACTGGGGAGGTGCGCCCTTGAACTATGTGTAGGAAGGTTGTGGAATCTTCCCAAAGGAGGAGAAGCGGGGGGCTGCTCTTAGAAACACGGAGAAACAAAGAGCCGGGGCTGCAGGGGGGCAGAGGCGGGCAGCCAGGCCACAGTGGGCCCAGCTGCCACAGGCCGCGGACACACTCAAAACACGAAGGACGAGGTAGTGCCGGCAGGGCTGAGCGCCCGCTCGGCCTGGGCCAGGCTGTCGCGGGCCTGGCGGTCCAGGTCGTGGCACTCCTGCAGGGTGTGCTGGAACTGGCGGCAGGCCTCCTCCAGGATGGAGCTGCTCCGGGGGGGCCAAGACTCCCAGTAGCCTGGCTCCACCCAGGGCTGGGCCTCGGTGGCCCTGGGGCCGGGGCTGGGGCTGGGGCGCAGGGAGCTATCCAGGTCCCGGCACAGCTGGTAGAACTCGCTGCCCCGGCCCGTCACGCGCTCACCGTCGATGACCTTGAGGCCGGGGAGCAGCTCTCGGACGGCCGCCCAGTAGGAGGGGCTGCTGCACAGCGGGTTGCTGAGCCGGGCCAGGGGGTCCCGCAGCCGCAGGTACTCGAGGCCCCGCAGGCCAGCCAGACACTGCAGTTGGCCGGGGGTGGCCAGCAGGTTGCCCGCGGCGTTGAGGCTCTGCAGGTTCTCGCAGGCGGCCAGCGGCTCCAGCGCCGTCAGCCGGTTGTCGGCCACGTTGAGCACCAGCAGCTGGCGCAAGGAGGCCAGGGGGCCCAGCTGCGTGAGCGCGTTGCCCGACAGGTCCAGCCACTCGAGCCCCAGGCACTCCCCCAGGCAGCCCAGGTCCGCCAGCCCCAGGCCCCGAAGCTTCAGCAGCAGGATGGACTCCAGCGCGAACTCACCAGAGCGAGACTTGAGCAGCTGGGGTGTGACGCGCACCCCGTCCGCCTCTGCCGGCTTCTCACCCTGCGACTCCATCAGATGAAGTCAGTCGGGGGGAGGCCCGGGCCCTGGCGGTTCTGACACGGGGACACGGATGCCACGGGGGTCGGCTGACGGCTCACCCTGAAAAAGGCACCATCCACTCCGCCTGGGCCAGCGCCGGAGGCCCGCTTCCGACAGCCCTGCCTGAGGGCCAGCGGGGTCCTACGGGGAGACAATCACACCATAAGCCGGCCTCCCCGGAGCCCCTCCGGAGCCCGCGGATGCGGACAGCATGAGTGGCCGGCCCGACCGGGCCTGCCTGAGGACACAGAGCCCTCCGAGGGGTGGGGGGGCCCAGACAGGATCCAGCAATTACGGCCATACTGGATGGCATTTGGGGGGCCACAGGACTAATTCTTCCCATTTTCTGGATCCGCACGGGGAGGCGGAATCTCTTCGTTTCCCTTTTCAGTACCTGCTCGTGATCTCTCCTGATCAACTGTTAAGGTGTTTCTTTTTCACTTCAGTGAATTCCTAAGAGCTAACAGGTCCCCACCATCAACAACCTCTTCTGTCTCCCTCCACGGGCAGATGCAGAAGACAGCACACCGGGCCTCACTTGTTCTCTCAAAAATGTTCTCCACTCAATGTTTTTTTAACATGAGCGATGAATTCAAAATGGTTTCCAGATTGCGTGGGCCAACTTGCAACTTCTGCTTGTGGTCGGGGGGCCTGGAGGCTCAGCTCTCTGCCCAAGGTGGGGAGACTGAGGTCAAGGAGGGAGGGAAGGGCCAGCAAAGGCCCCCAGAGGAGGGGGCAGCACGGGCAGTCCCGAGGCCGCCGCTGCCCACCCTCGACCCCAGCGCCTGCCACAGCAGCTCTTCGCTCCGGCGCCAGTAGAAGGGCGGGGGTCCCTGCGTGCCAGGCAGCACGGCTAGGGTCACCAGAGAAGGCAAGCAGGGCCCAAGGCCAGGCAAAGAAGCCGTGCGTGCTGGAGGGAAGGACCTGGCCAGCACCTAGGTTCCAGAAAGGCCGGGGAGGGAGGGCCCTTCCAGGCACCAGTGGCTGTGGGGCGGCACGAAGCCAGGTGCTAGCGCGAGGCCGGAGGCCTGGGGGAAAGACGGCAGCAACGCCGCCCACAGAAGGGTCAAGGTTTCCGCAGGGAGGAAAACATGAAGGCACCTTTGCGCCAAGTGGCAGCCTCCCAGCCCTGCCGACTCTGGCCAGGCCTGGGCCGGGCAGGGTGATGCAAAGAACCATGGGGCTGTCCGCTCCTGCTGTTCATAAAACCTGGGCTCCGGGGTATCAGAGAGTCCTAAGCCTGCGTTTACATAATCCACACCACTTTTTACTTCCTTCTCCAAGGAAACCAGGCCCAGAGTTCCTCCCCCTCCCCCATCTCTGAGAAGGGGGTCCCCATGTCCTAACCTAGCTCCCCTCTAGTCTGCAACACCCCTTCATTTCTTTCCAAAAGCAATGCAAGACATCCACTAAGAAGTCTGGGTCGCTGTGTTTGAACGGGATCTGCTGGGGCTTGGAAGCAGCGAGCAGGGGTTGAAACTGCTGTCCTGCGGTGGGGAGGGGTGCAAGGTGGCCACCGGTCACCAGAAGCTGTAAATGCACAGACACACAGACTGCACCAAAGGTAGTGAGCGCTGCAGAGGGGCGCTCTCCGGAGTCCAGGGACCCAGTCACGTTACTGGATGCGTGTGGGACACACAGGACAGGCAGGGGGGTGAGAAGACGTCCAGCTGAGGTGACCGTGGGCATCGGGCCGAGGAGGCGCCTGGAGCTCTCGGCGGAAGGGATTCAGCGTCACCTGCAGAGGCACCCAGTGGGAGCGGGTGACGCATTGGGCCAGCCTCTTCAGGGAACACAGATCTCTTTAAGTATTTGCACACCTCTCTCCAGGGCGATGCAGAGCCTCCCCAGCCACACGCTATTTTGGGGGTGAAAGTGGTCAGGAGGCCCTGGCGTCCCATGAAAAGGAGCAGCCATGAGCCAGCATCGAGAAGACACCAACCTTTATGAGGCTGAAAGGAGGGTGCCTACGAGTAGCCAGAGGGAGGCGGGCGAGGACACAGCGAGGAACAGTGTGAAAATGCCCACTGGAGCGAGACGAGACCGCTGGGTGGACCAGCGCCAGGCAGTGGTAAGCCCACAGCCCGAGCACGACGGTCAGGGAGCGCTGCCCTGAGGAACCGGCTCAGGGACCTCAGGGACCGTTTGGGTGGAGGTGGCCGCGTGCAGGAAAGGGCAAGGGGACCAGAACGGGGTGGAGGGGGGTAGAAGGGAGGGAACTGTGCGTGCTCCCCACCTTACAACTGGGAGGAACGCTTTTTGCGGAAGAGGAAACAGAGGAGCCAAGAGCACATTCGCTGGGAATAGGGCCTTCCCTGCCCCACAGCCCCGCCTGGCAGGGTGCAGCCCTCCTGCCCGGGCGCTCGCCGGTGACAGCACTGCACAGTCACCGAGGTGCGACACAGATGCTCCAGCCGATGGACCTCCACTCTGCTCCCGCTCCCACATTACCCACCATCTCTACACCTCAAGCAGGCAGGTGCGGGCACGACCGAGTGCCCAGCCCGCCGCGCACACCCAGCTCCCACCCGGGCCAGCAGCACAGGGCAGGCCCCGCCGGATGGACGGCTCCTCCACACTCGGCTTCTTCCGTGTTCCTCTCCAGAGAACCGGAGTCCTCCTGTCCCGGTCCCGCCCTGGAAAGGAGTGCACAGAAGCTCCTGGTCCCACATGTGTCTGCTAGCAGGGCTTGGTCACGTGGATGAGACTATGACGAAGGCACAGCCGACGCTCGGCTTTCCTCGCGACGCTCGTCTTCCCTTGGGACGCCCGTCTTCCCTTGTTCAGGGCTGCCTTTGCTGAGTCTCAGTTTACCTCCCTAGGGAGTGGGCCAGAAAACGACGTCCACGAGCCAGCCGGGACGGGCCAGGGCCGTGTCCCGGGGAGAGCTGGCCGACGCGGAGCAGCCTCAAGGGCTCAGTCACCGGCTGTTGTGGGGACCCTGGAGAGCCTTCCTCCGGCCATGCCCCTCCCCCACACACAGTGCAGATCAGGGCCCCCATCTCCTCGGCCACTCAAAGGCGGATACGTCTTGGTCACGCGGGTTATCCTGTGCCTTCTAGAATGCTCGGCAGCACCTGTCTGCCACCCACAAGAGGACAGTAGCAAGGCCACCAACAAGCCATGACACTCAAATGTCTCCAAACATTGACGAATGTCCCCTGGGGACAAAACTGCATACCCCCACCCCCACCCCAAGAGCTACTGCTTGGGACCAGCCAGTTTCTCGGGCACCCTCTTCCACTCCCCCGACTCCCACGTGCTGCCAAGCCTGCCGCCTAGCCCTCCTTGCCGGCCAACACTGCCGAGCTGGCTCAGGGACACCACAGCAGAAGAGCTCAGGGGACCAGGAGCAACATGCCCTGCCCCCCCCCGCCCCCCCGGTGACTTTAGGGCCCCTCACATTCCCGCCTCCCACCCCGCCTACTGAGTCAGAATTAGAGAGGACGCCACGGGGACAGCCCAAGGCCTCACTCTGATCTCACCACCGGCTGCACTTGACAGAGTTGGGGATGCTAAGAGGTGCAGCCATAGCCCCGGCCCCTCCCCCAGACAAGCCTCACCTCCTGCCCAGGGGGTTCTGGAACAGCTCTGGGGCGGGGGGGGGGGGGCAGAGGCCAGACTTTAAATCACGCTACTCCGACCATTAAATGTGATCTTACAAAGCTTTATTTAAGAAAGAAAATGAGGTAATTATGAAATTACGACATAGTCAACAGGACAGAGGATATGATCCCAAGATTAAAAAAAGAAGCATGTCCAGTTATTACCAAGCCTGTCCGAGTGAAAGGATTCTGGCTAATTTTTCCTGCTCACTTCCTTACATCCTCAGTAACTTCCGAATGTCCTATTGTGAATGACTCATAGAGACGCAGGACGGCCGACCCTTCCAAGGGAGGTGAGGGGACAGGCGTCCCGGGCTGGCCCCCACAGCCAGGGCCCAAGAGCATTTTGGGCCTCAAGGGCCGCGCCCCACCTCTGCCTACCGACTTTCCCTCTCACTGCCACCCTTCCAGCGCCCAAGCACCTAAGGAGAGCCTGGCTCGCGTCGTGTGCAGGGTGCCAGGCCTGCCCTGATCCTCCTGCCTCTCCCTTTCCGTCTCTCCTCACCCGACGCCACCGGTTCCCGACCCTGCCCTGCTGGCCCTCTGGGCTGTCTGGCTCTGGTGGGTCTCATACGCATCTCTCCTAGTTCCAGGTGGGGGGTTTGCACTTGGCAAGTGACCGGGGAGACAGGGAGGTGTGGGTGCTGCGGCGGGGGGGATAAATGAAGCTACTGAGAGTTTGGACAGCCGTGGAGCTCTTCCCGAGACCGCTTTCACTGTAGAAAGGAAGAAACCCCAGGGCCTCCAGCAGGCTGGAAACCAACCATGGTTCCATCAGCTGTCCTGGCTGGGCAGTCCCATCGGCAGGGGTGCTCTGGCCACTCTGGGATCCATGAGGAAGTACCGACCCCAAGATGACCGGTGTGTGCGTGTGTGCGTAAGCTTCCCTCTTAACACGGCTGCTCTAGTGCATATTTCTTTCTTCTACAGTGAAAGCCAACTGAGGAAAAGGCTGCCTGGCTTACCGGGCCCTCGCTGGCTGAGATTTCCCACTTGCCAGCACCCAGGCCTCTTCTCGTCCCAGGTCGCTGTTTGAGAAGGCATGTCACTGCCCACCCACACGGCAAAGGGCACTGTGGCTTAGAGCGCAGGACGATTTACGGTCACCTCCTAACAGACGTGACCTCTTCTACGCCCAAACTGCTAAGAACAAATTAAGTGATGGCTGGACGGAAAACATCTCCCTGGAGGCAAAAGGCAACCTGTCAAGAAGTGAAAAACTGTCCCGACCCCTTCCAGCAGCTTTAGGACTCCAGACACCGCCGTCTAACAGCCCAGGGTTCACCGTCTGCTCTCCCCTCTGAGCCCGGGCAGAGCTCTCCACGGGCAGACTTTCAGGCAGTCCGGCAGAGGTCGGCCTCGCTGGCCTGTTCCCCCTTGGCCGGGTCTTCCCGGGGGACGAGGAGGGGAGGGGCGGTGTAGTTGGGGAAATTCTCCAGGTTGGTCTTCAGGAAGAGGAGACGCTCGATGGTCCCCACTGGGAGAGGGGTGCTGTGCTGGACCAGAGCAGGGCTGCCCAGGGAGGCACAGACACTTCCAGAGAAGGCCCCTGTTGGGGGACAGGACAGATAGACAGTCGCCAGTCTTGCCAGGGCCGGCCAGACCTCCTGCCTCTTCTCCCAGTAGACCAGCGGGTCCTCCTGGGCACCGATCGTCTCATTCTCACACAGGTACTTCTTGACGATGATGCTGGCCAGGTGGCTCTCGGTGGTGAGGGAGGCACCGCTTCTCTCGGACGCCAGCAGCCCCACACTCTCCAGCTGCTCCAGCAAGCTCCTCTCCCTCCGGCCCAGCAGCAGAGACCCAGAGCCGCTTCTCTGCGCGGGCTCTTTCCGGCCCCCCCCCTCGGCCCCGAGGCTCCTGGCTCCCCCACTGCTCAGGGTGGCGCCTGCGCGCGTGGTCTGGGGGCCGTGCGGGGAGGGCGAGGGAGGCAAGGGGTGTTCAGACACCATAATCTCCTTCACCTTGTACACGAGAACATGCTTCCAGTGGTCAATGTCGGCGCCTGTGGGCAGGATGGCCTCGATCCGGCCCTTGAAGCGGGGGTCAAGCAGGGTGGCCAGCACGAACTCCTTGCGGTGGAAGAGCTCGTTGAGCTGCCGGTCTGTGGCGAGCTGCAGGGCCAGGCCCTTGGCCAGCCGCACGGCGGCCCCCACCTCCACGCCGCCCTGCTCCTCGAGGTGCTGGGGCACCTGCTCCACGAAGATGTGGAGGAAGCGGAGCTGCGGCAGCACCTGGCTCAGAGAAGCCTGCGCCGCGCTCGCCTCCCGGACTGCCACCTCGAAGGGCCGCAGAAGCGTGACCAGACTGCCCGTCAGGCTCCAGAACACGGCCGACAGGGCCGAGCCGGCCTTGCCCAGCTGGTGCTCCTCCTCGTACTCCCGCAGCGGCCGCTGCTGCCCCACCAGCCACTCCATCAGGTGGAAGGCGGACACCCAGTGGTCTGAGAGCTCCCAAAAGGGCTGCTGGGCCGGGAGGCTGCACCGCCGCTGCAGCTGCGTCAGCAGCTGCCGGGCCCTGGCGGAGCCTTGGAAGTGACTGCAGATGGCCCTGACCGTCCCCAGGATGATCTGGACGCTTTGATGGTGACACAGGAAGTTTGTCACCAGGGAGTCGAGGCAGTGGGCAAAGCAGGGGAGGTGGGTACAGCCCTCCGTCCTCACGGCCTGCTCCAGGCTGAGGCAGCCGCCCGATACCAGGAAGCCCGGCTGCAGGGAGGTGCGGCTGAGCCACAGGCCGACCTGCTCCCGCAGCTCCCGCTGCCTCTCCTCCGCTGTGCTCTCCTGGGACAGGCCTCGAACCCAGAGCACGGCTCGCTTCCTGGGGCTCTCCGCCGCCCCCTGCCGACTGCCCGGCCGTATTGCCCCCCAGTGGGCAGTGACGGCCACGTAGTCCACAGCGGAGTCCCGGGCAGCCGCGGACACAGTGAGGTGGACGCAGCCGCCCTCGGCCCGCCGCATCTCCCGACACACCTGCTCGTCCACAGCTGCGTGCAGCAGAGGCAGCGCGGTATTGGCGAAGAAGGCTGGAGGCGGCACGTGGTAGCAAGGGTCCGCCTGGGCCATAAACCTTCTGAAAGGCGGGGACGAAACAAAGGAGAGCGGCAAGGCCAGGCTACAGAGCAGCTCTGCGATGCTGTGGTTCCAGGCCTGGGCTCGGGGCGGGCTGGGGGCGCAGGGGCCACCCTGGCCCTCCGTGACCGCTAGCGGGAGAGCAGCAGGTTCATCTTTGGTGGAAGCAGGCAAGAGAGGCGGAGCCAGGAACAGCGGCTCGGTCCTGCCCGGAGCCAGCTGCTGGCCGCTGTCTCCCGGAGTGGAGGCACCGGGGCCGTGTCCTGCTGATGGGAGCCCTTCGGCGCTGGCGGGCAGGCCCTTGTGCTTTTTCTCCTCGGTCCCTCCCCCTTTCTCCCCTGGGCTGGCTGCGGCCGGCCTCCTCGATTTCTTCAGCCCGTGCTTACTCACCAAGTGATGGAGCAGGCCTGAGGTTTGGAAATGGCCCGTCCACCTGCCCTGCGGGACGCTAGCATGACAGCGAGGGCAGGCGACGGGGCAGACGTCCTTGCAGTCAGCAGTAAACAACCGTCTGATGTCGGACGCCGGCTTCTGCCCCGCGGCGTCCAGGCGGCCGGGGGAGCGCCCGGGGAAAGCCTGGCCCTCGGTCTCCGCCTTCAGCATTCTGACCAGCTTCTTCAGGCACGGCGGCTTCTGGAGGCTCTCCGGGGACGACGGCGCCTCGACAGCAGCGAGAAAATGCCTCTTCTTCCACCTCCTGAGGCGGCGCACCTCCCTGGCCAGATGGGCTATGAGGACATCAGCCTGCTTCACCTTCTTGCTCTCACGGGGCTGGCCCACCTCGGACCTGTCCAGATCGGCCGCCCGGACGGGCGCTGCGGCTGCGGGGGACTGGCCCGGGCTGAGCGCTGGGTCTCTCGACTTCTTTAGCGTCAGCTCCCCGTCCTCTCTCTGCCCACGCATCTTCTGTTTCGACGCCTTCTTCTCGGGCTGCCCAGGGGGCTCCTGCCCAAGCACAGATTTGAGGCTACAGGGGCCAGAGTCTCCCTTTGGCTTATCCCACTCAGGGCCGGCCAGGCACTTCGAGCGGGAGGCCGAAGTGTGAAGATCGGGGCTCCCCCGGGAGCAGGCTTTTCTCTTCTTGCTACAGACACGGAGGCCCGGGGTGCCTTCTTCCTGCTCTTCCAGGAACACCTGGTCAGGTGACGGGACCGACGAGGAACTGGGGAGGGGGTGAGGTCTCTTCCTCTGTAGAGGCCGATCCCGTTCACTCCCTTTCGGGGAGACAGAGGACCCGGGTTTCCTGTGGCCACTGACAGCCCTCTCCTCTGTATCTACAAACTCTAGCTTAACCTCCGTCTCCGGCAGGCGCCCCACAGCACTCCAGCCAAGTCCGTGAGCGGTATTGGTAGCTCTGGTGTGAAACTTGGAGCCAGGAGAAGTCAGGGGAGCAGCCGGGCTCCTGGGTCCAGTCCCGGAGGAGTCGGCACAGGGAGGCGGCTCCTGGCCCACCGCGCCGGAACGTGTACGTCTCTTGTGGGGCTTCCTGAGTTGTTCTACCGGCAACATGCTTGGGAACTTGGGGGAAATGAGGAGACGGGCCCAGGCTGCAAAGCAAGATGGAGACAATGGCTCTCAGCTGCCCTCCTCGGCTCTGGGGACCATGAGGGGGCAGGCAAGGCTGGAGGGGAGAGGAGCGAGCAGAGGACGCGGGCGTAGTGGGATCCCGGGAAATCAGTCCCAGGACAAAACTCTCAAGCCGTAACACCCTTGGCGAAGGCTGGCATTCACTCCTGCAGACCGGACGGAGCAGCCCGGACAGGAATCCCCACAGCTCTCTGAACCTCGGCGGGCTCAACGTCTATGCGGGCCAAGCTAACTGAGGTTTCTCTCTTTCCTTTCCATGTTTATGGAGAACCGGGGGCACACTCGGCCGGTTTCTTTTGTTGCGGATACACCAGAAGACAGGGAAAGGCCATGTGTGCGCGTGGCCTCCAGGCGGGCTGGCAAGACAGACGTGAAGAGCCGCGCTCACACCATGGAAAGCTCGAGCTGCCAAGCAGCGTGAAGGGGCGTCACCTGCAGCTGTGAGACCCCAAGGAGGCGGCTGACCTCGCCAACAAGTGGGGCAGCTTTCCCTGGAAGAGGAGCAGGCGCCAGGTGCTGTAAGCCCAGGCCGAGGGAGTAGAGCCTAGGTCTCTCGAGTCCCGCGCCCCTGGGCTGTACCTGTCACCCAGCAGGGCAGCAGAAACGGGTCATGATGCTAGATACTAGGCAGTGACGCAGCCAGTGGCCTCGCTAGATCTTTTGGAATGCTTTTTCTAGAAGTCAGTCTGCACCAAGAAACACGGACAGGAGCACAGAACAGGACAGCCCCTGATGCCAGCGACTCACACCCCCAGGGTCCTGTCACTCCCCTCTCCCTGTCCCAGAGAGACTCCTGCAGGGCTGCTCACACTTCCTCGCTTCCCACGACCCTCGAAGCCTGCTCGTCTGGTTCTGGCCTCCGCCGCTCCCTGACGCTGCCCTGACAAGGCCACCAGGCTCCTCCAATGGACTCCCCTGCAGGCACTGGGGTGCTGGGCCATGTCTTCCGTTTGGAACGCCATCTCCCTGTGGCCCTGGGGCACCTTATGTCCTCGGTTTTCGTCTCACCTGCAAATTCTTTGCAGTCTCTGGGCTGGTCCCTCTTTCTCCCGCCTGTTCCTTCCTGCTGTTGCCCAGGCTCCCTGCCCCATTTCTCATTCTGCACACCCTCCCAGACTGGGGCTACGTTCGCACCGAGGCGAGCCTGTGTCTGGCTCAGAGCCCTCTCTTCAGCTTCCCCTCTGCCACCTGCTCTTCCTGCGGTCACCACAATCGTGTCGACGGGACAGCTGTTCGCCCAGATGCTCCGACCCCAAGCCGAGGCATAATCCTGAACTCCCTTCCCTTGCTCGTTCTCCTCGAGATTATGCCACATGCAGGTTCTGGCCCGACAGGAAAGGGACACGAAGAAGGCAGGAGAGAAGTACATGGAAAGGGAAAGAGAGGAAAGGAAAGGCCCAGTGCCTTTCTCTGGACAAAGGGAGACTCCATGGAAGATAACCTAACAGCCCCACCGCACACGTCGGAAAGCAAGTGGGATTCTCTTCACACCAGAATGACACACAGACTCAACCAGAAAATTCAGAACCAATACGTTCTGACACTGAGTGATGTTAAACATTAAGAAGAATCACCAGGGAGGGCAGGTCTGCCTTTGTAGGCGACAAGCCCACGGAAGCAGCGCCAGGAAGATTCTGCCCGTGGAGGAGGGTGGGCAACGTGAGGCTCACGCTGAGCCCGTCTCCGAAGGACCAGAGACATCACCTCGAGCCCAGTGCCCCAGGAGCTCAGGCGCCACACCAAACGTCTGACCACCAGGGGCACTGTGGAGGGGGCCGGACGAGGTCTCCATTGAAGCAGGAGACACCATCCCAGCCCTACACATGCCCTGAGATGTCAGAACTGGAGTGGACTGACCTCAGCTCTGATGTTAGAAATTAAGAATTGGAAAGCCAGAGTGGGAATGTGATGGTCCGTGGCAGAGCGGAGGAGGAGAGCTGGCCGCAGGCCTCCAGAAGCAGCGTGTACATGTGTACACGCGGAGAACTCAGAGCAGGCTGGGGAAACCGGGCCCGCGCCAGACCCGCCTCACTGGCGGCGGCCAAGGAAAGGGACAAACCTGTGTGTTAGGGCTGCAGCTGGGGCCACGCCAATCCCGTTCTGTTCTCCAATTAGCCTTGTCCCGTCAGCACACCTGTTTTCTGCAAATACTCCTGATTCACTCGACTGTTGAACAAGAATTCATCGGAGGCCCACCCACAGCCAGCACTGTGCCCTAAAAACACAAGTACAGGAGAGGAAGTGCCCCACTGGCGCTCGGGGCTCAGGACAAGACGACAACTTGAAGGGGGCCCTCGGTGCCAGAGCAAAGCAAGTGGTGTGCGGTGCCATGGAGGCCGGGCCTCAGGCTGACCTACAGATAAACCGAATCTACGACATTGGACTTCAGATTCTGTCTTGTGAGGGGCCACTTACCCGAGGCTACGCTCCAGGAGCCCCAACTCCTGATGGACTCCCTGGGTAGAGGTGGGGTCTTGTGCAGTCACCGGCAGCAACAGTCCCACCGCCACTCTCCCTTCCACGGAGGCGCATAGGATGATGACTACGAGGCAGGTGCCGTGGGGAGCCTCTACGTGAACCTAAGATGTAAAATTTGAAAAGAAAATCATTCCCAAACCCCAGTAGTTTATCAGTAAGAAGTTCCTGGTGACATTTCTCACCATAGAGGACAAATGCACGCATGTCTCACCATAGAGGACAAATGCAGGAGTGCTGCTGCGGGGTCCCGGGAGGCAGG
The DNA here is from genome assembly GCF_963455335.1 of Martes martes. NCBI lineage: Eukaryota > Metazoa > Chordata > Mammalia > Carnivora > Mustelidae > Martes > Martes martes. The sequence continues at coordinate 101,922,691 of NC_137899.1, read as the reverse complement.
GGGGGAGGAGGGCGGGAGCAGGTGACAGCAGCAGGATGGGGTGGCAGCAGGGACAGACTGGAGAGCTAGTCAGGAGGCAGACTATGCTTGAGTGGTGTCCGAGGTGAAGGACAACCGGGGGACAGAGAGGGACTCTCTCGTGATCCCATTTACTAACGCAGTTTACTTTTGAATATACCAATGTGAGGTTCTTCTGGAACAAGCCTTTGCAAGTACATGTGCCAGATAAAGGTCAGGGACGTAGGGCATGGGCGGTGAGCGGGTTTATCTTTGGAGACAAGAAAGAATCTAGTTTTTCGGAGAGCAAAGAAGGCAGGCAGGCTGTAGCACCAGGAAAGCCCTTGAGCGCGGGCTGGGGGAGAAGTGAGGCAGTCCGTGCTCTGGAGCCTACAGATTTCCAAGGGGAAGCCATCCATCTCCAGAGGCAGCAACGTGCTGGCTGAGCCCGAGAGGGGAGGTGCCCCGGCACTTACGTGTGTGCTGGCTGCATGGACTAGCACTCTTAGCATCCCTCTTCCCATGTGCACACCCAGATGCAAAGGAGTCACTTCTCTATTGCTCTCGCGCCTGCCTCACCCCACAGCCTTGAGCGGAGCTCTGCCCACCCAGGGCATCCCACACCTTTCTCTGAGTTTTCACCGCCCAGCTGAACCGGCAGCACACCCCCCCCCACCCCCCCACCCCCCACCATCCTGTCTCAGCTCCTGCACTGTCTACCCATCCCAGACCCCACAACATTGCAAAGGGCTTGCTGGGCCCCCCAGTCCGGGCTTCTCATGCCCTCACCCACACAACTGTGCGGAGAGAAAGGGTGGTGAGGAGAAGAATGGGAGGACAGGCACATGTGGAAGGACAAGAGTAGAGCAAACCACTATATATTTTTGGGGTCTGACTCACACGCAAACCCTATGGGACCTGTCTTAAGTAATAAGGGTGCATCACTGGAATTCACATTATGCAAAAGTGACATAACATGAGGCCCGTCTTAAAGCACACATCAGGAGAACCCTTCGCTCTTTTCCGTGAGGCTGCTTTATAACGGAGCGAGAGCATGAGGTCCGCGGCCGGTGTGCGTGGGCTGAAATCCTGGCTGCCACCCAACAGCTCGGAGCCGGCACTAGCGTGCCTCGGCTTTCCCATCCACACCGCAGGGACAAGAGCACCCACCTCCCAGGCTTGTTAGGGAAGCCAAAACACGTAATCGAGTGTTCCGCGGCTGTCCTGGGCACAGATTGGTGCTGGACATGAACCACTGGCCAGTACGGGCTGCCTCACCGGGCGTGTTTTAGACGCAGGGCATTGGGCACTGGCAGGCGGCTGGCCTGGGAGGGACAAAGCCGGGCCGTCCCAGGCGCGGGGCGGGGCGGGGCAGGGCAGGCCCGGGCGCCCCGGTCCCCCGAGCCTCCGCGCTCCGGTCCGTGAAATGGCACCGAAACGCGCCCTCCCCGGCTTACCTAGGCCCGCTGAGACCAGGCACGCGAAGCCAGGTGCGGCTCCCGCCGCAGTCGACTGCCCCACCGCGGCCGGCAGTGACCTGCCGCCACTTCACCGGCCACCGCGTTTCCCCCGAGAGAGCCACAGCGGGAGCCTCGGGAAGGCGCCAAAGGCCCCGCGGAACCGGGGGAAGGGGCTCGGGTTCCGGGACGCGCAAGGGCTACTTCCGGGAGCGACCCTCACCCCCCCCCCGCCTGCGGATGGTACGCTCCTCCGGCGGGGGGGGGGGGGCAGCCCCCAATGCGCAGGCGCGGCGGCCGCGGCCGGAAGCGATGGGCTCGCGCTAAGTGTACAGCCGGAAGTCGCGCGTTTTTCTCACGAAGGATGGGTCGCCTCAGTGCTAATCTAAATGGCGCGGACTTAGCGGTGTTAGTCTTCCCCCACTAACCGATCGCCAAGGTCCTGTCCGACCCGGGCTCTCTGCGCCCTGGGACTCTGTCCGAGGGCGATCCGCGACTGGTGCGCGCGCACAGACAGAAGGGCCCGCGACAACCGTAATGGTCCTGCCGTCCGAGCCTCTTCCAGCCTGGAAGGCTCACCCGGCCTTTCGGGAAGCCCTCCCAGGGTGTCTCCCTCTCACGCTGTCTCCCGGGGCAGTTTCCCGCTGCTCGCTGATGTCGCGAAGGCCTCGTCCACAGCCCAGGGGGGGGCGCTACCATCCTCCCAAACTGAATTGTTAAGGGGCACAGAGGCCGCGTTCCCTGAGGCTGAGCAGAGGCGGACCCTTCCCTCGACCAAAGTGCCCACGTCTTGTCTTGCGGACTACCTCGAGCTGCTTTCCACCTCTAGAGTTGGACGGATAGAAGGACGGAGGCCGGGGTCACTATCGAATCTTGGGCAGTCTCTACCTATCAATCTTCCCAGGGGTGGTCTCGGTTTTTGCCCTTTCCTCCCAGTGCCCCTCATCTGGCCCCAAGCAAGTCAAGTCCAGGGTGGGCCAGTCCTCCAGGTTGGGCTAAAATCAGGACCTCTGCGACGAGAGTACTCATCTTTATACTTTATCGAATCTTTTTTTAATCTTTCTAGATTCTTTCCGTGCCTTAGAGATGTCTCTCTGCATTGTTTTCATTTCTGTGGCTCTGCAAATCATGACTTTATCATACTTTCAAATATCTGGGCGTATCCTTAATACTGTGGGTTTTTTTCCAGTAAGTTCCTGGTTATTTCTTGCAATGTTTATTTTTTCCTGAGAACTTTTTTTTTTTAAGATTTTATTTATTTGACAGAGAGAGATACAGCCAGAGAGGGAACACAAGCAGGGGGAGTGGGAGAGGGAGAAGCAGGCTTCCCACTGAGCAGGGAGCTGGATGCAGGGCTGGATCCCAGGACCATGGGGTTATGACTGAGCTACCCAGGCGCCCCTCCTGAAAACTTTAGAATAAGCACGTGTATTCTAGTAACCTCCCCCCAGATCTTTAGTGTTTTGATACTGCATATGTAAATTAGGTCATGGACATTTGACAGGAAACAGAAATACAGATAACATAAACAGGCCCCAGGTTTCATGGTCCTCAATTCCTGGGTCCTATTTTATATATCAGAGGGCTCACAGTGCTTGCCACTTCCGTTTCCACAAAATGGATCAGCATGGTGTCCGTGATGGGAACAAAACAGGCAAAGGTGGCTGAGATCCTGGCAGGGTAAAGAGCGGCATGGAACTAACGTATATAAAATAATGTGACTTGGGAACCTCGGTGGCTCAGTGGGTTAAGCCTCTGCTTTCGGCTCGGGTCATGATCCCAGGGTCCTGGGATCGAGTCCCGCATCGGGCTCTCTGCTCGGCGGGGAGCCTGCTTCCTCCGCTCTCTCTGCCTGTCTCTCTGCCTGCTTGTGATCTCTGTCTGTCAAATAAATAAATAAAATCTTTAAAAAAAATAAAATAAAATAAAATAATGTGACTTATGGCTCCCACTTACTGGTGAACCAGTCACTTTTTGATCCATTCTCTTGGCCCATATCCACAATCTCGATGAGGCAGGCCCTATTTTTACTATACCAACTGAGCAATAAAACTGAAGATCCTAAAGATAAACTTTCACTCAGCTAACCGTCAGTGGAATGGGAATTTGAACCCAGGCCCCCAGGTCTTGGTTGTGCACTCTCAACCTTGACGCTGAGCTGAGCTGCTCAGGCAAGGTGGAGGGCTTCTGGGAGGCTGGGCAGAAAAAATAAAGAGAAGAATGCTTGCTGAATCAAATCCTACAGACCCAGGACACAGTTGTTGCACCTGGTATCACAACTAGTCAAGGCCACAGCATCTGCATTTATCTTTCCAGGCCCAATGTGTCTGCTGTGTGAGCCACAGAAGGCCTGGTACACAGATTTACCACTTCAGGGTCTCCCAGGTCTTTTTCAGGGCTGGTCTTAACCTGAAAGACTGACCTCTTTTCAGATGAAGGGAAGAGCCTTGCTGCTGTCACAGTACTTAATCCCGAGGTTAAGGAGCCAAGGTGGTAGTTCCTGTGAGTTTCTGGTAATATCCATTCCAAACATCCCACCTATGATTTTCAGGGAAGATGCTGGCAGGGTGAGCTCAAGTATTTGCTGGACTCAGTGCAACACAAGAGCTCACCCACTCACTTGGCCTCTGATGAGCCACCAGCTTATTGCTGGACTGCACAGCACTGGAATTAGGGTCTGCTCAGACCCCGAGCAATCCCCTAAAGTTTGAGTGCGTCCTTCTCCCCAGGCTGTGGTCTCCAGGTCAGGAGCTCCAGGTCCTGCTGGGAAAGGCTCACAGGACACCTGACGCTCAGGATACCAGCTGCACTCAAGCTTCCCAATCCCCTTCTGCAAGTGCTCTGGATTGCTAAACTGATTAAAATGTATCAATTCCAGGGCACCTGGGTGCCTCAGTGGGTTAAGCCTCTGCCTTCAGCTCAGGTCATGATCCCAGGGTCCTGGGATCCAGCCCTATATCGGGCTCTCTGCTCACTGGGGAGCCTGCTCCCGCCCCCTGCCTGCCTCTCTGCCTACTTGTGATTTCTGTCTGTCAAATAAATAAATAAAAACCTTCTTAAAAAAATGTTTCAATTCCCCGAGTGGTTGAGATTCTAGAGTAGTTGTTCTCAATACAGGAGTGGGGAAGACTTTGCCCCCATTTCAAAATGGCCAGAGGCATAGGTGTCGTCAACCAGAAGCTGGGAGCAGGGGCTTCTGGCACCTGGTGGGTAGAGGTCTGGGGTACTGCTAAACATCCTCAACTCAAGGTAGTAGCCCTTGCCCCAACAAACAGTTATCCAGCCTGAACTATGGAGAGGGCCGAGGTCAGGAAACCCTGTCCTAGAGGGTTTCAGCTAGCACAAGAGCCCATGGGAGGCTTGTTCAAAACGCAAAATCCCTTCTCCTCTGTGACATTCTAATCCAGCAGGCTTTGGGATGGGATGGGACCCAGGAACCTGCATTTTCAAGCACATCAGATAATGTTATTAGGTGGACTGTCTTCCATTCTGATTCAAAACCTCTGGCCCCCAGACCTGTGTGGGCCTGCCTAAGAACCACCCGGAGTGCAGATGACAAGTCTGGGACCCTCACTCCATCCCCAGAGACTCTGCTGTACGCTGCCTGGCGGGATCCTGGCATTCGATGGCAGGTTCATGAACAGAACGTGGTCGGAGTTAGGCTAGACTTTGGCCATCTGCCCTCACTTTTCTGTTATTACATGTGAAGCAAAACTCTGGTGGCTGCCAACTGACTGACTTTGTTCCGGGAAACCCCAAGGTTTATAAACAAAGGTCATTTCCCAGCACACGGACATGGAGCTTATAACCCCTCCCACTGGCTTTCACTTCTGCTCCTCACACTCCCATTGCTACCGACTATCCTGATTCTGTTCCAAGCAACTAAAACTCACCAAGGGGCCCACGTGAGGGTCTTCATCAAGGAGGGGTGACTCTGTGGCCTGTGTAAAGGTGCACTTCCGTCTGTACCTCCTCTTCCCTGTTCTGAATCTGGGCTGATGGGCGTCCCTTCTATAGCCTGGAATATGCCTGATCTCTCAGGGATGCTGAGGTGGGAGGTGGCTTGGAAGGCTGGCATCAGAGCAGCATCAAGCTGGCAAGTTTCCTTAGCTCCTTGCCCTTTGGTTTTCCCAAGCAGTGCCTGGCACGAAGCAACTGCTCAGTAAACATGGGCCGTGGTCGCGCTTACATACCCCTGAAGGACATTTCACCCAGGCTGTGATCTCCTCTGGGGAATCGTCCCTGCCACCCACTAACAGCCCCGTTCTAAGGCCGCAACCTCTAACGTGGGCTGGAGGCATTGCCCGTGGTGGCATGAACATCTCTGGAGGTGTTGATCCTTCGCTGGAGCACTGCCCCCTGCCGGCCACCCTCTGTGTGTGCAGCTTCGCTTACCCTGGCCGCCTTGGGTCTTCTCTCCGGGCTTGTCCCGTCCCAGGGCGGTCTCTGAGGCGGCTTCCCTCCCCACTCTGCCACGAAGTGTGGTGCAGGGTTATCCTACTCTCTGCCCTGCCCATCCGTAGGGTTCTTATGCTTCGACTGAGTTCTCCAAGCGTCTCTGTCTGAGGCTGACATTAATCGACGAGCCATTCAGGTGGCAGGTGGTGGGTGCTTGAAACTGACTGCGAAAGACAGGATCTCAGAGCAAGTGCTTCAGTCCAGACCCCGTGCCCAGACTCAGCCAGCCTGGCATGGCTCCAGGCAGCCCAAGGCTGGATTCCCTGGGACAGCCTAGACACCCTGGACTCTTGTTTGAAAAAGCTCTGGGCTGTCAGAAGAATTTACCAGTACCCGACCACAGACCGCTGACCTTCTGCCCTTTCTTAGAGCATTTACTTTAAAAAACGCTTCCAATCCTGAATCCTTCCTCTGTCCCTGTGAGACATCCGTGTATGGATCTCCTGCAATCCAGTGATGTCCTTCTTTCCTCCAAAATGAAATCAGGAAGGATCGGGCCTCGGTCCAGTGGCTGTAGGAGGGAGACACAGCTGACCTCGTGGCCCTTCCACTGACCAACCCTTTGTGATTTCCCACTTTCCCGACTCTACCTGAGCCCCCGCTCTACCCCCCTCCCTCCTCTCTCATTCTCCCTTTAACTGCCCCTCACCTCAGCACAGATGGAACTGAGCTCGGATCTCCCTGCTGTCAGCAGTAACAGAATAAATCCTGCCTTCACGGCTTTAACTGAAGTCTGGCTGTGTTTACGTTGGACAATTCCTGCTCACCTTGCAGTTTCTGCCGTGGGTGTGGGGCTGGAAGCATGGAGAGGAACGCAGTCCTCACCAAGAGGTCGGGGGAGCACCAGATCCTGGGAGGGAGTCGCACACCCACGGTCTGGGCTGCTCTCCTCTGCCTCTGAACGGCTGCGCAGGCAGAAAGGAAGGAATCAGTGGGAAAGTCACTGAGTTGGGGAAGGAGCTGCCAGCCCCTAGCTGCTCAGAGGTGGCCTAGAGAGCAGGGGACGCTCCCCAGGACTCCACCTGAACAGGGGGACAGATACACCTCCCGGGAGGGTCTGAGAGGAGCCGCAGCATCCCATCCCAGCGAAACTGAGAAGCCAGGGAAGGGAAACTGAGTGGGGGAAGCAACCACATGTCGCCACCCCCCCCCCCACCCAACCCGGGGCCCCGGGGCCAGTGATCTTCAGCATCCCAGACCTGAGGCCCTAAAGGGGGAGTCGCAGGGACAGCAGGGGCCCCAGGGGGCCGGGACTAGCTTCAGATACAGCAGCAGGGGGGAGATGCCACGCAGCCTTACAGGGTATGTCCCCAGGCCCAGGGCCTGACCTGCAGGGACCCAGGAAAGGCGACCCAAGAAGGTCCCCTCTTTGTATCATTCCTTTATGTCCCTAGGTCTTTCCGAGGGTCCCATTGTCCCTTGTCTTTCTCCCCACCCCCTTGACTTCTTGGGAGGGGGCTTTCTGACGCCTGGGACCTTCCCTCCTCTTGAATCACTTCTGAGAACTTGGTGACAGTTACAGGCACCCAGGTCCTCTCCTGCCTCCTTAAAGGACCTCTTCTATCTTTACCTGCCTGTCCCCCATCACTGGTGTCCCTGAAGGCTCCTTTCCCGCCTTGTCTCACACTTCACTCCACCCTGTGGCCTCAGGGACCACATTATTTTATGCTGCACCTCCTCCCACCTGACTGGGCCTCACTGGACATCTCCACGTGGATGCCCGGGGTGCACCTGACTTGCCAGGAGACAAAGGGAACCGGAGGCCACCATTTCCCCTTGGAAACCTGCTCCTCTGTGGCCCCTCATGGAGCCTGGCCAGCCACCAGGACCAGAGACCTCCTGCTCTATCGCTCCTCATAGGGCCCCCAGCCCGGAGCCACCCATACCCATCCCTGCCTCCCTCTCTCCCACAGCCCACAGGCTGGCTACCTTCAGCCCTCACCAGACCTTCCATCAGCCCACTTGCCTCCGTCGTCTCACCAGGCACCCCTATTAAGAGGCTCCTGTCCATGGAACACCCTACAGAAATCATCCTAGAAATCAAATAGGGTCACGTCACTCCCCTGCCTTAAAACCCTTTCATGGCTTTGCACTGCCTTTTGGATCAATGCAAGCTCCTAGGCCCTTGATGGTCTAGTCCCTCATTTGTCCCCATGCCTCCCCACCCCCAAACCTCTTATACTCCCCCCTACCCCCCGCCTGTGACCTGCACTCCCTGGCCCCGGAGGGCCAGTCCTTCCTGCTCATTCGGTTGCAGCCCCCTGCAGGTGGCTGGTCACTGCCCGGGAGCAGGCAGGTGGGTGCGTTCAGGTATTCAGGAACGAGGCAGGCCACGCTCTGGAGATGTGGGGACCTGCTTTATTGCCCAGGCTCAGGGGCTGTGTGCTCTGTATCTGGGGTACAGATGAGTGGGGGTCAGAGTTCTCCTGGAACATTCCTGTGTCTTCCTTCTGCCAGGACTGATTCTGGGCAGAAGCCAGGACGGCTGTACCTTCTCCTCCAGGTCTCAGGAGAATGTCATTTTCAGTGTCCACGATCCAGACCGCAGCTCCAAGCCTCCAGCCCCGTGTCCCCCCATCTACCCACTGAGCGCGTGGGAACCGGGTGGACAGGGGCACGGCAGCCAGCAAACTCAGCCTCAGCCAGGACCTGGCCACCTTCATGAGCCACTGGACGCAATAAGGTTCTCAGGACCACCCAGACTCAACATCCCCCACTCCAGGATGCCCACAGAGGTCAGGACAGGGAGTCTGAAAGGGGGTGCAGTGGAATGTCAAAAGGAGGCCCCAGTCAGAGTTCTGGGCAACAGGCCAAGCCCAAAACCAAGAAATCTACACGAGACGCATCGCAACTGACCACTCTTCCAAAGATAATGCCCACTAAATGGAACGTGAGTCACATAAATATAGTCAATAAATATTCAAGATTGGCGTCTTCCCCCGGGGGGGCAATGCGGCAGGGGTGGGGGGTGCAGGGTGCCTGAGGTCTCAGCTGCAAATCTCCTGGGAAGAGGGCACAGGTGGGGGTCCTGGGTTCCCTCTGGTCTGGTGCCTGCACATTCTGCCTTCCAGACCTCGTCCGCCGGCGCTCCGCCACCCTCCCCTTCCCAGCGCAGAGCCCAGGCCGCTCCGGGGCGGACAGGTCTGGTGCAGGCCTCAGGGGCCAGGACGGGCCCAAAGGGCCACAGGGGCACCCAAAGCTCACCCACGCCTGTCTCTCTTCAGCCTCTCTGACTCCAGGTGACCTAGTTGCCGCCACTGGGGGGAGGGGGCTCTGAAACCCACTCCCCTGCTGTCCAGTGAGGGACTCCAGGCCTGGGGCCGGGCTCAGACTGAGCCTCCAGACAGCACGGAGCTTGCCCGCAGAGGAGGGATGGAGGCAGAGGGAAGAGGATGTTCTACGTAGATACAGCTTTCGTAGCAAGCCCATTTAAGAGACTCTAGGACTATAAAGAATCCTAACATATTGGTTTCAATCCTCATCCAAATTACTATGTTGCTTTTTGCATGTGTTTTTTCCGTTACTTCAACTTTTTAAGAAATTTCACATCTATCTGTGTCCGAAAATTAAAGAATTCCAGGAAAGGCCTTTGCGACACCCCGATCGGGTCTCTCTGTGTCACAGACAAGGAGGTCCCCGGAGGCAGAGACGCTGCCCGGGGTCGCCCAGCAGGACCGTGGCGGAGCTGATGGGAACCAGCGGACCCCCCGCTCGGGGCTTTCTCCCTGGTCCGGCCCGACCCGGGCTTGGCGCATCCCGGGCTGGACACCGCTTCTCCATAGGACTGGCTGCCTCCCTGGTAAAAGGCAAGTCCCACCCCCGTCAGCTCCTGCCCGAGGTCTCCTTGGGAGGAGCAGGGGGAGTCTGAGGGCTGGTGTCTTCTGCTCCAGCCTGACTCAGCTCCGGGCTTCCCGAGGCCCAGACCGGATGGAGAAGGCAGGAGCTGCTGGAACCAGGCAGGTCCTGGGGGAGGAAGCCAGGGAGGGACCCAGATACAGCTGTGAGGGTGGGGACAAAGGGGTCGTCGGGGACAGGACAGCCAAAGTCATCCAGGGAGCTGGGGCACCTGAAAAACACATCACATGAAGAGGTCACCTCCTGGCTGTGGAGACCCCGCCCCCCCCCCACACCTTCCCACATCCTCCCTGGAGAACTTCCTTGTCCCTGCCTCCGCCTCGGCCACTCAGCCCACTTCAACTGTCCCTCTCTCCGATCAGTGTCTCATGGCCCTGTGCCCCAACGCTCCCTCACCAGAAGAGATGCCGCACCTCGGCACCCCCATCTGCAGCGCGTCACCACCACTGTGGCTCAGCCTGACCGGCTGCCCAAGGACCCTGGTCTTCCCTCAGTCCCTGACACCTTGCATGGCACCAGGCGGGGACAGTATCAGGTGCTCTGCATCTTTGTCTTTTCTCGCCCAGTAAATGAGTGCCTGAATCTAAGTATGAACTCTTAGGGCACCTGGGGGCTCAGGTCACGATTCCAGAGTCCTGGGATCGAGTCCCGCATCGGGCTCCCTGCTACTCCTTCTCCCTGTCTCTCCCCCCCCCACCACCCCCAGCCTATGATCTCGCTCTCAAATAAAAAACAGAATAAAATAAAGTGAACAGGAACTCTAATGACTGCCCTGCCAGCTCTTCTCCCACACCTCAGTCCCCTTTTCCCACCCGCATGGCCTGGGCCCCTGGTACCTGGGGCCGACGCGGCAGTGGTCACTCCCACAGGAAGCGGACGTACCAGATGGTCTCGTTCTTCAGCTGCGGCCCGAAAAGGGGGTTCAGCTGAGCCAGGATAGTGATGAGCCAGCTGCCAGGGACAGCACAGTGAGGGTGAGCCCGGACGCAGCAGGACCCTGCCCTCTCTGCCTCTGGTCACATGCCAACCCAGCCATGGGTTTTGTTATCAGCATTATCCCCGAGCTGATATGTTGCAAACGTAATTTCTAGGCCCAGCATTCTCTTAAGCTGCCCCCCTTTCCGACTCTGTGCCCCAGCTCTGAAGCCAGCCTCCTTTCCCCAGATGTCCATTCGGTGTTTGTAATCGTGCACAGCCAGAGCACATGCCGGTTCCCAGCCACCACCCGCTCCGTCCCAGTCTCTGAGCCAGCAAACCCCAGCCCCTCCGAGGCCCTCCCTGGGACTGATGAGGATGTTCTGCCAATCCCTGAAGGACCGAGAAACAGCATAACGGGTCTTAGAGATGCTCTGTCTGGGGAGAACTGTGAAAAACCGTACACTCCCCTGTATGTAAGGGCACATCTAAGAGTCAACGTTATTTTTAACAAGTTTAATTTTTTTTGCTGTTAATAGGAGGTCGAAAATCGTTAACATTAGATAAAGTGAAAGGAGAGAACTAGCTGATAGGAATAAATAGTCCGTGATCCAAATAGATAAAATAGGGTTTTTTGTTTTTAAAGATTTTATTTATTTATTTGACAGACAGAGATCACAAGTAGGCAGAGAGGCAGGCAGAGAGAGAGGGGAAGCAGGCTCCCCGCCGAGCAGAGAGCCCGATGGGGTGCTCAATCCCAGGACCCTGAGATCATGACCTGAGCCGAAGGCAGAGGCTTTGACCCACTGAGCCATCCAGATGCCCCTATAAAACAGGTTTTAACTACAAAACATAACCCAAATCTGAAAGCAGTCACGTACTTTTTTTTAAGGGTGGGCCTTATGCTATGCATTTTGACAAATTTGGCAGTCTTGAGAAATTTTCCAGGCACTTTCGTTTATCGATTTGTTATTCCAGTTACTTTAAAACAGTCTGTCACCTTTCGAAGAATCAGTAGCTCATCGCTCTGACCTGTCCTATTTTGACTGTTCAGAATTCAGAACACCCCCGCTATGTCAAGCCTAACCCACAAAAAGAGTGGCTGAGACCCAGGACGATGGGAAGCCATATAGGCTTCCCATGGCTTGACTGATCACAGGAGGGGCTTCCCTCAAAACCAGAACTTGGCCTTATTCCCCGGGTTGGCAGGTAGGATGATTTAAACATGGAGCAAGGTGACGTGAATGGCCTGGGTGGGAGGAGGGTGTCCTTTTTTGTAACAGGGGAGGGGCTATGGTGAATGGCAGTTTTAGGAAGAGAACATCTGGACATTCGGGACCTGAACGCTGACTCCCTCACCCTGTCTAGGTCCTTGGATCCCCTGGAACTCTTCTTCGATATCCCCAGGGCCCCCCTGTCCCAAGTTAGAAGAGTCCAGCCCATGTGGTGGTTCAAAACAGGCTGTGTCACAGACACCCAGGAGTAGGTATTAAAAATACAGACTCCAAAGTGCAGACCTTTGCAAACTGTGATTGAGTGGGTCTAGGGTGTGGGCCTGAAAGCTGCATTTTACATTCTTTCCAGGAGATTCTGATGCCCGGACCCAGCTGGCCCACTGCAGCCTATGGACCGGACAAAGCCTGTTCAGGTGACACATCTGGAAGTGGACCCCAGAGCCCACGATTTCCAGCCCATCGCTCTCTCTGCCGTCCCAAACCGCCTTCTCTCCCAGGCTTTATGGATTCAGCCTTTAAGAAGTGGAATCTGTCACCACCAGGACAGAGGGGAGAGGGGGGCTAGGGAGAGGAGGGACGACTGTGAGCCGGGGAGTAGTACTCACAAGAGGTAACAGCAGACCGCGGTGGCCACCAGCATGGTGATGATCACTCTGCAACGGAAGAGACAGTCAGGTCGGGATGGGTGCAACCAGCACCCTCGAAAGGCCTGGCCGGGGCCAGAGAAAGAGCTCCTGGGGTCGGCCCCTTTCCTGACCCTTCCTGATGCTGCTGAACACAGGAGGCTGAGTTCTATTCAGGGTGGGAATTGTTAAGCCGGAAAATAAAAACTCTAAAGGTCACCTCAGGGGAAACACATCTTGCCCACATCCAAGTTGTGTTACAAACTCCCTTCATCTCCTTCTCCACACCCACTCTTTCTCCATCTTCGTGTAACACCCCCAACCCCTCCCCCCAGCTGCATTTGTAGCATCCCACCACGGAGTGGTCTCTGGAATGCAAACTTCATGGGGCACGGGGATGGAAAACAGAAGCCACAGAAGCCGGCAGGAGGCAAGGAGACTGTGAGCCATTTCTGAGGCAGCGTTAGTGGTTATAAAGGGAGCAGGGACTAGCTACCTGTGTCCACACAAAGGGGACTGGAGACAGAGCTTAAAATGCAGCAGGAGAGACTTCAGTTAGACAGAACTCACCAGGGTTTGCAGGAGAGGTGAGAGACTAAAACGGTTCGCAAAGTGATGTGGTGGGACCCCGGGCCCCGCAGATCTTGAAGACCAGAGACCGCGCCCATAACGTCCAAGCAGCCTCCAGCCAAAGCTTAACCTAATCCAGACCGGGCCCCAGGACCCCTGGTCTAAAGCACCTGAAAGTGCCAGAAAATTACATTGGATCCATTCCTTCCACATTACTAAGCCTCGTGGATCTACCCTGGCGAAGGAGACAATTCACCCAGAGGAACTTGTAATCAAGAGGAGACAGCACTTCCTAACCCAGGATAAAATGATGCAGACGCTGATAAACGCTACAACAGATACAGAAATCTGCTAGGGGCCCTTCAAAAAACAATAATACCGGCTAAAAATTATTCAATACATAACACGTGCGACGCGCTGGTAAGAGTTTTGCAAGCATTATCTCGGGTAACCCTCACAGCAGCCTTAGAAGGCAGGTATCAGCATCATTTTACCTACGAAGGAAGCGAGGCTTGAAGGGGTAACATTCGCTCAAGGTCAATTCCGGCGAGGGGTGGGCAAACCATATCAGACGCCAGCCATGGCCTCTAGCACCACCAGCTGCGGAAGGGGGGGGGGGACCTTAACTGCCTCGCGTGTCAGTCGGCTCTCCACCTTTCTAAAGCACCACGGGCTCTGCCCTTTGGCTCCGACCGCCCGCCTGTTCCGAACTGCGCGCGGCCAGTGCAGACCAGCAGGAGTGCGGCGCCCGGCAGGCCTCGGCCCAGTGCTCGCGGCACCGGCCGCCGCCGCCCGGGGAGGGGCCCGCAGGGAGGCCGGGCCCCGCGCGCCATCCTTACCCGCGGTTGGGTCCTTTGGGCACGAACCAGGGCCCGGCGATGCCGATGAGCCCCCAGAACGTGGTGAAGATGATGACCGGGAGGGCGAAGGAATGCGCCGTCATGGCCGGGCGCGGGATGCCCAGGCTGGGGTGCAGCGCCGAACTGCAGACGCTCGGGTGCGCGGGGTCCCAGACGGCCGGTGGGCGCCGAGCATGCGCAGCAGGACCCGGCGGCCCTCGGGAGCGCGCGCAGCCGGTCCCGCGCAGGCGCGAGCGCGAGCGCGTCTCTCCGGCGGGGGCGGGCCTTCCGAGCCGCCGGGGTTAGGTAGGTTGGATCAGCTTCCGATAAGCTCTGACCCGCGGGACTTACAGGGCAGAGACGTGTGTCCAAATAAACTCAGCTTTATTCAGGTAGCAAAATGCTGAGAATCAGACATGGTTTTTTAAACCTCATTTGCACCTCTTTGAAACCAGAAGAGGAGAGGACCTCCCCTTGCCAGTCACCCTGAGCATCCCTTGCTGACGGACACCTGCACCAGGCAATTGGCCAATCTTCACACTGTCTTGCCAAATACTTAGCACCCTAGGAGCTCCACATGTGCTTGAGAGAGAAGCAGAGGTCGGGAGTAGATTACACTAAGGTGTCTGGCAAGGACGGGAGGGGGGGGCTGAGGTCCCTCCTGCCCGCCCAATCTCTATGGCTACTGGAATCAACCATCGGTTATAATGCCGGTTAATTCAGAACGTCAGACGCTGTGGGCAGCAGTTCTGGGGTGGGGATAGGGATGGGGGGGATGCCAGGATCAGAGGAGATGCTATAAAGGTTACAGGAAGGGAAGGAGGGTGGAGGTGTAGCTAGGACTCTGGCCAAAGCCTCTCCCCTTCTAGTCCCCGTGCCCTTCGGTTTGCTTTCTTGCAAGCCAAAAACAGGACGGCTCTCCAACAAGGGCATCTCCAGGCCCTGGGTTTGGAATGCAGGGAGTGTCTTGGAACAAAACAGAGTTCAGGTTGGTGCTCACCGCGTGTCAGCCCTGGGTCCTACACAAAAAGGTGGGTAGTCCTCTTTGCCATTAGGCAAAAAAAGAGGCCATTAGGCCTCTTTGCCTGCACCCCACGAGAAATGTGGATAGTGCAAATATCTATGACAAACAGCATTTTCAGTCGCCTCCTCCAAGGGGCCCAGCCTTCTCAAAAGCTGGCAGTGCGGTCTTCCTTAGTACATGGATGTGGAGGCCGGATGCTTCCCTACCTGGCCTCCACCTCCGTGCCTAGAGCGGCACAGGGCATTGTGTGTGTGGAACTCACACACAACACTGCTGGAGGGACTGGCCTCGTGCTCTGAGGATTCTTCAAGAATGGAAGAGGCCATGGGAGGAGGCTTGCCAGAAAGTCACCTCAATTTGGAATCTAGGAATAGGGTGTAGGGTGACAACCCCCACTTTGAAGGGTCTTTCTCTCTCCCATCCCACCAACTCACACCCACAACACCTAGCCTCGGGCAGATCCCTGAATTCCCCATAGAACCTTACGTGGATGGGGGAGGGAGGGCTGGGCTCCCATGTCGATGGGGTGGCCACAGCTGTAGCTGCAGGGGCCCGTGGTATACCTCAGACCCCGGCCCACGGGACTGGGAGAGAGACATTTCCACAGGCTAAATTAAAGGCAGAGAGTGAGGGCGAATTCTGGCCCACAGCTGAAAACAGGAAGGCGAGGGCACTAAGGCTAAGTGCTAAGGGTGGGTGGCGTGAAGGGAGAGTCGGAAACATCGGGTACTGGGGGTCACTGGATCCCAGCACCACCCTAGGACTGGGAAGACAGACTGCTGGCTGAGGGCCAGACACCTTGTACTTGGAGCACAGGACAGGGATGCCAGGTGAGAGGCTGGGACGCAGCACCACTTCTGGCCTGTCTGAAACTCGCAAAGTGGGGGGCGAAGCAGCCCTTCCCTCTAACCTCCCCATTTCCCACCCGTGGTTGGGAAGGCAGGACCTAGGCCCCACATCATCCCCACCAGAGAAGGAGCCTTGGATCCTGTCCCTCAAATGAAGCTGCCCTGGAGGGGAAAGTACTTTACTTCTGGGAGGCAGGGGAGATGGGGTGGGGGTCCTCAAGTCTGAGTGGACCCACAAAGTTCCTGGAGGATCCTGCGGACAATGGACCATCCCTGAGCCCCAGTCCCACGGATCTGATCAGGCAGGTATGGGGGGCCATATTTAACAAGTGCCCCTAGTGATTCCTAGGCTGGGTCCCAGAGCAACTTTGGGAAGAGTGGCACACTCAGGGAGCACATCTTCCCACAGTGAGGACGTTGGTAGCAAGGGACAAGGACAAGGGCTGAAGGCAGCTAAGTCCGCTCTGTGCCGCCCGAGGTCTGTCTTTATGGGAGCTGGAGGCACCGTCCTCAGACCAGGAGCCAGCAGGCACTTGGATTCTCTGCTGCCATGTCACGGAGAGGGAAATCGAGGCACAGAAAAGAGAAAGGGATTAATTACGGTTGAACCTCTGCCTGCAGCAGAGCTGGGGCTGGACCGTAAGCCTCCCCGGGGCAAGCATGGACGTGTCCGCCCCTCCGGAGCCCGGGCTCACGTCCAGCACTGGTGCAGGTCACACAGAAGGGCTGCCACCGGTGAGAGGCAGCAGCTCACCCCCAGAAAGACTTTCCTCCGTGGTCCTGGGACTACAGGACGGTGACGTCTCTTGAGGGCTTTGTGCAGAGGGTTTTGCTTGGCTCATCCTAAGGGAGGCCCTGGGAGGAGGGGGAGGAATTCTCTGCTGTGAGTCTCCCGTCTGTAGTGGAGGGTTCCCTGTGTCTGCCATGGAGCCGGGGTGACAGATCCCAGAGCCAGGCCAGTTGTCCCCAGAACCTGGTCACCCTCCGCCGGTCCCCAGGCACCTCCTCCGTGACACCGCCACCCTGGAATGCTCCCGCACCATCCTGGGGGGCTGGGATGCTCCTTTTAGCCCTTACCCCCAACAGTCTCTCCCACTTCAGAGAAGTCCTCTTGCCCCCAGAACATGGGGTGACATCTTTCCTGATAGGATCATTTCCTGAAGCACCTTGAAGATGAATCTGAGGTGGGAACCTTTCTGCCTGTTTCAGTGCTGTGGGGTCACCGCTGCTTAGAGAGGGGCCTTGGTAAACAGGTTTGTGCTCCTGATCACCCTGCCTCTCTGGGAGGTGGGCTTAACTGTCTTGTCACTGCCCACTTCCTGGTACTTAGAGAGTCCCCGCAAAGGAAGATTCTAGGGCAGCCTAGATTCTGCAGATAGCCTGTCACCACGATTCCAAGGGGCAGGGCAGGGCAGCAGGGGGGTCTCCAAGGCAATCCCTAGGAGTCCTGCTCCTATACGAGCTCCTGTCAGGACAGCTCAGGGGCCTCTTGGCTGGTATGGGGGTACAGGAGTCTGCCAGGAGGGTCCGCAATGCAGTCCTTCAGGATGTCCGCTGGCTCCCTGTAGGATGGAATGGGTGGCTTCTGGGTCACAGCCTCCTCCATAGAGAGTGGCCCCGTCTTCTTCTTCCTGAGCCCCGCTCCTTGTGCAAGAGGAAAGAGAACCCACAATTACACCGAGGGGAGAACAGACTGGATGACGATTCCCTTCCCACGTCAGCTGCACCCCAAGGTATGCTCAGTGAGGATGGCACGCAGAACAGACTAGAGATGGGACGGCGGCTGCTCTCGGCAGGCCGGCTCTAGTCCTGCCTTGGTCTTTTCTCACCCTGCGGCGTGGGTCTCACCCAGGGTGACTCTGCCCTCCAGGGGACACACGGCAATGCCCGGAGACACTTCTGGTCACTACAACTGGGTGAGTGCTCTGGGGACCCAGCGGGTGTACGGGGTGCAGGTCAGGGATGCTGAAGATCCCACCAGGCACAGGCCAGGCACCACCGCAAGGAGTGATCCGGCCCTCAGTGCCGACAGTGCAGAGGTTGAGAACCCTGCCTACGAAGGAGGGCCTTATCCTATCAAACTGGGTGGCGTCCTCTATTTGCTTCAGGGGTACCAAGCCTGCTACGCCAGTGAGAACACACCCGAGAACGTCTTTCTCCTTCACTCCCACGGGACTGGACGCGGGGAGCAGCTCATGCAGCGAATGTGTGCGTGAAGGGCAGGCCACCTGCCTCCCCACCCGGTCCCCCCTGTCTCTTCTCTCCACTTCGAGCCCGGGCCCCTCGCCTTGCCCAGCAATGGGGCCGGGGCCACCCTCCTTCCTGTGGAGCCTCTGTCAATCCTGAGACCTGGTCCCCTGCTGACCACAGACCCGGCAGCGGCCCACGAGAGCACAAGCCCTGGAAGGTTTCCAGAAATAAGAACGTGTCAAGGAAGAAACTTCGCTGCTGTCACCGGGACGTAAAACATGAACAGCCTGGAGAGCCTCTTTGGTTTTCCGGGACCGCTAGAAAAGAGGAAAATGTCTTGCCTCAGACCCAGTAACTCACCTGCCATGGAACGTAGTTTCCAGTGTAGGTCCGATGCCAGCCCTCCAGGCTAGCGCTCCGGGGGGGACTGTGAGGTCCCGCTCGTCAAGGACGCCTCCCCACCCGGCAAGCCCCAACCCTCTTCTCCACCTGGCTTCTTCCCTCCCGAAAGAGTCTACCCAGCCCTGCGGAGAACGTGCTCTCGCTGCCCTCGCCTGTCCGGTGCTCCGGTTACTTGGGGCAGAGGGCTGGACCTCCACAGGGTGCCACTGGCATCACGTGCCAGGTGCTGTGCCCTCTGCGCGAGAAAAACCAAAGCACAACAAGGTGAGCGGGCCCGAGGTCACGCAGCAGCGAGCAGAGCCAAAATCTGAGCCTGGGGCAGACTGGCTGGGAAGATACACACTCCAAGCGGTAAACCCTGCCGGCTGGGGTGTGTGTGTGTGTGTGTGTGTGTGTGTGTGTGCGCACACGCACGCGCGCACCCTGCCTCCCTCTCTGGATCAAAAGCTGAGGACACGGGTCATGTCTTGAGCACCCGCTGGGGATGCCCGAGACCAAGCCTTTGGTGACGGCCGCCATTGCCAGACTGTCCCAGACTTCAAGGTCAGCGTGGGATGGGGAAGCTCAGACTGGCTTCCCTTGCTCTCCTGCGCCGGGAGACCCTGTCACGGGTGCTTACGTGCGTGGGTACGGGGCGGCACTCGGGTGCACGCGTAGACGTGGCTGAACCGCCGGCCGGAGGAGGTCAGGTACCAGTGCTGGATGGCAGGCTGTGGGTTGTACTCCGTGACGGCCACGCCATTCACCGCTGTCATCAGGAGCATGTTGATCACCTCGCTGGAGAGCTTGGTCCTCTCCTCGGTCCTGATCCGGTTCATGGCACTGAAGCCCCGCTTGCAGCAGGCGGTGGACACGGGCACACAGACCACGACAGCCACGAGCCGGCTCAGCAGCGGGAAGCGGCAGCGCCGGGCCAGGGCGTTCTTACAGAGCACGGAGAACGGGAGGTTCCTGCCCATGGCTTTCAGGCCCAGCCACTCCTCCAGGAGCGCCTCCTCGCTGTATCCCGCGGGGAGCGAGAGCTCGAAGGACCTGGCAAGGGCCAGAATATCCTCGTTCCCGAAACTGGCCAGTTCCAGCCCACTTGGCCAGGCCACGGTGTCAAACACCTCCATGCTCTTGAGCTGCGGGGGCCGGGCCGTGTCAAACCTTTGCTGGAGGTACTCGATCCCCGTGACGATCCCCGTGACGATCGCCTTCTCCCGGTCCGCCCGGAAGCGCTGTCCCGCCCCCTCCTGACTGTCCAGGGAAATGCCGTGCAGCTGCCCCTCTCGGAAGCCGGTGTTGAACTCGTCCTCCTTGGGACCCGCCTGGTGACGCAGGGTCTCCAGGGCTACGTAGGCCCGTCCCAGCGCCGAGTTCACCTCTGTAATCGGCACCATCTCCTTCTGGCACACCTCCGACAGGGGCCTGTAGATGCTCAGGAAGTCCAAAAGGAAGTGGCAGAACTTGACGAAGTGGAAGCTCTTCATGAGCTTCAGCAGGCCCTTGGCCCTGTGCCCCGTCTGGCCCCCCGCTTCCACCACGGCCTGGAGGTGCCGAGTCAGGGCCGGCCAGCTCACGACGAGCGCGTTCAGCGTGCGCCTCCTGCTGGCCACCCAGCGCACGGCGTTCAGGTCCTTGAGACGGAGGATCTCCTGCTCCAGGGGCTCCGCGCCCTCCTGCAGCTCGGTCAGCCTCTTGTTTGAGGACTGATAGAACTTGAAGACCGTGCGAATGTGCCGGTCACACTTCTTCACCAGATCGATGCCCCCACAGGCGTCCACCACGGCCAGGTGCAGCCGGTGGGCGACACAGTGGACGGGCAGCAGCTGGTGGATGACCTCTTGGAACTTTTCCACCAGGCCCCCTCTGCTGCTCAGCACGGTGGAGCCGTCGGTTCCCAGGCCCACCACCCAGCCGGGCTTCCAGAAGGGGATGTCCAGCTCATCCAGGGCAGAGACGATGGTCTCGAAGTAGCCGTCCACCGTCTCACTGTAGAGAGGGGCCAAGGTGACGTACGACTCTTTCACCTCCGTCCCCTTAAAGTAGCGGAGATAAATCCCCACGCAGGCCTGGTCCGAGGCGTCCATGCAGCGGTCCAGCAGCACGCTCACACACGGCGAGTTTCGGACATCCTCGAGGATCTCCTTCCTCAGGGTCTCGGAGATGTACTTGATGAACTGCGTGCAGGCTGTGCGATTCCGGTACTTGCCCAAAATCATGGTCCCGGTGCTCTGGAGGAGTTGCAGGATCTTCTCAAAGTCGTTCAGGGGCCGCGAGTGGTACGCGATGGAGTAGGCAGCGTTGAAGAGGTAGCCCAGGCTCGCCATCAGGTCGCTGGACATCTCCGGGACCAGCGCGGCGGGAGGCGTGTCCTCCGTGATTTCGACCGTGTTGACACAGAGCTTGTGGGCTTTGCTGACCTCGTGGTATTTTAAAGTCTCCACTTTAAAAGGCCCCGTGTAACCTCGGACTAACCGGGACGACTTGTCGTGGAGACTCGGTCTTTCTTTGCAAGCTGAGCAGAAGAGCGTGGTCTCCTTGGGGTCAATTACTAACCACGGGAACCGCCCGAACCACGACCTCTGAATGGAACGGGGTCTGTATGTCCCCTTGACCTCCCCAGGGCCGTCGGCTCTGACTGCACGAGGGCTGGGATTGCAGTAGGAGACACGCGTCTCCAGAGGAGCTGCCGGAGGCGCGGGCGAGTCTATGGGCAAGGCTTGTGTGTCTGCCTCTCTTCTGGCCCCCATCTTCTTCTTCCCTTTGGAACAAGTAAAAATGAGTTTGGTTTTGCTGCCCGGAACTCTGCAGCCTCCCCTCAGTGAAGACATCCCAATTTACCGAGTATCCCTCATGCAAAGCGGAGTTGAATGGGACTTCTCTACCCTTCTAGAGATCATCCGTGACTTCTCTTTAAACCTTTCCCCACTATCATCTGTGCAAGTCAGCCTGCTCCCGAGGACATGTGTGCTATCCTTGTGGGCTCTCCGTCTCTACCCACGCAGCCCCCCTGCGATCACGTGACTTCAGCGGCTCATAAGCTTAATTAGCCACCGTGGCCATAGATGCTACTGGATAAACAGGTGACTTTAATCCTCTTTCGAGGCAGCGAAGAAATGAGGTTAAACATCTGTAAGTCTCGTGAGCCTTAGAAAGAAGGAGTCTACGCAGCAGCTACGAGCTAGTAAGCCCCGACTAAGAGACACAGAACAGTGAGCTTGCACAGACCAGTGGTGCCGCCCCTGGAAACCGGAGGAGGAGGGAAGAAGGGCGGCTCCCAGGCCCGTGGGTCACACAGCTCCTCACAACCAGGGCCTCCCGCATGAGCCCCGTCAGCTCTGCCACAGGTCCTGTGAGCACATCTGCTCATCAAAGGGCCCCGTTTGTCTCGCACTGTCCCTGTTTCCCTACTTGACACTTGGAAGGCAGAGGTAGTTTCTTGCTCGTCTTTGCCCAGCAGCGCCTGACACAAGGCCTGGTGCGCCGCAGGAGCAGGACAGGGACAACCGAATGGACAGGGGATGACTTGCTGTGGCCACACAGGCCCCAGGATGTGCCCTTCAGAACTCGGTAGGTCAAGACTCACCTGGAGGACGACCTTTCCCCCACTTCGGCCCATTTGGGTCCTGGATCCAGGGTGCAGCTCGGCGTTCCAGTTTTGAGATCAAGTCTGGTTTGGCAGCGGCGGGCCCTGTCGTGGGGACGGAGAGGCACACTGAGGTCACTGCTCTGAACCATCAAGTCAGGTAGCCTGCCCGAAGCTACTCGTGGAAACTGAAATGTTCAGCTCAGCCTCTGAGTCTATCTCGTAATAAAGTCTACTCAGCCAGGGCCACGAAGAAAACATTCCCATCTGTGTGCCAATCTAGTCCTAAAACCCAAGAGGCGGTCAGATTCAGGTGCAGCCCTCGGCCAGGATAAATCACAGCTTCAGCTCCGTGGGCCAGCCGTGGGGGCCAGGAGTCAGCCGAGCGTGTCTGGAGGGAGGTGCACATGGTAGGGGACACGGGGTACAACAGCAGGAGAGGGCAGGGATGGTAAGGAGAGCCACATGAGGCTTGAAAGGCCCCTTAAAAATGTCCACCACCTGCCACGGAACCTTAAATCCGACTAGAAGAGATTCATGCCTTGGGGTTAAGCACTGCCCTTTACTGAAAATACAAATATTCTCAAGGGTATGAAAAGACATTGCTTTCTTGATTTAAAATAAAATCCACCAGTATCTACTTACGTGCTTTGGTATGTGCGTGAATGTGTGCATAAACTTTCTGTGGAAGGACATGGCAGCGACGGCTAACTGTGGCTTCCGGGGCCAGAGTCATCACTGTCACCCCGCAGCTTTCGGATCACGTGAATGCATGTATATATTTATATCTGTTACACGTGCGTGTGTGTATCCGTATATTCACTAATAAAAAAGTAATTAAATACATTGCTAAAGTGCAGGAGACTGAACACGTATCCTTCTTAAAACATCTCTAAGACGAGGGCCAAGGAGTACTACTACTTCTACTAATAATACAAAGAAATGTTAATGCATTTTTGGAAGAAGGAAAGGAGAAGAAGGAACAGAGCTGAACACCAAAAGCTGGCAAAGGGGGCAGCACGGAGAAAGCAGCGCGTCTGACTGCAGGATATCCGAAAGACTCAGGGACTGGAGGCGCCAGGAGTGGTGGAAGGTGGTGGGTAAGGAACGGGTGGGAAGGAAGGGCAGGCGCCCATCTGCAGACGCCACTCCAGCCCGGGGGCCTCCCACCTATGCCAGGGGAACCGAGAACGCCACCACCTTTGCCCACCCTCACCCGAGGAGGAGAATGGAGATTTAGCTCCTGGAAAAACTGGACCAGAAAGGTTCTAGACCGGTGAGAGTGGGGATGGTGGAAGAGGGAGGAGAAGTGCAGGGATGAAGAGAGGCTGTGTTCTGATACCTGCGTTACTCAGCGCCAAGGTCACACCTAGGCTCGGCGGCCCACCCCAAGCAGGGGACTTGGGCAAGTCGTCTTCGGAGAAACAGAAATGCCCCTCCGCACTCCCCGCTGCCCCAGGGGCGCACAGGACACTGACTCCTGCCGCTCCCCAGCGAGACCTGCAGGGAAATCTGCGCCTGGATGAGCCCCAGCCTCCACGCAGAGCCGCTAGCCGGGTTTCTCAAGGTTTCACTCTGAGACCTGGATGAGCCACAGGATAGCTATTTAAGACAAGCCTCTAACATGAAATCAGTAGGAAAAGGGATCAGAGGACCTACAGAAACTGCTGGGAACAAAGCGGAACTAAACAACAACGAAAAGAATTAAAAAGCGGAATTCATGTTCCCAGATAGAAAAGTGGTGAGAGTCAACCGCAAAAGAGGCAAGGGGGGCTTTAAGGTTCAAAGTAAGCTAGAAGAGGGGCGCCTAGGTAGCTCAGTCGGTTAAATGCCGCCTCTTGGTCTCAGCTGAGGTTGTGATTGCTGGGTCATGGGATCAAGCCCTGTGTGGGGCTCTGTGCTCAGCGGGAGTCTGCTGGAAGTCATCTCCCTCTCCCTCTGGTCCTCCCCTGGCACTCTCTCTCTCAAATAAATAAGTAATATCTTTAAAAAATATGATTGAAGAAATTAAAACATTCAACCGAATCGTTAGAGAATAAACTTGAGAAAATCTCCAAGAAAGTAGAACAAAAAGGACAGAAGCAGAAAATAGAAGAAGAAAAAAATAAACTAGAACCAGAGGCTCCATTTAGGAAGTCTGAGATCTAACTAACAGGACTTTCTGGAAGAAAGAAAGAGAAAATCGATAAGAAGTCCTACAAGAACATTTCCCCAAACTGGAAAATGCGAGTTTTCGCTTCGAAGGGAAGCACCAGACGCCCAGGACGAGAAGTGAAACATCACCGATATTATTGAACACTTCAGAGCACTGGACTAAATCTTGGAACCTTTCAGAGTAGGAAAAAATCAGCTGTGTTCAAAGATTTAGTTGTAAAAAGGCATTTAGACTTCTCAACACCAGTAAAACCTGAAGGCAGGGGGCGCCTGGGTGGCTCAGTGGGTTAAAGCCTCTGCCTTCGGCTCAGGTCATGATCCCAGGGTCCTGGGATCGAGCCCCGCATCGGGCTCTCTGCTCAGCGTGGAGCCTGCTTCCTCCTCTCACTGCCTGCCTCTCTGCCTACTTGTGATCTCTGTCTGTCGAATAAATAAATAAAATCTAAAAAAAAAAAACAACAAAAAACCTGAAGGCAGTGTTTTCGAAATACTGAGAAAAACTCCTTCCAACCTAGAATTCTATGCCCAACCTTCCAACTCTAAGGAAAGAGTAAGGCATGCCTCCCACGCGCCCTTCCTTGGGAAGTTCCTGGAGGCTGAGCTCCAATGAAATGAAGATATAAACCTGGAAGAAGCCAGGGGACGGGAGTGGGACAAAGGGAAGTGTGAGGCCACAGCTGTGCAGGCCTAAAGAAAAACCAGTGTAGACAGAGCGGGAGGATTGGACTCAATAATGGACGTCCCCAGAGAAAGTGCAGTGGGTCCACCACAGGATGCTTGATCGAGGCACAGAGACTCTCCAGAGGAATTTTGTAACTCCCTGGGAGAGCCGGAGAAGAATCGTTGAGAAGAACGTGCTGTGGTGAGTGCCGTGAAGTGTGTAAGCCTGATGACTCACAGACCTGTACCCCTGGGGCACATAATACATTATATGTTAATTAAAAATAATAATTAAAAACTCGTTGAGAAGACAGAAAACTAGCAAAATAAAAAATAAGAAAATATTTCAATTCGGGGGGGAAACATCCTCCAACAAAGGAAAATCATCCTAATATGCCACTTTGATCAGAAATAAGTAATCATAATCATAATAAGGCAAACAATTTACATTGAATTCATCAAGAAAGTGTGATGTTCTTGTTCTGAGAGGGTGGAGGGACAGAGTGGGGCCCGGGGTAATGGAAGACGGCTGGATCTTCACCTTCCATGGTAGGAATCAAGAGGGAGTATCCATGTAAAATCAACAAATCGGGAACAGCGATAAACCCATGCAACAGGAAATTAAAGTGTGAGTCAGTCTGTCTGCCTGTTTTGGCTCAAGGTCTAAAAAGATAGGAGTCAACTGTCCCCCATCCGAAAGCTAGATCACCAAGGCCTGACTTCGGGTGGCCAAAACACGGGGCTGTGACCCTAGCCCTCGACACAAACAAGGAGTCGGAGCACTGGAAGTGAAGAGGTCAGGAAGCTGGATATTAGAGATGCTTCTGGAAAGAGACGTCAGTTGTACTGTGAGCCCCCCACACCACCATGGGGAGCGGCGGTGTGGGCTGCTTTCCCCTGACTTTAAGCCTAATGGGAATGACATCCCGTCCTGTCCCCTGGGCTATGGGGCTCCTCATGAATCCAGGCTTGCAGAAGACTAAAGGCAGAATCTGACAGATTGGCTCCTTCGTGGTGGCCATGTTGGGAACAGCCTACATTCCCAGGGTCTGTCGGAGGAAAGGATATGTCTTCCGTGGTCTGGATGTGGCCCCAGAGGGAAAGAGAAGCCTGGAGCCACTTCACACTTCAAAGGACTCTGCCCCTGACTGTCTGTTGGGAGCCCAAGAACGAGCCCCCGTGGGGCTGACTGCCAAAGGAGACGCTCACCGGTGTGGAGGGGACCGCGGCGAGTGATGGCGGGGGCACGGAGAACCCACACTCACCCAGAGAATCAGCTTTCCACAGTCCCGGCCACAGGGGATGTCAAGTCAAACTCTTGTGTACCTCTCCCCACCATTCACCCACCACTGTTCCCACCCAGGACACAGCAGAAGTCGTGGAACCAGCCCAGGGGGGAGGAGGAGGACGAGGAGGACCTCCTCCTTCCTACCACAACATTCCAGATTCCACACCTGGGCCAGGATGAGGAAGTAGAGATGAGAAACTTTAGCTTTAGCTTTAGCGGAAGGCCGAAGACTACACTTTTGTTTCCTAATTTGGGGGGGGAGGGTGTACATTTCTGTAGCATTTAAAACCCATTAAAAAGTTTCAATAGGGGACGCAGGTGGCTCAGTCGGTTAAGCATCTGCCTTTGGCTCAGGTCATGATCCCGGGGTCCTTGGATTGAGCCCCATGAGGGGTTCCATGCCCCATGGGGAGCCTGTTTTTCCTTCTCCCTCTACCCCTCCCCCGATCATGCTCTCTTTCTGTCAACTAATAAATAGAAAAATCTTTAAAAAAAAGTTTCAATAATAAAAAAATTTAGAATTTTAAAACGTTTCAATAATAATACGAAGAACTCCAATCATTAACATTTTGTCTCATTTGCCCTATCACACTCTTGTGTTCTTGTGCCCTCCCCCCTTTACCCCCCTGTGTATGTGTATGAGTAATATATAAATAATATAGAGGCAATATTTTTCTAAACCATTGAGAGGAAATTGTTTCATGCCCGCTTTACCCTGAAATGTTTCGGCACGTATCACTCAAGAAAAAGGACATTCTCCCCTGGGGTGGGCAGAATTCTAACACGAGCTCCCAGGACCCCAGCCTTTCCTCACCCCAGCTCCTTACGGTCTGGTTGGACCATGT
Organism: Martes martes; assembly: GCF_963455335.1. Taxonomy (NCBI): domain Eukaryota; kingdom Metazoa; phylum Chordata; class Mammalia; order Carnivora; family Mustelidae; genus Martes; species Martes martes. The sequence goes on along the minus strand of NC_137899.1, from coordinate 101,895,760 downwards.
GCCCTGACACCACAACCATGATTATGTGATGTTACGTGGCCAACGAGTGGCTATCTGGGTGACTTCCCCCAACCACATCAGCCCTTGAAAAGCAGAGCCAGTTGGATCTTCAGAGCACCAGCAGCGATCGACACACGGCTGCTGGCCTAAGGCTGCAGACGGCCGCGTGGAGGGGATGGGAGAGTGGCCTATAGGAGCTGAGAATACTGCCTGGGGAAAGCCAGCCAGCAAACGGGGACCTCAGTCCTACAACTAAAAGGAACCGAATTCTGCCAATGACCCGAATGCGGCTGGCAGTGATTCTTCCCAGAGCCTCCTGGCCAGTCTGATGGACACGCTGACTTTGGCCATGTGAGACCCTAAGCAGAGAACCCAGGTGAGCCCATCTGGACTTCTGACCTCCAGAATGGTAAGGTTATAAATGAGTCAGATATCTAGCCACTGGATTTGTGATTGTTTATTGTATGGCAACTGAATTCACCTGCTCAAGAGAAACCAGAATGGAGGCCACAGTTTGAATAGAGCCCCAGACCGAACACTCATAATCAAATCTTAAACCGCCCTCATTTCGCCTATACAAGGACACTGGCTTTAAAGGAAACGGAAGCTTTCTTCATGACAGTGTGACTTACTACGACTTCCAAGCGAGTCACTATGCACAAGAAAACTTCCACAGGGCTACTACCCCAGAAAGAATGTAAATTTCTAGTAACCAATTACAATTAAAAAAAAAAAAAACCCTCCCCCGTACATAGTTTATAAACCGAGCTTTAAAGGCTGACAGCCACGCTCTTAACCACCTTGGGCTTAAAGTCTCCCTGTTCGTGAACAGCTCCTTTCTTGCTCCCTGTGATATTCGTATCAAGTAAAGCTCCTTGAATTTTCTTCTGACAACCCAAAGTATGAGAAAAAAAAGCCGCACAGAGCTGATCCAAGCAAGTAGTGATCAGAAAGAAAAAAGTGGTCTTCTGAGTGTGTTCTATGAGGTTCGCTCTTTCGAAAATAACGTCTGTGTGTATTTCTTAGAAATCATGAGGCATGTTACTAGAGGAAACAGCTGAGAGCCCCTGGGGAGGAGGACCCAGTAACACAGAAAGGTGGGACAGGGTACTGTCATTTTTGGGTTAAGTCTTGTTAGAACTCTGCAGATTAAAAAAAAAGTAATTATGAAGAACTACTTGTAAATAACTGGAAACACACAGGACACTGACTATCCCCGAATCTGTGCACTTCATTTATCTTTTCCTTCGGGACTGGTCATCTCTGCCTGTCCCACCATCACCGTGCTGGCCCTGGGGAATACTGTGCCCCAACTGGACTTCTCGGAAGCTGTGGCTAAAATGTTGCCTGAAACCTTTCCTTTCTGTTCCCTTCAGAATGCGGGAGATGGAGGGAAATTTCAAACAAATTTTTTTAAGTCTTAGTAATGGAAAAATGGCAAAGGGAACCTAAGTACAGCAAGTGCGCATGCATGTGCACGCACACACACACACACACACACACACACACACACACACACCCCTATTCCATAAAAGTCCATAAAAATGGTTTGGCTTATACACAGACTTCTAACCCTTCCAGGCTAACGCCATCCCAAGGTTGGCAGGCCACACCCAGGAAGCACTGGGAGACAGCTGCCCTGGCACCCCGCCTTGGTTCTCTCCCAGCTCCTGCAGCGCCCCCACGTGGGGGCCATCGCATAGCCCACCAGGCAGCAGGGGCCTCCGACACAGCATATGAGCCATTTGAACCCTGGCTCATCTCTCACTGAGGGCCTGCTCACTCGGTTTTGTTCTCCCTAGAGGCGTGACTTCTGGCCCCCGCTCTGTGAAGTCTAGCTGTAGCTGATGACCTCACCTATAGAAAAGGCACGGCCCCCCTGAAGTGTATGACCTGCCACTTAGCAGGTGATGACACCTTTACTAATAAAAACAAGGGATTCCACAAAGTCCCCATATTGGCATGTCTACCTTGCCAATATGTTACCGACCGATATTAGTTTCTTTTTTTTTTTTTAAAGATTTTATTTATTCGACAGACAGCCATCACAAGTAGGCAGAGAGGCAGGCAGAGAGAGAGGAAGGGAAGCAGGCTCCCCACTGAGCAGAGAGCCCGATGCAGGGCTCGATCCCAGGACCCTGAGATCATGACCCGAGCCGAAGGCAGAGGCTTTAACCCACTGAGCCACCCAGGTGCCCCCCAATATTAGTTTCTTAACAACAGAATCTCACTGAGTTCTCTTTCTGCAGGAAAACAAGAGATGTCATCAAATATGAGCAAAGTCTGAAACCAGAATTTAAAGTACAGAAATAAAAGAACAATTGGAAACTCTGCAGAATGATAAATTAAATAGCTCCAATAAGCAAGTCTACTTTAGAAAAGGCTGAACTAGGAAAGCGTTAAAAACAAAACACAGGCCTCTTCTTTTCTCCATAAACAAAAGTGACTGTCCTCTACACGTTCAGTCCTATTGAAAAGACAGCTGTTGAGGCTGAGGACGGGGTGACAGGTGAGTGGACCCGCCCTGCAAACACTCCATCTGTTGAAAAGCTTCCGTCTATGCAACTTAACTGCCAAACATCTGGCAGAAATGAATACTAAGTCTGACTACATCAAGTTGAGACTGTCTTTTTAAGAACAGGTAAAATAGGGCGCCTGGGTGGCTCAGTGGGTTAAAACCTCTGCCTTTGGCTCAGGTCATGATCCCAGGGTCCTGGGATCGAGCCCCACATCAGGCTCTCTGCTCAGCAGGGAGCCTGCTTCCCCCTCTCTCTCTTTGCCTGCCTCTCTGCCTACTTGTGATCTCTGAAAAATAAATAAATAAAATCTTAAAAAAAAAACCAGGTAAAATAGTTATAAAATCTAAAAGAACGAATCTACTAGTTGTCAACCCTATCAGCTGGGTTTCCTCAGCAGAGACGAGCAACAGGAAACCGACAGCACGGGGACAGGAAACCGACAGCACGGGGACGGGGACCGGGGATCGTCACCACCCAAGCCCCACCCGCTGAGCTGCAGCAGCAGGAGCTGATCACCTGATCACTGGCCAGTCCCCTTGCTCCAGCCAGTTCTGGCGGAGGGAGGAAGGCCACGGTGACCTGCACCGAAGATGTTGAAAGGGCAGGGCAAACTAGCAGCCTCCTGCAGGGAGAACTGGGGATGGGAGCGGAGACTAGAAAACTCTTCTACTCTCTGAAGTCTTAAACAATCTCATCTTATACCTGGTGTATTATTATTATTATTATCTTAACAACATGATTTGTGCAAATCTTGAAACGGAAAAAGATAGGAGTCTGGCCGGCAATAAACACGCACGAGCGGGAGTGTAAGGCACATGCGACACATAGCCTAGGAAGAATTTCAGTCTCTCCGTTTTCCAGCTACATGGCTGGGATTCCCAGGTCTGTTTTCTCATCTGAAAAGACTACTACCACCCGCCTGGGAGGATTGGTTTAAGGATTAGAGAGGATATAGACAGGAGACACAACACAGGACCCACACGAGGCATGTACTCAGGAACCAGCAGAAGGCACTGTTATGATTTCCAGACATAAGACTAAAAGAAAGACACAGAAGCCTCCCAAACACCCAGTATAAGCAAACCATAGTATTTCAAGACAAAATACAAGAAATGTTAAAAATGGGGGCACCTGGGTGGCTCAGTGGGTTAAAGCCTCTGCCTTCAGTGCAGGTCATGATCCCAGGGTCCTGGGATTGAGCCCCACATCGGGCGCTCTGCTCAGTAGGGAGCCTGCTTCCTCCTCTCTCTCTGCCTGTTTCTCTGCCTACTTGTGATTTCTGCCTGTCAAATAAATGAATAAAATCTTTAAAAAAAAAAAAGAAATGTTAAAAATGGACAAGAGATTTGGTTCAAAGGCCAACAGAACATTTCTTGGCTCTCAAAATCATGGGGCTTCCTTTTTCAAAATTTAAGTTCCCTCCAAGGAGAAGTTCTATTCGTAAATAATAATAATAATAATTGAAAGTACCAAATACTATTTGATTCTCAACTCTTGAAGTGGTTGTCACGGGAGGATGAAGCGTGGGAGAAAAAACACTCGCCAAAGCAAAAGAGCGCCTGCGCTGTATTTCAATGCTGTTTTACATGCCAGTGATCAGCTCAACGCCCTTCAAAAGGTCATTTTTAAACACAGAAATCATTTTTGTTTGTCCCCAGTTATATTCTTGCATTTTTTAAAAGATTTTATTTATCAGAGATCACAAGTAGGCAGAGAGGCAGGCAGAGAGAGAGGGAAGCAGGCTCCCTGCTGAGCAGAGAGCCCGATGCGGGACTCGATCCCAGGACCCTGGGATCATGACCTGAGCCGAAAGCAGAGGCTTTAACCCACTGAGCCACCCAGGCGCCCTGTCCCCAGTTATATTCTGAAGGCTCCTTTAAGTTTTATACCTCATACATGAGAAGTGTCCAAATCAGACAGCAATTAAAGGATAATTGCTAGAGACCTAATTAAAGTCACAAAAAGGGGTGGCGCACGCAGCTCTGTTTCTAGACTTCTGCACCTGTTTCAGTCCCCCAGGTAACTGACGAGGACAGCCCCCTTTCTCTACAAAGCCTTCCCTGACTCCTGCTGCAACCCTCACGCAAAGTTAATTGCCCTTCCTCTGATGATACTTATTGTTCATCCAAACAGAACCTAACCCAGACTGAACCGTCCTTATCTCCCCCAGGAAGCGAAGATTTCCCCATTCCTCACTCATGTCAGTTAAAGAGAAACTGACCAGTGCTTACACAGAGCTCGACCAGCCCGGTGTCCAGAGATGCCCCGTGCTCCACACCGGTCACCCGCCGCGTTCCACAGGGGTCCTGAGGGCAAGGCGCATCACTACTGCACGTTCCTTTCGAGGAAAAGCCAACTTCTTTCAAGTGGTTGTGCACTTCTTAAAAATGAATTTCCCTTCATTCTCACTGATTTTATTTATTTGTCAGAGAGAGAGAGTACACATAAGCAGGCAGAGTGGCAGGCAGAGGCAGCAAGAGAGGCAGGCTCCCCACTGAGCAAGAAGTCTGATGCAGGACTCGATCCCAGGACCCCGGGATCATGACCTGAGCCGAAGGCAGGGGCCTAACCAACTGAGCCACTCAGGCGTCCCCATTCTCACTGATTTTAAACAGGGGTAGTGATGCTCTTTGAAGACATACTTCGTACGAGTGCCCTGGGCTGAGGGCGTGATGACAATACCTCTATTGTCATAAAAGAAACCAGTTGTTATATCATTTCTGAATGTTTGGGGAGCCATTTAAAAATGATGAACTATGATAAAAACAAGCATACAGGTCAGGAATGTGCAGAACATAACCCATGTCTTAGCTGCGCATGAAAGGGCCGTAGAGACCGAGGGCTAGGACATCAATGAAATCACAAATATTCTTAGGTCTTATTCTGTAGAAGCCACAGTGCAGATGGCTGCTGTATTCCTGGGTCACGTAGAGCAGCCTCTTCTGGAAGGTTGCTGTCATCAGACGTGCTAGTACGTAAATGAGAGCTTTCTAAGATGAAAAGCTGTCTTTCCCTTCTGATGCCCCCGAGAACCCTGAACCCTGGATACAGGAGGCAAAGAGACCAGGTGGCAGATTCGAGAGAGAGCACTCTTCTGAGAGGGTAACAAGCACTATCATGTTCATCTCTCTCCAGAGCCCCCTCTAGTGACACCTCGGCTGAGCCCACTGACCCTTGCTGGCCCCCAGGCACAAGGAAGCAGGCCTGGCACACAGAAGGAGAGGCGCCTCCACGCCTCTGCTCATGCTGCCCCTTCCTCTGTCATGTCCGGATGGCCTTCCTTCTCCTGTCCACCTGTCCTGTCCTTTGACTCAGTTAAAACATGTACGCTGTAAAGACTTTTCTGATGCCTCCCGCCCATGCCCAGTAAAATAGAATCACCCTTCCCAGCAGCCCCAGGGCACTTTTCTGAACTCCCTTTACGGAGCTGGTGTTATTTAGAGTTTCTTACTCAAGTGTCTGTCTCTCCGGAACACCTGCTCGCCCCCGGAAAGCCGAGACCTTGCTGCGCGTGTGTTCATCTGGCGCGGAGGAGGTTAAGTCAATACATGTTCGGTGGAGCATGGATGACGGATGGAGAGATGGATACAGGGGGATGAAGAACTGCAGCCCAAAGCAGGGAGAGTTCTGAGATGCAAAAAATATAATCTCTCTCTGCCTATGTAGGGGGAGAGGGCAGAGATGGGAAGATGACCACAAGCCACAGCTGCCCTTGTGGATATCCCATGTCGGACGATGGTGGCGAACAAAGGTCTACGTGAGTCTTTACCCAGGGAAGCCAACAGCTCATAATTCATCCGCATCACGTCTCTGTACAGCTCCTTCTGCCGCTTGACTAGCATGCCCCACTCCTCCCGGGTGAAATACACCGCCACATCCTCAAACACCACCGGGAGCTCCTCAAACACCACAGGAACCTCCTCAAACAGCCCCTCTTCAGAAGGATCCTGCAACAAAGAGCAGCAGTCACTCAATATGCCTCTGACGCCAGACACTCAGCGGGATACTTTTAGGGTCCTTCTCAAGGCCTACTTCTCTTGGGGGGCTCGCCAAGAGGCCCAGATGTAACTCTGAGGAATTAATGACCCCATCGAACGTCAAAGAAGCAAATTTGTGAGGCCCAGAGTTAGCAGGTAAAACAATTGAGCCTCGGCCAGATGCTAGGGTCTCTGAGAAGGACTTCTATGCCCTAGAGCCTTATGACTGCACTTGGCCCCATCCGGTCCCACGGGGTTGCTTCTACCCATCCGTGACTACAGCGGTGACCGTCCGCCTCTAGCACCCGCCGTGACTTCCCGCTGGGAGAGGACGGAAGAAGAAGTGCAGAAGAACGAAAGACGCTTATATTCGGGGACCCGGCGGAAGCCCGCCTTGCTCCTAAAGGAATTCAAATCATAAACGGTCAGACCTACGGATCAGGTTCTAATACTGAAAAGTAGAAGGAACATGAACATGAAGAGAAATGAGTTTCTTCACTTTTCTAGATTCTGGAAAAATTCAAGCCTCCTAACTTTAGCGGGGCCCTTATGATGTATGAGGAACAGCTGAGCTATTCTCACGGGAATACCGGAGGGGCACTCAGCATGGTTTCCAGTAAAATCCCGCTTGCATGAAATAGTTGAGAAACGGTGAAGGATCTCGTTACACAAAACGGCAGTTCACACAGGTTCCTTACAGCCAACTTCGCAAAGAACGAGGAACTTACAAGGTACCCGCCAGGTGAGCGTTAGAGCGCTAGAGCTTCCGGTCCCGCCCGTACGCATGCGCAGGGTGGGGGGCGGTGCTGGCCTATGGCCACGCCCAGGCTCAGGAGCCCCATGAGTCCTCGGGCTCTGGCTGCGTCAGTCCCCCTGACGCTCTGTGTCCTCCCAACAAGACCAGTTCAATCGGACTTGCTCCATCGGCCTCAGAGCAGCATCGGAATCATCACATAAGACAGCTTGTGTGAGGGAACTGCAGTGTTTAACAGTGCTGCATGATTCTTAAGTTAAAGTTGAAAACATTTTAGAAATTATTTAAGAGCTCTGGGGTTTTGTGGTCGTGTATTATTTACTGAGTTCTGTGACTGTTTGGGATTCTGGATAAAGATTATTGTCCTGAACTTAGAGGTTTCCTTTTTATCAGAAGCTGGAATGTTCTGTCCCACTAATTATGTTTTGTTATCTGCAAAAGGAGATGAAAATAATGGGGCTGTGGTCTTAAATAAATGAGGTAACATGGGGCACCTGGGTGGCTCGGTTGTTAAGTGCAGACTCTTGGTTTCGGCTCAGGTCCTGATCTCAGAGTGGTGAGATCCAGCCCCGCATCCGCCTCCACGCTCAGTGTGGAGTCTGCTTGAGAGTCTCTCTCTCTCCCTCTCCCTCTGCCCCTGCCCCCATGCGTACTCTCTCACTCTCTGAAATAAACAAGAAAACCTTTAAATAAATGAGATAACACTAGTAAAGCACCAAAACCACGCCTAGTGCCTCCTAAGCATGTTAGTGTATGTAACATTATAATGTTCACAGCTGATATGGCTATTAATTTCCCCGTCGTTGTCTTGTGACACCTGTTGCTGCTAGCATGGAATCTTTCCCCTTGAGACACAGCAATCGTTACAAACACATTACCTGGCCACAGGGTTCAGCAGCGTCATCGTGCCAAATGTTGACCTTTGAGGAGCTGTGGGCGTCATCAGCAATTTCTTTTTGCCTCAACTCAGAAATGCAGTCTAGATACAGTGTAGGAATTGCTCCATTCCCCCCCGGGGTCCTCCAGTTCAGCCCTTGTGCTGGGCAGGAGCTGGGCCATGTTATCACAGGCTCCCAGAGCCCCCCGGGGGGTACAGTATGGGGTACTCTGCCGTGAAGAGGTGCTCCGGGCTGGCCAGGACATCTCCACATTCCTCTCGGACACTCTGGAAACGGGCCGCCCAGACGGGGTCCCGTGCTGCCAAGGCATTGACGCAGAACAGGTGAGCTTTGCTCTTGGCATGGTATTTGAGAGTCTCCACCTTGAACGGTCCTGTATAACCTTCTATTAATCTTGACCGTTTGTCCCTGACAGATGGGTATTCTCGGCAAGCAGAGCAAAAGAGAGCCGTCTGCTCCTCATTCATGACCAACCATGGGAACTGCATAAACCAAGACTTCTGGATAGAGCGGGGTTTCAAGGGTTTTTTGCTTTTTCCTGCACAGTCTCCCTCGGTGTTGCGATGCTCAGTGCTGAAGTGGGAAAGACAGGCTTTCTTCTGCGGGGGCAGGTCCCGTCCGGCTTCTCCTGCTGGACTTCGTGAGTCCCTTTCTTCCATGCAGCCCATCTTGTTTTTCCCTGTAGAGAAAAGAAACCAATGGAATTTGCTCGGAAATCCTATAGTTAGGGTCACCGTACCTCATGGGCCTCTCGGTGTAGCGAATATAAGAGCTGGAAATCACGCAAGAGTGGCCCAGGCTCTACTTGGAATTCTCTTCTCTCAGACCCCCAGCTCCCCAGGCCCACTGGACCTGACGCAGAAGACAATCAAATGAGCTTTAAGCATCTCCCCCCATTGGAAGTTTAAAGGGCAGATAACCTGGCCAGAAAGAGATCCCTGCAGTTTCATCTCGGCAACCTAAGACAGTGGCACCGTCTTCAGGAGTTCCAACTTATTTATGGATAGGAACACTGAACTTAATAAAATGTTGGCTAAAGAAGATAATTAAAGCCAAATCCTGGAACTCCGTCCTCAGCAGGAATGTCCTTCTCCAGGACCCCTACCAGACAGGCATTTGCACTTGGCTCGTGTATCTTTTGGGTAAGGGGACGACCTACCTCCTGGGTAGATGCGCTTGGTCCCAAGTTTGCCTTCAGCTGTGATCCACTTTTGAGTAACTTCCACTCAGGGTCGCTACTTCAGCCCCCCCAGAGGGACCCAAGTCTTCTCTCATACCACAGCCCTTCCAACGAGGCAACAACTCTCATGAACTCACTAAGATTTTTCTTTCAAGCTAAACTAGAAGTTTCTTTATTCACTCCTTAGATGAAAAACAGCTTAGGCAGCTTTATACCCCTCCACAGCCATTTCTTATGCAGCAACTTCTTATGCATCAAGTGCAGATGCCCAGTGGCCAAGGACTCAAGGCTATTTGCTCCAGGCCCACAGACCAGTCCATACAATTGTAGCCAACCCAGGAGCACAAAGTGGCTAATAAAGAGAAAGCAGGGTCAAAATTAAGAGCCAAGCATTGGGGGCGCCTGGGTGGCTCAGTCGGTTAAGCGTCTGCCTTCGGCTCTGGTCATGAGCCCTGGATCCTGGGAGGGAGCCCCACATTCAGGCTCCCTGCTTGGCAGAAAACCTGCTTCTCCCTCTCCCTCTGCCTGCTATTCCTCCTGCTTGTGCTCTCATCCTTCACCCTCTCTGTCAAATAAATAAATAAAATGTTTTTTTTTTTAAAAGCCATGCCTTGGAAAACAAAATCAATTAGTGTCTCTGAAGTCTTGGCTCCCTGTGGTCCCCTGAGACAGACCCCAGGGGAGAGCAGCTGCCTGTGGGCCAGCTCCTCTAAGACCTTGTTGGCCTCCCTTCTCTCCCATAGTGGGGGCTGCTGCACTCAACCATCCCATCCGGTGACAGATGTCATCTGGCCTGTCCGTCAACAGGACAGGCTTCTCAGAGAAAAGCCAAGGAAAATCCCTAAAACTTGGCAGACATCTGTTCATTGATCCAGCAGTTATTTATTGTGTAACTGCTCTGTGCCAGGCATTGGTCTCAGCACTGGGACTATAGGAGTCAACACGACAAAGTCATGCCTTCATGGAACTAGCACAGAGAATATAAATCAACATATACTCTCAGGAGGAATAAAATGAAGTGAGATGGAGAATTCGGAGAACGATACTGGGGGTGGTGTGCATACTTCCAATAAGGGGGCAGCATTGCTGGGGAAGGACAGCATTCATGTGTAAGTTGGCAGAGAACAGGGAGAAGCCAAGGATGAGCCAAGACAGGGGTCCTGGTGCCCATCTTTCTGCTCCTTCTCCCCAGCTAGCAGCCCAGCCCTCCTCCCATGCAGATCCACACTCACCTGGGTGCTGGCTCGGGACACTCCTCTGGCCCCTTACACTGCCTGGCCATGGCTCTGGCCTTTGCTCAAACTTATAGAACAGCTCTGGGTTGGCAACAGTTGGTCCTGAGTTGGGAACAGAGAAGCCCCTTATGAAGTCTTGGATCCAGGTCACATCACAACATGAAGGAAGGACCTACCTGGGACATCCTCTACACACTGTGAGATAATTGGTCAAGGACATGGATGGGAATCTCAATGCTTTAGCATAATGGTTTGGAAACTCAGACAGAAACTCGAATACCCACGAGGGCCCTAAAAGAATGGGGGCCTGAATGCAATGGAGAGCCCAAGCAAGGCTCTGTGCCCCTTTTGAGGCTGAAAAGGTATGAAAACTACTAATTTCATACTGATTTTCACTGAGGCTCATAAACCCAAATGCTGAGAGGGGTCAGACTGATACCATAACTGAGGAAACCAGGCCAGATGAGGAGGCTGTCGTGACCTGTGTTAGGGGGTGGCTGCTGCTCCCCTCCCAGGGGGAGGCCACCATGGGCAACACAGTGTCAGCACTGCCAGACTGTCCCACTTTTCAGGAAAAACCAGAAATCATAATTCCATGTGAAAGCTCCCCCTGGTTAAATATTGATAACTTATTAAATATTGTAAAGAGACTGGGCTCCTGGCTGGCTCAGTTGGTAGAGCGTGTGGCTTTTGATCTAGGGGTTGTGAGTTCAAGCCCCATGTTAGGTATAAAGATTACTTAAACAGACTTAAAAAATTTTTTTAAGATTTTATTTATTTATTCATGAGAGACAGAGAGAGAGAGGTAGAGGCAAAGGGAAAAGCAGGCTCCCCGCAGAGCAGAGAGCCTGATGCAGGGCTTGATCCCAGGACCCTGGGATCATGACCTGAGCCAAAGGCAGACACTTAACCGACTGAGCTGCCCAGGCACCCCATCCCCCACCCCCCCGCAAATTTTTAAATATTGTAAAGAAACCAACAAAGTGATAAAAGCCAAAAAAAGGCCCATTAGCTGCTACTCTGCAACTTCTGGTTTAAAAGAATCAGAAGTTTCCAAACTGTTGTCAGCAGACATGGGAGAAGACCCAAGCCAGCTGCAATCCCTCGACCCACAGAGAGCTGAGACTGTTGCTCCCACTAGCCTTGGACAGGCACGGCAGGTGGCCACCGAGGTGAACTGAGAAGATAGTACATATGTTGTACCCACAAGCCGAACGACAATCGCCTCTGTCCATGGTACCAAAAGTCTATCCACAGAAGCAGAGAAATGACATTCAGAAAACAGAAAAGATGAAAAATCCCTACATGGGCACCAAGTTTGAAGTTGTTTTTTTCTCAGTGAGCCTCTATGACAGTTCTCTGAAGGAAACCAAGGCTTATAAAGTGAGAGGGTTTGGGGCGCTTGGGTGGCTCAGTTGGTTAAGCATCTGACTCTGTTTCGGCTCAGGTCATGATCTCAGGGTTGTGGGATCAAGCCCGGCATCGGGCTCTGCATTCAGCATGGAGTCGGCTGGAGGTTCTCCCTCTCCCTCTCCTTCCGTGCTCTCTCTAAATAAATAAATAAAATCTTAAAAAAAAAAAGTGAAAGGGTTTGGTGGAAGGCACACCAGTGTCACGTGGTGGAGGCTGGGACTGAGAGCAGATTCCCACAGGCAAATGACGCCCTTTCTACCACCACTCATGACCGACCTCCAGGGCCCTATGGGTGCCTGAAACAAAATCCACCCTGTGGCTGCACGGACTACAGGTGGGGCTTCCCACCTGGCACACTCTGATATGGTGAGGTCCAGCCTTGACAGGCCCGACTTCCCCACTTCTCTTGCCCAATCCAAGGGGAGAAGAGAAAGTGTGGGACATGAATCCGCACGCAGTTAAGTTACATATGGGACTGAGAAGATGAATAATGAAAACAGATCTGAAAAAAATGGTAGGAGTCCAGAATGTTGGATACAGTCTGGAATGCTGATCTAGACTCAGGTGGTAGGGAAGCGAACGGGAGCCCATACCTAGTGGTGCCACCAGCTTTTCAGAACCACAGATAGCCTTCTGTTGCTGACTCAGCAGCATCCACTCCTCCTGAAGCAAGTATACAGTGATGTCATCAAATGTCACAGGAGCCTGGAGGGGAAAACGACACCAACTAAGCACCAACTTCCTGCTTAAATTAGCCTTTCACAACTGAATTCATGACCACCTGAGGGCACCTGTACTCTGGGAACCTATCAGATCGGGAGAGGGGCATTGTCTATCTCCATGTAAGACCTACACCCCACTACTCTCACCTCCTGGGTCCAAATCACAGTGGGAATGAGACTCTCTTCTAGGAAGGGCCACACCCCGAAACGGGAGTCATCAAGAGGGCCAACTCCAGAATTCCATTATCTTTTCCCTACATGCTCTTTGCCCGCCCCAGTACCCTGCAGTTCTCAGCCAGGGCCTCAGCAACAACTTATGGCACATTCTTGTGCAAAATCTTGAACCTGGTAAGGAGGATGTATCTGATTCCTAGAAAGAGCTGAAAGCCATTCAGAGCTACGTCTGTCAATAAAATCAGTGATCAAGACAGGTAAAGGGTTAGAGTGGAGAATTATATCCCATGGGGCTTGTAAAGTGGCTCCGTTCTGCCAAAAAAGAGTATGGGGGTCAGAAAATATTTGGGGGAGTACTGGAGTAAGATGGCAGATTAAACAATTACACTGAATTTTACATCCTCCTTGTGAATTTAAAGGACACCCTTCCCACCAAAACAATCCAAAGCAAAACAAGGGAAACAAAACAAGGGAACAAAAGTAATACAATTCTGGAAACTGAAAAAGTAGTAACTGAGCAGATCCAAGAAAATCAAATCCTCACCCAGCAGAAGAAAAATTGAGAAACCCCCCAATTTATACCAGAAAACACAAAAAAGGCTCAGAATCTATAGCGCCAAGAACCTCCAGTCTAGGAGTAAAGGCAATAAGGCTCAGACAACGAGAAGGGGGTGAGGGGACGCTGTTCTCCAACAAATGCCTGTCCAGATTCCCCTGCACAGCTCTGCACTGACAAGCCCCCTTCTATGCGCTCAGAGCTTTGGTTAGAATTTGGGATTCCGACTATTAGTGTTAGCTAACAGCAGGACTACCAGACATGCGAGGAAAGGCTCTCACAGGGCTGAAGAGACCAAAACAGACAGTTGCAGGGGTAGGAGGCTGGTAGGAACTGAGGAAATGAACGTGAGGCATGGAGAAGAAAACTTTACAAAAATAAAACTATCATCATAGCCTCAGAGAGGTAAGCCACTGCAGCAATGCAACAAACCATTATAAAAGAAAGAACCAGAAAAGGAAATAGTCAGAACACATTGCTTGTTTATCCTTTTAATTTCATACCACAAACATTTATCACCTAGTGTAATACATGAAATTACTAACAAAAAATAAATTTTGCCAAAGCAAAACAACATCTTGGGAAACAGTATTTTGGGGTAAATAGAAGTCCTTCCAGAGTGACAACTGTGAAAGGGACACATGCCTTTCCATCTATGACAAGTTCTAGCATATTTACTCTAAAACTGCCCCTGTAACTTTATGGTCAGATTTCAAGCACATGAAATATCTATTTTAACTTTAACAATAGAAGCTTCTTGAGAAAAACAATACAGATAATTCCTACCGGTCACTGTTGTGTTGCATGCTTAAAAAAATAACGAGTACTTTTCTTATAAGTCAATACATGTTCACTGCAGAAAATTTAGACAGTGAGCAGAGAAAATGTTTTAAGATCACCCACAATCCCCTTACTAAAAAAAAGAATTACTATTGACATTTGGTGTGTAACCTTTCCATCTTCTGTCTATGAATATGTCTGAATGAACAGTAAAAACAAAAGTGGTTTGGAAACACAATGATCCAAAATCTTTGGGACACAGCAAAATGAGTCTGAGGAGGAAATTTATAGCAATACAGGGCTACCTAAAGAAACAAGAAAAATCTCAAACAATCTAACATTACACCTAAAGGAATTAGAAAAAGAAGAATAAACAAGGCCCAAAGAAACAAAATTATTAAGACCAGAGTGGAAATAAATGAAATAGAGACAAAAAAAAAAAGGAAGAATCAATGAAATCAAGAACTGATTCTTTGAAAAGATAAACAAAACTGATAAACCTTCAGCCAAACTCAAGAAAAAAATAGAGAGGACTCAAGTAAACAAAATCAGAAGTGAAAGAGGAGAAGTAACAATGGATACCACAGAGATAGAAAGGATTATAAGGGAATATTTTCTCTTATTTACTCATTTTATGAAAAATTAAATGTCAACAATTGAACAACCTAGAAGAAATGGATAAATTACTAGAAACATGCAATCTTCCAAAACAGAATCAGGAAGAACTAGAAAATCTGAACAGACTCAGCACTAGCAATGAAATGTGTTTGGTAATCAAAAAACTCCCAACAAACAAAAATCTAGGACCAGAATGGCTTCACAGGTGAATTCTACCAAACACCTAAAGAAGAGTTAATACCTATTCTTCTCAAAATTCTAAAAAAAATAGAAAAGGAAGGAAAACCTCTCAATTCATTCTGTGAGAACAGTGTAATCAAAACCAGACAAAGATACCACAAAGAGAACTACAGGCCAATATCCCTGATCAACACAGGCAAAAATCCTCAATATTAGCAAACCGAATTCAACAATACACTAAAAGCATCATTCAGCACAATCAAGTGGGATTTATTCCAGAGATACAAGGATGGTTAAATATTCACAAATCAATCAATGTGACACATCACATTAACAAAAGGAAGAATAAAAGTCATATCACCTGAATAGATGTATTAAAAGCATTTGACACAACAAACATCCATTCATGATAAAAACTCTCAACAAAGTAGGTTTAGAGGAAACACACCTCAACATAACAAAGGCCATATATGAAAAACCCAGTTGACATCACACTCAGTGATGAAAAACTGAGAGCTTTTCCTCTAAGATCAGAAACAAGACAAGGATCTCCACATTCACCACTGTTTTTCAACGTAGTAGTGGAAGTCCTAGCTGCAGCAATCAGACAAGAAAAAGAAATACAAGGCACCCAAATTGGCAAGGAAGAAGCAAAGTTGTCACTATTTGCAGATGACGTGATACTACACATAGAAAACCCTAAAGACTCCACCAAAAAGCTATTAGAACTAATAAATGAATTCTGTGAAGTTGCAGGATACAAAATTAATATACAGAAATCTGTTCCATTTCTCTACACTAATAACAAAGTAGCAGAAAGAGAAATTATAAAAACTCCATTTAAAATCAAAACAAAAAGAATAAAATATCTAGGAATAGAAAACTGTATGACATTGATGAAAGAAATGAAGAAAACACACACACACACACATACACACACACAAATGGAAAGACATACCATGCTCATGGATTGAAAGAATATCATTAAAATGTCCATATTACCCAAAGCAATCTACAGATTCAGTGTAATCCATATGAAGAAACCAACAGCACTTTTCACAGAACTAGAACAAATAATGCTAAAATTTGTATGGAACCACAAAGACCTTGAATAGCCAAAGCAATCTTGAGAAAAAAGACTAAAGTTGGAGGTAACACAATCCCAGATTTCAAGATATACTACAAAGCTACAGTAATCTAAACAATATGCTACTGGCACAAAAACAGACACATAGATCAACAGAACAGGATAGACAGCAATGAATCTTCTCATATATGGTCAATTAACTTATGACAAAGAAGGCAAGTATATGCAGGGGGTAAAAGACAGACTTTTGAATAAATGGTGCTGGGAAAATTAGACAACTACATGCAAAAGGTGAAATTGGACTACTTCCTTACATCATACACAAAAAAACTTCAAAATGGATGAAGGACCTCAATGTGAGAACTGAAATCATATAAAACTTCTAAGACAAAGCATAGGCAATAATTGGGCATCAACCTCAGCAACATATTTACAGACGTCTCCTCAGGCAAGGGAATTAAAAGCAAAAATAACTATTGGAACCACACCAAAATAAAAATGGTGAAGGAAACCATCAACAAACAAACAAAAAATTATACACACACACACACAATTTCTCAGGCATAAAAAAGAATGAGATCTTGCCATTTGTGACAACATGGATGGACCTAGAGGGTATTATGCTACTAAGTAAAATAAGCCAGAGAAAAAAGATAGAGAATATGACTTCGCTTATACGTGGAATCTAAGAAACAAAACAAATTAAAAAACTGAAACAGACTCATAAACAGAGAACAAACTGATGGTTGCCAGAGGGATGGAGGAATGGAGAGATGGTGGTGGGAGAAATAAGTGAAAGTGATTTAAGAGTACAAACTTCCAGTAATACAATAAATAGGACATGGGGATGAACAATACAGAATGGGGAATATAGTCAATAATATTTAATGATGTTGTGTGGTGGGAGATGGTGACATTTGCAATGAGCACTGAATAATGTATAGAATTTTCCAATCACTATGTTGTACACCTGCCACAAATATATTGTATGGCAACTACATTCCAGTAATATTTTTTAAGAATAGAACTGTCCTGCCAAATGTATATTTTTTTTTAAAGATTTTATTTATTTCTTTGACAGAGAGAGAGATCACAAGTAGGCAGAGAGGCAGGCAGAGAGAGAGGGGGGGAAGCAGGCTCCCCACTGAGCAGAGAACCCGATGTGGGGCTCTATCCCAGGACCCTGAGATCATGACCTGAGCCGAAGGCAGAGGCTTAACCCACTGAGCCACCCAGGTGCCCCAAATGTATGTGTTTTAAATAACTATTTGCTCTCAGAGAGTCTTTCAAGGCAAAATGTGATTATATTTCCAAAATTCTGCTGGAAGATGGGCTCCACTAAACAAGGCAGGCAGACAGGAAAGGGTAGACATACGAAATGGGCTAAGGAGAGACAGCATGGGGAAGAGGGGGAGAGAACATTTGAAATTATGCTGAAGGCAGATCCCGGGATGATTACTGGACCCCAGGACTAGCGAGCAAGCTGTTCCGACTGGGACAGGTTAAACTTGCGACCAAGGACAAGCAGGGCTCCCTATTCCTGCTCACCCCTCCCCCTCTCTTCCTAAGAGAAAGAAATACAAGAAAGAAATACCTCTTCCACAAGAGGTGGGCTTATAATGAAAGCCAAGGGACCCATCACTTTAGCTGTAGCTTCCACAAGGACAAAGAGTACGGTTAGGACTGAATGCTTAGACAATAAAGAAGTGTCTTCCCAATAAGAGTGACTGCCCTAACTCCGGGATTTCTCTTTTAACCAATATTGTGGCAAGAGCCTTCTGATTCCAAGTGACCTCAATGTAAAGAAAACACAAATCTTGAATAAGAGCAATTTCTTATATATAAAGCAAAGAAGAGTGTCCCTGACTGTTCTATTTTAGTGGTTCCCATTGTCTATAGGGCAGAACTCTGGCTTAGCCCAGCACCAAGTTCCCTCCATCTGAGCCTAACCCACCTTCCTAACTTTAGCCAGACCTGGAATCCCCACCGCAGACAGATTAGTGTAACTGCAATCACTGAACATATCTTGCACCTTTCCTCCCTCTACAAACCCAACCTTTAGATTCCCTGACTCTGCCTATTTCCTCCTACCTACCTAGCCTACCCACCCATCAGGTTCCTATTCACATTCTGTCTCTTTCGGGAGGCACTTCCTAACCACCTACTCTTAGCATTTCTCCTTCCCCTGAGCAAGGAAGCCTTTGCATTCCTCATGGAGCTGGAGGTACTCAGGAAGCCTATGCTGATTGGCTTATTTTATAAAATTCCTTCACCATCAACCCCTCCCAACACACTCACACATTATGCAGTAAGTTTTTCACAGGCACTTAATTATTTCATTCAATATACATTTATTGTTTGTTTTGTATGTGCTTGGTGCACAGTGATCCTAAGACATGGAAAACAAAATCACTATTTTAAAGGAGATTAAAATCTAGCAGGAGGTGACAGGCATCAGTGACATAGTGCAATGATAGAACCGGGTCCAGAGAAAAATGAGATCAGAATAAGCACTTCCATGGAAAAGACAGAGGGAGTAGGAACCAGAAATGCTGAGGTAGTAAATATATACACAATAAATACTCCCATTTGGCAGCCCCCAAAATCAAATGTCTCCCAGAGGGTACAGGAGGTGTCAGACTGCGGTGTTCTTCAGAGCATCACACCCTGTAAGCAGAAGGGCTCCCGGAATGATGCTATTTTATGAGTCCTTCGTTCCAAAAATACTGAGAACTTATGAAATGCCAGATGCAGCTCCACTGTCCTAGCTGGGGATACAGCAGACAGTAAAGTCAGCATAATGTGAATACATAAATGTGAGAATTTTATATAGTAATAAGGGCTGGCAAGAAAATAAAACAGGATAATGGGATAGAGTAATGGGGGCAAATCTTTGACTTCTATCCATTATTCTGCCAATGGCAAGCAATATACTCCACACCCAGTCCTAGGCCAAGACTGCTTTTAGTTAATAAATATCACAAAACAGCAACAAAGGAAGATAATAATAACAGACCAAGCTACTACCTCCAGTGGAGTCCCGGTCTTCCAGGCTGGAGCCAAACATGTACATATATCCTCACAATGGAAATTAGAATAAGACATTCCACCCAGCCTAGTTGCTGCCACTCGTTTGCAAGATATCTAACCTGCCACTTTGTTTTTCAATCACTTTATTTCATCTTTGGATAACCTTCTAATTTCCCAGGTTAGAAAACTGACGCACTTGGGAAGGGCGAGCATTTTTTGAGACACCTTGCAATCAAGATTAGAATCAAGACTGAAAAGTTCCAGTCCCCAGTGTTTTCAATTAGCAGCTGGGCCTAAACAGGACATCAAATCTCTCCCCTACCTTCCAAATGTTTGCATTTCTCTCTTCTCCCATTAAAACCCAAGAAAGCCTACGGGAACCTGGGTGGCTCAGTCAGTTAAGCGGTCGACTCTTGATTTCAGCTCAGGTCATGATCTCAGGGTCCTGAGGTCGAGCCCTGCATCAGGCTCTGCCCATGGAGCCTGTTAAAGATTCTCTCTCTCCCTCTGCCTTTGCCCCTTTCCCGCTTGCTCTCTCTCTCAAAAACAAAAAATAAAATAAAATGTGGTAACCAAAGTTAAGAAAGCCTACAACTAAATGGAACAGCTTGACATCAACCTCAAATTACTAATTCCAGTTTTCAATGCCAATTGAAATTACATTTTGCTCCCCAAACTAGGGTTAACCGCAACTCATCAGGGGATATTACCGGAGAGTAAGGGCCATTTCCTTTACTTCTTTGATAGCCCCTATAGTGCTTCACAGGAGGCTGGCACAGAGTTCACCTTCAATCTTTCTTTACTTAGTTTCCATTGAGGTTTATTTGTCTTAGATTGTTTACTTTGGTTGTTTCAACTGTTAAATGCATCACTGTAGCTTGTGAAGGGGAGGGAGTCTGGAAGAGAGGCTTCAGCAAGGAGTAGCTTCTTGTGTTAACTCAGTCTTTCCCAGCCTTTTCAGGAGAAGCTACAGCGTGAAAATAACCTTATTATCCTTTCTCTCTTTTGTCTATGGGACAATCCTTCCAGGCTTGTCCTGGTTCCTGAAGTCAAATCTGGGGGAGAAGTCCTCGAGAAATGTGGTCACTTCATGTTCATCCTGTATCCCGCCACCTCCCTCACAGTAAACCACTGATCACATGTTTATTAACCTTTCTTTTTTTTTTTTTTCTTTTTAAAGGAGAGACTCGATACACGCTTGAAAATAATGTGGAAGGAATTCCCTCCCTGCCAAAGAAGCAATCCTCAAGAACTGACAGCAGGCAGCAAAGGACATCCAGAAAGATCTCAGTCCCAAGAGGCTGCCACTGTCTCCCAGTCCAATGCCTACAACCAAGGGGTCTTCTGACACTGCCTCTGAGCTCTAGCAATCCTGTCAAACCCACTTAACTCCACCGTCAAGCACTTTCTCCCACCTTTTCTTCCAACTCACAGCCTCCTGCCCCAAGCCTGAAGGAAGTTTATGGAAGGTGCTTCCGGGCGATGCTACTACTACAAGGAGGTAAGCTAGCAACTTTAAGTGGGCCGGAACTATGCCAGATGCCTTCTCTTTGTCTTCTCGGCCCTTTCTTGGTTAGGGGGATCCATGTAGTCAGGGCTAATCCCTGACCCCTTGGCTTCCACTACGTCTTAACCAGCCTTAAAACACGCCGGGCCTCTTCCAAAGTCCCGACGGAGGAGTGGGAAAACAAGAAGCACCTTTACACTGCGCGGGTCACCCACCCCAGCATCAACCGAGCGGCCCCTGGGCAGAGGGCAGCTCGGCCAGCGGGAGAGGGAGGGGGGCAAGGAGGCCGCTCGGGGCTCGGAGCCAGTGCGGTCGCTCCTCCCTGCGGCACCCGTGGGGAGAAGGCCGCCCGAGTGCGGAGGAAGAGGCGGCGGGCGAGCGGGCGAGTCCTTCCCTGCAAGGCTGGCTCATCTGCCGGGGACTCCGCCCGCACCGCCCGCCTCGCGGGAGCCCAGGTCAGGGATCTACCGGAGGGGAGAGGGCGGCCCCAGGGCCCTTCCAGGCCTACCTTCCCCGACTCCCTGGGCTCCATGGCCCCAGTTGCGGTGGCCGGTGCTGACCCCGCCCCTGCCTCCAGTCCGCCCCCTCCCCCCGCGGCCAGGCCTGTGAACGCCGCCGCCGCGACCACCTTGGGGACCGGGGCCCCGGGACGGAGAGGGCGCACGGCCGGGCAAAGGTTCTCCCACGTTGGGAGAGCGGTAGCGCTCCCGGTGCCGAGGGAGGCGAGCGGCGGAGACTAGTGCCGTCCGGAGCGAACCGCTTTACGGCAGCCGCCGGGCCGAGGCGGCGGGGCATCACGGGAAGCGTAGTCCGGCCTCGTTAGGCGGCTCTCAAACCGCTATTGGCTCCCGAAACGCGAGGCTCTGATTGGACGCCGAGCAGCTCGCTCTCTGCCCTTCCCACCTGGCTCGAGGGCAGTTCTCAGGTAGGTCCGGCGCCGCGCTCTCCCAGACCCTGCACGGGGGCACACCGTTCCCCCTGGGCAATGACAGTGCCTGTTCGTGCGTCTGCTCCTCTCACTTTTAGGGCCGGTGTCAGCGTTGAAGGTTTCAGATTTTATTGAACGTAGGAGAGCGATGCTTTTTCTTTTCCTTTCTTTTTTCTTTTTTTTTTTTTTTTTAATATTCATTCAAAAAGCATCGTTGGTTGCCTGCCACACGCCTCCCAAACTGTGCAAGGTTTGGGAATGCAAAGCTGAATGAAACAAAACTTTGCCTTCGAGGAGCTGATAGTCTATTGGGGAAACAAACCAGAAACACGTAACTATAAAATAAAGACACAAGCGCTGTGGTGGTGGGAGTATACGGGATGGTTAGTCAAGCATTTCCTGAGGAAGTGGCCCCTGAAATGAGTTAAGGGGTAGGCGTTAGCGAGGTGAAGCGCTAGGGATGGAATTGTGGACCCCCAAATTTGTCTGTAGCCCCTATGTGAGGGTATTCAGATGGGGGGCCTTTGGGAAGTAATTAGGTTTAGATGAGATCATGAGGTTGGGGATGGGATTAGTGTCCCTGTGAGAAGAGGCAATGCGAGAGCTTGCTGTCTCTCTGCCGTCCGAGGAAAT
Source organism: Martes martes (assembly GCF_963455335.1). NCBI lineage: Eukaryota > Metazoa > Chordata > Mammalia > Carnivora > Mustelidae > Martes > Martes martes. The sequence goes on along the minus strand of NC_137899.1, from coordinate 101,873,568 downwards.
AGTGAGAAGACAGCTGCCCGTAAGGCAGGAAGAGTCCTGACCAGAACTCAGCCATGCTGCCATCTTGGTCTTGAACTCCCATTGTCCAGAACAGTGAGAAAATAAATGTCTGTTATTTAAACCACCTGGTCTGTGGTATTTTGTTATGGTAGCCGAGCTAACTAAAACAGAATGGGGAGAAAGATGTTGCAAAGAGGTCCATAGACCTTAAGAAGTAGCATAAACAAAGCCAGACAGCCGAGCAAATGGTGTGTGCAGGGATGGTGTAAGACAGGAAATTATGAAAATGTCACTGGAGACGTACTTGGGGGCTGGATGTGGAAGGCAGTGTATGCTCCCTCAATCTGAAATGAGCTTTACGCCGGTGAATGGTGTGGGCAAATTTGCACTTTAGTTGGATCAGTCCTACGGCAGAGTAGAGGGTGAATTTAAGGAGGAAAGAAAGAAGACCAAACTATAAAAACACATTTGCTCTCCTTTCTTCTCTCATCTTCCTTGAAAGACATGAAAGAAGACTTCACCTGCCGCCATTTTGACTTCAGTCTGTCCTTTCTAACCGATTCAGTTCTTTCCAACTCATGTCTTAACTCAGGCAAAGCATTCTGTGATGGGAACCACAATTATCCCCTCGTGCAGTAATGACTACCCTGAGCCAGCAAGACCCCACATGACTGACCTCAAGACCCCGATCGACCTGACCTTTCCATCCCACTTGCTTGTACCCACCAACGTTTGTCCCACTTTCACTTTCTATATAAACTTAGAAATATTTTCAGCATTTTGAAGACAGTCTTTGAGCCATTAGTCTGCTGTCTTCCCAGTGTTGGCCTCACTGAAATAAATTGCTTTCCCTTTTCACCTCTGCTCCTCTCTTTGTTTTTGGATTTTGTCTGCGGTGAGTGGCTAACCTGGTCTGTTGGTGACCTCCAGAGCGAGATGCCTCTTGCACCCCTGTGTCCTGGTTACAGACATAAAATTACATGAAGTGATTATAACAACATATTGTTTAGTTTCCAATATATATGGGTGTAACACACGTAATAACCATAGTACAAATAATAAAGTGCAGAAACCTTAAGTGTTTAACCTGATGTGTTTTTACATGTGTAACAGGTAGCCACCACTGAGATCAGATACAGAAAATTCTCAGCAATCCAGAAAACCTCCTCTTGGCCCTCCCTTTATATATACGCAGAGGGAAAATGACAGAAAGTAAGGAAGTGATTATTATAAAGGTGTTGGTTAAATTAACTATAAAAATGTTTTATGTACTTTTTACATGTGTGTATTTTAAGTCACAATTCAAAGTTTTAAATAAAAAATCAAGCAAATATGGTTTATATTTTAATTTTTTATTAATACTTATTGCCCCACTGATCATTACATATTTGGATTACCAACCCTGAGCAGGTCCGAGTAACCATTTTCCATTACACTATGCGATTCTGCTTTTCCAGCCAGGGTTGAATAGCGCTAAACTCGGCAGGGGTCAATGAAAATACCTTTTCTAGAAAGGTGAGATCTCCAGCTCCCAGCTCAGCCATAGCTATCCTTCTGTGTACATACCTTGGAGAGCTGCATTTCTGCCCTGAGTTATCCTTGTCTCCTTATAATAAATTCTTGCTTTGGGGTTTAAACATTGGAGGTGAGGTGGTTGAGACAGCTTGGGCTGGAAACTGAGTTTCTGCATGAAAGGTACAGAAAGATAGGGCAGTATCTGGAGGGAAATGGGTCAAAAGAGGAGACTAAGATGTGAGACACGAGATCCTCTTTCTGTTGTTGATGGGAAGGGAACTGATGGTTAAGCCTGGTGGGGGGGGGCGGTGGTTGGCAATGCAAGGACCCAAGACCAAGAGGATCCAGGACCACAGTACCAAGGGCCTTTCCAGGAGTAGGGATACTTCTAGATGACATCACAAGGGAAGAAAGAGAAGACAGAGTGGATGTCGGTTTGTTTCATAGATTTGCTATAGATTTTCCCATCTGATGACATCTCTGTGGGACAAGGTCATCTCATGAAAATGAAGGGGAGGTGGGAAAGAGAAGGCGTGCATAGTCATTACAGAGAACAAGAAGCAGAGTTTATGGGGAAAGAGAAGAGGTAGGATGGTCAAGTTGAATTAAAGGCCTGTTTGAGGTTTGTGATCACAAATATAAGGTAAAACAGCCTATCTGCAAAATTCTGTCTAGAAGCAGAAACTTGGGCAGATATTTGGGTTGGAAAGTTGCCAGGGGAGTATGAATGGGGATAGAAAACAGGGATTTAATGGTACTTGCCCTGGAGTGATTCATAATGATAGAAAAGTGGTTCTCAGCTCCAGCTAGGGGCACGTGGAATTACCCACGAGGTTTCCAAAGAATCTGATTTAATGGGTTCAGGATGGGGTCTGGGCGTTGGTAGGGTTTCAAAAGCTGCTCTGGTGGTTCCAATGAGCAGTGGGTGCTGAGAATCACCGCGCAGCCCATGACTCCAGAGGGGAGGCAGGAGGGAGCTACTCAAAAGTGAGGCCCTGGTAGGCTCAGTGAATTTGGGATACAGGACAGTGCGGGGTGCCAGGACAAATGGGCTAAAGGGACAGGAAGTCCCGATCCGTAGGTAAATATGTGGAAGCGTTTGAAAAGGGCGGAGTCGTAGAGTGAAGGGGAAGGTCACTGTACGTAAGCGGGTGAGAACTGAATGCATTATCCACACGGACACAGAGTGCCCGCGACAAGGACTATGGCCCCACGAGCTGAACTCTCTGGATGAGGGGAATGGCAGTTGGAAGCAGGAGAGAGTGGGGCAGAACTGGCCAGATGAAGCCATGCACCAGAGAACTTCAGACTTCGTGTGCAACCTGCTGATGTGCAAACTAAGGCACATGCATGGGAAGTGACTCCCCAAGTTCACCAGCAGGGCAGACTAACAGAAGCCTCCTGGAGAGAGTCCTCAGGCCAGTGGAGGACAGGGCTCAGACCCACCCTGCCCCCCTACCCCTCTGTCCCCAGAGGCAGACTCTACACACAGGCTTGCTGCCAATGTCACTTTATTTGGGAGATGTTGGTATCAGGGCAAGGAGTGGGAGGGTCGGTACAGGAGGAGGGGTTCAGTGCCTCTGAGCCCTGTGATGGCATGAAGGTTGGAGGCAGCCTCGAACAGCGGAGCCCTCAGTGCTTTGAGAAATCCCCTCCTGGAGGACAGATGAGGGGGACAGGCACTAGCAAGGAGGCAGTGGCCAGGAGGCCCGGAAGGGATGCGGCAAGAGGGAGGGCAGTGGCGCAAATTGGCAGGAGAGGAAGACCCTCCGGGAAGAAGGCCCGAGAAAGGCCAGCTCTTGCTCTGCGCTCCACCGCGGCCGTGTCAGCGGCCCTGCACCTGTTTCTCGCACTTGGCCCAGTGTGGCCTCGGGCTCCTAACGAGAACCAGGCACCTCTCACACCTGCGCTCTCACCAAACCCTCCCAACAAGCCTGTGCACGTTGTCAGCCAGGCGGTGAGGCCAAGGTCACGGACGCTCGGCAACGAAGGAAGAGACGGGCTGCTAAGAGGCCGCCCTGACGGACTCCAAACCCCCAAGCGTGCGTATGATTGCAGAAGAACCCAGCGAGAGAGCCGAGAAGGGGAAGGGAGCGCGTCAGAAGGGATCAAGAAGGAAGAATCCCGCCGGGGCCTGCGAGTTGGGAAACGGGTCGCCCCCCAGAGCCCCCCCCCCGCCCCCGCCCCCGCCCCCGCCGGGCCCCGCCCAGACCCACCGAGGCAGGCGCTGCACTGGCAGCTGCGGATGGCGGGCAGCACCACCGGCTCCGTGCGGCCGCCGGGACAGCGCAGGGTCAGGACCCGCACGGGGCTCTCGGGGTCCAGGTTGTAGCTGCAGCATTCGCACTGGCTCTGCAGGTACGGCTCCTGCGGGGGGGCGTGGCTGAGCTGGGGCGGGGCCAAACGCTTTTGCTCAAAACACCGGTCTTCCCTCCTGCCGCCTTCCCCAGCCGGCGGGCGGGCGAGATCCCAGCACTCCTCGCCCAGCAGGCAGCCAAGTGGGGGAGGTGCAGGGTTGGGCCTTCTGGGTCCGAGGAGAGCAAGTGCGGGGCAGAGCTCCGTCCGTCCTCTGGGACGTGCTCATGACGCCTTGCCAGGAATGTCTGGGACGAGGCTGTGTGTCACCGGTCTGGCTGGGCTGTGATTTCAGAGCCTAATTTAGCTCCTAATGTATGCCTTTCCTGTTCGTGTCCTGGTAGACCCACAGCAGGAGAAGAGGCCCCTGGCAGGGGTGGAGGCCTGCAGTAGGCGAGGGAGCCCAACCCGGGGGGAGGGTCACAGGGCCAAGCAGCAGGCGGAGGCCACCATCGTGGTGAAAACTCAGCCCTGGCTCTGACCGCATCTCCTTGAGATTGACCGGGTCCCTGCCGTCCCCAGGATTTGCCCAGGCCTAGGCCCACCGTGGGAGGCCCTCAGGGGCGCACCTCAGGCATGACGTTGGTGCTGGACGGGCAGTGCCCACTGCAGTAGCTCACTTCTACCTTGTCCAGGCGGCAGGGGCCCTTGGTGAGGTTGCGCAGCTCAGTGAGATGCCGGCAGGAGGCTGACTGCTCCTCTGTGGGGGGGTGGAGGGGGGGATGGAGTGCAGGAGGTGGGGGCAGGGCACAGAGTGAAGGCCAACAGAGGGGACTCTGTGTGAAGGGGACAGCAGCGTGTGGACCTGAGCGCCATCTGTGGCTGTTGGGGCAGGGGTGGCCAGGCACCATGAGGCAGCACTGGGGGTCTCGGCTCGGCAGATCCCCATGGCAGGCAGCACTGAGGAAGGCAGGCCTCCTAGGGTGGGCATGGGGGGAAGTCTGGGAGAAGGGCCCAGAGCAGGGAGAGGCACAGCGGGAAGTACCCCAGGTCCCCCGCATACCCAGAGTCTCTTGGCGGCAAGTGGGACAGCAGCTCCCTGGTTCCTGCACCGTCACCTCACCCTGCAGAGGGAGTGGTCCCCAGCCCCCTCAGGAGGATGGCCCCAGGACCCCCTAAGACCCGCCTCTGGGGAGCGACCCAGGAAGGAAGCCAGGGAGCCGCTCTTCGAGGGCAGCGGGCTGCGGGTGGGTACCTGGGCACAGGTGAGGGGGGGGCAGTGCTGGGTGCAGACACTCCTCCCACGGAGGCAGCGGCAGCTCTCACAGGCTTCCCGCCATTCGGATCCAGGCTGCGGAGAGGGGAGGAGAGGTTCCTCTCCAGCTTCGTCTCCAGCTCTCTGCCGGTGAGACTTTTCTACACTACTCCCCCCTCCCTGAAACCAGCTGCCAGAGACTGGAGTCAGCGATCGGAGTCTCAGGAGGGAGGTGGGCTGATGGAGCCCAGAGACTGCCCCAGTGGGATGGCCCATGGCCCGGCAGGGGCAGCGGCTGCTGCAGGATCGGATGTAGGGGGAGGAGCCCTGGGACAGGAGGGAGGCCTGGGTGGAGGAGGGCTGGGTGGCAAAAAGGGGCTGTGGTGTCTCACCGGGTGGGAATGCCCATGGCGCCAGCACTCGCAGCGGTCCAGGGGCACGCAGTGGCCCTCATGGCTGCGTAAGTGCCCATGCCGGCACACGCACCCCGGGGCCTGCCCCATGGGGCAGGTGCCCCAAGTCTCTGTGGCGTTGGGCTCCCGGCAGGTCCGCTCACATGGCCCCAGCTCCCCAGGAGGCACCTGCTGCCACATTTGCCCGGAAGGGCACTCTGCCAGGGAAGACCCCACCCACCCCCACCACTCAGGTCAGCCCTGGGTCCAGGCTTGATTCTCCCCCTCTCTCACACCAGGCACCCCTAGAGTCCCTCCTCCCTCCTCTAGTGCTGCCCCCTCGGCTCCAGCAGCCTCTGCACTTCCAGGCCTCCACGCACAGCCCTCTGCCCTTATCCGCCTTTTCAAATACCAGCAGGGCCTAACTCGCATCTTGCCTTCTCCAGGAAGCCGTCCCTGACTAGTCTTGTCCACCTTGACCTCTCTCCTTTGGGCACTGAGTCCCCATCCTGTGGGTGCAGCCTGCTTGTCAGTGGGCCAGAAACAGTCTCCTGTCTCTGTTCTGGCGGGTGAGTCCGCCCTCAGCAGCCAGGCTTGAGCGCTCAAGGCTCACCTTTCCTGTGTGTCTCTGAACCCACACAGAGCCCAGTGGGCCAGGGCTGGGCCCAGATAAGCCCTTAGCAAAGCCTGTTGACTGTGACCAGATGGGGGCAAAACAGCACAGGGCAGACCCCAAGGGGACTGCTGGAATGGGGACTGCCAGGCAAGGGTCCTATTTTAGCTCACCGTCTCAACCTTTGCTACCTCCTCTGCAGGAAAGGAACCCTCCACTTCCTGCATTGCTCACAGCCCTGCTCTGTGCTTGCACAGGAATGCCGCCTGCACCGTGTGGACAGAGCAGGGAAGGGACAGCATTGCCCCCTGGCTTTGGAAGGACCGCAGGGGCCTGGACAGCCACATCTCACCGTGACAGTCAGCTGGAGAGCAGTTGAAGGCTCCATCTCGGCAGATACTGGGAAGACAGAAGCTTGGGTTCGGATGCCTCCCAGGCCCTGCTTCCCACCCCCGCTCTCAGCAGCCCTGCCCTCCACCCCCTCCCCACCCCCACCCCCCTGGCCCTCACCAGCGGGTACAGTTCCAGGCCAGCACAGTCCCTGGGGGAAGCTCCCGGGCCTGCTCCTCAAGGGGCAAGGTCAGGCCCCACGGCAGAGAGACCTGGGCGCAGGGGCACGCAGCGGGCGGCACACACGTGCCATTGTGCAACAGCTGGGGTAGTGCAGGCTGCAGTTAGACTCAGACCCACTTCTCCTCCTCCCCCCACCTGCTGGCTCCGCACCACAGGACTGGGGACACGGCACCCAGACGTACCTGCTGTCCGGGGCAGCCGCAGCCCAGCTGGCAGGGTTCCTGCGTGCAGTGGGCACCAGGCTGCAGATGCGAGCAGAGGCGTGGGCACATGGTGGCACAGGCTCTGAGCACCTGGCCAGGTGGGCAGTCTGCGGGGGAGCACAGACAGTGGGATGGAGTCCCGGGGAAGGGACTGCCTCACCACTGGCCCCCTGCCCTGGCTAGCACCAGATGGGACCGGGGGGCCTAGCTCAGCCGCCCCAGAGGGAAGGGCGGGTACCCACCACCCGGGTGCTCACCAGGGCAGGGCTGCAGGTTACATCCCTGCTGTTGCTCTGTGTCCTGGGCCTCACATGGGCCCCCTGCAGGTCCCTCCTCGCAGCTCCGATGCCGCTCCATGGTGCCCCCACCACAGGGAGCAGAGCAGCTGCTCCAGGCTGACCAAGGCCCAAGGACTGGGCACTCGCGGTGTGGGCACATCAGGGACCCATTGAGACAGGTGCTGTGGACAGGAGTCAAGGGCACGAGTCAAGGGAAACAGAGCCTTTGTTTCCCAGGAATGCCCATAACACTGACCTGCCCCAAGCCTCCCACCCACAGCTCCCTAGCACGGCCCTCCCCCAGCCACCAGCAGGCAACCATACCAGTTTGTGCAGCCCAGCTGTGCCATCTCGCCGGGGGCCACCACCCATGAGGCATTGGGGCTGGGAAGGCCACAGCGGCAGGAGGAGATGGGCACGCAGAGCCCATCCTGGATCAGCTGGCCAGGGGGGCAGCGGCAGCCTGGGGTGGGGGTGGGGAGGACAAGCAAGATTCCAGCTCCAGCAGTCACACGAAGGATCCCTGGTTCCCTCCGGCGGCCAGTTGGAGTCCAAAGCCTCAGACTGATGCCGGAGCACCCTCCCCCACTCCCCAGTCCCCACTTGACCTGGTATCCACACTGTTTCCACCAAGGGAGCACAGGAAGGGGTCGCTCTAGCCCGCCCTGTGTGGGCACTACCCCAGGGACCCCTGAGGCTGTCTGAGAGTGTCCTCATGGACAGAGCCCGGCTTGGCTGAGGCTCGCTCTATGCGAGAGCCTCACTCGCTTGCTGAAAGTGACCCAAGGATCCACTCCCTGCCCTATAACCCACGATCCGGTATACGAGCACACCCCGCCCACAGGTCTCCTGCTCTCTGGCAGCAGGAGGCAGCGAAGCGGGCTGCCCTGGTCAGAGGCCCTAGGGGCCCCAGGCTGGGTTGCTGGCATGGCCTGGCCACCTGGGCGGCACGGTCCCTGCAGACACTGCACGCGGTCCCAGAGGTCAGCACAGCTTCTGGGACACCGGTTGGCACAGTCAAGGGTGGGCACGGTGTCCCGGGCTTCGCAGCTCTCCCCTGAGGGCCGGAACGTAAATGTCTGTGTTGGGGGCCAATGCTCAGGCCCCAGGACAGCACCTTGCCCTCCCCCGACTGCCTCCAGGAGCAGAGGCAGCACTGCCCCCGCCCCCGCCAGAGCTATCTTGTGCCACACAGGCCCCCGCCCCTCCCCCAGATGCCGTCACGGGGGGTTACCTGGGCAGGGCCCCACGTTGCAGCTCTCAGTCTGCGCCCATGGCCCCTGGCAGCCCCCTCCAGGGGGGCCCCCTGCCTCTCTCCAGCGCAGTCGGAATCCCCCACTGCAGGGCACCTGGCAGGCGCTCCAGGGCCCCCAAGGGCTCCACTGGCATAAGTCTGGGGAGATAAAATGGAAGTCAGAATCCAGTGCCCACCTGCCCTCTGCCTCTCGCTTCCAGCCCAATAAACAGCATGGCCCAGCCCTACTCTCATTTCAGGCTCCCTCCTGCCCTGTTGGTCTCTGCCGCTCCTCATTACCATGGCAGGCCCTAGGGTCCGGGCAGAGGCGTTGCTGGCTGAGTGGTGCGGTGCAGAGCTCTGGGTCCCCAGCCCATGGCCTCCCCGTCTCAGGGTCCAGACACAGGCGATGGCGGTGCTGCTCTGAAGCCAGCCAGGGGGCCAAGGTCGGGGAGGGGCCAGCTGGGTGCTGAGACCGGCGCTCCTCTAAGGCAGTCCTGGAGGCAGGGGCTAGCACGCCAGCAGGCAGGCAGGGCCCACAGGGTGACCACTCGGACCACCCACTCAGAGGCAGAAGACCTAGGAAGGGCAGCGAGTGGGCACCGTTCCCAGGGACCCGACCCCAGACCACAGACCCCAGTGGATAGGGAGGGAGGAGCCCAAGTTATGACCAGGAAGGGCTGGAAGTGGGAAAGGCTGTAGCAGGTGTCGGAGCTAGGGTAGGGGGGCCCACAGTCCTGGTTTGCCTGGGACTGTCCGGGTCCTAGTACTTAGATTTCCAGACTCGGGAACCCCCCCGCCAGTCCCAGGCAATTGGGGACAGCTGGTCTCCCAAGTGCAGAGTTACCGTGACAGCCCTGGCTGGTGCACTGCAGCTCCCCGTGCTGGCACTCACTGTGGGAGGGGTGCTCAGGGTAAGACTGGTGATGCAAGACTCAGCCCAGAGCAGTGGGTGGGGGGCTGATGGGAGGTGACCCAAGCCCGATGAGATTAGGGTTGGACTGGGCCCTGGGGGATTTCCCTGTGGGGCCTCCTGCTCGCCCCCATTCCCTGCCCCCATCGCTCACCACTCCTTGCAGCCCAGGCGCAGGCGTTCCCCGGGGGCCAGGGTCAGCCTGGCTCCTTCCCCTGTGAGGTGCAGGCAGCTACACTGCTCGGGGGGAATGCAGCCCCCCGCCTGCTCCAGCAGCCCCTGACAGCAGAAGGGGACATGGGGATGGGGCTGTGTGGCAGCCATCTCTGTACATCCCCTAGCGCCATACCGTGTCTGCTCACGGCTGGTGCACGCGATAATTTGCCGGGCAAATGGGTGGGCACGTGGGCACGAGGCCGAACGTGAGGGACTCCTCGGAGGCATCGTGCAGAAGGGACGGAGTGCGGCAGGCTCCCCTTCTCCTGGGGCATCCCCCAGCTCCACCCCTCACCTCAGGGCAATAGCAGCCGGGCTGGCAAGGCGGCAGGTCCTGGCAGAGCCGATGGCTCAGGTGTGTGGTGCAGAGCCCAGCGCAGGGGGAGCCACAGGCCTGGAACTCAAAGGGAGGGGTGCAGCTGTCCCCTGTTGGGGAACAGAGCTGGTGGGAGGCTGTCCAGAGACACCATCCACCGCCCAAGCCCAGAGCACAGAGTACACGATCCCCTCGGGCCCCCTGGGGGTCTCCCTGTAGGAGTGCAAGCCTGCCCCCGTGCTGCCCTAAGGACTGTTTGGTGTCACCCCATCGAGCGCCCACTCGGTCCCCAGGGTGGCCTCTAGGGAGGGTCCTGATGGTTGGGGCTCCGAGAGCCAGGTGGCTGCGTGGAGGATGGGGCCCTCGGGGAGCAAGGGGCCCGGCAGGTGCTCCCGGGGTTGGCAGATGGGAGACAGGAGGGTGGCTACCACAGGACGTGAGCAGGACCTCCTGTGCCCCAGGTGCGGGTCCAAGGGGACAAAGCCTGCAGCTCCCAAGCGGGGAAATCACAGCGGAGCCGGGAGGGGAGAGGAGCATTGGGACTCGAGAGGAGCTGCGGGTGAGGCGGACGAGTAACTGGGCTGCGGAGGGCAGGGGTCGGTGCAGGCAAGGACACCTGCTCTGAGGGCCTGGGGCATGGAGAGGAGCCAGGAGGCCCTGCCAGGGCTCAGCTGTCTGGCTTCTCGCACCCGGGGGGCCTCACCTGAGCAGTTGGTGGCGGGGCAGGGCCGGAAGTGGCCGTCCAGTCGCGTGCAGGCAGAGCCCTCCCCGGTCCGGCCCGCTCCAGGCGCCGGGCCCTGGTGCCGGTAGCGCTGCTGGACCAGCACCTGGCAAGAGCACTGCGTCCAGCTGCTCCAGCTGCTCCAGATGCATTCCTCTAGGGACCAAGGTGGGGGGATGCGGCCAGGCTCCTCCAGCCTCTCCCCTCCTTCCCCTCCCCTCCACTCCACTCTCACCCCTGTCCCAGCCAACACCCTGCACAGGAAAAGGGCAAAAGAGAGCCAGGAATTCAGACAAGTCCAGTTCGCTGTGTCCCCTGTAACCCAGGGGCAAGGGGGATGTCCCAGTGAGCTCAGAAGGAGAGATAGTGAGAAGAGGAAAGAGCTAGACAAAGCACTGGGGAGATAGCTCTGTGTTTGGGGGAGGAAATCTGGGCTTTGGGGAGCCACGTTACTCCCTGAATTTTCCCGAGGCGGGAAATCAGGGCAGGGGGCTTTTGCTGCCCAGTGCACTCACCCAGGCAGGGCCCCGGGTAGCAGGCCTGGGTGTCCAGGTGGAGGAATGTGCCATTGCAAGTGTGGTCGGCTTCGGCCAGGGGGCAGGGGCAGGACCCAGAGCGGGAGGCCAGGCCTGGGCCACAGCTGCGGGAACAGGGCCCCCACGGGCCCCAGGAGCATGCCTCCAGCAGCCCCGGGCAAGGCTGCTGTCCACAGCGCTGAGTCTGTGTGTCAGGGCCCACGCAGGGGGTCCCCCTGTGGCTGGGGGCCGAGCCCATGCAGACCCGGGCACGAACCTGGTTTCCACCTCCACAGGAGACAGGACATTCAGACCAGGGGGACCAGAGCGTCCAGGCCCCGGGTACTGTGGGAGGGCACAGGTGAGGTTAGAGAAGCCGGAGGGAGCAGAGGTCCCGAGGGCTGGTTGGATCCTTCATGGCAGAGGGGGTGGCAGCACCTCCCTTCCTTCCCTCCTGGGAGGGAAATGCGATACGGAGCAAGCAAATGGCTGCCTGAGGCTAGAGGGGGGGGGGAGGGGGGACTGGGATGAAACCCCAAACCTGCACACTCAACGTCTTCACATATGATGCTCTCTGGGGTGCAGGAGCTGAGGGGAGGAACCCGGACTCAGGTTTGTTGTCCTCCAGCAGGACCTGACAGACCACCCCGCTCCTGCCCCAGGCTTACCACTGTCGGCATTCGCCCTGCAGCCAGCTGTCCCCCAGGGTGTGGAGGCGGGCACCCTGCAGGCACAGGGGTGGGCACGGGGGCTGAGGGCAGGGCTGGCTCTGGGACTGCTCCTCTCGACACTCCGGGGCCCATGAGCCCGATGTGGAGGACCTGGGTGGGGCCGAGGGCAGAGAAGCTGATGGCCCCGGGGCCTTCATCACTCCTCCGGCTCCTGGTGACACACCTGACAGGCAAACCGAGGGGCTAAAGAAAGCAAGGATAACCAGGGACAAAAGCTGGGGCCAGGGCACAGAGGGTGTGCCACCGGGGGGCAGGATCCAGGAGCTCTGTATCAGAGAGGGAGACTGAGTCCAGGCAGTGGGCGACTGGGGCTGGGGGAGGGGACGCTAGCCTAACCCAGCCCCATACCGGAAGCGGCTCTGCTGCCCCTCAGGCCCACACGAGCGGCTGCAGGGACTCCAGGCTGACCAGCGGCTCCAGGAGCAGCTGGCAGGTGGCGGGCAGGGCTGAGCCGTGCAGGAGAGCCGCCCAGCGTGGCAGGTGCAGGTGCCGCAGGCCTCCTGGTGCCGGCTGCCTGGGGCCCAGCTGTGGCCCCAGGCATCTGTACACTCACAGTGTCCAATCGGCACGCAGCCACCATCCTGCTCCAGGAAGCCTGTTGGGGAGGCAGCCTTCCAGAGCTGTGCTGACACCCGGGTCCCACCTGCCTTCCTACCACACCGTGGCGCCGGGCCCCCCCTACCGTCAGAGCAGCGGCAGCCCGGCTGGCAGGCCTGGTCGACCTGACACGCAAGCCCCTCCTGGAGGTCTGAGCAGCGGCGGGGGCAGCGGTTGGCACAGCTGACCATCTTCATGCCTGCTGGGCAGCCCTCCTCTGAGCAGATGTGAAGGACCAGAGTCAAGAGGAGCTCATTTGCACCGGGGCTCAGAAGCCCTCCGCCTGCCTGTCCGGGAACCACTCTTAACCTCCACGAAACTATACTCTCGCCCTTCTCCCCACGTTGGTAACCATGGAAACATGCGGCCTTGGGGAGACTCCTGGGATTGGGATGTTCTGCAAGACAGGGAGTCCCTCTTACCTACCTGGGGGTCCCAGCACCCAGCCTAGAACCCAGTAAGTGTCTGAGCTGGACTGAATTTGTGCATCTAAGAACATGCTCACCTACACGTGTCCAGCTGGAGGGGTAGGAGGGCGGAAGGTCTTAGAGTAACCAAGGTCCATGGGGTGGGGGAGCTCAGAAAGACCAATAAGTGGGTTAGTGGGTGACTCAGGGGGTTAAAGCCTCTGCCTTCGGCTCGGGTCATGATCTCAGGGTTCCGGGATGGAGCCCCGAATCCGGCTCTCTGCTCAGCAGGGAGCCTGCTTCCCTTCCTCTCTCTCTGCCTGCCTCTCTGCCTACTTGTAATCTCTGTCTGTCAAATAAATAAATAAAATCTTAAAAAAAAAAAAAAACTCTCTTAAAAAAAAAAAAGAAAGAAAGACCAATAAGGACCAATAAGGAGCCGAAGCTGGGCGGGGCGTGTCTGGCTCCGCCCCCACGCCAGGAGCAGGCGCGCTCCTGACTGTAACCCTCAAATCCTCTGGAAATCTTGCCTGGGCTGGGGCTGGGTGATCCTTCGGGAGCTGGGAGCTGGAGGGTGGGCAAAACTGGAAGAACGAGTTCTAGTGCAGGGTGGAGGCAGGCAGGGGCATGGATCCTAGCAGCTCAGCCTCGGCCACAGCGAGTTCCCGAGCAGCGCCCGCATCCCGCCATCTACCCCTGCGGGGCCCCGGTTTTCCCAGCTGGTCACTGAATGTCCCCATCACGAGGTGTGGTGGGAGTTGAACTAGGGGTGGGATGGGAAGAGCTGTGCAGAGTGCAAAGGCCACCAGGGATGCCATGTCCCCACCGCCATACCACAGGGCAAGGGATTGCAGAGCCGAGCGTGGTGCCTCTCCCCAACACAGGGGGCGCCCCCATTCTTGGGTGGGGGGCTGGAGCAGCTGCGGCTCCTCAGGGATCGGCCCCCTCCACAGCTCCGGTCACACCAGGACCAAGGACTCCAGCGTGACCAGCCTCCAGGCACTGCATGGCAGAGAGAAGGGCCACATGAGGGATCTGGCCCAGGCACAGCCCCCCCCCCCACCATGTACCAGGAGACCAGGACAGGGTCCCACCCTAAGACAGAAGTGCCACAGGGAGGGGCCAGGGAAGGGCATGCACTGGTCCCCAGCAGCCCTCCTCACCCGGGCAAGCCCGCAGGTTGCAGAAGCGGTGCTCCTGGTAAGCGGTGAGGATGTCAGGGCACCAGTGCCCGCCAGGCCCCGGGGGACGGTAGGCCCGCAGGCGGCGCTGCTGGCCCACCCCGCAGCTTCTGGAGCAAGGTTCCCATGGGGCCCAGGAGGTCCAGGAACAGTTTCCAGCCACACAGCCAGGGCTGGGGCACAGGGGTAGCTCTGCGGGCGGGGACAGGACAGGACGGAAGGACAGGACGGAAGCTGGAGCCAGCCTTGACTCCCCCGCCTCAGCCCCAGTGCAGACCCCCGCATCACCCGGGCCACCGGGCCCGCCTCCAGACCTTCGGGGTCCTGTTTCGGATCTGATACTGGCTGCTGTGGGGGTTTGGCAACTAAGACTCAGGGGGCCACAGTCCCAGACTCACCAGGATGCTGAGGGATTTGGATGGGAATTTGGGAGATGACTGGCCCATGTGGGTAGGGCTCCCCATCAGTTGCTTGGGCTGGTTCAGAGCACCCCGGGTCCAGAGTCACACATGGACTCCTGACTCGACATCAGTATTTGCTTCAAGGGTATTAGATGTTGGGGTTGGAAGGTTGGACATGGCTTGGGGGTCAGACTGAGCTGCTGGAGGGAGGATGCTGGGCTTAGAGAGGATGGCCGGGGTTCGGACATGGATCAGGATCAGAGGTCAAGGCTGGAAGGCGCACCTGTGCAGGAGGGCAGGTTGCAAGGGCGCTCCTGGGAAGGGTCCCCGCTGGTGCAGTTTGCCAGGCAGAGGCGAGTGCGGCTGCGCCAAGCAGGGTGGGTGGGGTCTGTGCAGGTGTGAGAGCAAGGGGACCATGGGGACCATGGGCCCCAGCCGCCTGCAGGGAGAGGAGGGAGAGGCATCTCCTGTTGAGTCAGCCCTGGGCTCCTGGCTTCCCAGAAAGCAGGGCTGGGGAGGGAGGGGGCTCTGGGCTTGTTTTCCCAAAAGGTGGCCATGTGTGAGGGGTACGGGCAGCCTGGGGCTGGGACCCATGGAGTCTGGGCTACCTGGAAGACTTGTCACTGGCTCCACTGTGGACCCTCCAGCCCCTGTACCAAAGGAAAGCCAAGTTCTAAGCCCACCACTACCTGATTCAATCCTTCCCTCCACTGGGTCTCCCCTGGACCGTCCAGGCCCCGAGCACAGCCAGACTAACCCTTCCTGCTTCCCTCACCTGGGCAGTCTGGGCTGGGGCAGTACTTGAGGTCCTGGAGGGGCCCTCCGCAGCCCTGGCTGCCTGGAGCGGGGGAGGGCCACACACACTGGCGGCTGCGGGTTCGGGTGCCCAGCCCACCACAAGAACGGGAGCATGGACCCCATGGCCCCCAAGGACCGAAGCGATCGCTAGCCTTGGAGCAGTCCCCCACGGAGCAAGACAGCTGCCCATGCACACAGGAGCTGCGGAAAGGCATGGTGGTGAGGGACCGGGCAGGACAGACCCTGGGAGAGAGGGGTGGGCAAGGCTCTCCACCCCGAAGAGTGAAGAGACAAAGCCAAGTTCGGTCTGGCTGGGCTGGGGCAGGGCAGCCAGTGCCGTCCCCTCCCTGGGCTCCAAATGTCCCCCACTCTCACCACCCCCTCACCAGTTCCTGCAGCCCATTCGAAGGCTCTGGCCTGAGCCCAACTCATCCCCAGGCCCAAGGGGCTGACCGCCTTCTCCCAGGATGGGGGGGCGAGCCGCAGGGTCAGCGCCGGCCGTTCCCAGCTCCTGTAGCAGTGCAGCGGTGAGCACGCAGGGGCACTCCTGGCAGGGTGGGAGCAGAGGGGAAGGGGCCATCGCACAGGCCCAGGGTGGCTCCCTGCACCCAGGCACTGCCGCAAAGGGGGCCGGGGAGGAGGGGCATGTGAGGTTGCGGGGTCCCCGGAAGAGCATTCCCCAGAGCAAGTGGGACTCTCTGAGTCGCAGGCATGAACGTGAGAGCTAGTGGCCTGTAAGCTTGGCCCGAGACGGCTTTCCTGCATACAGCACTTAGCTAGGACCCAGGCAGGGTCAGCAGAGGCCCTTATGGGGTGGGACTTGGAGGGGTCAGGGAGGTGGAAAGAGCCTCAGCCAGGAATCAGACCCCGGGTTCCTAGCTTTACGGTAACTGTGTCCCTTTCCTTCCCTCTGGCTCGCGGAGCAGCACCAGCTTTATGTCAAGCAGGTGGCTGCTCAGACCCTGCTGGGCATGGCATTCTGGAACTCTGGGTGGGAGCAGCCACTGGACACTGGCTTCAGGATTAGGATTAAAGACCGGGAACGAAATCCCCACGCATCTGGAGAGCTCAGCAGAGCACAGCGGCACCCGCCTGCTGCCTGGACCCCATGGCAGGAGACCAGGAGTCTGGGGCCAGGCAGAGCCCCGGTGAGGGTACGTTTCCCCAGTGTGGTGACGCACGGGGGCAGTCAGGACCCACAGTTCCCGGCTGCGGCCTCACTGGGAAGCACAGGGCGTGGCAGGAAACTACCCTGGGGGGCAGGGGGAGCACCCGGCCACACGCCAGTCACGGGTGGCTCCACGCTGGACGCCGTGTGGGAGCCGGGCGCCAGGGAGAGCCACTGCGGAAGAGCTGGAGCCCAGGCCAGGCCCCGTTCCGGGAGCCGGTGACATCCTGCGGCGGTGTCACCCCAGCTATCCACGGCCTGACCCACTGGGCAGCTGAGGCTACAGATGCTACAGAGGCCGAACACTTGCCTGGGGTCACGTGAGGAAGCGGGGCGCTGTCCAGAGGACAGGGTCTGCAGGGGTGAGCGGCTGCAGGTGAGAGGGAGGAAAGGCCGTGGAGGGGAGGGGAGGGAGGGGGCGGCCTTGGGCTCTGTTCTGCGTGGGTTCTGACCTGGACACAGGACGAGCGGTGCTGGAAGGTGCCCATGGGGCAGTGGCAGCCCTCCTCGCAGCCAGCAGAGAAGCAGCCAACGTGCTGAGTGATGTGGGCACAAGAGAAGGGGCACCCCTCGCCGGGCAGGCACTCCCGGTATAGACGTCCGGCCGGGCAGCCTGCTTCTGGGGCAACGCTTGGGTCAGGGCCCAGATCCGGCCCGTGCTGCCCGCGGCACTTACTTCTATACCCACCCCACGCCCCCACGACCTGCTTCCTCACCCCAGCGCCCACCCTCCCATGGCTCCCCAGTTGTGCCCTCGAGAGCCTCCCTGGGGTGTGCCCCTCTGGACCAGTGTCACACCCTCCTACAGGCTCCCCTCCCTGAATCTGGCTACTTCCTCCTGCACTTGCCCCAGGGAGAGGGCAGCCCCCAGGGATGGGATGAAGAGGTCAAAGGCACCCCTGAGTCCGCGTCAAAGACCAACGTGGGAATCCAACTTAAGTTAGAGCGTCAAGAGCAGAACCTGGGTTGGGGCTCACCTCGGCAGACCTGGGTGTGGCAGGTGCGGCTCTGGCGGGCAGGCCCGGGGCAGGGGGGCCGGGCACATCTCCGGGAGCGGAGTTGCTCCCCCCCTCCGCAGGAGACACTGCAGTCTTCCCAGGGACCCCAGGAATCCCACATCCCAGGACCAGGGCAGCCAGGCACCTCCCGGCACTGCAGGGTGCCCTCCATACAGGTGCTGGAGACAGGGAGGGGGACTTCAGAAGGCAGGACCCCGGCCACCTCCCCCCAGGGCCCTACTGCCCAGCTCGGCAGCCTACTCCCCACCCTGCTTCCCTGGGCTCACCAGTTGTCACAGGGCCCAGTCACCACCTCTCCGGGTTCCAGCTTCTCCCAGGAGCTGAGCCCAGGCCCTGCTGACTGGCTCTGGTTCTCAGGAACCCCTGAAGGCACGAGTGGGGGTGGGACTCCAGATGGCTCCGTGTGCCCCCCATCCTGAGTCCCTCCACCTACCCCACTGCCTTCTACCTCCCTCCCTATCATTCTTCAGCCCCTGGTGCCCCAGATCCTGGGCCTGGGAGATGGAAGCCCGAACCCGGGGCAGGCCCCGGATGCCGTGGGATGTCCAGGAGATGAACGCCCGGAGCATCGGAGGGGACAGGCTGCCTGTCCCCATCCTGCCGCTCCAGGCTGGGCCCCATGGGCAGAGGCCAGGCAGGCAGGCACTGCAGTGCTCTGGGGGGGTCCCTGGGAGAGGGCAAGGGGAAGCACTGACCCATGGCTCCAGGCTGGTAGTGGCAGCGGCAGCGGGCAGGAGGCACACAAAGGCCATCCTGCGACAGCTGGCCGGGGGGACACCCACAGCTGGGCCGGCAGCCCGTCGGACCTGGCTGGCACGTGCTCCCAGGAGACAGGTCCTGGCAGGAGCGGGGACAGGGCCACCCGCATGGGAGAAGACCCTGGCCACCCCCACAGTCTGTGGCAGGAGGGAAGCAAAGACGGTGAGCGCTGAGCGGGGCCCAGCCTGAAGGATCCCAGCATGCAGGTGGGCAGCCCTCTGGCCACGCCCCCCCCACCTGCTCTGGCCTTCCACCTGGCCCCAGGATTACGGGGTGAGTGATCTAAGGGCCACCCCAAGAAGGAAATGACGTGCAGGTGTATACTGGGGTCAACGGTCAGAGGCAGTGTCTCCCTAGCCTTCTAAGGGACCCTCCCAGACCTCTGCAGAAGCCCTCACCTGGGCATTGTGTGGAATTGTCCTGGCAGGGGCGACTCTGCCTGTAGCCCCCAGGGCAGGGCCTGCCTCCCTCAGGGGTGGGGGGCCAGATACACTGCCGGCTCCGCTGGGACTGCCCCAGGCACGGGTCACAGGGAGACCACGGTCCCCATGGGCTCCAGACTCCATCCGCTGTGCCAGGAAGACAGAACCAGCTGTGCCAGGAGGACTCGGAGGCACCCAGCCCACTGAGATTTAAGCAGACTAGTGGGGGCGTCTCACCTGGGCAGTCGGGGGAGCTGGGGCAGGTCTCCTTCTGATGCTGGGCCCCTGCCCCCCCTGCTTCACCAGGGCATGGGGTTCCCCCGTGCTGAGGAGCGGGGCAGGCGCAAGCCCTGGAGCGGGTCCTCGTCTGACCCCTGCAGGGCTGGGAGCACGCTGTCCACTCCGACCACGAACACCAGCCACCCGGCACTGCAGGGGACGACAGAAGGGCCCTGGGGCACAGGCGTGCCTTCCCCAATTCCAGCCCTCTCGGGGGCCCTGGCCACTTTTCCTCGCCTCCCTCCGAGCTGCGACATACGTACCTGGGCAAGGCAGGTCTGTGCAGTTGAGCCTCCCCTCTGAGCAGGTGCTGGGCAGGGCACACAGGCATAGGAAGGAGAGCAGCAGCTCAGCCCTGCCCCTGCCCTCCACGTGCACCCCTCCTAAGCTGCCTCCTCCCTTCCCCTTACCGCCATGCTCCCCTTTCCCTTCAAGGTCTCAGATGCCCCCCTGGCCATTCTCCAGAGCATCTAGACCCTACTCTCTGCCCTATTCAGGGACCCCTCAGCTGTCCCGTGGGCTCCCTGCTGTTGCTGGCCCGTGTGTCCCACTGGGGAATGGCCAGAGGTAGTCTGCTGCTGACAGGGGCCGGACAGTGAGGAGGAACACCTGTCACCCCTCCTTCCCCTCTGAGCACACACCCAGCCTGCCATGTCTCCCAGAGGGCAGACACAGCAAGCTGGCTGCCTCGGTTTTCCCACTCATCTGTGCCTGCCTGCATCTCCTCGGGGATCATGGGAGTCTAACCTGCAGCAGCTGAGACCCAGGAGAGCTCGGGTGCAGCCCGCCCTCCCCCGGGCCCCTGCAGCTGCCCACCAGTCCGCCTCACCAGTAGTTGCAGCTGTCGGGCCCGGGCAGCCGAGCCCCCGGCCGGTGCCGCTCCCCGCTCAGCAGGTCCAGGCAGCCGCAGTGGCTGGGCGGCACGCAGAGGGCCCCGTCGGCGCTCAGCACCTGGCCCGGAGGGCAGTAGCAGCCGGGCTGGCAGTGCCACACGCAGTGCTGGGGGGCCGCAAGGGAGGGCTCGGGTCAGCAGGAGACAGGGCCGAGGGGGCTAGGAGGGGTGCTCTGGGGAATGGGCGCAGAGCCACAGGGGAAAGATGAAGGGAAGGAGGCACGAGATGAAGGAGGCAGAGGGGGCAGACGGGGAGGCCGCCGAGCTCTGGTTCATAGACACTACGTTCAAACACGGTTTCTCCCTCCTCTCCTCCCCAGCGCAGAAGTGGGGACGGGGGACGAGAGCCTGAGAAGGGCTGCTCCGGGTGGCTGGCGGGGGGTGTCCTCCAAATGTGAACCCTGTGGAGGGTTCCATGGGGGACCTGGCCAGTGCCTGGGAACCAAGGCATCTCCCAGACCTCCCTAGAACGTAGGACAGCACAACAGAAAGCTGGATTAGGGCACGGGGTCACCTGGGAAGGAGCTGGGGTCCCCTGGGGAAGCCAGGAGTCAGGCCCAGGCCCTCTTCCCCTCCCTGCTCAGCCCCTGTAGCGTCTCCCTGACCGCTCTCAGACGCCCTCGCAGGGCCTCATGGCACCATCCCTTGGGCATCCCTGATTTGGGTCTGTTCCTCCCCACACTGCAGGCTCCCTGGTGCCATGGGACCCTGTGCGCCTGAGTGCCTCTGTCCCTCTCCATGGTGCTGGCCAGGCGTTGAGGGACGTCGCCCCAACCAGCACACCAATGCATACACGCGTGCACACGTACTCTCACACTCAGGGTCCACACGCTGAAATGCTCGTGGTGTTTAAGATGATCTAGTGGGACGATTCTCCCTTCGTAGGTGTTTATGTTCTTTTTGTAATAAATTTTTAAATTCGGAAAGGAATGAATGGAGTGAATGCAAGGTTGCTGGGTGAGGCTCACTCCAGAGACTCTGGAACAAAGAGGAGTCAGCCTGGTGGCCATGGACCCCACCCCTCCCCACCAGTGTGAGGCGGCCCCAGGCCCGAAGAGGTCATGACCCAAAGCTGTAACCCGCCCTCCTGCAAAAGTAACCCTCGGAGCCAGAGGTCAGGTGGGCATTTGTTCCGAGGGAGCCGGACTCACCACGAGGTCGTCACAGGAGCGAGGACAGGCAGGGCCACATGAACTATACTCGGCCCCCTGAATGGCGGTGCAGTTGGTCACTGGGGAAGGGACAAGAGGGGCTGAGAGCTGTGTGGGGGGCCCACTCCGGCCCATCTCTCCAGAGTGCTCCTTGGCCTGTCCCCCATCCTGGCCGGTACCTGGGCACGGCAGAGCCTGGCAGGCCTCTCCTTGGGCCCGCGGCCCCTCGCAGTAATCCCCCAGGCCCTGGGGTGGAGGCTGATCACAGGCTCGCATCCGACTCCGCAGGCCTCCCCCACAGCTCCGGCTACAGCTGGACCAGGGCCCCCAAGGCCCCCAGCCCCCAGCTCCTGGGATGACAACAAAGGAAGCAGTTCTTGGGGTGGGGGTGTTGGTCAGGGCGGGGGTCAGCCGGTACAAGACAGCGGGTATCCTCAGAGCGTGGAGGGCACCATCCCGGGCACCAGGGGACTCACGGTCACACCCTGGCAGGAGGCAGGGTTCCTCCTCAGCATCGGGGCCTGGGCAAAGAGGGGTAGGCCAGGTTGGTGGGGATGGCAGCGCCAGGACGGACGGGTCCATGGTGGGGGGCCCGGAGCAGAAGCGGTGCCGGTGGCGTCGTGCAGGGCCACAGGAGGCTGAGCACTCGCTCCATGGGGTCCAGGGTGACCACGTGGGCTGACCTGGGGTGCACAGGAGGGAAAGGCAGAGAGGGGACGGAGTGATCGTAGGCTGGAGGCACTAGCCTGGGCAGAGCGCCCCTCCTCCCTTCCCCCTCACTCCAACCAAGCTTTCCTCCCCTGATAGGGAGCTGGCAGGGGGCACTGTCGGGCATGGGGGTCCCCTTCTCACCCTCCTCACAGGGCCAGGAGGTGCAGTCGGTGATAAGCCCAGAAACACAGGAGCTGGAAGAAAACAGCAGAAGGTCATGGTGCTGTCACAGGCTGACGCGTGTTGCCGCAAATTCCTTCATTGATGCCCGAACACCCAGGATTCAGAATGTGACCTTATTTGGTGAAAAGGTCTTCACAGAGGTGCTCGAGTTACAGGGAGGGCACTAGGTTGACCCTGGTCCAGCATGACTTATGTCCTACAAAGGGGACATCTGGACTCAGTGCAGACGTGCATAGAGGGGCAGATGTGAGGAGGGGGCCACGAGGAGGCGGCGGCCCCGGGAAGGCGGCGTGCAGGGGTGCAGCCGCAAGCCAAGGAAGTGCCGAGGATCACCAGCAACCACAGAACAGCAGGGCCTGGAGCAGATTCTGCCCCACAGCCCCCAGCAGGCACCACCCCGCGGACTCCTTGATCCGGGATTTCTGGTCTCCTGAAGTGTGAGAGGACACATCCCGGGTCTGCGGTGCACAGTGGACCAAGATGGGTGGGAAGAGAAAGGATGGGCAGGAAGGGTGCGGGCAGTGGCCTCAGGGAGCGGGACAGCTGCGCCTGGGGGCAAGGGGCAGCTCCATGGCCCCCTGGAGGCCGGCATCCCCTGGTGCTGAGGGGGATAGCAAGGTGCTCACGGGTCACAGCCACGGGTTGGGAGTCCTCACCAGTTCTCGCAGAGACGAAGCACCACACTGCCCGGGGGATAAAGGCGCCCCCCATGGGCACAGGGGCAGTCCTGGGAGGGCACGCACACGTTGTTCTGGAACCAAAAACCTTCCATCATCTTCCGGATTCCAGGTGGGTCTGATCCGGCCTGCTCCCCACAGTCAGAAGCCGGCACCCCCTCCCAGGCTCCCACCCTCCAACGCCACCCACACTCCTTCCACAAACAGCCCTCCTGCTCCCACGGCCACCAGCGGTTATAGGAACCGTGGCAAGGGGTGTGGACCCCCAGTCTCTGGAGCGAAAGACCATCTCTGATTGCAGGATGGGGACTGAACTGTCAAACGTCCCTGGAACCAGCTAACAGAACACGCACCTTACGATGCGTAGGACAACAGTGTTTAAAAAACAATTGCTCATTTCATCAAGAAAATAGAAACTGATGAAATTATACATACACGGAGTTTGGACAAAAGTTGCTACTGTCTTAAAGTTTAAGAAACTGCCACCCAGTAGCACATGATTCAAAGTCAAGTGTACTGAGGTGGGTGCCAGGTCCTGGGAGGCACCACAGCCTTTTACGTACCCTAATGATGAGGCCCGTTATCACCTCAATTTGACAAATGAAGAGACTGAGGCACAAGACTACACAGCCCGAGGTCACAGAGCTCCTAGTAGAAGAGTCTGATCTGAACTCAGACCCCATTGGAGTCTGGCCCCTTGCCCACAGCCCGGGCATCAGCGGCACTTCTCTAAGCCCTCCCCACCGCCCCACAAGCTTCTGTCCAGATTCCATGGCCCCCGCCTCACTTCCTGCCTGGTTCCCACCGCCTTCCAACAGTAGTGCCACCTCCAGCTCCCCACACCCTGCAATCTCGGACAGTGCAGTCAGGACCACCTCCTCCAGGAAGCCCGCTGCCACTGACCCAGCCCCTGCCAGGCTGCCTCCCAAGCTCCACACTATGCAAAGCTCACTTCCTGTGTGGGGATGGTCCTATCTTCATTCTAGGTGCTCTGGTCTGGTTTCCCCAGACTAGAGGCTCCTGGAGGGCAGAGTCTACTTTCTCCCCATGGTGTAACCCCCCTAAGACTAAGCAGACCAGGCGCTCAATAAAAAGCTCATAACGTAAGAGAACAGAGCGCTCAAGTAGGCATGAACCGTAAAGATCTTCTAGACCTATCATCATTTCACAAATAAGAAAAGAGAGGCCCATGGAAACATGAATGTAACTCACGCAGGGTCACCTGCTGGCTGTTGGCAGAGCGGAGCCGTGACCCCTGAATTCAGTGCTTTTCCCTTGATTCTGAAGCCCCATGCCCTTGGTTCTGCCCCTGCCCAGGTCCCATGGAGGTCAGGTCAGGGAAGACACTCACCAGCAGGAGAGTCCCAGATGGGCAGTAACAGCCGGGGAGGCAGGTCTGGTCTGTCCCTTGGGGGGCGCTGAGCTCCGCACAGGAGGCAGGGCCCTGGGCACAGTCCAGCCACCGCTTGCCCCTGGGACACACGCCAGGCACGGGCCCTGGGGACACAGGAATTGACAGCCCAGCCCAGGCACAGTCAACCCTACCCCGGGCTCCCCACCCAGGACAGGCTTTGGTTCTAGGTGTGGCCGGGGTGGGGGAGTCGCAGGAACCCATAGGAGCTCTGGGAGAGGGGTCTCTGGGGTGACAGGAAGAGGTTGACAGGACCCTGGGTTGGGCAGGATGATTATGGAGGGTCGGGGAGCAGTGGGGCAGGTGGGCACAGTCCTCACCAGCACAGGGCTGCAGCCCGCAGGCCGAGAAGTCCACACGGCCATTCAGGCCACCGCCCCGGGTGCGGTTCCGGTAGCCGCCGCCGCAGGGCACAGAGCACGGGGACCAGGGACCCCACTCCCCACTGGGACCTGGGGTGGCATCCAGGTCACTACAGGCCCTACCTCCCATGCCCACCACACCCCCCTCCTCCACCCAGACACCCTAGGGCCCCCCCTTCTCACACCCGCAACATCACGGCCCACCGCAGAAGGTCTCACTCCCTCTCAGCGCGGAGCAGGGAATGACTCTTGGGGCTCTCTGGGGACCTTTCCTGGCATCTTTAAGGATAGATCCTTGCACCTCTCTTGAGGTCTGGGGGAAGTGACTGGGGGTGTTACTGGCTCCTCTCCAGAGGATTCTGGGGGCCTTGGTCCCAGCTCTCACCCCGACATGGCCGCAGGCTGCAGAATTCGGCCTCCATGCTGGGGCCCTGGCACGCAGCACCCCCGAAGGCAGCAGGGGGAGCAGTGCCCGCCCGGAAGCGCCGCCGAAGCCCCACGTCACAACTGCGGCTGCAGACACTCCACGGGGTCCAGGGGCTCCAGCCACAGGCCACTGCCGGGGTAGGGGTGGGGAGGGGCACAGGGGCTGTGAAGCCAGACCAAGCCATCCCCGGGCCCCAGCTTCCCCAGAGCACCATCCTTTATGGCCAGCATCCGCTACAGCCCTGAGGACCGGCCACTGCAGATTCCTGGGCATCGGGGGTACCTGGGCAGGGCTCCGAGGTGCACGACATCTCACCAGAGACGCAGGTGCTGCAGAGAGAGAACCCGTCGGGGCCGCAGTCAGGCCCTGCCCCGTGGGGCTCTGTGCACCTGTCCCCAAGGGGACACAGCCAGCACCACCACGCCCACCGCACAGAAGAGAAACCCGAGGGACGGTCTAGAAAGTAAAGCAAGTTGGTCCGTGTCCCCCTCGAACTTCAGGAGGTGACCGAGGGTTCTCCTCCAGTCCCTCCCACCCAGTCCCGCCCTCCACAGGCTCCCTGACGGCCAGGCACTGTGCTGTCCTTCCTTACTCACTTTGATCAAAGACTCACCTTTACATATTTCATTCTGTCGCTAGTTATTACAGTTTGGAAAGGACTCTGAACAGCTCCTCGGGGCCAGGTAGGAGCGATTTAGAAAGAGAAGACCCTAGCCTGAGTCTCTTGGGAAGAACTGTGCACTTTCCTTCCCTTTTACTTCCCTCCAGCGATTTGAAGCCAACCACTCAAATACATGGAAATTCCAGAAAAAGAATCTAAGAGAGAAAAAGCCGAAGAGAAAGGGGGCAGAGGAGAGGAAGCATGCAGGGGGGGAGTGGGGGCACGGGATTGAGAAGAAAAGGGAATTGAAAGGTAAAATTTAAAAAATGTGGGGCGAAAGGGGGAGGGCGCCCCCTGCTGGAAGAGCCGGTGTCAGCGTCAAGGTTTTTGAGCAGAAATCAAGGGGATCCCAGGTAGGGAAGAACATCCAGGAAAGGGAAGCCCAGGTGACTGGAAGGGAAGGCTAGAAGACCCTCTCCAGCCCCTACTTCCTTCACAAATCACCACACTGATCTGAGCCTCAGTCTCCCCACAGATGCCCCGCCCGGAGACCAGGCTTTGGTATTCCTGGGGCCCAGGCCTGGCACCACGGAGGTGAACCGACCCCCAGGGTGTGTGTCCACGCCTGTCCAGCCCTGGGGCCACCGAGCCCCGTCCCCCACGCTCGCCGGACGCTGGTGGCCTACCAGTTGTTGCAGGAATCCAGCTGAGCCTGTGCTCCCGGGGCGTAGAGCTGCCCACGCAGCTGGCAGGGGCACTGACTGCGGGGCAAGCAGCTGGCGTTGTGCAGGAAGAGACCAGGCGGGCAGGTGCAGCCAGGGGTGCAGAAGCTGGTGCACTCGACCCCAGCGTCCTGAGCCAGGCACAGCTGAGGGCAGGGGCCCCCGTCCCGCTGGCACTGCTCTGCGGAGCGGAACACCATGTCCCCAGGGCACTGAGCTGGACAGGAAGACAGAGAGGGTCTCAGCATGGGCAGGAGGAAAGCGTCAGGAGAGGGAGGGGCGAGAGGAAGCTGCATGCGGGGGACCCAGAGCAGGACCGCGAAGCCAGAGGAAGCCCCTCCCACCTCCCTCCTGTGCAGGCTCACTCCTGCGCCAGGAAAGATTCACAGCTTTGCCTAACCTTGACACAAACATCCTTTTCTTTTTTTTTTTTTTTATTTGCTAAGATTTATTTTTATTTGCAGGGGGTGGGGGCCAGAGAGGGAGAGAGAGAGAGTCTTCAGTAGACTCCGTGCTAAGCTCAGAGCCTGACACAGGGCTCGATCCCAGGGCCCGAAACCAAGAGTGGGACGGACGCTCAACTCACGACGCCACCCAGGCTCCCCCAACACAAATGTCCTTGAAAGCAGAGCAGTCCCTGGGCCAGGATGGGGCTCAATGGAGAAAGGTGAGGGAGACAGGGCCAGGGGCTTCTAAAGACAGGCCGGCTCTGCTTCTCAAAATTCCCGCAGTGAGTGGTTCTGTGTTTCGGAGCCACAGGCCTGGGAAGGAGACCTTGGGCAGGGAGGGGCATAGAGCCTGAGCCCTGGGCCACAGCCCACGCCTGGTGCCCAGAGTACAGGAGCCAGAGGAGGGAGACGAGGAAGTTCGGCAGCCCGTTAGCTCAGGGTATGGCCTGTCCTTGGAGCCGGAGGGCAGGGTTGTGGGAAGGTGGGGTGAAGAGAGGTCTGCATCCCCGAGGGCTTGACTGGGCGTGGCTGGTAGAGAAGCGCAGGGAGGAGGGGGGAGAGGCTGGCACCTGCGCAGGGCTGGGTGTTGCAATCCCTGGTCTGGCTGTGAGGTCCCTGGCACTCGGGGTCGCCGGGAGTGGAACTGGAGCAGCTGCGCCCACGTATCTGGACGCCTCCGTCACAGGGGGCCGAGCAGGCGGACCACGGAGCCCACGGACCCCAGGCGCTTGGCACTGTCAGGAAGAGCCCAGTGCACCACGGTGGGCGCTGGCGAAGGTGTGGGCGGGGGGGGGCGCGCAGGTGGCCGGGCTGTGCCGTGTGCAGGATCTTAACTGCAGCTTCCGCTGCGTCCCCACCCCGGGCCGGCCCAAACGTCCCTTCAGGGGAGGCCCACCCTGTCAGTCACAGGCTGGGGGCGGAGGAGAAGCTTCGGGACAACAGGTCTGCTCTAGTACCTGTGCCCCCCACGCCCCAGGTGCTTAGAACCTGCCCAAGGGGTCATTCTTCCCCTTTGCTCCTCATCCCATCCTGGTGCCCCGGCCACTCCCGGGACAGAGGGGGACATACCTGGGCACACAGGGGGGCTGCAGGGCTCCTCCTGGGTGGCCTCTCCTGGGCAGGACGTGTTCCCGGAGCTGGGGCAGAGCCGGGAACGACTGCGCCAACCAGGGCCTCCTCCCACGGTGAGGCAGCTCTGGGAGCAGGAGGACCAGGGTGCCCAGGAGGTCCAGCCCAGCAGCTCTGTGGGGGGGGGGGGGAAGGGCAGGCCTTCCACACAGGGGTCCTGGCAGGGCTGGGAGGCTTGGGAGGCTGGGTCGGGTCTGAGAAGCTGTGGGGGCCAGGGAAGGACTCGTGGAGACGGGGAGTGCCTCTCTGGGCTCAGGCGTGGTCTCTGCCCCTCTCGGACCCCCAGCCCCGGGCCCAGGTCTCACTGGCAAAGCACAGCCACCTGCTTAGCCAAGCTCCAGCTCAGGCCTCCTCCAGCTGTGGGCCCAGCTGCACCTCATGTCCCCTACCCACCCTCACATCTTCCCCCAGATCTAGCCTTCCAGAGTCTTCTGAACACCTGTCCTTCACTCAGCTTCAACGCTGGGAACCCAAGCCCCCGCAGACACCTGTCAGTCGGACAGCACGCTCCACTGGCCCCTTCCTCCCACCCCTGCTGGAAGAGCCTGGCCCACACCCACGGACCCGTGCCCGCACCCCGACTCCTCTTCTCACCTCCGCCCCCCACCCGCCCCGCCTGCTCTGCAGTGTCTGCTGCACCTGTTCTGCCGGAGGGGACCCCGGGAGAGAGTCTGGGCTCCTTCATCTGGTGTCTGTGTTCTGATTGCCACCCTGCCCCCGCCCCAGCCTCACAGGCTCGGCCAGAGGAGCAGCTTCACCCCTGCTTTCAAACACCCTGCTCCCCCAAGACCAGCCTGCTTATGGCACCTGGGCTGTCTGTGTGGGAGGAGGATGCTGCCTGGGCCCCACCCTCTGTCTGGTCCCTGACAAGGCCCCTGGCACCAAGGCTCCTTCCAGGGCTGCCTCTGAGGCCAGAAGGCCGCACTGACCACCATGCAGGTGACCAGAGGCCCTGGAGATCATGCTGTGTTCCTAGGGCGGCAATTGGGTGGAGGGAGGCAAGCCCGGCGGGGGGGGGGGCGGGGGCGGTGGTGGTTCAGGGGGGAGGCGGGAAGCAGGCTCCTGCATCCTGGCTCCTGTCCCCGTACCTGTCCTGCACTCCACGTGGCAGGCCTGCAGCTCCTGTCTGTCGCCGTCACACGGGGCACCCCCGGAAGCCGCCGGAGGGTTGGAAGGGGATCTGGGGGGAGAGGCACGCTGACCGTCCCCGCTCCTCTCCGTGCCCGCACTCCTGTCTTCCTTGTTCACCTGTCCTCCAGCCACCACCCTCCCTCTACCACCTCCTCCCCTTCCTCCTCCCATACTCCTCCCTCCCCCGCCCCCACCAATAGCTCCATCCTGCGCACCTGAACCTGGCCCTCACTCCAGAACCACAGGAGCGGTCACAGGGACCCCAGGAGGACCAGGCTGACCAGCCGCAGGGCACGGGGCAGCCCCCGGGTTCACACAGCAGGGCCCCGTTCTCACACGCGCTGCAGGGGAGGAGCAGGCAGAGGAGGTCGGGACTGGCCGGCGGCCTGACCCAGGTCGTCCCCGGCACAGCAGACACCCTCACCAGCGGCTGCAGTTGTCCAGGAGGAAGGGCGCCCCCGGCTGCTTCAGCTCTTCACCCACGAGGCAAGGGCACTCGGAGAGCGGCAGGCAGCGAGCATCATGGAGGAGCAGCCCAGGGGGGCAGCGGCATCCTGGGGTGTAGCCAGGAGGGCGCTCAGCCCCAAGAAGGGGGGAATGGGGAGGGGAGGCTGGAGATGGAGGGCCTCCGAGCACCCCATGCTCCTCCTGAGGGCCCTGCCCGCCCCATTCCTGCTTGCTGGGTGTGCCTCACCCTCCAGACAGGGCCCACTGCAACTTCTGTTGGCCTCAGGGTCCCAGCAGGAGGGCGGACACGGTGGCACCAGCCCCTTCCGGCACAGCTCAGCGCTAACATGCACTCGGCCCAGCCCGCAGCCTGGCGGGAGATGGACGCTAGGTGGGGTGCGTATCATAGGAGGCCCAGTGACCTTCCCAACAGCCCCACCCCCGCGGGACCCCACCCTCGGGTGCCCCTGCCCAGCCCGGCTCCCTTACCTGCATCCCCTGGGCAGGGCTGCAGGGCGCAGGGTGCCCCCTCGTGCGAGGCCCCGGGGCAGGGGGCACCACCATTCTTGGGCGGGGGGTCCACACAACTCCTCTGGCGACTCCGATGGCCACCCCCACAGGAGACGCTGCAGGGCCCCCAGGCCCCCCAGGCAGTCCACGCCCCAGCCACTGTGTGGGAAGAAAGAACGGGGGGGGCGGGTGGACCAGGTCAGCCCAGGGAGACACGGATGGCGCCGGAGAGAGCAAGTGGCACAGCATAGATGAGCCTGGACAATGGCCAGCTGGGTGGCCTGGGGCAGCCCCCGGGGACGCCACAGCTTCCTCCCCTGTCCCGGGAAACCTCCCCTAGGTGGGCAGACCGAAGCAAAGAGCTCTAGCCGCCTCGCAGGATAAAGGATCTGGTCGCAGGGAAAGAGCCGCGGGGACAGTAGGAATTCAGGAGCAGGGCACCTCTTGGTGGCAGCAGACAGAAACCAGCTTAGGAGCCCAGGTGCGGCGGCTCACAAGATCCCCCCACCCCGCCACCCCATGCAGGAAGCCCCTCTCTTCAACGCAGACGCAAGGTGGGTGCTACTCCCTCAGGTCGACAGAACAGAAGGGCTCCAGGTCCTGGGCCCAGCCTAGTAACACCCTCACTCCGAAGCGGGACGGGCTCTGCGGCTCCAGTTCCCACACTCGAGGTTAAGGACGCGTCCAGAACCACTCAAGCAGGAAAAGGGCCAAGGGCAGGGCCAGGGGCAGGCTTCCCGACTGGCCTTCTGGAGGCACGAGGCTGGGACATCCGAAGGGGCTGCTCTCCTAGAGCCCCGGAGAGGAGCCTGGACCTGGGGTCCCCATGAGGGCAAGGGCATCCCCCTGTGTGGGTCTTGGAGGGGAGACCAAGGCAGGTGTCCCGCGCCCCCCAGAGGTTCCGGAGGAGGCCTGGGTGCTGGTTACCTGGGCAGGCCTGCACGAAGCAGGGCTGGCTGCGGAGCCTGTCGGATGGGCAGCTGCCCCCAGGCAGGGGAGGCCGCAGCAGGTCCCGGCGCTGGAAGGCGAGGCCCGGCCCACAGGTGCGGCTGCAGCCGCTCCAGCCAGACCAGGGCGCCAGCCCACAGTCCACTGTAGTGGGGGGGGGGGCGGAGACTCAGAGGAGGCTCACGCAGGGGCAGGGCCCTCCGTGGTGTCCCCCGGCCAGGCACGTACCACAGCCGTCCTCGTCCGAGCTGTCCTGGCAGTCTGGCCGCAGGTCACAGCGCCGCTCGGCCGGCAGGCACTCCCCACTACCGCAGCTCAGCTGGCTCGGGGAGCAGGGGGCTCGCGAGGCCAGCAGCCCGGCCAGGGCCATGGTGGGCACCGTGAAGGGTCCAGGGCTCGCCGCCCACGGGGCTGGCGGAAGGGGGCCACGTGAGTGACTCCTGACCCGGTGATAAACTGAGCCCCTTCCACCTCAGGCCAAGAACACAGCAGCTCGTTGGCCAGAGGTCGTGCCTCCTGAGGCTTCCGGAGCCCCGCGAGCCCCGCGCAGCCTTCTCGCTGCTCTGCGTGGGTGAGATGGGGGGGGGGGGCGCTGTGCTTGCTACAGGCCCTCACACAGCCACTGCTTGTTAATGGCTCTGCGTATCCAGAGAGAGGGTGTCTGGAAGAACAGCTCCTTCCCTTGGAGACCCTCTTCTTCAATGGGTGCTCCTAGGGGTGCTCCTTCCCTGATTGCGAGACTCGGTTTTGAGCACAGCGATCCACTTTGGATGGGTGGATGGACAGATGGACGGACGGACGGATGAGGAATGAAGGGGAATGAGTGCATGTTGGAAGGCTAGAGAATGAGCGGGTGAGGGGGTGGGTGGGTGGATATTTGGATGGTAGATGGGTGGATGGATGGGTAGTTAGAGGAATCCCCTCAAAGATCAGACACGGTTTATGAAACAGGCTGGGGCCGGAAACCGTCCCAATTCTCCTCTTGACCACCCCCAAAGACACACACATTCCTGGCTGTTTCTTCTCACTCTCTTCTACCCCCCGCCTCTCACAGTTCCTTCCCAGATGAGCTTGGAATAGGAGGCAGAGAATTCCCCAAACCTAAAGCCCTCTGGCCACTGTCACCCCCATGACTTCAAACCCTCCAGGGTGCCCTGAGGGCCCCCCGCTTACCACAGTGCCTCTCGTCAGAGCCGTCCAGACAGTCCTCCCTGCCATCACACAGCTGTCCCTGCTCCACGCAGCCCAGCACCTCACAGGGCACCTGGCCTGGGCTGCACCTCGCAGGTGGGAAGGGCTCCGGGGCGATGCTCTGGCCTGTGGGCACCACCGCAGCCGGCTGACGGGACACCTGCCCACCGCATCCTCCCTCCTCCCGATGTCTGGTGTGCCCCGCTTCCTCCCTCTCTCAGGACCATGGAAAAGTCGTGAGCTGTTTCAGGAGGTGTGGTCCAAGTCCTTCCATAACCCTGACCTCAAGCTGTGCCATCTTGAGTCAAGTGGCTAACCCCCCGGGGGTTTCTCCAACAGGAATGTTGTTGGGATGCACGAGCTGAGCAAGCAGAAGGCCACAGAATCTTACCAGCAGGGGCCACTGGGGTCACCTGGGATGTGGGGGTGGTGGTCACGGTCTGCACAGGCTCCCCAGGACTCAAGTAAGGAGGCTCGGAGGCTGAGGCCCGAGTCACTGGCCCCTTCCCTGCGGGTGCAGGACGAGGAGGGGTGAGGCCTGCCAGCTCCCCTCCTGCGACATGAAGCAGACCCAGGCTCTCGAAGTAGGACTCCGTAGTCCAAGGAGCACAAGAGGGTTTGCACGAAAGTAGAAAAGCGCTTAGGTTGGAGCTGAGATGTGTCCCCGCCTCTCAAGGAGACACACGGGGCCGCTTCCAAGTCAAAGGGACAGTACGGTGTTTAAGGCCCTGCACCTGACGACTTCCTGGCAGTGACAGTGGAAAGGGGTTTGAGGCTTCTTTGCTGACAAGAGATTGTTAAAAGACAGCCGTTTTTCTAGAAGCAGATTTAGAACCATATTAGAATTCATCCCACAGCCTGCGTATTAGGGACGCAAGGGATGGTACAAGTTGCTTCATCTGCGTTTTCACAGAAGAACGGCTCACCCCTTACCCCGCCTCGCTCTGCGACACCTGTCCTCGGGCTAAGGAGCAGGTGACAGACCGGGCAGCCACCCCGGAAGGCCTGTACGTGACCAGCCGGGAGCTCCTTCCTCACCCAGTTTAGGACCACACTGACTTGGTGAGCCCCTCCTCCCTGTCATTTGCTGCCATCAAGCCCTTCCGAAAGGGGTGCCTGGCCGCATTCGTGGGCGAGCGGAGGGCGCGCGGGCAGCATTCCGCTGCCCCAGGGAGAGCTGTCCCAGCCAGGGGCCTGGGGAAGGCAGCCATGCTGCAGGGCCCAGGTTTGGCCCTGGGAGCCAGCCCGGAGCGTCCAACCCTGGAATCCAGGAGGGTGGGCAGGGCAGGATTTGGCCAAGGCGTCCGTGGTGACCAGGTCTTCCTCCTGGAGGCAACCCTGCTCCACGGAGCGGTGTCAGGGGTCAACAGGAGACTGACTGCTGAGATGTAACGCTCGCTCCCCCTGGGGCCTGGGGACAGGGGGCCTGGAATTTGTGCACCTACCTGTGTGGGGTATGGGTGACCCTCGCAAGGGATGCCAGCGTTCAGCCTCTGCCAGAGCCTGTAAAGGGAGAGGGTTCAGTCACCCATGCAGCCTGGGCCCCAAGGGCAGTTCTGCCTGGTGACTAGGTGACTAGGCACCCACTTATTCCCACTGGAGTGCTCCTTGGCCCCCCAGACCCTCCCCTGTCCCCAAAGTGCAGGGTAGAGTTAGGGAGCGGAGCCCCACTGCCCTGCACACCTCTGGGCTGGACACCCCAGGTACTGGGAGCTCAGGGGCTCTTCTCACTGCCCTGCCAAGGATTCTGCTTCAGCTCCTGTGCCCCCCCCCCCAAGCCCCTGTCTTCCCCCAGCACCCACACATGTGGGCTTCGGTGCCACGATCACTCTCCCCTCTGGGTTCCTGACCGGGGTCTTCTTCAAGGGGCTCCACATTACAGAACTCCCTCGTCTTTCAAGCCTTTTCCAGGAATCCTCGGGGGACCCCGGGGACAATCAGGGCTCTTCCCAGCTCTGAGCGCCTGAGGCTCTGGAGCCAGGCCGGCGGGCGTAACTTCACCAGCCAGCGGTGAAGACCTCTCCGATCGCCCCAGCTTCTCCAGCACAGGCCTCTGCCCTGTGCTTCTCGGCCGCTCCGGCCTCCAGCTCCCCGTCCAGTACCGGGCTGGCCCCCAGAAGGCTCCCGGGCGGAGGCCGACTCCGGCCGACCGGGGATGCACAGGGAAGCACAGGGCAGAGAGGGAGGAGGACTGCGGGGCAAGCGGACACGGCTGCTGAGGCCCCAGGGCCGGGGCTCCCCGTGTCCCGCACCCCGCACTGCTGGGCCTGCTGCTCCCCACTCACCTCCGTGGGCTGGGGGGGCAGCGGTCCGGGCTGGGTGGAAGCGGTCGGGGCTGGGGTCGTGGCTGCGGACCAGACTCTGAGAAGACAAATCACTGAGGGACTCCAGGGGCTCTCCGGACTCAGAGCTCCCGCCCCCTCCCCGCCACCAGGCAGGGCGCTCAGTGTCCTCTCTGGGCGGGCCCAGAGCAGGGCAGGGCTGGGGCACTCCAGCAGGGCACTGCCCGCTAAGATGAGACACAGGGGACACCATCCCAGTGGTCTTCAGCGTATTAACGCCCCTGGAGGGCTCGCAAAGCAGATTTCTGTTACAGGCTCGAGGGTCTGTTTCAGTAGCCCTGAGCTGGGGCCTGAGAACCTTCGTTGCTCGTGACTTCTGGGGGACGCTGCTGCTGCTGGGCTGGGGCCACATTTTGAGAACCGCTAACCTCCAGACTCTAGGGAAAGGGCCTAGCATCCGAGAATCCCGTGGTGGGAAGGGGCCTCCAGGCATGGGCACCTCCGGGCTGAAGGCGGTGCAGGGCATCTCCCACAGGCCGGTTCCTCCACGGATAAGCTGGGCAGCAGGGCACCCCCATACCTGCCAGTGGCGGTGGGCAGGGGCGTGCAGCCCTCCTCGTCGGAGCCATCCTCACAGTCCTTCACCCCGTTGCACAGCTCCCCCCGCGGGGCACACTCAGCACCTGCACAGCGGTGCCCACCTCCTGGGCAGGGGGGTGCCTCCAGCGGGGACACTGGTGGGAGGGCATGGCTGAGGGCTCCCGTCTGTCCCGCCCCCTGCACCCGCCCACCCCCAGCCCACGGGTACCTGGCGCACAGCCCAGCAGCTCCACCCGTGGGGAGATGCTGTGGTTGGCGTCACGATGGCCGATGTGGGGCCACACCCGGACATGCTGTGCCTGCACCATCTGGCCGAAAGTCCGCACTGTGGGGGCCCCGTCGTCCGAGTTCCTAGCAAAAAGCTGTAGGGACAGGGGTGCACCAGGCCTGAGCTGGCCTTCTCTCTGGACCACTGCCCTGACTCCACCGAGTGGCCCCACCCAGTTCAAGCCCCCCCAAACTTCCAGGCATGAAGAGCTCATGCTCTCCTGGCATGAATCATCAGGCTCTCTCAAGACTGCGGGTTCTGGCCCAGGTGCCCCGAGGGTGGGGACCAGGCTGTGTCCATTCATGTGTCCCCAGAGAAACAGAGAATTCAGAGTAAATACGTGGTTATAGACTCGTTCCTCCTGCTTCGTGAGGCTTGTCTCCCCAGGGAGGATACAAACCTCATAAGGTCAGGGCTGTGCGCCCTCAGTTCCTGACGCGGTCCCTGAGATCCTCAGTGAACTTGATGTTACCCTACTCCCCTCCCCCCACAGAGCTTTGCACAGCTGCCCTGCAGCTCAGCCACTGCAATGGCTGTGACACCCTCCTGACAGCCCCTTCTACCGACAGGTGTTCAACAGGCCTCTAAGGCAGGAATGCCCCTCGGGGACACTGGAAGGCCCTCGGGAACAAGGACGGTGGGACCCACAAAGAGGCATGGTGGGTCCCTGGCCCAGGAGCCTCGGGTAGCCCTACCTTGGCTGGGGACAGGAGATCAGTATAGTTGTGCCAGTGTAGACCATCGCTGCTGAACTGGAGGAAGGCGGAGGACGCTGCCCCCTGCACCATGATGCCTGGGGGGTGGGGCAGCGGGCCGAGCTGAAAGAGCGAGCCCCGCCCCCAGCCCACCATCACCACCCATTCCCCCAGCCCCGCCCCCACCACACTGACCAGTGAGGTTCCTAGGCCGCTGCAGGTTGAGCTGCAGGAAAGGGGGGCGGGTGTGCCCCTGAGTGCTCCGACCCTGAGAGCCAGGCCCCTCGGTGGGAGCCCCC
Organism: Martes martes; assembly: GCF_963455335.1. Classification (NCBI taxonomy): domain Eukaryota; kingdom Metazoa; phylum Chordata; class Mammalia; order Carnivora; family Mustelidae; genus Martes; species Martes martes. The sequence goes on along the minus strand of NC_137899.1, from coordinate 101,837,682 downwards.
AGAAGGGCAGCCTGGGTGGGGGGCTCCAGCTTCAGGCTTCCCTCGGGAAGTCGGGCCAGGCCCAGCGAAGAATAGCAGGGGTCTGGGTGCAGAGGAGAGAGGGGCCGGATGGAGCCGGAGAAGGGCAGAGGGTGGCAGGACCCTGCCAGGGGTACAATCAGGAAGTCCCAAGAGGAGATGAGGGAGGCCAAGGGCCCCATGTTGACCCTGACCCGGGATGGAAGGGAGGTCCAGAAAGGGCAGAGTCAGCTTGAGCCAGGATGACTTCCGGATCCTTAGGATAACCGTCCTCCCATGGCAGGTGGGGGTAAATCCCAGGGAGCCTGCCTCCCTCCCGGCTGGGCTACCCCTGGGTCATATCCACTCTCCGCTCCACGACAGCAAGTGGCCCTCACCTCCAGGCGGAGGCAGAACGTAGGTGACCAAAGGGGGTCCGATCTGGGCACTGAGGGCTGGAGAGGGGGCAGGAGTGGCCAGGAGGTGGACCGTCTGGTTCTCACCTATGTAGGGAAACTCAGGGTTCAGGAAGGAGAGACCTGCAGATAGGCTCACAACAGCCCCTGGCCTGGCACCCACTCCCTCCCCAGTTCTTGGAGCACTTTCTCTCAAGACTTCCCAAGAGCTCCCAGAACAACCTCCCAGCTGGGAAAGGCCTGTCCTCCTTCCCTTCGAGTGAGCTGGGGTTTTCTACTTTCACCGAATATTTAGAGAACGTAGAATAAGACCACCAGTCTAAAACCACTTCAGGACCAGGACCAAGCAGCTGCAGTTCCCAATACAGGGCTATTGCTGCTAATAGAGGACCTTCCTGGGCACTATAAATGGGTATCTTTGGGTGGAAGCAGGAGTTGGAGTCTAACTCTCACTTGCCAACTAACTTGTGCAGTGAACAACCTGTACAACTGTGTATACTGACTCTCCTCTAACCTCAGCTGCCTGTAGGTACAGTTTACATACACAGAATCTGGACCCATAAATGCATTAGTTTTCAAGCCTTTGTGTTTTCCTGTTCCATTTGCTTGTTTGTTTAAGATTTTACTTATTTCTTTGAGAGAGATAGAGATAACGACAGAGAACAGGAGCCGAGAGGAGAGGGAGAAGCAGGGTCCCCACTGAGCAGGGAGCCTGACGTGGGGCCAGGACCCTGGGATCATAACCTGAGCCAGAGGCAGATGTTCAGCCAACTGGGTTCGCCAACCCAGGTGCCCCTTCCAGTTTCATTTGTAACTCAGTTTCCAAGTAAAAATACTCTTGAAAAAGTTCAGCTTCGTCTTACTTGCTCTTAGGGGAAAGAGAAGGGACCAGACCTGGCCCAGCAGAACCAGAGAAAAGAAAGCCCCCAGAGGACAGAGGAGGCAGAGATGGAGACCTGACCTTAGGAGGGCAGAGACAAGCCCTTCCCACCCAGACTGCCCCTTCCTTCCCTAGCATCAAGGACCCAGGCTCTCACCACCCAGGCCACGGGGGTAGCCATGGACCCCTGACTCTGGGGCTCCCACTGAGCACCTGCCATCCTCCTACCCTCAGAGCACGGCAGGTCTGCCATTCCCCAGACCCACTCACCAGGCGGGGCGCAGTGGCAACAGGAGCCTCCCACTCCCTCCACCAGGACCCAGTCCTGCAGACACAAGAGTCGGGCTGGACGTGCCGAGCTGGCCACCCGCCAACCTCTGACCCAGTCTATCAGCTGCCCACAGCCCTGGCCTCTGCACGCTGCCCTTTCCCGGCACCAACCCCCCGCCTCCTCTGTCCCCTCACCTGGGGGCAGCTGCCCAGTGGGCAGTAGGGGGAGCAGCGCACGGTGCCGTTGTGCAGACACTGGCACACTCTGCAGGGGCCCTCTCGCCAGCGCTCCCCCACGGTGCGGGCCTGGCCCTGCTGCTCACAGCCCGTGCAGGGCTCCGTCCAGCACCTGGAAGAAGGGCTGCCGCTTGCCCGCCCAGGGGGCTCCCCCAGGCCACCAGCCTGTCCTGATTTACCTAGAGTGGGTGGCTTCCCAGGACTCGGGACTTCCAGTGATAGGCTCAGGAAAGCCCTGGGTCAACTGGGATGCGTAGTCTCCCTGTTACCCGGATGCCACCCCTGCCCATGAGAAACTGCAGCTGGCCCCGGAGAGAGGTGTGGGAGCAGATTGTGCCAAAACCCTGGCCTGTGGAGCCCATTTCAGAGGGGGCTGGGCAGGCAGATATGGCTACACCCCTGCAACCCCTCCCACCGAGCTCGCTACCTTCCGAGGCACAGCCGTGCAGACCAGAGGACCCATACCTGCCCCTAGATTTCTGGGCTCCCCGCATCCCCCTTTCAGATTTGGAGGGCATAAACTGATGCAGGAGAAGGCCAGGGGTTCCCCAAAACTGTGCTGGGAGTCCTGGTGTTGAGATTAACAGGGCTCAGAGTTGGGGGGGCTCCTCATCTAGGCTCTGTGTTGCATATGGAAGCATCACAGGTGAGAGAGAGCCCCCAGCAGCTCCCTAACTGGGAGTCAGAAGTGAGGGGTAAAGGTCCCTGCAGGTCCCCGGGGGGGGTGCCCGTACCTGCGGGCCTTGCGGTGGATGCCCCGGCACTGGCGACCTTGTCCGGAGGGACGGGGGTTGTTGGGGCTCCGGAAGGACCACTGAATGTTCTGGGTCCCACAGGGGCCCAAGCACTCAGCCCAGGGGGACCAGGAGGACCAGCCACAGTTCACTGAGGGAGGACCAAGAGTCAGGGGCCGGAGGAGAGCTGGGGTCCAGCTGGGTGGCCTGGGAGGGGACAAGGGCCCCCCAAGGGCGGGGCCTCACCGGAGCAGGCTGGGTCCGGCCGACAGCGCTGGGGCCGTCCGTCTTGGCAGGTGCAGAGTTGACAGTTGGCCCTGATGCGCTGTCCGGGCCGGTACCAGGTGTCGTCCAGCAGGCAGGGGCACTGCTGGGGCCCCACACACCGACCCTCACTGTCCAGCACCTGGCCGGCAGGGCACCAGCAGCCTAGGGGAGGCGTGGGGTGAGGCTTCCCTGCAGACAGCTCCGCCTCTGCAGACACCCCTGCTGCCCCCTGGGCCCCAAGTCCCCGTTACCGGGGCTGCTGCAGGGCCGGGTAGCCGCGCATGCGGCCTGAGCAGAGAGTTCATCACAAGTCAGAGGGCAGGGGGCACAGGGCCAGAACACCAGCTGCCCGGAGCAGGTGGCATTGGGACAGCCGGCCTGAGGGCACGGCCCTGAGAGAAAATCAGAACCAGAGTCTGAGCAAGGTGAGTCCCCTGCAGACGCAAGCCCCCCACAGCCAAGCCCCCCACACCCTCCTCCCAGCTGGGCCCTCCTTTGCACTCACTGCTCTGGCGGGTGGTGGGAGAGTCCCCAGGCAGCATGGCACAGGTCCTGCCCCCATTCCGGGGGGGGTGGCACTGTCGCTGACGGGTCACAGTGCCCATGCACGGCTCAGTGCACAGGGACCAGGGAGACCAGGGGGTCCATTCGCCATCCACTGCGAGCAGGAGGGGCAGGACAGATTGGGGTTTGATGGGGGTAGGAGGCCGGGCTGGGAGCCCAGTGGTCTTCCTCTCTCTTGCTCTTGCTGGCCCCCCCCAGGCACCCCCAGGCCCCTCACCTGGGCAGGCAGCCGTGAAGCAGGCCTGAGTCTGGTGCTCCGGGCCTGGGCAGTGCTGCAGCACCGGGAGACCAGGGGGGGAGCAGCGGCGGCTCCGGCCCTGCACCCCGGGCCCACATGTCCGGCTGCACGGCCCCCATGAGTTCCAGGGACCCCAGGCCCCACAGCCCTGCTCTTCTGGGGAAGGCCCTAGCTCCCCCACCGATTCACAGTCAGGCTGCCCGTCACACACCTGGGGAAGGGAAAGGAGCAAGGGTCCTTTCGAGCCCAGTGTCACGATGGCTCTGCCTCCTGTACCACCCACTCCCCTCCCCCACTCACCAGCTGGAAACTGATGCAGAGGCCATCAGGGCAGGAGTATTCCGGGCAGGGAGCCCTGGTCTCGTTGGGGCCTCCTGGGGCTGTCATCCCCTCTGAGGGGAAGGGAAGAGAAAAGAAATCAGGCCAGGAGCCAGACGGCCCACCCCCCCAACCAGCCTTGGCCTCCATCAGGGGCCTGGTGTCCCTACCACAGCCCAGCTCCTGCTCGCCCCGGGAACAGTCAGAGATCCCATCACAGAGCTGCTAGGGGTTCAGGCACAGCCAAACCACAGTGGGGGGTGTGGAGAGTGTCCCATTGAGCCCCTGCACCTGCCACCCTCTGTCTGCACAAGGACTGGCAGAGGGGACAAAATGCCCCCAGAAGGGGAGGGCAAGCAGGAGGCAGAGATAACACTGTACCTGAAACTAGCTCAAAAACACCTTTGGGGGGGGGTGGAGGGAGGGTGGGTGTCCAGGAGGAGCAGGCAGACGTGGGAAGGAGTGGGGGCCTGTGGACAGCCGCCCCCTCCTCCCGGGGACAGGAAGGGCTGATCTGCAGGGGCACAGAGGGAACTCCCGGCCGGTGGGGTGGGGCTGGAGGGGTCACCCTCCAAACGGGCCCCCTTCCTGGCTGCGGAGCCAGGACCCATTCTCATCCCTTCTTGCCCAAATGTGGGCAAAGACAAAAGTCCCCTTCTTCTCTCCGCTGGGCCTGGGTGGGAGGGCAACAGTCTTCAAAGAGAATTTCGTGAAAAAGATCAAAGGCTCTGATGCCGCAGACCTAAGTGGCTGTCCCCCGGGGCCGCCGCGGCGCGGCTGGGGGCGGGGGTGGGGAGAGACGGGCACCGCCCGCCGCGCGCCAGCCGGGCTCTCACCGCAGGCGTCGGGGCCCTCGTCCGAGCCGTCGGGGCAGTGCGGCACGCCGTCGCACAGCTGTGCGGGGGACACGCAGTGCCGGCCGCGGGCGCAGGGCGCGTGGTGCAGGGCGCAGGGCCAGCCGCAGCCGTGCTCGTCGCTGCCGTCGGCGCAGTCCTCCTCGCGGTCGCAGCGCCAGCCCCGGGGCGCACACTCGCCGCTGCCGCACCGGAATTCGAGGGGGCCGCAGGGTGGCGCTGCGGGGGCACCGGCGCTAGACCTGGCGGGGTGAGGGGCTCCGGCCTGCCAGGCCCCTTCTCTGCGCCCAGACTTCCCGCACTTCCAGCCTCTCCCCAAGTCCAGGCGCTCCCGCATTTCACACCCCACCCCACTGGTTTCCCAAAAGGTCTCCCCTCGCCCAGGAATTCCCTGCGCCACCCCCAAACCCCTCACGTCAGTGGGAGCACCTCGCATGTCAGGAAGTAAGGTCGGGACTCTTCCAGGCCCTCTCAAACCCCTTTCAGGAGGCTGGTCGTGCCAGCTCCTCACCCCACCACCTGCCCCAATACCTCCCTCTGAGATGCTCCCCCCAACCCTCTTCCCCAGGACTCCAGCTCTCCCCCTTTCCCTCCAGGACACTCACCAGGGCTGGCGCTGGCCGGGGGAGTTGGGGCAATCCCCCCAAAGCCAGGGGAAGGGCCAGGCAGAGTGCCAGCTGGGGGCGTGGGCAGCGAAGGGAAGGGGCAGTGCCCAGGTCCCTCGTCCGCTCCATCTGGGCAGTCCCAGATTCCGTCACACAGCAGGATGGCCCCCACGCACGTGCCATCAACACAGGATAGCTCCCCGGGAGTGCAGTTCAGCGGCCCTGCAGCCAGAAAAGAGAGGAAGTTGGTCCCAGGGCCCTGCCCCTTAAGCTTGCTGTTTGGGGTGCCCCTATTCCCACATCTCCAGGTGCCAGCTTCTTAGCAGGAACCTGAATTTCAGGGGAAGGAGGGGCATCAGGAAGCTTGGGGCTCGCAAGACAGGCCTTGTGGGAGGGGGCGCCTGGTGGACTGGAGGGCTGAACTAGACCACCCACCCAGACAGGCCTCCTCGTCAGCAGCATCCGGACAGTCGGGATGCCCGTCACAGAGCAGGGCCAGGGGCAGGCAGCGCCCGTCAGTGCAAGCCAGTGAGCCACGGGGGCAAGGGCAGCTCTGCTCATCCGTCCCGTCTCCACAGTCATCCCGCCCGTCACAGCGCAGGGCCAGGGGCAGGCAGTGGCCGGAGCTGCAAGACATCTGGCCCTCCCCACAGCCTGGCGTGGCACAGCCTGGCATGGGGCAAGCAGGCAGGGTCAGGATGACAAAGGTCCTAGAGGAGCCACACTCCTCCGCCGACCCCGGAAAGACCAGACCAGCCCTGCCCACCACCTGCTCCCACTGGCAGCGGCTAAGGACACGTTTTAGTGACACGTGCGAGGACTGACCTGTCAATCAGCCACTGCCCCACATGGGCAAGGACACTCACCCTCCTCGTCTGAGCCATCGCCACAGTCATCCTGGTTGTCACAAAGCCACCTGTGGGGCACACAGTGCCCACTCTCGCGGCATGGGGCCTCTCCCTCCACACAGCCGGGCTCTGGCTCCTCACAGAGGGAACTGTCGCTCCCACAAAGCCACTGGCTTTCCTTGCATGTGCTGAGCACACAGCGAGCCGGGATCAGTCACAGAGCTGGGCTTTGCCAGCCTGGGGTCAGGGGACTCTCCAGAACCACCCCCCCCAACACACACTCACCAGTTCCCACAGTCCTTCTGCAGCACAGTCCCCGGTGGGAAGAAGCTGCCCCCGGACTCACAGGGGCAGGAAGCTGGCTCTAAGCAGACTCCTCCTGGGGTTACAAAGGGCAGGACTGAAGCAAAAGGGGCACAGCAGGGGCGCCTGGGTAG